>NC_051246.2:82757385-85157385 GCF_015237465.2 Chelonia mydas
GCTCTCCACGTCTCTAATTAATTGAATCTTGAAATCGTTGGACTTTCAGCTTAAGAGAAGACAGAAGAAGGGAACTTAACAACACTGCCTATTCCTTTATGTCTAGGAAGGGCTAAAAAAAAAAAAAAAAACAACACCTGTAATGCTAAAAGACTCAGGCTTTTGTCTGTTTCTAATATTACTTTTCTGCCTAATTGCCATCACTGCCACGTACATTAGGCCCTTTTTCAGCAGGGTTAAAACAGGGCCAGTGATGAATGGAAAACTGATTGTACTGCTGTCAAACTTGAATGTGAGGCTTATTCTAGAGATAGAAGTATGAGGAAAAGGACAGAGAATTGCACTTCATTAAAGCTCTACCAAGCTGATTGGAGTGGAGGAGGTAATTGAGATTTAAAGTGGCATTCCCATCACACTGTCCCTTTTTCAACTTAACAACTGTCATTCAAGCCACATAGGGCAACAATTGGCCAGATTTCCCAGCTCTTCTGAGTAATAAAACAGACACTCACCTTCTGGCTATTCGTTTTACTTACTTTGTTCTAATTTCCAATTCATGTGTCATTAGTGAACGAAGATTGACAAGAAATAGCTTTGACCTCACAGATTTGACCTTTAACCTCAGAGACCCAACTCTAGACTGAACATAGGTTGGAATATGCTAAGAAACACCTTTCCTTTGCACAAGAATGAATGGCAGTTTTTTCATCATTGTACCACCCTCTGCTTCCACTACATTTAGACTATGAGACATGTCAACTGCCTGTCACAATTACAATAGACACAGCAAACCAGAATTTTCCCCAAATCCAAGGGGAACTTCCTGAACAAAGAGTAAATTTTACTGCACAGATTTTGGAGACCTCCAATTTGTGCAGGCATAATGAATGCAGCCTACAGACAAATAGGTAGTTGTTAATTATCCCAGCAATTTCTTTTTTTAATGTGCTAACAACACAGCATGCTAAGCCCTCATATCTTACACTGTTACCTGATGATCTCATCACATTTGAAAAGATGGTAGTCTGGAGGAAGGCATTATTATTGCAAGTATGCATGACAATAAGTTACATGGAAATAATCCCTTATATTTTTTTCATGATTTAATAGTAAGTGTGACAGAAGAGAAACAGATGGATTCTACTACACCTTTCACAGTGGACTGAAGTCCTCTACCTATATAGCAACCCCTTAAGGGTAACTTAATCTTTTTATTTTCCTTGGGCAATTATCCTAAGGCTTGTATATACTAATTTAGTGTCATATTACTCATCAGAGCATTTTGTGGATGAATAATAACCAAAGGGCAAGACCTATGACCTTAATAAGAACCCTCAACGAATTTTAGAGTAATTTGTGCCTTTTACATAGTAGTCTTTTAGAGCTCTACAGTTCTGAATGGAAATTTGATCCCAGTAAGTCTATTGTATTTGGAACATTGTTTTTGTTCCTTCATATTTAGTGAATAAATATTTGGATGGTACCAGTATTAAGCTACCAATAAACACAATAATTGAATACACCATTTCATTGTTATCAGGGGTTTAAAAACTTGATTGTGTCTTTTTTTAGATTAAACATTTTGAAAACAGAGGCAGGTTACTTACTGCAGTGACTTCAGTTTAATTAGATGTGCAGTCATTTCATTTTTTCCTTGAATATTCATTCTTCTATGTAAAAAAGAAAAAAAAAAAACCACAGGCAGGTTACTGCATTGACTTCACTCTAATGGGATACACAGTCATTTAGTTTTCTCCTGTAATATTCATTCTTCTGTTATAAAATATATTTGCATAGCTCATTGTGTTGTGCTGTGTTTTCTGAATTCCCCATTCATGTTGCTGAAGAAAGAGAATAAAATGTACTCTATTTTCTAACAGAAGGAGGTATAAACTTTTGTGAAGTCTCACAGTTGTCACCACGTCATTTATGAGTACTGTTACAATCCTCTACCTTCCAAAAATTTAAATAAAATTCAAAGAACTGGATTCTATTGAAAGGGACGCTATTAGCATATAAATACAACAGAATAATTTCAGAATAGTACACGTATCCAGAGTATGACATGGGAAAGAGTTTACTAATAATTATAAAAACCCATGAATTCTATTGAGCATACAGTACTATTCTTTATTAGCACTATGTCAATTGTGTGAGAAACATGTTTTTGTGTTAATGAAAATAAATTATTTTACCATCACTCTGCGCTGTTTGTATACTTAATTATAACACAGTTAAAATATTGCTTTGCACCAGTCAGAACAGAGCATTTTCCTTTTATATAGTTTCTTCTTTCCCAGGGGTAAATTTTAATGCCCTGAAAGGCCAACGAAGGTCAGGACTTCTTGACTATGTCTCAACAGTGCATTTGTGGTCATCAAAAGAAATAAGCCTTGACCACTGGTAGCTGCTGTACGGGTTTCTTTTATCCTGCACCTGTGACAATTACCCTGTGTTAGTGAAGCTAACAGGAGTCAGGTTGTAGGTTAAGGGTCAGGGCACTGTCAAGAGGAAGTTATTCTTCAGTCCACTAAATCTGTTATCATTTTCATCTAATGTGACATCCATCTGTCAATCAGGGAATTTAGGCAATTGTCTTATTCTAAGTGCTGCACTTTATGCCTCAAACAGCTCACATTTTACTACTTTTCTTATAATTACATTTTTCTACCTCTGAAAACCCATCTGCAAAATAAACACTGAAAATCTTATTCAATCATTTCAAAGGGCCAGGCTTTTTATACTAAACGCTGTTTCACTTACAAAATTGAGTGGTTTCTCTGCAAAGTTTTTTATTCGCTTAATTTTCATTTGTTATGGCTTTTTAGCTTATAGAAGGAGAGTAAAGCTCCCTTAAGTATCAATATAAGTTTTTCTGTACAAATAATGACTGCCAAATGCATGCCAGTCAAAAGGGATATGCATCATACACTTTATATACAGCATTTTGTGCACACCATGGAAATTGTGTGATATACTGACATGTAACAAGGCCAAATTTTTGTAATGGACTTCTTTGGAATTGTCAACTACCATGCAGTTGAATTGACTTAAAATGAACTTAGACTTGGTGCAAGTCCATTTATAGTACAGTAGACTAACAGTCCCAAACTGTTTTAGGGCCTGATTCATCAAACCACATTAAGCATGTGTTTTATTTAAGCACGCTAGTCAACAAAGCACCTAAGCAAATTGTTATCTGCCCTTGAGTCTTAAGTGCAAAGTTCAGCCTGTGCTTAAATGAGATTACTCACATGCTTAAAATTAAGTATGTGCTTAAGTGCTTTGCTGAATCCGGACTTTAAATGCATTGCATAGTGCAAATGACAAACAGTGAGCATCCACTTCTACTGAAGTTGCTCAGTTTTGATATTAAGCTTTGCTAGGGTCCAAATTCTGGCCTCACGCTCTCTAGGACCCACACGGATGTAACTCCTTTGACTACAAAGGAAGTATTCAAGAACTGCACTTGTTTAGCTGAAGGTTTGTCTCGACCAGGGGGAACTCAACCTCTCAACCTTTTTCTTTCTGAGTCCCTGCCCCCAGCCCTTTATCCCCCCGGCTATAAAAACTCCACAGCCCACCTGTGCCACAATAGCTGGTGTTCTGCATATAAAGGCCAGGGCTGGTGTTAGGGGGTAGCAAACATGGCAATTGCCTGGGCCCCATGCCAAAGGGGCCTCCAAGAGGCTATTTTGCTCAGGCTTCAGCTTCAGCCTTGGGTGGCTGGGCTCAGGACCCCAGGCTTCAGCCCTATGCGGTGGGGCTTCGGCTTTCTGCCCTGGGCCTCAGCTTTCTGGAGGGCCCCCTGAAACCTGCTTGAGGCCCCCTAGGGGCCCCAAGATCCCTGGTTGAGAACTACTGGTCTAGACAGAAAGTTAGTGCATGCTGAAGTTTAAATCTACAGCGGTCTAGTGCAACACACACTAACCACCGGTGTGGATGCTGCTGCCATGCACTGCAAGAACTTTTAGTGCATGGCAGCAGGGTCCACAAGGACTGTTAGAGTGCAGCAGATTTACACCCCCCAGTTTGCTGCACACTAATGTGCCATCTAGGCAAGCCCTGAGAGCAGAATTTGATCTCAGAACTTTTCACTCTAAGTAGCTGTAGTAGCTGCCAGTAGTAGCCTCACAGCCTTGTACAGTACTAGAGGGGTCACACACTCCACCTTTGAAGGCCCAAAAATGGGATGCAATGTGTGACAGAGACTCAAAAAGAGGAGCACAAAATAATTCATGCAAGAAAGATAAAGTGCTGTGGCATTGATCCCGTCTATGTAAATAATTCTTTTTAGAACCTCTGTTGACATCAGAAATAAAGAATCCTGAAACTGTTTTCAAATTATTGAGTGACACAAGGAACTTTAATGTTAAAATCAGTAACATCTGTCAAGATGAGGAACTGTTAAGAGATATAATTATACCAGAAATGAATCTGGCCTATTGTATCTTAGAAGTAACCATTTCCAATCATCTCTACGGCTCCCAAAGAAAACATGAGATATAGGAATAATCAGATAAACGGTTCTTTGTAAGATATAATGTAGTATCTAATACTAAAGATAATGAGGCATATACATATATATGTACTCCACCTGATCCCAGGGAATTATTTCCTTAATTTACAAATGCAAACAACTCCAAGCTAACTATGTATTTATTAGTTATGACAAGGAGTGAGGTTTTGAAGGAGGTTGGTGACACCGTCACCACATCTGAAGGCTTGTAGAAGAAAGAAGCCAGAACCCGGAACAAATCTTTCCCTATTCCCCTGTATTCTGTTATGTCCCTCCCCAAACCAATTGTTCTTACACATACATTCACACATTTCCCCCACCTCTCTGTGCTACACTTGGGAATTCCATGAAGAAAGGTGGTAGAAGGGGTGGAAGATCAGTTACTGTTTGACTTGTCTGAGGTTCTCTTCCCTTTGCCCCTCATTTGTAGTTTGATCCTGAGCACCAGCAAAGTACGGAAATATGTGCTTAAATTAAGAACATGAGTAGTCATACTGAATTTGGGGCATGATCAGTCCTGTTTGTACAGTGCCTAGCACAAGACAGTCCTAATCCTTGACTAGGGCTCCTAGGCAGTACCACTATACAAATAAATAAATATATAACAAGCAGTGCTGGAGCCAGTCAACCTGGTAATGGCCATGGAACATGAACCTGAAAGGTAAGTCCCAGTGGTTTGATGTATAGTGCTAGCATATGATGAAGGGAAGAAAAATTGAGGCTGAATGTAATGAGGTTACAAGATTACCCCTAGTATTTTAGGGCTGCTTACACTGAAATCTTTTTTTTTCCCATCCTCTGAAAAAGACATCTAGAAAATACATCCTATTGCATGTCACTGTGAACTGAAAAGTTGGGAGTGCTCACTCAGTGGTCTTACATTGGCATTATATTCCACTTGGAAATATTTTTTGCTGATTTTGGTAATGAGTTCATCTTAATTATTCCACAGACTACCCAAGCCCAGGCTGGATTTGTTGCTGACTTTTTCTGAGCATCTTTGGACAGTAGACAAAGGCTTCTACCACCTCTCAGTATTTGTTATTTCTGAACTAAAATTTTAATATGCTCACCTACAATTTCTCCTCAGAATAATAAATCCTTAGGGCTAAATTTCTACTGCACTAATATGCCTTTGTTGAACTGATAGTGTAAAAGAAAATAACTTGTTTATTAAAAATATTAGGTCAGATCTCTGCAGGGGTAAATCAGGATAGCTCCACTGACTTCAATACAGATGACTTCAACAAAGCTATGCCTGTTTACCCCAGCTCAGGATTTGGACCAGCATGTCTTAAAAGTAAAATAATACGAATGCCATTTGTTTTGTTAACATTCAAGATCACCTGTAAACTGATCTGAGTTCAACTAAGTTTCACAACAAGAAGAGAGGCCAACAACAACTAGAAAAGAGGTGGTGTCAGTTTCAGAGTGTAAGTTCTGCATATTCACAGAAAGAAAACTTGGAACATTTTCAAAACTGAAGCAGATAAATGACTCCTGTGAAGAAGAAGTGTGTGACTTGCCATGACCCATAAGCAATACTTTGTCTCCTAACTTTTAAATATAGAAACCCTCTTTTCGGAGTTAAAACAACTGCTTACAACCATTAGGAACAGCACTGGCAATAGGTAAGAATTTCACAAAATTTTCAAAACAGACTACTATAGCAAACACAAAAGACAGCACTTGGTAAACTCAGTGCCATTAGACTTATAAAGAAAAGCATAGGTAAACAAAGTTTTGAGTGGAAAATATACAGAAACATGGTATTATTTTTAGGGCTGTCAATTAATCACAGTTAACTCACGCGTTTAACTAAAAAAAATGAATCACGGTTAAAAAAATTAATTGTGATAAATCACAATTTTAATCACACTGTTAAACAATAGAATACCAATTTACATTTATTAAATGTTTTGGATGTTCTTCTACATTTTCATATATATTGTATTCTGTGTTATAATTGAAATCAAAGTGTTTATTTACACTTTATTTACAAATATTTATTTACAAATATTTGCACTGTAAAAATGATAAAAAAAAGAAATAGTATTTTTCAGTTCACCTCATACATGTACTGTAGTGCAATCTCTTTGTCACGAAGGTGCAATTTACAAATGTACATTTTTTTGTTACATAATTGCATTCAAAAACAAAACAATGTAAAACTTCAAAGCCTACAAGTCCACTCAGTGCTACTTCTTATTCTGCCAATCGCTAAAACAAACAAGTTTGTTTACATTTACAGGAGATAATGCTGCCCTCTTCTTATTTACAATGTCACCAGAAAGTGGGAACAGGGATTTGCATGGCACTTTTCTAGCCAGCATTGCAAGTTATTTATGTGCCAGATATGCTAAAGATTCATATGCCCCTTCATGCTTCAGCCACCATTCCAGGGGACATGCTTCCATGCTGATGACACTCGTTAAAAAAAATGTGTAAATTAAATTTGTGACTGAACTCCTTGAGGGAGAACTGTATGCCCCATGCTCTGTTTTATCCGCATTCTGCCATATCATAGAATCCTAGAATATCAGGGTTGGAAGAGACCTCAGGAGGTCATCTAGTCCAAACCCCTGCTCAAAGCAGGACCAATCCCCATCAAAATCATCCCAGCCAGGGCTTTGTCAAGCCTGACCTTAAAAAATATCTAAGGAAGGAGATTCCACCACCTCCCTAGGTAACCCATTCCAGTGCTTCACCACCCTCCTAGTGAAAAAGTTTTTCCTAATATTCAACCTAAACCTCCCCCACTGCAACTTGAGACCATTGCTCCTTGTTCTGTCATCTGCTAGCACTGAGAACAGTCCAGATCCATCCTCTTTGGAACCCACTTTCTGGTAGTTGAAAGCAGCTATCAAATCCCCTCTCATTCTTCTCTTCTGCAGACTAAACAATCCCAGTTCCCTCAGCCTCTCCTCATAAGTCATGTGCTCCAACTCCCTAATAATTTTTGTTGCCCTCCACTGGACTCTTTCCAATTTTTCCATGTTTCATATTTCCATGTTATATAATTTTTCCATGTTCCATATTTCGTGTTATAGGAGTCTCAGATGATGACCCAGCACATGTTGTTCATTTTAAGAACACTTTCACAGCAGATTTGACAAAACGCAAAGAAGGTACCAATGTGAGATTTCTAAAGATAGCTACCGCACTTGACCCAAGGTTTAAGAATTTGAAGTACCTTACAAAATCTGAGAAGGATGAGGTGTGGAGCATGCTTTTAGAAGTCTTAAAAGAGCAACCCTCTGATGCGTAAACTACAGAACCCAAACCACCAAAAAAGAAAATCAGCCTTCTGCTAGTGGCATCTGACTCAGATGATGAAAATGAACATGTGTTGGTCTGCACTGCTTTGGATTGTTATCAAGCAGAACCTGTCATCAGCATGGATGCATGTCCCCTGGAATGATGGTTGAAGCATGAAGGTACATATGAATCTTTTGCACATCTAGCACATAAATATCTTGCAACGCCTGCTACATCAGTGCCAGGAGAATGCCTATTCTCACTTTCAGGTGACGTAAACAAGAAGCGGGCAGCATTATCTCCTGTAAATGTAAACCAACTTGTTTGTCTGAGCAATTGGCTGTACAAGAAGTAGGACTGAGTGGACTTGTAGGCTCTAAAATTTTACATTGTTTTATTTTTGAATGCAGTTGGGTTTTTTGTATATAATTCTACATTTGTAAGTTCAACTTTCATGATAAAGAGATTGCAGTTCAGTACTTCTATGAGGTGAATTGAAAAATACTATTTCTTTTGGTTTTTTACAGTGCAAATACTTGTAATCAAAAATAAATATAAAGTGAGCACTGTACACCTTTAATTCTGTGTTGTAATTGAAATCAATATATTTGAAAATGTGTAAAACATCTAAAAATAATTAAATAAAAGGTATTCTCTTATTGTTTAACAGTGCGATTAATCACAGGAATAATCGTGATTCATTTTTTTAATCGCTTGACAGCCCTAATTATTTTCTATTTCTTCATTTAAACTATCTACAAAGGCATCTATTGCAAAGTCATCTATGATAAGAGGTGTGCAAACTCCCCTGCCCCAGTACAAAACATTAACTGCCAACAGAAAAGCCAAATAGCCCAAGTGATAAATTATAAGTTCAGTATATGGTTTAGTGAGTTTTGAGTTACCATATATTTACTAAATATTTTGTAGGCGACTAGCAATCGATCTAACTTTAGAAAGAATTTTGAGTTTCAGCTCAGATAGGTGAACAGTTTTGAATGCCTGGAAAGTTTGCAAAGGAAAGTCTGCATGAACAGATGTCTATCCAAACTATTTGAACCTCTTGGGTCTGATAATTGCTTGTTGTTGAAGTAGAACTTCACTTTATTTAAAAAGTTTTGATTGAAAAAACAATAAATCCATGCTAGGCCTGGCCAACTAGGAAATGGCTTATACATGAATAACTTTGCAATAAACTGACTTTTATTTCCAATTGAGAGTTAACCTGAAAAATTATGCGAACAACACAGGATCAAATTCAGGAAAGTACTTAAGCACGGTACTTAACTTTAAGCATATGCATAGGTTTCTATGACTTCAGTGGCTTAACATTAAGTCATGTTAAATGCTTTCCTGAATAGGAATGATGTCCTGAATTTGGGCTAGAAGAAATATAAGACCCACATACATGCGTTGATTTTATTTAAGACAATATTTCTTAATGGGGTGGGAAGAGAATAATTTAAAAATAGCCTCAGCTTGGCTTTACTATCACCTCCTTATTGTGCCTTGATAATGTCTAGCTAGTGGGCCAGTAGGGATTGCTGATATCTAATTTATCTGCTGATTAAAAAAGAATGTCTCTGAACCATTAAGTTGTGCATCATAGTTATTCTATGGTATAAATCTACACCTATCTATGTTTCCTCCACCCTCCCCCTCTCGTTTCCTACCTTTAGTTTGTTATAACCACTTACAGTGTCTTGTCTTAGATTGGATAGGTTGTAAACTCCTCAGGACAGAAACGGTCTTCTATAAATTTGCACAGCATTTAGCACCAACTGGGACCTTAATGTTAATGGTATGAAAAAGGGGCATTCATTCTCAGCATTGCAGCTACTGGCTGGCTGGAGGCCATGCTCTTTAAGCAGGATGGAGAGCATCAATGTATATTTTAATGATTATCTTCACAACAAAGAAAGTAAAGTGGAATTTTGTTAAAAAATGAAGCTTAAATGTTTCAGAAAACCATAAAGATTGCAGAACTGCTGTCAAATTGCAGAATCTGCAATTTTCCACGAGCCCAGAAGAAAGCCATCCAATTAGATGGAAATAGGATGTACCATCAGCTGCAAGCAGTATTCTTTTCATTAGCTCTACAACAACCCATTCACTCTCCATGTAGTTGGTTGTGGAACTGCAGAAAAATATATGTACTTTTTTCTTCTTCTTTTCTTTTTTTTTTTTTTTTAAAGTAAGAGGAAAATGAAAAGACTGAAAGACCTGGTAAATGAAGTTCTCTATTTTTCTGCACAATAGGTACAGCATGCGTACGCTTTCCCCACATTGGCTTGCCCTCATGCCATTGTCTTATACCAGAGGCACTACCTGTACAAGTCAGGATAATTCATACTTTTGCCAATGAAACTCTCTTCTGAGCCTACCAACAATAATGACAATCATTACTAGTCTCAGTGATGCTTCTGACCATGGAAAGCCCTCTCCACTAGAATGGGACTGAGAAAAAAATGATTTGTTTAATGTAGGGCTGCTAATGGTTGTCGGATGGCAAAGACATTGGGATCATATTTTTAAAGGTATTTAGGTGCCTAAAGATGTAGATGGTCACCTAGAAGGATTTTCAAATCTGCCTGAGCAACTAACTCCCCCTGAAGTCTAGAGGGAGTTTCTGATAGCAAGAGCACCAACCATGTAAGTTTGGACAAACCCAGCTTGGGCAGATTAGTCTTAGTATCCTCAGACATCAAGAGGACTGGAGCTGCAGGTTTCAGGGGTCACAAGGCAAGTCCTAGACAGGCAGAAAACTCACAAATCCAGCCTTGAGACTTCCCCTTCATAGCATAGGTAGGGCTATCATAGCAATTGCTACACCACCATCTCCTGGCTCCCGGGTGACCAAATAGCAAGTGTGAAAAATTGGGACAGGAAGGGGGGTAAAAGGCATCTATATAAGAAAAAGCCCCAAATATCAGGACCGTCCCTATAAAATCGGGACATCTGATCACCCTACCTGGCTCCTAGTGCAGAGGGTGTGTATCTCGTATAAAGGGGGCTTAGCTCTGGTGTCCCTAGGGCTTGTTGATCTCTGACTATCAGTATGGCCCTTCAGAGGCCATTGGAATGGGCATAATGTAGAGCAACCTGCTAAATGCCAGGAACAACTCAGGGGCCAGCCAGCTCCCAGATCAACATAGGCCATACGTGCCAAACCCTTCTCCCCCTCCCCCGGCCCTTGAATACATCTTTCCTGAGATGCATTGCGCACAGCTACAACTCACTCCATGGTCTGGGCCTATCTCTGCAACATAAGAGGCTAGAAATTTTTTTAAAAAGTGAAAGTGGAGATTAGTGTTGACATTTTTAATGATCCAAAATAAGATGGGGAGTCCACTGGCTTCACATACCCCAAACCTTGGTTCCATTAGCAGGAGGAAAAATAGTGAAACAGTAAGGTAGGATGGTCCAATAGTTAGGCACCAGCCTAAGGTCTGGAAGACCTACCTACAAGTTCCTGTTCTGCCACAGACTTCCTGTGTGATCTTGAGCCAGTCACTTAGGGTACATCTACATTTTCAGATGAAGTTTTAATTTCCATCTTTAATGAGCTAGCACACTAAAAATAGAAATGTAGCTGCAGTGGGAGGGGCTAGCTGCTTAAATACGTATCTAAGGTCTTGGACAGGTATGTCCTCAAGGCAGCTAGCTACTTGTGCTGCCAGGCTTATGCTCCTACTTTTAGCACGCTAGCTTGATGTGAGCCACCATGAATATTGAGATGAATATTATATGTCCAGCTCAAAGTTTAGATGTATCCTTAGTCGGTCTGTGCCTTAGTTGTCCATCAGTAAAATGGGGATAATAGCACTTTCCTATCTCATAAGGGTATGGTGAGGATAAATATGGTAAAGGTTGTGAGAGACTCAGATACTGTGTCAATGAGTGCCAGATGAGTGTGTTAGCTAGATAGAATCATAATGACTGACGTCTGGACAAAGTAAAGACAAGATCGTAACATTCACTTGGAGTGACCTTTTAATGGTTAGAAGGCTCCTGAGGTAGGTCACTGTTTCTGGCTAACAGCTTAACATGCCAAACATGTCCTGCTGGGGCTGTTCTCAATGTTTGACCCCGCTCCATTCTGAGTATTTGCTCAGAAACACAGAGTGAAGTGCAGGGTTGGTTCCCTGGCAGCCTAAGAAGATTATGACAATACAAGGCCTCTCTCCTGGCTGCCCTCATGATTATCTCCTAATGATCGTTCTCACTCTGACTCTACTAGTGAAGACATTTGGATAAAGATGGTAGATATATATTAAACATTTATTTCTAGACAGTGTGTTATTTCTCATTATAAAATCAATGCTTCTTGAAAATGTACTTGTGAGTGCATTGGCAGAAATAATTTCCACCTATGCAGAGAGGATGTCACTTAAGAGAAAAAAGTTCCCATTAAGCCAAAATCTCCTGTGTTGCTCCTGTCATTCTTGTTGAGGAATAAAAGCTGGTGCCGTCTTCAGCCAAGGAAAATGTTTTCTTGACTGTAACACTGAACAGCATACAACACAACCTGCATATCTTGTCAGCTGACAAGCGTACCGCCTCCCACACAGTTCTGTCCACGCATTTGATGTGCTTTTTTAGTAGCCCATAGCTATATACATTGGCAATCCTAAGGATGAAATTGTGCAGTACTATAGGTTTTCCAAGATGGGGTAATCAGAAGTGGGATCCCAATGAGTTAAATATCCTTCAGGAATAAAAACCTGAATGAAAGAAAATGTTATCCCCTGTGCATACAGATTGGATAAAGCTCAGATTGTTAGGAAACTTTTATTTCGCTACTTTTTCAGCTGCCTGCAAGCTCACTAAAGATTTTTGTTATCCTCCACAGATTTTTATTATAGCCAGGAACTTTTGTTTTCCAGGACTCCATGGACATGGAATCAAACTTTGATTGTAAAATGCCTCCCAGAATCAGTTTCCTGCCCCTATCGTCATTCTTCATGGAAAACTCCCTTCAAGGCCTACTCACCTTTTTGTTTTCTCATGATCATGGATAGTTCTCTGAAAACATCAGCTCGAAGTGCAGTGGCAGTCAAAAAGGCGAACAGAATGTTAGGAACCATTATGAAAGGGATAGAGAACAAAACAGAAAATATCATAATGCTTCTATATATAGCTGTGGTACACCCACACCTTGAATACCGTGTGCCGGTCTGTTTGTCCCATCTCAAAAAAGATAGAATAGAATTGGAAAAACTATGCAGAAGGGCAACAAAAAATATTAGGGGTATGGAACAGCTTCCATATGGGGAGAAATTAAAACGACTGGGACTGTTCAGTTTAGAAAAGAGACACAAACGGGGGCTATGATAGAGGTCTATATAATCATGAATGGTGTGGAGTGTTATTTACTCTTTTACATAAAACAAGAGCCAGGGGTCACCCAATGAAATGAAAAGGCTGCAGGTTTAAAACTAACATAAGGAAGTGCTTTCAACACAACACAAAGTCAACCTGTGGAACTCATTGCCAGCGGATGCTGTGAAGGCCAAAAGCATAAGTGGGTTCAAAAAAGAATTAGATATGTTCTTGGAGGATAGGGCCATCGACATCTATTGGCCAAGATGGCCAGAGATGCAACCCCTTGCTCTGGGTGTCCCCAAACCTCTGACTGCCAGAAGCTGGGAATGGATGACGGGATGGATCACTCGATAATTGCCCTGGTCTATTCAATCCCTCTGAAGCTGGTACTGGACGCTGCTGAAGACACGATACTGGGCTAAGTGGACCATTGGTCTGACCCTGGATGGCCATTCTTATGATCTGCCACCGAACTGCCAGTCTCACTGGAGCATGTCTCTATCTTTATGGTAACATGAGATGGGCAGTGCCTACTAAAGAGATGCATTTTTCTCCAGGACACCAGTAAGAATGCAGAAGGCAAATGAAAATGCTGAATTGCAGAGACTCATTCCCTGCAGATTGAAGAGTGACTTAGAGAAGGTGAAGGGAAGTGCAAGGGGAGAAAAAGCAGGACGGGTAGTAAAGGTAAATTTTATGTCTCATTCATGAGCCAGCAAATTGTACTGGGTGAGCAATGACTTAACAGGAAGATTGCCACTTACTGAATCAACTTACAAGCTTTCCTTGGAAGGTCTCCCATTGAAGTCTGGCCACCCTCAGGTGGAATGGCTACACACATGGTGATGCATTTAAAACATTTAAACATTAAGGACTAGTTTCTAGGATGTCCACATCAATACCAATGTCACATCATCTTTGAAAATAAACAATACTTTCTTCAGCCATGTGTAATACAGTCTGTTGAGCCGTTGAATCAAGATTATTGTTCTTTAGGAAAGAGAGATACTATTCTGAAGCCTGTCTACTCCTGAGCAACTCTTTGGAGGAGACATCTCTGGAGCACTTCAGAAATTATTGCATAACGTGCAAGTTTTGCTCTGAGTACAGGTATGTAGACATCCACATGTATTTCCTTTTGAATAAAGCTCTACGTTCATTATATCTTGGTTGAATTCATGCTTATTTAAAAAGGGATCAGTAATATTTCTTTCACAAATGATTACGCAAATGTTTTCGACTTTCAGTCAATTAAATTTCCAAATTTAACTTTAGATACATTATAGAAAATAAGGTACTTTTCGGTCTGAAATAAATGGACTACAATTAGTTTAAAAGATCTCTTTATTCTTCATTGTCGTTGAATCTCTACCTTGCCTGAATCTTCTTTTTTACGTTCTGAACAGGCTCTCTATAATCCTATTGGAATTCCACAACTGCTGTATTTGTAACCATATCACAGTTGCAGAATCCCAAGAGGTCTATTTTCTTCCATTTAATGTAGTAAAAAAACCTCCTGCCTGAATACAACACATATCTGTTTTGATTATGCAAACTGTTGTGTGTAATTTTGCATCTTCTTTTTATATCATGTCCATTGAATCCATTTTAAAGGGAAATCATTTTCTAGACTAAAATGTTATCCTAAGAGCGGCTCCATTTTTGCTGACATGATTATGATTAGGAAATTTAGATTGCTACATACGAATACATTAGAAAAGAATTTTTCTGATCTAAACTCCACAAGAGAACTAAAATATACCACAAATAAATAATCAAGCAGCTCTTATGAATTTTAAAATAAGTCATGTATCTCAGAGTTTTTTAAAAAGTGGCCCGTTTTGGTCTCATAAATAACATTGCTAATTTACAGCAGAGTGAATCCAGCAACAGTGGTTTTTAATTGGTGGTAGAAACGCTAAGGTGACAGGACTGAGAACAGGTAAATCATCCAGGAATAGAAATGCACTAAGACAGAGAGCCAGCTGGTGTAGTGCAGCCTTTGTGTCAATGATTCTGTAATAGGGACTGTTCAGACAGTCTGTTGCACAGCTGTTCTTACTTAGAAACAAACAGCCAGGTCTGTTAGTGGTATCACTCTGCAGGTATTATAATGACAGTAAGGATTTTTAGGGACGTGGTATCCATCTCATTGAGATGAAGAAGAATCAAGGAGGAACATAAGTGAGAATAGTTGTACAACTGTTACTAACTTTCTCCTCAATTTCATGTATTCCAGGGTTTGTATAGATTAAGCTAAATAAATCTAATGTGTTGTTAATCCTGAAAAACTGGTCTATGGATAAAGACTGCTGAAAGAGAAGTAAGTTACTGCTATTTTGATGTACTACAATATTATTTCATAAGTAGAACAGGTTGGTTTCAGACATGATTAAAATAATCTTAGTTAGAACTCAATGCACAACTCAGTGATTTTATTTGTAGAGTTACATTTTCAAAGCCAAATTTTGGTTCCCATTCCAGTGCTGCTCCAGTGGTGCAAAGACACTGGAAAGCTGGTTTAATCTCAATTGAGGCTTTGCCTGGAGTAGTGAAATCCTCAAATGGCACAGGCCATTGCAATAATTAATTAAAACCAGTTTGCTATTTGACAGAAAGTTGGAGGTTTTGAAGAACCAGATCTATTGAATTTATGGTAAAGTTTTTGACAGGAACACAAGATTTAAAAAATGGTATCTAATATGGAGGCAGAAATAAGATGACATTGGCTAGGTGGGAGGAATCATCATGGTGACTTTCTGAAGTGAGAAATTGGGATTTTGTCCAAAGTCCATTGGAGTCAATAGGTGTCTTTCCATTGATTTCAATGGACTTTGAATCAGGCTGAGAGAGAGAAAATTGTGAGCTGCAAACCAGAAAAGGGACTTAAGTAGAATGCACTAGAAGGAAATATATAATTTATCTCGATTTGAGCCAGAGTATGAAGAATAGCAAGGAGGAATGGTGAAGAAGGAGTTTCTACATGAATACAAGGAATCAGCATTACTTTTTTCTTGCCCAACTTTGAGTCACCTACCAAAATGTCTTGCATCTTTTGAGACACTAACCTGGTAACTGAGGCAGTCGAAGGAGAGAATTAAACTAAAACTATATACTTCCATGATAAGATATTAACCTATGTGGGGGTGATTATCTCAGGAAAACTTATGACATTATTTTTATTATTGACATTTATTTTGCTTATAGTCTTCAGTGAGGTTAGAGCCCCATAATGTTGGGCATCATACAAATGTATAGTAAATGACTGTCCCTACTCCATAGTCCAAATGTCAAGTCTAAGTTAATATTTTTTGCACATAAATTATTACACACTCGCTTGGTTAGATTATATTTCAGTAGTTCACACATTAAATAGTAGCAAATTTAGTAAACACTAACTGGTGTAGGACATCAACTTTTCTTCATCCCTCTCTTTACAAAATAGAATGATTGTTCAGATCAGTGACAGATATAAAATTGTTTTCTGGTGATATTTTGGTAGGATGATCCTGTATATAGTGCATACTTCAACAGTATTTCTGGTTGCCGTGCTTAATACTATATGTTTGTCATACATTACTGATCAGGTGTAATCATTACTGATCAGTGTAACTGTATTGTTTTCTACTCCATTTATTGTTTGTAGATATATGCTTTTCACAGAGTGTTAGATCAGTAAATAAAAGGTTAATGATACGGACTAGGATAGAGATCATGTGAATTGTGTTTCTATTGGTTACAAGATCCTGGTCAAGATCAAATTAGAGGATAAATTTTTTGCAACCAAAGTTTTAGACTTCACCTGGGTTTAATTAATCTGTAGGTAGAACAGTGCTGGCTTGAGAACTGACTGGAATGACTAGAGACTGATGCTTTTATCTCCCATTCTTTGGGAGTCTCTTTATTTTCCTTATTAAAAGTTAAGAATTTGTTAAGAAAATGTTGGTGGGTACATTGAGATTCTTCAGTACACAACAATTATTGTATGTAACATCAAGTAAAAAAAAAAGTAAAAAATCTATCAAAAATAATCATCTAATAAGTAATTTAATGAGTGTATGTGTGTAGAAAGTGTAATCTGTGGTAATTATCTATAATTATGTTTTCCTTGCAATTTAAAATAACTTGTCTTTTTCAGTAAGGAACATGCCCCTTTTTTATTTTCCTCCACCTCCTATGCCATTGACTGCCTTTCTACAATGTGAGCGTTTGCTATTTGATCCATGAGAAAAATAGAGAATATGGTAACTGTTTATAATTATTTGAGGATGTAAACACCACGCAGGGTAGGACAAAGCTATAGAATGAAACTGAGCAACAAAAAACTTAGGCTATCAGGGAAAATCTTCCCATCAGTTAGCTCTATTAGACTGTTTGGGAGTCTCTCCCCCAGAGAAGTGAAAAATCCCTTCTATCTAACTTTCAGCTTTGGCCTGATGCTCCAGTTTTACACATCTGTTCACTGGTAGGAGGAATGAGAGGAAAGAGATGGAGAACTAGAGCAACATTAGCATCTGAGAATTGTTGAGAAGAAGAGCCTATGAGGTCCTGGGGGGAATTAATGTGGTAGGAGAACAGGAGTTTGGGAGAATTCACAAAACAGGGTGAGTACTGGGAATTGATGGAATGTGAAGGGAAGATCGCTGGAGCTGTAAGGGAGCATTTTATATACCTAAAGACAGTTGTGCAGTGGGGCAGCTACTTTGGAGATTCATGCAATGCTATGCAAAAGAAGGGGAAAATGATAGGTCTTCAATGAGCCCCTTTGGGTAGGTCTGCCCATGAATAATTTTACATGTTTGAATAAAACACTTAAGAATATATGCTGTAAATCCTGCACCGGCAGAGAGCTAGTTTAGGAAAATTTAGAATTTCTGCCAGATGGAGTTTAGCAAAATTTAGAATTCTGTTTCCTGGAAAACTCTGACATGTCAACATTGTTTTCATTCCAAGCCCTTGCACACCAAGACAGTTTAGCTTGAGAGCACACTGGTGATGCCTTTTAGAAGGTGTAGTAAGGGGAGACTCACTATACTCACCCTAGTTCTTTTCATGGCATATTGCCTCCAGACAATGCCACTCATGCTTTGGGTTTCTTCCCCATTCACAGTATGGATCAGCCCCCTACGAGACACCATGGAGGCCCTAGCTCAACAAAATCTTCTTGTGAAACATTCAGAACTTTTATTATGACATGAGGAAAACCAAGTATAATAGATGTATCTTTTATTTATTTAGCAGAATTTACAGTACAAATAATTTATTCATAGCCAGATAGAGATAATTTATGTTATAGACAAGGATATCCCCGGAGCTCAATGAATTAAACTCTTTTGCTATTGTTCATTAGTAAGTCACATTGTCAGTATTCAGCACCTGTACCTTACCTGATGCCGCATTCTATTCACGCACATCGTATTGTGAAAACCACTGCAACTAACTGCAAATTCACTGAACATAAGATAGAGGAAGTCATAATATTCTATCAGTTCAAATCTAAGGAGAGTGTAGCAAGAAAGGATTCAAACCTGTTTTATTAAAAAGGTTCTGAAATCTAGAGATAGGTCCGTGAGCAAAAGTTGCATGTGAATGGTTCAAATCAACATACATAATATAGTTCATAGAGTACGTACAACTGTTAAATGACATCATGCTGCTTTATTGATAAATTGTTTGTGTGCAAAGGTATAAATGCCTGATACAGTTCACCACAGAAAAGGTTACAGAATATTTGTAACTGTGAATTCTTTTAACACTGTCAGACTGTCAATCGATTTAATATTTGCTGATGGAAGCAGACTTAGTGATACTAATTTATAGACTGTGGGATAATGACAAATGACAAAGAAACTCTGGCCATATAATGTCATGCCAGGTTTGTTCTTACTTGTGAGGTCAAGTGGATAGGCCAGCGCCACCAACTTCATCATGCTCTTGCCAACAATGGCAGGGCTCTTTTCGGTTAGACTCTCAAATATGATCTGCATAAGCAGACCTGGAGAGGCTTTTATCAGTACATGTACTGAGAGAGAGGCTGATGAGGAAGAACATTGTGATGGCTCACAGGGAACTGCTAGCTCAATTTCCTCAGAATAAAGGGGAATGTTTTCTATCCCTAACATTTACATTTTGGCTAAGTGAATTTAAACATATATGTGGTTTAAATGAAAGGTTGACATTTTCAAACTAGTAAATGTGGATTTGTGATCCTAGCTGACACTAAGAGCAGTTTGACTTTTAAATGTAGGGGTAAGAGGTGGAGGTGGGTGAACCATTTCAGGAACAGGAACCCTCTCAAGCCTTTTTCCCTTTAGTGAAGCCAGAGTGAATTTTTTTATTAATGGTCTGAAATGTTCTATTGGAATTTATCTTAAACTGTCAGTGCAGTTTTACGTTGGGGTTCCAGACAGGACTTGACATGCAGCAGCCAAAATATTGCAAGGAAAGTTCATCCTTATCTTTTTCTGGCTAAGACTGAGATCCCTGGGAGGGACAAATTAGATTCATAAGAGATTTGTAGCAAAATTCTGTGAAATTAGAAAGCTTAGATAGTTGCATTACTTTGGATGAGCATAAGTTCCTACACACAGAGAAGATATCAGATACCAAAGGGCTTATTAATCTAGTAGACAAAACCATAACAAGATCTGACCCTGTGGCCAGAAGCTGAACTCATCAAAGATCTAACTAGATGTAAACTGTAAAATGGTAACAGTAAGTGAAATAAACCACTGGTACAGATTACCCAGGGATGTGGTAAATTCATCACATGAAGTTTCTAAATCAGAGACCATGTCTTTCTAAAAGATATGCCCTGTTTGAACCACAAGTTATTGGCTAGACCCAGGAATCACTCTGTGAAATTCTATGGCTTGCATTATATAGAGCATCAGATCAGATGTTCATAATGGGCTCTTTTGCTCTTAAAAATCTGAATCTATGAAACTCAAATGGTTAGAAGCTGAATCTGTCATAATCATCAAGTCCTGTCCATTCTTATATATAACAAAAGAAAAAACAACACAGGGCTTGATTCACAAATATGATAACCTCTTTAGAGCTAAATTATATTTCATTATCATCCAGAAAACACATCCATCTGGCATATTCTACCATGCCTGGCATTTCCTGACATTGCATCCCTTTGAATGGATATTCTATTAAAATCTGCTATCGGAACACATATGTGTAGTGGCAACAATGAATCTTTATAAAAATACTGCAGAACTCCATGTTTATCTTTATAATACAGGGTAGTGTACTTGATTGTTACAGTAGAATACTGTAATACTTTTTTGTAAAACAAGGAAAGAGGCAACATACAAACGAAAGTATTTCTTGGAATTTACTCAAAGGAAAAACACCAAGTTAAATGTTGTCAGAAGAGGCAGTTCTAAAAAGATTAATCCAGCCTATGTTTTAAATTTTCATTCTCATTTCTTTAACCAAAAAGATTATGTCTTAATTTAGAATTATTTAATTTTCTATATTTTTCACATTCCTACTAGAATTAAAAAAGCAGAAATCTTTGGGTCTCTCTCAGACCCTCTCTCTCAGTCCAGCCAGTTCACTGCACACATTAAATTAGCCCTTCACTCACTCCCAGATGTCCTGCTTCTCTCCTTGAGAAAGAGTTATTGGTGATGCCAGATCAAGATAAAATATAGACAACACAATATACTAGCACTTCTTAGAAGCATTAAAAATAGCTTTTGCTGGATCATTTCTGATTCTGATCAAAGGGGAGAAAATATGGGGATAAAAACACTCCATTCAAGTCCATCTTAAATGGCATACCTTCAAAATATGGGTTTATGAATGGAGATGCTGCTACAAGCGCAACAAGAGTGGCATAAACAGTATGCAGTAATAAACAAAATATATAGTTACATTGGAAAAAAGGTGCAATTTTTGTGGAGGTGGTGCATTTTAGTCGCAAGAAACAAGATGAATGCAAATCAGTTACATTTTGGAGGCAGAATTATGAGTAATATGCAAATAAGAGAGAAAAAACAAACATCCCTGCTATTCATATTTTAATGTAATAGGTCCTTCTGCAATATGAGGGGTAAAGTTTGTAATTTATTTAAAAATATATTGGGCCAGATTTTGATTAGCATTACATCAGTGTGAATTCAGATTACTCAACTGACATCAGTGAGTTACTCCATCTCTTCACAAGTGTAATTAAGATGGTCTCCATTTTGTACAACAAAATAGTGGTAGAATAGACTTGTGACAACTACATAGGGTATGAAATAGAGTGTAACTGCAATGCAATTTTCAAATAGATTGAAAAAGATCATATCATTACAAACAGAATTATAATACTATACATATTACAGGACGCTGCTAGGATATATGTGCATGTATGTGATTAATTTATATTTCTATCTTCATGCAACAATATACATAAAAGTAGTGAAAAACTTTAAAGTGAGATTACAAGTACAAAATATGAGAAGCAGAAATGGCCAAACGTGCGATTCACAGATTGGCAATGCAACGTGTACATGTGAATCCAACACTTACAATATCTGTCAAGATGACTAAAAAGAGGAAACAAATACCAAGGAAACTATTAAATCACACAAAAACAACAGTAAGATCTGACTTTAACCCACAAAAGCAGAGAAACATAGAGCTAAAGTTCAAACTCCTTAACCGACCCTGCTTGCTTAGGTGTGAAGGATAAAAGCTAGGAAACTCCTGCAAGACTTAATTCTGAATTTCCCCCAACTACCCCTAAATTTCATTGCAGCCTTAGGCTCATGGCTCTCAATAAAGTGCACAGAGGTCACACTGCAAATGCTTTGAAAATGTGGGCCTTAATCTTAGTGTGACTATTTTAGAACTTTAATTTATATGTCCATATATTTAAAACGTTTGCAGTTACTGTTTCGGTTTCAGATTTTATATCACGGTCAAACAAAAATAATGCTCCCTCATTTCCCTAGTTTCCTCATAAACATGGATAGGGAGCATAAAAAGGGGGAGAGGGGTTTAAGACCTCCACCGCATGCTTCCCTCAACCTGATATAATTGTACCTCTAGGGGTACATGAAAGCCCAGTTCTGTGGATGCGGACAAGGCAGGGCAGGAAATAGCTAGCCAAGCTCTGCCAGTTTTCTCCTTCCCCAAAACTCAAAGCAGCCTAAGTTCCCACCTCCCATGGACTTAAGCAAAGTTAATGTGATTTTAAGCAATTATTTGTTCAGGCTGCTCTCTGTGTAGTTTGTAGCTCCCTGCTGAGTGGATTTTGGGGGTGGTCAGCGATTCTTTGAGCTATTGATAGTATTGTTCCTATTGGAGCTGTGGAAGTTGGGTGGGGAAGGGCAGATGGCAATGCAGAGGGGCAAGGAGCCTTTATATGAAATCCCCTCACTCTTGAGATTAACAGGTTTCAGGGAGGAGCTGGGATCTGCTTCTTCCACCCCTCTATCAAAACAGCTAGAGGGTCTCCTGCTGGGCCAACACTACTGTTTGACTATACGAGGGAGAGGGAAAGAGAGTGAGGATCCTGTACAAGTGTCCGAGTATGAGTGAGAATGTGGATGTAAGGGAGACAGGAGGACAACTACTGAGGGGGGCTCTTGGGCAAGATTAAATAGAGTTAAAATCGTGTACTATTTTAATCTCAGGAACACAGCAAAAATCAGATCAGATCAGTGGTCATATTGGGCCTAGTGTTTCTATGGTCTCATCTGCTCACATAGTGTTTCTTTTGATAGTGTTATAGTCTTGTGAACTATTTACTTGTATTAACCAGTTGTGTTTATTTTTAAAAACATAATTCATTAAATAGTCTTGTAATGTTTACCAATGTAATATTGAATAATTTAGCAAAATACAATCTGTAGTAATAAGATAAATGATTGTAAGATATTTCATTCGTGGATTATTAGTACAAGAGATTTAATGGCACCCTGAAGTCTCTACATGTCATAGCCTACTTGGGGATATCTGAATGTAGTTATTTCTGATTTATCAGATATTTGCTATATCAGACTTAAATTGTGCCCCTGGAGCAGCAGCAGGCACACAGGAAACAGTTTGTGAAATTTGGTCCCAGTGTTCATCATGGATCCAATAGTGAACCTCTTGAACTTAGCTTAATTCATTCCTGTATGTGGCAGTGTTAAGGATATGGAACTAGGTTCTCTTTTCTTTTATAAAGGCTCCGATACATTTCAAAACTTTTGAAGGTAGAGTGGTTTTTATTATTGCATTGGGATGTTTTTATTATTTATTTTTAATATGGAATTTTCATAGGTGGAAACTACTCATTTCAGAGTAAACAACAGATGTTTGCATCTATATTATGAGTTGGTACTGACATCGGTATTAAACAATAATAAGAAAACATGTCAAAAACCTTAATGATAAATAAATGTGTGTCATCAAGAAGAAATATTCAACGCTCTGGGGGAAAAAAACTTAAAAAGGCACATATCTTCTCCCAGAACTTTTTCTAACACCCAAAACCCTGAGCAGCTTCAAACAGTGGCATTAAAAACAAAAATCAATCTGCCACATCAATGTGTTTTCTTCCTCCCCCTATATGTAGAGGTTCCTCCAGAATTAACCTTGCCTCAAACACAAGGTAAACAAAAATTCACTCCTAGCCCAGTACCAGCTCTTCTAAACATAAAAATGGCACAGCTTTAGACCTGGCTATCATACAGCTGTGGGGGGAAAGGCAAAAAAAAACCAACAAAAATAGAGCTTTATATCACCCAGTACTGGGTTCATAATCTAGGAGTGTGAAACCTCATTGGAGCTTAATATTCACCGCAAGTCTTGGAGTGGCTGAGATTTTGGATGAGACATTTATAGAAATACCATTTTCTGTGGTATATTTTCTTTCCCTCTAGATTCTGTACTGTTCGACTTGAGGGGCAAAATGTTGCTTCTATTGAAGTTTATGGCATAACTTCCATTGACCTTAATGGAACCAGGATTTCACTCATGGTGACTAAGGGGTCTGGATTTACAGGCATAGGGATACAAGAGAGAGTCCCAGTAACATTTTATAAACTCTCTAAAACTTTCCTAATAGTGTTTCTGTTACATGCTTGTTACACACTGATGGGGTGTTTCAGAGTAGCAGCCGTGTTAGTCTGTAGCAGCAAAAAGAAAAGGCGGACTTGTGGCACCTTAGAGACTAACACATTTATTTGAGCGTAAGCTTTCGTGAGCTACAGCTCACTTTATCAAATAAACGTGTTAGTCTCTAAGGTGCCACAAGTCCTCCTTTTCTTTTAACCCAGGAACCTATCCTTGCAACAAAGCCCGTTGCCAACTGTGTCCACATATCTATTGAGGGGACACCATCATAGGGCCTAATCACATCAGACACACTATCAGAGGCTCGTACACCTGCACATCTACCAATGTGATATATGCTATCATGTGCCAGCAATGCCCCTCTGCCATGTACATTGGCCAAACTGGACAGTCTCTACGTAAAAGAATAAATCGACACAAATCAGACGTCAAGAATTATAACAATCAAAAACCAGTCGGAGAACACTTCAATCTCTTTGGTCACTCAATTACAGACCTAAAAGTGGCAATTCTTCAACAAAAAAACTTCAAAAACAGACTCCAACGAGAGACTGCTGAATTGGAATTAATTTGCAAACTGGATACAATTAACTTAGGCTCAAATAAAGACTGGGAGTGGATGGGTCATTACACAAAGTAAGACTATTTCCCCATATTTATTCCCCTCCCCGCCCCCCCCCCCCCCCCCCCCCGTTCCTCAGACGTTTTTGTCAACTTCTGGAAATGGCCCACCTTGATTATCGCTACAAAAGGTTTCCCCCCCCCCTCCTACTGGTAATAGCTCACCTTACCTGATCACTCTTCTTATAGTGTGTATGGTAACACCCATTGTTTCATGTTCTCTGTGTATATAAATCTCCCCACTGTATTTTCCACTGAATGCATCCGATGAAGTGAGCTGTAGCTCACGAAAGCTTATGCTCAAATTTGTTAGTCTCTAAGGTGCCACAAGTCCGCCTTTTCTTTTTACTGATGGGATGGTGTGGATTAAGGGTTTTGTTAACATAAGTTTGGGAAGATCTGCATAATGCTGATAAACACTTTATGCCACATCACATCATCACATACTGGTGTCAGTCTGAGCCTGCTTATCTCACAAGCCTTACAGCCAAAGGTCCAGCTGGTATCTTGAATGTAATTTTTTTCTCATTATGAGGAAGAATGTAAATTCCTTTTCTACTCTGTAACTGATAGAGGAATTAAGCCCTTCTCATTCTCAACATGATTTATTTTATTATAAAGTACTGCTGTAGGGAGTCCTAATAACTGAGGTAAAGTCTGATGGTGGGACAGTTTAGAGCCTCCCAAAATGTGGGCGCAGATGGATGTCCAATTGGTGAGGGATATTTTCAAACAAGACCAAAGGATTTGTGTAATAGCAAGTGCTATCACATCTGCAGCTGGTTGCTGATTTTATGATGCTGCCTGTCTGAAGCCTGAGCCAGCAACCATTAAGGACTTTATTTAGGATAAAATGTAGATTGGGCAATGAGGATGTCTGCTCTATTCTGAGCAGTATAAAACACATTCATAAGTATACGCTGAAAATATTATGACACACCATTAAATTTAAAGCAAAATTAACTGACAAATAAGAGAAAAGGAAAAAAAACATTTGCTCAAACCATCAATAATCATGAAAGAATTCTCATCAAAAAGTGATAGGGCAAATGATGCTTAACCCTGGGAGAAAGGAGAGAGATGGCAGAAATGGCATGGTGTCAATAGATCAGTAGCAGACAATAATGACAAATGGACACAGGTCATCAAACTCCAAATATGAAGCCCTATCCTGGGCAGACTGTACCTACCTCTGAGAGGTTGTTTTTTGTTTTGTTTTTTTTTTTACAATTTTGCAACATCTGGATAGCTTGCCAGGCCAAAGTTTTACTCAGCAGCAAAAAAAAATTGAATGAGAAGGAAATACAAGGGCCTCTGTTTAACTCAAAAGTGAAGAGTACTCCAAACTGATGAGTCGACACAGAGTTGTTTGAGGGAGGGAACCTGGGCTGATGAGGAAGGCAGACTTTTTTTTAGGGGATCAACAATAGTAGCCAAAGATAAGGAGCTTTCACTTTAAAGTCCCTATACCCATTACATCATCAGTACATACTCACACTGGGCAATTTCAGTGTTTTGATCTTCATAAGGAACCCACCCCTTTTCAAATTTAGCAAAAAAAAAAAAATTTAGATAATTCAGGACCATTAAATTGTGCACATAGCTTATTAACTAGTCTGTGTAAGTGCTTGAACTTCTCATTGTTGCCCTCATTCTCCCCCCTCAATTCCTCCTATTGTTTATTACACTGGCTTGTTGCATTTTGCTTCAGTTAGGATTATAAACTTCTTAGGTCAGGGACCTCATACAGCATCTGGCACAATGGAATCCTCACTGGGGCCTTTGGATGCTACAGTATAAACAATTAATAAATAATGATCTAATTTCATTTTTAAATGCTTGCCATTTCTGCCTAGCTTTAATGGCTTGTTGGGAAGATGTGCATGAAATAATATTTAGCCAGTTACAACTGAAACAAAATGAGGGTTAGCCCCAGTTATGGAGATTAAACTCAAAAGGACAAATGGAAATTCAGGGGTCTGAGTATAGTTTGGATGGAACGTTTGACTTTAACGTAGAAAGGATAACTTGAGTGTGGGATGTCAGTTTGTATTGCTGGGTGAGGAATGTTTCAATTACTCCTGTGGGAATTCTGTCTCACTGCACAAGCACAGAGTTACTGTCCCCCCGCAGATTTCCCACCCCATAGAATAATTGATTCTGACAGGGAAGCAAAGGGAAGCTGCCATTACACCTTTCAGCCACCAGGGGCTGATGTGGCTCCAGAAGAGAAGGCAGCTAGCTCGCACAAGCCTGAGCAGCCAGTGGCAGAGAGGAAAGGGGCAAGAGGCTGCCTTCCTCACAGTGCCCTGCCCACGGGGCCAGGTGATGAGGCATGGGATATGGGTGATACAGAGTGGGGAATATGGGGTTACTGGGGGTCACAGATTGGAGTTCAGAAGGGCTAATGGGGAGACAGACTGGGGCAGGGGCACAGGAGCTAGTAGGGTGGCAACGTGGGGCTGAATGGGATTAAGGGTGCAGGGGCACATGGGGACAGGGGCAGCTATGCCTAGCTGAATAAGGAGTGGGGGTGCATGGACACATGGAGACAAGGCCAGCTATGCCTGGCTGAATGGGGTGAAGAGGAACATGGGGACATGTGCAGATATGCCTGGCTGAATGAGTAGTCAGAGTGCAGGGAAACACAGGGTCAGGGGCAGCTGTGCCTGACTGAATGGGAGAGGCTAGGAGTCAGCCAGGGTCTGCATGGGGAAGGCTCCACAACTCTCTAACAATGCTTCCCCACAAAAAAAACCCTGTTCCATACTTCTCCCATCCACACCCAGCACCCTCCAGGTTCACTCCCAGGCTCCTTCCCAGCAACTACTTCCCTCTCACTCAGCTCCTCCATTCCCCTCCCACAAGGCTTTGCACTGCTTCTGATGGGTGTGGGAAATACATTTCTGTATTGTAGTTTTAATTAATTATTACTTAACGTTCTGTATTAATATGCCTAGTAAGGAATTTATTTGTCAAAAAACATTTCCTGAATCTCTTTTTATTGTCTGTAATTTACAGACATACTTGTGACAGGTATTTTGAAATAAATTACCAAAATTATTGAAACTGGCGTGATTATATTGTGTTATTTTGACAAATAAAATATGCAGAATTTTGTACAATTTTAAAATATAGTGTGCAGAATTTTTAATTTTTTGACGTGGAATTCCCCCAGGAGTATTTCAATGGAAATATCTTTTGTTAAATTCAACAGCTCTCTCTTACTATGAGATTTCCCATCTTGTTGATTAATTCACTCCATGTGGTTTTCTCTGATGAAAGAAGCTAGGGGAGGAAGACATTTTTATTTAGTTAGTGCCATCATTTCTTCAGAATTGCTTAGGAGGTTTGCTTTTGAGGGGAAGGAGTGTGGCAGGGCTATGTAGGCGTGTTTTCGCTATTGCAGAAAGATGAAGTTATTTCCCTCTAAATTGAAAGCCACAGCAGATTGTTTATGCTGTATATATCTGACAGTCTAACTACCTTTCTCAAATGAAACAATAAGTAATATGGATAAAATTTTCGCAATTACTGAAGTGACTGAAGAGCCTAAGTCCCATTTTCAAAAGCACCTAAGTCACTTAGGGGCCTATTGGCCTTAGGCACCCAAGTGACTTAAGTGCTATTGAAAAACATACTGTATACATTGAGGATTAATCTATCCTTATGCTAAGAGCTTCTGAGACCCTTGGAGGCTTTTCAAGACATAAACTGAACCTGAACAAGAGCCTATTGAGGGTTTTAGAAAGTTTGTGCTGGTATTTTTAGGGGGAAAATACTTATGAAATAAGTAGTATGGACAACAGGTACAGCTTCAAGACTTCAGCTTTGAAACATGTTTACTAAAGGCGGTTTGCACCCATTCATAATTTCTCTGATGGGTTGTTGGTTTTTTTTTTTGAGATATAATGTAGGCAAAAAGTGGTTATTTTCTTTAGGTCGTCAGGGAAAGAAATGTCTAGCTTGTTTGCATCAGTTCAAGGGAATGCCAGGGTCTTTTGTACAGGGACCCATTTGTCCGAGGCATCAGTTAATGCCTCGCAGTTTATGTTGAAGCGAGAGAAGCTGCTGAACTAATAACTTGCAGGAGGATTGAGATACTGTCCTTAAGACTGGAGCAAAAGAAGATGATGTTATTTATATAAAAGGCCAGCTTTCAGTGCCAGGTTAGAAAGGCGGGGGATGTAGGTAGAAACCTTTGCAAAATGAAGGAGTACAGACCTGTTTAAGAATATTTTCCCAAATCAAAAATGTAGTGGGTGCCACTTCTCTTTCAAGAGTTACACACTAAGGGCCCAATTTGAAAAGATAAAATCTTAACTGTTTGTAATTTTAATAATCCAGATGTTTGTTGTCATTTACCTCTGTTATTATTAATAGAAACCTAATTTATAATAATTCTTCACCACCGAGAATAGAAATTTCTACTGTTCAGCTTCATGTCCCTTTGGGGATGTCACATCTTGCTGTTTTATGAATTATCTCAAAGTGAATCTTATGTGAATCTTATCATCTGTAATGGAAATCTGTGCATAAAGCAGTTTTTCTTGGAAATACATTTTTTCAGGCTTGAAAGTTAATGAAATCTCATCTGTTAGCTAAATATCGTGCATGTCATGCTTCACTTTTTAGATAGTTCACATTGTTTTCCATAATGCAATTACTAGTGCCTGGGATTTTTAAATGGTACTTCAATGTGCAAACATGGTCTATACTTTGTAATGATTATACAAATACTCTTCTATGGAATTTACTAATCTTTCCTGCCTTGCATCTCTTAACAAAATGGCTGAAATTTTCAGCCATTATGGATGAGCTATTCAGCAAATCTGTGAAAGCAATTCCACTTGAAAAGGCTAAAGCACTACTTTAAGAGACTGAATCACTTTGATTCCACAGTAGCAGGTCCTTACTATTTGTACATGATTTATTGGATTTCTAAGACTACATCCAAAATGCCACCAACCACAAACTGAAAGTGAGCTGTGCAATTTATGCAAACTAATACTAATTAATTTTCACTAAAGCAGGATAAATCAATTTCTCCTGGACAAATTCCACAGTATTTTTGCTATTCTTTTATTGTATAAATTATGAACCATTTCTAATTAATGTGAGCAAGGGTAATCCTATATTCCTTCCTCACCATGGTAGCTAGTCTTTACTAGTAATTAAACTGTAGCCTTAAAACAAGGTGAGGTCATGAAGCTTGTTTATCTGACACACTGAATTCTATGCCTGCCTTAAAGGGAAAGGGATGTTTTTTGCCCTCTGGGTATTAGTCATGGTCCATGGTCGTGGGAAAAACTTAGGAAGTCTCAAAATTGTGTTCCTATTATTTCAATTTCTCTTAGACTTTGTTTGAATTCCAAAGTGAATTTTCTATTATTCCTTTGTAGGGTGCATAGGAGGGTACCAACAGTCTTTGAGGAGTAACACCTGCAGTTACATTCAAAGGCATGACTTTTCCAAGCAGTTTCTGAGCTGCCTGGTATTGTCCCAGGAAGGATAAAGACCTAGGTTCTTTACCTGACTGGCAGAAGCATTCCAGCACCAATAGGACTCTAAATGTTGTTTTATAAGTAATGAGTCCTGCTGGTTTCATCCTGCAAGACATTGAAATCCCACAGGGAAGTGTGGTTAGAAATAAAACAGAGGGCTGGGGCTTTTAATGAGTTTCCTATCCACAGATGCCATCAAGCTTTTATACTATTCATTTTATTTCTACTGCTTCAACAAAGAATTCCAGAGCTGTGGGCAATACTCTTACCACTGAAGTGCACAGAACTTGGCAGAAATCTACACTTCAGAGACAATAAGAGATCATTACAAGAAATAAAAGAAAAAGCATAATAATAAAAAAGAAGTTAAGTATGGAAAACTGTTTTGACAACAATGAATACAGATTAAGCCAGACAAGCTGGACAGCTGCTGGCACTGGGTGGGGCCAGGCTGGGGGACCCCAACAGCTCATCAGAAATTATTTGCAAAGGTAATGCAGCCTGGCGAGGGGAGATTACCTTTCCCAGGTAAACTGTGTGGGGCCAGTGCATTCCTGGAACCTGCCCCACTCAGTGCTATACATCCTACTCCCCACCAGCTCTGCACAGTTAGTGGATCCTAACTAGGTGGAGCACTCCACAGAATCAAAGGAAGGGAGGGATGGTGCCACAAAGGCAGTTGACCTCTTCCTTCCATGCCAGAGTGGTAAGATCCAGGCATGGAGGGGACCCTTCCATGCTTTAGGAAGATTTATGGAACACTAATAGGTATTGCCTTTCCTATATACACTCTCTGGGAATATCTTTAAGGGAGGTCCTGGGGCAGCCATAGCTGGGAGGGGAGTGGGGGAGGTGTCCTGGCTGGTCTGGCTCCATTAGAACCAGGCGACCAGAGATTCAGGTGTGAGGTAAAGGCCCCAGGCCTCCAGAGCGGTACAGAAGCACAATGCCACCCTACAGAAGGCCCTAAACTGTGGGAGAATATGTGTGGTTCAATGACTCGCAGCACTTTTCCTGGGGAGAAGAACTTGCCCCGACTCCAAGTTGCCTCAGAATGGAATGATATCAGATGGATACTGGAATGACATGTTGGTTTAACTGTGGGATGGGGTTTGCTGGCTCTTCTGATAAACAAGCTGTATCAGGCTTTATATTTGGAATGGGCCAAACCAGTTCAAATACCTTAAGAAGCCTCCTCCAAATCTTCACCCAGTTTTACAAGAAAGATTGTTGTTGCCAGTTTTCCAGCCCAATTTTACAAGCTTGAAGGCTTTGGATAGCTTGGATAAGCATCCAGGCTTTACAGTACAAACTAGATCCTCTGCAACTTCTGAAGTTCATCAGTCACGCTTTTTCATGCACTGTTACGGACTTGTTTCACATTTTAATTGCCTTTAAATGGAACAATGTGTCTTCATATTTGAAGCGTTTTCTGGATTAATACAGTTTGGCCTCCTAAGGTGAATGCATTATGAACTATGAGTTGTTATCCCCTGACTCTGGAGAGTTGCATTTATTTTAATTTTTACTGTTACCAGGGGAAGCCCAGTTGTGAAATGTCCTGGGTTTGTCGCAAAATTATAAGGAGCTAGTTGAGTAAATTGCTATATGTGGTCAGAATCTAGGGTGAGGGGCCTATTTTCAATTCTACCTCTGTAAATCTGGAGTAACTCCATCTATTTCAGTGGAGTTCCCACTATACCATGATCAGATTCAGCTCTAAAACTGGAGTTTTCTAATTCCAGGTGGTTAAAATGGAGGGAATTAAGTTCAGATATCTTAGGCACTTGTGGAGTTTCATTATTAGAAAAACAAAGACACATAGCTCTAGGAAGCATTTACACAAATGGGTTTTCAAGTTCTAGGTTTTATATTACCATAGTTTGAATGGCTTTTATTTATTGATTTTTCCTATTACTGTTTTGCATTATTTGGCTCTTCAGTGTGAATGCTTTCACATTGAATATGAAGAAGGGGGCCTCAACTTGTCCTCCTTGCTTGGGCAAAACTCTCAATGAAGTCAATCAAAGTTTTACCGGAATGACATATATACCATTGATACGTAAAGCAGTGGGGCATCAGTCTTAAACAAGAATTATCCTATTGCTACTGAGCAGCTGCAGTAAGCAAAATAATAAAGGGTAATATGGTTGGTTGGGTTTTTTTGGTTTTTTTTTGTAAAATGAGAATTTAAAAGCTTCAATTTAAATATATACCCTAAAAATGTAGTGCTCTGACTAATGGCTAGGCTGATATCCACCGGTAATTGCTGATATTCTATTTTTGCCTTATAATTAAAAAATACTTCAAATGACTGAACCATCAAGTTGTACACATAAAATATCTAGCCTTGTTCCTATTACTATTACTTATGTGTTTTTTCCCACAAACCCTCCAGTACAAATCTTTCCATTGACTTCAGTGGGCTTTGAATCATGCTCATTGTTTGTTATACCCATTTATTGTACCTTTTCTTAAATTAAGCCCCCGTCCCGCGACTGTATTTCCAAGGGCCAACCCCTGTGACCACACAGAGCTCCAGTGATTCTAAGGGGCTTTGCACAGGCATAGGGTTTCACACATGCAGATCAGTGTCATAGGATTGGGGCCTGTGGGGCTGGGACTGTTTTCCTCTATGTACAGTGTCTATTTCAACTCTATTAAAATAAATAATGAATGAATGAAAGGGATGGGAGCTTTTTGTGCTTTATTTTTGTTCATGGCCATGTAATTATTTATTTAAAAGCTAGTTTCTGTGTAAAATAAATATCAAATAATCTCCATAGTAAAGGCTACACCCTGAACATTTTTAAAAACGCAAATATGTTCTTTAGTTAAGAATGCAAGTTTAAGGGCTAACTAGTATTTTGGATACATACCATGAGATAGGAAACAGCATGTGCTTTCTATTTATATTGGTTACCAATCTCGATATTCAAGGGAAGAGTGTATAAAGTTAACAAGCAATTATTTGGCAAATTAGTACTCAACAACCCTGAGTAAATAGGAAGTTTGAAACCTATCTGTTATACAGCTACTTTAATTTGCATAGCACACTGGTGTGTTTGCTTTGCAAATACTTTGCAATGAATCATCATTTGTACTATACAGTCCAAAGAAAAGCAATCAAAATTCACAGCAAGACAATGAAATTAATTATAACTGTTGAATTCTGTGGTGGTAATTCCTCCTCATGCAGGAAGATTAATTGCATTGCACTTTCCTTGCACTCCACTAAATGATCTGATGAATGTATAATCATTTACAGATTTCTCAAATGCTGAAAATTGATTACCTTTGATTAGCTCTGATCTGCACAAAGAGCTCTGACAGAGTATCAGTGAAACATTACAACATTACAGACAAAGTAACAAATGATTTAATTACCAGTGTGCTTATTAATGTTAGATTCCCTGCAGTGATCCTGGCAAATCAGGAGCCTGTAATAGACCTGTGGGTTTCGCTGAATTCCATTAGGGTTTAAATAATATTTCTCACTATTTCTCAAATCCTTCTTTTCATGGCTTCTTAATAACGCTAATTAATTTTAATTTGCACAAAAATCTATCACGTCTTCACAAACTTTTAATTAGATGTAAAATAAGAAAAGTCGCTGCTTTCAGAGTAGAATATACATATGATCTGCAGTTGTGTATCCTTCCAAATAAGTTTTTCATTAAAGGAAGTTATTTATGATGCTGTTTAATGGAAATTTGGAACAAATGTTGAATTGTGCATGTGGTCCAACTATGCACTTTTAGCAGCAAACATAATAATAGTGGCTTAAACATGAACCAAGTGAAAAAAACAGGATGGTAAAATGTTTAGCTAACAAATGGTAAACATCATTTTAATACTTTTTTATGTATTGCCAATACATACATTCACTCATTTTGTTAATTGTAGTAGATAAAACACACTGATTAAGCAGCTACACTGTATGCTGAAAGAGTATTTGAAAATGAAAGAGCAAGAGAACACTAGCCCAGTTAGATACAGACCGTGATGAATGTTGTTGGCACAAACAAATCAAGCTTTTCTAGGCTTCTGCTCATGAACGCTTAGATCAGTTTAGATTGGCAGCTTCTTTGGTTTTCCCTGGTTTTATGTCATTTTATATGACATTAAATTATTATGAAGCCATGACAATGGAAACCCAGATGATCAGAGAAGTCAAACAGAGTTCAAATTAAGCTCTGTTTCTGCAAGTGTTTACAGGGGAAAAAATAAATGTTGGTAATTAAAAGCTTATTTAGCACTGAAGTATTAATACATAGACAACTTATAATAATATTTTTGCATTTCAGTTTTGCACAAAAGGAGTGACTGTGTAATACTGCAGGTGTTACTGTGTCATTTGTAATGCACAGCCTGGGAAACTTAAAAAATAGAGATATGCAGCCCCCAAGGCAGATGATTACATTTATTATATTCAGTGCTGTCAGCAGCTGAAAAGCTATCCATCACAACGAAACAGCAATGAGAGTCAGAAGGCTCTTTTTGTGGAGAAATATTGAAGTCAGATTGTTGATGTCAAAAGTCAAACTTGAGTTCAGCTATCTGTTTTATGAATCTGACTGAGACACATTGTGCCTGTGTTCAAACTGATATCTAGCAGAGCTCATTTTAGCGAATGTGTGATTTAAAAGTCAAAAAAACATTTGTATGAGCAAAATCTTAGCAGGAAATTCCTAGGACACTCATACATGATATTTAAATATAAAAACGATGTCATATTATAGTGTTTACTATTTATCATCTACTAAACATTGAAAATTTGTTATGTCTGATACTTAAGCTTATTTTACCCATATACTGTGTACATGAAAACATTTCATAAACACTAGAAAAAAATATTGCATTTGCTTTCCTTCCCTGCCTCTTGACATTTTCTATGGAATTGGAATAGATAGTGTATTTCTTATTCATAACATGTTATAGGTGTATAGGATTAGGTATAATAGATTAAGCTTGCTCCAGAAGAAAATTAGGAGGTTTACATGAAATTATATTGTTATGAAGATGAAGTAAGATTTATACATTATCTGACTGTGAAGATCCAATGCAGGCATAGTAGGGAAAAAGCACTTTTTAGTCACAGAGAGTCTGGTTACATGTTCACGGCTGGAATTATCTATCTATATCAACAGTAGCTACTATTTGCTGAATCCTGCATTCTCACAGCAGAAATAGGATGATGTTAAAAGTAAAACAGGAAAATAAATGTCAAACATACTGTAGTTTGGACTCCACATATCTCCTCAAACCTGAATTCCGTAAAAAAGTGAAAGGAATTAACTCCCCTTTATTCATTTCACCAGAACTTTTAACAAACACAACAGAACAATTGAGACGAAAGTTATTTATGTTTAACAAACTAAACTGTGTTGAATAAACACAAAAAATTAGGAAATATATATATGCTGCTTGGGGAATAGCATTTAATATAAGCATATTCAGCGGCTTACATTCAATATTTTTAAGAGCATTTCTTTAAGAAGGTGCTTTGTATCTCAGAGGAAGCGTATGCGCTACACATTACTGAACTTGCTATCATCACTGCAGATTTGGTTTGTTTAACAAACAGAAGCACAGTTTGTGAATTCAAATCAGGGAGATCCTTTTATTTTTGCTAATTTCACCATCCTTTTCCTTTTTAGCACAGCCCTCAGGGTACATGATGTAATAGTCACCAATGTAATGGTCACAGAGGACAAAAAAAAAAGGGGTATCATGAAATGCAGAATTGAATGCTATGTTTAAAAAAGAAAAATGTATGCCAGAATTACTTTCCAAGTAAACTCTTGGGAGAAAAACAAACAAACCATGCAGATAGTGTATAAAGCTTCTTAGATCAGCCCTTAGTTGTTGGTTTAAAAAAAATTGGCAATAAAAAACCCCAAAAGAAAACGGAGAGTTTTAAAAACAATAATTAAAAAAAAAAACCCACTGGGGGACTGATTCAGTGATACCAGATGTACCATGCAGCACTGTGGATTGAAGGGTCATGAGTTTGAGTCAAAACTCAACTCCAAGTTAATTGGCTGGCAGTGGAGCTGCACAAATTGCCGAGATAGAATATTTGTTTGCAGCAAGGGGCTCAGTCTTCCTGTGTTTTTGTCCCCCATGCTTGGTAGCCAGGAACTGACACTTGTATTTGCTCTGAAGGCTCTTGCATAATTGTTGTCATCTTTTTAAATAAAAGGAAAAGAATTAATGATTCTGGTTGAGCATAAAACAGAGACGAATTTAAAAATATTTAAAAGCTGCTGAGAGCTGAATTATATGTATTACCCTCTCAGCATTTTTTTCTTTACAAAACAGTACAACACACAATAGTGTACTGTAGTTTTAGTGCACTGATTTGGACCAGAAATCTGGAATACTGTGGCATTTTATAAATCTCACTTTAACATGTTTCCTATACGTAAACAAAAAACAAAGTTATGTCTTATAGTTCTTTCAGCACTAACCTGGTCAAAATGTTGCTATGGCTAATAGAATAAAATACCTGTGATTATTGACCTTTCTGAAAAAACTGGTCCTTAAAACATTTAAACAGGCAACTGGGAAGTACATTTTTTAAAAGCTTCTAAGTGTGTGCATGGAACACTTTGGATCTGTGCCAGAGATATACAGCACAAAACAACATATGGAACTCACCACAGCCTAAAATCCCTTTCCACAAAAATTACACCACTCCCCACCACAATAAAATGACTCAAGGAGGGGTGTGTTTTGTGCCTCCCAGGCAGAACTCCATAGCCCACAATTAGTCTATATATTCAAGGGCCAAAAAAACGTATTGTTTTACTTGCTGTATAATTATCTGTTATGATGAACTGTGATTCTAAGGACTATTGTCTTTAAGCTTGGATCTGTGTATAGAGCGGTTGTCTGGCTGAGACCCAGGAGTGGACCTTCCATTTAGAGTCTATGCCTGAGTGATTTCTCTGGTCTCTTCCCGGCTGGGTGAAACAGGGACTGTTTCTGCATGATTTCTTGGGTTGATGAGAAGCATTTATGCTTTAAATGAAGTCATTCATGTCTGCCATTTTGTTTGCATATTTTTCAGCATTCACCTGTTATTAAACCTGTCTTCAAACTGTAAACTAGTTTCAAGTAGACTTTTGTGTCTAACACAGTTTTCTAACCAGAGGAAAACAAAGTAGATATAATGTTTTCTGCACAAATCACTCAAGCAAGAAATCCAATAAAGTGATTAAAAACCAAAATAGTCTTTAAGAATGTCCTGGGCACTTTCATTTCTGAAATTGGAAAAGATTAAGAAAATCATTCTTAGACGCAAGCTAATATTCCTAGTCTGTGACCTTTAAACAACTTCATTTTAGGGAAACAATGACCAAAAAATTATACTTCCTTAGACCATTTAAATCTGAAATGTGGGAAAGCTAATAATATAACCCATGTAATGCATGTGCATATAAAGCAAGAGATCCCACTGTATAACTCAGTTTCTGTTAAAGTGTGTAAAATCCTATGAAACATCCAAATTTTGCAAAAAACTTTTATTTCTGAAATGCCTCAGATTACTTTAAAAAAAAAACTTTAAAAAAAAATCCTTCATTCTGTATTGAACTTTTCTAAGTAATACAGGCATTTATCAAACTCATACAATAATTTACTACTTCCACTGTTTAGATGCCTGGTAGAGCTTTTCCTGATAGCGGGTTCCAAGGTGACGTTAGGTACAACACTGATGTAAAGGTAGTAGTGTCATGAAAATAAATAATGTAGAACAAGGTACGTTAATTCATATTAAACTGGATATACTTAATACTAATTTACAAATCTTTTGTTGTTTTGTCAGGCTTCCGAACGTATTTTTTTTAATGAGGAACACTAAATTTTGATCTGTACAATTTGCCTTTCAAAGTCTCTTCCCAAGAACCAAACTACTTTACCATGATTTTCCCCTGTGGTAAAGACACAAAGGAAATAAAAATATGTACATCTGAGAGTACCTAATACAATGGCAAAGCTTAGAAAACAAACACCCCCAAGTTTTCAGGTATTTGAATGACTCTTAATTATTTGTGTACTTCACAGATTAACATGAAGTGAACATATTTAAGAAACCCTCCTTTTAAGCTGGGAATAGTCTGTTATGGCCAAGTACATGGAAACCTAGCCAACAATATATTTTAGACTGATTTTTGAATTTCAGTAAAATATCAGTGGAGTTGCGGGTGGTTTGAAAGTGCTCAATTTATCAGCACTGAGCAGAAAGAAAAGATTGGGTTTTTGGGGGGGGAAGAGGATTGTACTAAGGTGACCTCTGCTGTTTAAAAAGAAGGCTGCAAAAAGGAGCCCATTCCTAAATCATTCTGCAATCCTAAATTACTAGGACAGATGTGGATACAACGATGCTTAAAATTATTGCTAAATTTATTACTGTTTGGGTAACTACAAATGATTTTAAGGTTTCTTTCCTATGGCACTGGAAATTTCCCCTGTTGTTTACTGCCTTGCCATTTGCGTGCAAATTCTGCCTACACTGGGATCCCTGCCATTACATTTTCTTCACACTGAAGGGTTTTCTCTGCTCCTGGTGGGGCAAAGTCGTGACCCAGAAAAAAATTGATTCATGAATTCTCAGGGTGCAACTAAAGAAGACAGGAAATATGCCTTGGCTGAGCTCCTACTAGTGACAATTTAAAACCTGTAATTAGTTTGGATTCAAGCTGCAAAAGGAATCTGAATTTAAAATGCATTAATTCAAACTGATATATTAACTTTAACAAACTAGATCCCTTATTATGTAGAATCATTATTACAGTCTGTTTAACTGTTGGAACTCAAGCTTTATTAACTTAAAAAGTATTAGAAAATGAAAGTAAGCACTGGGGAACACTTTACGTATGTGATGGTTTTCGTGGAGAAACCTAACTTTTTGGGGGGTTAGTTAGCTTTAACACCTTAGTTATGGATTCTATTTTTGGAAATTCCCATCACCCACATGCAACACAATAGCCAAGGCCACTATCCCCTGCTGGTATCAGGACCCCTCATCCTCTTTAGCTAACTCCCTGACATTTCTATGAACTACACAGCTGAAATGTTATACAGTAATTAATGTTGATCCTAGCACACACACAGCCTCCAGTACAAATTAGGATGGAAAAGGTTATCATAATATTTTGCTAGCCTGTTTGGTAGACTTCAATTGCTCCCTGTGGGGGACAAACAAAAATGGTATTTTAAAGTTATATGGCATGAAGGAGGAGCATCTAGGTAATTTTATAACAAAAAAAGTTGGAACTATTGTGAACATTTCTTCTGAAAATAACTAGTCTTGCCATTTCAACATGTTGATACTTATTAGGTTTCTGTTCCCTTAGGACCAGTTTGTAATGTTGTGGTATGCAGGTTTGCAGGCGAAGCCAGTGTATGGTGTCTGAAACTCTAACTAAAGCTCTGTTATCTTGTGGAGTTCAAATCCAGGTACAACTAGCAGCTGGATCCTCTCGAACTGTCAGTGGTGTCTGAAAAACACCCAGAGACTAAATAATTTAGATTACACCATTCTGACCTGTATAATTGTTTAAATGAGTAATGCAGCCACTGACTGAAAGAGGTCAACCATCTGTAGAGGAAACATAGAATTTGGTTTCATTTCCAAACAAACTTTTGAAGAGCAATACTGTGGGAGGTAGGAGAAAGTCTGAAGACAGATCAATGGCTTATCAGCTAAACCAAGGTTAAAACTTCTATCACTTGCAGAAAGCAACATTAATAGAAAAATTTCCTGGGAGAGTAGCTAGCACAAACACAGTTTGATCCATGCAACATGTCATTAATCTGACTTTTTATTTTCCGTAAGCTAATATGAATGAGCTTTAAACAGCATTATCAGTAGGGATGTATATTAATTCATTACTCAATAAACAAGACCACAATATTATTTAAATACTTCTGAAGAAATTAGGGTCATCATGGTGTCTTCCCAAGCTATGTGCATTATCAGTTTGCTCTCTGGGAAAAAAAACACTACCAAAGTTATTGTGAAGTTATCACACATGAATTACATTCCAATTGCCAATTTTCAATGGCAGAGAGAACAGGTGCCTCCTCAAAAGCTGGCATTTGCTCATATTCATCCTGCATTTTTATGCGTTAGCCCATGTAAATATGTAGTAATTGGCTCCCTTGCCACGAGTTTGTGTGCACAACTGCCATTTTGCATGGGCAAATATGGGATTTATGAAACCCCAGTCAGTGCAAGGGGATGTATAAAAGTGCACCCACTTACAAAAGTTTGGGCTCTTCCTCTTCCCCCACCCCCGACCCCAACTCACTCACAGATTTGTATGTGTACTCCACTAAAGTCCTCCTATTTAAGTCACATTTGTAGTAATTAGGTCCCTCTCTCTCAGAAACTACTGCAACATATGTTGCCAAGACGAAGGGAGGTGGATGAGTAATTGGACGCTTAACATTGTCTTTTCTTCTTGACTATTTTTTCCCCCTTGCATTTTCAGGCCTTGCCATGGCAAAGCAAACTGTTTTAGAGGCTGTAAAATTCAAAACTAGGCAATACATTTTACGTGAAAGTTTGCTTTTGGGAATTAATCCATTGTGACACTGCACAAGGTGCCATCTTGTTATATGTGATGCCATCCACTGCAGAGGGCCAAACGACAGGAGAATCAAACTTCAACAGACCACAAGGCCTGCTGCTGAGAACACAAACAGCACTCCATTACACTTTGCCTGGGCTGATGTGGTGGCGTCTTATTCAGGCATGCTCTGTGGTCAGTAAATGATGAGCTGGAGGGGACTCACACAGAGCCAGCCGAAGAGAATCTCAACTTTCATATCAAAATTAAAAAGTAATTCTTCCTTGCAAATATAACTTTGGGAACAAACCGACACAAACTAATTGCTAGGGTTGGAAGTAACAGGCTACTGGGCTCCACTTTTGCAACAGAAGCCAGGAGAGAACCTAAAGTTTCCTCTTGCCCACATACCCCATTTTTTAATGTAAAATGAGTCAGTTAAGTTTGGGGCTTATCCCAAAGAATTTTCTCGCGAGCCCTCCCCAGAATCCTTAAGCCATCCCCATGCAATAATGGTGAAAAGAAATCCATTATATTTACAAGTGGGGTGGGAGTTGCAAACATTTGTTTGTTTGGCTTGCTTGAAAATGCTCAAGCTGGCTCTGCTTGTGACAATGCTCAACTTTCTGAGGCAGCTGATGTGGCAGGTGTGCCTGCCATTGCAATGGCAGTGGAGCTGCTGCAAGGGGAACTCTCTCCTCCTGCGTGACCCGCCAGTGTTCCAAAGACACGTACTTCTCCTGGCCACGACAACAGGCACAAGGAGTTCTGGAGGGGAGGCAGAGCAAAGCTACTGCTACATGACTAAAAGTATGGTCCTGTGGGTAAATCTAATGGCGGAGTTCACATCCCAGCTCTGCCACACACTTGCTGTCTGACTTGGGCAAGTCACTTAATCGCTCTGTGCCTCAGTTCTCCAGCAGTCAAATGGAGATAACACCAGTTCCTTTCCCCAGGCTTTGGCTCTCTTTCTATTTAGATTATAAGCTCTTCAGAACAGGGACAATCTCTTAATATGTTTTTGTTTTTTAAAACACAATGCCTGACACAATGGCTCCCTGCTCCGGGTTAGAAATACCCAATAATAATATCAATAATTAATAAAAGCAGCTATTGTAGCCTATTTCTGCTGACCCCGGAGTCTGAAAACTGGTAGTGGAAGGGAACCTAGAGCACTATTCCTCCCCAGTTTATGGAAAACCTACTCGCTCTCCTGACCTCTCCTTCTAACTCCCAATAAGCATGCTGGCTAGAGAAGACTGCCAGCACTACCCACCTCAAGAACCAAAGGAGATCAATCCACTGCTCATCTACCCAGAGCCTGTCAAGCAACCTGCCTGCTACCACCTCTGTTAGGCCTCCATGAGAAGTTTTGCAGAAGAAAATTCATGATGTGCTAGGAAGATTGATAGATGAAAGGATCAGGGAGTACTGATATTTGGGGAATGGGAGTGTGTGCAGCTGGTAGTTTTTCTGAGGAGGAAATAATGGAATTGGTAAATGTTCACAGCAAGGGAAGAACACAGAATGGGGTGATGGAGGGGAAGAGAAGGGAAGCTTTACTCAGGGCATGTCACAAGGAGATCATATGAAGGAGCCTTTGTTAAAATTTGGGCAGCACATCCCTGGGTACATATAATCCCATGTATGTACAGAGAATTTTACTGTTTTAGGCCCCAATCTTTATTCATTAAGTTCTAGATCTGGAAATAAATTTAATTACTAAACTTTATATCGTCAAGGAAGGAAGGAGAATAGTTTTATTTTCTGTTTTGACTCACTTGTTATATTAGTTTCAAAATGACAAGACTATCTCCATGTTATTTTACCATTGTTTCTTCTAGCTAAGAAAAGAATTTGTCTTACCGCATTGGACCACTGGTCCATCAAGTCCTGTCTCCAGCAATGAACATGTGTTGTTTCAGAGGAAAGTGACATCCTACCCTCACAGCTCACAAAGTCAATTGTGAAATGCTACCCACAGAAAGAAAAAAGTCCATCTGATCCCTGCAATAACCTCTTTATTCCCTGAAGCATGAAGTTTGTTCATAGATTCATAGATTCCAAGGCCAGAAGGGACCACTGTCATCTAGTCTCACCTCCTGTATAATACAAGCCATAGAATTTCCCAAAAATAATTCCTAGAGAATATCTTTTAGAAAAACAACCAGTAGTTCAACCTACTTAACTAAAAATTTCCTTGGGCGAAAGCAGCAAAATTTGAATCCTTGTATTTGCTAGAAAGGCACTTGCTTGTCCAGTGTGTTTGAAAGTATTTAGAGATATTGAAAAGCTGGGTCCATTTCTAGATATCATTTGTTATAAAATCTTCCAGCCCTTCTTCAAAAGCAGCTACAGTATGGGACTCAACAGTCTTTTCTATAAGGAAAGTGAAATTTTATTTACTAGGCAATTTTCATGAATACCTCAATAAAGCAAGTTTAACAAGTCTCTATCTTGAAGACAAAAGACCTTATCCTGAGAAGGGTGAAGTACCTGTAACTTTCCTTGACTTGAGTGGGCTTTACAACACCCCAGCACCTTTCAGGGCCAGACCCTTCTAGTGTATTATTTTTTGAGATGGTCAAAAGATTTTAATAGGACAGTTTTCCATCAGATGATTGAGTCTCATAATCAAAATGTTTCTTTGGAACGTGTTGATTTCAACATACTTTGTAATGGGGAAAAAGTCAAAAGGAATTATTTTGACATTCTCATTTCTTTTTGATAAGGTAAAAACATTTCATATTGACTTTTGTTTAATATTACATTTAATATTATATAGCTAATATTTTATATCACATACATTGTTTTGACATTATTGAAACAAAATGTTTTGATAGTTGCAACTTGAAATTTTTTGGAATTTTCGTTTTGCTGGAAATTAATATTCAGGTTATAGTGAGTAGTAATGTGTTATCACACAGATACCATGGCAAGTCCCTATGGTTCATATCACCATAAATATTTATCTAGCACATCACTGAGATTGAAAATGACACAAGGAGCCAGATTCTAATGTCATTTACACCATCATCAATCTGAAGTCAGTGGAGTTGTTCAGGTTTCACACTGCTATAAAGAAGAGCAGAATCTGGCTGGGAGTGATGAGCATATGGAACACCCATGTCAGGGGCTCATGTGGCATTTAAAGACTTGGGAGGATTTTCAAAGTTTGGCTGCTCCCATGTAGCTTAGGCCTCCAAACGGGAAAGGTCTGGGAAATGGTTACTCAGACAGTAGTTTCAGAAGGACTCATAAGGGCAGCACCAGATGCTCAAAAGTGAGCCATCTCAGACGCATACCTAAGCCAGAAGGCTCAGGTTAAGGTGCTTATGTAGAAACTCCTCACTGGTTGTTCCACAATCTGCTCCAAGTTGTGCTGTCCCACTGTCCTGACAGGGCCCAGAGTCCACGATGTATAAACGTGATTTACACAGAGGCACGGCTCAGAACTAGGACATTTACAGTCTCTGCAGCAATTTCTTCTGCAGGTAAGTGAGGTTCTTCAGAAAAAGTTTCTGAAAATAACCTTTGGTTGTGGCAGTTTGGTCTTCTCCAATGGCCAGAATAAACACCAGTATTTCTTTGTTTGTTAGATGGCTTATACAGTAACTAATATAGAAGAACATACTAGCATAATCTCCAATCTAGTAGCCAAAAAAATTGATAAACCAGAACCCAGTCGAAGAATTTTAACAAATGGTTTGTGATCTACAGTTAACCTGTTCATAGATTTCTTAGTTCTAAACATAACACTCAAGGCTATTTTTCTGAGTCTAATTTTTCTCTACTTTAGGTTCCTGAAAGCAAAAAAGCTTGACCTTTCAGTCCTATTTGGCATTTCTGTGACAAGACCACACCCATATTTACTGAGGAGAACTCATAAGCTAAGCACCAGTGCTAACACAGAATTTACAAGTACTAGTAGTCAGATATCACTAACTGCGTGGTCTGTTCAAATGTCTTGTTATTTTATTCAGCTCAAGAACAGGAACCAATTTTTTTTAACTGAGTCATTGGGTTATTACTATAGCTAAGTTAGGCATATTTTTCTATAATAATTAAATAAGACCAAAAATAACTTCAATTACGTGAGTCTTTTAAAAAAAATCCACCTTTTGCTTTTAATATCCTGGGATCAACAGGGCTACAACAACACTGCAGAGATAAATACATTAAGACAAGTTACATTTAATTTAATTTCTCCAATGAGCTTCCTCATTTGCATTTGTAATGAATATATCATCCAGATAACAGATCACGCCACTTACAATCTGTAATATTTGGTCCATGATACTTACTGAGATACCGGGTGGAGCATTAGCTATGTCATAGAGAAACCTATCACACTGGAACAATCCCCAATGGATGTGTGAGACTTTTGTTTAAATTCTAATTGATATAAGTTTGCAAAGTATCTAATTTTATGCATTTTGTCCCATGGCTAAAGGTGCAATCGGATATTGGCCCACATCCTGCCAGGGATTCACCTTATAGTTTCCCCCCAGTGTTGATGTGTCACTTTCCAGTGTCAGAACACTTCACTGGTGCAGCAGCCTCTTTGACAAAGTTCACAAGGGACAGGACATTTTGGCTAATTCCTCTTACTGTTCTGCAGTAGGTGCTTAGGGACCTGGTTTGGCCTTCAAAAATGACGTCTACAGTCAGATATAATTCACTCTTCTTGCTTTTACTGAACCCACTACTGAAGCAAACGCATCAGCAAATTTTTCACATTACCTTTTTAGCATATGGACTATTTCATTTCCAATGGACCAATTTAAGCATAAGTTTTTTAACTAGTTCTAGTCCAACAATCATGGACCTACACTAACACTACACTGCACATGGTCCCCCTCTAGGAGAGGATGAAAGAACCAACCATATGTGACATCACGTAACACTACTGCAAGGCGCTCAGATACTATGCTGATAAGTGTAAGGAACTTTGTAGAACCTGACCCTTTCCTGTTGTTACACTGAGGCCCACATCATGCTGTTTACATCCTACTTCCATTTTGATTTTTTTCCCCATGTTTTGTTGTATACGGATATGAAGTTCACAATGTGTGTAGGTTTGAAGTGTATTTTAATCTTTTACTGTATTGCCTCTGAATTAAGATTATTACAAGACTTTCATGGATTTTCCTCCACTGTGATCAGAGTTGCTGCCTTTTATTGTCTTCCTCCATAATTCCATTAGCAAAATAATTTTAAAGGCTATCAGCAGCAAAGACGGCAGCTATACCAAACAGCCATGTTAACAGTGAATAATGTCTTCTCCACCTCCCCTCAGCAACTGGCTTTAGAATGCGGTTGTGGTGTGGTGGGAGAAAAAACTAATACTATTCTCACAAGAGGGGAGGGGAAAGAGCTCTGCCTGAAGCCCCGATTGGCTGCTCTTCTCTTGGATGTGGGGAAGTGGAGAAGGCAGCCACTCAGAGTGGGTTTTCCCCTGTGCAGGGCTGAAGGCTGGAGCTTCTCACGTCCTGGAGAGTCTGGCTGCCCCAGTGGCTAAAATTTGCATTGCTTACAAGAGTTGGCAACCCTACTGAGTTTTAATGCTGCAAAATTGGAGCACTCATGAGAATAGTCCAAGAGTTAACAGTCATACCCATAGCAGGAGGTGCTGCAGAGACAGCCTGCCACACCTGGAACCCTTGTGCTCAACAATCAATGTCTTCAGGTGTACAGGAAAAGTACGGCTACAGCAACATCCCTGGATTGGCTACAGTACCTGCTTACACAATGCTGGAGATAGCTCCATTGGATAGAACCATGCCCCTCATGTCTGTGTCACCTTTAGGGAAAAAGTTTGCATTTGTGGTCAGTACAGCAATCTAACCAGCCCCAACTGCTGTGTGCGGTTGCCCCAGACCAGCTCAGAGAAGTCAGCATTGAAACAGACAGAGTTTTCCAGCTAGCTTACAAATACAAGAGCAGATAAACAAGTTTGCCCTATCAGTGACACCACAGTCACTGGTAGCCAATATGAACAGCTCAGACACAGAGGGTCTAATTAAGCCTTGTGCTGCTGACTCAACTCCTTAGCTGCAACTAGATGCAAAGCACGTGGCTAGCAAGTGTGATGTTTGTCATGTTCTGCTCATGCATCATGAAATCATGATGCAAAGGCATCATGCCATGTCACAATGTGGTCACACAATAATCATGCAATTTCCATCGTGTCACTTTGCAATGTGTCAGGTTCAAAGAGAACCTGAGACACCCTTTTGGGGAACCGTCAAGCAGTTAGTGGGCTTGGGGACACCTTGACCCCTGAGTCTCTTTGTACTCCCTCCTTATAAAATAATTCCTGGAAGGGGCAGAATATATTCTATCTACAGGTAGAGTCTTGATAGATGGGATTCTGCCTATCAGCCCCTGTGGCTGGTTTGATGATTCCAGCTCATAATATCAGACCAGTACCCCCAATACCTGTCTCCAACCAGGAAGTACAAGTTTTAGCTAGGGATCATATTTCACAATCACTAACTAAACCTTTAAAACAGTGGTCCCCAAAATTTTCAGGGTCATGCCCTCCCTTACCCGTGTGCATGTGCGTGCACGCGCACACACACACACACGCACACACACACATGGAGCAGGGGCCAGGAGTGAGCCATGGCTCCTGGGTGTGGGGAGGGAGCAGACGGGGTAAGGAGGCTGAGGCAGCGGTTGCAGCTGTGAGGGGGCCAGGTGTGGAGCCACTGCCAGGCCATGGGCAGGGGCCAAGGCTGGGGGTGGGGTAAGGCTTGGGGCCGGGAGCCAGGGCCGCAGCTATTGGCGGGGCTGGAATAGAGCTGGGAGTGGAGTGGGGCGGGGTGGCCTTTCCTCCCCAGGCCCTGCCACATCCCACCAAATGTTCGTCTAGGGGGGAGCGTCCCACAGTTTGGGGATCTCTGTTTTAAAACTTCCATCCAGGGATTTGCTATAAATATATTCTTCAGATATGACAAGAGTATTTTGAGGAAATACATTCCTTTCAATGGGAGTTGCACAGCAAAATAAAAGGTCTAATGTTGCCAACCGTCATGATTTTATCACAAGTCTCACAATAGTTTCTGGGTTTCTTCAAGCCACAGTTCCTGTGTGAATATGAGAAAATCCCAGCTTTCATTTTTTAAAAAGGAAGGTTCTAGCCCTCTGGTTGCAGAACAGAGATTGAAAATATAATCCCTAAACGTTCAAGCACCAGCAGGCAAATGAAAACTACCCAACACATATTATGTTTACATCTCATTGTTTTTATGCAAATCTCATGATGGGGGGGGGGGGGGTGAGTCGTGATTTTTAAACCCTTGGGATTGGCGATACTGATAGTGTCTACTGATGCCCCAACATTTGTTTATTTCTCTCTGTGAGTGCCAGAAAATTTATATGGTACAACCCATTGCACGGGACGTATCTGTAAGATGCATATTACTGTTACATTACCTTAATGTAAAGCTAAATATGAGTAACAATAGCTATTATATACTGTGGCCCAATCAAAACATGGCATAAGTAGGTGAAGTACCACTGAAGTCAATACAGTGTAAGAATGGAAGTAATATTCAATTTCTAATGGGAAGAGATGCTGTTTTATAATTACAGCATACAAATGTCGTTATTCCAGACAACATGCCTCCTCCTTTACAGCGTTTTAAGAACTGTATAAGCCACTTTTAAGTTACCAAACCTGGGACCTCTTGTACAAAACTGTGCCATCACATCAGCATGTAAGTGCACTCTGCATAAAAAGGATGGAGATTGATTTAGGCCACACTGCGGAGTCAACCCCAGGCTGAGAGTAGCTTTATTCTCTGCTTGTTTTCTCAGATTTTTATTCATTTGCAACGAAGGAGTGTGGTGCTTTTTTGAAAATGATTCTCTTGATGAGGTCCCTGATTGTAAAGTACTTTCAAACTGGGAACCTTACAACCTTTGTTGCTGAGGGAATAACTTTTACATAAAAAAAAAAAAAATTGTCAGCCTGCCTTCCACCACAAAAAAACTCCTCATTATTCTTCATGTGCATCAAAAGTTATTTTCCACACCCTACCGTTCACAGGAATCTGGCACAAAAGTAGATCAATCCCAGTGTTACCACAGGATGTCAGCCATAATACTACCTTGCACTAGCAACAGTTTTTATAAACAGAGATTAAGCTTTAATCTCAGACATCCCAGTCTCTGCATCCACCTATTGGCTTTTCTGTCCCATTTGCCTCTCCTCCCATGCTCAAAATGCACACAGGTGCACATATACTAGATCCATAATGGTGAAAGTCATATGACAAATTGCAGAGTCACATGATAAATTAATATATTTTCCACCTTTGACTCAAGACCTTGCTAAACTATACTTTGTATTAAGAGCCTCTCCATAAGATGTTTCTCTTCAAAAGTTCTTCTCCAAAGTATCCTTGAGTATAGTCTGTGTTTGTGCTTAACTAACCATATGACTTCAACCCTCTTGATTGGCTACTGTCCAACATTAGCCCACTTGACTTGTTTTCACATTCTCTCTCAGGGTGAGAGCAATTTCCTGCTGTCAAGAAAATTGGAATTTTTTTCTCATCACAATTTGGAATTGGCCTCTCCTGTACCCTACTTACTCTTCCTTATATATGGTGACCTTGACAGTCAGATCTCCAAATCAAAGACAAATTACTAGTAAAAAAAAAAGAGAGAGAGAGAGAGAGAGAGAGAGAGAGAGAGAGAAATGCTTAACATTTTTGCATGAGTTTTGGCAATATTTAGCACCTGAGTGTTAGAGGAAGTGAGAATTCAAATTGTCAGCACTTAGCACTTTCATTCATATTCACTAATCTCAGGAAATTATGTCTTGAGAAACCAGCACATATTTAAAACTAAAGCAGCCAGTTTGAAAAACAATCTGCATTACATCATTTTTTCAGTATTCAAATTAGAGATTGATTATTTTTCTTGTTTGTATTAGGCTGGGGATCATATCTCTCCAGTGCCCAGAGCAGATTGTCTAATAGCCTATTGCTGCTTCGGTTGCAGTATCCCAGGACAGAATCTCTCACAGCTTATTTGCAAAAGACATTACCAGGATCTGTCAAATCTGGATGTGAGATTATGTTGTACATTGTAAATTACAACAGCAGATGTTCTTGTAAAAAGTTGTGGTTTCTTTAAGTGATCATAGTTGATGCAACTCTGAGTCACTGTGGTCAGAGCCAAAGTTGATGACAGGCTGATTTAATGGTGCACTTTTTAACCAACAACTTGAAGAGATTAGGAGGTTGTGAGAAAGATATCAAGGGAGGTTAAGGGATTAATTTCAAAGGTCGTTTTAAATTAACAACTAATGGGTGGCTTTCTTTGATAACTCTTTTATAGCTGGGTGCAGCTGGATGGAAAAATCAACCACAAAGGGAACTTTATTCTTTAGTGTTAAATTTGGCCTTTTTTGAGCAGAGGATTTCTGAGTACCCAAGGAGCCTGCTAATTTGTCTCTGTAAAGTGTGAAGTGGACATTTCTTGATTAACAAATTGATTAGTTAAGTTCTTTCAACTTTTTCTTCATCCTTACAAAATACATTGAAAGCTCAGACCAGTAGCTAGCAAGACCAGCGTGCATGTTTGGGATGACAAGACTGATAATGTAAATACAAGTGCATATCCATCATTTCACCAGTTGTATTGAAGACAGTAAGAAGTATATTGGAGCAGCTTCCTAGCAAAGCTGTAACATAAAATACGTAACAAATATGTAACAAAAAATTGTTATATGTGCAAGAAAAGTTCAGTGAAAAAATATTGTTGGATGTAAGCCATGAAAAGAAAGACATTGTGTGACTGAAGCAGTCTCTGCATCATTGTTATATTATTCGCAAAAAGAAAAGGAGTACTTGTGGCACCTTAGAGACTAACCAATTTATTTGAGCATAAGCTTTCATGAGCTACAGCTGAAGTGAATAAATTGGTTAGTCGCTAAGGTGCCACAAGTACTCCTTTTCTTTTTGCGAATACAGACTAACACGGCTGTTACTCTGAAACCTGTTGTATTATTGATTCCAATAATGTCTGTGTACCATTTTCAATGGAAATGTTGGCATTGAAGGTCCTTGGTTGGACCTAGGTTGTTTACACCAGTTCCGTTCAGACCAGTAAGGAGTCAAATGGAATTGCTACCTGCAAGATTGTAATTGTACATCAGCGTGCCAACCTATTGTTATGAACTTTAATTTTGGAAGAGAGGTTCACCTTGGTTTCAAGGATGTGTCTTTTGCTGTCCCCATGAAAATTTGCCCAAATTTGGCCAAGTTTATAAGTCTTTGAAAAATCTCAGTTTGCACATGTTCAGGAGAGACTTATTAAAGTTTAGCAGCTAAATTCTCTGAAGATTCCATGTATACTGAGAGCATGCTGCACCCTGGGGATGCAGGGGCTGTGCTGGACTATCTCTGAAATTGTTCCTCCGAACTGCTGTGGCACCAGCCACTGGAACAGAGAGCAGGGAGCTTGTGTCACCTGTGCTCTCAATGCTTCTCTTGCTAGCCACCAGGAGGCATGGAGGAGGAGGAAGAGGACATGGCTTAAATCAAATGCAGCGGGGTGAGGAATGGGAGTAGAGGAAGATGGGTTTGCAGGAGCCAGAGGATGGGGAGGAACAGAGTGGGAAGGGGATAGAAGACAATGGTGTGAGGTGGACAAGAGCAGAGGGAAAATGAGGAAACCGTTTTGATGGAAAATGCATTTTCTGCAAAAAAAAAATTGAGTTTCCATCATGGTACATTATGGAGATATAGTGCGAGCAGTTAGGCCAGTGCAGACACTTTTGATGTCCCACTTGTACTGGTTGCTCCTCCTCTCTTTAGAAACTACCATTGCAGGAGAGCTAATGTAAAAAAACCTATATTTTAGGCTGAATTCCTCTTGTCATATCTCCATCCCCCATCATGTGCCCTTCCCCCATTCACACTGTCCTTATTGACACTACGGGCCAAATCTGAAACATGGACAGGTATGTCTACAAGCTTGAGGATGTGGGCAGATGTCAGATAAATGTAGTGTTTTACTAGCAATAAACTGTATAGCAAGGAAGCAGAACCATAAAAAGAACAGCTTTATTTGATTTACTAAGGATTTGTCTTAACTGCAAAGTTAACTTAAGTCAGAACTCGCTTGTTGGGCTCCTAACTTGAGTCCTGTCCATGCACCAAAAACCCTTATCTCAAGTGTGGTGGTGCTTTTTAACATGAATTGGCTAGCTCATCAGGTGCTGGAGGCTACAGGTCGAGTTAGCATAACTCTAGACCAAATGGAGCCCCAGGTGAGGAACATCTTTGGTGCCCCCCCCCCTCCATTTGTTAAACTTTGTAATACCTTATTTTTTATTGAATTTGTAGCCCATTTCATGACTTTGATGCACAATTTGCGTACATGATATATCCCTGTCATATAAGATGACAAATTTGCACGATAGAATATGTAAATCTGTATTTATTCATGATAATAACAAAAACAGCACCCCGAGCCCGTGCTTGAGTCACTTGCCCCTAAATCCTCCTGAGTGGGGACACAGGATAGCTCCATGTGAGTGCCGCTAGTCATCCAATGCCTTCCCTCATTTCTCCCCATCTGCCTTGGAAGGACAAAGAAGTTCTCCCACAATGCACTGGGAAAGAATTTATAAAGCATCTCAGCTTAGTGCAGGGCTAAGAACCATGGAATGTGCTCCCAGAATCCCTAATGACAACTGTAAGTGAGTTCAGTGCCAGTGTGGACACAACAGCTCTTTCCTGGAACAGTCACTCTTACTTGAGCTAGGTTAACTTTAGAGGAGTAACTCATGTTAACTTTGCAGTGAAGAAACACCCTGAGAGTACACTCTGACTCTGCTGTTCGTCTCCATGTCACTTGCAAGAGCAACAATCTGAGCCTACATTCCTGAACTTTTAGCCTCTAGTCTCAGAATAGTAGAGTGCACCTTCCCTAGGGAAAAAAAGATATGTTCTTGGCTCATGTTAGCTAACACGTGGTAAAATCCTTGTGGAAACAATACAGTTTATCATTTTCCCAGGAGCTACACAGGCTGCGATAAAGGCAGTGTGGGAGCACTAGGGTTTACTTCAACCTGCTAACTCTTGTTAAAATAACAAACTGCCTTGTCATCACAGGATTTTACCTCCCGTTAGTTACCATGTATTAGCTAACACAAGTATTTCTCCTAGTGAAGACAAGACCCATGTGTCCTTCATAAACCTGATCCTCTTCATCCAGTTCCACTCATCTTATTTCAATGCTGTTGGCAAATCTCAGAGATATTATCATGAGTCTCACAATATTTGGTGTTTTTCTTGAAGCCACAGCTCTTGTAGTCTCTGCTTTCATTTTTAAAAAAGCATTCATGGTTCTGGAGAAAAGCTTGAGATTGTGAACCCTAAATGCTCAAAAACCATAAAGAGAACCCAAATTTTATTATTTTTCAAAATCCATAAAATCATAACATTTTAAGCCAGTCTCAAGAGTTTTAGCTTCCTGATGTATAGTGTTTGAACATTCTAGCAATACTGTTAAACAGATGAACAGTTATCCAGTTCAAGCTCACAAATGCTCCTTTTCACTTGTAAATACGGGGTTGATGTACTCAAGAAATGCATAGGTTTTTGAAGGTGCTTCCATTTTGTCTTCATGTTAAAAACTTGGCCTGGTGTGTGTCTAATCCCAGCTCCTTACCCAAACAGACATCACTGTCCAATAACTAGAGACCCCTTCCTCATCTGCAGAGTGGTGTCTAAGAAGTCCAAAGCACAGAACTGTCAGACCATCTTGAGAAAAGCTGTATTTGTTCAAGCTGTGGTTTTGTGGGCTCCTCTTTTCTATTGTCTCATTACAGAACATTACATTTCTGGTGTACTTGCACAGAGTGAGAACATCCATTAGAGAGGACAGATTTCTTTTTTACATGGTATAAACCCTCATGCTTCAGACTATAACCCAACCATTTACTGACAAGAGTTATGAAGAAACTTCCCATTTGGAAACTAATCTATAATTTGTTACAGGATTTCTTGTAACTTCCACTGAAGCATCTGATATTGGCCACGATCAGACAAATACAGCACAAGACGAATTAGTGGTCTGAACCACTATGGCAACTGCTACCTTCACTTCTAATGATTCTTATTGCCTCATACCATGTAGTCCCCCACTGTGAACATTGTCCCATAATTAACACATAAAATAACAAGAGTGTAAGATAGCAACTGGTAATGGGTTTTCCTAATCATAGATTTTTGACAAAGAAGATGCTTACAGATCATATAGAAGATTTAGAGTCCTATAGGACGAGAAATGAGCAATCAGTCAGATAGAATATAAATTTTAGCTCAGTCCTAGCAATCAGCTTCAGATCTTCAATACTGCTTTGAGGAATGTACTAGCACCTTGGTCAGTCTCTAGTAACATGTGATGCTACAGCATATGTTTTGTTTAGAAACAGTAACTCTACTTTGATTTGGATTTAAAGCTCTGCCTAGTCCTGACATAATCCTAGCTTTAGGCTTTGTTGAACCAGCCAGTGTTTATTATGAAACTGTCATCTCAATTCCAGTAATCTAATTGTTCATTGCTGGTCATTACCTCTCCACTAATACACTGACCAGTATAAGGGGTGGGTGGGGGAAAACATTAACTACTAAGTTTCTTAATTAATTTGTTTTCTTTACATCATGCCATTTTGTGGGAATGATTGTAAAGGTTGTATTTGTGTTTCTGTTTTCAACCTCTCTCATCAGTTGTTTGCAACTATGCTAGAAAGATTCTCTCGTGGCTGGAGCCCAGCAGATTGGTGTTCAGCCTGAGAGGAAGAGTATTTTTTTAAAACTTTGAAAATATTTATCGATTCATGTTTTAATTAGCAGAAAAAACAACATTTTGTTTATTTTCAGAGCATTTTCCCCTCACATTTAAAGGGCAAATTCTACCCGCTCTGTGTTCCACTTGCATAAAGGTGACATTTTCATGGATGTTTGCTTGGCAAAAGGCAGAAGAATGTACTTGGTATCCTGCCCTTGCTTTTTGGAAGATCTAGAATTGGCAGCTCTGGCTGTGCGTGGGGGGGGTCTCTCTCTACATTTTGCTACCCACATCAAATATGCTAATTTTTAACCCATATTTTGTGCTCTTTTGCATCTCTGCTTTATAGGTGTTTTTCCTATGATGTGCTTTGTTCAGACTTTTAAATACAGAACAAGCCTATTTGTTATTTCATTGCCTGCAGTACCATTGACAATTTTATTAATTTTGTACAGTGTTATCCAATGAACAGTCAACATTATGTTACAACTTCAGGGTCCAAAAACCTAGATCTACTGAGCATAAAACTTGGGGAATCTAGGGAAAATGTTTGGAATGAATAAACGTTTAAATGAGATTGCACCCCGGTCATATGGTGTTGATCCAACATTATTCAACTTGTTTCTAGAAAAGACTCTCCTACCAATGGCACTAGTAATAGAGATGCATACATTTGATATCAAATACTGGTAGAACTTACAAAATTATTACCATTGCAGTCTGAAGGTGCTGGTGGTATTTGTTGTCTGTCATTAGTGCTTCAAGCATCCAACACTAGCTGCACTAACTTGCAGGAGAACTGAGGAAAACGTTCATCATAAAAGGTTTTGTTTTTGACAAAAATTGCCAGTTTTCCAATTTGTGAAACTTCTGTTAATTTAGACATTTCAGAGTGATTTGTAAAAATTTTATTTTTTGTGATCTGGATCTTTGCAGAAACTTGGGGGAAAACGTACCATCACGCCAAGATTTCCACTTGTGGTTTTGTTTCAAACTTCAGGACAAGCTAAATGGGCTAACGGACCTAAGAGGCTGAGAATTCTGTTGCCACTTCTGCCACTGGCTGCCTTAATAATACTTCATACCTGTATATAGAACCTTACAAATGTTATTCCAGTGATACGTAGCATTATCCACATTCTACCAGTGGGGGAACTGAGGCACACAGAACATATAGGATATGCTCAATGTAACACAACCATGTGACTCTCTGTTCAGAGACTGTAAGCCAGAACAATAAGCCACTGTGTTACCTCTCTGCCTCAGTGAGGGAGGGCTTTGCTGGAACTTAAGACTGTGTGTCAGCTCCCTGCCACACCGATCCGTCCGCCTCACCAGCAAACTCCAGGAGACGCTGCCAGTCTAGCTAGACCTTGCCTTGCAAGTAATATTCAGTCAACCCCAGTTCCTGAGTTCCCCAGAGCTGTCTCTCAGCAGTGTTCAGTCCCTCTTAGTGGACACTCACAGAAACTATTAAGTTTGCTGCCTCCGTAGAGACAGTACACACAGCAGCCTGCAAGGTGTGCTGAGGACTCACTCTTTAGTTCAATATAATAGCACTGAGATGGTTTATAGTAAAATTAAGAATAAGTTGATTAATACCGAATAGAGATTTAAGTGATGGTAAGAAGAGAAAGAGAGACACGTATGATTACAAACAAAATAGAACATGCTTTCTATGTCTAAAGCTTAATTTTAGCAAGTTATAATCGTTGCCTAAGCAGTTTTCTCACTTATATCAAGTTATCAGAATTTCTAGCCCTCCAAACCAGAGGAACCAACATTCACAGAATCGGGGGTGCCGACTCCTTTGTTCCCTAAATGATGGATAATTAGCATGTCTTTTTCCTCCCCTTATATTTTCCAAAGTCCATTGTCTTTGCCTCAAGAGTCAGGAAGACTTCCTGGGCATGCAGACTCTGTCCCCCAGTGTGCTCACTAAGCTGTTTCCACCCTTGCTTGTTAGCTTGATTGCCTTGTTTACTGTGAATGTACTTTATTTGTCCTCTGCCTGTAAACAAGCTGGTCAGACAGGTAAAGTCACATTCCTTTATGTAGGACAGGTTTGATTTATGCACTGCCTCCCAAACACATTTTAAGAACATATTTCCAGCACACATACTTAACTCTTTACATACAACCTGTGCATACATCACACAATGACATTCCTGACCAACGCATTATCAGTTTACACATGAAACCTTACAGGATACCTTTTGGATACATATTATGAGGCAGTGCTAGCCCACTGGTAGCCCTAAGCAGAAATATTTTGGGGGACCCACACACCACATCATAAAAAGTGAATAGGGGGCCCCCTTGAGCTGCTCGGGGCTCTAAGCAATTGTTCAGTCTGCTTATGCCTAACACGAGCTCTGATTATGACAACTGCATGTTGGGGGTAGTGAGTGTGTCAAGCCTGATGAGCAGCAGTATAGTGGGCCATCAGTGGGCATGGAGGATCTCTTAGGATCACAAGCCAGTCAGTAACAGGATCAAAGTTAGGGTCCTAGGTGCCTAAAGTTAGGCTCCAAAATGCCATATTTATGCTTGTAAATAAAGGGCCAAATTGTCAACACTGCTGAGTACCCAAACAGCACCGACTGACTTCCATGGTTGCTACATGGTGCTCAGCACTTTTGAAAATAAGGCCACTTATTTACAAGCCAAAATATGGACTTTTCAGAGCCTGATTTTTTAAAATGAGGCAACTAATTTTGGCTCTAATGTACGAAATTACAGTGCACCGCAGATGAGACACGCAATCTCACTGTGTCTCTATTTCTCCATCTGTAAAATGGGCTAATGAGCTCTACTATTGACAAAATCTTAAAATATACGTAATTTACACTGCCCACAGCCACAATTACATAACTATCATTAGCTGTATTTAAAGTATTGGTGTTAAACCACAGTGTTATAATGGCCTTTATTTTATAACACAGCAGTAGAAATTAAACTCTAAACTTCCTAAAATATTGATTTTAGCACAAACTTCTACTGATCCAAAAAGACATTAAGATTTACATCCACTCTGTTATTCAATTTGTCCTTACCGTGTTTCTCTTCAGTCATTGTTGGTCTTTATATCTTGTCTGGGGGGGTGACTAATTTGAAGTCTCCAGGTCCCCTCATGCCTTAAGAGTATTCTTGGCTCTTTGGTATACAGCTACTCCAACAGTTGAGTAGCTATGGATGATGGATCATCAAACAGGAGATTCATTCATTTCAGAGGCACTTAAACAGTTTCTTGGGGGTCCTGCAAAACCCATGAGATTCCTGTTTTCTTGTCTCCTGGGATGTGCAGACCCTTCTCGTCACAATAAATTAATAATGTTGAAATTTAAATTGTCCTGCAGAGGCAGTCTTCAGAGTTGGCAGCCCACTGACATGAATGAGAGGAGAGGCTCTCTGACAGGCTCTCTGTCTTCAGTACTCTCAGCACAGCCTTGGGATGTACTCCGTTCACATTTGGAAAGTTCTCTTTTCAACCACTGTGTCTAGAAACGTATTAATTATTTTGGGTTTGTTCAGTTTTGGCCCCAAACCTTAGATTCTGCAGATGTTTATGAACTTCATGCCAGGTGGGTAGGATGCGCTCCTTTGACCCTCTGCATTCAACACTTCTTACAAATGAATTTACATGATAGACTCCATGTGGAAAGGGAGCTGTACCATGGCATAGCTATGTTGCATATATATATGTGGACTAATATATGAAGGGGGACACGCATTCAAGGAATTATATTAACTTCTAAATCCAATATGTAAAACAAACTAATAATATAATATTTTTATGTACGTAGAATGTTTTCCCATCCCCTTTGGGAGCATAACTGCTACAGAAGAGAATATAATCTATACTAATAACAGCCTTTTTAACACAAAGCATTCTATAACATATTTCGATGAAAACTCAGAATGGCTTTGAAGGGCTTGTCAATATCTGAGTCACAGGGATGTATCATCATTGATGTGAGATTTTCCCACTCATCAGGAGAGGAGCATCATATGTACTTTCCAACATAAATAGCTATGACTGGAGAACCCAAAGTGTTCAGAGAGTCACAGTTTAGTTTATAACCTCTCAGATTCTGACCTTTCAATACAACCAATACCACCCACACACACCCTGAACTTCTTACTAAGGGCTTCCCTATAGGGAGACATAATGTGTGGCAAGCAAGGGTGTAAATCTACAGTACATTATTGCTATGCACTAAGAGGCCATACGGATCCTTGGATCTCAATCAAAGCACACTACAGAACTGTTAATGCACTGCAGCAAAGACCACATGGCCACTTAGTGAAGGGCAGGCTAGAGTCCTGTAGATTTACACCCAGGCCTGCCCTGCACTAAGTGGCAATATAGACAAGTCCTCAGTCTTCAGCAATATAGGCAATACAGACAAGTCCTACATCTTCCCTCCCCTTGATTCTCCAGTAAGCCCCTCCTTCCTTCCCCTATTAAATTGTTGGGGGGAAAGAATTCAAGGTCTCAGGGAAGGAAGGACAACAGCGAGGCTCTACCGCTGGGGTAACCTGACACACTGCACTACTCACAAGGTGGGGAAATCAAATCAGAGTAAGATGCATTTATTTTAATCTAATTTCTCTGCATTACCAACTCTCATCATTTTATCAGAGGTCTTGTGCTTTTCTGTGTATTTCTTAAAGTTCTCTCTCCTGGAAACGTTTGATTAAATAAGAATCTCAGCTTTCTGTTTTAAGAATGTACATTTCTAGCCCTTGTAGTTGTGGGGTAACACTCGATGTAAACCTGAGTGCATTGTACAGGCTCAAAAACTAGAACAAAAATAAAATAACCCCAAATTACATTTTTTTTAAAATCTCCTGATTTTTAAGCCAATCTGATGATTTTGGGGGGCTATAAATACTTTCAGTTGGCAATACTGTTTCTTTGTGCCATAGCTACGCCATGGTACACCTCCCTTTCCACAGGTGGAAAGGGCTGAATGGTGGAGCAACGGAAGCAGAAGGCTGTTATGTTTAGTGGGTGCTGCTGGGAACACAAGACAGACAGAAGCAGCTGACCACAGATCACAGAATACCTCCTCCCAAACTCTCTAGCTGCCCCAGGGACAGGACAGGCAAGAGTCACTCCTGCTCCATTGACAGATTTAAGGCCCAACATCTCATGACTCCTGAGGGCTACACATTTGGATTTGGGAGATTTCCAGTTTTCCAGTGGGATACACAGACCTTTCCTCTATAACCTTGGATGGTCCTGAAATGTCAGCCTTCAGAACTGAGATATCTTAAGCTATTTTTGTCATTTTTAGAGGCTTAGAGTCTTAAAAATATTAGTTCATCATTATTTTCTTCTGGCCCTCACTTGAACATGTGGAATTTGAACAGCCTGGATTTACCAGTGAAAATTCAAACAAAAAAATCCGCCAAATTAAACACCAAATATGCCCTAAAACACTTTTTAAAATACTTATTCTACAGCAACTGACAGAATACATGCTCATATGGTGGGGCACAGTGCTAAAAGCATGAGTTTGGGATGACCTGTACAGCTCTCTCATTTTGTCAAGAAGCATGGCCATGGGAATAAAGCCTTTTAACCAAGCCATCACGTGTTCTCTCTACATAAGTTATATAAAATAGTAGTATTAAAATCCATTCATCAATCTCTAATAAGAATATCTGAAATACAGATCCAAATGATGACATCTTAGAGGATCAGACTGAGCACAGACTTGCATGTAGACTTCACAGAGGGAATTATCTATACCTGGGTTCTCAACTGTAGTTCACAGAGATCTTCTAGGGGGTCAACTTATCTAGATCGGTGTTTCTCAAGCTGCGGGTTGCAACCCCCTGGGGGGTTGTGCCACAGGGGGCCCCACAAAAAAGTTAAGTTACATGTTTCAGCCCTGGGCAGCAGGGCTTGGGCTTCAGGGGTACAGTAGTCTGGAAGGGTTGAAAACCACTGATCTATACAACCAATTCCTTTAATCTTGGAAAGAAAATTTTAGTTTTAACAAGGAATGATATCTGTTGTTTATAATTCAGCTTCAGAGCAAATGTTTGATTTCATATACTAGGTCCAAAGTGGAAAATAATATGGTGTGCGTTGTTCTCTACCAGTGGTGCAATTGCACTTTCATTGAATTGGATTAACAGGTGCAATATAGCTGTTTCCTTTGTGTATGCTATTCATGGTTCTGGGCTGAACTACAAAGCTGTGGATAGTTTGGTATGTAGCTACTTTGCAGAAAGACTCTCCCCATGTATCTGAGACCACCTGAACCTTCAGGATTAAATGGGAGGAGCAGGGCATTCTCAATGAAGAGTCCTCAGTTCTGGAACTTATTCCACACAGCACTCTGCAAGAAGCTGATTCTGCTGAATTTCAGGACATACTGCATATATTTATTCAGGTTTTGTCCGAGAAGATATATGGAATAGAGGCTGATATCTGAGATATTGAAAGGGGATTGTGTCCTTTAATTGGCATTGTATCACTTTATGAATTTGAGATGCAGTTGTTGTGTTTGTTTTTTTATTGTTCTTCTGCTTTAAGTTTCTGATCAGCACTGTATATAAATGAAAAATCATTCAACGGAACTAGATCTTCACATGCTTGAAGTAATGTCTACATCAGTCCACAAGATATGCAAGAGCAGATTTGAAGGTTTACTGTTCACTGTTTCACACTCACTGGCAATGGACTCCTGAAGAGTGACTGTGCATTAAACAAAACCACAAAACACTTGGGTTGTGTGGACAAGATTTTGAACTATATCAGTAGGGTTGGTTATTGTAAGCATTGGATTATAAATGAAAATGATCATTTGTTTTTGCAATAGCCAAAATATAAGTTTTTCAAAAGAAAAAGAAAAGAAAAGAAAATTCATCTTATCCTGATACCAAGGAAAAGCATGTTTTGACTGGCAGTTTGCATTATATATATCCAGCAAAAAAGAGTTCACCCTTAAATGTTTTATTACCAAAGTCAATTTCTGCTCTTTTTTTTTTCCAGATAAAAGCTGTTACATGTATGATAAAGCTGCACAATGGGCAATATTAAAATGAGCACCCATATTTGCTAAAATAATATTCTTGGCCCCAATCCTGCAATCTGTTCTGTATGGGCATACCCCACTTCTGGCACAAAGTCCTATTAACTTCAATAGGGTTCTACCTATGTGGAACAGCAGGCAGAACCAGGGCCCCTACTTCACCTAATATTTAGGGTTTTTTCACTCAGCTGCACAGATGTTGCTTTTTTCCTACTTTTCCGTTTTTGCCTATTGCTTTATTTTAAAAATACTGCAATAATTTAGCATTTACTGCTCTAATTATCCAGTTTAGAATCATGTTACTATGGTAGATTTCAGCAATATGCTTTAGAAGAGTTTTTAGTTCACTTTCCCAGGTATCATCCTGTTGAAATATTTGCAATCCATGCTGCTGAACACTTTTCTGTATTTTGCACCAATGTTCTGTATACCTTCCCTCAAAAGAAATTTCACCTGATGTGCAAGACATTTCTAACAATGCTGCTGGATTCTTACCCCATTGGGAACTCAATCAGAACTTGATCAGAGTCTTTTAACTGTTATATAAATATATTTTTATGGACTTAGCCCTACTATTTTGCATCATGTTAGCTTGCACTACCTGATTGCTAATAATTTCTCCAAACTTTTTGTTATTTTATTAGACCATTTATGATTATATTCCTTGAGAGGCTGATATTTAAGAATATTAATTAGCTTGTCTATCGGCACAGAAGTTGAAATCATTTTTTTTAATTTGTTTTATTTTAACTGCAACAGTCCTAAAAAAATTATGAGCTTTTCTCCCTTCAAATTTTAGATAAATTAATGCTGACAGAGTATGGATACAAATGTTTATTTTCTCTCAATTTGTTTTCTCTTTTCATTACCTTCTTTTCAACGTTTTGTGACAAAGTAAGTTTGAAATACCTACAATGTACAATAGAAAGAAAATAATCATTTCAGAATAGCCAGTATAACCATTGGTCAGCATCTCTATTTTGAAATGTAGCATTAAGTCAAAACATGCTTGTGTGTCCCCTTCTCTCCTCCTTTTCTTTTTTGTAAAGCAGCATTTTAAATTTTCATATCAATATAATGCAATTTGGGATGTTTCTCAGTGTTTCTACAGAAAGTATAGAAAGAAGTCTAGAGTTAGTCCATAAATGCCCTCTCGTGACGGTCTGCAGAAATGCAAGTCTTTTTACCTTTGATTTTACACTTGCTCCATACCGAGCACAGCAGTTCAGCCAAAGGATGCCGAAATCCTCAAAGAAAATAAATAAATGGTAATTTTAAGGATCAAAGATTTATTTTAGTTGGGCTCCCTCTGAGTACTTTTTTTTGGGGAGGTAGAGGGCCTGAGATTTTAGGGTAAGCATCCAACTCTTGGCATTAGCCAACACTTACTAGCTCGCATGGCCCTAAAAAGCCTACTATGAGACATATATGTTAGGTACCTTTTTCAAAGAAAAACTTTACACCAGTATAGTACATTACGGTATATCTGGGTGCTGTCCAAAAGATAGAAAACAATTAAAATAAAGATGGGGCCAATAGTTCAAAGGGCTGTTTTCTGGTGATGATATAGAAAACTAAAAAGTTGGCCAAAAAACAAACAAGCCAAACCTCCCAGACCATATGAAATATAAAAATGGTTAGAACAAAGGCCAAAATAGACCGTTTGGACTGCAATTAACCTTGCACTGCAACTTTAAAAAAGCTACAACGATTGCGATGGAATAGGGCCTATTTTAACATCTTCTGCGTAAACGGGAAAATGAATATGCATTTGAAAAAAGTAGTTAGTTCTTTGAGTTGTAACAGAATTTCATTTCATTATCGTCACAGAGTATAGAATTGTCTAATTATATTCTATTTGTTGGGCGGTTCTCTTACCTGATCTGTTAGATTTTATTAACTGGTGAAATTATCTCGCTATGACACATACTCACCCATTCTTGGATTTGCTCCCTGGTTCCTGGAATTTTGAAATTGAAATTTGTGGATAATAAAACCATTTTCCCTGCCTCTGATTATAAGAAGAGTTGAAAAATCTCCACCTCAGATACACTCTTTTCTGCTCCCTAGATTTGTTTGTGTAGTTAGAGATTTTCCTTAGAATAGTCCCTCTGGTGGACATATTCGGGGATGAATTTCCATAGAGGAGGGTCCTTAAGCAAGAACATCCTACTCCAGCCTGATCTAGTGAAGCCTCAGAACAGAGAGCAAGAACAATACAGCCTACCTTGTGGAGTGAGACATTAGCTCTACAGTACACGGGGTCTAGAAAATTAAGAGCTTTCCATAACAAATTCTTTGGAATCATAGAATATTAGGGTTGGAAGAGACCTCAGGAGGTCATCTAGTCCAATCCCCTGCTCAAAGCATGGAATTGAATCTGATGGTTTACTGACAACCAGTGTAGGCTCCTGGCTAAATTCCCACTAAAGTCAATGGGAAACTTCAGTGGGAGCTGGATCAGGCCTTAGGATCATGGAGGCATTACTAATTTTCCTCAATTTTATACTGAGGAGCAAATGTAAAGCTGCATTTTGCACCATCCAGCTCCATTTCAACCCAAGCAAATTTGCAATATTTTACTCTTAACATAGAATACCATCATCTAATATGTCATGAATATCACTCTAATATATAGAAAAAGGAAACCTGGAGTTCCCCTCCTTCCACCTGACTATTTCTTTATGAGTATATTGAACATGTATTCCAAGGCACTAAAACAACACCAACTGTATACAGGATTAAAGTAAGGCAGTCTAAAGATGTACAAAACCATTTCAGACAGTCCAGTGACTGGTAATTTAGGAATTATATAGGTCCACTTATTCTGCATTCAGCAATAAACACACACAGCATTTGTGATGGATTTCACTGAACTAACCAACACAAAACACTATGAATATTTTCTATTTATTTACACACCTCCCCTCTTGCAATTCTTTTTGGACACTTGGCCAAAAGGGGAATAGTGTACTCATCTTTTTCTGAGCTTAACAAGAAATTCCCATCTTATATAGCACTCCAGTAATTTACGTTTCTCTGCCTAGAAAGAAATAGCACCCTACAGATGCATCAGGCACTGATTTAATTCACTACATTATTGCAAGTATATCATTAAACAAAGAAAAGATGCATATTATGCTGTTTATCTGCTGGAACATTATGTCTGGGTAAAGATCTTAACAACAAAGCTACGTCAACAATATTTATCGTATTAAAAAAACCAGTTTGCTTTGCACTGTTATGTGCTAATATGCCATATCCTTAAGTTACAAGAGGATTTTCTGTATTGTTCTGGTGATGGTCATTATACCACCTATAGAAAAGCAGCCCTTTTCCCCATCCTAATTTGGGCACTGAGTGCAAAGGAGACTAGTGAAACACCAGTGCTCCATTAACACACACAGTAAAAGTAGCTATCACATTTGCACAGCTCTGAGTGCAAATGAGCCCATAGATCGTTTGGGTCCTATCTCACCAGTTTAGAGGATGGCAGAATTACCCCAAAAGACTCAATCTGACTTTACATTGACAGTAAAAAAAAAAAAGAAAATATTACCATGGTAAGCATGCCCCCAACTTTCTTATACTGAGAAGTGTGAAGATGTCTGTTCTCAGCGTTGACAAAATATTATGTTCTCTTCAGGAGTTTCCACACCATCTAGTGTTGTTTACTGATATTTATTTATATATATTTTTAAATGACTCAATCTGCTAATTATGCACATAGCTGGCCTGTGTAGCCACGAGTTCCTAGAGCTGTCAACCCTTTTCTTCCCTCCCTCAGTTTGCTACATCCACTTGTTGCATCTTATCTTGAATTAGATTATACATTTTTTCCAGCAGGGGCAGTTTCTTCCTATGTCTCCTATTTCCCTGCAATTGCAGGGGCCTCTAGCACTGGTGCATCTCAGTCCCTCCTATTCTTTTCCTGTGGCACATAGTAGTCTAGTCCAGTATTTCCCAAACTTGGGATACTGCTTGTTCAGGGAAAGCCCCTGGCGGGCCGGGCCAGTTTGTTTACCTGCCGCGTCCTCAAGTTCGGCCAATCGTGGCTCCCACAGGCCATGGTTCGCCGCTGCAGGCCAATGGGGGTTGCAGGAAGCGGCAGCCAGTATGTCCCTCAGCCTGAGCCGCTTCCCGCAGCCCCCATTGGTCTACAGCGGCGAACCGCGGGACACAGCGGGAGCCGCGATTGGCCAAACCTGGGGACACAGCAGATAAACAAATTGGCCCAGCCCACCAGGGCTTTCCCTGGTGTCCCAAGTTTGGGAAACACTGGTGTAGTCTCCTGTGAGCTGTGATACTGTGGTCTAATTCCAGTTGTTGTGTTTAGTATGCGGGCACTGAGTGGTGTTGATGGCCTGTGACACACAGGAGGTCAGACTAGATGATCTAGGGATTTCTTCTGGCCTTAAATTCTAGGACTCTATACAGTGCCTACCTTGCTGGGCCCTGATCCTGACTGAGGCCTCTGGGTGCAATATATTATAACAGTTTTGTCATAAGGGATCAAAATGTTGCATCCAAATTAGGCTTGTGCCTTTGGAAATGCTCAGTAGCTATATTTTCATTCAGAATGTACCCTCAGTGTTGCTGCTGGCATTGTTAGAGACACAGGGACCCTGCTTAGCATGACCACCATACTTTTGTAAAGACAAAAGTACAATGCTTCCTAGGTTATACAACTGCCTGTTCCATCTAATTTCCATATCAAAAGATACAGCTCACGGGGGGATAGGAGAATGTATTACAAGTTGTTAGGCTACGCTTTCTACCACTGCAGAAGATTCATCCCAACTACCACTTAAATCGAAATAAACTTCTGGATATGGTTGTCACATCAACATAAAATGCTGTGTTCCAGATAGGACTAGCTCTACTGTGCTACATGCCATTGTGGATATATCTGCAAGACATGTCACAAGGCAGATGTTTTACCCTGACATAGGCTGGAGAACAACATCCATTAAAAAATTCTGCATCAGACTTAAGCAGCTTTAGCCTTTCCAAGGCTTCCTCTTTTATTTCTAGTTGTCAGCCATCATCCCACAGGGGGAAGGGATATCTCAGTGGTTTGAGCATTGGCCTGCTAACCCCAGTGTTGTGAGTTCAATCCTTGAGGGGGCCATTTAGGGATCTGGGGCAAAAATTGGGGAATGGTCCTGCTTTGAGTAGGGGGTTGGACTAGATGACCTCCTGAGGTCCCTTCCAACCCTGATAGTCTATGATCCCCTATCATTCAATGACAGAGATTCAGACTGAAAACCACCCAATACTAGTTATAACTCAAGGCAGACATTTTTTCAAGTACCAAAAATGGATCATGCACTTTTCAAGGTTTGAAACTATCTTTAGGTTAGTCCCTCCATACTAGTGCTTCCATCTAGCCTAACCTGCAGAAGCAAGTAAGTCAATGAGATACAATTATATATGCTCCTGTCATGATGCATGTGCGAGATGGAGGTATACTAGCTGGGGCCCAGACTGGAGCAAAGCACCTTGAATTATAAGTTGTACATACACACTTTCCCAGGAATAGAGAGCTTAGCTATTATGTGATACATCCCTATTTTTCAACTACTAGGAGGGTTGAGTTGTCCATTTACATTTCACCACCTGCTTGGTACCCACAGAAAAAAAGGTCAAATATTTCAATCTTTGTTCCTCTCTAAATTTCCCCAAGCATTTTATAAGAAGGTTCTCTCTTTTTTCCACTGTCTCTGTGCAGATGTGGTGAAAAATCAGTACAGTTTATTTTATACTCATGCTAAATATTAACTATGAATATTAACTATGTAATATTAACTATGTAAATATTAACTATGAATATATAGCACTCAGGTGTTAGCAGAAGCATATAATATGGTGTCCAACTCTGAAATGTTTGACAAGCTGTTAATACAGAACCATTAAAAGTGTGTATTCTTACTGAACTGTAGAGGCACTGAACAGTTAATGTACTTATAAACCAGTCTGCAAAGTTCTAGGCCCACTCACTGCATTCTGAACTCGTTTGAAAGTCACATTGATACCAGTAGGTTTCAGAGTAACAGCCGTGTTAGTCTGTATTCGCAAAAAGAAAAGGAGTACTTGTGGCATCTTAGAGACTAACCAATTTATTTGAGCATAAGCTTTCGTGAGCTACAGCTCACTTCATCGGATGCATACTGTGGAAAATACAGAAGATGTTTTTATACACACCAATAGGAATTCTAACTGAATTAGGCATTTAACCTAATGAGACCCATGGGCCTAGATTTCCAAAGTGACTAATGATATTTGGTACCTATTTTGGTTACCCATCTTAAGGTGGGTTTCTGAAAATCATGTCCCTTTAAAGGTGTATCAAGTTAGGCACCTAAAAATTGAAGTACCCAAAATCAATAGTCACTTTTGAAAAAAATATTGATTTTGAGCTTTCAGTTTTGTAGCTTTTCCTTGTAAACATATAGTGCAACATAGTTATAAGGAGTGAAAAAAACCTCCAAGTTTATGGTTTCTCTTGAAACAATGGCCAAGAAGTTATCATGATATCATTAATAAAGGCTGCATTCATACTATTTAGGATTTCACTTATCTACACACAATGGAATTCTCTTTCTATTAATGAGCTGCTTATTATATTACCTGGTTTGCAATTCACATTTAAGCCTAAAAGTATAAAATGTTTATTCTTAGTAAGAAAATGATGGACAAAATACTTGAATTCAATTAAAAAAATAAAGCTTTCTGATAGCTGAATCATCTTGATTTCACAAGCCCACCATCTACTTACTCCATAAATGTCTTGAAATTGAATTTTGAGTGCTAAATATACATGGGGAGGGGTAAGATCATTTTGATTTGAAATCATATTTTACCCCCATGGGACCTGATTATATCTATTTTTGTTAACTTATGCAATCCATAAGAATGGCGACACAGGGTCAAACCAATGGTTCATCTAACCAACTATCCTGTCTTCTGACAGTGACTAGTGTCAGATGCATCAGAGGGAATGAACAGAATATGGCAATTTCAAGCGATCCAGCCCGTTGTCTAGTCCCAGCTTCTGACAGTTGGAGGTTTAGGGACACCCAGAGCATGGATTTGCATCCCTGACCACTGACGGACTTACGTAATTTTCTTTTGAACCCAGTAATGTTTTTGGCCTTCATGACATCCTATGGCAATGAGTTCCACAGGCAGACTGTTTGTTCTGTGACAAAGTACTTCTTTTTGTTTGTTTTAAACCTGCTGCCTATTAATTTCATCAGGTGAGCGCTAGTTCTTGTGTTACATGTAGGGATAAATTACAATTCCTTATTCACTTTTCTCCATACAATTCATGATTTCATAGACCTTTATCATATCCCCCTTTAGTCATCTCTTTCATAAGATGAACAGTGCCAGTCTTTTTACTCTCTCCTCCTATGAAAGCTGTTCCATACTCCTAACCACTTTGTTGCCCTTCTCTGTACCTTTTCCAATTCTAATATATCTTTTTTAAGCTGGGGTGACCAGCACTGCACACAGTACTTAACATGTGGGCATACAATGGATTTATATAGTGGCATTATGATATTTTCTGTTTTTATGATCTATCCTTTTCGTAATAGTTCCTAACATTGTTTGCTTTTTTGACTGATGCTGCATAACGAGCAGAAGTTTTCAGAGAATTATCCATGATGACGCCATGATCTCCTTCTTTAGCCAATTTAGACCCCATTATTTTGTATGTATAGTTGGGATTATTTTTTTCCAATTGAATTATTTTGCATTTATCAACAATGAATTTCATCTGCCATTTTGTTGCCCAATCATCCTGTTTCGTGAGATCCCTTTGTAACTCTTCGCAGTCAGCTTTAGACTTAACGATCTTGTTTAATTTTGTATTGCCCACAAAAAAAGATAATACAGAACTATGCGAGGAAAGCTACTGAAACATCTCAAGATATTAATGACATCAGAAAAAAACTGATTGTTGATTACATGGTCAGCAAAGGATATTATCAGAACTCCTTGATCAGACTATAAATCAATATTTCTTTGCTTACTCAAATTCTCTCGTTCACATTTACACATATCTTCACGTTATGGGCTCGATTCTCCTTTCAATTACACTGATTTTATACTATGTAACCCCATTTACTTCAGTGGAGTTACTTTTCATTTACACTAGTAAAAGAGGAAAATCAGGCCTTATACATAATGTATGGGTCAAATGTAGATGAAAATGCACTATAATGTAATATATCCATAAATTCTACAAGCTTTTTTCTTTCTTAGTTTTCCTTGTTACATTAAAAATGGTCTTTTAAAAGCAAGTGTTCCACATAAATATGTGATCTTACCCAGTGTGACACAGGCTTCTAACATGTGATTTTATTTAACAAGCTAACATAAAGACCTCAATTTCAGTAGCTAAAATATGTTTTAAATTTTAGTTTGGGGTTTTTTTAAATCAAACTTTAGAAATTAGCAAAAATGTGTGAGCAGCAGGGGGGATTTAAGGCCTTTCAGAAGAATATGTACCTCCCATACAGAAACATACCTGCATTACTACATCTTACAAGAATTGCCCCCCCTTTTGTCATAATAAGGAAGATAATTAAATTGATTGCCTATAGTATTCAAGACCCACCCACAGTTATTTACTGTATTCATTCATCTTTGATTTACATACAGATACAGCTAAGGATATTAGAGTACCTCAGTGGAGAAATCTGAACTCCATTTTATAATGACAAAGTAATTTTTCATTATTGGAATGCCTGCAATTGAAAGAGGTCTTTTCCCCAAGGTTTACAGCTTTATTTTTACTCATCAGTAAATGCTCCCTGGAGCAGCAATGGCTCACATATATTAAGGATGGTCTCAATTGATATTTTAAAAAGGTCTTTTTATGTTGCATTTTTCAGAAGGTAATCTGGCTTGTTATACTGTATGACCAAGTCATGATGTATTGCACCTTTTGTAGAATGCCTTCAGTTGTCCAAGCATCCATAAACATCTTTGACAAACCATAAAATAAAGGGTGGGGTAGAGGGTGTGCATGCAAGACCAGTTATAAGAGTAAATGTGTATTTCATGATAGAGATACCTGAAATACTATGTTCTTTATTTTGGTATGGTTGGTGTGCATCACACATGTAAAATGTTTGTTGCTAAGAATGTGTGTCTACAGGAGTGGAACGCCCTGAGGATGAGTAGAGCTGATATCCTCTCCTGCAGGTGCAGACTCCAAAGGCAAGTTCCTAACCCTAACCCCCTGCCCCCTAACTCCCTTTTCCTTATCGTGCCTTTGGATGGTCTCAATTCACAGTAAGTATTACTTGTGCATATAGTGGACTATATTTATTTAGCTAGACACATAACTAGTTCTTTTCAGTGAATAAAACACAAAATACACTCATTTGAGGGAATGGAGTGGTTTAATTAAGTATTTTAGGAGTGTTAGAATACTAAGAAACATTTGGAAGAACAGATAAAACTAGATAAATGTTTAGCCTTGTTATGAGTAACACACTAGCATACGATTAGGTTTACAATGGTTGTAATTTAACAAAACTGTTGTATGAAATATTTTGCTTAACGTTCATTAAAAACTGCTAATGCACTTATGTTTTTCATGGACTAAATTTTTTTTACACGTTATTAGTAGAATACAAATATGCAAAAAAGCAAACAGTTTGGAGTTAAAATGGGAAAAGAAATTTTACACCAATCTTGTCTTTAATTTGTATGGGGAAATTTTTTTTTTTAACCACAAATTCTGTATTTTAATGATATTATCCCAACACTATTTTTTAAACTCATTTTGTCACTGTTTTGTAACAGAAACACTGTAAATATTATAGATGTGGTAAACTATTATACTTGTTTTCTTATAAATGAAATGATCTGTGCCAACACTGACAAAATGAATTAATGTGTTACTAAGGCAACAGTCACATTATATGCTTTCTCTTTCACAGTATGCGGTAGAGCATATGGTTTACTCTTAATGGAACACTAGCTTCTCATTAACATACCAGTAGCAATGTCAGAACTTACAAACCAGCATAACAGGAAAATGGGGAAAACTTATAAATTAGACCCTTTCAGTACTATTGAGAAGGAAATGACTGATGTTCTAAGGTACAATATTTAGCTAAAGCAGTGCCCTTTTCTGCACCTTCCTTTTCCAAAAAAAAAAAAACAAAACTTTTTTCTCATTACAAATACAAATATAAATATTGAAGTGCAAGTAATTTTTTTTTACCTTGCTTAAAAATAATTGGCACTCTCGATAACTCTTTTTTTAAAATGGCGTTTCTGTGCCTTCCCCCACCCCCCCGTAGGTTTTAAATAGCTGTTTTTTTCCCTATAACTTCTTAATACTAAGCAAAATTCTGAATATAAAAGCCAAAAATTGCTTCTCCCACACGCAAAGGCAAATGATGTAGAGCCACCAAGTGGTTGTGTCATCATTTGCGGGAAAGGACTAAAGATAGTATTTGTTGAACATCCAGACCTGCCTGACGGTTACGGCTATATTACAGCCAAGTTATTACACCTGAAATAAATATGATTTAGTTGGGGATTGGTCCTGCTTTGAGCAGGGGGTTGACTAGATGACCTCCTGAGGTCCCTCCCAACCCTGATATTCTATGATTCTATGATCATTTGAATTTGCCTAATTAAGCATTGTCTTTTTTATTTATTTATTTAAATGTATGCTTTACTAACAGTTTGGCTGGATCTGTGACAGAAGAGCAGCCCAGTAACATGTTTTAAGAATTGCCATACTGGATCAGACCTATGTCCATCTAGCCTGGCATCCTGTCTTCCAACAGTGGAAGGTGCCAGATGCTTCAGCAGGAATGAACACTACAGGGCAATTTATCAAAAGATCCATCCCCTGTTATCCACTCCCAGCTTCTGGCATTTGGAGGTTTAGGGCCATCCAGACATGGGGTTGCATCCCTGACCATCTTGGCTAATAGCCATTGATGGAGCTATCCTCCCTTTCAGAAGGAATTGTTGAAAATGTATTTATTCTCTGCTTGACTAAGGGAATAGAGTTCATCTTCTGAGAGAGAGTGAATATGACATCATCTCAAAAACACAAGAAACTGAAATTCTATTATCTTTTTCCAATCTCAGTGCCCATATTAATTGTATTTTCCTATAAATGATAGAGCACAACATAGTGGAAAATTACTGAAATAAATGCAAATATTCTGAGCACTGCTGGGCTTGCAACAATTTCACCTTCATGCCACCACCACTAGCTTTAGGCCCCATCAACGCTGCAACAGTGATACAGATAGGGGATCTGGTCAAAATATGGTTATCCACTGATCCAGTTACAACATGGTTAAAATTGTTAAAGCCTTGGACACTCCAGGTTTTTAACCCAGTTACAGGGGCACAGTTACTAAAGTACTAAATTTAACTGTATTGGGGTTGGATTAATGCGCAAGTGTGCTCTAAACTGGTCCCAGATAGTTATAGTTGTCGTGTGGATGCGGGTTTCTTGTCACAGTGGACACACCAAGGTAGATTTGACTCTTATTTGATTTCAAAACAGGTCAGAGACCATAACCTGCTTATATGATCAAGTGCATTTTATTTATTTGTTTTTGCATGGTATCTGAAAAAGACAACTGAATAATGTGAGCACACAAACAATTTCATCTCCAAAGACTTCCAGATATAGTCCAAAAAACAAACACACACACACCTTATTTCTCTCAAGTGGAGAGAAGATGGTACATATTAATGTGTTGAGATTGTTATCATGGGCCAGACTGTAATATCTTTACTCACAGTCAGTAGCGTCTTATGCCAGAAGTTGTGCTATCGCACCACTGAAATTAGGTTGCAAGGCACTATTCTACATGACTAAGGTTACCGCAATCTTGACCTATGTGAGGTCTGAGCAATTCTGTAAGTTTGCTAAGTTTATAAATTTATGTTCAATATTATTGTTTTTTAAATTTTGACATGTTTAGAACTTGAGATAGCTGCTGATCAAAAGAATATATTGTTAAAGGTCAATAAATTTACAGTTCAGACACTTACCAACCTATAAATCAAACTAACATGCAATATATAATTAGCATAGAAACAGAGTTTGTATTTCCAGTTCAGCTTCAATAATTAGCCTACAGAGGATTACATTTTTCCCTGTTCACTCTCCGCTGATTAAATTGAAAGGTTTACCCTTGGTCTCCCACTATTCTTCTGATTCTTGTTTATTCTGCATCAGATTCTTAGCCTGTTTCCAACAAATTGTGAGAGATTTCTGCAACCGGGAGTTAAAGAATTTGCAATCCAACTTTAAGAAGTCAATCTGTGCCCCTGCATATTTTTAGCACAGATTGACAGTACCCTAAAGTAGCTTGAAAGACAGAATGCAAACATTGGAAGTGCTTACAATGAAGATCACCAAAGTCAAAAAAGACAAGAGCTGTTCACACCCAGGTGTGTGCACGTATATACAAGAATAAATAAACACAGTAAGGCATGCTTGTGGAAACCTATTCTTTCAATTAAAGGAAACCACCATGAAAATGAGTAATCATCAGACTGGTCGATCTTTTCTCTTTTCCCAAGCTTATCACAAAGCTGCAATTTACAATTTTCCTCACCCCAACCAACATACCTAGGCTGTCTAAACAGATATGTTCCATAAGTGGCAATTCAACTGTAATAATGCAAACTGTTAATGCAATCAGTTCTACACCGTACCTCAACAATGAATTCAATCCCAGGTCTTGTGCAGTTTTTCTAAGTGGAGTCAATAAACTTTCAGTAGTTTGCAAGATATATTTATTCAGATTCTCACCTCCACTGCAGAGCCTGAAAAAAAATGGCATGTTATATCACTGGTCTTTCCAGATCAGCCTTTCTGCAATAAAAGCACAAATCTCTACTCTTCACCTCTTGCACCTACATACTATTGAAAACACATTCAGCTGAAGCCAACTCTTGCCTTTCAATAAAAGTAAAAACACAGAATGATGTCTATTATATAGATGCAGACGATGTCCTTGTAAAATGTCATTTGATCTGGTCACTACCTCACTGAACTGCACTAGATGTCTGCAGGCAGAGATCAGAATTTGTAAAGAAAGCCAATTACATTACAATACAGTAGAAGGTAATAAACTTCTAATGATGTTACTGACTCAAAAGAGATAATTAAACTGTGAATCTATCCGCTCCCAGCTTCTGTCAGCTTTATGTAGCCAGCATACTGACAATATCCCTGTTTTGTTTAGGGCAAGGAACTCTGTTGTGTAACAATAAAATAAGAGCAATTTTTTAAAAGTAGATGTTTGGCTTAAAACTATGAGCAAGTCGAAACACTGTTGCAACCATGTTGGAGCTCATACTACCCAGGACCCTGCAACAATGGTTGTTTTCCCTTGAGGGCATTATTTGTGTGTGTTTCTATTGGTGTCCAGGATTAAACCTTTTCATGGGTTTCATGCGATTCTAAGACACTCCTTTCAACACAGAGAGAAAAATTAATTAGAAAGCAAAGGAAGAGAGCTTGCTTATCATTTGATCAGGTCATTGACATAAGTGCTCCACGCTTAAAAAAAAAAAACAAAAACACCAAAAGCTCCCTGGTACACCTGCTCTTCAGGTCTCATCAATTTTATCTGAGTAAAGTCAGTGCTTTTAAGCTTGTCCACTAAAGAGGTCGCAATTGCAATTGGGAGGGGGGAGAGAAAGAAGTGTTGCGAGCTCTTTATCTTGATCTGACTGTTTGTTTTTGCAGTGATGTATGTAATGAAACAAAGAGGGTTTAATCGTGTCAAACAAAAGCCTTTTGATACCCAGAGGGATCTCATTTACTCTGCTCCAGTTCTTTCTTGTTTCAGGTTGCAACCTCTTCCTCTTCGCCGATCCACCAGGCTGAGTTTCTTACCTGGGGCTTAAAATTGCGAGGTGTGAAGCTCTTCTTTTGTTTTGACAGGTGCTCTTTGCTAAACATCAGCCTAGCATTGGTGGTGCTAATACACAGAAGAAAAAACTTCTACATATGCTAATGGCAGTAGTTACCAAACTTCTGACTTTAATGAGTTTTATTAGCTTACTTCACTTTTAGTTCTTAGGATAAAGTGGTGAAAACAAATTGTGCTGATAGGAAGGGAGTGTGAACGTTTGTTGCTTGTCAGGCATGTGCAGGAATAGCTCCCAATTCTATATATATATATATATATATATATATATATAAAAAGCCGTGCTCTTTGTGGAATAAAGGCGCGTGCACAGCAAACACTTCAGCTCCTTTTATAACGCTGCCGGACGCCTTGTCTGCAATGGTAAAGAGAATGCCTGGAACATTTCAAGTCTTCCGCCACTTCGCTTGCAAAGTCCTTGGGGCAGAGATGATCTTTTCGTTATACGACGGTGCCTCGCACACTGGGGCCTTGCTCCTTAATTGGTGGCCTCTAGGGGCCACCGCAACACGAATAATGAATAGCAGCACTCGGCATTTTTTGCAAGCGAGCAAATCAGGCAGTGCGTCGTTTAGCTGGAAGTCCATAGGGTAGCAAATACATTTTTTTTTCCCCTTTGTAATTTGTGGACACACAAGAAGGTAGAAGCTGCTCTGAGATACCCAGCCTGTTCTGGGAAGCAGCGATAATGGGCAAATGAGAGCTTGAAATTTGCTACTCTGAAATTTACCACTGCTCTACCTTCTAAATTTGATAGGCACACGCCACAAGTTGCTTTGCGGGCTATCTAGGTAAGATTAGGCAAGGGTCCAGGTATACCTTAATTCAGCCCCTCAAGTCTTTATTTCCTCTTCCACGCTTACACAGTCTTTTCCTCTCCTTCCTTCCTTCTTCATTCATTCATGCTGGGATCGATTCCCTACCTCACCTGGGAGTCTTAATTAGCACCTCCTTTACTGCACCGCTGATCTGTCCCATTGACCTGCCTACAACACAGGACATTATTTCTCATAGCAAAATAAATAAATACCCCCCCCCCCCAGCTACTTGGCCACCACTACTTCAGATTTGTTTCCTCCTTTTTAACTAACACCTTTTCACTAATGAGGACTTTCCTCCTAAGACACCGATAAATATACAGTTTGACAAGTAAATCAGAAAGATCTTTTCCTTTTTTGACAGTTAAATAATGTGGAGCTGACGCAGATTTTGATCTCTTGTCGGTTTGCAGGGAAGTTAAAGCGCTCCAACTGCAATTACAAGGCTTAAAGAGAGAGAAGTTAGAGGGAGGGGGTAGGAAAAGGAACACATCGACTGCAGCAGTGAGCAAATATCTTTCACACACTCACACCCATACACACAATGTCTTTTGGCAAAGTGCAGTTACAATTTATTTCCCTATTCTGGGGAAATAAATCCAGCATCTGAAGGACAATTCTCTAATGGTTTGATTTCCGTTTTTAATGCTTTGCTCTACATTTCCACAGGAGAGAAAAAGCAGAGCTGTGGGACTCTGCAACACAGGTGGACCTGACCTTTGTTTGGTTTTGTTTAAAGATATCCAGATTTTGAAATCTCTGGAGTCTATGATTTCCACACTGGCAGGGAGATGGAATGGAATGGATAATTTAAAAGGTTTATTCTGTCTCTAGACTGACTCTATTCTAGGACCAAGCTTTAGAGTCAACAAGCACTTCATTTGCCCCACCTGTGAAATGTTGGCTACAAAAGGTGCATCCTACCAGCCCATTCTTCTCTTTCTGCTACGAGAGAGCATTTCCTCCTCAAGCCACATATTTCTCATTTGTGAGGACCTACCTAACCTCATGGCTTCACTCCTGAGTAATCCAGTCATCCCAAGAAAACCTTTATACCTCAGTCAAAAACCATCGCAGACAAGAGGATCCCAAAGCACTTTACAGTACAGCTGTAATTTCAACTTTTCAAAATTTCAACTCTGTCAAAAAACAAACCCAAAATGTTTTGGTCAAAAGCCAAAATGTGTTAGTTTTAGAGTTTTTGGTTTTTTGATGAAAAGTCAAAAAATCTTCCAGGACAGCAGCCACTGTCGATAAACATTTTCATTTAGTTGAAGAAAAAAACAAACAAAGTTTTGACAGAAAATTTTTGACCAGCCCTACTTCACAGCACTCTGCAGGTGGCACTATTGAAATGCAGCTCTCCACAGGATAAGGACAACAACCAACGACATTGTGAAATTGGGAGAGGAGAAGCTTTACCCCTTTACACCTTACCTCTTGCTTGAAGCGCAGTGGGATCTTTAATGAAGAGTTGACAGGAGCTGGGCTCATCCTAAAGATCCACAGCTGGTAACCACCATACTACTTGACTTACATACTTTGGAAGACTGAAGGGCCAAGTCATTCCTGCTGAGATTTTACCTCTCTGGTTCCAGAGAGCCTAGAATCTACAGCTTTCTAACACTAAACAGCTTGTCATAGTGGAGAGAGAGGGAAGGAGCATGACAAGTCTTCCACAGCTGGCATTAATTCTATTATTTATAGGTTATTATATATGATCGCCATAGGTGTTCATGAGAGAGACAAGGTGGGTGAGGTAATATCTTCTAATGGACCAATTTCTGTTAGTGGATGAGACAAGCTCTCAAGCTATACAGAGTTCTTCATCTGGTCATGACACTTCACAGATGGAAGAAAGGCCCCTGGATCTAGGAGTTTGCAGTCTTGATTAGAGGTTACATGAAACACACACCAGGAGAGGGATGTCATGTATATTGATTTACCTGGAGGAAGACAGAAGAAACTTACCTGGACTTACTGCATGACTTTACTGCATGACTTTTCAATAAGTGTCTAGAGTACAGTGAGACCTGCACTAAGGACTGCCTCCATTAAACATTTCCTGTCTTAAGTGTTCTGGTTTGTTCCATCTCTATGCATCTGGCCTTTAGCATGGTCACTACATCAAGTTTCTGTCAGGTGCTGAAGTGACATATTAAATCAGATAGGCAAGTCACAGGAGTAAGGGATTACAGAAAAACCATCGAATACTAAACATAACAGACATCACTAGATTCCTCTAGAGTTTACATTGTTGGACTCATGCCCTGACAAACTGGCCAATTCCAACAGGCTGCAGCACATGTGGGTGCAAGGACCCCAGGCTAGGGGTTCCCAGAGGGAAGTAAAGAGTTAGAGCCTGGTCGCCTTCTCTGCCTAGAGTTTTGAAGCCACCCAATGCCAAGACAACCCCGTCTCCCACCAACCAGCGGTGAGACATGAAGGCATGAGCAGTGCAGTAGTGTCAGAGGCAAGGGGATGTTTGAAGTTTGTGGGATGGGCAGGGGGAGGTATCAGTGTATTTTGCAGGACTAGATGATCATAATAGTCCCTTCTGATCTTAAAAATCTATGAATTTATGACCCCCTATTCACTGCTCCCTTTCCACTCCCCAACTCCTATTGTCTCTGAATGGAGATTTATTCTGCGTTCTCTTTAGCTCCAGTTCTATTGCTTCCCCCAGCTGGGGAATTCCTCTGTGCTGCATCCCTGACAAGCTGCTGCCCTAACTAGCCAGCCCTTGTCCCTTCAAACCTCTTCTTTTCTCTATCCTAAACTCAGTCTCAACCCCCCAACCAATGTACCCCTATTCCTCTCCAGCCAACCTGCCTGCAACACCCCATCTAGCTAATCTTTAATTATAGAAGTTGTCATTGTTTTGTACAATTTTAGTTGTAAGCAAGTGGTTGAAAGGGAGGCAAATAAACTGGGTCCACAACAAGCCTATTTGCATTTGAACTTGCTCTGCCAAGGGGAGCTAATCCCAAAGGCCCTGGCCTTCACCTAACAATGTCCTGCCACCCATCTCGGTCTGTTCAGCTGAGGCAAGTAACAGTAGGAACCTCTCTGCCAATCTTCACAGTTGAGAAGAGGTACAGTGTATGACACAATCTGTCAAATGAGTAGGTCTAAGACCATCCAGGGCTGTAAATGTAATCATCAGGATATTGAATTGCCCACAGAAATGAATGAAAAGCCTGTGTAGAGGCTCTGCGCTCAGAGGTCACCACCCTGGAGGCAGGCCGCTGTATTCTGCACTAGCCACGGCTGTTGACAAATGGAGCCCCAAGTAGAGAAAATTACAGCACTCAAACCAGGGCAGGTGAGGCTGCTAGTTGCAAGGACTATGTCAGGTTAGAGAGGCTGGGACAACATCTGTCTTTTTCAGAAGAAGTGTAATATGGACCATGCAATGGTCAGCCTCACCTTTGTCACCTTCTGGCTTGACTGCAGTAACACACGCACACACATTCTGTGTCCTCTGAGCCCATCACAAAGTCAGAATGCCAGACTACTTTTTCTTCCTTTTACTCAGCCATCTAAAAGCTCAGTATGAACCTAATGGGCAAGAGGAATCCTGGGCCTGGATATTTTAAGCATGTTTGCCAGAGTTTGACTACCTTGTGAACAGCTTACTGAAGTTCTTGTAAAAACCTATTTTTTAACTGATATCTGGTTGCACTTGCAGAAGATGAAAGATTTATCTGTAGGGCTGCGGCAGGTGAGAAACGTGAGTTTAACAACAGATCACTAACGCAGGTTGGGTTGTTCATTTGTTTTTTCGGAAGGAAGGGATAGAGGAGAGAGAGATAAAGCTGTTAACACTAAATCTATATAATGAGTCCTCTAAACCAAAATACCTGACATTTAGCTTCATGGAGGGTGGTAAAGCAAAATATATGAGACCATCTACCATGAATCACAAGGAAGTATCTTACAGTCCAAGTATATTCCCAGCCTCAACGGCTGTTTTGATTCATGATAGGCACTATGGCCCGGTTTATTTAAAAATACCAAGCAGGGATGGAGTATTCAAACATTAGTTACTTCAGCATAAGGATTCAAAACTGAATGGCTCTTGAACTGAAATGAAACACATGGCAAATATTTCACTTCCTCTCACACCTGGGGCCCAATCCTGCATATGCTTTGTACACAGAACTCCTGCTGACTCAAAGTCAATGCGTGAAATCCTGACCTTATTTACAGTCAGCAGAAGTTTTGATCTTAACTTGCTGACTGGGTGTTCTGCTCACAGGGGTTCAGTAAACTTACAGTCACAGGACCATTATGTTTCAATTCTTGGTCATTTCATCTGAAAAAAGATCCTTCTAAATAAAACTAGAATATTTTTAATAACATTTATTGAGGTTGATTCCAGTGTCTCCAAATAATGCAGTTTTTCCAAGCTCCTCTTCTAAACTGAATCCCTGCATTTTATTCTTTTACCTTTAATTGCAGTTAGTCTATTTCACATAATCAATTCTTGAGGATTTAGAAACACTTATTCTGGCAATACAGGGTCAGCCTATCCAGGTTAACATGGAACAAAAGGATAAGGAAATTAGGAAATGCATTTTCAGTCACGTTTTGCAAATTAGAATTTGCTAATCTGAAATGAAAAGACCATTGAGTGATTTTGTTGATTCTTTTTCAGCATTTTACATGCTGATGCAGGGCTTGAACTGAAAACCCAAACATAGCAGTCACTAGTCACACAAGTGGTCCTTTTGACATCACTGGGACCACTCACCTGTAAGGACTGCTCAGATGAATGATTTGCCATTTCAGGCCCACACTGAACACCTGGGATTGCCAATGCATTCAGACATACAGATGGCTGCAAAGAGCTTATGTGTGGCTCTCAAATTATTTTGTTAATGGTGCCATCTCCTGGTGGCAATTTGCTTAACTCATTTTGCCCCCTGAAACCTTGTTAAATGTTTACACATTTATTTTAGAACTACAACAACATAGAAGGGAGATAAATTTAAAAAAACTAATTGACATTGGTAAGGCATTTGTAAACAGAAAGGCAGTTTATTAAATAATACCTTATTTAATAAAGTTTTAGAAAATAATTTATAAGATGTATGTTTATTTGGTTCTTTTTTGGAAAAGTAATTTTTTTCCATTGCAGATTTTTCCAGAAATTCTTCACTGATTACTTTTATATTTAATAAATATTGGACATAAATGTAACTGCTGTTCATAGACAGAGATGGCTCCAGCTATAATCCCAGATTCCAAATCCCCAAATTTTGAGGAAATTAACATTTGGACCCAAATTTTGCAGCTTGGGCTCATATCTAATCACAAGCCAGAGGCAATGCTCGACACATGAACACAGGAACTGCATACTGGAACAGATCAATGGTTCATCTAATCCAGTGGTTTTCAACCTCTTCTCATTTGCAGACCCCTAAAATATTTTGAATGGAGGAGCAGACCCCTTTGAATATCATAGGCATTGTCTATGGCTCTCCAGGGGTCTGCGGGCCACAGGTTGGAAACAACTAATCTAATCCAAAGGGTATCTTGGCCCAAACTTTTAAAAGGGATCAGTGATTTTCCATACCTCAAATTTTTGGGTGCCCAATCTGAGAACTTTATAGGGGCCTGATATTCAGAAGTGCTGAGCACCAGCCCTATAAAATCAGGCCCTTAAGATGTCTCAAGTTAGGCCCCTTTAGTTGAGGCACACACTTTTGAAAATCCCTGACTCTAACAGTAGGCAATGTCACACACCTAAAAGGAAGGAAATGTCTATGTAGTACACCTCAATCAGCAGTATTAGACTATGTGAGGGAATGACTTCCTGAAAGTAACTGGTGACCTTACCCCCAATGCATAAAGGTTAGTAGCATTGACTTGTTAGTAGCCTGGTCTTGTGGTTAAGGCATTGCAACATGGACTATGGAGATCTATGTTCTGATTCTACCTTAAACTTCTGTTGAAACCTTGGGCAAGTCACTTAATCTGTCTGTGACTCAGTTCCTTGTACCATCCCTAGTAAAATGGGGAAAATAACATTTTCTCCCTCTTGGGGGAGTTGTGAGGATAAACATTTGCAAGGTTTTCAGGTACTGCAAAACTCAGAAAGCCACTAAGTAACATTTTAACTAGAGCTGGTTGGGATTTTTCTGACAATTTTATTTTAGATGCAGAATCGTCAAAACTGAAACCTTTCACAAGGATTCTGTCTTCAACAAAACTTTCATCAGGAAGGTTTCTCAGGTCTATGATAGAATCACTAGTCAAAAGCAGAAAAAAACCACCCCTTTAGCCTGGTGCTTAGAACCCTCACTGAGGATGTGAAATACCCAGATTGAAGTCCCCTTTTTGAAATCAGTCTGAGCAGGGATTTGAACTGGGTCCCATATATATATATAATGTGTGTCCTCACCACAGTCTATTGGCTATCACAGGGGCAGCTAATCTAATTTTTTTTCCTGAAAATTTTTTTTCAAATGGCCTTGATGTCATCCCACTTCAGAATGAGAAAAATTCAAAAATCACAACATTTTTCACAGGATGGGAAAAACATTTCCTTCCCATCTCTATTTCTAACTCATGTAAATGGGATGCTATTCCTTCATATATACTGTATGGGCTGGATTCTGCCCTTGGTTTCACAGATGAAATTCCCACTGAAGCCAGAGCTGGACCTATATGTCTAATTCTTGACATATTTTTACTAAGCTAATTACCACAGTTCTTTCCTGTAGCAGTCCATTCCACAGGCTAATTACACACTAATTCATTATTTTTGTGTGATTCTCTATAGTGGATTTTACCTTTTGTAAAAATGATAGAGACTAATAGCACAACCTGGAGTCATGTCTAGGGTAGACCAGCTTCTCAATAAAAACTGTACTATGGAGCCAAAGTCCTTTTGGACTTGCCATTGCAAGCTTGGATAATAATACTGTAATGGGCTACGACAAGTGTGTGGTTTGAGAGAGACATTGGGTGGAGGGGGATAGATATGGAAACAAAATGTTCTTTTGATAGGTGGATTTGCCTATCTCCAGCTCTAGGGAAGACTGGTACTACTATATAAGGGCTCTGGCTGCATTCAAGTTTGTCAGACTTTTTTTGACACTGTAATAATGCCTAAATAGCCCTGATGTTACGCTCTCTTACCATAGACAGGACCTTTCATATTAAGGGTTCTCAAAGTGCTGTACAAATTTTACCGGTTGATATATAAACTATACACTGATCTACACATGAACTGTACGTTGATTGCTTCATCCACTACTGAATTGCAGCTACCCATGGTGTGAGGTGTGCCAATTTAACAGTACTCTGCTTTACTACACAACCTATGCACCACTTTCAAATGAAGAACATAATTAATCCTTCACCTCAATCATTTGTGAGTAAAAACCAGTTCCCCCAAAAAACACTTACTTAATTGTGAGCTAAGGCAGACTGATGTATCCCCTCCCCCCGCCAAAATTGAATGTATACTTCATATTAACTGTTTCACTGCTAGTCATCCACTGTGGCATCTGGGTTGCAGGGGTGCTGGAACTATGGGTGCTGGAGGTGCGGCAACACCCCCTTGGTTTGAAGTCGTTTTCATCATATACACGGTTTACCGTTTTGTTCAACAGCTTTCAGCACCCCCACTACAAAAATTGCTCCAACACCACTGCTGGGTTGTGGTAGCACCCCTTCTTTCATTGTAGTCACAATGGTACATTAGGTAAACCCAATACAATGGGCAACACTGAAGGTGCATTTTCCCCATCCCAATATCATTGGTACTTTAAGCAATATGAAAGGAATGTAGCTCCATAGGGGAGCCCCTTGGGTATTATTACATTATAGCTTTTGTTTTTAGCAACACATTTTCAGGTATCCTCCTGAGGGGAAATACATTGACTTTAAGTATGTTGTTTTTGCTAACAGTAAAAGGGATTTTTTTTATTTTGGGGAGTTAATTTTTTATTTTTTTAAAAATATAAAAGAGGAGCAGTTACTACAAAACATTGTAACTTGACTTCATCCAAACCATTCCAGGATTTATATTTATCTGATTAAACACCCAACCTGTTATTAGGAATCTCACTATTATCCCCTTTTTAGTGGGGGTTTTCTTTGCCATTATAAAGCAAAGGAAATTAATAAACAATTCTTAGCAATTGTATAGAGGTATTTCACCCATAGTTATTTTCCAAACTGAAGTAGAGATTAAGGCCCAGATCCACGAAGAGATTTAGGTGTTCTGATGCTGAGTGTCGCAAGGTCTAACTTTAGGTGCCTAGAACAGTCACAGAAACAACACTACCAAAATGCCTGAGTTAGGTGCCAGGCTCCTATACAGTCAAAGGGGATAGATAGGTGCCTTAGAATGCAATCCACAAAGCCAGCACACTGGGGAAGCTACCTAAGCTAGCCAATGGGAGATGCCAGTGACTACTCCCAAGGATAGGCACCTAAATCCAGGTTGCAGGGAGGTGCCTATCTCTGCTAACGAAGCACCAACTAGGGGAAGATAGCATTTCTCCGCCTAATGCAGGGCCAATCCAGTAGGAATGCTCAGAGGCCATTTAACTCCACACAAATGAGGCGGGGGGAGGGTGCTCTTGTAACATTTAGCCCAGAGGTTAAGGTACTCACCTGGGATGTGGGGCTCAAGTCCCCCCTCTGCCTGATGAAGAGAAGGGATTTGAACAGAGAGCTGCCACCTCTCAGGTGGGCATGCTAATCACTGGTCTATAGAGTCATTCTGACTCTCTCTGACCCAGTTAATATTCAATTATGTACTTAAAGTGAAACAACTTCAATAGGAGAGGTTGAGGGAGACTCATATCAGAAAATCTCACAGTCCAGTGGTAGGGCTCTCTCGGGGGATGGCAGATCCCTGTTCATAAATCCTTCTCCTTATCAGGCAGTGGGGGAGACTTGAGCTGGTGGTCTCTTCCCACATCCTAGGTGAGTACCCTAACCACTAAAGTGGTTAAAGTTAATAAGGTTAAAGTTTATAAGGAAGCATTTCCTCCTCCACTGTTTTGTGGGGAGTTAGGTGACCTCTGAGCACACCTACCAGATTGGGCCCCCCACAGCAGTTAGGCAAAGATGTGCCTATCTTCTGGGTCTTAGGTGGGAGATAGGCATCTGGCTGCCCAAGGTGAAGGAACAGGGAATATGCCCAGGAACAGAAACATAGGTGCCTAGGGAACTTTTCCCACACAAACTTAGATGCTAAGGGAGTTCAGGCACCGACAGGGTTTGGCAGCAGCCAAGTGGGAGTTTTGTGAATCACAGTGGTAACTAGCTACCGGGGTTAGGCACTTAAATACCTTTGTGGTTGGAGGCCTAAGGGAGTCTCAGGCTCACAAAAAGCAAGGCAATGATAGAGCCTGGATTAGAGGTTTTTTGTCTCACAATCCAGTGTGTTGCCCACTCCATCACACTGCCTCACACTTCAACAGTAAGATAATGGCACAGGCAAGTAAGTTGATAGCTTCTTTTTCTAGTTTACGTCACTCTGTCCTTTAGGGACTTTGCAGGGATCTGAGATAAGTATGAAACATTTTTATATCCCGTAAACTGTAATAATTAGCCATAAGAACTCCAAGCACACCACATATAGCATAAATGCACACTCCACAGCACCTCTCGACATGTATTGGAGGACATAGCCAGAGCCTCCACACTGGTCAAAATTCTCATGTAGGAAGAAACAATCGACTGCGTATACTACTCCTCTTCACCTCAGTTCCTGCAGTATTGGCTGCATGTTGGGGCTGCAGAATCCACCCGTTAGTCCTATGGGTTTTGAATCGGTTTCCTGAGTGCACAAGCATGTTTATTTGGGCTTTGCATTTCCCCCCCAGTATTTGGTCCTAAGTCACAAATCCTTCTCCACAAGCAAAGCACAGATACCTGCATGAAGTAAACTGAAAATATAAAAACATAATTTCCCCCTGCTCTTTTCAGCTATAGTAACCCTCATTGCTGCTTGTAACTAGAGTAAGAATGAAATCTTCAGGCAAAAATGTGATTTCAATTTGACTATGCAACTTCTAGCAGGTGTAAGATTTGGGTCCAGGACCTGCCCTGGAACTGCAAATAACTCCATGCAGATGGACATCTTTGCCCCACACTGAAATTATGGGTCTCTGTATGTCAATCTGTAGTTTATTACAGGATCTGGGCTCTAGTCACTGAAATAGCATATTAAAGGGTCTATTTTCAATGTACAGTTACAAATGTCTTCAGAACTAATAAAATTGTATTTAAACTTCTTCCTAAATTTCCTTACCACAAAAACACCTCATTCTAATTTAAGAATGTGATCTGAACTATGAGATCAGACCACTGTGCATGAATTCCAGTACCCTGTCTCCAGGACTGGCCATAACTTTACACACCAGAGTGAAAAGTATACACAATTTGATGTCAGCATACTTAGTCTGAGCCAGAACAAAAACCAGACAAGTAGACTGTTCACAGATAAAACATGCATCTCAAGACTTGATATTTTAGTTTCTGTTGTGGCCTATTAAATTTCAGAAGAGTCGCCAGACGTAGAACCAAATTGTACCATGAGGTACAAACATGCATTCTGCAATAGCAAGATTTCCAGAATGAGCATCGGACACTAGAGGGATGATCTGCCACACGCTTCTTTCAGTTTAGCTCAGACACTGGAATTGTCATGAGTGATAGCTGGAAAAGTAGCAAATGAGTCGAAAACCCGGTGGATTATCTGCTTGCTTTCATAGACTTTAAGGCCAGAAGGGATTATTCAGTCATCTAAACTGACTTACTGTATCTCACAAGCCATTAAAATTCACCCAGTTACCCCTATATTGAGTCCAATAACTTGTTTTTAACTAAAGCTTCTGTATTACATTGTAGCAGGTACATTAAAGACAGTGTCAATGGGAAATGTGCAGAAGGATCAACACAACACAAGACAGACATTTGGGAAGATTAGGAGATTGTCAGAATACAGCACAGTTAGTCTGAGCATCTCCATAACATGCCACAAAAGGTACAGGTACAGTTGTCACCATTAAAAAGTCAACATTTTCAACACTTAATCACAGTATTGTCTGAGATTACCACAGTTTCCACCCTTCACTTAGGGTTGGAAATAAAGAATAGTTGACAAATATTTATCTTTAATGGCACCTGCTGCATGAAGGAAACCATCTCAGCTGTGGACAGGTTACCATCTTGGAGGAACTAAATTAGCTGGCATTTGAGAAGCATGCACAGCTCCTGCATGTAGATTGATCCCACTCACAAACAAGGATGGGCATGAATTCCACCTGCTGAAAGCTTTGCTGCGGTGAATTCCACCTCACATGCTGTACATGGTAAGCTGTTTATTTTTCTGTGAAGTACAGAAATTAATGCTGAGTAGATTCCTCTCTGCATTTGTGCAGAAGCAATGCCTTATAGGTTGATGAGTAGTGGCTCACCCCACTTTTATCCTTCTCCCAGCATGTCTCTTTTTAACATTGCATCTGTGTCACAGGCTAATGACTGAAGCAAATCAATCCTGCATTGTCATTTGCCTCCTTTGTCCATGTGTTTGTTTCCATGCTTCCCTAATTCTGTTTAACATATAGCTACACAGCACCTTCACATTCACAACTGTAAGAATTTGCCATCACCACAGAAACAAAGGGGAAGCATAACAAGAACTTGAGAATACTTACCAGCTAGAGCGAGAGAAAGGTGCAGCAAACATCCAGTCTCAAAATGGCCACTTTAGGGTTGCAGCTTCTTGGCTCTGCCAAATTTAAAGGGCCAGCACCAGAAAGACATTCTGGAAACTGTTCTTGTAAAAGAGCACACCTAAACTGACAAGGGTTAGTAGGAACCAATCAATCACACAGGAAGATAGTCCTAGGGATCTTTCTGTGTCCCATGTAGTTCTGATTTATTGAGATACTGGTTGAGATGGTTGTGAGAAAATCAACCACAAAGGGCAGATGCTGGTCATGGTGTTTGAGGCATTACTGGAAAGTGCTCTGATGAAGTTGCTACAAGAACCTACAAAGAAATTTACTTAAGTGATGGAGAAAGTTTTATGAAAGGGAATATTGCACCATAAAATCTGAAAGCAACAGAGTATCTACAGCATAGTACTAGTACCATGCAGTCTTTAAAAAAAGTACTTTATCTGGATCAGTGGTTCTCAACCTGCGACCCACTCAGCAGAGAACTGTGACCCATGTGACATCCTCAGGTAGTATTTAATGCGACCCACATAACGCATTATGGGGTGCATATGTGGCCCACAATGGTAAATAGGTTGAGAATCACTGATCTAGATATAAAAAAAGTAACTTAACAAAGCTTTTCAACAAACCGAAGGCTGATAATACTTAACATTTTACATATATGTGAACTTCAAAAACAACAATGTGTTCCTCTGTGGGGAATGTGAGTACTATCCCCCATCTACAAACAGAGAAACTGAGACAGAGAGGTCAAATAACTTTGCCAAGTTTACACAGTGAGCCAGTGGCATCACGAGGATTAGAATACAGCACAGGCTTCATTATAACTGATACTATGGTTTTTTTCTTTGAACACCTGTTTAGAAAAGCTATCAAGGTGTTGCTGATATTCAAACTCTTTAAAGACCTTTATACAAACGAAGTTTTTCATAAGTGCTTGGCACGGCATGTTAATTAAGCAATTACATGGTTTATCTCACAGTGTATGCATGTGAGCTATCCTGGATTTTGTGTGCTGCTATGTTTTTATTGGCAAGAAGTGTTTGTGGACAATAAAAGCATTGTTGTAAATAGTGTTCTAATCTGCAACTATTTTTAAATTGGTCTGCAGCCATCTGTCTGAAGACAGAGGTTTGCAGTAGAGTAACTTGAGCTCTGCTACCTAGAAGGCTGCTGGTAAGAGTGATGTATGGATCCCGTTTCTATATTTCAATATGTTAGGCCTTTGTTAAGGAAATCCAAGTGGGTGCCTTAAATATACAGCAATTATCAGTATAGCATAATATAAATAGCAGTGGTAGCTGAGAAAGACATATTCTTTCCAAAATTAGTCAGTGAGAAAAGTCAGCCATAGCTCTTTTTTCACATTACTACACTTATTAAAATCAAAACATGGGTACAATATCTATATTTGTGTGTGTGTGAGGTGATAACTGTAACATGCAGAGGCATTTCTGGTTAGTTCATCTGAAGACTCCTCAATTCCAGACCTAGCACACACTGTATGTCTCGGTTAACACCTTCATGCAAATATCCAAAACAGCCACAAGGTGGCAAGGTACACAAATACACCAAAGAAACGTATTTCTCCTGTAAGCAAAAAAGGACAACTTGTATTATTTGTTAGCAATAGTGATTATAAGACCAGATGCAGCATCTTCAATTTCCCAGAAGAAAGGTACTTTGTTGAATATAATAGTTAATACGAAAAGTGTGCTTAGGGTTGGAATGCAATGATTACTAATGATTCTTACTGGTCATTCCCTGTGCTCAAGTAAAAGCTTATTCATCCTCCAGCCCCATTCATACTATTTGGGCCCATTGCTCAGCTAACATGAATCTGACAGTATCACCTCTAGGGACTGGATGGTTCAGGGGATTGGAAATGAGCTGTAGAGCTTTTTGCCTTTGATCACTGATTTTGAATCCAGTTCAGGGTGGTAGCTGTCAATTGTTTGGCCCAGATGAGATGGACTTGGTGATTTCAGCCCGGTGAACAATTGTGCACATTGTGGAATGATGACAGCTACTTGGCAAAGCAGTCTGCAGTCAAAGAAAAGAGGCTAAGGCCTTTTCTGGATGCAAGTTGTACTGCTTTAGCTATACCCAGTGAAGTTAAAGCAATAGGAACCCCTGGATCAACACGGCTATACTGGAATAAAAGTGTTTATGCCTAGCTATTCCTGCCTGAGAAGGGGACTAAGCTATACTGGTGTAAGACATGTTTATACTGGTATAACTGTGTCCACAGTATCACCATAATTATATCAATAAAAATTCACGCACACACCAGCCAACATGGTTATACTGGCACAAAAACTGTGTGTAAAATGGATACAGAATGAAATGGGCATGGAGATTATCTAGGGGTAGTCCTTTTGCTTGAAGACTGAAACATTTTGGTGGGGAATCTTATGTGACTGCTGCCTGGTTTGTGCCTTCTCTGTGGATTTCAATCTTCAGAGCTTGTGAATCTGGCACCTTTTACCAGCACAAATCAAGAGATTTTGTGAACCCTGTGGAACTTTTGCTGGCAAGTCTTGGAAACAAACAATCCCTGCAACTTCTCTTAAAAGTTTGTCAAATTCAGAGAAAACATCCAGCTTCTGATTATTCCCTACTTCACCCTCACAACCAATCCTGGCACTTTCCCATAAAAGAGTTCTTCACAGGGTCCTTGTGCTTTGTGTGTGATTGGCCTGCAAGGAGTAAAGAAGTTCTCCAACATTTTAACCTTTTCTTGATTCCAAGTCTGTGCTTAATCCACTAGACCACAGTGCGCCCAATCAAACCACTTAATCTCTGTGTCTCTTTCCCATATCTATAAATGGGGATAAAATATATAAATATAATGGGAATTTGGCTGTGAGTACTGTAAATCCTGCATAGTTTTGGATTTTGCCTATGGTAAGTACAATTAGTTACACATTAGTATAAAAAGTTAGACATTTTTAAGTAAGCAGGTCCAGAAAAATTTGCATTCAAGAGTTTTAAAAGAGCTGGCTGATGAGTTTGCTGGACTATTAATATTGCTTTTCAATAAGTCTCGGAGCACTGGGGAAGTTCCAGAAGACTGGAAGAAAGCTAATGTTGTGCCAATTTTTTTAAAAGGGTAAATTGGATGACATGGGTAATTGTAGGTCTGTCAGTCTGACATCGATCCCAGGAAAGATAATGGAATGGCTGATAAGAATTAAAGGAGGGTAATAGAGTTAATGCAAATCAACATGGGTTTATGGAAAATAGACCCTGTCAAAATAACTTGATATCTTTTTTTGATGAGATTACAAGTTGCTTGATAAAGGTATTAGTGTAGATTTCTCTAAGGTGTTAAACATGATACTACATTGTTATCAAGCAGGTGTGTTTTCAATGGAGTACCACAGGGATCAGTTCTTGGCTCTATGCTATTTAACATTTTTATCAATGACATGGAGGAAAATTAAAAAATCATCACTGATAATGTTCGCAGCTAACCCAAAACTTGGGGGAGCGGTAAATAATGAAAAGGACAGATAACTGATTCAGAAGCAATCTGGATCACTTGGTAAACTGGGTACAAGCAAACAATATATGATTTAATATCATAGAATCATAGAATATCAGGGTTGGAAGGGACCTCAGGAGGTCATCTAGCCCAACCCCCTGCTCAAAGCAGGACCAATCCCCAATCAATATGGCTAATTTAATATGGCTAAATGTAAATGTGTACATGCAGGAACAAAGACCGTAGGCCATAATTACGGGACTCCATTCTGGGAAGCAGTGACTCGGTAAAGTTTTGGGGGTCTTGATGGATACTTAGATGAACATGTGTGACACTGTGGCCAAAACAGCTAATGTGATCCAGGGGTGCATAAACAGGGGAATCTCAAGTAGACAGAGAGAGGTTATTTTACCTCTTTATTTGGCACTGGTAGAACCACTGCTGGAATACTGCGTCCAGTCCTGGTGTCCACAATTCAACAAAGATGTTGATAAATTGGAAAATAAAGTATTAGAAAATATGGCTTAGAGTGATAGAAGGAAGTTTCTGAATCAATTTAGTTTAACAAAGAGAAGGTTAAGGGATGTCTTGATTACAGTCTGTAATTATCTACATGGGGACAGTGAATTAGAGCGACTGCCCTGGGCCCTGCACTTTGGAGGGCCCCGCGGGTTGGTCCGATTGGCTAGCGTTGCATAGGCGGAAGGTGAACTGCTGGCTGAGAGAGGCTACCCCCAGCCACCCCCTTCCACCCGAGGAAGAGTGCGCTGGAAGGGCGAGCACGCAGTGGTGCCATTGCACCCTCCCCAGCCCCGGAGCGCCAGGAAGGAGAACGCATGGCACCGCCGCAGCCTCCCCAGCCCTGGGAAGGTGGGCAGCATGGCCCCAGCCCCCTGGAGCCCAGCAGCACCACCGAAGTGGGGCCCTGGGGGTGCAGAGTGTGGGCGGGGCCATGCCTGGCTGTTTGCGTAGGCACCGCCTCCCCATCCTCCCCTACCTGCCCCCAGCACTGGTCGGTCCTGGAAGTAACATCACTTCCGCCCCAGGCTCCGCACCCTCCTCGGGGTGGCCCTGCACATGGGGACCAAATATTTGATAATGTGCTCTTCAATCTAGCAGAGAAAACTATAACAGGATCCAATGGCTGGAAGTTGAAGCTAGATAAATTCTGACTGGAAACAAGGCATATATTTTTTGACAGTGAAGGCAATTAACCATTGAAACAGTTTACCAATGGTCGTGGTAGATTCTCCATCATGAACAATTTTTAAATCAAGATTGGATGTCTTTCTGAAAGATCTGCTCTAGGAATTATTTTGGGGAAGTTCTATGGCCTGCGTTATACAGGATGTCAGACTAGATGATCACAATGGTCCCTTTTGGCCCTGGAATCTATACCTCCACTTTAGAGATGGGAAAACTGAGCTATAGAAAGGTTAAGGCTCAGATCCTCAGAAGGTATTTAGATGAGTGACTCCCATTAAAATCAATGGTGCATAAATACCTTTGAGGCTGTGAGCCTAAGTGACTTGCGTGGGGAGTACTAAAATGGGAGGCAGAACACCTGTGTGCCAATACAGTTTCTGAAGCTGATTTGCTATGTGTCCTTGAGCAAGTAGTTTAACTTCTTTCATCCTCATGTTACCCCACGTGTAAAGGAGAATAGTGATATGTACCTTAATCAATGAGACCTGACTAATATTTGTAAATTGCTGTATAAGTGCATAGTTTTATAAAGGCCTGTAAGTGGCAGAGATGGGTATAGAATTCAGGAGGTCTGATCTTCCAGCCCTGGGTTCATTCCATGTAAGTATGGAGACCTCCTTCCATAACCATATCTCTTCTTGAAAGGAAGTTTTTCTTTGATTTCATTGAAGTGTTGTAAATTGAAATTCAGCAACAGACGTCAAAACAATTTTTCCCCAATGAATATTTCCCCCAGATTTTAGAATTGAATTAAAGACTTTAAGTTCAATGGTCTTAATATTTTGGGTCTAGTTGATAATATGTTTTGAATGTTTAGTGAGAACTTTCTATCATCTAACTATATACATTTTGAAGTGGGGGAAAGGCTCTTTTCAGGCCTCTATGAATGAGGACACTGACAGGACTCAGCATAGTCACTTTTGAACCCATCTCGTTCCCTGGACCTTTTATTTACAAGACTGTCCTTCAGGATTCAGTTAAAGCTTTGCTAAATCCAGGAATATAAGGCAAGGGCTGAATGACCAGTCCATCATTCCCCTACAGAAGGGTTCAGTTATCATAGTTCTATCAGTTTGCCTCATTTTGCTCATTACTATTTTTTTTCCAGACATGCAAATACATAATGTGAAACAAAGATTCACGCTAACCTTTTCACCCCCATCGTCCATTTTCAGAGGGAATTTAGGCACCTAAGTCTCATGTAAAGTAAATGAGATTTAGGCTCCTAAATCCCAGATCCTCAAACATATTTAGGCTCGTAATTCCCATTGAAATCAATGAGAATTAGGCACCTAAATACCTTAAGCCCAGCTCCACAAAGATACTGAGGTGCCTAGCCCCCAAATTTCGGCTCCTAGTCCCAAATTTAGGTTCCACTGCAATCCACAAACCTCCCACTCAATTGCCACCTACCCCTGTAGATGCCTAAACTCACTTGGCGCCTAAATCTTTGCAGTAAAAATTCCCTTTGTGCATAAGTTTCTGTCCCAGGCATGCACACTGCTGCCTCACTCTAGGCACCCAGAGGACTATCTCCCTTCGAAGCCCATGTCTATCTCAGTAGGTGTGCTTAGAGGCCTCTCACTGGATCACGTCCTATTCAAATTCTGGCCAGAAAAGCAGGTACTGACTATCTTTATAATGTTTAGCACAGTGGTTAGAGCACTTACCTGGGATGTGGGTAGACCTGAGTTTAATTCCACCTTCTGCCAGTGGGGAAAGAAAACAGAGGTCTTCTACTTTTCAGAGTCATGTGCTTACCCCTGAGCTATAGGCTATGATGGTGTGGGGCTTCCTCAGTCTCTCCTTTTGAAATTGTTCCCTGGTGTTTAAATACTTACAGTCACTGGGCAAGAGAGAGATGGCACAAGTGCAAACGATTATGCAGGCTGGTGGTTAAGGCACCCATCTGGCAGGGGGAGACCCAGCATCCTAGCCCCCTGCTCAACAATTATTTAATGCAAAGTGGAACAGCTACAACATGGGAGACTGAGGAAGCTCAGCTCAGAATAGCTGATAGCTCACTAGTTAGATTGTGCTTCTGAAAGGCAGGAAACTCCTGTTCAAATCTTTTCTCCCCATCTCCACTGCTTGGGAAGGGGGTGGGATTGAACCTGTTTCTCCCACACTGAAGGTGAACTCATACATCCCTCACTGTTGAAGAGCAGCACTCCAGCCCATGTCCCGCATCCACTCTGGGGGCCTATATCCCCTCTCCCCTCCTTGCTGACCATGTGGGCCCATCCCCACACACTACACAGGCCCATTACCCATCCATCCCATGGGCCCATCCCTCCCATATGTCACTCGATGGCCCATTCCATGCCCCCCCCCCTTCTAAACCCAGACACATCCCCCCTCCCACCCTGCATCCCCATCAGAAGCCACTCCACACTCCCTCCAGGGTCAGTGTTGGCCCCTCGCTGCTGGGAGGAGGGAAAGAAAGGGGTCCAGGAGGCTGACGAGCACAAGTGAGGGCACAAGTCTCAGCCAGATGGTACGTGGCCCTGGGCCTGGCCTACTCCTTTGAGCAGGCTCCCTGCTATGGCTGCTATGATCCTGCCTTCATGCATCACCTCCGCCCTGCAGGTAAAGCCCAGAGAGGGTCCCCCAGTGGGACAGAGCTGTTTGCATAACAGCTAAGCAGGAGTCCTCCCGCACACCCATGACTGAGCCCAGTGGGGGCCTGTGGGGCTGGCTGGGTTACTGGGGAGTTTGCAAGACAGGGCTGGGACACCTGTCCAGGGTGCCCTACCATGGTGCCAGGCTGGTGTGGGGGAGGGATGAGAATGTGGAATGGTTATATAACTGGGGATGGGGTCAGCATTAGGGGAGGTTCATGTTAAAGTGGGCAGGGGATAGAGTGAGCGTATGAGACAGTAGCATAGCGGAGGGGTGTGGGGGGGGGGGGCAGGGCAGTGTCACAGGTTGGCTGGCCTCTGCTGGCAGTCAGGCTCTCAGCCTACCTGTGTTGCTCTGCTGAAGAGACTAAGCCAGCCCAGACCCAGTTGGGGATAATGGATTGCCTAAGTAGCTGGCAATACTTAATTAGTTACGGCGCACCTGGGCCTTATGAAGGGTTATATGGGCTCAGGTAGTAGAAAACACTGGGAGGAAGTATCTGGAGGTAAGAACGCCTCAGGGGAGCTGGCTAGGAAGAAGCTACTCCTGGGGTACTCCAGAGGTTTCTGGGGAGAGGAATAGTCCCCAGAACACAGAGATTGAAAGCTTTTAAGGGGAGGGCTTCTCATGGGGAGCCTGGTGAGGGAGCTCACCATGAAAGAAACCAAGGAAGAGTGTTCCTAGATGGGAGAGTCTCTGTGAGGGAAGAACTAGGAACGCAAAATCTCAGCAAAACCTGGTCCTAATGGAAGGACTTCACCAAGTAGCAACAGGCATCCCAAATCAAAGGAACTAAATGCTGTTAAGTGAAAGGGTTGTCATGGTTTGCCCTTTGTGGTGATCTTGACCCAAAAGGAGAGACCCTTTTCCAACTGATGACAAGAGACCCTGACTCCAGAAGAGAGTTCTGGGTCAAGTAGACCTCAATGGTAAGGGACCTGGCCATAATTGGCACAGATGGACTAAAATTAACTCACCACCTTCTTGCTCCAGTTAAAACACTGGAGTGAAGGCCGATTTGTGTAATGCTGCACCGTAACTCTTCCCCTGCAGGGGCACTGTTCAATATACATATGTCTCATGGGACTTATTGAAAGCCCACTAGGGGACACTAAGTTGGAGATATAGTTGTGGTGCTGTACCGGGGTGCCAGGGGTGAGGTCTCCCATTAGAGTTGTCCACGGGGAGAGGCTGGCATCACAGATGGGGTGGGGTGAGTGTGGTGGCATTGCATACTCAAAGGAGGGCCTTGTGCGGGCGCTATACTATTGTTGCTATGCTGTGCCTGCTGTTTCAGGATGGTGCTGGGGAGGGGCATAAGGCCAGGAACTGCCTTTCCAGCTTCCATGTTGCCCACTTTCTTGGGATGGGTGTGGGCCCCAACATGGGGATGGGAGCCAACAGCCAGGCTGGGCCTACCCTGCATATGATGCCTGGCCTGGCATTTACAGGCTGAGCAGCCCTGCTGCCTATAAGGGGAGCGTTCTCCCCCAGGCCTTGTCTGTGCTGGCTGTTGTTTATTCCTTCTCATAACACAAGAACTAGGGGTCACCAAATGAAATTAATAGGCAGCAGGTTTAACACAAACAAAAGGAAGTATTTTTTCATACAGTGCAGTCAGTCTGTGGAATTCTTTGCCAGAGGATGTTGTGAACGTGAAAACTATAACAGGGTTCAAAGACGAATTAGATAAATTCATGGAGGATAGGTCCATCAGTGGCTGTTAGCCAGGATGGGCAGGGATGGTGTCCCTAGCCTCTGTTTGCCAGAAGCTGGGAATGGGTGACAGGGGATGGATCACTTGATGATTACCTGTTCTGTTCATTCCCTCTGGGGCACCTGGTATTGGCCACTGTTGGCAGAAGGAAATTGGGCTAGATGGACCTTTGGTCTGACCCAGTGGCCTAAATCTCATTTTTAAAAAATACTTAGGACATTTATAGGACACGCCCCCCCCCCCCCCCCCTTTTTTTAAGTGAAACTTAAGGTTCTAGGCACTTTAGGAAATGGGATTCACGCATTTGGAAAACTGACTCACACTAAATTACGCTCTGTAAGTGTAGCTGTGTTATTCCTCTGACAAAATAGGTTTTAGGCTTAAATTATATCATTAGGACTCAGATTTAGGTTACAGGGCTACAGCTGGAAGGAGGTTTTGACTGCTATTCCGGGTCACTGGCTTCAGTTCCATATCACCAATATTGTACTGACTGCAGGGCAGACAAAGTAAAGTGGTGTCTCCATTGAAGGTGACCTCAGCTCAGATAGCACAGTGACTTTCACCCTCTCACCAAACCAGAATAATTAGACTGTTTTACATGTGGAATGAAGGAAACCATTTGGCCAAGGTCTTAGGGATATTGGGTCCATGTAACTTCAGATTCTGTGACATGTAGCTTGGTCTGCACCTGTGAGTTTCCTGCCATGGAATGTGGAGGGATATAGATCTCTGCTCTACAGCTGCTACATGGCAATCATCTCCCCACAAACCTCACTGTATGCCAGACCCGGTGGATGTTTCATTTAAAAAGATTGAAGCTGAATTCAGGTTAAGTTGAACAAGCAGATCTCTGTTAAATCCCATGCCACTACTCTGTTCATGTGGCTTAGTTGCTTCCAATCTAACTACCCATATTCTCTGTTTGATTGGTGAACCCTCACTACAGCCTCTCCAGAGTACCTGGGTCCCTCTGTCTCTAGTTCCATTAATCATGATACAATACAGATGGTTTGTGCTAGTGTAATGCTGATAGACCCTGGTTCTTGGTGGGTGGGGTTGAATCTGGGACCTCTGAAGGTTAGTATATGAACCTCTACTCCATGAGCTAAAAGCCACCTGGCTTTTAACCAAGGTTATAGCAGACTCATCAATCTTTAGATCAGGGGTCTCAAAGTGCCGGCCCACGGGCCATCTGCAGCCCAAGAACCTCCCCACTGCGGCCTGCAGAGAAGGGATGCATGCAGACACGCTGCCAGCAATGTCTGCTGCAGGCACCACCCCCCGCAGCTCCCATTGGCTGGGGGAGAGGAACAGAGATACCATCACTAGTCGCCGGGCAGAGTCAGCCATGAAGGCAGCGTCACTTTTTTCCACGATGAATATAAACAAGTCAAAATACTGAACACAACTATTTGATGCATCCCTTGCTGCAATCCTGAAGGTTTCAACTGCTCGGTCACTGAGGCCAAACATCAACAAACCGACAGAACTGAAGCATTGCCAGATGTCTGGCCACACTAAAAGCTCTCTGGCAGGCGAAGAATTGTCTAAAGTTGTATGACAGTTTTATTATGTCTAAGAAATTTGAAATAAAACATACAATATAAACGTTTTCTTTTCTGAACACCATCTTCAGTGACATTATTGGCCCGCTGGGAGGATTTGAGGACTGGCACTGGCCCTAAGGTAAATTGAGTTTGAAACCCCTGCTCTAATGGTCTAGATGCCAATAGAGGGGGGGCAGAGCACCAGACCAAGCAGGCATGGGCTACACCAGTCCTCCACCACTGGTTGAATTTCTACTCTAATACTTACAACAGTCTGCACTATGCTGTGTAAACAGTAGGCTTGCATGTAACTGTAGCTGAAAACCCTCAGTGAACAATAGATTCCCCCCAGTACTTGTTTGTTCTGCCACTGTCGGTTTCATATACAAAATCCAATATTTTTTCCTGTATAGAAATTAGTGGTCACTCTAATATACATTATTTAAGTCTACACAGCATGTCACTTGTTTGTTTGTTGTTAGCACTAAATTTGCTCCTGCATTCATCTGTGAGTATATCTTAAAAACTCCCCTATGAATTAGCATAAATCCAGCAGCTGATGTTTTTGAACAAAGCAAGGCTGAAATATAGAGACATTTGTACTTCCTGAATACCTGCAACAGCTTTGCAAATTGGTTCAGCTATGAGAGTGCTGGTGGAAAAGTAAGGGGAAGGAACAGGAGAGTTAAAGGAAGCTCAGGAGTTTGGGTGGCCCATGGTGCTCCTGATAATCTGTAGGAAGATGGAAGTGAAGTGGAAATAGCCAAGGGGGGAAAAAGGATCAGGAACAGCTGTGGGCAGAAGACAGTACAAGAAAGAAGAGACCAAAGGAAGAGAGGCTGCACCTAGGCAAGAGACAAAGGCCTTGACCCTGAGGTGCACTTTGGATTGCTCCATAATGGAATCTCACTTACAGAGGCTTAGGTAACATGGAGGGGCTCTGTATGGAAAAGGTAATACCACCAATGGATTCCCCACAAGGGTTGATATTCACACATAGCATTAGCCATCCTCTTAGATGCATGGCAGCCCTCTCCTCACTGCACAAACAGGAAGCCCTGGCCCCATGGAGGACCTGCCTCAGGACTAAGGACATTGTGCTAGGAAACTGCCTTCTATTTCCTTTCCCTGCAGTTAGGGGTAGACGGGTGGTCGGAGAATCTGTGGAGGATGATGACACAGCCCAAATTTGCTTCAGCACATTTTGATGTTGGTGTTTTTAAAGGAGCAAGGTTTAGTTCCATGTAGACAGGCTTTGGGGGTGAGGAATATGTGAATTAAGCTGTCTGGCTGAATTGCAAACAGCTCACATTTCACAGGGTAACATTTTTGAACAGCAACAGGGAAAATTTCAGTATATTATGTTGGCTAATGGCAGATTCTCTTATGAAAAGCAATAAATATTTGAACAAGAAGTTTCTTAAAATATTTGGCAAGCACCAGAGCTCATATAAAGAGGCATGGGAAAAAAAGCATCATTTGCTCCTAGTAATAAAACAATTCCCTTGTCATATCCTCAAGTTTGGTAGCAAGTCTGAAAGACAATCTCTTATGAAAATGATATATTTATACTCCTGGTTCAGCTGTATTTTCAAACACTTCATCATCCATTGTACATGAGAGAAAATACAAAGGTCCTGTAGTTAGCAAGCTCTTAATTTATGCTATTCTGTTTTGGCAAGAGTCACCAGATGGCACTGTTACTCATCATCTTACAAGTTCCCTGTCTTAGTGCACGAGCACTGTTCAGTCTTTGAAGAAGTGCTCTGTTGTTGTTTTCTGATGTTTCCTTTTAGGAAGCTTTTGCAAGCTGCAAGGCAGTTTTCTCTCTGCCTTAATCTCTCTAAATGAGAGTCAATTCTGGGGGCAGAGTTGCTCCTTGGGAATTGGCCATTGGTGCTGAAGTTGAGATTTATGAAAGCGGGGTTTACCTTTGTGCTGTTTGTGACCACCTTTGTTCAAGGACTGGTGTACATGGTGTAAATAAACAAGTTGCACTACAAAAATTCCCTTCCTCTCACTGATTTCTCTTTCAAGAAGAACCTGGCCTCCACAGTCTCAATGTCTGTTATGCATCAGAGGCGAGACATACAATGAAGTAACTTGGGCTAGATCATCACTCACTATGAACCTTTATGATTCCAGTCTGAACAATGTCTATAGGACACTGATTAAATTAGTTTGAGATAATTGTTCTCAGTTTCCCTTAATGGGCCTGACTCCCAGCTTACTAAACAATACTGTAGATTTCTTAATGATAAATCCACTGCCACTGTGCTGTTAAGTGGATTTGCTTTTAAATATATATTATTTTACCTATGTCAAAGGCTTGAGGTTCACAGTGTCCTTCGGTTATATAAGTTGCCAGCATTGCTAGGCAGAAATCTCTTTTCCATAATGAACAGGAACAACTTCTCAAAAGAATTCCCACTTCATAATTCATTTTATGAAACCTATTTACCACAGAAAAATTTAGGTTCAACTTCTCTTAAAAAATCAGTCTTTTTAATCCAACCCAGATTTATAGCTTTACCCACTTGCCAATCGCTGCTGCTCTTCAACTACTTCACAGCACACATTCCAGACAGGTTGAGGAGAGAACAGAGATAAAAAGGAAGATAGGAGAACATACTCTTTCCTTGTGAAAACTAGAGGAGGTGAGGATACTTAGCAGATGGGAAAGATGCTGCAGCAAGTGGCAACATTGGTCATCAAAATAGTCTTTTTACTTGTCTGGCAAAAATTAAAGGGCCAGTCCCCAAAAAGATATGCTGAGGGACAACAGTTCTTGTGAGAAGATAACTCCACCATGGGAAGTGTTAGTAGACACCAGGCATCTACTTAAAAAGTTGCTACAGGTCCCTACAATACACAAAGGGCAAGAAAAAAATACACAGGGGAAAAAAATCAAATGTACAAATATAAAATAAGGAATAACTGGCTAGGCACTAGTATTGCTGACAAGGATCTGGGGATATAGTGGATCACAAAATTGTGATGCAGCTGTCAAAAAGGCTAATATGTTGGTGTATATTAACAGGAACATTGTATGTAAGACAGGGGAGGTAACTGTCCTGCTGTACTCAGAATGGGTGAGGTCTCAAATGGAGTACTGTGTCCAGTTTTGGACACCATATTTTAAGAAAGATGTGGATAAACTGAAGAGTATCCAGAGGAGAGAAGCAAAAATGGTAAAAGGTTTAGAAAAGCATTACCTACGAGGAAAGGTTTAGTTCTGAGAACAGAAGACTGAGGAGGGATATATAATATGTTGTCAAGTATGTTAAGGGCTGATGTAAAGAGGACTGTGAGCAATTGTTCTCCATGTCCACTAAAGGTAGGACAAAAAGCAATGGGTTTAATCTGCAACAAAGGTGATTTAGGTTAGTTCAAAAGTTTTTCCTGATTTCTGTAAGAGTAATTAAGATCTGGAATAGACTTCCAAGGGAGCCTGTGAGAACAGGTTAAAGAAACACTTATCAGGGATGGCCTAGGCACATTTAGTCCTACTTCAGTATAGAGGGCTGGACTAGATGACCTTAAAGTCCCTTCCAGCCCTACATGTCTATACTCAGCTCATATGATTTGCAAGATGAAGACAGCGACATGGTCTTTCATAAAGTTCTTCACTTGAAGATTAAAGTTTACAGCTGAGGTGAGGTTTAGCGTGGGAATGAATGAGGAGCAATAGCCCAAGATGCAAAATGTTTCAGACCCAGAGTCTTTTAGACTGGTTTAAATTAAATTTGTCACAAAGATTGTCTTGCAAACTGTTTGTCATTTGGTGTGATAGAACCCTTATTTATGTTTCCTCTCAACTATAGCTTTTCATGGGAGTGGGGGAGGTTTACAAATAGGGATTTCTTCCATAAATGGTCACAGGACAAACTCCAGGATAGTACTTTATAGTTGAAGTTTCAGATATACAGACACAAGATTTAATTTAGTGGATTATCTGGTGATTCGGTGACTAAAAGAGAGAACCTGAGCATTTCTATTTTATTTCAGAATAGTTGAGCTGATCCTGTAAGTATTGTGGAACTCCAACTGGAGTAAATGGCAGCTGTATCTGTAAATAACTTTCAGAATCAAACATACCATTCAAAATACTACTTTTGGCACCACTCTTGCAATATGATGCATGCAGTCCCCTTGAAGTCAATGGAGATCTGCAGGGATCCACCCACATAGGTTAGATTGCAAGAGTTTTGTGCATGAAACAACGTGGAGTGGATAATAATGTCTTAGGGCTGGTCTACACTGAAATGTTACCTCAGCGTAGCTATGTCTCTCAGGGTGTGAAAAATTCAAACTCCTTAAAAACTGAGGGCTTGTCTCCATTTACTGGGGGATCGACGCACGGCAATCAATTCACTGGGGGTCAATTTAGTGGGTCTAGTGAAGACCTGCTAAACTGACTGCCAATCACTCTCCTGTCGACTCCGGTACTCCACTGGAACAAGAAGCACAAGGTAAGTCAATGGGAGAGTTTCTCCCGTCGACCCAGCCCTGTGTAGACACCGCAATAAGTCGACCTAAGGTACGTCAACTCCAGTTACCTGTATAACGTAGCTGGAGTTGCGTAACTTAGGTCGACTTAGCTCCATAGTGTAGAACTGCCCTGAGTTAGCCAACCTAATCCCTGGTGTAGACGGTGGTGGGTTGATGGATGAATTTCTTCCATTGACCTAGCTACTGCCTATCAGGGAGGTGGAATGCCTATAGTGATGGGAGAACCCTTCCCCTTGCTGTAGTGTCTACACTGAAGCACTATAGTGGCTTCACTCCATCTGTATGGCTAAAAAATGTCCTTAAAAGTGATTTTTATAACAGGAATAAAATAACCTCATCGCTCCTGTTTTATTCTCTTGACCATCCTTTTTCTTCAATAACCTCACTAAAACTTTAACATTCAGTGTGCTTATTTTAATCTAATTTTGGCCTTCTCCTGGCAGCAGTTAGTGAACTCCTTTTACTTTGCTCCTTCCTTCTCCACCCACACTTAAGGAAAGTGGTCTGCAAAGATTCCCCCGTCTACCAGAGTGCATATTAAGCCATGCAGCAGCTACCCCATTTCTGCTGAGGTTTGGGTGTGGCCCATCAGATGTGCAATATGTTTGGTAGCATTGTCACATTCCTCCAATTCTAGTGGCAACTCCTCCCTACAACAGGATTGCAAGCCCTAAACATTCAAAATCACAAGTCAATTTCTCCAAAAATGGGATTGGCTTAAAAATCATGAAACAAACTAGTAAATGCTGCGTTCTTTTTATTACCCCACTGGCTTGAATGTTATAGGGGGTCACATTTTTAAATTTCAAGTATGGGGGCTAGAAACTTATGGGTGTTTTAAAAATGAAAGCTGAGATGATTCCCACCAAATAACCTGGTTCCTGGAGCTGAGGCTTTAAGAGAAACACACCAGATCTCATGCAAGCTGGCCAAACCAGAAATTTCCCCAGTTGATTAAAATGAATGGCCCATAGTTGGAATGATTATGGCTTACAAACTGCTAATCTTTCCCTGAGGGAGCCTGCCTCTAGGTTTCTTTTCACTTGTTCGTCTGTCGGGAGATGTGGGAAGGGCAAGCAAGTAGGCATATGTGAAGGGGAACTAGGGGAAGGAGTCAGTGGTGACGCTGGGTCCAGGAGGCAGGGAGCTGCTGGCAAACTGGAGCTCTCCACCTTTCTCCCCTCAAGGTTGTAGAGAAAAGCTACAAGGCCAGAGATGCTAGTTGTTATATGGAAGGAAACAAGGAAAAGAGAAGGAGGAGAATACACACCAGTCTCAGAAGATTGGAACCTCAGCTCCTGGGGCGGGTGTTCACATCTGGGCCTGTCTCAGCCACACTATGCCCAGCTGCAAGCATGCTATATGGGTGTGGCTTTAATTTGATTATATTATGCCTCTCTAAGTGCACTTACACAAACGTAATATTGCACAGAAAAGAGAAATATCAAATTTCAATAGCGCCACTAGCAACTCTTGTGACATACAGAAAAAATCCTGCACGAAAATCCTGAATGAATAGACAGACTGTGTAATGTATTCTGAAAGTCAACAAATCTGGCACAATAGAGTCCAAATTTCTTGACTTTCAGGCAAAGCCTTTTTATTTACTGAAAGTTTTCTTGAGGGGGATAGATGAAACTGGGAGGGTACTTTGAGTTTTAGGGGGATCGGTTTTCCTTTTGGGGGCAGTAGAGGTTTTTGGGGTTTTAAGGTTAATTTTCATAAATTTTCTTTTATATCACAAAGAGAACTGAAAATAATTTGTCCTTTTGACAATACTCTGACCCCATTTTCCCCCTCACCAGCCAACAGGTTACAAATGTCCAATGCAGGCCTCACACATGAAATATTCCAATATCTGAAAATCCAAACATCTCTTGCAAATTGGTATATTGTGATTTTAATATTCATTTTTAACTTCCATCAATAAACAAGAGATATAGATAAACTTTGCACTTGTACTGCGACTAACTAACGACAAATGAAATTAAATTATAATTACACAAAATATACTGAACAAAACCTACTTTTTTAAATAACATTTTCGTAGCTTAAGAGTTTCTAAGTTCCTTATGTTTTAAAAACTGGATTATCCTGAAGAGCATTATAGCAAAAGGTGCTTGGATTGTCATCTGTTCATTGAAGAGTTTGAGATCAAAACAAGTAAAAGTAAGTTAATAAGCAGCAAATAATGTCTGTGGGAGAAAGTGTTTCTTTTTGCTTTGTGCTTTGTTGAAGATTTCTGTTATCTGGTCCAATCACCCTATGTAAAAAGCTATGGATGGGGCTCTTGGCATGGACAACTTTGCAAAGAATCCCTTGTGGACATTGCTTGTTTGAGTAGAGACCCTATTCCTCCACATTGGCTCTGTCTCCTAGTGGCCTTTCCCTGGCAATACCACTGCCCATTGTGGCTAGGGATGCCAACTTTCTAATCACACAAAACTGAACACCCCTCTCCTGCCTCTTCTCAGAGGCCCCGCCCATGTCCTGCCCCTTCTGATGCACTCCCCCTTTGCTCCCTCCCTCCTTCGTTCACTCTTCCCCACTCTCACTCACTTTCACTGGGCTGGGGCAGGGGTTTGGGGTACAGGAATCATAGAATATCAGGGTTGGAAGGGACCTCAGGAGGTCATCTAGTCCAACCCCCTGCTCAAAGCAGGACCAATCCCCAATTAAATCATCCCAGCCAGGGCTTTGTCAAGCCTGACCTTAAAAAAAGAGGAGGAGGTATGGTTTCTGGGCTGGGGGTGCAGGATCTGGAGTGGGGCTGGGAATGAGGGGTTTGGGGTAAAGGAGGGGCCTCCAGGCTGGGGCAGTGGGTTAGGGGGTGGGCTCCCACTGGGGGTGGGGCCGGGGATGAGGGGTTTGGGATACAGGAGGGGGTGGGGTTCCAGCAGTGCTTATTGGGGCTCTGAGGAAGTGGCCGCCAGGTCCCTGCAGCTTCTAGGCGCATGGGTGGCGGGCGGCTCTGCGCGCTGCCTTCGCACCCACAGGCACCCGCTCTCCGCAACTCCCATTGGTTGCAGTTTCTGGCCAATGGGAGCTGGAGAGCCGGTACTTGGGGTGAGGGCAGTGTGCAGACCTTCCCTGGCCACCCCAGTGCCTAGGGGCTGCAGAGACCTGGCATCAGCTTCTGGGAGCCCTGCAGAGCTAGGGAAGGCAGGGAGCCTTCCTTAGTCCCAGGCCCTTGCTGCAACACCCATGGGAATTTTAATGGCCCGGTCAGCAGTGCCGACTGGAGCTGCCAGGGTCCCTTTTTGACTGGGAGTTCTGGTTGAAAACTGGATGCCTAGCAACCTTAACAGTGGCCTATAAGGCAACTGAATTGAAAGGAAGTGCGGCCGTATTACTTTTCTGGATAATTTCCAACAGCCATGGGGAGAGGATATGAATCCTGAAGCTCACATATGTTAACTACCCTGTGAGTGCTAATCGAAGGAGTCAAACTCAAAAGGAAAACAAACATCTCCATGTAACTAAGAGTGTTTCTTCCTCAATCTACTGACGCTGAGAAAGACCGCATTCCTGTGCTCACTGAAGTCAAAGCTCCCACTAACTTAACTGGTGCAAAAATCAGGCTCCAAAAAGCATGTTCCAAATCAGACTGCACTCAGTATATTAAATCATCCAAGTGTTCATAGAGATAGCCAGGTCTTAAGGGGAAAGTAATTTTTAACTATACAACTCATCCTTGCTCTGCAGATGGCACATTCCTGCTCCCTTATGGAAGGGCTCCTTCAGTGGTTCCATATCACTCACTTCCACAGGCTGAAAGAATAATCTGAAAGATGCTCTAGTCCCAACCAAGCCAGGAAAAGCAACTCAGGATAACTTAAAAAGAATCACCATCAAACAGATCTATTTCAACAAGACTTTTTATTGAAAACATACACAAAGGCAACGTGTTTTTCAGCTTCTGAATGTACATGTTAGAGCAGAATGTTTTAAGAAAAGGGGAAATACAACTGATGTGTACTGCAGTTTACATTACTAAGGCATTTAGGCTTTAGAGCAGGTTGCACCGCATGTGTGTGTGCTTGTGTCTATATAAATACACATACACAGATGGTGCATCTGACTTGAAACTGTACAGTATATGAAATTTGTTATATTCATGCTTTTTTTGTATCTTTATCTTAATATATTTTTTCCATAGCAAATAAACACTTTATTGAAATGGTAGAAGTTGTTCACAGAACAGCAGTAATAATCTACTCTTCAAGAGTTTGCTTACACTTCAATACTAATGGTGCACACACAACAGAGATTGGTATGGAAAGGTTCTCTCTTACCAATATGAGGCTCAAGTAAGAAAAACACTAGTTTGCAAAGGCACAGCGGAGACAGGTTTTAATGCATTTAATACATGAATTATTCACAATAACAAGTTTAGTGTGTCTGGGAACTTTTGTTAATACAACACAGTTGGTCACACAAAATAAAAATGCGTCTGTTGATTTGTCTTGGCAACTCGGATGCATCAACAGTGATAACAGTATAACAGCTTTGTTCCCATCTGACAGAAAATAATGGCAGTTCTGCAAGGCAAATGTTAAACCTGACCGTATGTATTTATTAATTCCACAGTGTTTTGACAGATGATAGGGGATGCACCTTAAAGGATGCTGACACGCTCACTAAGGGCTTTCATCTCTGCTTCCTCTGGCTCAGTATTTTCATTGTGGTTAGCACTTGGATTGATAAGATGTGCTGGATACTGCAAATCATGCTCTTCTGCATACTGTTCCCATCGTGAGTCATCGCTTTCATGGGTGATGTAGCGTTCTCCGATTTTACATTCAAGCTCCCTTAAATCTAACCAGGTTTGATAGTCCTGCATGAAAAACCAAAAGGGGTAGTATTAGTTTGAGTATTTGTAAAAATAAGTAATCTCTCTCCCAGTAGTGTGAGATGTACCATTCAGTTTTGCTGTCTAAATGCCTTGCTTTCTTCTTACATTGTTCCTTCTGACCAGAATAACTACTCTAGCATGAAATTAGCCTGCATTGATGGTTATCAATTTTTTCCATATAATTGTTTAGTAAATTCACTTGATTAGACTGTGTGATGATACACTGTATTACTGGAGTAGTACAAAGATGTCCCAGAAGGCTCTATTATGCCTTACATGGGCTGTAAGGGGCTCTTATATCATTTGAATAAAACTGCAATGGGGAAAAAAAAGCACAGATAGCAAATCAGATTGATGCCCCTTCCCACCAGGTATATAATGCATGGGGGACTAAACCAAGATCTTTCCTTGCCCCACCCAGTTTATATTCTCACATATCACATCAAATGTATGACACACAAGGCAGTTTCATAATCTCAACGTATTGGTGAAAGATCAGGGGTCAGCTTGGACAGGAGGCTCTGATTTTTCAAATCCTACGCAAGCATCAATTTGTTCGGGTAAAAATACACGCTTGCCTAGGATTCCAAAGTAGCCTTGAAGTTATTTGCACAGTCCATTTTACAGGTAGAAAGGGGGTATAGGGCATTAAACTTGGACCCGAGCCCTTGCTTCAATTCCAAATTCAGCCACAGATTTCTTGTGACTTGGGGAAATTTAATTAATCTACCTTGTGCCCAGGGCTGTCCCTAGGGGGGTGTGGGGCCCAGGGCAGAAGTGACGAATCCCTCACTTCCGGGACTGACCGCACTGGCCAAATGTGTGGGCCCACGGGGCCAGCCAAAGCGTGGGGCCCAGAGCAGTTGCTCTGATTAGCCGTACCCTCGGGACGGTTCTGCTTCTGCCTCCATTCCCTATCTGTAAAATGGGAATCTCTATGTCAATAGGGGTAGTATAAAGGAGAAAAATCCATTAATTATTGGGAGGTGATCAAATAATATGGTAAGGAGGGCAATGTAAGTACCTAGTTTAACAGACATTGGGAATTTTATGAAATTTGTTAAAACAGGAAATGTAGTCAGTCTGCTCTGCAGCCTAGAGAGAAATGGCAACAAATGCTAGTGGGCTGGGGCAAACATCCCAAAATATAATATTTAATTCAGAAACTGAGTTTTATAGCTGCTTCCTAATGGAGATGTTGATATTTGAGAGAGAGATGCACAAGGGTGGAAGAGGCTCTATTACCAATGTGAATATCTTTTCATAAGAGAGCAAAAAGAGTAATTCATGACCAATTAAAAGGAAAATGTGGTGTGGAAAAATTACATAGCCTGTAAAACAACTGAACAATATGAAATATTCAGTAATCATTAATAGCAGTGCCTTAAAGGCTTGCTACAAACCAAGACCTCCACATTCATTGTTGTGATTTATTTTGGTTTCTCACTCAAACAGGAGCTAAAATAGTTCATAAATACCTAGTCCCTAGCAATAGGAGAAGATAGACAGAAATATTCCTGTCAATACACTTCGTATCTGTGGGAGGTGATTAAATATCACAATCGTGGGGGCTGTAGAAGAAGCTACTTATCTCTGAGCCTTTTACAGAATGAGGCAGAAAAGTACATATCTCCAAATAGTTAGGGGCAAATGCTTCTATGACCCCAGGATTCTCACTGCCTCATGACTACAAATGATAACTTTGAAACTAAAGCCTACATACCAGTACAATCTAGGAGCTCCTAATATACATGCCAGTACTTCAGGGTCATGAGCAACACAATTAGCTCCCTCACACCCCACTCTTACAGCTTGTTCCTGTGAGGTGATGAACATTCTCAACTTCTTTTGCAGGCACCTCTCTGAATTCCTGTTGACTTCAGTGGAAGATTAAGGACTTTCTATACCTTGCAGAATCAGGCCCTGAATGGTAAACCTGTCTGATAGGGGACCCAACACACACCCACTGCCTGCATCCATTCAGTTTTCTGTACTTTACCCTGCAACAGATTTTGGCTGCTTCCAACTTAAGTCTCAACTGCCTGGAAGACAGCTCCACTGGATAGTAAAGCCTAAGACTCAGTGTGAGAAACTGGTACTGTTGGACATAAAGTTTAGGAACAGCTTTAACACTTGCAAAATTTCCTTTCATTACATATGATAATAATGCTGTATTCTCCTTGAAGACACAGTAGAACTTTGCTAATTCACACTGATGCATAGGAGACCTGCTGCCAGTTAATTAGCTGTGTAAATAAACAAATTAGGACCTGATCCAAAGGACGCTGAAGTGAATGTCTTTCTATCAACTATAATGGGTTTAAGATCAGGATTTTTTTTTTAAAAAAAAAGATTCTACAGCACAAAATGTATGTTGTTCAGTTAGTTTGACAAGCTTAGTTTTTTATGGCACTTCATAGTACACAAGTGTATTGTAAAGTAGCATATTTTATAAAAGTAATGAAGTCTTAGTAATATGAAACTTTGCTATCTTAAAAATAAATAATATCCTGTGCACAGGGAAAAGTCTGCTTGGAACTGACGAAAATTATCAGGGTTTATAGCTTCTACTCTGTTTAAAGACCAAAATATGTTCATGTTTAGAATCTAAATATGGATACAGAAAGGGGGAAAAAGCATGAAGTGCAGCTTTACCTGTAACCATGGATGGCTTAGAGTCTTGTCCACACTGTAGCGCTTCCTCATTTTCACTTGCAGCAAATTATTTATGAGATCAATAGCTGAAAAAAATAATTTCAGAACATATCACACTGAAATATAAAAATGTACGGCAGGAAGGGGTTCACAGGTCTCGGATAATGAGTTTCGGCTGGTCTGACCAATTCAATGTGGTTATAATCTGTATCCAAAAGGTGTCATGTAATATGTCACTGGAAAACTAATAACTCATGATCATTAATATTCTTGTGGGATGGGTGTATTAAGAGTTATGGATCTATTCTGGAATGATGACTAAAATGTGTTTAAGCCAGGCATATCAAAAAGGAGTTGGTAATCAGGTCTGCCCTAGACAAAGGAATTTACTGTGTATTTACTTCTATGACCTGCCTGGTTATCAAAGACAATGAAGATCCATTTACATATAAAGTAAACAATGCTAAAAAGCATGGAGCAAGGGGCAGACGTGGGGGGGGGACAGGACAGATTCCAGTAGGGAAGAGAAACTATATCTAGGCTGTAAAGACAGGGGGTCTGAACGTCTAGTAATAAGCAACTGAATCGACTGATTGTATACAATATTACTGTATTATAAATGTTTGTCAAATGAGGTGTTTATGAAAGCTTATAATACACTAGTGATTAACAGCACTGTAAAATATATATATTAACACTATATAAGGAATTTTGGATACTCATTGATATAAGGCTGTACTGTCTGTCTCCAAACCAAACGAGAAACAGGTCTCTGCCAGAAAGGAGTGAACATGATAGCTATTTACCTATCTTCCATGTACATTTTAGCATGGTGTAATCAAACACTGGACGCCCAATTTACATACGGGGTGGGGAGAGCCCACAGGAAGGGAAAAACAGCATGAGGTCACTCTGCCTCTTGAAACAAGGTAATTGAACTTTGGAAGATACAAGCAAGGGCAGAAGCCATCTTTGATATTCATCGCTATACAGACACAAAGGAACAAGGCTCTTGCAAGCTTAGAAAGGTGGGTCCTTCAAGCAAGGGTTGGGGAGTTGAAGTCTCTGGGAACTGAGTATAGGTGAGAAATGTGCTTAGGAAAAGATTTTTCACCTAGGAAGACACCATCTTGTACTTCTCAGAAAGGCCCTGACTACGGGAAAGTCAGCCATGACTTGAAAGAAGGAAGATTTGGTGAGCAAAACCACATAGAACAAAGCCTGTATCTTGCTAGATTAAGTTTTACACTCTTGGATTCATGTCCTCACTTTTATTTGCTTGTAATCCTTTCTCACTTTATTCCTTTCAGTTGGATCACTTAACCTATGTCCTATTGTTAATTGTTTGCCCCTTCCTGCCATACATTTGTTACTACAAACAAACTCAGTGATGTGTTTGAAGGGAAGAATGTATTTCCCCCAGTTAAGTTAATAAGCTGCAATGTGCTTTTGTCTCTTTAAAGAAGTAACAAACCTTTTTATTTCCCTGAGTTGTCCAGGAGAGGGCTGGACATTTCAGGACACATGGTTTTATGGAAATTTGGTACTAGGAGTGTGTCGAGGTCACCTTGCTGGTTGTAACCAAACCTGGTGAAAGCCAGCGTGGGGCTGTAGACAGGCTGCTGGGGTCAGAGCTGCTGAACCAGGAGTTGTTTAGCACACAGACACTAAGGGTTTGACCTGAATACTTGTGGGCTGGCTGTGAGTGTCCTAGGCTGAAAGCTACAGCAGCAAAGCACTGAAAGGCACCCAGGGTTGTAGGGCAAGTGGTGACACCTTCCCCCCCCGCCCACTGGTCTGAATTGAACCTCGAAGCATGGCACCATGTTGGCTATTACTTATTACCTTATTATTTTCTAGGTGCTTACAAACTGATTTAATGGTCTATAATTTCCTGGGTCCTCTTTGTTCCCCTTTTTAAAGATAGGTGCTATGTTTGCCCTTCTGCCGTTGTATGGGACCTCACCTAGGAGTTCTCAAAGATGATAATGCATTTTTTTCAACCTCAGTATGAGTTTTTTAAAAAGGGCAATTCAAACAACGGAAAGAATTCTGAAAACAGACCTAATATCTGTGTTGATTGAATTGCATTATTAAAGTATTGGAGATTCACAAAGTCACACTTTGGCTATCCCTCAATGTGAGGATGATGTCTGCCAAAGGGGTTCATTAGTGGATTTTTAAGTGGCTGAGGAGCCCAATTCATGCCCTACAGATTTTCCCACAGGAGTGACAGGTGGAATCTTGGAAGAGACATAGTTGTTGGCTGGACTGTTGTGCCCTTTCTTTCCTCCTTTGTTGCTTCTCTGTCTCATGAATATGTCTGTTCTCCTCAAAGTGAGCTGTGGCTTGGTGGATGGCGTGGTACCACTGTGTTGTGTTGTGTTGTTCACCGAGTCCTCCCAGTTTGTTGGGTTGATGCCTCCTTTTTTAAGATGTACTTTCAGTATGTCTTTGTAACGCTTCCGCTGCCCTCCGTGAGCCCTTCTTCCTTGACTTAACTGAGAGAAGAGTACTTGCTTTGGGAGGCAAGTGCCAGGCATACGTACACAGTGGCAAGCCCAGCAGAGTTGGTGTTTCTTGACTTGAACTTTTATACTACTGATGTTGGCTGCAGAGAGAATGAATCATAGAATCATAGCATATCAGGGTTGGAAGGGACCTCAGGAGGTCATCTAGTCCGACTCCCTGCTCAAAGCAGGACCAATCCCCAACTAAATCATGCTGATGTTAGTGCGTTGGTCTTCCCAGCTGAGAATCCTCCTGAGTCCTGAGGCAGTGCTGTTGGAACCACTCCAGCTGCTTGAGATGTTGTCTGTAGGTTACCCAGGCCTCAGACCCACAGAAGGGTGGGGATGAAAACTGCTTTGTAAACCAAGATCTTGGTGCCTGTTTGCAGATCCCTATAATTGAAGACTCATTTAAGCAGTTTTCCAAAGGATGTGCTGGCACAGTGGATCCTATATTCAATTTCTGTGTCAAGCCTGGCTGTTCGGGAGAGGTGGCTGCCAAGGTATGGAAAATGATCCACATTTTCCAGGGGTTCTCCGCTCATGGTGATTTGTGGAGTACGAAGAGTATTTGTGCAGGTGAGGGCTGGATAGAGTACCTTGTTTTTCCCAATGTTGAGAGAGACACCCAGGCTGTGATAGGCATCTGCAAAAATATTTAGGGTACTTTACAGGTCGGCGTGTGTGAGAATGACGCAGTCACCTGCATAATGAAGGTCAGTGATGCCAATTCTTGTGATCTGAGATTTTGTTTGGCGATGTCGGAGATTGAGTATCATATGGATGGCCAAATCCTCAATCCCAATTCCATCAGGAAGGTGATCTCGGAGGAGAATCAGGATCACAGCAAGGTAAATGAGAAAAGTGTTGGAGCAATGACACAGCCCTGCTTGACACCAGTGCTAATGATGAATGGTTTGGTCTCTGAGACATTGCATGGAATGGTGGCAGTCTTTCCATCATAGAGTAGTCTGATGATGGAAATGAATTTCTGTGGACAGTCAAACGTACATAGCACCTTCCATAGGGCATCACAATTAATGGAGTCAAAGACCTTGGTTATATCGATGAATGCCATGAATAGTTCCTGGTGTTGCTCTCTGCACTTCTCCTGAATCTGTCGTGCTATGAAGATCATGTCAGTTGTGCCTCGGGATGGCCTGAAGCCACACTGTGATTTGAGGAGGAGTTCCTTGGCAAGGGGGAGAAGGCAGTTTAGTAGGATCCGGGCAAGGATCTTCCCTGCGATGGAGAGGAGAGCAATACCTCTGTAGTTCCCACACAAAGATATGTCCCCTTTCTTGAATATTGTAACAATGTTGGCATTCTTAAAGTTAGGTGGAATTTCTTCACAGGTCCAGATTTTGTCGAGGAGTTGTTTAAGTTTGTGCTGGAGCATTGTTCCACCAGCTTTATGGGATGCCGCATGAGCCTGGTGTCTTGTGATTTTTTTCTGTCTGGGTGATGGCACGCCAGACTTCCTCAAAAGATGGGGGATCAAGAAGGTGTTCCTTTGCCAAGTGTTGTGAAATAGACTTGGTGTCTTCAGAGACTGTGGATCTGCGATTTAGTAGGCTCTCAAAGTGTTCCTTCCAGTGTTGTTTAATTGCTGCATTGTCCTTGAGGAGGGTAGAGCCATCCTGGGAACGTAAAGGAGTTGGGCCTTAGGAGCTTGGCCCATTTATAGCTTTTGTTGCTTGAAAGAAGCTTCTAATGTCATCCTGGTCTACGAAACCCTGGATCTCAGAGGCCTTCTCTTGCCACCACTTATTTTTGATGTCACGTAGCCACCTTCGGACTTCGTCTTTGAGCAGGTGACAAGCCTCATGTTTTCACTGGTTAGAGGAATAATTATGCCAGTTACAGAATGCAGTTCTTTTCTGTTGAATTAATGCTAGGATTTCCTGGTTGTTTTAGTCAAACCAGTCTTGGTGCCGATGAGTGGAATATCCTATTGTTTCAGCACATGCACCGTCAATGGTATTTTTAAGTTGATTCCAGTGCTCTTGAGTGTCAATGATGTTATCAGGCAAGTTAGAGAGTTTCTCAGACAGATGGTGCTGGAACATCTCGCAGCTGGCTTGGTCCGGAAGTGCTTTGCTGTTGTACTGCTTTCGCTTAGTCTTGGGGTGTTTGCAGTGTGGTGGAACTGCAGGTATAGGATTGATCTTACTAACCAATGGTCTGTCCACCAGTGATCTGTACCTCTCATGGCTCATGTTATATGGACATCAGTGTAATCTCAAGTTCTGATTATAACATAGTTAAGGAGGTGCCAGTGTTTGGAGTGAGGATGTTTCCAGGTGGTCTTAAATTTGTTACTCTGCCTACATTTGTTACTCTAGTATTTGTGATGAGCAGATCATTCTCCACACATTTGCTGAGGAGGAGAATACCACTGGGGTTTACATTTCCCACCCCTTCTTTGCCTGTTGTGCCACTCCAGAGTTCGGAGTCCCATCCAACTCTGGCACTGAAATCTCCCAGGAGGATGAGTTTGTCTGCCTTAGGTGTGGCTGTGAGGACTGCATCAAGAGCACTATACAACTGCTTCTTGTTGTCTTCCTCATCAAGTGTTGGGGCGTATGCATCAATGACTGTGGCATATTGGTTGTTGCTGAGCTTGAGCTGAATTGTCATGAGACAATCATTGAGCCCAATGGGAAGCTCCAAAAGCTGACTGGTGATCGTATTTTTGATGGCAAAGCCAATCCTATTAATGTGTCGCTCTTCAGGTGGCTTTCCTTTCCAAAAGAAGCTGTAGCCACTTCCATTCTTTCAATTGGCCCTCATCAGTTCAGCAGGTCTCACTAAGAGTTGCAATGTCAATTTTGAGTCTTGCCAGTTCTCTGGCAATTATGGCAGTTGTTCTTTCTAGGCATTCACTGTGCAGAGAGTCCATAAGGGTGCAGACATTCCAGGTGGCGAAATTCATTGTCTTATCTCTTGTTTCAGCCACGGAGTTCAGTGATCCCACTGGACGGGGCCATCCAGTTGGAAGAGAGTGAGACAGCCTCTGTTTGGGGCAACTTTTCTATCCCCCTCCTATTTGGAGTGCACAGAGGGAATCCTAAAAAAACCTGCTCAGTCACAGCTGCTGCTGCCGAAATGCACTTCTGTCTCATCCAAGCAAAAGACGACTGTCACACGGCTGCCCCCTGCATGCAAATTTATGACTAAAGACTCCCCGAGATCACTGCTCCTGTCTTCACCGCCACTCGTCCGTCGCTGCAGGGCTTTGTGTGAGCCCTTTAACGTGGGGAAACTGGTGCGCAGGCATTGACCACACAAGACTTGACAGGAGGAAAACCCTGACCCAGGGGCAAGGAGAACCAAGACAGCCAGGGGCCTCCTTCCTGCTGCAGCCCTTATTTGCCTTCACAGCCACAGAGTACTAAAGGTCCTCTAGATGCGCCTAATCCATTGTTGGGGTTTTGTGAAGTTCGGACCGTGGTTAGTCAGGAGCCTCACCTCAGACCTGCTTGCCAAGGGGGACCCTACAAGGAATATGAAAGCTCCGCATGATGTAGCTCTGAGGGTCTTTAGCCCACACAAACCTCTATATCACAACAAGGTCGCAGTCCATCAGAGAGGATACACTTGGAGACTGATTTGTTTTTTTAAACCAGTTTCTAAAAACATCAGACATCAGACTCAAACACTATGGATTGCAAACATTTTAATAGCTCTAGAAAGCCTGGTTAAATTACTTTTACAATATTATACAAAAATGATTAAAAATAGAAGGTTAAGACTAACAATGGCTGTAAGTCTTCTACTACTGGACTGCTGGCCAGGAGAGGCTTCCTTATAGCAGGCTAGGTGAAAGTGCTATGATGATTACATTGCTGCTTCTCCAAACTTCCTTACAGCACAGCACATTACTACCTGCTGCAGGTTATTCCCTTCTACTAAGTGCAGTATAAGGGCTTGTCCACACTTGAAATGCTACAGTGGCACACCTGCAGCACTTCAGTGTGACACAAAATGAAGTTACTTACCCATAACTGGAGGTTCTTCGAGATGTGTGGTCCCTATCTGTATTCCACTGAGGGTTATGCAGATATACCATGTGCTTGGAGCCAGAGCTTTTGAAAGTAGTACTGTTTGGTGGTCTGCACATGTTCCCTGTGAGAAAGGGGGCAGAGGGTCACCAGTGTCTCCAATTCCTTCTCTACCACAGATCTTTTGGATCCGCAGCAGAGGGGATAGAGGGGGTGGTGGTGTTGGAACACAGATAGGGACCACACATCTCAAATAACCTCCAGTTATAGGTAAGCAACTTCGTTTTCTTCTTCGAGTGATGGTCCCTATTGTATTCCACTAAGGGCGAGTAACAAGAATTACCTATGTGGGCGGGATGGTGCGAGGAGACTGTGGAACTGAAGATTGCTGCTCCAAATGAAGTATCCGTCACAGAATCATGCACTCGAGCGCAGTGTGTGGAAAGGTGGGTACCAAACTTGCATATGTCTGCAAGGGGCATGTTGTGGAGTGCAGCTATAGTTGATGCTTGCACTCTCATAGAATGGGCCCGAATCCCTTCAGGTGGAGCTTGCCCCAATAACTGGGAGCAGCATGTAATGCACCCTAAAATCCACTTGGAGATTCTCTGGGTGGAAATGGCTTACCCTTTGACCCTCTCCACAATGGCTACAAAAAGCTGAAGAGATTTCCTAAATGACTTGGTCCACTCTCAGAGGTCAGTGGTATCCATTCCACTGGAGGAGCCAGTACCAGGAACTGCATCGGTCTAGAGACCAACAGCTCCTGAGACGCTGGCAGAACTGGAGTAGGCAGAGTCGCAGGATCCGTGATTGGTGCCGGCGGATCTGGTGACCAGTGCGGCCGTTTCTTGGTCTTCTGAGACTTGGAACATGTAGCTCCTTTGTGGCCAGAACTCATGGATAGTGCTGAATCCTTCTTAGACTTGGAAGATGACTCACTGCCATGCTTATGCACATGCTTCCTTGGTTCATGGCTAGGCCCCAACATGGGGTCCTTAGCACTGGTATCGGAGGAGCCTGATGGAGGTCCCGCAGTAGGGGGAGCGCTCTTTGCCTGTGCAGGCTGATGTACGGGGGCGGGGGGCGGTTCCCTGGTCAGGCTTCAAGACCAGTCCCATGGCAGTCTCCATAAGGTGGTTCCTGAGGTGTAGAGTCCGGTTCTCTTGAGCACAGATAGGAAAGGACAGTCAGATACTGCACCTGGATGCGAAGTGGGCTGCCCCCAAGCAGTACAAACAGCAATGGTGCTCGTTGCTGATGGAAATTGGGCGAGAGCAGGAAACACAGGTTTTGAACCCCAGCATCTTTGGCATAATCTAGTATCCAGGTCCAGGTACTAGAGGGGGAAAGTTTGGTGGAAACACTGCCAAAGCAGCATCACCAGTGCTAAATCTAGTATGAAAGGAAATTTCAAACAAACAAAAAAAACAGAACAAAATAATAAATCTAAACTGCAAACAGTACTAAGGATATTTTTGTAAAATTTTGGAAAGTGTATCACAAGGACAATAGGAGAGTAAAAGCTCTGACTCGCTCCATCCAGCAGGAGGAAGGAACTGGAGACGCCAGCAGCCCACTGCCCCCTTTACTGCCTCAGGCAAAACCACAGGTGGCACAAGGTACATGCACAGACCATCAAACAGTACAGCTTTCAAAAGCTCTGGCTCTGGGTCCATGGCACACAGCCCTTGGTGGAATACAATAGGGACCATCACTCCAGTAAGAATTTACACAGATGGGAGGGCTCTCCTTTTGGTGTAGGTAATCCACCTCCCTGAGAGGCAGTAGCTAGGTTGGCCGAAGAATTCTTTTGTCAACCTAACACTGTCTATGTGAGGGGTTACCTTGGCTTAAGTACATTACTTAGGGGGGTTGGATTTTTCACACACCTGAGCAATGTAGCTGAGTCAAACTAACTTTTTGTGTAGACCAGGACTAAGTGCTAGCCAGCTATGGCGCTTAATGGGTCCCATTACCTACAGACCTTGCCTCAGGCTTGGTCCACACGTCAACGTAGCTATGTCAACCTAACTTTTGCCAGGGAGTGAAAGATCCACCGACATAGCTAACCCCCAGTGTGGACTCAGTTTTGTCGATGGAAAAAAGCTCCCACTGACATATCCAATTTAATTTGGAAAGGAGGTGTTTCTGCCTCTATTGACAGAAAACACCCTTCTTGTGGTGTAGACTACATCTACACTATGGGGTTATGTTGGTGTAACTTCCCTTTACTTCCCTTCACTTTCAAGGACCTCCACAGCATATACTCACCCTACCTTTCATCTTTCATGGGCTATGAAGATGCCTGCCTTCACTTTGCCAATTATGCCAGTCTTGATTGCCCTTTTCCTTTCCCTTTTCCAAACACTTGCTTGGTTTCTACCATGCTACCCCTCCAATGCATGGAAGGAGCCCTCTGTAAATATCCACAAAGCCACCTTATTGCCTCCTTCAAATCCTTACTTAAAACTCTCCTCTGCTATCATGCCTACAAAAACTCAACAATGATTAGGCAGGTAGTGTGCTCTAACCTCTGCTTATCATGCTAACCAGCATCATCACGCTGTTTACTTGTGCTTCCTGTCTGTTGAATCCACCTTATCGTACACTTAGGGCTTGTCTACCCTACCGCTTAAGTCAATGTAACTGATGTCACTCAGGGGTGTGAAAAAGCCGACATTGCTTCCGCCTCTTGTTGAAGTGGAGTAATTATGCCAATGGGAGCACTCTCTGTGGTCAGGAATAATCTTTAGGTTAAGTGTTTTTGTACAATGTGTAACACAATGGGGGGTTGATCCTTGACTGAAATCTCTAGTCGCCACCACAATACAAGTAATAAAAGATAGTCATAATGGGGGGAAAACAGCAAGAAATGTAAAGACACTAAAGCAGCAAGTGTGACCTTTTTTACTTCTCTGATTTTCCTCTGGTTGTGGTCTAATACCCCATCTGTTTTACTTTGAATTTGACAATCTAAACACAAACAACAGTCCGAACAATAAGTAGTGTTTAGTAAATCACATGTCCATTCTAGTCATTGTTCCTTGGAACAAACAAGCCGGTTATCAGCATTTTTGCAGTCTGCTCCTTTGGCTTGCTTTCTGGCCCTGGTGACTAGATCAGTAACCACAACAGCATTCTGAAATGTAACCGAAGGGTTACATTTTTCCATTCATTCTGCACAGAGTGATGTCAAATATTGGGTGTGTGTAGTCCATCTATGAAATGGGGACAATGATATTCCTATATTCCTCTATAAGGCACTCTGAAATCAAGGGTCACAAATGCTATAAAACAGAAAGGTGATATTATTATATAATGCTGGTTTATGTATTGAGATTTTCAAAATCAGAAATGCCCCCTTGAAAGCTCTAGTCACTTTTTCATATATCAGTTAAAAGTTTAAAACAACTTAAAACAAGAAAAGCAAGTACTGACACTTTCTAAAGCCAAAAAGAAGAAAAGGAAAGTCCCAACAAAGCCACACAATACTCTCCAGCACACTATATTATTATTACTGCCATGTTTGTGTCTGGTTCTGCCCGCCTTAACATATTACTCAATAAAATGTAAATTGACATTTTGGAAAACAAATAGCCTTCAGAATTATATCTACAGCATCCTTTTGAAAGTGTACACATTACAAAATTTCCTAAGAACGCACACAGTACAATAATGACCAAAAAATCCAATCTACAAGTTTTATTGCTTTGTATCATTAGCTGTTTTATAAACCTGCTGTAATTGTAACCCAAGTTATGTCTTTAGGAATATAAAATTGTTAACTAAACATAGTAACATAAGGTTGGGGTGGGGAAGAAGCTGGTAGATTATATGAAAGAACTGTTACGTTCTAACGGGCTTCCAAAACTGAACAATTCTCTCCAGAAACTTGGTAAACAATTCTAACGTAAGGTGCTTTACCACCAAGCGGCTGCATTTTCTCCACCTCTGATTTTGTGTATTGTAATAATAACCTGTCTTCATGAAAAGTATCTTTCAAAAAGCTAAGTATATATATTAGTCTTAGGGTTTGCCTACTCTTGAAATTTGTTGTGGGTGAACTCAAATTATTTCATGTTAAAGTGCCCTGTGTCCACAAACAAAGTTGGTGGTTTGGTTCATTATTTATTTATTTATGTAGGCAAATCACACATTAACTTCACTTTGGAAGCTGGCTGCTGTTCAATGCCTTTAAATTCTGGCATATAATGGAAGTAATCTGGGGTACTGTGGTGATGTAATTTCTTTGGTAATCTTGTACAAAAACAGATTTAATAATGCCATTCAACATCTCATCTTGCTATCTACTGGCAACCTTTTGTTTATATCTTCTGTCTTCAGTTACTGGCAAGCCAGACTCAGATGATCTCTGAATTGCTCCAGGTTTCATCTGACAAGGTGCAGGTTTAATTCAGGTTTATCTTGGGAATTTTACTAGCTACAGAATGCACTTGGTTATACCACAGAATTCTCTTCTAGCTATGGATCTCCATTGGACCTGGAAGCCATTTTCAATGATCTCCTTACTTAGTTCCAACTTGAACCTCTCAGACCCTAAATTAATATGACCTAAAAGGGCTTCTCACCCGACCATAGACTACAAGAACTATCTTCTTTGGGGTCAATTAAGGGTATGTCTACAATGTAAACAAACAACAATAAACAAACCCTGCAACAGTAAGTCTCAGGCTTGTGCACAATGTTCTCCGGTGCTAAAAATAGGTGTGTAGGCATTTCTGCTCAGGCTAGAGCTTAGGCTCTGAAACCGACCTCCTCTGCCAGGCTTCAGAGCCAGAACTTCAGTCCAAGCAGGAACACCTACGAGGTTAGTTTTAGCACTGCAGTGCGAGCATGAGTCTGTAGACTTGGGCCCTGAAATGCACTGCTGCAACCTTTTTTGGGGGGGAGGGGGGGCAGTGGGCCACTGTAGACATACCCTAAGAAAGTAAATATACCCTCAGGTCTCTCCCCCTTTGTCCAAGAAAACATTTTATCCAGCATGTTTTCATTGTCTCTGCAGTGTTTGTTCAGGTGCACAGGCATATAGTGTACCATGTCAGAAGGCAGTGCATGCTTCATTAGGCTATATGATTTTCTTACATCATGCACTTATCCTAGTCCCAAGATTTCTAATCTAAACTCCATCAGGTACCTTCAGAGCTGCTGAAATTTGTATTTTTTAAAAAATGTTCTTTAATAATTTCTTCACAAAAAGTTCCTTTTTTTTGTGTTGAAAGTAATTAACTTTTTCAATGTCACAACCATTTTCATAACATTTTAATAAAAATAAAATATATTAAAATAACGAAAGTTTTAAAAAAATTAAAAATGAGTCTGAATATTTCAAAATAACGGAAACCCCTCAGACAGGTTTTTATTTTTTGTCCAGCTATAGTATGTTTCACATATCACTGTAGTATCGAGAATATAATCAAGACAAGAATTGCCCCCAAAATGGATAGCATGCATTGTTTTTTGAACATACTGAAGTTAATGGGTAGTGTTTAGATTTGAGAGTTTTGTTTAGTCCATTTTAGAGATAAAATTCAGCTTGCAAAATTTGGAGTTGCATTCAGATTCCAATTCCCTGCCTGAATTCCAACAAATTCAGGTTGTTATGACTGGGGATTTTGGTTGAGTTCATCTCCAGAACAGGCTAACTGATCAAACAATTAAGTAACTGTAAATATATAAAACAACCACAATGTGTAAGCAATTTTTAAAATAAATGATCTTTAGAATTAATTGTTAAAATGTATGGTAGATTCCCGCCCCCCCTTTTATATATGACAAGCTCAGACTCTCCATTCTGCAGCATTATATCTGATGACTCTCCTAACTAAAGCTTCAGAGTAGCAGCCGTGTTAGTCTGTATTCGCAAAAAGAAAAGGAGTACTTATGGCACCATAGAGACTAACAAATTTATTTGAGCATAAGCTCACTTCATCAGATGCATTCAGTGGAAAATACAGTGGGGAGATTTATATACACAGAGAACATGAAACAAAGGGTGTTACCATACATACTGTAACAAGAGTGATCACTTAAGGTGAGCTATTACCAGCAGGAGAGCGGGGGAACCTTTTGTCGTCATAATCAAGGTGGGCCATTTCCAGCAGTTGACAAGAACGTCTGAGGAACAGTGGGGGGGGGGGGGGGGAGAAATAAACATGGGGAAATAGTTTTACTTTGTGTAATGACCCATCCACTGCCAGTCTCTATGCAAGCCTAATTGTATCCAGTTTGCAAGTTAATTCCAGTTCAGCAGTCTTTCGTTGGAGTCTGTTTTTGAAGTTTTTTTGTTGAAGAATTGCCACTTTTAGGTCTGTAATCGAGTGACCAAAGAGATTGTCATCCTTCAGGACAGGTTGCAGATCCTAGCCATCACCTTCAGCTCCCAACTAAAACCTCTCCAATGCATCATCAAGGATCTACAACCTATCCTGAAGGATGACCCATCACTCTCACAGATCTTGGGAGACGGGCCAGTCCTTGCTTACAGACAGCCCCCCAACCTGAAGCAAATACTCACCAGCAACCACACACCACACAACAGAACCACTAACCCAGGAACCTATCCTTGCAACAAAGCTCATTGCCAACTGTGTCCACATATCTGTTCACCATCATAGGGCCTAATCACATCAGCCACATTATCAGAGACTCGTTCACCTGCACATATACCAATGTGCTATATGCCATCATGTGTCAGCAATGCCCCTCTGCCATGTACATTGGCCAAACTGGACAGTCTCTACGTAAAAGAATAAATGGACACAAATCAGACGTCAAGAATTATAACATTCAAAAACCAGTCGGAGAACACTTCAATCTCTCTGGTCACTCAATTAGAGACCTGAAAGTGACAATTCTTCAACAAAAAAACTTCAAAAACAGACTTCAACGAGAGACTGCTGAATTGGAATTAATTTGCAAACTGGATACAATTAACTTAGGCTTGAATAGAGACGGGGAGTGGATGTGTCATTACACAAAGTAAAACTATTTCCCCATGTTTATTCCCTCCCCTCCACCCCCCCGTTCCTCAGACGTTCTTATCAACTTCTGGAAATGGCCCACCTTGATTATCACTACAAAAGTCCCCCCCCCCCCCAGCTCTCCTGCTGGTAATAGCTGACCTTAAGAAGGCCAATAGCATTTTGGGATGTATAAGTAGGGGCATTGCCAGCAGATCGAGGGACGTGATCGTTCCCCTCTATTCGACATTGGTGAGGCCTCATCTGGAGTACTGTGTCCAGTTTTGGGCCCCACACTACAAGGAGGATGTGGAAAAATTGGAAAGAGTCCAGTGGAGGGCAACAAAAATGATTAGGGGACTGGAACACATGACTTACGAGGAGAGGCTGAGGGAACTGGGATTGTTTAGTCTGCGGAAGAGAAGAATGAGGGGGGATTTGATAGCTGCTTTCTACTACCTGAAAGGGGGTTCCAAAGAGGATGGATCTAGACTGTTCTCAGTGGTAGCTGATAACAGAACAAGGAGTAATGGTCTCAAGTTGCAGTGGGGGAGGTTTAGGTTGGATATTAGGAAAAACCTTTTCACTAGGAGGGTGGTGAAACACTGGAGTGTGTTACCTAGGGAGGTGATGGAATCTCCTTCCTTAGATATTTTTAAGGTCAGGCTTGACAAAGCCCTGGCTGGGATGATTTAGTTGTGGATTGGTCCTGCTTTGAGCAGGGGGTTGGACTAGATGACCTCCTGAGGTCCCTTCCAACCCTGATATTCTATGATTCTCTGATCACTCTCGTTACAGTGTGTATGGTAACACCCTTTGTTTCATGTTCTCTATGTATATAAATCTCCCCACTGTATTTTCCACTGAATGCATCCGATGAAGTGAGCTGTAGCTCACGAAAGCTTATGCTCAAATAAATTTGTTCGTCTCTAAGGTGCCACAAGTCCTCCTTTTCTTCTAACTAAAGCTGTGACTGTGGAAAGGGTAGAGATAACAGCACAGCAGGTGGGTTTTCCATAGATGCTTCTACAGAATCTTCAGCTGTGAATGTAGAGATTGATCTTCTGTCTGTTGTAGTACGGACTTGTCGGAGACAATTTCCTGCTGCCTCTTCTGTGTTGACTGCCGTCTGCTTATCTCTCTAATGCCAGGTAAAGCATCCTGCACAACACTCAGATTCCATCAGAATGCATAATATAAAAAGTTGTGGAGGTTTTTGGTGGTTTTCTGTGTGTACTTTTCTAGAATTACAGCATTTTTAACTCTTTTTTCAGTTGATCTTATCAAACTTTATTCTGCCACTGTAAATACAATATCAGACATAACTCATTCATTTACCTAGCACCTTTCATCCAAGAGTCTCAAAGCACTCTATAAACAATTAATTAGGCCTAAAAGCACTTCTATGAGGGAGGTATTATTATATATGTTTTAAATGTGTCAGTGGTGGCACAGAGAAGTTAGTTAATTTGCCCAAAGTCATATAATGAATCAGAGACAGCAATAAAAGCCAGAACTCCTGATTCCAAGTCTCTGTTTTAACAACTAGAGGAACACTCCCCAGGATATTTTAAATTCTACTCCTTTAACTCTCCCTGGTATATATTGTCATATATAGTTAAATTAGGATTCTATTATTTCTACTGATTTTTTTTTTTGTTTTCCTTAAACATTCATCAAAGAAGTTTAGAAAAAGAAATATTTTTGGATGTGGGGGTTGAGAGAGAAATAAGATAGAACAACTAATGTTTAAAAATGGAAACTCAACTTGGCTGAGGAAATCCATTACACACAAACACTCTGTGGCGAAGTCATGCAGCCATCATCTGAAGGCAGCTAGTTTCAGTCAGCCCTGTTTGGTTAGGCCTGGTTCAGAGACTTCACTAGTCTTGGTTGATGATCTCCCTAGAGACATCCAAGGTCAGTTATCCATATTGATTCTTTTATATTTAACAGCAGTCTTTGATACCATTTACTAGTGCTCTAGTTCCCAGTGCCACACTTCTACTTGCTAAGCCTTTCCCTCCACAGTCTCTCCTGTGGTGCTGTTTTCATGTTCTGCTTCTGAAAACCGATCTGTTTGTGACTCCCTCTGCTCTGTAATTGTTTAATTTCCCCTTTACCTCACTTACAGAGGGGGTGGCATGATACATAAGCAATCTGTAGATGAGAAGTGGGTTGTAGAGATAGGTGGGGATGGAAGAGGAGGATGTGCAGAGGCAGGTAGGTGCAGCATCAGGGAGACAGAGCAACCTCAAATCAGGGAAAGTGACTGTTTCACACAAACAGCCGAGAGCAGTCTCCAGTTGCATTTATGGTTCGGTAGCAGTGGCATGTGGCCCCCAGAAGCTGATTCTAGCTAGGGGAGTAAGCAGTATTTAGCCTACAGAGGCATGATACCCTGGAGGTATGGTCACGACCTATCCAGCTTTTCCCAGGATCATCCTTTTTTTGAGGCGATTGTCCCAGGAAATCTGTAAGTCTTCCTGGGACAATAAAAATTCCAGTTTTTGTCAGTTGCGTAATATACCATTCACCACAAATTTGATCAAAGCTGAAGCCATGGAAGGGAGGGTTAAGGAGCTCAATCCGAAAGGGGAAGGGTCACATTGTGCCTAGCCCTGACAGCCCATGCTTCCAACAGAAACGCAAATACGGTTGCCTCCCCTTGCCCCAATGCCTTGGCCTGGCTGCACAATCCTGCTCCCCTATCCAGGTGGCAGCTGCTGGCTATCTCGACTCTGACCATTCCCACAGCATAACCACAACACCTCCAACTTAGGAACCGGGCTTGGCCAGGCCAATAGAGGGAGAAGGAGCCTGACTTATTGAGAAAGCAGAGACCACACAGGAAAGGCTCCATGATGGATGTTCTGGTTTTTTGTACTTCAGAGGTGGCAACCCTACTTGGAGGAACTATGAGCAGTGAGAGCAACAGATAAGGCAAGAAAGGAATGCACTCCAACTTGCTGCTCACACACCCAGCATCTCTAAAACGTCCTTCCTGCCTGAACTTAGGGTGTCCAAGGGTCAGAAGTCGCTCCAGTTTCTCCAATACAACATATAGCTCAGCGTGCTCTTTTAATCCTTATAGTGCCTGAAGAATTAAGGAACATGCACATAACTGTGCCCCTAACTCAAGGCCCTCTTGCCCAGCCTTTGTCTAACACTGCACCGCCCCCACCCCTCATCCCCCCCCCCACACTATTTCACCACAGGGCAGACAGTGCAGGAGGTACAGAAAATTGAATCCTGTGGAGACTCAAGAAAAATTCTCATTGCATCACACTATTATTTCCATAACAAAAAGCTCTGCACTGAGAACACAAAAGTTCATTGTAATTTAACAATGTTCCTCACAGCAGAAGGCCTAACAGGAGTGATGTTTTAAAATGTCTGAATGATACTTGATTTGATTTGTAATTTTAATCTCTTTTTGTCACTTGTCAAATGGAGATAAACCCAATATAAGGCACTATAGTTATACTGTATAGGCATGCAGATTCTAGAATCAAAAACGGGATGTTACCTTCATGAGAGATTTCCTTCCAGGGATTTGGTGGGTACATGAAAGCAGCATTCTGGATTTGGTCATGAATGTCTTCATCTTCATTGAATGGAAATGTACCACTAAGGCTCACATAAATAATGACACCCACAGACCACATATCCAAAGACCTATTATAGCCTTTGTTTCTCAGCACTTCTGGAGCAAGGTAGGCTGGTGTGCCCACTACTGAGCGCCTGAATGACTTCTCTCCAATGATTCGGGCAAAGCCAAAGTCACAAAGTTTTACCTGTTTGAACAAAGTGTTATAGTAAAATCAACAGAAATAACATTTTAATTTTGTTTTACTCTCTGCCTACTTCAGATTCTTTTGTAATTCATTGCTGGAGCTCAGGGGTGAGCGGTCTTTGTCCTGTCTCTCCATAGGCACCTCTTTCAAGTAGCAGGCCTATTCATGCACTTCTCTCAGAGCGGAATCACACAATTCAACCCACTGTTAGCCTTGATCAACAGTTTCTCATCTGTGCTTTCCTCAGCAGGTTCAAGGAACTGTGACCAGTTGGTACATGCAGTGACACCAGATAGGTTGTTCAAAAAAAAAACCCAAAAAAGTATTTATTTATCCATAGGAACATAACAAGGAGAGAGAAAAGGATTAAAACAACAAAAGCCTAAATACGTAAATGCTAAGCCTAACATTTCCTTCAGTTAGATAGGCCAGATATAGTCTTGGTATTTCCCTGCTCTCCTGAGGACCAAGCTACAGTCTGCTCTTCTGAAGACCCATGTCTCCCTGTCTCTTCAGAGGCTCAGCTTTTAATCACTCTCAAGCTCCTTGTTTAAGAGTTCCCATCTGAAAGTCCCTGGGTTTTCAAAATGGGATCACACCCCAGGGGCCCAGTCAGATTCCCAATGCCACATTACTGTAAGCAAACTTCAAAGGAATTATAACCTCCACTATCCATTTCAGTACCAGCAACTGGGGATATCTACAGCCATTTACTTTGTTTCCTGCCAACTAAAGCTAACTAAGACTGATTTGACCCTTAGATACCCTTTATCCTGAATTGCTATGACCACCAGACCCACAGATGTCTCTCTCTATATAAAAAGTTCATGAAATTAATACAGATATTTCCCACGTTCTTCACAATCATGGACCTAATTTTCAGACAGATAGGTGTGTGATTATTGTGGCTGTGTGTGCAAATGACCAATCAGCTTGGCCAAAACTATCCATTTGCATGTGTAAAACACCTGAATTGCATTCTAATATTGTACAAATTAGATATCCAGTTGTTTGCAAGTTTCTGCACACAAAGTGACATGGCTGATTTTTTGAAAATCAGGTCAAATATTATTGCAAAAAAACAAAACAAAAAAAAACCCTAAGGCCCAAGATTTTCATAAGTAACTTGTGATTTTGGATGTATCTAGTTGGGTACCCATCAACAGATGCACCCAAAATCACCGGTCACTTTTGAAAATCCTGGTCCATACAAATAACCATAGCTAAAGCAACGATTTAGTAATGGGTATTTTTAGTAAAAGTCATGGACAGGTCAAGGGCAATACATAAAAATTCATGGGTTATGACCTGTCCATGACTTTTACTAAAAACACCCATTACCAAATCTTAAGGGGCTTGCTGCTGGGGGGCACCGGGGCTGCTGCTGGGGGAGGGGCGACATCTGGAGGAGCTGCTTCTGGGGGAAAAGACAGGGGGTTGTTGCTGGTGAGGGTGGGGGTGTCTGGCGAGCTGGTGCTGGGGGACAGTCGCCCTGGGGGGATGGATGTATTTGGGGGGGCAGGGCCAGCCATGGCACCAGCTGCCAGGGGCTGTTGGCAGCTGCTGCACCGGCCACCCAGGCACTCCTGCCAGGGGCCACTGGCAGCAGCTGCACTGGCCGTTCGGGAACCGCCGCCGGAGGCTGCTTGCAGAGGCTACACTGGTCACCTGGGGACTGCAGCTCAGGCAGTCCCTGGGGCCAGCCACACCAGCTGCTGCTCAGGTGGTCCCCAGAGCTAGCTGCCTGGGTATGCCTGAGCAGTGGTCAGTGCGGCTGGGACTGGGGCCACTCCAGCAGCGGACGGTGCAGGTGGCTGTGCGGCCGTCGGAGCAGCTGGCTGCAGAGCCGCTCCAACTGTGGCTGTCCCTGGGGCCACCTGAGCAGCTGGCACCAGAGCCAGCTGCTTGGGTGGCTCTAGGGTCAGCCACACTGGCTCCTGCAGAAGTCATGGAAAGTCATGGAATCAGTGACTTCTGCGACCTCCATGACAAACACGGAGCCCTAACCATAGCTAATATGATCTAACATTGGGGCTTCTTAATATACATTGATGTTTATATAGAGAGAGTATGTTCTACTTGCCTGTGGGAAAGGATCGGCTGATGCTAGCAGTACATTTTCTGGCTTGAGATCACAATGAACAATATTTTTAAAGTGAAGATGCCTCAAGGCAACAAGGATCTATGAAGAAATACATAATCATTAACATTCAGTTTAGAATTTCATTCTCTCTATTTATTTTTAATTTCAATAGGATTCTGACAGCAATTACAATAAACAGAGGATCATTGGTTACACTTCAGTGTTTCTTAGAGAAATACACAATCAAATAGAAATATAAATTTTACTAAACTTTCAAAAAATGGAATTGCTAAAAAATTCTATCATCATCACTGGCTATTATTTATAGAGTGCCTGAAAGTGTTCTAAATGCTTTACGACATGAAATAAGATAGCTTCTTGTTCCAAACAGTTTACATTCTAAATGAACACACAATTCACAAATTTTCACAAAATTCCTTTCCTTCAGTTCTGGAGTCCTACTTTCCCCCCTGTGAAATTTTGGGACTCCAAAAATGGTTCATGGTTTTGCTTGCAAAGCTCTGCTGTTCAAGTTCTACATTTTATACTTTTCAAAATGTGCATTCAAAGTTTTCACAGCATAGGAGCCTTTTGGGGGGCGGGGGGGGGGGAAGAGAATTATAGCTTGTGGAAAGAAGATAGGGAGGCACACCTGGATCCACAGAGGGACTTAGGCATTACAGTGGTAAGCATGCCTTTAGCCCAGTGGTTAGGGTGCTCAGCTGGTACATGGGAGACACTAGTTCAATTCCCCTCTCTGTCTGTTGAGTACAAGAGATTTGAACAGGTGAGTGCCCTAATAACTGCAGTAAAGAGAGTCCTTCTCATTCTGTCTCTGACTCAATTAATATTTAATTACAGCGGAACAGCTTCAACAAGAGAGGCAGAGAGCCCTGTATCACAATATACCGTAGTCCAGTGGTTAGAATGTTCACCTGAGTGGCAGGGAACCTCTATTCAAATCTCCCCCCACCCTAACTGCCTTGTGTGGATATTAGGCATACTGAGAGCATGCCTACTGGATCGGGCCCTGTGGGGATGATAGGCAGGGCATATGAAGGTATCAGCACAGGCCTTAATAATATAATACCAGGTTTAAAAAAATTACTGGTGTAAATTATGACAACGGAAAATGTAGCAAATAATTATAACACTTGATGTTAAATACCTTTCTGGCTCTATAATTAGGTTCTTACCTGGGTAATTAAAAACTTTGTTATTCGTTCTGGCAATCTGCCTTTTTCACTGGACAAGATCATCTCCAACATGTCTCCATGAAGCTTTTCCATAACAACGAACACTCTTTCCGGTGTCTCAAACATACACTCCAGATTTACTACTCCAGGATGATGAAGGTTCTGTTAAAGATAAATATAGCAATTGAATCAAATGAGTTTTTCCCAGTACTGTAGTGAGCTCTATTTCTATATAGCTGTTCAGACTTCAGGTCCCATATACCCTGGCCACCAGTCCAGGCTCAAATGGTTTAAACAGTTTTGTCTGGTAAGTATGGGCCAAGCATAAAAGTTGTAGAGACTGTTTTCTTGGTGAGGTAGCATTAGTAGCAACATCAGCAAGGGCAAATTTAAAACCAGTTCAGCAAACATGGTATTTTTCCCAGTGTGCATGAGGCTTCAAAATTACAAATTTTTTTTCCTAATATTTAGTATCATAAGGGTTACAAGTAAAATATCTTTGAGTTCCATACAGATTGCACCATTTTATTAAAAATAGAGAGTTGAACATTTTAGGCATAATTTCAAGATCTACAATTTTTTCTCACACATATGTGCAAACTTTCAACTCACATTTTATGACCATAAAATGGTAATTAGCTTTTAATTAATGCCCCATCACGCACATATTAGTTTCTATGGTAGCCTATCAGAACGTATGGTCTCTAAGCCCATTTCATATTATTTTAAAACCAACTGTGGTATAATTTTAAAACCCATTGCTCTATGCAGTGAACCAACAGATAAGACAGTATTTCTGTGAAAAAGTTTTTAAGATTTTGAATGGTAATTTAGAAGGGCCTGTTTAAAAGAAAACGTATAGTGTATTCTAGGGCATACAATGTGCAGAAGACCAATGCTGCAACAGCTCAATCTGTCCTATGGGGAGGAGACCTCCAGTGCAGAAGGGTAAAACTAAAAACAAAACCAAATAATCCAAAAGCTAGCTCTGTGCCTGGGAGTTGTGAAGCTTTTACTGATGGTGTTCTGTGAGCCAGAAAAAACACACGACTTTACGATTCCAAGTGCAGACATTTATCTATTGGGATCAAATGACAGAGGTACAGTTACTACTTATCAATAAAAAGCACATTGACTGGTCAGCTCACAATAATAAACATCTGCAGCATTTAATTATATACCAGTAAATTTTTTCTGTGCTCTTTATATGGATGCTGATTAGCCAAGCCAATAATATTTTGGGAAGAAGAATTATTTAAAGCAGTTGTTTTCAAATCTTTCTCAAAAAGAAGCATCACTTAACACATTTAAAATCTTTATCCAGGACTTCACTACACCATTCAAATGAAATTAGCTATCACCCAGATTGGATCATGAATTTTACATCACGATAAGTGAAGTTAAAACAGTAAATAAATGGTAATAAAATAAAAAAAATACCTGTAAAATTGCAACCTCATTACGAAGTTGGCTTTCTTGTTTAGTTGGAAATCTTAGTTTGTCAATGATTTTAATTGCAACATCTCTTCCTGTTTTGCGATGTTTTCCTGCACATTATTAAAAAATACACCAATTAGCATGATTAGAGATGATAAGCATTTGATTTTTTAGATCTCATCTTCACGGTATTTTATAAGGGCAAAAATCAAGCATTTTCAAGAGAAGGCTTGCAATGAGTAGAATTGTATAAGGCATTAGAGGTTTTCTTTTGTTTTTTTTTTTTAAGCAAATGAGCATTTCTTATGTTAAATAAATCATCATTTGACAAAGCTGCTCAAACACGATATTAATTTGGGCTATACTCAAGAAAAAAGAAAAGAACCTTAATAATTCAACCATATGATTTTCAGACTACGGGCTCAAAGTTGCAAGATTCTGAACACTATGACCCCAACCCAGCAAAGCATCTGAGTAGTCCCACTGAAACTACTCACATGCTTAAATGCTTTAATGGATCATCACCTTGCAGGATTAACTCCTGAGTATTTTACATGTGATTCACAAATAGAATCTTATTATCTCAAAAATATGAACACACTTCATTGAAAATCGTTCCAAATTAGCTAATGTGCACATTGTTTATTTCTCACAGTGCTAAATCCAAATGAGGTAATTTTTTGATAAAGTCTGAAAGATAAACAGGAAATACAATTTTATGAGATTGATCCAGCTCCGTTCCTAAGCATGAATATATATCACCGCATTTACGATTAAGTTGCCCTATACTAAAAACTCCCTTTTCTTTCTCTCCGTCGACATGACATTCAGGCCATTACTAGAACCAACTTTCCGATTATGTCTTAATGTCTGTTTTCCAGAGGAAAAGTCATACTGTAATATGTTTGTGACACAGTGTTTCTATTTTCTTCTTGCTTGACAAAAACAATTATTTCCCCACCCTTCTGATATTAGTTTAAATGAAAATAATTTCCCATACTATGGAGTTGCAGTAGCAGCTCCTTATTTAATTGTTATAGTCTAATGAAAGGATTTTGTAAAAATAGCAATGACACAGTATGAAGCATTCACATTTTACAAGCAAAAAGGTTATTTTCCCCCTCTGACAGCCCTGTGAACTCAAGTCAGAATCTTAAAGTCAAGCTATGTTCTTTCTGGCTTATACACTATTGCCAGAAAAAGATTCTGCAATTCAAATTCAGTGAACAAATTCTGTTCATGATTTGCAAGCCAGAAAAGAATCCTATTTACTCTCCTCTAGCTACATTCGCTCTGCAGTGCTGACAAAAGTAAAACACAATAAAAACTTACATTTGTCATTAAGGTCAGCAGATATGACTGAATAAAAACAGGGAATTTGAGTGAACACATTCTGATTTTACATAAAAAACAGTACTTTCCATCTAAAATTCGGCATGTTTTGTCTCTTGCCAGAGGATTTTTTCCCCCAAAGTTGAAGTGGATCAGAAGAGTCATTCATGAGATATGTGACTTTTAAAAAAATAGTATTTCTCTTTCGAAAAAGGCATGATTTTTTTTTGTGTTCCATCTCATTCAAGAGACTTGTGTCTATGAACTTCAGGTTTACTGTGTTCACTAAGCCTTATGGAGAATTTGTGCGTAATATCTGTCCTGGGTAAAGAAATGAAGCTGCCAATTACAAGCAGAATCAAAATAAAGTAACATTGTCAAATAAAGCTAAATAAAATATGTTTAGTTTCTTAGTATGAAACATATTAAACAGACAGCTACTTTCCTGAATGTTACAGATTCATTTAAAAATCCAAATATCCTGAATGTTTAGGAAATGTTACCTGGCATCGAGACTTGTTTTTTTATATCAAAAACATATTAAACAATTGGTCCTACCTCCATAAACAATTCCAAATTGTCCCGATCCCAGCACTTCATCTGGGAAGATTTGGTATACTGTACTAATATCCTGTTGGTATGAATATAATGCATATTAAGCACTGAGATATGAAAATAAAGTCTTCTTTTGAAATATTTTTCAAATGGGAACTACCATATTTTTAGAATATCACATTTTAATGACACGTTAGAATAATGGAGAGTCTTGGGGCATCCAGATGGATTTTCTAAAGCAAACAACTAACTGTGATGGCAGCAGGGAGTGCAGTAACCGTAAACTAGACAATATTGGCCCCTCAGTTTTTATGAGTGGGTAGAGGTGCAGAATTTAGAGGCTCCTTTTTTACTTTTTCCAAGCCCACAGCCAGAGAGAATAGTGTCAACAAGTTGTGAGTCTGAGAAAACCTAATAACTTTGGGCTTCAGATTCTTTAAACTTCTTCCCCAGCTGAGAGATGTGCAGAAAGAAAAGAGCTTCCCTTGATATTAGGGTATTCAGTGAACTCCCTCTATCAATTCCTGGTGCCTAATTGCAGGGTAGAGTAAGACAGTTGGCAGATTCACCATCTGGGGCAGACCAAATAAAGTGCAAATGCTCAAGTTTAGTTCCACATCCCTATCTTCAGGACCGTTATTTAATAAACAGAAGATGAAGAAAGGTTCAAAATGATATAAAACTCTTTTAACAGAGCGCGTTTATGTTTTCTGCAGCTGGACAGAGGGAAGTAGCCCTTTCCCGGCTAAAATGGAGAGATCTACAGTAGGGCCTCCATGATCTTGGGTCTCTCTGGTCTGTGACCCCTGCCTAAACATATGTCTACACTGCAATCATGAAGTATAGACATACCTGAGCTAGCTTTAATCTGGTAACTTGGGTACCAGAGCAGTGAAGCCACAGTACTACAGACTTCAGTGTGGCTACTCCCCAAGTAAATACCCAGAGTTCCAGGCAAGCTTGTTTAGCCTGTGCTGCTGCAACTTTACTAAATCTAGCTCGAGTATGTCTACGTTATACCCTTAGAGTCAGGAAGCCTGCAGATCACATAGTTGTTCCTCGTCATGTGCCCTGTTGACTACAGTTCCCAGTTTTAAAGGGATCAATGGCTGTAACCGGTGCACTGAGATGTGCACCCATGAGCCACAGATCCAGACCCTGGTACAGCTCCATTCTTGGGAAGATGTGCAGTGCAGAATGCCTACTCTTTCTTTGGCAACAGGAAAATGTATATTTACTAAATACAACAGGGTGCTGGTCAGAAGGCCCTGAGCCAGGCCTCTGTTAACCCAGCTCCAATTAAGAAGGATTAATTGGGGCTGGCTGAGTATGCCACACCTAATTGGTGAAAGAGGAGCAACTGCAGGCCTTATTAGCCAGGGGGCTATATAAAGCTGGCAGGAGGGAAGTCAAAGGAAAGGGAGGAGCCACAGGCTGTGTATCTCTGCTGCCTGGAGAAGCTAGCTGTCCCCCAGGTTGCTGGTTTACAACTGTCTGTAATAGAAGGTGGTGGGAGCTGACACTTAATAAAAGAAGCACTGGTGATTGCATGTGGAGGAGATCTTTGACTGATTTGTGCGAGGGCAAGCGAAGGCCTTGTTACACTAAGATTTGAGACTATGCTCTTAGGTGTATATTTTGCAGTGCTTCTACAAACACCACCTATGCAGGCCAATTTTACCTGGTTTGCCTTTAATAATCAGCATACTGCAACAAGAGTTAACTAAGCTACCAAAATGTAATTCTTCTGTCTGAAGGAAAGAGTACTGCACGGGAGATTTCCTTAAGACCTAATTGTATTTCTGCAAAATATCACCAAGTGAAAAATAGCTGATGAGCAATTCTTTCAAATACTCTTCTTACCAAAACAGATCAGTTTCTTCACAAGCGTTATCATAGGGGTCTAGCACAAGCATTCAGAGAACACTCACCACATTTTCTTGAATCTGGCAGTTTGATACCGAAATACTGATGGAGATATCCCCTGGGGAAAAAAGGGAAATAAATACTCTAGATAGTTGTGCTTTTAGTATTAACATCTACTAGACGTCTCTTCTTATTACATTACATTAATACCTGCTGACAATCCACAAAGACTGTATATAGTCCACATTTACACGATCTGAGCAATTTGGCTTCCACTTCCTTTTGGATGTGATTCCAGAGTCTGAGAAAATTTCATTATTTAAATCTTTCTTTGAACAATTTCATGCTACTACTACTGCTTATCACCTCTTCATCACTTTAAACAATTCCATTCTATCCTTGGAATTTACACCCTTCAAATATAATATTTCAGTATGTAAATGTCATTGCATGTGGGGCAAATTATTACTATTTATTATTGGTTTATGGTGTTACCCTTATTACCCATGGTGCTTTCCAGACCTTCAAGAGAGGACAGTCAGACAAAGCCTATATATTGTCTTGAGTGGCTTGAGGTTGAGTTTTCCGTTTCTAAAGTTTAGATCCCAACCACCTGAAGACAAAGAGCCCTATTTTATTCTATATTGGTTCTTATAACACGCTTACCACAATAGTATCTGAGCACCTCCCAATAGTCTATTAAGCAACATGACTAATCTCGGTCATATGTGGCTCATTCTCTCTCTCAGCCTCTGCAGTGTGCAGTGGAATGCTTTAGTTTTGTGGTGTTTTATTTTTGTGAGACAGGGTTCAAAACGTACATTGTGCTCTGTGTTTACATTCGAGAGGGCAGGTCAAAGAACCTCACACCTTGAGTGGAAGGTGGTGTGGACTGTGACAGTCTTTAGTTGTTGTAGGAGTTCATTCCACAGTCTTGGACCAGCCCTTGAGAAAGCAATGTCTCCTGAGCAGTTGAGCTTTATTTACCCTTATGACAGAAAGTTCCATTATGCCTAAGGAGTGGAGTTGTGAGCAACATCTTCATCCCAGACTTTAGGCAATCTTTTAGATATGCTGAGCCCAGGCCATTGAACACCTTGAAAACAAGGACTGAGACCTTGAACTTAACCCTAAAATGTATGGGAAGCCAGTGAAGAGAGCAGAGGACAGATCTGATGTGATTACTGTAGCTGGTGTTGCTGAGGAAATGCGCTGCAGTGTTTTGTACGAGCCTGAGTTTCCTAAGGGCTGAAGGTTTTATGCCAAGGATACCGCATTAATATAATAATGATGGGGAGTGACAAAGGTGTGTATAACTGAGGTGAGACCATCTTACGCAAGGATGGGATGGAGTCTTCTAGTCAGTCAGAGAGCACAGAAGATGCTACTCACTGATGCTGCTAGGTGAGAGCTTAGCATGAGTGAGGAGTCCGAGAGCACTCCTAAACTCCATACTGAACTGACCATTTGTGCAAGTCTGCTTTCAATCAAAGGAGACTGAACTATAGCTGTCTTCTTTGGGTTCATCTTCAATCTGCTGTTCTTAATCCAGGAGTTGATTTTGTCTCAGCACTGGGCCATATGGGTGATAGTTGTATAAGTCATATGTGGTGAAGTGTAAGTAGAGCTTTGTGTCGTTCACAGACCAGTGATCTAGAAAGTGGAAGAAACTTTATCTTGTCCACAGGGAAGTAGCGATGGGCCCCCAACCAGCTCAGCAGACGTTTGTGTTGGCAGCAGAGCCACAATCACCCCAAGAATAGGCAGGACTACAGGGAGCTCCATATGGAGCTATGTGATTGCCTTTATCTGGCCCTGCCCACCAGCAAGCCCTCCAACAGAAAGTGATCAATGATCAGAGGAAAAGCCTACACCTCACTATTGCTCTAAATAACCCAGAACTGAGAGTGGAATATTTCCTAACCTTCCTTGAAATATCGTTTTTTCCAAAAAACAAAAGAAACTCCTATGACCCAGCTCTTGTTCCATCCCTCGGTTCCCACCCCCGTCACACAAACCCCTGCATAACTCCACTTGAGGGGAAAAGAAGGAACCCACAATCAGAAAAGTGGGACAAAAGGAAGTGAGAACTCAATTACAGGCTCTCCAGCAACCCAAAGGTGCATAACCTTCTTTATGCTTGTTGTTCTTGTGTTGTCCTCATCCCCCAAGTGCAAGCAATGTATGCAGCCTTCTGGGACTCAGGCTCCTTCAGAACACTGTGTGCCCATGTCTGAATGCAGTCAGTATTCATGTCAGTAACTCCAGTGACGATGAGGATGATGCATTACTTTAGGACAAGCTCTAAAGTTTCTTGTACATTATTTGCTTGCTAATAAATCTGTATATTGAATATTCATAGACTCATGCAAAACTTCGCCCAAAATGTTCCAGTGAGAAACTACCAACAGCTTAAAATATATGCATGGCCAGTTCCTCCGCAGGAGTACATGGGAGGAGCCTTGCTGACTTCAGTGGAACTATCCTTATTTACACCAATGGAAGATCTAATCCATATATATTTTAATCCACTGCCTTTATGTAAAGATGGAACTGGGTAAATCAACTTACTGTGCAGGCTAGGACCTGATCCAACCGATGCCCCTTTGGGAATGACAGGCATCAGAGCATGCTGAATTGCCATCTCCCACATTCTCGCAACATCCAGACCAATGCCACTGGTGAGAACACTATTATTCAGTGGTACACTTGAGAGATTTTCTAGGTTTTCTCCAACATAATAAACAATATTTGCTGTGGTTATTTCAAAGCAATGGGGATTGGCTTCTTGCGACAGTAAAGAAAAGTTTTTTGCAGGTTCCAGGGACAAAATTTCAGATAATGGAATTTCCTGAGGAGAAAAGAGATTTACTTTTTTCATTCAGATCTATCAACATGCTGTCAAATAAGACTAAAACATAGACCACATTTAATTTCATTGCGGTATTAGCTGTGATATTTAACCAGGTGTAACTAAAAGCAATGTGTTTTTATGAACTAATGTAGAGGCTAACCTTGTAACTTGGACTTTACAATGCACAATTCTGTTTGGGAGGCCACTGCAAGTGGTCCTTTGCAAGACTAAGTAGTGCTTTTAAATTATAATTGTGAATTTATCACAGAGATTAAGTGGGCAATGTCAGGCAGGGATGAGTAGGGCTGCTCCATACATAAGCAGACCTCCATTAGAAAAATAATTGCTACCTTTCTTATAGGTGCTGGAACTAGGGATGTGCAGGATGTTACAGCACCCCCTGGCTTGAAGTGGTTTCCATCATATACAAGGTTTACAAATTGGTTCAATGACTCTTAACACCCCCATTATAGCCATATAACACCCATTATACATAACACCCATTATACAAATTGTTCCAGAACCCCTGACCTTTCTTGCCACAAGTAAGGTATACATGAAGGAGAATTCAGCTGTTTTGAAGTGAGAGAGAAGACACAAATTAAGGCCCCATTCACAACACATAAGCCTGTGTTTAATGACCTTTAACTTCAATGGGACCCATTTAAAGTTAAGCACATGCTTAAGTGCTTTCTTGAATCAGGGCCCAAAAGGTCAAAGATGACAGCAAAAACTTTAAAATGTTCTTTATTATTTAATATTTATATTGCCATAATGCCCAAAGGCTTCAACTACCTTTGTAACAAGGGATACCTGAGAACAAAAGCCATACCTATTGAAGTCTAAATCAGAACACTAATTGCCCAATGGACAAAATTAAAACATCTCCCTCCATATACATAGTAATTTAGATGGGTTTTATATTATGAATGATGGGAGCATTAGAAAATGAACCCTCTGTTCACAGATATGTCCTAAATGGGTTTTTCCAACAGAGTCTGAATCTCTCACCAACAGTAAAAATATTATCACTTTGACAGCATGAGTATTATGCTGGCCATTGTAACATTAAATTCTACTGTTTTTTGGTTGTGACAGGCAAAGTAAAGGTAAATGTATTCAGGTTCAACAATTAAAACAAATATTGAACAGTGTAGTTCAAAGAATTACCACTAGTGTAGTACAAATAATTATTAACTAACTCAGCTATGCACTCCAATTCTTGATGATTATATGTCAGTATGGGAAAAGATTGAAAAGCCCTGCATAAATAACAGAAGCCATCTTTACCTTGTAATATTTGCTTCCAGTATCATTTTGAAAGAGTGTAATGCATTTGCTGTCTAGCCTCCAATAGTGTCGTTTCCGCTATAATAAAAATAATAATTTCTTTACAGCTTTTTTAAAGTAAATGAACAAGATATAGTTATTAAAATTCACTTTTGCAAAAGTTTTATTTAACTCTACAGTGGTTAGGTGAAGGGATACACTCTGACTGATAAAAAAAATAATTTGTATTAAATGATTTGCAGGAGGACTCTGTATTTGTCTGGGGAGTAGTCTTGGATTCAGAGAGGTGCCTTTTCTGTCCCCTTGAAAATCTGTTCAGATCCATTCAATCTGCATAATGCTCAACAGAGTTTGCCAGAGGTTTGCTGCTAAAATTACTCAACATTCCATCTGAACTGAGCATGATCCCTAGTGTTTCACTTCAGCATGCCAACAAAACCCAACTTCTTATCCTTGATTCAACAGTTTTGAAGGAAAATAACCTTTTCCCCCCTCCAAGTTTTCCATGTCCCTCTTAGTAGCCAAGGATGTTCTTGTATCAGATAGTATAACTTTTAGTTTTACAAAAGCCCTGACTCTCCTCTATGTCTAGCTAAGAAATGACAGTCACAAGTTAAAGCTATTTTTCAGAACATCTCAGATAATAGAGATATATTGATTTTGTTTTCTTAGATTTTTTTTTCAAATTTCTTCATATTCTGCTTGCTACAGTAAATCTGACACCTTTAGATTTGTTTTGTGCTCTAACTAATTCTCTGCTGGAGGAGTGAATATTTGTTACATGTGCTTCAGGCTTTGAGTAGTAGACCTGAGCTATAAAATAGTTACAACTTTAGGCCCCGATCCTGCAAACGCTGAGTAGCTTTGAAGTCAAAGGTACTATTTTTGTGAACAAAGTGTGTAAGTTATTTGCAGGATCAGGTCCTTCAGTATTATAAATTATATGCAGTAAGAGAGGTCTTTGTTAACATTCTTTCTTACCAGTGTGTCCTTGCTGGTATAGTGAACCATCCATCCCTCCTTCATTACTGTGCTACTTTTCCTTTTTGTGTGCTTGACAGATTGCACCACTCTCATTAGTGGAATATTGTTGCTTGTTGAAGGGCTTAAAAATCAATAACAGCTTCTTACAAATTAGACAATTTTAGACAAAACAGAAGAAAATCCTTTCAAAGCATGACATAGTATGTCATGGGTCCACATTTACCGTTACTAGCTGATTTGCCAGTGTGTGTGTTGGAGGGTATACCATCTCCCATTTTCAGTGACCACCCAAGAGGAGGAATCTGATGAGTCCATTACTGGTCCAGATTTTGAGAAACAAGCACACAACTAAATGTGCTACATCATTTTTCATCCCCATTGGAGAGGTGTGTACTTACATCTCAAGAGGGGGTGGGAGAACTATTCAGCTGAAACCACAAATATTCTAATACTACTTTTAGAAAATAGCAGGAAAAAAGTAAAAATCAAAGTCTATTGCATGCTTGTTCTTGTTTTATTTCATAACCAAACAGACCTAGGATGCTTATTTTCTTTTCAATTTGCTGCTGCTTTATCTACAAGACAGTTATATATAGTCCTCTCTCAAACCCCTTATAAAAATATCCAGTGAAGCAGCTGCAAGAGTTATTTGAGACTCCATTCTGTTTAGGAATCAAAATATCTGCAGATTTTTCAAGCTTTTGACTTAGTTATAGACATAGTAGGTGCAATAAGATATGGTGGTAAAGGTTGTGCTACCCGGCTCACCTGATCATTCTGTTAGAATCATCATGGTCTGGGTCGGGATCTTGCATTTCCCCATTGTCACTGTGGCATCCTGTCATTGCCATCTCAGAATCATGAGCCATAGACTCGTCCATGTCATCCATAAGACCACTATTTCTTTCACTGTCATTGTCATCACTTCCCTCTTCCATGACCACATCTGACTCAGCACCAGGACTAAGCAAATCTGGAATATGGTTTTCAGAATTATATAAAAATAGCAGGGATAAGTCAAATCAAAATCATGGACTTAGGGAAAGTTCAGGTCCACATCTGATCACTACAGCCTCTAGGCCCATCTCTGCCACAAAAGTAAGCTTATTACACTGACCAAGTATAAAGTTTAACTAGTTATTGGTAATCACTATCCAGAACCAAAAATCTGTCAAAATGCAATACTTTCAGAAAGAAAATGTGAAATATGATCTTCTATTAAAACTGCCAAAGTCAAAGCAGGCATTTTTAATCTATCGGCCTTTGTTCAAACTCTCTATACTCATGGGCATTCAGCCTCTATAATTCTTGGCAGATTTTCTATGCAGCTTGAATGATTTGCACCATGCCTAATAGTTGTTGGCAGTCCACAGGTGCAGACTGATGTGTGGTTAGGTTGGAGAGCAGGAATTTCAAACCTAGCAATTTCCTGTTATGTGACCATAATCTATTAAAATAAATTCCCGAGGTAATTATTTACCATAGCACTATATATATAAATAAAAGGAAAATACCACCCCCTTTTCACCACTTTTCCCCCCTTTGCATAGAAGTTGCAAAGAATGGCATGTTAATGCATAATATTGAACAGAAGGTGCCCATGTTTAACATGAAAATAGTAGATTGATCTCAACAGTTCCATTATAAAACAGCATTGCAAAATGGATGCATCTCAGGATGGATGTGGAGTTGCTAGAGGTGAAACAAAGACAGGGATAGGTGAAACCAGGGCCAAATTCACCAGTGATTAGGTTCCCCCTCCTTTCAAGTATTAAGATGAGGCACAGACTGCATCTCCTTAGTGGCTGCTAAAACTAGACTCAATCTCTAGCTGGAGCCAGTTTGATTCTGTAACGGTATGTGCTCCTTCAGCAGTAATTTAAATTTCATATTGTGTTTATATTTGTTTCTCCTAACATGGTGTTGAACTTTCTTCTTCACTTCAAGGTATGAGTTGCCTAAGTGAGATTAGAAGAAAAAATAACACGTACTATATACAATATACCTATATATCTTTAGTTCAAGCAAATTATTTTGGCCTATTTTAACCCTGATGCTACACAGGCTATGATTCAACCACCCAAAACCTTTAGTGCTGACAGGTAGGAAAGACAGCATTAGATTTTCTGGGGTATTCCCTTTCAGTTGTTAGCACTGTAGTTGTTCCCACTCAGCTAGCCATGTATAGAAATCTGAGACAGGGAAATACCATCTGGAAGACTCTGAGCATTCTCCATGACCCACTCATTCTATTTATGGGGAAGGTTCTTCTCAAATGTCAGGTAATAAAAATAAAGTCAGTCTGACAGTAAAGGATGCCCAATGAAGAAAGAGAACATGAAAGCTTTTGCTGTCAATCAACTTCACACAGATGGCAAGAGGTTGGCGGGGAAGAGAGAGGAGGAAAGGTCCCTCTGGCAGACGATTAGGTACGTTAACCACTCAACTCAGAGGCAATAGTTTAATACAGTTTGGATTCTAATCATTTATATGTGGCGGTGCAAGGAACATATTATACGCCATCTTTGGCAGATGTAATCATATGGCCATGGATGATACATTAAGGTCTGGGGCTCTATTTTTTCCCCAACACTTAAACATTTTTAATCTTTATGTATAATAAACCCAAAAGTGGTTAAAAATAATCTCTTACATTTAGTGTTCAATTTGTTTATTAATTAAATCATACTTTGAATTTCATAGCTCCAGCCTTCAATTGCTGTTCTGGGGGAAAAGCATCACAGAGCAGATGGGCAGAGTGACATTTTTTAATTTTATTTATGTATTTAGATTTAAAGTATTAGAAAGACACCTATCCAAGGCTCTAGTTAAACAAATACAATGCAATACTAGGATGAAACTTCCTGTTGTAGTGGGGCCCTACATTCCTGCATCTAGGATGCAGCACACAGAGTCCCAGTGCTGGGTGTGGACAGGTGATGGAGAACTTACTAGGTACTGGGGGAAAGGAACATTAAGCAGATATAGAGGGACAGGAGCTGCAGATGGCTGAGCCCTGCTTCTGAAGAGCTGTACGTGGGGAAGGGAGAACTGGCTTCCTGTCAGCACCTTCTAAACACTGTCTGCCTCCTTCCCCAGCAGCAGCTTCAGACAAGCTTGCCTCGCTCTATCGTTTCCACAGAGATAGCACCATGTGCCTGTCATCGGCTTGGCACCAGACACACGTGTAGGAGGGAAGTCAGTGAAAGCAGCATGGTACTTTTCCAAAGGGAAAGGCTGGAGTGACTGGGAAATGGACTGCAGCTGTCAGCAAGGGAAGCAGGTGGTTTCAGGCAGTGATTAAGGAGCAACTAAGGGAGTGCCTTGGTCATTCATCCCAGCTCTTGAACAACAGCACCTGTTTCACTGTCTGCCTGTGGCTCAACTCCTTCACACCCACACTTCTTCTTAGCACTGCCCTATGTACCCCCAGCCAGACAGCAATGCGACTCAAGGACTCTCTCTGACCCCACGTAGCTCTGTGCTCATAGGTATTTGCACCTTCAAAATAGAAGCTGGGTTGGAAAAGCTGCATAGATTAATTTTTTAAAACCAGCTGGAAGTTCTCTATAGAGAAGAATCAATAACACCATCAATAAAATGAACATATGAACAATTTACAGCATATTTTTGGCCCTTGGATTTGAAAATTATGCTGTGTTCTTCCTTACTTGGGCATCATCTCCAGTTATCCTCACTGAACAGAGGTATACTACAGGAGTGGTTATGGTGAACTGAGGTATACATCTTGTCCAAGATTTTTAAAAATGACCAGAAATTAAGTGGATGCCCACTTAATAGGGGTCTGACTATAGAAATTGTTGAGCATTGACTTCCTGAAAAATCAAGCCCCTAATAAGTTGTCTCAAGTTGGGCACTCAAAATCACTAGCCATTTTTGAAAACCTTCACCTTCATTTTCACCCTCTCCGACTGGCAATGAACACTGAAAATTCTCATTTTTATAGTCAGTTTTCCTTAGTTTAACAACACTTTATTCAACATTTATTTAAAAATAAAAAATCTTTATTTTACTCTCAATATCTGTTTAATGAAGCACAGAATTAAAAAAAGGTTTAACAGAGGAAATTGTTTAATAAAAACCTTGTGTGTACTTTATTTAAGTTATGAAGAGTTCAAGCTGACAACTTAAAATATTGCAACATGCATTAGGAAATGTAACACTTGACCACATTTTTTCTTCCCTTATCTCATGGAAAGTGACATTTTCAAAGTAATCAGCAACTAATCTAAAACCACCCTCTTTTCCTCCAGTGCCGTCTGTCAAGCCTACCCCTACATTCCTGCACTTGACACAAAACTGACACCACATGCAGGGGAAAGTGGGCAGATTTTCAAGCTTTCATTTCTGGCAGGCAGTTGATGTAATGAATATCATGCTAACAGGAAGGGGTAGAATTTTTTCTTGGAGGGCCTTCCCAGTTCTTTCAGATATACATTTCTGCTCAAGAAGATTATCCTATAGTAAACACATGTTCCTTCCCAGACTAAAATACAATTTTGTTTTTGTCTCCGATAGGTAAGTGCTCTCTTTTATTGCCTAGGGGTTTGGAAGTTTTTTGGCAGCCACTGACACCCCACAAAATGTACGCTACTGACAGCCCACACTCAGTGAAACATTTTATGGTCATAGCCTGCTGTCTGTTCTGCCAATATGGTACAGCTGTGCCTACCTACAGGTGCTAAATATCTTGGAGAACCCCTTTTGATGAAGATGAAATATGAACCACCAGTGGGTTTCCTCCCACACTTCATCTTCAATACATAAACAGAAATATTATAAAGCAAAAGCTATGCTAAGGCAATGGGAAAAAACTCCTCCTGAAAAGTGCTTTACAAAACTCCTCCTTCCTTTAATTGTTAGTTAAACAGAAACAGTCATTAAGACAACATACCTCCATTAATGGCTACTTCACCAAGGCAGTTATTTGGCACTTTAGGTGAACAGCGCTTGTGACAATTGAACCTACAATCTGATTATTAAAAAAAAAAAAATTATTTTGTTGATTTCCATTTTCACTGATACAATTACAGTTCTACACATAAAAGTTACCATCTCTGTCATTTGATTAATGTGAAGTTAACCTGAGGTGGCCAGAGAATGCTATGCTGGCCACATGCCAGCTGCCAATGCAACTCACAGGATACACACTCAAAGTTTTCCTGGGGTGTTTGGGCGGAGTGTTAGTTACGGCAATCTGGGTGGGGGCATGTTCAGAATGGAGGTGAAGTCCTAGCCTTATCCACGCAAAGACCCCAGGGCTTGGTTTAAAGACCTTTATTTGTCCTTCCAGGGAGCGAACTGCAGATCAGGCTGCAGTCTGATTAGTTGGTGCTACAGAATGGGGCACTATTTCCAATTCTGAAGACTGATACTGAGAATAAGGGAAATCTATCTAGGGTTTTAGAGAACAATATGACTATTCTTTACAATGGTACATCATTGTGTATGGTATTTCTAGGACATATTTAAGTGTTTGGTTGTTTCAGTAATTTTTCTCTTTGTTGTGATACTTTTAAACTTGGCTCAATTTGTCTTGTCTATTTTTTGCACATTTGTATACACAGTAGAACCTCAGAGTTATGAACTGACCAGTCAACCAACCATACACCTCATTTTGAACCAGAAATACACAATCAGGCAGCAGCAGCAGAGAGAAAAAAAAAGTAAATACAGTACAGTACTGTGTTAAATGTTTTTACACTGGTTTAAGTCAGTTTACACCCACATCTTTAGTTAAACTGGTATAACTTTGACTTTAGACAAGGCCCTAGTCTAAGGCTTTGTCTATGCTGGCACTTTCATCATTAAAACTTTTGTCGCTGCGGGGTATGAAAAAAAACAGCCCTGAATGATGAGTTTTAATGACAAAAAGGGCCAGTGTGGACAGCGCTTCGTCGATGGGAGCCGTGCTCCTGGCAATGAAGCTACAGTCCCTTCTTGGGGGGTGGTTTTATTTTGTGGCCGGGAGAGCTCTCTCTCGGCAACAAAGAACAGCAACACTGCTTACCTTACAACAGCATGGCTGCAGCAGCATAGCTGTGCCATTGTAAGGTGCAGTGTAGACATAGCCTTAAACAGTTGCTTTCTAAGTATACTACTCAACATTACAAGAGGGACTTAACTGTGTATAATTTAAACACAAAAAGGTTGTCTTCACTAAGATAAAAGTGAAATGTTTGTTTTTCTAGGAGAGACAAGACCACTATATTAATATGTGCCAGCTCATCAAGTTGAACTACTAGCCTAGGCTTCAATTTGACCAGCTAACACGTACTAACATGCTACTTTCCTTGTCTACGTTAGAATTTTAAAACACATTAGTCAAAATATGTTAGCTAACATCTTATAAAATCCACATCCTTTTATCATAATCAAGACAAATCCTTAGGCCCTTAACTTTAAGCATGAATCTTTGCAAGACTGAGGCCTTAAAGACACTTCAGATAGCTGTTGCTGTCACTAATCAATAAGGGATTATGATCATCACAACCAAAATATAAGCATGACTGTAACACTACATGGTAAATATTTTGAACTGTTATTATTGATGTTTCACATATTCAATTCTTATGCACCTGAATGGGTTCTTCCGCTTGATTCTTGTAAATTGTTAACACACAAAAATATTAAAATAATTCAGTGAATCAAGTAAAGGATAGCCATATTGATGTTTTATACAAATTATAAATTACTGTACACACAATTATTAATACATTCAGATTACAGCCTGAAAAGAATAGTATTATTAAAATTTCTGTGGTCTTCACTTGTAATGTTGCAATTAGCACATTGTTGATCACACTTACCTTTACACTGCAAGCCCTGTCTAAAAAGCCCTTTGAGAAGCTTCTTACAGTACTGGCAAACTGTTGGGCGTGTGTAGGAGTGGATGACGAAAGTGTGAGGCACTTTAACCTTGGAAAGTAAAATCTTGTCTAGTTGAATAGGTCGTCCAATGTAGGACTGTGAATTTGACCTCTTCTCTCGCCCAGTGAATGATTCAGATGGTGTCTTTTGCTGTAAATACAGACAGAAGAAACATTTTATACATATCTAGGTTAGTCACTGATTTTTAAAGACTGTAAGGTTCAGCCCACTTGCTCCAAAATTAAAAAGTCTTTAATCTTAAAATGTAATTATATATAGCTAAGGAAAAATCAAATATTACCCTAAAATTCATACCTAAAGAAATCCATGACTTTGGGAAAACATCTGGATTTAAAGTAAATTATGCTAAATCTTAAATGCCAGCTATAATTTTGCCAGACTCTGAGAAGTTGTTCCTACAGAAAACATTTAGGTACAAACAGGAAATGAATGGTATACGATACCTGGGAATTCAGATCTCAAACACCCTAGAAGAGCTCAATGATTTCAATGTCAAATCACTACAGCAAATGAAAAAAGATCTGGAGTGCTAAGGGAAGTATGCAATTTCGTGGCTGGGAAGAACAGCCACAGTCAAAATGAACATTTTGCCAAGGATTTCTCTCTTGTTTCAAAATCTTCGTGTAATCACCCCAGATAAAATTCCAGCAGGAATATAGAGGATGATGTTAGAATGTATATGGAATAAGAAAAGACCAAGAGTGAGTGCAGCTATTTGCAGAGGCACATTAAACAGGGTGAGCTAGCTGTTCCAAATATTCTGTGATACTACGAAGCTAGCCAGCTCAAAGCAGTAAGAGTGTGTGTGCGTGTGTAACTGCAGCAATGTAAATTTCATTATGCTACCGTGGATTAATAACGAAAATCACACCCGCCAGAAATATATACACATCCTTTAAAAAAGGCTACTCTGTGGGTTTCGGATAGAACTAGAAATAAAAGAAGTTATTTTCTTTCACCAATGACACCCATTGCACACAATCCAGATCTTAACTCATATCACAACTCAGAAAGTTTTGAAGACCAGGAAAGGCATGGAACACATATCGCTGTCCAGCTATTCAGCAAAGAAACTTTAAAAATTTATTTAGAGAACAAAAACTTTAACTAGTCCACTCTCCCTTGGTACCAGTACTTTCAAGTTAGCCATTATAGGTCTCAAATGTCTAGAAAAGCTGTTTTCTACAGAAAAATAAACTCTAATAGAAGCAATGGTGTCTGACCAATTAGGAAAACATCAAAATAACACCTAATTTTTTTCAATCTTTGCCAACAACTTTCCTAGCAGTCTGGGGAAAATACATGATTAGACAAATTACCCCAGAGAACGAGGGTTTGATCTGGAAAAGAGGAACAGCAACCTCAGTGTGTAGCACAATAAAAGACAATTTCTTTAAGATACTGTTTCAATGGTATCTCCCACCAGTCATGTTTTCATATATATAAGAGAATATATGCATATATGGTGGACATACTCAGTCATTAAAGAGTACTGGGGTGTAATCTGTAACCAAACATCACAAATTATTGGCTATTTATTACTAGGGCTGTCAATTAATCGCAGTTAAGTCATGCGACTAACTCAAAAAAATTAATTGCGATTAATCAATCACACTGTTTAACAATAGAATCCCGATTGAAATTTATTAAATATTTTTCGATGTTTTTCTACATTTTCAAATATATTGACTTCAATTACAACACAGAATACAAAGTGTACAGTGCTCACTTTATATTATTTTTATTACAAATATTTGTACTGTAAAAATAAAAAATACTATTTCTTTTGTTTATCAATTCACCTCACACAAGTACTGTAGCGCACTCTCTATTGTGAAAGTGCAACTTACAAATGTAGATTTTTTTTATTACATAACTGCACTCAAAAACAAAATTTCAAACTTCAGAGCCTACAAGTCCATTCAGTCCTACTTCTTGGTCAGCCAACTGCTAAGACAAACAAGTTTGTTTACATTTACTGGAGATTATATTGCCTGCTTCTTATTTACAATGTCACCTGAAAGTGAGAACAAGTGTTCATTGGCATGGCACTTTTGTAGCCAGCCTTGCAAGTTATTTACGTGCCAGATATGCTAAACAATCATATACCCCTTCATGCTTTGGCCACCATTCCAAAGGACACGCTTCCATGCTGATGTCACTCGTTAAAAAAATAATGCATTAATTAAATTTTTGACTGAACTCCTTGGAGGAGAATTGTATGCCTCCTGCTCTGTTTTACTTGCATTCTGCCATATATTTCATGTTATAATAATCTTGGATGATGACCCAGCACATGTTGTTCATTTTAAGAACAATTTCACTGTAGATGTGACAAAACACAAAGAAGGTACCAATGTGAGGTTTCTAAGAATATATACAGCACTTGACCCAAGGTTTAAGAATCTGAAGTGCCTTCCAAAATCTGAGAGGGATGACATGTGGAGCATGCATTCACATGTCTTAAAAGAGCAACACTCCGATGTGGAAACTACAGAACCCAAACCACCAAAAAACAAACAAACAAACAAAAAAACACCCCACAATCTTCTGCTGGTGGCATTGGACTCAAATAATGAAAATGAACATGCATCGGTCTGCACTGTTTTGAATCATTATCGAGCAGAACCCATCATCAGCATAGATGCACGTCCTCTGGAATGGTGGTTGAAACATGAAGGGACATATGAATCTTTAGCACATCTGCCACGTAAATATCTTGTAACACTGGCTACGACAGTGCCACGCGAATGCCTGTTCTCACTTTCAGGTGACACTGTAAACAAGAAGTGGGCAGCCTTATCTCCTGCAAATGTAAACAAACTTGTTTGTCTGAGCGATTGGCTGAACAAGAAGTAGGACTGAGTGGACTTGTAGGCGCTAAAGTTTTACACTGTTTTATTTTTGAATGCAGTTTTTTTTGCGTAATTCTACATTTGTAAGTTCAACTTTCATGATAAAGAGATTGTAATGAGGGACTTGAAATATACTATTTCTTTTGTTTTTTTACAGTGCAAGTATTTGTAATAAAAATAAATATAAAGTGAGCACTACACATTTTCTATTCTGTGTTGTAATTGAAATCAATATATTTGAAAATGTAGAAAACATCTAAAAATATTTAATAAATTTCAATTGGGATTCTATTGTTAAAATAAAAATGTGGCTTTAAAATAAAATAAATAAAATAGGTTAGTAAAACGTATAGTAATCATGCTGCCCTACCCATATCTGAGCCCACTTTCCATAAATTAGAATGGTATTGAACACTATCTTTCCCAAAGCTTGGAGCATATATTTCATGATAAGAGCTGGTTAAAAATTTGGTCAAAGCCCAATTTTTCAATTACAACTGGCTTTTTGGCCAAAATGAAACCAGTTTATGGAAAATGTACATTAAATGTTCCCGCAAAAACATTTTGGCTCTTTAGCAAGAAATCATAATCCAAAAAAAATTCAGTAACATTTTCAGTGTTCAATAATTTTTTTTGAAACCTAAAACTGCTTTGAAAACCTGTTTTAATGAAAAACTGCGAAGAAAAAAAAATGCAGAAAACAAAAAAGAAAAAACAAGATTTTAAATCTATTTTTTTAGAATTTTTCCATCAAAAACTAATTGCCATTTTTCAATTAGCTCTATTTATCAACCTTCATATTATCAAACCAGCCACTCTCAAATGATTCCTGAGGGGCTAGAATGGCAGCCCATAGAAAAATTTGAACAAAAAGATGTAGCCTATATTCTCACTAAATGTATTTAAATGTTTATATGGTAGGATCACATTTCACAGCAAAAGGTCTGACATGGAGAATTGCCCCAACCACTGCTTACAGTAACTTCTTCCTATGACAGGACAGACAGCTGAAGCATATCTACAGCTACCAGTTAGAGCAGAGCAGTAGAAGTTGGGTCTAACTAATTAGGGCTAGGGTCATTTAAGGCTTAGCAGATAGTAACAAGCACTTTGATGACACCTGGAAATGAATGGCAGGTAATAGAGTACAGACCAAAGGTGCCATGCCCTAGCAAGCTGCCCTACCTAAAAGACAGGCAGTTGTACATTGTACTAACTGAAGCCTCAAAATGGCCTTCAAAGTTACCTTCAGATTTAGGTTGTTGTAATTGTCTATCCTCAAAATAACAATAATAATATAGTCTACTATAGCAATGTCTGTATCTGAGAGGACTATATGCAATCTCCTGGCCAGCAAAAGATGAAAGTACTTTCTGCATCTTGCTATCTGAGAATCCAGGTGCACAGAGGAGTCTGCAACACCTTCAGCTAGAAAGCTCCAATAGGAGGGGGGCAGCTCAGCAGTTGTCCGTTTTGCCAATGTTTTCCCTACTGTGTGTCTTCAATACAGATCTCCCTGCCAAAAAGCATCACATCCCTCCAAAAGCTAGCTAGCTTCCTGTAGGAAGGCAGTGTGGTTCCCCGGTGCCCTGGAGGGGGACAAGCTCCACTGGACACCACAGTGGGCAGAGCCAGAGCACTCCAAGCCCGCCCCCAAGAGGGTCAGAGGCTGGACAGGAAGTATAAGAGCCCAACCTCAGTGCTCACTCAGGAGGCAGCTGCCAGAGAGGCCAGATGCCTCTGGCCCAGCTCCCGCTGGGGAGACTACAACAACCAGTGGCGGACCTAGAAACTGGCCCGATCGGCCAGTACTCAACACAGGTCAGTGTGTGGGAGAGTCGCGGAGCCTACCCAGTGCCAGCTACACAGAAGAGTCGCCGAGCCTACCCTGTGCCAGCCCCCGTGAGGATCCCTAGCAGCCAAAGGCCCGCTGCTGTGTCAGTGGGGATCATGGCCGCAACACACTGACATGGGTTCCGGCTGTGCTGCAGCCAGACTTGGGTCAGCTGCCCCCGGGCTACTTCCCAACTCCCCCTCTGGAGGTACCTGAGTCAAGGTGAAGCCTGGGTGAGCTATTTACCTGTGTTTGTTCAGCCCCTGCCTGAGGGCCTGAGCTGTGACTCTTTGCTGCCCCGCCCTGACCCAGGGTCTGGGCTTATTAATTGCTAATTGTTCCCTGTGTTTGCTCAGCCCCCTGCTGGATGGCTTGAGCCAGGACTCCTGTGGCCCAACCAATTCCCCAAGGGGCCGTGCAAGGACTAAAGGAGGCGGTGTGGTTCCCAGCCGTTCCGGAGAGAGATGAAGCCCGACAAACCCTCTCTACACTTCCATGCTGTGAGCAGCATTCATTTCTCTTTGCACTGTTGAGAAATCTGCTTGTTTCCCAGTTTAGAGCTGCTGATTGCTAGATCCATCCCTTTAGCAGGCCATGATCCCCAAATTCATCTGGAACCTCAACTGTACCTTGTTTGTGCAATGCACTCTTTTCAGATCAGGGAAATGTATACAATATATGCACTGTTCCCCTTCTTTCCTAATTTATGACTCAGCTACACATGACCCCCATACACTTGCTCCAATTCATGGAGTATAGCAGAGAGAGACATTTGATCCTTCCAGTACAGACAGAAATCATCAAGTTCTATCCTATGGGACTGCAAAGTTTTACAGTGCAGTTACAGTACACGCTCTGCTATTAACCCTTCCCTTCCTTAGCTTTAGGAATGCACACAAGGAAGCAACTCTACATATAAAAAACAGGTGACAGTTTAGAGTTATATTTATTTATTCTTTTCGGTCAATAGTGTGACTCACTTAACATTTCCCAGGAAGTTTAAAGTTACAAAAAAATATGGAGAGAACATACAAGCTGTAATTTTAGAGACCAGAGGTCAGAACTGTAACACTGGCAGACCAGGTACCAGCTCCAGCAAAGGCCCTTAGGTCCCAACTGAACACTGATAAATACATAGCTGGAAATTCCCTGGCTGGCTCACCTGTGTGTTAGTATTGTTAAAATAGGTACTAGAGTTCTAAAAATATGTTTAGTGTTTAGACTTCATGAAGTGCTTGTGCATTAATCTCACTTATAGTATTTGTACCCTTTGTTACAAGGTGCTATTGAAGTGTTTGTTCTGTAATTGTAAATCAGACAGAAACATTAACAAGTGTGAAATACTAGTCTCCAATAGGAGGTGTTATCTCCTGCCCAACAAAGGCACATCAGTAGAGCCCTGTGTTAGGATATAGATATTCAGGCCTGTCTGTAAAGGCCTATACTCTAAGAATTTTGGTGTATTCTTATCACTTGGCTAGTTATAGAGGTACAAAAGAGAATCAAAATCACTGTCTGCCGGTGTAAGGGCCTTTTCTTACTGTGACAGTCTGAGGCCCTGTGCTTAAGCTAAGGCCTTTGGCTAAGCAGCAGAGGCAGCCATAAGCTAGGAAGCGACAGGTCACATCCTCACATTCCAAACTAGTCACATTGAAAGAAGGTGCTATTGGGCTGTTAGGAATACAATCCTGTCCTGATAATGCCTATCACCTCCAGAGAAAGGGAAGTGCCTAGAAAATGTAAAAGGAAACAGCATCCTGTCTGGCACGAACTCACTTATCAATACTGGGATGTGAAATCCTCACTTCTGTATTGTTTTGTCATTATAGTTCCCACTTTGTTATTGTTTGTCTGTATAATCTCTGTCTGGTTCTGTGATTGTTCCTGTCTGCTGTATAATTAATTTTGCTGGGTGTAAACTAATTAAGGTGGTGGGATATAATTGGTTACATAATCATGTTACAATATGTTAGGATTGGTTAGTTAAATTTCAGGAAAATGATTGGTTAAGGTATAGCTAAGCAGAACTCAAGTTTTACTATATAGTCTGCAGTCAATCAGGAAGTAGAAGAGGGGGCCTTGGTGGGAGGGGGTGGGCATGGGAGAGATGGGAACAGGGAATGGGGGTGGAGAAATTGGAATCATGTTTTGCTAAAGGGGGAAATGGGAACAGGGAATGGGAGTAAGGAAATTGGAATCATGTTTGGCTAAGGGCAGGAATGGGAACAGGGACACAGGTGTAAGGCTCTGTGGTGTCAGAGCTGGGAAGGAGGATACTAAGGAAGGAAACTGGAATCATGCTTGCTGGAAGTTCACCCCAATAAACATCGAATTGTTTGTACCTTTGGACTTCGGGTATTGTTGCTCTCTGTTCATGCGAGAAGGACCAGGGAAGTGAGTGGGTGAAGGAATAAGCCCCCTAACACCCTGCACTGATACAAAAATGTGGATCTGCATCCAATCGGCATCTGCCAGTATTAACCCACGATCCACGAGCTGTCTTTTACCTGTATCCGCACCAGCAAGCTGTCTCACAAGGGCTAGCAATTGGGGCGGGGAGAAGGGAGCGAGTGGTGGGGTGGGGTCTTGCAGGGAAGATGCAGCGCAAGGGTATGAACTGGGGGTGAGGGGCAGCACGGGGGCAGGGTCTCAAGGAGATGGCACGGAGGGGGGGACTGGGAGGAAGGGGCATCATGTGCTACTTCCGGAGACTTGTGAGCGACAGCATGCAGCAGTAGTGCATGTTGCATCACGGTGGCGTGAAGGGGTGGAACGCTGGGGCCCCACCCGCTTCAATCCCCATCACCGGGGGTGGGCCCTGCTGCCTAGGAGCTGGCAGGCCAGGCCTGGGAGTGGGAGCACAGGCAGTGTTGCCAGGCCACGGTGGGGATGCTGGTGCTGCCAGGGGGCCTGAGCTGCTGGACAGGAAGTGGAACGGCGAGTGGGTGCGGGACAATCCCAATTCTGACCTGCCTCCCAATCCCAGTCACTGGCTGCTGGCTGGCAGCCCTGAGCATGCAGTGCTCCCCGGGCTGCCCAAGCTGGATGCCACCGGCCAGGCGCCGCTGGTCAGTAGAGCCCTGCGCAGTTGTATCTGCATCCAATCCACTATTCGCAAAAATGGTCTGTGGATATCCGCATCCCATGTGCAGATCTGAAGCAGATATACATGGATTTGCAGGGCTCTATCCATCAACATTAGACTTTGCTGATTGCTCTTCCTCCACAACGAAGAGATGTGCATGTGAATTCCTCCCATTAGCTGATCTGGCTGCTCAGAGAATAAGATTAAAAAAACCCCAAAAGAAACAACTGTCTCTCTATGCTGCTTGGACACTCAAGGGTAAGGTTTTCCAGGCATAAGCAAAAGATTCCCAGTGTTAGCCTGGGTTGCCTTATGGGACATATAGAGCAAGGGTGGCCAAACTGTGGCTTGTGAGCCACATGTGGCTCTCTTACAGTTAAAGTGTGGCTCTGGAGCTCCCCCCGCATACATCTCCTCCCATTCTCCCCCTATCAGACTGGCAGTGGTGGAGAGAGCTCGGGAACTCTGCCTTGCAGCAGGGTTGTGGGGTAAGGGCTTATGCCCAAAAGGGTGTGGCTGCCAGGGCTTGGGGCTTCAGAAAGAGTGGGGCTGAAGCCCCAAGCCCCGCAGGTGCCTCCTCTGGGGCAGAAGCTCTGAACCCCAGCAGGTGTGCACTGGCTCTCAAACTTCTAAAGATTGTTATATGCAACTCAGAGGGTCATAAATTTGGACACCCCGATACAGAGCTTGCTTATTATAAAAGCTTCTATTACCTTTTGAAACTTAAGACTAACTCATTTTTGTACGTATGTTTACCTGCTTTAACCTTGTAAAGTAACTCTTATTTTCTTTTCCTAATTGTCTTTGCTATGAGATCTAAAGTGCAATTGACCTGGGGTAAGTGACTGGTCCTTTAGGACTGGAAGTAACCTGAATATTGTTGTGCTTTTCGGTGTGAGAAACCATCAACCCAAGGAGACGGTCAGTGACTCCATGGTTAGGCTGTTATAGTGTTTGAGGAGTTTATATTTGGTACTAGGTTGGTGAAATCCAAGTATAGATATCAGTCAATTTGGGGTTTGTGCCCTGAGGCTGGTACTCACCATCTTGAGCCACTGTAGGACAGCTTGACAAGAACATTAAAAGCCAACTGGATAAAAACCAAATATTTTTGGTTTCTTCAAGGCTGGCCTTACCATGAGGTGAACTGAGGCAACCGCCTCAGGTGCTAGACTGGGCGGGGGGTGCCATTAGGACCCAGAGTGTAGAAAATTGTGTCTGCTGCATATGAATTCTTTCTGCTCTAGATGCACAGAGATGGTGGAGTGCTGTGCTGGAGGAAGGAGGGCACAAGAGACATAACAGGCAGGTAGGCGAAAAGGTGAGAGGGAATAACAGAAAGCAGCAGGAGCTGCAGGGAGAGAGGAGGAGGAGCCTCTTATGTACCTCTCTAGCACCCCCAGGAGCCTGGACTGATTAACACCAGCTTCTCAGGGAGCTTCCTGTTTCCTGCTGCTTCCCTGAACCCACTTGAGGAGAACAGGCAGTCAACTTAAGTAGTAGGAGTCAGTTAGACCCTTAAGATGCTGATATCTTCCCTCACTCAGGCCCTGCTACCAGACTGCTTATTTGTCCCCTTCAACTGAGTAAGAGCCACTACAGTTGGCGCAGAACAGCAGTCATGAGTGAAAGAAGAAAACACCCCTCTGGGGCAGCATTCAGAAAAAAAGCAAAGGAAGATTTTCTATCTAAGCAGGAAGGAGCTCTCCTGAGATACATAAACACAAATGTTCATGGTGAGTCCTCCGGCTCCAGTGAGGATATGAGTGGTGAGGAGGTGCCTGATCTCCCAGTTAGTCAGAGTGCAGGTGACCTGGCAGCTACTGCAGCATCCATATCTCCATCTCAAATGGATGTAACCATGCACATTCTTGAAGAAAGTGTAGATCAGAGAAGAGTGTGGTGGAGGCGCAAGAAACAGCTGCTGCTGAGTTTAGTTCCTTAAGTCTAGATGATCCAGGACTGTGGACCCGCTTGAGCAGTAGCCTGAGGGACTTCCTTGTACTGCATGGGCCACAGCAAGTGAAAAACTTCACGTTCCCCAAAGACAATGAAAATAGAAGTTTCCATCCAACACATTACTGGTGTGAACTCCCCAATGCTGACACAGTGGAGAGGCCATGGCTCATGTACTCAAACACAGAATGCTGCATACTGTTTTTGTTGCAAACTCTTCCAGTCTAATGTTCCAGCCACATTGGGTTCTATAGGAACAAAGGACTGGAAAAATCTGGCTAGAAATCTGGCATGCCATGAGAAGGCAGCAAATCACCAGAGAGCATTCCATAGGTGGAAAGCGCTTGAGATGAGACTAAGGTTAAAGGCCACCATAGATGATCAGCATCAAGAGAAGATTGCATCAGAGTCTCTTTACTGGCAAAATGTTCTGAAACGGCTGATAAGCATTCTGACAATGGCAGCTACCCAAAACCTAGCACTGTGTGGCACTTCAGATCAGCTGTGTTGTGCCAAACAATGGAAACTTCCTTAACACTGTGGAGCTGATGCCTGAGTTTGATGCTCTAGGAGCATCTAGGAAGAGTCACCATCCAAGAAATGTACACACACCACTACCTTGGAAAAACCATTCAAAATGAAATCATAGTTACTGGCAAAAAAAAGTCAAAGAGAGGGTTGTGGCAGATCTGAAGTCAGCAAGATATTACTCTGTTCTGGACTGCACACCTGACATCAGCCATATGGAACAAATGACTTTAATGGTGCATTTTGTAACAACAGAACCTAGTGAAAATGCCCCTGCAATGACGGTCAGAGAGCATTTTCTAGAATTTATTGACATTGATGATACTACAGGAGCTGGTATGACAAATGTGCTTCTTAAAAAACTGGAAGATACGGGAATTGCAATAGCCAACGTGAGAAGTCAAGGCTACGGTAATGGTGCCAAGATGAGAGGAAAGAGCAGAGGAGTGCAGACATGGATCTGAGAGTTAAACCCTCGAGCTTTTTTTGTCCCATGCAGTTCTCATTCATTGAACTTGGTGGTCAGTGATGCAGCATCAGCTTCTAGTGAGGCTGCTGAATTTTTTAATGTAATTCAAAGCGTCTGTGTATTTTTCTCTGCATCAAGTGAATGGCAAATTTTGAAGCAACATCTGGGAACATCCTCTGACACTGAAACCACTGAGTGCCACATGATGGGAAAGTCGAGTGGAGGTGATAAAGCTTAACACACACCAAATTGGGAAGATATATGATGCCATAGTTGCCATTATGGAGGACAATGCTATGACAGGAACTGTTCATGGGAGAACAGTGGCAGAGGGAAATGGATTCACCAGAAACATACATAACTTCAAATTTCTGTGTGGCTTAGTGTTGTGGCATGACATACTGTTTGAAATAAATGTTGTAAGCAAGAGACTCCAAGGTGTTCACCTTGATATATCTGGAGCAATGGAACAACTGGACAAAGCAAAGTCATACCTACAGTCTTAGCGGTCAGATGAGGGATTTCAAAACATTCTGAAGAGTGCACAGAAGTTGGTAGAGGAACATCACACTGAAGCTATTTTCCCACCCATTCAAGAATACAAGAGTCACTGAAGAAGACATTTGCATTACGAGGCACGGGATAATCCCGTAAGAGACCCCAAACAACAATTCAAAGTTGAATTCTTTAACCAGGTGCTAGATTGTGCAATACAGCCAGTTGAACGTTTCATGCAGTTCAAGGAACACAGCAGTATATTTTGGATGTTGTATGATATTCCAAAACTCCTCACTATACCTGAAGAAGACCTACGTCAGCAATGCAGGGCACTAGAGATGCTGACACATGACATGCGCGATACTGATGCAAGTGATTTAGGTGATGAACTGAAAGCCCTTTCAAGATGCATTTCAGCAGGATCAACTCCAAAGGCTGTTCTGGAATATATGTATACAAATAAGATGACCACCCTCTTTTCAGATGCTTTTGTTGCTCTGCACATACTTCTAATACTTTCTGTAATAGTTGCCAGTGGAGAATACAGCTTCTCCAAGCTGAAATTAATAAAAACACATCTACGCTCCACAATGACACAGAGGCTGGTCAGCCTTGCAACCATCTCAATAGAGCATGAGCTGGCCCAGACTGTGGACCTTCAGGAGGCAGTTCAAATCTTTGCAATCAGGAAGCCACGGAAAGCACCACTTTGATTATTCAAACAGATGAAAATGCCATTGTTTACTATGCAGACAAGAAAAGTTACATTTGCTGTTCAGATGTTTGAAAATTAAGTGTTACTTAAAATTTTTGAACAAGGCATTTTAAGTTGTTAATTCTCCTTTATTGGGGGAGGTAGCAGAGCAGTACCATGAGAGGAATAGAATATGAAGAAGGCAGAATTGAGACCTTTCAAAGTTTTGACCCAAGTGAGGGGGCATGGAGGCACCATTTGAACTCCCCGCCTCAGGTGCCAAAATGTTGTGGGCCGGCCCTGGGTTTCTTTACCAGAGCTGACATTTCCAGCGCAAAATAAACAATTTATTCTGTCAGATACTTCAATAAAAAAAGGCCATACATTTTAAAATTTAAGAGCCTTTTTAAAATTTGTACATTTAAAAAAAGTGCTTTTTTCAACCAGTCTCTTAAGCTGTATTTCTGCAAGGACATTTAGTAATTTGTGGACTGTATGTGAAACTTCCTGTGACTGAAACAAAGTGAAAACCTTTCTTCAGCCAACACCTCCCATTTTGGTTTCTAGATCCATTTTCCAAGGAATTTTGTAGGTTTCTCTTAAAGTACTTGCACTTAATGGGTCTGTAAAAACCACCAGGCTAAGCAACAGCTTAAAGCTAGAACAGAGTAAATAGGATTGTGTCAACCTAAGTGAAGTCATGATGAACTATCACTTTTTTACAAGCCCAGTTATGAAATGCTGGCCCTCCACAGCCACAGCAAGTCCTTTGGCAGGGGAATCCGTCTGGTTCTGCAGCACAAGGAAATGTGGGAGCACAGTGTGTGCACATGCTGTGAATGGCAGAGAGGCCCGCTCCACACAAGTTCTCTACGTGGCACAATTCAGGAGGAATGGGCAAGTCAGAGGATGGGTTAGAGATTTTGCTGCTACATGGATCCCCTGGCTCTCACCTCTCCCTTGGGGTGGTATAAAGGGCAAGCAGAGGATACTTTAGCCATTATGCCTCAATAACATCCTCCCAAGCATCTGCCCATTCCCAGGCCCAGATCCTGAGCTCTGGATTTGCTCTTTTGCTCACACAGGACACAATCAATGATACACGTGCCACACTGCGTTTTAATCTGAACACTTTCTACTTTTGAAGAAACTAATCCTTGAAAGGGTTGCCTTATTTTTTAACCTATTGTCTGCAGAGCATTTTTCACAATGCCCTACTGTCTGACTTTGTCTTGAAAAGTGGACCTTTTTTTGGATCCTTTCAAATGCAGTGACATGGTTGGTTTTTTTTTTATTATTATTATATTTAAATTGGAAGGGACAGATGGAAAGGTTTAAGTATGGTGGAAGGGGAATAGCAACATTCAGAAACATTCAGTTTGCTTTCATTTATTATATTATAGGCACAAACTAGAGTTCCAATTTACAAGTCTTGTCACTAGAACTACATACTGAAAGCCTTATTCTATTCTTTTGAATTTGCCTAGCATATGCTCATCTATTGTCACCTAGCTTTGTTATGTCCCTCTGGAGTCCCTCATAACCCAGTCTTGTCTTGATTAAGATAAATAAACTTTATCATCTGTAAATTTTGCCACCTCAGTCTTCATCTCCCTTTTTCAAAACAATGTATATAATAAACAACACAGATGCCTTGAGACACCCAAATATTAACTATCTAAAAAATAACCATTTATTCCTAATTCTGGTTCTCTCTACTAGAAACTTTAGAACTTCTAATCTGACACACAATTTTATCTTTTGCCCTGTGATTCGGTTTCTTGAACAGCCTCTTGTGAGGGACTATGGCAAAGGTGTTTTGAAAGTCCAAATATGTTACATCTAGTTACCTTTTTAGCCAGTTTTTTTCAAAACTTGCTCAAAAATTCTAGCAGACTGTGCTTGCACAGTATTCCTTTAATGTGAGTCGGCATGGCTTCCATTAAAGGGGTGAACCTCCAAGAAATAGTTGAATTTTGTTGGAACTAAATTGCATAATTTTAATGAGAACAAAGAGGAAGAAATTCTACCACCATTTACATTTCTAAAAACAAAGAACTGGGTCCAATGGATCTTTCAAACAATTAAGATCCATCTACTGTGTTTTCCTCCATTTTTTGGTCATCTCAAATTTCTCTCTCAGCTTTGAGGTAGGGAAGCAGCTTTCCTCATTATATTCCTCTAGCTGTCTAAGGGGCTGGGAGTTGAGGGTGAGTCAGCACTTATGGGGATCTGACCACTCTGAAGAGTTGCTGGCAGGTGAGAGGGAGAATCAAGGTCACTTTGGGGTTTTTGAAGTGGGCCCAGGAGATATGCTGGGCTAGAAGGAAGGGTCCCTTCTTGGGGGATGCGGCTACCAGTGATGCTACAAAAATACTCATTGTCTCCTCCTTTCTATCAGGGATTTTAAATGTTCCTTCAGAAGAGCCTGTTTCTACAGTTGGAGCTGATTGCTTTTCTCTGACACAATTTCAGGTCTCCTGAAGGAAAGGAAGGGGAACTATTTTTGATAGAGTGGTAACATCTTATGTCTTCTCAAAATCATTGCCAAAGCTAGAATCCTATCCAGTGAGCACCTACTTCTTTAGTTGATATGTTTAGTTTGGTAGAGATACAAATTATTTTTTCCTGGTAGTCAGCCAGATTACTGACTCAGCAAGTCTGGAAGCTTCCCAGGAAATGATTGCTTAACTAGATTACATTATGGAAACTAGAACAGCCAGCACTGCTCCAAACACTAAACAGTCTAGTATAACAATTTCCCAGCAAGGTATGATACTTTTAACAGGTCAAAATATTGTATTTCAAATGTCTTTTGTAAACACAAAGAAGTATATGCAGTTATTTAACTACATGGATGTTAAACTGAGCCAGTGAAACTGATCCAACAAAGAGACTTGAAAACTCACGAGCCAGATCATGACTTAAGTCAGGAGATTTAAAACCAACCAACCAACCAACACAACATGGCTTGTTTACACTTTTGAAAATTAAACTCCCTAATGGTGTGAGAGGAAGTGCTACTCTTTCTGTGCTGAATGTAAAGAGGGACACTCCACAGATAACTTGTTTCTACCCTCTGCCCCTGGCATTCTGTCCCCTCACTACTCTTCCTACATGTTGAAAAGAGGTTGTTCTTGCTTAGTTGCCTCCAGTCTGTGCAATTTGCGCGCTTCACTAAAGTAGCTGAAATGCATCTGTTAGTTTATACAGACACAGGATGCAGCCACTACACTAAAAAATGCCGGTTTGTGCAGGAAGGAGACAGCTGGGCCTGTAAGAAGCTGCTAACCCAAGGGAAGAAGATCTATGAGAGGAGGGAGATACAGTTGCCAACTGTCTAATCACACAAACCCAAACACCTTTGCCCTGCACGCTTCCCCTGGTCCCGCCCCTTCTCTGAAGCCCTGTCCCCGCTCACTCCATCCCCCCTCCCTCCATCGCTTGCTCTCCCCCACCCTCACTCATTTTTCCCCCAGCTGGGGCAAGGGGTTTGGAGTGCAGGAGGGGGTGCAGGCTCTGGGAGGGAGTTTAGGGCTGGAACAGGGGGTTTTATTGCGGGTGGGGGGCAAGGGGTGCAGGCTCCAGCCAGGCGACACTTACCTTGAGCTGCTTCTGGAAGCGACTGGCATGTCCGGCTCCTAGACTCAGGGGCGGCCAGGCAGCTCTGTGCGCTGCCCATGGCTGCAGGCACTGTCCCCAGCCAATAGGAGCTGCAGAGTCCGTGCTTTGGGTGGGGGAAGCGCTCAGAGACCCCCTTGGATGCCCCTGTGCCTAGGAGCCAGAGAGAGATGACTGTCCCTTCCGGGAGCTGAGCGGAGACAGGGCAGTTTGGGAACCTGCCTTAGCCCCGCTGTGCCGCCAGACTTTTAGTGGCCTACTAAAATCACCCAGATTTGTTTCAGAAGCCTTGCGAAGTTCGAGGCCGATTCCGGGAGACTTACGGCCAATCTGGGAGGGTTGGCAACCCTAGAGGGAGATGGTATTACTCTCAACATTCTCAACAACTTTTTTGCCTGCTCTCTTCCCTGAGATTCTTGTCTTGTCTGAAACCCCTTCACTGCGAAACTAGCAAAGAGGAGTTGATACCCTACCAATGGACTGACTCAGTTGCTCTCTCTGCCTGGGTGAGAATGACCTCTATCCCACACTCCCCAGACCTTAAAGGAATGGAACTTTAGGAAGGGACAGAGAAGACAACTTTGGAGCAGAATAAGCTGGCTCAATAGGTGGAAAACTGGCCTCTTGGGGCCAAACACAGAAAATACACCCTAAAACCAACAGATCAGACTAGCCTAAAATTTACAAAAAGCCATTTGCTGCTTGAGTAATTGTAAGAGACTTTAAAAAAAATTCCTACAAATATACCCTGGAATTCTTGATAAATGTCACATGAGTTGACAATCTTCTATGAGAAGAAATAGTTTGATTTCAATATCTTTGTTTGTGCCATGTTAATAAATTAAACAAAGGACCGAACTCTCCTCTTATTTACATGTATACAAGCAGGGTGAAGTCAACTTTCACCAGAAATAATTTCATGCTACACATTTACACTCTTCCATTAATAACTTTTTCAAAACCACCCACAGAGACTCCATTGCTTTGGGGTTTTTTACTACTTTTGCAGGACAAAATTTAAACAAATGTGTGAAATATAAAATGTACATGAAATTATTCCTGCGCACTAAAGCACTCTGTTGGCAAAGAGCATGCTGGGGACTGCAAATACTGAGGGGCTCATACAGAAACATGTTTGTTTCCACTCACTGCAGTCCCTGAATATTGTTGCAGGAATTTCTGGCTTGGTTTGCATTTGTACTTCTATATTGTGTTTTGTAACTAATAAGGCTGCATAAGAAAAAAAAGGTGTGGCAGGTCAGTTGTGCACACTGTACTAAGATTATAAATGAACATAAAAATCCTACACCTTCTCCAAGCAGTATTAAAGGCTGACAAAGGGAAGTGATTAGCATATTGTCATATATAGGGGCTTCACTAAAAAGCATTGTAGAGATACGACAGGTTTCAGAAGTATTCCCCGTTTTTAAAACAGGGAACACAAGAAGTGATAATACCTCTATCTAGGGGTAAGTGTACCCCCCAACACCTGTTTTTATTCAAACAAACCTGCCAGATACAAGAGCAATAGGTACCATGTTTTATAAGGCAGGATTGAGCCATAATGTATTCAACAGTTTTGTAAATTTAGTATGTACTTTAAAAAAAACACATATGCATGAACACACGCACGCAGTGCACGTTGGTGTGTGAGAAAAACCCAAATCTGTAAGTAATATTCTGTTTGTGAATCTATAAAGGATTAGCGATTACAACAGGAAACTGACAGCCAGGACTCCATGGGTTCTATTTCTGGTTCTGCCACTGTACAGCCTTGGGTAAGTCACTTAATTCCTCTGTGCCTCAGTAGCCCTATGTGATGAGGGCATTATGACACTTATTGCTAATAAAGTTCTTTAAGATCCTTAAATGAAAGTGTTCATAAAATATGCTATGAGGGACAATCTTGCATTAGATGACTAAATAAATCTTTTCCATTACTAACTGCTGATGATTCTTTAATTTGCAAAGTGTTATAATTAAATATTGGCTTGACATCCTGGTCCCATTGAGGTCAATGGGAAAAACTCGTATTGACTTCAATGGGGCCAGGATTTCACCCTTGGTCTCCAAGTAAGAGACTGTGAAGATGTGAGTTATCATGTTCCGTGCATCTACTTCAACCTTTTCTGTAAAAAGTGCCAAGTCAATAAAGTCAAAGGGAATCTTTCCATCCACTTGAGTGGGAGTTGGATCAGACTTAAATCCAAACTGCAGAGGCAGGTCCTGTGGTACAGAAGACAAATGTCTCAACAGTAGATTTAGTATTAGGATTGGACATAAGCAGACTAAATGGAGATTTAAAAAAAAATACCAAATATTTAAAGACAGAAGATAAACAATAGTTCATTCTTGAGCTATATGGAGGAGGCAACATTTCTGTGCTAACAAAGCTAAACCAAATACGTGGTATGCCATCACTCTGTTCTCTTAAATCTATTTGGAAAGTTGGATACTAATTTTTTTTCTGTTTAATGCTGATCTGCTTTTACTTCTTTCAGTGTAGGGCAGGTTCTCAACTTTTTTCACACTGTGAACCCAATTTACAACAGGAAAGAAAAATTCAGGACAATTTCTCATCTAGCCATAAAGAGAGAGACAGTAGTTGCAAATCCACTGGACTTGTTCACAACCTTAGACACAATCCATTTTCATCACCATTGCAGATGCAACCCTATCTTGAAGCAATGCATGCAGTAGCGAAGGAAAAGAAATGGGGTAAGGTTTCAGTTCTACAAGCTGGAAAGAAAGAAGTCTTAGCCAACAATTCTTTGTGACAGTTGTGATGATAGAATTAACCAAGGGAGGATCAACCCCAGGCAATAGAGTCTATATTCTCCAGAAGATAAGATACCCTTTCAGGTTATGATTCAATTACATAACACACTTGAATTACTGACTAAAATTCCTTATAGAGAATTAGAATTTTTTTTAACCCAGCTTTTTGTGATCCTCTGGAAAAGTTTTTACTTCGCACATGGCTTCTATTATCATATTTCAGCAAGTGTGGAACTTAACTTTGATACAATTTTCTCTTTTCTCTCCTATTTACTCAGGCTTTTAGCAAAGGTTGACTATGGAATCAATTTAATACAGTAACTCCTCTTTTAACACTGTAGTTATGTTCCTGAAAAATGCTACTTTAAGTGAAATGATGTTACGCAAATCCAATTTCCCCATAAGAATTAATGTAAATGGGGGGTGGGGAGGGTTAGGTTCAAGGGAAATTTTTTTTATATGTGTGTGTATATATATATATACACACACACACACACACACACACACACACACACACAGTATAAGTTTTAAAGAAAAAAATTTAATACTGTATACAATGATGATTATGAAGCTTGGTTGAGGTGCTGAAGTCAGAGGGTGGAAGAGGGTTAGATATTTCCCAGGGAATGTCTTAATGCTAAATGATGAACTAGCACTCAGCTGAGCCCTCAAGGGTTAACACATTATTAATGTAGCCTCACACTCTACAAGGCAGCACGAATTGAGGGAAGGGAGACAGCATGGCAGAGAGAGACAGAGAGACACACAGTGGGTGTTTGAGAGAAAGAGAGAGATGCGCATTACCCCTTTAAGTACGCTGACTCTAAGTACATTGCCTTTTAAAGTAGATCAGCAAGTTGAGACAGCAGCTGCTGCCAGCAAGCTCCCTCCGTCCTATCGTGTCCCCTCCGCCCTGTGGAGATGGGGGGGACACGATACTACTACCCCCACACAGCAAGCAGGAGGCTCCCGGGAGCAGTTCCAAGGCAGAGGGCAGGAGCAGCACGGGGAGTGGGGGGAGGGATAGCTGAACTGCCCCCCAGTTGATAGCCTGCTGGGTGGCTGCTGCACAGGGAACATAGGGGAGCTGATGGGGGGGGGAGGGGGGGGCTGCCAGTCCACCCTGGTACCAAGCCCCCACCAGCTAGCTTCAACAGGCTGCTCTTTCTGCAAGCAGTGGACACAGCAGGCAGCTGCCAAACAACATTATCAGGGAGCATTGTGCAACTTTAAATGAGCATGTTCTCTAACTGATCAGCAGTGTAACAACGAAACAACATTAACCAGAAGACATTAAGTGAGGAGTTATCGTACCTGATAGGTTTCAGAGTAGCAGCCGCGTTAGTCTGTATTTGCAAAAAGAAAAGGAGTACTTGTGGCACCTTAGAGACTAACAAATTTATTTGAGCATAAGCTTTCGTGAGCTACAGCTCACTTCATTGGATGCATTCAGTGGAAAATACAGTGGGGAGATTTATATACACAGAGAACATGAAAAAATGGGTGTTATAATACACACTGTAAGGAGAGTGATCACTTAAGATGAGCTAATACCAGCAGGAGAGTGGGGGGAGAAAATCTTTTGTAGTGATTTTCTTTTTTTGTACCTGATACATACCATAATATGTACCCTACACCTTAAAGGGGATGGACTTTATCATATAGGTCTTCTCTAACTCTACCTATGATGACCCTTTAATATAGGTAACAAAAATAGTCATATGAAGACATAAAATTTTAGCTTAAAAACTTTTTTGATTTAAAGTTATTGATGACACCTTAAATGTTTTACAATTATTTAGTTTATATTTTAAGTGTTAGAGAATTTGTCTCATGTAGCAAATGTGACAGATTTAAATTAAAAATTTACCCTCTAATTCGGTTTGAATCACCATGTTCATTAAATAAATTAATTATTTAGCATTAAGGATTGTCATTCATTAATGGGTGCACTGCTTTTCATATTTATTCAAGAGCAATAAAAATACATTCCTTTCTAAGCTAAAATGTACCATACTGTAATTCATATCACTAATACGCAGATAAAGCAGTCTTGTATTCTGGTACTGTAGCAAAGCGAGACTCATCAGTGCAGCACCTCCTGCTGGTTGTCTTGGGAATTAGCTCTTTTCCAGCACATGGAGCGCCCTCTGCAGGCCTGTGTCTTGCCTGCCACTGGCCCCATGTCCCTCCCAGACCCCAGTGCCCTTTACCTCAGGGTTCTGCCCCAGCAGTACCCCCACACTCTGGGTCTCTCCTCCCAGAGCAACCCCCAACCTTCTAAACTCACTTTGCCTCAGTAGCTACTGCCAGTCATCATCTAGCCCGCACTCACTGGGGCAGACTGCAGTCTGTAATGGCCACTCATCATTGGCAAGGGGTTAGGACCTGCTGCCTTTGCCTAACCCCGGGCTGTACCCCTGCAGACCCAATACCTCTGTAGGCCTTCAACAAGGCCTGCAGCGTGGGGTTTTACCAGGCTGGAGCTGCTGAGCTCCCTTGCCCTACTTCCTAGCACTGCTCCAGTTCAGGTACCTTCCTCTCAGACAACTAACCCTTCTCCCTTCAGGGCTAGAGAGAGACTCCTCTGTCTCCTGGCCCCACAGCCCTTTTATCAGGGCCAGCTGGGCCCTGACCCGCATGGCCCCAGCTGTGGCTGCTTCCCCAATCAGCCTGGCTTGGCTGCTTTTCACCCCTGTTCTCCAGGAATGGGGCAGCTGCCCCACTACAGGTACCTTATGGCATTTTGGCTTTTATGAATTAAAAGTAATTAAATGAGTCATTTTATAGGAAAGCAGACAGTAAAAGATTAGATTTTTTATTTTAAAACCACAAAGCTTGTTTTAATTAAAAAATGACTCAGTACAAATAAGGGAAATAACAGAACATTGTAGCATTATATTCTCACAGAGCTTGTGCCAAAACAATTTGTAGAGTAACTAAATGTTAGCTTCATACCGTGTCTCAATCTATTTTAACAACGTAAATGGTCATGAAACCTGAAAAGGTTCCCATATTTACCCTAAGATGCACTATATTTTTCTATATTATCCCACCTATATGTCAACGTTTTGTTACATCTTTAAACAGAACAAGAATAGCCAGAGTAGTAAAACTAAATCCAGGCAGGTTTAGCTGGAACTGCATCGAGTTATGCATAGAGTCTTTAATGCCAAATCTCCCCAAAGTTTTCTCAGCTGGAGTTGAACATTTTAATTGAGACAATATGCAAAACAAGAAAACTGCTATGTGCAATTTCTTTGCTTTCCTGTATCATGTTGCTATATTATTTTACAGTCATGTCAACTGGCTGATTCTCATTTATACATAACCACTATGGAAGCGTAAAGTGTCGCCCTTACTTTGGCTATGTCTGTACTGCAATTATGGGGTTTGACTGTAGCTTGAGTAGACCTAGCAGAGCTAGCTTTAATCTAGCTGGGTCCCAGAGCAGTGATGCTTTGGCAGCACACACATCAGCATGGGTTGTACAAGCCCGCTCAAAACCTTGGGTAATTACTTGTGGGGCTAGCCTTCACTGAAGCGCATGCTGCCAGAACTTCACTGCTAGTATGTAGAACTTCACTGCTTCACTGCTAGATTAAAGTTAGCCTGGTTATGTCTATTCAAGGCTACACCACACCTGATGATTATGTCTACATGGTTATGTCTACATCACATCCCATGATTGCAGTACAGAGATATCGCATGAGGCTCCTTTGCACTACCAGAGCACTGTAAAATGGCCTTAGGGAAGGAGGAAGATCTCAATATTAATGCAAAAGTGATAGTAATAAAATTATTATAACTTATTTTATTAGGTTGTTACTTGTTTTGCCTCTGTGTTGAATATTAAGACATAGCTACAAGTATGTTAGCTATAAGATGCTTGAAAATATAACAATACATATTATCAAAAAGAAAAGGAGTACTTGTGGCACCTTAGAGACTAACCAATTTATTTGAGCATGAGCTTTCGTGAGCTACAGCTCACTTCATAGGATGCATACTGTGGAAACTGCAGAAGACATTATATACACACAGAGACCATGAAACTATACCTCCTCCCACCCCACTCTCCTGCTGGTAATAGCTTATCTAAAGTGATCATCAAGTTGGGCCATGTCCAGCACAAATCCAGGTTTTCTCACCCTCCGCCCCCACCCACACAAACTCACTCTCCTGCTGGTAATAGCCCATCCAAAGTGACCACTCTCTTCACAATGTGTATGATAATCAAGGTGGGCCATTTCCTGCACAAATCCAGGTTCTCTCACCCTCTCACCCCCCTCCAAAAACCACACACACAAACTCACTCTCCTGCTGGTAATAGCCTATCCAAAGTGACCACTCTCCTTACAACGTGCATGATAATCAAGGTGGGCCATTTCCAGCACAAATCCAGGTTTTCTCACCCCCCCCCCCCACCTCCATACACACACAAACTCACTCTCCTGCTGGTAATAGCCTATCCAAAGTGACCACTCTCCTTACAACGTGCATGATAATCAAGGTGGGCCATTTCCAGCACAAATCCAGGTTTTCTCACCCCCCCCCCCACCTCCATACACACACAAACTCACTCTCCTGCTGGCAATAGCTCATCCAAACTGACCACTCTCCCCACAATGTGCATGACAATCAAGGTGGGCCACTTCCAGCATAAATACAAGTTTAACCAGAACGTCTGGGGGGGGGAGGTAGGAAAAAACAAGGGGAAATAGGCTACCTTGCATAATGACTTAGCCACTCCCAGTCTCTATTTAAGCCTAAATTAATAGTATCCAATTTGCAAATGAATTCCAATTCAGCAGTTTCTCGCTGGAGTCTGGATTTGAAGTTTTTTTGTTGTAAGATAGAGACCTTCATGTCTGTGATTGCGTGACCAGAGAGATTGAAGTGTTCTCCGACTGGTTTATGAATGTTATAATTCTTGACATCTGATTTGTGTCCATTTATTCTTTTACGTAGAGACTGTCCAGTGACAGTCTCTACGTAAAAGAATAAATGGACACAAATCAGATGTCAAGAATTATAACATTCATAAGCCAGTAGGAGAACACTTCAGTCTCTCTGGTCACGCAATCACAGACATGAAGGTCGCTATCTTACAACAAAAAAACTTTTTGCGAATACAGACTAACACGGCTGTTACTCTGAAATACATATTATATTTAGCTAGTTATGTTACAAAATGTTAACGCTAATCAAAGAAATTCCAGAAGGTTTCTGCTTCTATCTCCTAAGAACAAGCAAATGTCAGGAAGATAAACCCTCCCTAATCCTTTATGGCCCTTAAAAGTGACTCAGAAAAGTTGCATTTTAAACTTTACCATGCTTTAACTTTATATTATTTTCTTTGTGATATGTTTAAAAGATTAATTGGTTATTGAAATTTGAGCTTTGTGCAAAATATTTAATAGACATTTAATTTCTATAACAAACAAATTGTAACTCCAAGAAGCTTGCGTTAAAAAAACAAACCAAGTAAAACATTCATGTCTTAGGAAAAGACCTAATTGTAAAAAGAAAGGTAGAATGTGTTGTCAGAACAATAAATCTAGGAGTAAAGTGAGCCCTGCCAAACCCACTTTTAAACCTTTAAAACATCAGGAAAAGTATATGTAGTTGGAAATGTTGCAAAACTTTTATGTACTTCTTAAATGTGTAAATGGCACACACTTTTCTGAAATGCTTACTCAAGAGGAAGCCAACCCCAGGAAAACCTCCTCAAGACTTCAATATGGATTGGTGAGACAGTTAACTAACAGTTAATTAAGACATGGCACAAAGGGATTAGATTTAAACTCTTGTAATGATTTTACTGCGATATGAAATTGCTGCTGCAGCTTAAAAAACTAACAGTTTATTAATCACCAAATAGTTAAACCAGGTATTCCTGGAGAGAAGACAGGGGCAAACATTGGTAAATAGAGAAATAATTGAATTTAATTGTATTTAAGCTTCTTAATATTCATAATTGGCCTGTCTCAATACACCACATTGTATGGCTTATTCTAAGTAACTGATTTAAATATTTTCTTCAATTTCATAGTTTTAGTTAAGATTACTGACTTTGCCCAACAGTAAACTAGCTTGTTATTTATAAAAAACCAACAGGATCTTCCCGCCCTTAAACAAATTCTTTTGCCCAACAATAAACAGTTTTAAGTTTCTAGTAAGATACTAAGAATGGATTCACAATAATTTGGGAGAAATAATAGACCTTGGTCTCAAATTACCCAGAGACAAGTGCCTCACCAAAGGCAGGTTCACTCTCAAGGAAGTAATCTGTGTTAAAAGCTCTCCACAGAGAGACATACAAAACAGATTGTAATGGAAGTAAGAAATTTATCATTTGTGTTCTGTCATTTGTGTGGGTTGTTTAATGTTTTCTTTTTCTTTCTTTAATAATAAATTAGCTATGGTTAATGATTGTAATTATTTTCCTTAGTCTCAATTATGGCATCCCCTGAGGTGTGTAAAAGAACCCCTTTGACTAAATAGTGGGAGTCACACCCCTGAGATGGCAGTAAGAGAAACAATTTGTAAGAGCTGGCCTACCACTTCTTTCTATAAACAAAATATTTTTAGTAATTTTTAAAATAAAATTACTTGACTTCCAACAATTTAAATATACCCCTTTCAACCCAAAGAGAATCAAATCCTACTATAGGTAATGTATGGCATCTACACAGTGCACTACCATTATTGTCTGACCCTTACTTTGAAATGTGCTTTCTATATCTTAACGTATTTCAATTTCTTAAGTGCAACCTTAACTCTGAATTTCCTGGGTTTGTCATGCCTATTTGGGCAACAATTAGAGTGTTTGTTTATTTATTACTCTCAAGTTACTGATATAAACTCTCAACCCTAGCTTCCAGTTTAACTCTTTTATGTCTGGGAACTATTTGAAAAATATTCAAAAATGTATATATAAATACTAAACAAGAGACCCCAAGAGACCCAAAGAGACTGCTACCATTTGATATCTATAATGAGCTGAAGAGATGTAGACTCAACCTTAAATCATATTTTTATGTTTAACAATTACAGCCAGATTCACTTTGAGCTTTGCACTGCTCTACAACAGCACAAAGTAGCCAAAGAGTACAGAAAGTACTGATGAATCTGGCTCTTACTTTGCAACTGACTTATTGGTTTAGTTGTTTTGGGATATATATTTTACATTTTAATTATTTTTTTAAAAAATGTCTAGGCAAACTTACCAAGTAAACTTTTAGGATAAGAAACTCTGGAATTTGACTGTCATAGTTGTAAAGATATAGATTTATTTTTTTTTTAATTTATTTTGTGAATTTCTATCAAAGCCAAAAGGCAGGCAGGGCAGGAGCGGCACAGAGGGGGAAGGAATGTAGGGGGGAATGTGGAAGGATGACAGGGAGAAGGGGCAGAGAACTGGAATATGAAGCCAACTGAAGTCTCCATCCTCCAAGGGAGGGGTTCACTTTATCCATTAGGAGTCCCATTCTAATTAACCTGATCCTGTCCACTGGAGCAGGATTTTCCAATAATGAAAAACACAAGAGCTAGCATGTAGACACCAAACCCTTAAAAGCAGTGACAGATGGAGCCTAGTATTCTACCAATGAGCCCTTGATACATATGTACAATCCTCCTCATTCAGCTTATGAATTTCAACCAAGAGAACTGCAACACACAAATTAGCTAGAAAGAAAGGAATGATTGGTTGAGTTACCGCTAATATCACAATAGTGACCTGATCTATTTATCTGACCCATCTAGGGTCTAGATAATAATAATAATTAATAATAATTAGATAAAATAATCATTAGCTTAGTTGCAATTTAAAGTTTTTCAAATGTAGCAAAACCACAACATTTGAAGGCATTTTAACTAATAATTCAGAATGGTCTGTTATATTCAGTTAAGATCATTCATGCCAAAACAAGTGAGATAACAATACTAAATTTCTTAAATGCCCAACTTTCATGTTATAGCAGTCTCAGATGATAACCCAGCACATGTTGTTCATTTTAAGAACACTTTCACTGCAGATTTGACAAAACACAAAGAAGGTACCCATGTGAGATTTCTAAAGATAGCTACAGCACTCGAACCAAGGTTTAAGAATCTGAAGTGCCTTCCAAAATCTGAGAGGGACGAGGTGTGGAGCATGCTTTCAGATGTCTGAAAAGAGCAACACTCCAATGCGGAAACTACAGAATCCAAACCACCAAAAAAGAAACTCAACTTTCTGCTGGTGACATCTGACTCAGATAATGAAAATGAACATGTTGGTCTGCACTGCTCTGGATTGTTATCGAGCAGAACCCGTCATCAGCATAGATGCATATCCCCTGGAATGGTGGTTGAAGCATGAAGGGACATATGAATCTTTAGCGCATCTGTCATGTAAAAATCTTGTGACACGGGCTACAAAAGTGCTATGCAAATGCCTGTTCTCACTTTCAGGTGACATTTTAAACAAGAAGCGGGCAGCATTATCTCCTGCAAATGTAAACTAACTTGTTTGTCTGAGTGATTGGCTGAACAAGAAGTAGGACTGAGTGGACTTGCAGGGTCTAAAATTTTACATTGTTTTATTTTTGAATGCAGTTTTTTTTACATAATTTTACATTTGTAAGTTCAACTTTCTTACTTGTGTTAGGTGAATTGAAAAATACTATTTCTTTTGTTTTTTTACAGTGCAAAACCTTGTAATCAAAAATAAATATAAAGTAAGCACTGTACACTTTGTATTGTGTTGTAATTGAAATCAATTTATTTGAAAATGTAGAAAAATCCAAAAATATTTAAATAAATGGTATTCTATTATTGTTTAGCAGTGCGATTAATCGCAATTTTTTTAATCGCTTGACAGCCCTTATTTTAACTCAAACTAAGTAACAGATTAATCAGTTAATTGCCAGTTAGTTAATTCTGTACTCCAAGAGCATGTGTTGTAAAACTGGGATGTATACACTATATTAATCTAACAATAAAGAGGATGAATGAGAGAGAGCTTTCTTTGACAGGGTAACAAGTCTTGTAGATGGGGGGGGAAGCAGTAAATGTGGTATATCTTGACTTTAGTAAGGCTTTTGATACGGTCTCGCAAAACCTTCTCATAAACAAAATAGGGAAATACAACCTAGATAGAGCTACTATATGGTGGATGCATAACTGGTTGGAAACCATTCCCAGAGAATAGTTATCAATGGTTCACAGTCATGCTGGAAGGGCATAATGAGTGGGGTCCCACAGGGATCAGTTCTGGGTCTGGTTCTATTCAATATCTTCATCAATGATTTAGATAAAAGCACAGAGAGGACACTTATAAAGTTTGGAGATGATAACAAGCTGGGGATGGATGGATTTGTAAGTGCTTTGGAGGATAGGATTACAATTCAAAATGATCTGGAAAAACTGGAGAAATGGTCTGAAGAAAATAGGATGAAATTCAAAAAGGACAAATGCAAAGTACTCTGCTTAGGAAGGAACGATCAAATCTGCACATATACGAAACTGGAAATGACTGCCTAGGAAGGAGTACTGCGGAAAGGGATCTGGGGGTCATAGTGGATCACAAGCTAAATATGAGTCAACAGTGTACACTGTTTCAAAAAAAGCAAACATAATTCTGGAATGTATTAGCAAGAGTGTTGTAAGCAAGACACGAGAAGTAATTCTTCTGCTCTACTCCGTGCTGATTAGGCCTCAACTAGAGTATTGTGTCCAGTTCTGGGAGCCACATTTCAGGAAAGAAGTGGACAAACTGGAGAAAGTCCAGAGAAGAGCAACAAAAATGATTAAAAGTCTAGAAAACATGACGTATGAGGGAAGACTGAAAAAGGTTTGTTTAGTCTGGAGAAGAGAAGACTGAGAGGGGACATAATTTTCAAATACATAAAAGGTTGTTACAAGGAGGAGAAAAGTAAATTGTTCCCCTTAACCTCTGAGGATAGGACAAGAAGCAATGGGCTTAAATGGCAGAATGGGCGGTTTAAGTTAGAAAGTTTTTCCTAATATCAAACCATCAGGGATGGTCTAGATAATACTTAGTCTGGTCATGAGTGCAGGGGACTGGACTAGATGACCTCTCAAGGACTCTTCCAGTCCTACAATTCTATTAACCCCCAGTTAAAGTAAAAAAAACCTGAATTCAGCCTTATCTGTGGAATCACAACAAATGCCTCCATAATTAATCTGTTTTAACAACTGTACCTGCCTCTTATGAAGCAATGGACAAAACTTATCAGCATTTTAGAAACATATCCAAAACCAACATTCTAATATGTACACTATTATCCTCTATTTTATATAACAATATATTTGAATGTGCAAATTCAAATACAACAATATATTTGAATGCGCAAATTCAAAGATACTGTTTTTACCAAGGAAATGGTTAGCTTAGTTTGTCTTCCCAAAAGTGAAATCTATTTCTCATCTTGTTTCAAAAGCATTTTAAAATGCTAAACATGCAGTATAATTATGGCCTGTGTGTAAATCATGAAGGGCACAGGAATTGTGAAAATGCCCCCAAACCGTGAACTTTTAAATATTATTTTTAAAAGGAAAATGTCTACAATGCAGTCTTTAATACAAAAAATTACCTTAGCTAGTCAATTTCAAGTCAGAATGAATTTTACAAGTAACTTTAGTCAATTTTGTGACAGATATGGCAATTTCCTGTAATTTCTTGGACCAAACTTACTGAATTAAGTTAAACCTTCCTGAATTAAGTTTAAGTATCTTAGGAGTTCACTGTATTAAAAATGCAAATGTTTATGTATTACTGTGGGATTGTATATAACATCTCGTGGGGTGAAGGAAAGTTACATGAGTAATGTAAATCCTGGGAAGTGTTATAAGCTTCAGAGGACTATTTGAAACAATGTGTCAGACAAGAATGAACTTTTAAAGTTAAGTGGGTTTCCCAGGAAATCCCTAGGGCAAGGTGTGTGCAGATGTACCTCCTCCAGTTATGCAAGAAATCAGCTTTTTGAAGCTCTGCCTTGAGATGGGTCCTTGTCTGCTTATCACCTGGTTCATGAAAACAAGATCAGAGGCCAAACCATATAAAGGAGTGACTGACAGATTCACAAGTGTTCTTGTGCTGAGCAAAAGCTGTTATAAACTTGTAACCACAGGAAAACCCCTGTGTGGGGCTTGAAGGACTGACTCCTACCAGAGACTTTGCTGAAGTTGGGGGGTGATCTCTGGTAAGCTTATTAGCATGAGTGTAGGTTCTTTTATTGTTTTAATGTTTTCTCTGTAATGCTTTCATCTTAAGAATAAATGCTCGGAAAGAGCAGTGTGGTAAGTTATAACTGTGTGCAATTATGCTGTTTATAGCCCCTGAAGAGAAAGCAAAGCAGTCTGCTTAGGCAGTTTGACTTGCTGGGGAACTCACAGTGTAGGCAGGGAATTGTCTAGCCTAGAAAAAACTCCAGTCAGGAAGGAGAGAGATGCGGGTCTCCACCTAAGAGAGGCGACAACTGAGGAGCCGGAAGCCTGAGAGCAGGTGCCTTGGGTGGCCCTTACAGGGGGAATACTGGTGCAGTTGCCCTGCAAAGTGACAAACTTCAAGGACTAAATGTTACTTGTAAAATTCATTCTGTCCTTGAAATTGACTAAATTTACTTGTAAAATTCACTCCATGTGAACTCTGTGAAATTTAATACTTTGCCATTTACACAGTCATGAATTTTCTAAACAAATAAATTGTGATTTACATAGACTACGAAGTATAATCCCTAATTGCTTGCACTTCAACTATTGCACACATCTATAATAAAGATGATGCTATGCATTACAAAAACATTTCCCTATGTATCCATTTGCATCATACTACTCTGTGGGTGAATACTTTTGGGGTTAATTGGTTGTAGTACATGCTATAGAATTAAAAAAAAACAGATTTTTTTTTTCAGACAGAGACATGGTTTCTAATAGAGTGGCCTACCAGTCTTGATATAATCTTCAGCTGAGCATTTTAATACACTCTGTACGCCTGTTAATCAATAATTCTTTCTTTCCTACCAACAATGAGGAAGTTTTCAAAGCCTGCTCTTCCTCCATGGGTGCATCTCAGATAGAGGTTACGAAGGGAAAGATGCCAAATTTTCACCATTTCAAATACTTTGGCAGTGTACAACATTAAACAGATCTCTCTGGGTTTCAACATGGATTCTTCCAGAGATGGTACGTTTGACATGCAGTCTCCATTACATGTGTTCTCCTTATGAAAATTACGATTTATATACTCTTCTAATATATTACATAGGGCTTTGGTGTTTATTGTTACTGAGTTTTTTCCAGATGAAGTCTGTGCACTGCAGAAGTAAAACCGTTTTTTAAAACACTGCCAGCCCTGAAAATTCCCAGATATCTGAAAGTGAAGCTGGGTTTTCCTTACCATACATCATCACTGGTAATAAAGATTCTACAGTCCAAATCATGTGTTCATTTATGCTTGAATGACCTCATAAACAATAAAGGTGCCAATTTTACATCACCTCTTTTCATAGCAGAACCAAATTTAAGAGTTAAAGGCTGTTTAGTTGTATGTTTAATTAGTTGTATTTGTTTACTATAAATATAACAAAGAACAAGCAGTAAGCTTTGAACTTCCTAACTCTGGTGGATGTACATTTTGGAATCTGAATGTACTTTTTAATTGTGTGGCTGGTCATTCTCTCTCTCAAGGACAAATCAAAACTTTGGAACTAAACACCTCTGAATTTTGAAGAACATGACATACAAATCTGAATTAATCCATGTGTGTCTTAATACTAACATCAGGGATATAAAATAAAAGATGCTGAACTTCTAACACATCTGCTCTTAAAAAGAAAAGGAGTACTTGTGGCACCTTAGAGACAAACAAATTTATTTGATCATAAGCTTTCGTGAGCTACAGCTCACTTCATTGGATGCATGCAGTGGAAAATACAGTGGGGAGATTTAATATACACAGAGAACATGAAACAATGGGTGTTACCGTAGACACTGTAACAAGAGTGATCAGGTAAGTGAGCTATTACCAGCAGGAGAGAAAAAAACCCTTTTGTAGTGATAATCAAGGTGGGCCATTTCCAGCAGTTGACAAGAACTCTTGTTGCAGTGTATATGGTAACACCCATTATTTCATGTTCTCTGTGTACATAAAATCTCCCCACTGTATTTTCCACCGCATGCATCCGATGAAGTGAGCTGTAGCTCACGAAAGCTTATGCTCAAATCAATTTGTTAGTCTCTAAGGTGCCACAAGTACTCCTTTTCTTTTTGCAGATACAGACTAACACGGCTGCTACTCTGACATCTGTTCTTGATATTATGAGAGACAATGTAGTAAATTTAGTACATACCTCATAGCCAGGGCTGAAAGGAGACTGAGACAGCAAGTTGGAAAGAGGAAAAAGCAGAACAAAGTAGAAAAAAAAAGAAAAGAAAACAATGTTACTTTTGAAGGAAGTATGAATATTTTATCATTTTACATTGAGGGGCTACTACGCAGTAGAACATAAAAATTGATTAGGTATTCAGATAGAGCTACTAGATTATGTAACCTACTCTTTGGTCTTCAGATTATTAAAATTTCTGTTGAATAAGCAGCATACTATTACTAAGTTGAGAATGAAAAAAAAATCACTGTCAAAACTTTAGAATTCTGGATGGAGCTAGATTTTTTTAAAAACATCCTTTAAATGTAGACCCATAATCAATTATGAGCTCAAATGAAATAATTTAGATGCTTTACTGGATGATTTATGTATGCAGATGATATTTATGCTCATAAAGTGGAAAGTTAAAGTTTTCTCAGAGATCCATAAACAAATATACATTTACAGCACTATAAACAAGTTTCAAGTGTGGTGGTACAAGGAAAATTAAAACATCATTCTGGCATTTCATGATTATTGTCTCTCAAAGACTTCCTTGTCAATTACGCATGTTGAAAGTAAAGAGATTTTTTTTGCCCAACTGCCTGCCCTCCAAACCAATGGCTTGTCTACACTGCCTTGTAGTTTGAACTACAAGGGCATGAATAGCAAGGCACACCAAAGTGCTGAATTGTAACTGCCCTGTGTGGACGCTGAGGGCACAAACTAAAAGGTTCATAGTTTGCGTTAATGTAGTCCTCTTCAAACAGGACGATATTAATGCAAACTAGGAACCTTTTAATACATGCATGCAGTGTCCATACAGGGGAGTTACAGAGCAGCACTTTGGTGCGCATTGTTATTCATGCCCCTGTAGTCCGAACAGAGGGCAGAGTAGACATAGCCTAATCTTAAGTGTCTCAAACTAAAGCTGGGTTCTTTCTGGTTCATACAAAAGTCTGACTTCATAACTTTGTGAACAATTCTGGCTTTGGTACATTTCCAGGAATAGACTCTAACTTACTCACTGTCAGCTGTGTTGGGTCTGCAGGGTAAACCGGAGTAAAAAGTAGTTAACATTTCTTTTAGTCACTAAAGCAAGCAGAATTGACTCTGAACACACCCAAAAAATCAGCTCAGTAAGAAAGCTGTCACACTCTTTTATAGAGACTAACAAGAGGAGGAAGAGCTGGAGGGAAGGCTTATGAGAAACGTATTAGATTCAGTGTGTCTGCACACCCACAATGGATAGAGAGAGCAGAATTAGGGGCAAGGTTGAATGTTCTGTGAAAATATGGCTTCTTAATACAGCATCTTAACATTTTCTTTAAAACTGCAGTCATCATTTTGCACATACAAGTTTTATGCATGCATTTTTAATGCTTAAATCCGGGCACACAAAAATGAGACTTTTTATATCTCTATTAGATATCTAGCTACCTGATTTTTTTTGTGTTCAAATGATTCAACTTATTATTTTTAGTGCCTATAAATGTTCTATGCCCATAGAACAGAGCAAACAGAGAGAAAAAAAAACCATGGTGCCAGTCTTGCAGCATCTTACAATGACATCTCAGATGCAACAAAACAAGAATAGTGAAGAAACAAATGAGGGGGACAGACTGGAAGGAGAAAAGTTACATAGAAGTTACAGCATGAGGTTAGTCGTTCGACTGAATATGGTGATGATGATGATGAATTTTAAGTTCTCTGGGACAGGGACGATGTCTTCCTTTTGTATGTACAGCACCTAATGCAATTGGACCCTGTCCAAATTAAGACTAGATCCTTGCAACCTGTCTCAAAACCAATGGATCTGGGTCAGGCTGGATCTGAAAACCACCTAACTCCTCTCAGGCTTGGGTCAGGTGAGGTCATCTCTGATCACTTCCTCCTGTCCACGGGACTGATGTAGCGGTGGCTGTGTGCGTCCGGCACCACCTTAAAGAGATCTGTGTGCACTGTGGAGTGAGTGTGCTGACAAGTTGTATTGTCTCTCACTTGGCAGCATGCACGGTGCAGCGAGGCAATGGCAGCCCGCAGGAGCAGGTCACATAGCCACTGCTGCATGAACCCCATGGACACGAAGCAGCCAGAGATGAATCATGGGCCTAAGCTTGCAGGAAACCCTCACCAAGCTGAGTGCTAAGGACGAGATGGCAATGCTGACACAAGTTTGTGGGGAAGTGTCAGGTTTGGGACAGGCTTGGTCTGAAAGTGACTAGAACGCTCAGGCTGGGTTCAGGTTGGCTAAGTTTGGTCTGACTCTGGATTGACCAAGGCAGATCTTTAGTTGGGGCATTTAACTGCTATCACAATATAAATTACAACAAAAAATTGGCTTTAAGTGAGCACTGCAGAAAGAGAGAGTCCGAAGGAGGGATTAGAATGAAGAGAGCTACATAAGAACATAAGAATGGCACCTACTGGGTCAGACAAAAAGTCCATCTAGCCCAGTATACTGTCTTCCGACAGTGGCCAGTGCCAGGTGCCCCACAGGGAAAGAACAGAACAGGTAATCATCAAGTGATCCCTCTCCTGTCGCTCATTCCCAGCTTCTGGCAAACAGAGGCTAGGGACACCATTCCTGTCCATCCTGGCTAGTAGCCATTGATGGACCTATCCTCCATGAATTTATCTAGTCTTTTTTGAACGCTGTTATGGTTTTGGCCTTCAAAACATCTTCTGGCAAAGAGTTCCACGGGTTGACTGTGCATTGGGTGAAGAAATACTTCCTTTTGTTTGTTTTAAACCTGCTGCCTATTAATTTCATTTGGTGACCCCTAGTTCTTGTGTTATGAGAAGTAGTAAACAACACTTCCTTATCTACTTTCTCTACACCAGTCATGATTTTATAGACCTCAAGCATATCTCCCCATCGTGTCTCTTTTCCAAGCTGAAAAGTCCCAGTCTTATTAATCTCTCCTCAAACTGAAGCCGTTCCATACCCCTAATCGTTTTGTTGCCCTTTTCTGAACCTTGTCCAATTCCAATATATCTTTTTTGAGATGGGGTGATCACATCTGCACACAGTATTCAAGATGTGGGCGTACCATGGATTTATATAAAGGCAACACAATATTTTCTGTCCTATTTTCTGTCCCAGTCTTAATTATTCCCAGAATTCTGTTGGGTTTTTTGACTGCCGCTTCACATTGAATGGATGTTTTCAGAGAACTATCCACAATGACTCTAAGATCTCTTTCTTGAGTGGTAACAGCTAATTTAGACCCCATCATTTTATATGTATAGTTGGGATTATGCTTTCCAATGTGCATAACTTTGCATTTATCAACATTGAATTTCATCTGCCATTGTATTGCCCAGTCACCCAGTTTTGAGAGATCCTTTTGTAGCTCTTCTCAGTCTGCCTGGGTCTTAACTGTCATTAGTAATTTTGTATCATCTGCAAATTTTGCCATCTTACTGTTTACTCCTTTTTCCAGATCATTTATGAATATGTTGAATAGGACTGGTCCCAGAACAGACCCCTGGGGGACACCACTATTTATCTCTCCAGTCTGAAAACTGACCATTTATATCTACCCTTTGTTTCCTATCTTTTAACCAGTTACCAATCCATGAGAGTACCTTCCCTCTTGTCCTGTGTAGCTTACTTTGTGTAAGAGCCTTTGGCGAGGGACCTTGTCAAAGGCTTTCTGAAAATCTAAGTACACTATATTCACTGGATCCCCTTGGTCCACATGCTTGTTGACCCCCCTCAAAGAATTCTAGTAGATTGGTGAGGCATGATTTCCCCTTACTAAAACCATGGTGATACTTCCTCAATAAATTATGTTCATCTATATGTCTGACAATATTGTTCTTTATTATAGTTTCAACCAGTTTGCCTGGTACTGAAGTCAGGCATACCGGCCCGTAATTGCCAGGATCATCTCTGGAGCCCTTTTTAAAAATTGGCGTCACATTAGCTATCCTCCAGTCATCTGGTACAGAAGCTGATTTAAATGATAGGTTACAGACTACAGTTAGTAGTTCTGCAATTTCTCATTTGAGTTCCTTCAGAACTCTTGGATGAAACCAAATATGTATACAAAACAAGCATGAGAAAAACTATTCTTGCAAAAACAATGGGTACAATTTTAGAGGTCACTTTTGAGAATTTGGCCCTAAATGAGAAGCATTTTCTTCATGCAAATTTTTACCTCTGGAAGAAAAGAAAAATCAGAAAGTTACCTATTTAATTTTTCAAGGTTTAAGCATTTGACATGCTACTTGTTAAAGGTTTTTATTTTATCCATCTATATGTAATTGTAAACCATAATTTGGTAGGAAAATGATAGCATGGTACAAATTAATGATCTGTAAAGAAAAGAAATGTTACTAATATATATGCATTGCCACTCATTATGAATCCTACTATATTTCTTCATATTAAAATTCAGTGTAATAATCTGGATTTTTTTAAAGTAAGATTTTTTTTAAAAATGACATTTAATAAAGGTGTTTAAATAATTCAAGGAACATGTGTCCAACAACAGACAGGCAGGCCTTTAGTCACAGTATTAGAAGTCTAACAAACTTAAGTTTTCAAATTGAGCTGTACAGCTAACAGAGCATGTATATAGAGAGGCCTGAACCAAAGCCCCCGAACACCCCTAAACTTTACAAAGTGTATCAATAGGATTGTTCAGCATTCTACAGCACAGATTATCTATTTAATGTTCCAGAAAGGTGATTTAATGACAGTTCTGGAAGCCGAAGTCCAGTATGCTCAGAACGCATACAATAATGGCAGCCTTGAGACCCTCAACTAAGACACCCAATTACTATATGTAGGTCACCAACCAGACATTAGATGATCATCTGAATCATTACTTAACTGGGCTGGGTACAGACAAATGGCCTAAATGACAAAGGCTCCATATTCTGTCACCAATCCTCTAACCCATCCTCCTCCCAAAATTATTTGTAACGATTATTTTTTAGGAACAGCAAATTCTCAAGATGTAATCATGCATCAAGGGAAGTAAAAAAAAATGTCTTGCACTTTCCATAAATGTTATTCAAAATTCAGCCTAGGGTTACATAATAATCAAATATTAACATTTATATATTGTTCCTGAGAAGCATCTTATCCTTTTTAATCCAATGTGTCTTTTTTGGCAGTACTCAGTCCTGCAGCAATTTTAAGCTGTTTAAAATTTACATAAAGTGGCAGCCCCCCTTTTTAACCACAGTTCTGGAAACAATCTAAAATAGTGTCACATTGCCTCTTAATTTCATTTTTATCAATATTGTAATGACATTAGTAAGTGTGCATTTCTAAAATAAACCTTGAAAAGCACAATGTGCAACTTTTTGTTGTTCTACTAAATATTTTAAGTAGGTTTTTATTTTAAAAATATATGTATTCATAATGTGCACCTGAATTTCTAAGTAGGTTTATTATAATTAGTGGCATCTGTAGATAATTGGGGTTCATGGATGGTGTTGCATGTAACACTAGGCCTATGTTGTTTGAATAACACTCTTGTCGTATATCAAGTTCAATAAGTGTAACATTTTAATTAGAAACAAAACAAGACAATGATTATTCTCATATGCTTATAAATTCTTTCCTCTTTTTTGAATTAAAATGTTTTTAAACTTTCATTTACTATTAGATTCATTTCTGTGTGCACAATGCAGCTTTTTTAGCTATTAAAATATATTAATCATGGCAGTGTGTATCCCTCTCCATGACAAAAAATATATAGTAACCTAACTTGTTCTAGGTTTCAGAGTAGCCCAACTGTTCCTCACACATTCTTGTCAACTGCTGGAAATGGCCCACCTTGATTATCACTACAAAAGGTTTCCCCTCCTCCCACCCCGCTCTCCTGCTGGTAATAGCTCACCCTACCTGATCACTCTAGTTACAGTGTGTATGGTAACACCCATTGTTTCATGTTCTCCATGTATATAAAATCTCTCCACTGTATTTTCCACTGCATGCATCTGATGAAGTGAGCTGTAGCTCACGAAAGCTTATGCTCAAATAAATTCGTTAGTCTCTAAGGTGCCACAAGTCCTTCTTTTTGCAGATACAGACTGACACAGCTGGTACTCTGAAACCCGTGATTAGTAAAGCGCTCTAATTGTCCCATGTAGACCCTGCTGGCACGTTAATGTCAACGTGCATGAGAGTGTGCCAGAAGGAGCTATATGGGACAGTTAGAGTGCAGCATATTAGAGTCCTTGATAAATCACACCCCAGTACTTTGCTTTTCTAAAACAAGATGCACATGTAAACATCACCAAATACAAAAGGATGATTTGCAGAACAAACTATTCCGAGTACTAGTCAAAGTGCTGTTTGTTCTGTAGGAATCATTGTGGTTCATGCACTACACAGATGAAAAATGTCTGAACACACACATACACACACACACACAAAACCAAGAGCAGAAGTTATTCAGATATTTAATGAGCCCCAATTTCAAGTGTTCTCCTGAGGCCATTTTTCGCTGTACCACAAATCAATACATATGCAGCTTTGACATGAAAGATTTTTTTTCAATTATGCAGTAAACATATTTGTCATATCAATTCTAATTTTATGGGCCAATTCTACAACCAGACCCTCAAATACCATAATCCTTCAAAATGGATTATTATTTACTGTGTTAGGGTTATGATGGAAGCAGAGTTTGACAAATATGCATTCATATGCTGAGACAGGGTCCTTCCTTTTGTGTTAAGGTGCTCTTTTTTACAACAAGGTAAAATTTGTGTGGTAAATTTACATACCCTTCTCTCACTGTGTCTAGTAGGAAGAACAAATCCCAAAACGTTAAAGTTCATTTGTTTCGGCAACTCTTATTATTTTAGTAATTAGATAATTGCATACCAGAAGGGCCTCATCTGGGGTGGTAGGTGAGAGTTCTGCAGATACTGTCCGAATAGTGCTGAGTCCCGTTAAGGAAACATTTGAGAGTCGTCTTTTACGTACACCGCTGCAGTTGTTAGGGATTTTAAATGCACACCTCTTATGGTAGTTTAGACCACATCCTGAAAAGGAAAACATGAAGCCTTCCTATTAAAGATTATTTCAGAATAAAGTAGAAATGTATTTTTATATTGAACAAAAATGCCACCCTAATTTTCTCTGAAGCTATTGGTATTCAGCATTACTATTTTGCTTTAAGTTTTGCTAGTTTAAAAAAGTGTTAAGGCAAATCTCAGTGGTCTATAGATAATTCAATAAACTTCCAAAAGTTACCACCATGACCAAACCTCAGTCTTAGTCCCTCATTTGCCAAGAATCTATGAGCAGAAGGCATTACTGTGGCTGTACACTTAGTACATGGGAGGTATGGAAAAAAGATTTAATTTCATGTCAGTCATTGGCAACATTCCAACAGGAGCTGAGCACAGATGCTCTGGGTAAAATGAGAATGATCACAGCAAATATCTATACTCTGATCTCTTACCAGTATTGCTCAAGAGCAACTTTAATGAAGTCAATAGAATTACACTGGTATAACATCAGAGAAAAGAATTAGGCACAGGGTGTGAGAAATTTACATGACAGAAAGGCCTTTCCTCAGATAAAGATTAGGCATGGACAACCCGTCCGTGACGCCTCCTGGGGGTACAGAGTGAGGCTTCCACCTGTCTTTAGGGTGAGGAAGCCTTGCCTGTACCTTTCGTGGGTCAGCTTCCTGACTCCACCGGCACAGACAACACAAGCACTCCCCGCTTAACATACGGAGGCTCTGCCCAGCCACTACTCCACTGGACGCTCTTAGCATTCAAAGATTCACTGCTCCCAAAGGAACAGTACACCCCAGCTTACCACATACACCTCAGATCACAGCTCCACTTAACACAGGGCCCTTAGATAAATTTATAGGACAAATGATTAAACTTTTATTTAACAAAGTATAGAGATTCGAGAGATAGTAAGTAGAAATATTGGAAACAAATGGTTACATACAAAATAAAATCATAACACTCATTCTATAGCCTAGACTTAACTAACAAGTTACTGTCATGTCTTATAGGGCAGAGCTCACCCAAAATCCATCCCATGTATTACAGCCAGGCTTGGCTGGGATCTTCCATTTGAGAGACAAGCTAAATTGTCAACTTTCCTCCACAGTGTAAAAGATTCAGGGTGTCTCCCTGTACCCTCAATTATACTCCCATAACCATTATCTTTACTCATAAGCAGGACCCTCCCTGATGGTTGTTGTTTTCCTGTGTGCCTTTTTCTTGTCAATTTTACAATCTCTTGATTAGCATATGGCTCAGACTGTAGCTAGCCTCCATTGTGAAGCGGACAACACTCAATACACACATTACCAGCCAGAGAGTCATAAAAGTGTCTCTTCCTTCCTACCTGACAGGAGCTGATCTGCCCTAACTAACATACCTTAAGAACATAATTTTCAGTACAGATACATAATTCCTTAAACATTATCCGTACATACATTTTGCAATGATTACGATGACCAGTGGACTCTTGGCTCTTGGTAGAGAGCTCATATGCCACCTTTTGGTAAACTTAATATGCATACATCTGACCTTGGGGATGCCTGTAAAACTCTATGCACCCTTTGCCACCAAAAGGTTCCTGGGTCACACCCTCCTCCGGGCCTAAATTCTGGATTTATAGTATGATAAGACCTCATGATGAAGAGAGCCTAGGCTGGCATTTGGTGGTGTGAGGGGAGGAAAATTTGAAACTGGAGACAGCAGTACCAGATTATGGCTAAATAAAGACAGGAGAAAGTGAAAGCTGATAAAAAAGTTTCATGTTCTTTGTTGATTTCTATCCAGTTCAATCCCAATGAACCCAGTGGCATTCTAGAGGATGCCAGTCAATATAAGATTTTGGACCCATGAGATTTTAAAAAGTTATTATTATTATTAACAAACAACTAATATCAAACACTAAGGCTATGTCTACACTACAAATTACTTTGGTATAAATTATGTTGTTCAAGGGTGTGAATAATCCATACCCCTGAGCAATGTAAGTTATACCAACCTAAGTGCCATTGTAGACAGCGCTATGTCAGTGAGAGAGCTTCTCCTGCCAACATAGCTACTGCCCCTCATGGAGGCAGGAGTTATGAAGCCGACAGGAGAGCTCTCTCCCGTCAGCTTAGAGCATTTTCACCAAACGTGCTGCAGCTGGGCCTCTGTAAATTATGTAGTGTAAACACAGCCTGTAACTAAACACATAAAAGTGATCAATAGTAGTAAATCTAGTTATCTTTGCACTTCAACAGTACAATATTTTGCAGCCAACAGTATTACTATTTGTCTGTGAATGACATGGGATATACATTTTTTTCCCCTTTAAAGAAGCCTGGATATCTTGAAGAGTAAGGACTGCAAATGTACTCATAAAATAGCTGGACTTTCCAAAGCAGCAGACATTCAGAAAGTTTACTGTGTTGTCCCAAGAAACGTTCCCTAGATTCAGAGTCATTCAGCTACCATTTGTTCATTTATTCTAGGCCAGGAGGAGAAAGATCATTATCACTATACTTGTTACTTTAGTCATACTAGGCATCTTGTTTTGAATTCCCACAATATTTTTATTCCATTATTAGCTTTACTCCAGAAATTGCTATATTTATTTTCTTGATGTCCTTTTTCTGTCATCTCAATTCATCAATGAGTTAGGTCAGAAAACCATACAAAATTACTCTTTATTTAAACACAATATCTTTTTTAAAAGGGAAGAGAGTAGATCCCATTTCCCCAGCAGAATAATGGCTTACGCCTTTTGAACTCCTCCTCCTAAATAATCTGCTCTGGTAATTATAAACATTTAAATGTGCAAATTCAGAGAGGAGTGAGATTAATCAGATAAGGACTCTGTTCAACAATGAATATACTTCTAGGCAAATTCACATGTCTTTCTGACTTTCTGCCAGCATATCCCACCCAACCACACCCAGAGTACAAATCATAAGACTCCACTAAGCCTGATGGCTTTGCATTACTTAATGTTAGGGAAGATAATGGAGACGCCACAAACAATTTTTAAAAAAGATTCAGGGCCTAAAACTGGATAAGACAATGAGAAAAACAAATTTATTTTTCATTTTTAAAAAATTCTCCTTAATGGCTGGAGTATAGAATCATAGAATATCAGGGTTGGAAGAGACCTCAGGAGGTCATCTAGTCCAACCCCCTGCTCAAAGCAGGACCGATCCCCAATTAAATCATCCCAGCCAGGGCTCTGTCAAGCCGGACCTTAAAAACTTCTAAGGAAGGAGATTTCACCACCTCCCTAGGTAACGCATTCCAGTGTTTCACCCCCCTGCTGGTGGTGGAGTAACCCTGATCAGTGTAGCCCCTGCTGAAAACAATGAGTCATGCCTCTCAACCTGCCTACGTTCAAATATGCAGTGTTTGCCAAATACCCAAAATGAAGAAAACAAACAAAAATAAATTCATGGAGGAAAATTAACATGTGGGATTCATTTTTTAGTGCAAAAAATTCTGACTATAATCTTAGTTACATATTCTTATTTTTACTGTAAATAATATTTAATAGCAAAAAGGGAATGAACACCAAATTAATGTGCAACATAGGAAACTTTGGGTCTACATTGTGCGATTGTCTCTTGAAATGAAAGCCATCCAATAGGTATGCAATGAGTTTTGTGCTCTTTTTCATACACACACGACTCCTAGTAATTTTAACTGAGGGTGCATTTACATATTGACTAGCGAAATGGTAGTGGATTTACTTGACATAGTAGTATAGGAGATAGCACAAACCATGAAAATATTTACTTTCAAATCTTTATACGAATTCCATCATTAATATCTTTGCCTTTATTTGCTGGGAATATTTAAATAAGGAACCATTCTCTGTCACATGGCAGAATTTCTATTTGCTCATCAAAAGCCTTGTCTATATAAAAAAGTTGCATTGTTACTGCTTATACCACCATAATTAAACCAATTTAACTAAACCAACTGTGTGTTCACACTCTTGTGATTGCACCAGTACAGCCATATTGAATTAGAAACCATGCGTGAAATCCTGGATCCATGGAAATCAAACTCCCATTGATTTCAGTGAAGCCTGGATTTTACTCCATATATTCACACAACACTGTGCTGCACTGATTGTACTGCTTTGCTGTCTCAGTAAGTACTCTGAAGTACCTTGGATTCGCTCCATCCTCACTATATTCTGACCAGTTTCCACAATGCATTATGGGATGTCCCTTGGAGACCAGAAGTATAGTTCTGGTGCCCACACTATTTTGAAATACTGTCAAGCACAGAAGTGGCATGCTTGACTCCAGTCTCTGACTCAGATTGGAAAGCCAATGCTAACTTACCTTCACATTTAAGTCCCTGACGCACAAGACCCCACAGCATTTCTCCACAGTGGTCACAGAAAGCTGGTGCTCGGTATGAATGAACAAACAGAGCATGGGGACGGATCTGAAAGTCTTCAAATGTGGCAGAAGCTGTAAAAACAAAAACATATAAAAGATAAAGCTAATTAATACCATAACAAATCTGTATCATTACATGATATTTTATTGTAATAGGTAATTTGATATTTCTTTTTTTTTCAGATATGATTGAAATATAATCATTGTTATCTTGAGTTTCTCTCTTGTGGTCATTATTGTAAATGGAATTATTCTTTATTCGTGCAAAATTTAATTTATAGAAAGAAAAGTATGAATTCGCAATTGCTTGGAAATATAATATCCTATTCCAAGGATAAAATGCTAGTAACTATCAGCCATACCAAAATGAATGTTAGAAAAATGTAAAAGTGTGCTTCCAAGTTTTTTTGCCAGTACTTCAGATGTAAACTAAAGTTGCAACAAACTTTTATACTTTCCTTTCTAACTTTTGTACTGCTTAGAATAATACTGATCTCTTACCAGAGCTATCATATACACAACTATTAAAATGTGTGTATTTATGAAATCTTTGTTCATAATATCTATTGTACTCATGTCCAAGCCTGTCATTTACATTACTTTATAATCCTTCATTTTTATAGTATATTCTAATGTACTGACCAAGGATTTTTTTAAGTTTGTTTTTAAATTGTTTTAAATGTTCTCATCAAAATTTAAAGGTGTGATTATTTGCCACTTTTTCATAATGGTTGTATGAGGTAGTTGCTACATTCGTCCAGATTTATTAAGACTCTCTTTGAGGCAATGTGATAAATAACATTTTGGTAATCTAGAATGAGTATTATCTGTTTTCTAGCAAAGGCATAAAGAATGATTACTGCATTAAACCTCTGCCATAAATTAGCAAAGGATTCAACCAAATTTCAAGACATTTTTCTAAGCACTATTTTATAAGATTGCATCATTATGTGAAAATAGACAGAAGCTAAGATACATTGCATAGGAGCATGTAGCTGCAAGTCTTTATCAAACACGGAAAATGAAAGTGGATCAAGAAGGGCCACTGATGGAGACCATTTCTTAACAGGAAGCATGTTACCATTTGCCTAATCAAATGTTAAAAAAACAAAAGCAGTTACTAACCTTTCCATAACTGTTGTTCTTCAAGATGTGTTGCACGTGTCCATTCCAATGTAGGTGTGTGTGCGCCTTGCCCAGTGCTGATACATCTGTGACAAGGGACAGCGACGGATGGGGCCATGAGAACGGAACGCCCACGCAAACCACCAGCAGGTCCAGCCACCAACCAAGGGAGATGAGAACCGGGGTGAGAAACCCTGAGGATTGTGTTCATATGGTGGTGTTTTGTTGAGTACACCAAAGCCAGCCATGCCTGGAGACGTCTAAGTCAAAGTCTTGCGTACTGAACTATGTAAGTACATGAGGTCATTTGACCCAAGAGCCTCAGGCAACTCTGTGCTGTTATAATCAGGCATTCCTTGAGGTGCTCTATAAGCATCATGATTGCCTGAATCTGCCCTTCTGGGACAAAGGCTCTGGCTTGGTCAGAGTTGAGCACCAATTCAATGGACTCTATCCTTTGTACTGGGGAAAGGGTAGATTTCTACATATTCATTAGTAGGCCTAGGTCCCAGAAGGTTGACTGGATGAGATGTACGCTGGACTCCACCTGAGCCCTAGTCCAGCCTCTGACCAGCCAGTCGCCAAGGTAAGGGTAAACCTGAACCCCTTGCCTCCTTAGGGAGACTGCTACGACCACCATGTGCTTTGTAAACACTCATGGTGCTGCCGATAGACAGAGCAGGAGAACTGTGAAGTGGCGGTGCATGTGATTCACAACAAACCTGAGGAACCTTCTGTCCCCCTGAAATATCAAAATGTGAAAATAAGCATCTCTCAAATCAAGGCTGATGTACCAGTCCCCTCTATCTAGGAAAGGGATGATGGAAGACAATGAGACCATGTGGAACATTACCTTCTTGAGGTAACTGTTGGGCTGCCACAGGTCCAGGATAGGTCTGAAACCTCTCTTGGCTTTCAGGATTAGAAAATAATGGGAGTAGAACCCTCAATCACTTAAATTCTATAGAACTTCTTCCAAGGCTCCCACCTGTAAGAGCAACTGCACTTCTTGGGCTAGAAGTGGCTCATGAGAAGTGTCCCTGAAGAGGGATGGGAAGGGGGATGGGATGGGCGGAAGAAAATTGAATTGGAGGGTATATCCCACTTCTATAGTGCTTAGTACCCAAGGGTCTGTAATAATACGGGACCATGCCTGAAGGAAGTGGAACAAGTGGTCTGCAAAGAAAGTGCAGGTTGGATCCAAAGTCTCTGTGGCTGGTACACTGTCCCCATGAGTCCCATCAAAAGGCCTGCTTAGAGTGCCTGGAATGTCTTGGGGAAGCAGGCATTGATGAAGAGAACGACTGGGGTGGAGGTCTCTGCTTGAAGTCTCTGCTCCTCTTCCTCTGTGACTCCTTCTTGGCCGGTGGAAGGAAGAACCAGAAGGAAGGCTGGGGCATAAAATCCTTTCTCATAGATGCTGGGGTGTATAAGATCAGGAACTCCAGAGCAGCCCTGGAATCCTTGAGGCCATGGAGCTTAAAGTCTGTCTGCTCTGAAAAGAGCAAAGTGCCCTCAAAGAGAAGATCCTGGAGGGTCTGTTGGACTTCATGTGGGAAGCCTGAGGATTGGAGCCAGGAACTTCTATGCATAACCACTGTGGAGGCCATGAACCTGGCTGCTGAAACTGCAGCTTCCAGGGTCCCTTGTAGGGAAGCCCTTGCTAAAGACTTCCCCTCCTCCACCAAAGAGGAGAACTTGTGTCTGGCCTCTTGGCCCATCAAGTCCTTAAACTTTAACAAGGAGTCCCAAATGTTAAAGTCATAACCTGCTTGTTAGTTCGTGATCCTGAGCTGCAAACCCCCAGTTGAGTAGGCCTTCCTCCCAAACAGGTCTAGCTTCTTAGAGTCTTTTGACTTAGGGGCCACTCATGGTAAACCCTGTTGCTCTCACTAATTGGAAGCTGAGACCACCAAGGATTCTGGGAGGGGATAAGTAAGTAAAAATTCATATCCCTTAGCCAGGACAAAGTTCTTCTTTTTGGCCTTTTTGGCTGTGGGAGGTAGGGATGCTGGGGTTTGCCTTTTACTGGGTCCCTGATGGCCTTGTTGAGGGAAAGGGCCACTCTTGTCAGGCCTGCTGCAGCCAAGATGTTCAACAAAGAGGGGAGGATTCCTTAACCTCCTCCATCTGGATGCCCAGATTTTGGGCCACTCTCTTAAGAACATCCTTATAGTTGTCATGGGAGGGTGCTATGTCAGCTCCTGCCACAGGCCTCGTCAGGAGAAGAGGAGGAGGAATCCTGCACCAGCCGGGAGCACTGGCCTTTGCCTTTGGCACCGGGCAGGTCATGTGGTTTTAGCTCCTGGTAGTGAGTACTGGTCTGGTACTGGAGCCTGGATCAGGCTCTGCTCGAAGAGGCAGCGGTACTCTTCCCTCAGAGGCCATCGAGTAGGAGCATCTCGATCGAGAACCCTGTGTAAGGGGAAATGCCCATGGGTTCCAGAAGGGCCACTGTATCGGCACCTGCCACTAACCAGGAGGCCAAGCAACTGACAGAATGCCTGGCCCAGGTCCATCACAGGGTAGTACCAACTTGCATGCCAGGGCCGATTGCTGTGGAAGATATATGACTCCGATGATGAGGAATCGCTGTCTGGAGAACAGGGAGGAGCAGTTCCCACTAGTTCCAGTGACCAGTACCAAGGCAGGGAAGACCAGGACTGGGACATCATGACCAGCTCCCCCTTAGACGATACCGAGGGCCTTGGTACCGAGCTATAGCCAGTAGCTTTTCTGCCTGCTGACACCGACACCATTGGCTCTTGTACCACTGGCGACACCAGCACCGACAGCAGGAGCAGGTCTCTAGCTGCAGCCAAAGTCTCCAGCGTGTATGGTACCGCCGAAGTGCTGGTACTGTGCTGCCCCTCCAGTGCTGATGGATTGATCAGTGCCAGGCTCTATGGCACCTGCAATGTGGCTGGAGTGAATGGCACTGCCTGAGTTGCTGGAGATGCAGAATGGCCCTGCAGAGATCGCACTCCGCTGTGGTCTCCATGTCTGGCTAGGAGTCGGGGAACATCTTCTTCTGTTTCTTCCTCAGCACCAGAGATGGTGAACGGTGCCAAGGTTCTCAGATGGCGACAGGAGCGCCATGCCTCGGCACTGGTAGCAAAGGAAACTCTGCTAAAACAGAGAAACTAAGTCTAACAACTACAAAAGAAAAGTTAGCTAACTATGAATAAAACTATGTACAACAAAGTAGGAAACAAAGTCCGCTGAGGAAGATTTGTAAGAACAAGGACAGAGAAGTTCCAGCGACTGTCCTGGGTGGCAAGAAGGAACTAAGGGAGCATGGAAACACCAATGCCCTATATACCGTTGCTATGGATGTGTGGCACCAGCAGGCACAGAGCTGACCCGGTGGATATCACTGAGGGAAAAATTTATGGTGGCTGTACTCGGAACACACACACACCTATATTGGAATGGAGATGTGCAATCACTCAAGAATAGGAAGTTTCACAGAAAGGTCATAAATTGGCCTGCACTCGTTGAAGTAAATTTCAAATCCTCTTGGGACAGGTGCAACAATTCCAACTGTTGGAACAGCTACGATAGTTAGAATAATCATTTGGGGATTGGCTTAAACTACAGAATAGGCAGCTACAGTATATAAAGACATTTTGGTTCCAGATCATCAGTGTTCAAATGTTTGATTTGAATCAAAGATTTATTTGGCCTCATTACAAGAGTGGGAGTGAAACTGACAATCTGAAGGATCGGGAACAGGCTTTAAAGCGTACTACAGGGAGATAAGCCAGGGCCTTAGCAAAGACGATATATCTCTGGAGGTGTGAACAAAGTGGTGTATTTATATTTTAATCATGCAGCTGAAGCTACAAAAATGTCTTTTAAAGCTGTGTTTGAGTTTGTGCCACAGTACTAATCTGTGAATAATTTTATTGATCAGATATTGCATTCATGGGCATTACATAAAACAGATAGACAAGATATGACAATCCTTAAAGCCTCAGTTTAAGACAGGATTTAAACATATGATTAAATCAGTCCTGGTTAAGAACAGAATTTAAGCATGTGCTTAAATCCCATGGATGTGAACAGGATTGAGCACATGCTTAGATGCTGTCCTGAATAGGAATACTTTCGGGAACTGGGGCCTAAGTAATACATCACACGATGTCATGCTAATTGTTTATGGTTCAATCCAAATAAAGTCTTGAGACCCAACCACTGTTGGGCCCATTTCCAGTCCTTTCACATTAATGGAGAGAGAACTGAAATACCAATCAAGGGGAGGTTTTGCAGTAGTTATAGAGCTGATTATAATAAAGGCCAGCTGTAGTTAAGTCAGTTCTGTCTCTGTATGAGGTTGCACCACTTAGGAAAGACATTTCTAAGAATTTCTACAGAGAAATAGTGTTAGCTCTGTCTAATCACACCAGCTTTTAGACTTGGGAATTTGTATCACAGATCTTCATCACATCAAATCAAAAATGGGATCAAATGACTCACTACTATGGAATTAAACAAATTCTTTTCCACTTTACGCAACCCAAATCACCTAAAAATTCACTCCAGTCAAAAAGCCTTTATGAATGGGTCGTCATTTGTTTTGTACGGAGTTTCCAATTTCGGATTTTCCTAATAGACTATGTAAAAATGATTTAATATTCCAGTCGTAATAATTGCATCCTTCCTATAGACAGTCCAATAGATTACGACATCCTGATTCAGAATTAAAATAGTTTTGAATTATTTAACATGGGCTGCAGACAAACAATATACATTTATTCAGATGCATTTCAGTCAACCAAGGTTTAGATCACCTAAGAAAAACAACTGCGGGGAGTTATTGCTCTAGGGTTTTTCAGAATAAAGCGGTCAACTCCATTTTTAAGTCAATGTTGGCCTTGGGGTATCCATAAACAAAAATAATCAAAATAGATTTTACATTGTTTAGCAGACTTCTTCAAGAGTTTACTTTGGCTTGGACTGAACATGAATTGGCATCTACACATCCAAAGTAAGGAACTGATCCTGAGATGTGTTCCATGCTGGCAACTCCCATTGACATCAATGTGAGTTATTCTCAGGGCTTGATCCCACAGTGCATATTTTAGGTTCTAAATTCAACTATTTTAGGGAAACAAGCTCTGTGTTCATAGGAATAATCTTTAAATGTTTGTGTTGCCTGAAACTTTCAGTTAAATCTATGCCTGGTTTGATGGCCAGTGAGATATTACACTGGTCAAAGTAAATTTGCTTTCTGTGTCATCAGCCAGAACACATAAGTAAATCAAAACTAATGTATATTGTCTATTGGGTTTGGACCTGAAACTGTTACATAATCTACTTGCCATATTCCAGTGGTTATTTCTGTAGATGTAATATAGGCAGTTGAAAATGCAACAGCATTTTTGTTAACATATTAGTAATCAAATTACTTATTAAATGGAGAATTATGATTAACCAAAATGACTTAGGCTCCAGTTCAGCAAAACATTTAAGCATGTGCTAAAGTCCATCCCTATTCATTAAAATACATAAGCGCATGCTTAATTTAAAGCACATCCTTAAGTCCAACTGAAGTCAGTGGGAATTGAACATGTATCTAAAGTTAAACACATGCTTAAATGCTTTGCTGAGCAGGGATGGACTGCTAAATTGCAGGGCTTAGTGAGAAATTTTTGTCTAGGCTCATTTGTGAATGATATATTAGATAGCAGATACAATGCAGAAAAGGCACAGCATAGACTTTGAACAATGCAATAACTTTTATTTATCATAGAATCATAGAATATTAGGGTTGGAAGAGACCTCAAGAGGTCATCTAGTCCAATCCCCTGCTCAAAGCAGGACAAACACCAACTAAATCATCCCAGCCAGGGCTTTGTCAAGCCGGGCCTTAAAAACCTCTAAGGATGGAAATTCTACCACCTCCCTAGGTAACCCATTCCAGTGCTTCACCACCCTCCTAGTGAAAAAGTGTTTCCTAATATCCAACCTAGACCTCCCCACTGCAACTTGAGACCACTGCTCCTTGTTCTGTCATCTGCCATCACTGAGAACAGCCTAGCTCCATCCTCTTTGGAACCCCCCTTCAGGTAGTTGAAAGCAGCTATCAAATCCTCCCTCACTCTTCTCTTCTGCGGACTAAATAACCCCAGTTCCCTCAGCCTCTGCTCATAACTCATGTGCCACAGCCTCCTAATCATTTTCGTTGCCCTCCGCTGGACTCTCTCCAATTTGTCCACATCCCTTCTGTAGTGGGGGGACCAAAACTGGACACAATACTCCAGGGGTGGCCTCACCAGTGCCGAATAGAGGGGAATAATCACTTCCCTCCAGGGCCGGCCCACAACATTTTGGCACCTGAGGCGGGGAGCTCAAATGACGCCCCCATGCCCTCTCGCTTGGGCCAAAACTTTGAAAGGTTTCAATTCTGCCTTCTTCCTGTTCTACTCCTCTCATGGTACTGCTCTGCTAGGTAGCAGAGAGAATACATATGCACCAGCAGAAGACACAATTTGCTACACTTTGGGTCCCAGTGGCACCTCCCCACAGTCTGGCACCTGAGGCGGCCGCCTCAGTTCGCCTCATGGTAAGGCCAGCCCTGCTTCCCTCGATCTGCTGGCAATGCTCCTACTAATACAACCCAATATGCCATTGGCCTTCTAAGTTTGATAAGTTAATGGAAGAAAAATTCATTTTTAGTTATACCCAAAATTAGCTATTGATTTAAAAGAATTGAAGATTGTGACTGAAGTGAATCTGAAATTTAATTTTTCCATAAGTAGTTTTGCTACTGCTGCATTCAGTCCCACCTGCAATGGATAAACTGATGACAAGTTTTGGTTGCTCAGTGCATCCTCTCATTTTGTTTTTTTTTGTCAGTATTATCCTCGCTTTCTCCCAGGCTGACTCAAGTGGTAAAGAAAGAATTGTCATCCCTTCTACTAAAGCTGTAATTGATCCAGCTGGGGTCCCTGCAGATTAATTGACAGGTCATCATGGCTCATGCACTCAGCATAAAAATTGAGCTTTCTACCATTTACATAGTGATGGCCTACTCTATTTGTTGTTTAATTCAGACTGCAAGCAGAATATTAAACAGAACAATTTTATCTGTAATAAAGTTAAATGCAAAACATTATGTTAATGCAGCATTAAGTGTTCAGAATTCAAATAAAAATAGTCAGGAAAAACAAAAATGTAAGCAGCAGTGAACTTGGTCTTGCTGCATGCCTGCAGTATTTTCTATTCACCCAGTTCTCTAGTGAAGACACATTTATCATTCTGCAAGCTAGTTTCAGTAAGGTTTAGTCATGATCCAAGATCATGTTTTATGATGACCTCATTTTCCAGTGAAGACAAGCCCAAAAGGAGCAGGATTTTATTAGGTCTTCCTTAAATTATAATAACTGTTCAAAAATGATTTTTCACTTGCTTGTAACTTTTTAAATTATTATATATACACTTGCAGACACACACACGTAGTAAAGGCTTAACATGGACTATTTACGTTCTAAGTTTCAACTTTCAGATTCCTCACTGTGTGCCTGTATGTAAAAATAAAAGCTGGCTGGCGGTCAGAACAGAAAAAAAATATTTAGGCTGAGTGCCTCAATACCTAAATACCTTTAAAAATATGAGTCATTAACTCATAGTTAAGGATACGATTTAGTCACAGAGGTAATGGATTCTGTGACTTTACAGGACATCCGTGACTTCTTTGGCTTCAGCTGTTAGTGGCTGGAGCCAGGGCTGTGTGCTCCCCGCCACCTCGTTGGGCTGGCCCCACCTATCTCCTCCCCCCACATGGCTGTGCCGGGGCTGGGCTCCCTCCAACGGTCGTGGCTGCCAGTCCCCACTCCATAGAGCTATCATTCCTCCCCGCCCCCACTTATTTTTTAGTAAAAATCACAGAGACGCAACGGGCTTCCGTGAATTTCTGTTTATTGCCCACATCTTGTCCGTGACTTTTACTAAAAGTAACCATGACAAAATCTTAAGCTTGTTCATAGTAGTAAATGCTATGCTTGGTAATGTTGCAGGATGCAGTTCATAATGGGCTATTATTTAACTCAGAACTCATTTGTTGCCATCTATTCAAACATCCCTAAGAAATTCTAAGTCATACTAAACCATGGACATTATAACAAAAAGAACTTTGGGAAGGATTCATTCATCCAGTCATAATGATTAATGAATATACACTTTTCTTTCATTATAGAAAAGCAGAGGGAGACATTTTGTTCTTCATTGATATGACCTTTTGGCAACCAATGCAAGGCAAGTCCTTAGTTTGTATAAATTGTCAGAGCTCCGTTTACACTAGCTGAGGATCTGACCCTGGATTTCTGAACTGGAATGGGGCTTATACTAAGCTTAACTTTTATATTTGCAGCCCAATCATCTCATTCAATGGAAATTGTGACTTCCCTGGAAATTAAACGTACACAGCTGACAGAATGACTGGGCCACTGTTTTGTTCTCTGAATGGAAAAGGAGAATTGATTTATACCCATTTTGTTTCTTTAAAGTTAATTTGTCCTGGTCCCTATCTAAAATAATTTAATAGCAATATGTACCATTTTAATACAAATAAATCTATACTGAGATAAGGAAACTCAGATGGGGAAAACCTTTGTCTACTATGTATTCTTGACATTTATGTAAACACCTGTGAACTGTGTAAAATTTAGTTACAAGGAAATTCCACAATGAAATTAATATCCTTATTTATCCACCACAGCTTTCGGCTACTGAGGCATAAGCAATAAAATCTAGATGGTTAAATAATTCAAAAATATTTGCTCAGTATATACATACATTCTTAATTTGAGAGGAAAATATTAATATTCATGAGTAGCCAATATATATGACTCATCTTTAACTTCTGTATTTCTAAAGTTCAATTTTAATATTCTTCTGTTAATTTTAGAACGATTAGACAGTTTTAAAAATACAACCTATAAAGCAGAACAGACTTTGCATTCATTTGAAATCCAAACACACATCCTTTCATTATGAATTTACCTGTTTTATACCCAAGGGGAAAATCAGCCTTAGCTTAGTTTATATATTCAGTCTCTGCTAATCATAAAATTGCACTTCAGAGATAATCATTTAGCACAGGAAAACACAGTGAGTACTGTAATTAAAGTTCATTGAAGATATGGATCCAAAATGGACATTGACTAGTCATATTAAAGAATTCAAATGACTGACAGTAAAGCAATAGCTTATAATATCTTACTCTGTTATAATCAGTCTGATTTGGATTAAAATCATATGGTAGACAAATTCACTAAACACAAAGCCTCCATCACATTTATACTTGTTTCTCTCTGATTTACTATATTTACAGTCCATTGGAGAATATTGAAACAGTTGTGCCCAGGCCAAAAATTAGGCCTGAATAAAGACTGGGAATGGGTGGATCACTACAAAAAATAATTTTCCCTCTGTTGATACTCACCCCGTCTTGTCAACTATTGGGAATGGGCCACATCCACCCTAATTGAATTGGCCTCATTAGCACTGACCCCCCACCCCACTCGGTAAGGCAACTCCCATTTGTTCATGTGCTGTGTATTTATACCTGCCTACTGTATTTTCCACTCCATGCATCTGATGAAGTGGGTTCTAGCCCACGAAAGCTTATGCCCAAATAAGTTTGTTAGTCTCTAAGGTGCCACAAGGACTCCTCATTGTTTTCACATAGGGACTATCACTTGAAGAAAAACTATGCTGTCTATGGTTTGAGAGGGGTAGCCGTGTTAGTCTGTATCAGCAAAAACAATGAGGAGTCCCTGTGGCACCTCAGACACTAACAAATTTATTTGGGCATAAGCTTTTGAGGGCTAGCTTATGCCCAAACATATTTGTTAGTCTCTAAGGTGCGACAAGGACTCCTCGTTGTTTATGCTGTCTATGAACTCATGAATTATCTGGATATTTATTGTTTTTACTCATGGATGTGTAGATTACACATCAACATCAGTCTTGGACTCTAAAGCCTCAGTTCAGGAAAGCACTCAAGCATGTGATTAAGTCACACTGAAGTCAATGGGACGTAATCATTTCTTCCAGTGCTCTCCCGAATAGAGATGTTCTCCAGTATCATGGTGCCAGGCCAGCACACATTAAGGCACATGCCCAAGGCCCAATTAGTGGGGGGGACCCAATCTGACTGGCACTGCAACCCTGTGCAGCAGGTTGCAATTCTACTTGCTGAGATTTGCACCCCCCTTTCTCCCTGTCACGATGGAGGGGCGAGCAGTGGTGGGGCAGCCAGAGTGGCTTCTCCTCTCTGCTGCCTTGGGGCCAGCTACTGCTCCAGTATCTGAACCAGACCAACCAGAGCTTCACCACCATCATCCAGGAGATGGAAAGGAATGGTGGTGAGTGTTGACACACAGGGTAGATGACAGGGGCGGTGGGGAGCCCTATGGGGGTAGACATGAGGGAGTTAATAGGGCAGTGTCTGTGCAGCAGTAGCCAGTCACTGACTGAGCTGGATAGGAGTGGGCTAGTTAAGCAATATCCTTATATGTTTGCTGAGGGCCCAGTGATGGGTTAATCCAGCCCTGGTCCCAGGCCTCAAATTCTTTGCACAGGACTATGAGACCCAGAGGGAAACAAACATGACAGTATACCACTGTGCTCTCCCAATTCCTGACTCAGCTGGGACCTAGCATAATCATTTAGGTTAGATAAGACTGAGGAAATTCAGAGGGACCTACCAATGCTAAGTGAATGGGCAACATGATAGCAAATGAAATGCAGCTGACTAAAAGAAAATAATGTAAATTTGAACTAGTCATACTTATTTGAAAGATATTGCTAGGCTTCAAATTAACTGTAATAATTCAGGAAAAAATAAAACCTGGGAATCATTGTGTGCAGCTTAATGTAAAATCTGTGCTCAATGAGTAGAGCTGGTCAAGAAAACAAAATGCTGAGGGTGAAATCCTGACTCCACTGAAGTCCATGGGAGTTTTGCCATTGGCTTCAATGGGACCAGGATTTCATGCAGGATATATAAACAGATAAGATTGAAAAAATACTGAAAACATGATAATGCCATTATATAAATCAGTAGTGTGTCCTCACTTGTAATACTGTGTTTAGTTCTGGGCACTCTACCTGAAAAGAAGATACAATAGAAAAAGAAGAAATTCAGAGATGGGAAATAAATTCCTGGAGGCATGGAAGAGACTTCAATATGAGGAGAGGTTGAAAAGATTGGGATGGTTTAGTTTAGGGAGGAAATGAGTAAGAGGGAACACAATAAATGTGTGCAAAATAAAGTGCAGTACAGAGACATTAGAGCAAGTGCTCCTATTTACCTTCTCTCATAACACAAGTACAGTACAAGAGGAAAGACAGTGACATTAAAATGCAATGAGCTTAATACTGATAAAAGGAAATACTTTTTAAAAATACAATTTATGAGTAATCTGTGGAACACACTGCAACAAAATATCTCTGAGGTTAAGAGCTTGGTAGAATTCAAATATGGATACAAATGTTGTAAAAATAATGGTAATAGCTACAGTTTTTTTGTTAGTTTTTGTTTTGGCATACGTGCTCATACTTCAGGGTGCAGGAAAGGTTATTCTTTATTTGCCTATCATGAGGCATTTTTTGCCTTTCTCTGAATCATCCAATATGGATGGATATATCCTGTGCAACACAAGGAAATATCCTGTTAAAGACAGCATACTAGGGCATAAGACAGAATCTACCACAACTGTTTGGTCTAATCCACTTCATCAAGTAATATAAGGGATATGAAGGTGGGTCCAACAGAGTGCTGTGTCCAGGAGCGGCCCTAGTCATTTTGCTGGATAGGGCAGAAAAGATTTTCAGAGACCACCCACCACATCCCGCCCTGCCTGCTGCCTCCACAAGAAGCCAAGCAAATAAAAGGCCAGCCAATCAACTGGCCAATCAGGGAGTGGAGAGAAAGCGAAAGCTGAGCCACACAGTGGAATGGCACCTCCTGGAATTTGGTGTCCAGGGCGACCCCCCTGCTTGCCTACGCCTAGAACCACACCTGGCTGGGGTCAGTTGCAGCTGCTGGAGGTGAAAGGAAAGGTCAGTAATGGGATGCAAGGCAACAAAGGGTTCTGCAGGAGTCTGGTGAGACAAAGGCGAATCCTATGATGCTGCACAATCTGTGATTTCATAACCAAGGAAGCACTAGACTATTTCAGCTGCAGTCACAACCAAAAAATCAGGAGGAAAAAGAGAAGATTTAACTAAATTTCTCTGAGCCTCAAAAAAAGAAATTATGTTGGATTCATTTTTAGGGATGACCAAATGTTTTGGCAGGTTTCTGATTTTAACTAAACCAATTAGCCCATCCATAAAAATAACTGTGATATTGCTAATACCTTGTCATTATATATAATGCATTTCATCAGAGGCCCTCAAAGTACTGTACAAAGACAGAAGCCACATACGATGCAGTATATCCACATCCATGTTTTATATAAAGCTGGGGGCGGGAGGGAGCGAAGGCTAAATATCTCATTTGAAATTCTAATAGAGGGACACAAAATGTATTTATAATTTCACAAAAATGTGTTTGTATTCATATGGACCTTTGTTTTCTGTGATTAATTCTTTTTGCATTATAAAATAAGCACTTGATGTGGATCCAACATGCTAATCTGACAATACTGCCATAGTTAAAGGGCAAATATGTAATGAAATATCCATTTAAAAAAAATAGAGGACAGCATGTATCATGAGTTCTGAGTTTGGCTCAGGACTTCAAAGCCTTCCCTTCAAATGAGATAGGGTCATTTAAAGAGTAGGCTGCTGAATTACAGTACTTGAATAATCTATTGGGCTATTATTTCTGAAAGATTTCTTATAGTAGATCAAAATGATCATACACAAAACACTTCAAAACAGAGAGACTGATGTATATCATACTAGACAGAAGTCAAAAAGAGAAAAGAAAAAATGAAAGATGGTGTGCTTGAGCCTGGCAAAAAATAAGATGTGGATTAAGCAAACCTTGGGTGCAGCAGACAGTTTGTCTACTGCATAATCAGAAATAAAAATATGGAGCTAATTACAGCTACTTTGGAAATAGAGAGACATTATATTAAACACTAATTGAAATGGAACTCACTCTTCAACCCGAACATCCTTTTCCGAACCTACTGTAAAATATATTGCCAAAATCATATCATATATATAAATACTCGTTCTTCCTCTGTCCGTATAGAAATCAAAGTTCAAAGTTATCAGTGTTAACTGATGTAACTTTAAAAATGTCTACTTTGCTGAAACTTTAATCTTAAAAATATTAATTGAATAATTTTATTATTGAGTACCCCATTAACCCCAGACCACTCAGGCGCTGCTTGATACACTTTCAAACAGAGTACAGCTAAAAAATCCAGCAACATAAAAACAAACAAAATATTTTAAAAGTCTATGACTTCATTCCTAAAACATAAAAAAAGATAGCCTTCCATCCTCTTCTATCTACAAAGTGATCTGTAAGTGGTTATAATTGAAAAGTAGTGTTTCAAGGTTTTTTGTTTTGTTTTTTTTAAATGCGTGGAAATGAGCTAAAAGAGAATGAAATCTACAATATAAGGTAGTGCCAGCATCTGTCAGCTTGAAGTGCAACAACGAACCCCCCCAAAAGTGAGCAATGCTGACACCTACCAGAATGAGGCTCAATATTTTTCAAACAAATCTACATTAATAAGGCAAATAAAAGCATGGTATGCATATTTGCAAAATATCAAAACATTAACCTCCCATCAACGGGAATATTTTACTCTCTAAGCAACCACACCATCTTCTGGTTGACTCCTCTATTCTAGAGATAGCTGCGGCAATCACTATGGGGTGGGATCTAGATTCATCTACAACTTCCTTTAGTAATGGAAGGAACAGCTCATACTGTTTTGTATCAAATCTTAAGGTCTGGTACTACCAAGGAAGCCAGATGGCTAAATTATTAACCCATTGCATACCCCAGAGTACCATGTTTTACCAATTCCAAAGGAAGGACAAATCAATGACTTCCACCTATCCAGGATGCAACTGGTGTCAAGGAACACTGAAGCTGAAAAAACAACTACCTTCTTAACTACTTGCACTAAAAATGGAAGACTAGTGACAGGGAAATAACTGGCAAGCACACAGAAAAGTTTGGGGTTTTTCTGAAGTGAGGAGGGAGTGATCCTCTACATATGTGAAGATGGTCTGCACCCTTCCTTAACAAAATGAGTCACCAATAAGCCTGTTAGCAATGGCCCCACAACCACCTCACTGATTTAAAAAAGTTAGGATGGACAGGAGACAGAAATGCAGTTAAGTTTCAGTAAACCCAGGAAACCACTGACATTTCTGTACCCAGTCAGAAACAGACAATCTGTCAGGATCCCAAGGTTCATACACATTCACAAAACAGAGGAAAACTTGCCTGGAGGCATTCTGTCTTTCCCACAGATAACACAGCAAACTTCTTGTGATGATCAACTGAAAGGACTACTAATGGGGAGAAGCAGTCTGGTTAATCAGACTACACTAGCCAAAAGAGTTTAGGTGGGTAGTTCTTGACACAGTCGTGGGTGAGGACAAATAAAGTGTCTATCTCCAACACAGCTTCTCTGTTCACCCACATGAAATCCTTGTATAAAAGAATGGAAACCAGCAATCTCCCCAACAGTACTTCAATCTACAACTAACATGCTCCAATTCCTGTGTATGACCGCTAAACAACAACAAGGCATAGAAGACAACCAGTACACAGCAAAGGACCAAGGACTCCCCTCAATGACCAATAGCTGTTGATATGGCTACCTAGCTGATGGGGTAGTCCAAATACAGTATAGGTAAGCCCCTTAATTTTCAGTTTAAACCAATTTTTACCAAAATATTCCTGGGTTTTATAAAAAGTATTATTCCATTTTTTCCTGATTTTCACCCTATTTTTGTATCATTCAAATGTATAAAAAATAACTTGTTTTGTTAGGAAAATACAATATATTGCATGAGATCTATGTATTATGATAATATATTAGTCTGTGAGTCTATGTAAAGCTGCCTGTTGAAGTAAGGCTATGTATTAGTCCAGAAGATCCAAACAATAAACAAACAAACACGTAAGCAAGCTCTGAAGTGCATGAATATCTGAACGTACTGATGAATCTCACACCCACCATGTACACATTTCAAGCTGTTAGCAGATAACGGTTTAAAGATTTGACACACTAAAATGGGAAGAAAACGAAAATCTGTATCAGAATATGTTTCAGAACACAGCGAAGTATTCAAAAGTTTTAAAAAAAGAAAAAACAGGAGAAAAGGATGAAGCTGAGTGTATGTGCACTGCAAATGGTGTGGCCCAATTATTAAATGTAAATATTTACTGGTTAATAGCTCTACAACAGTAATCTGTTTATTCATATGAAAAGTTTTATTTGGGGATTAGAGATATATTGTTTTCTTAAACTCAGAGGTGGCATTGTGTTTTGAGTTCTATTTTAGTTCTGTAGCAAACCACACTAATGAACCAAATTCAAAGCATTAATCTACTGAATACTTTTCCCCTTTGTCTTTCTGTCCACCAAAATAAATCCCGATATTTACCTAGAAAATTATTAATAGTTTTTTACACTGATTTTCACCTGTTTTTTTTTTTTGGTGGTGATAAATACTGATAAATTCCCAGGTAAAATTAAATAAAATATAAACTGAAAACAAATGGCCCCAAGTATAGGTCAGGACACTGCCGAGAGCCATAGAATTCATTCAGAGAATTCTCCATGGGCAGCCATGGTGGCTAATTTGCAAGAGTAGTATAGGCTGTATGAAGAAATACAGTAGGATGTCATAACATCCAATAGGGTGGATTCTGAGCACTCTAAATAATCAGCATACCTAAAGACAAGGTAAGCCATGTGGCAAGTCCTGAAGGAATTTTCCTCAATGTTCCAAGTCGTCCTTGCTTCCAGAAAGACATAGTGAATCAGCAGTACATTATAATTTAAACATATTTTCAGGACAAAGATAAAATGCAGTATTGCAAAGCCCAGGTGACTTATCAATGAGCATTGCAAATTAGGATTTTCATGTTGCAATAATCTGATAATAGTATGTAGCTCAATGTATTTTAGAGTGTAATAATGAAAAGAAAGGTATAATATAATGTGCAATATATATTTGTTTACATAAGATGATATATGTGCATTATTGACAAACATTCTGTATTTATTTTGGGATAGAACAAGAAACTCTTCCAGTAACATTAAAGAAAAATATCCTCAAAGTAAGTTATCAACAAATTTTACAAGTAAATTCTTACAGTTGCTGTAGGACTTAGATGCAATAAAGTGACAGTATGAGTGGGACAAGTGCTAATATAAAGCAGTGTAAAATTTATAACTAGAGAGAATTTTGAAAATCTGTGCTTAATTAGACAGCTATCCTGGAAAAAATATTTTCTGACCAATTACATTTTCTTTTATGACTTTTTCATTTTTATTTTTATTTTTTTGGTTGAAATTGAACTATGACTCAGTTACTTCTCTCCCCTGTTTATCCTTGAATATAATTTGGAACATTGATTCCCCAGTTTGTCTACTATAAACTGAATCTTTTCATTATTTTAAGTGTTCATATAAATGCCCATCTTGCATTTACAAAGTTGGCGCAAACAACTGCTTTACAAAGTAACTTAGTGCAGAGTAACTTAGCGATGCAGCTGCTTTACCACTACCTTGAATTATTTTGTCAAAGTTACTGAATAATTATTTGATTACTTCTTATCCAATTTGTTTTCAGACCTCAGAACATTTCACTAACATGGTAAATATGTGAAATTTTACATAGAGGTGAATTAAGGCAACAAGAACTTTAATGACTAAGTCTTTGCATTGAACCAGGTTTCCAAGTCCCAGTCTTTTGGTCAACATAGAACATTGTAATCCACACATTCATGATATCTAAGCTTGATAACTGCAGCTCAGATTTAGGAATCAAACCACATACACTAAGAAAGCTCAAATTAGTACAAATCAAAAGTAGCCCTTCTCTTAGCACACAGGACACTAATACATCCTCTCTCTGTATTGGCTCCCCAATTAATAAAGTTCACAATATCTATACCTCTTTATCAGTGATCATGAACTTCCATCAATATCTATATTCCCTTAGAACTGTGGAAGAGTTGACCCAAATGAGAAGGATTGGGAATGCAGGAGACATAGGACACTGGACTAGACTATGGAGCTCATTTCTGCAAGTGATAAGACCTCACCACTATCAAAACTAAGTATCTAATTCCATACTCCAATTTAGCATTCCTCCAATAAGTGTTTTCTACATCTAGGCATATCTCATCAGATCAGTTCTCAACTGCTGCAGGGGCCTCGGGCATTGGTATACCTCGGTCTCTCATATTCTCTGCCTCTGGCACATAATAGTTAAGTCTCCAGAGAGCTGTAATACTTTGGTCTAATCCAGGTTATTAGGCTCATTACAGGGGTAACTGGGTGGGGTTTAGTGGCCTATGTTGTGCAGGAGGTCAGACTAGATATACTGGGGTCCCTTCTGGCCTTAAACTCTATGGCCATGTCTACACCACAGGTGACACAGTGGCACAGCTACTGTGCAGGAGTTATGGCAATGTAGCGTTGTAGCGCAGATGTTTCCTACAGAGACAGACGGTGTTTTTTGTCTCTGTAAGGACTCCAACTCCCCAAGCGACAGAACCTAGTTCAACAGAAGCATTCCTCTGTCAACCAAGCTACGTCTTCTCTGGGGGTGGGGGGGCAAGGAGGTTAGGTCAGCAGAGCTACTGTGCTCAGGGATCTTTTGCATCCCTGAGTGCCGTAGCTATCTCAATCTAACTTTTAAGTGGAGACCAGACCTATGATCTATTTAAGTTATTAACAAGAGACACACAACACACCCACAAACCAAACCCTAATGAACTAATCAAGTTAATTCTCCTAAGGCATGCAAAGGAAAAGGCAAGATATTGTTATTTATATTTTAAATATTTAGAAAACATGATGGAGGATCAGACAGACAGATAGAAACACATAAAGACCAAAATAACAAACCCTGATTTCACCAATATCTTGTGGGAGGAAGGGAGATGAGATTGGAGATGAGGGATTTTTGCAAAATTTCAAATATTGTAAATATTTGATGCAGCTTTTACTCATGAAATAGCAATGAAATAAAAATGGTAGCACCTTATCTTTTCCAGAATTAGAATGCAAGAAAAAATGTTTTTTTAAAAAGGTTACATATTTGGAGTTCCCCTCACGAAAATTCCCCATCATACAACAACTTCCCCTACAAATAAAAGTCCCATTTTTTCCAAAATGTAGTGCAAAGTTTCAGAATGCAAACTGACATTACTTATAATTACCTACTCTTTTAGCTTTAAACTGACTCATAAGAGCTTGACATGAGTAAGAAATGATTAGAGTTCAAACAGGCTTGTTTAAAAACGTCAGGAGAATTCTGCTCCTCGTAAAGAAAGATTCCACTTTCCCTCTTACAAGCTACATATGCACATTTTTGTGCTTATTTTCACGCTTCTCTGTTGCTGAAATAATCATTAAGAACCAAACAATACACAAAATCATCTACTCAAGAATAACTGGCACTGCCTATATTTTTGCAATAGTAGTTCAAGCAAAGTTGACATGTTAAGTGATTCCCTATTGACATCAGGCATCATTTTCCAGTGTATAATGATGATGCCAGCTAAACTTGCAGTCTTGGGGTTATGACTAGAATGAGGCTGATGGAATGAGGCTGATGATACTCCTCTTCTAACCTTCCTTCCTTTCCTCCCCCCACTCCCCTCCAACAACTCTTCCTGCCGTGGAAAAAGAAACATTGCTAGAAGCAGAACAAAGCAGAAGGGGTGCAGAGGAAAAAAGACATCTGCATCCACAAGGTAGCAACAATGGCAGCTCCTAGTAGTCATGGAAGAGACATTAAACATAACCAACAAAGTGAGCTGTAGCTCACGAAAGCTTATGCTCAAATAAATTGGTTAGTCTCTAAGGTGCCACAAGTACTCCTTTTCTTTTAACAACACTGTTGAGTCCCTGATGCTCCAGACATACAGGCATCTACTTTATAAAACACAAATCTTGTGAAAGACCAATTATACATTTCACCTAGTGAGGGGTGAGGGGAACACACAGTGACAAAGGAGTAGATAAAGAACAAATCAACGTTACTTCCTGCTTCAAAGCCTTCTATGTGCTGAAAAATGCTTTGGAGTGGTTTTAAGGACAAGAAGTGCAACTTATGCATCTTACTCACAGTAATGGTCAGATATTCAATTTTATGAACTCTTTGATTTGATGAACTTCTCCATCCACACAATAAGGGCTCTTAGGACACAACACTGTAATACTCTATTTCGAAAGGGGGGCCAGAATTAACATTCGCAGCAGTTTTCAGAGTAGCAGCCGTATTAGTCTGTATCTGCAAAAAGAACAGGAGTACTTGTGGCATCTTAGAGACTAACAAATTTATTAGAGCATAAGCTTTCGTGGGCTACAGCCCACTTCATTGGCAGCAGTGTAACACTCCATCAAGTATTAAAATATGACATTTATGGTAACTGCACAGATTTTATACAGGTTTCAGAGTAGCAGCCGTGTTAGTCTGTATTCGCGAAAAGAAAAGGAGTACTTGTGGCACCTAAGAGACTAACAGATTTATTTGAGCATAAGCTTTCGTGAGCTACAGCTCACTTCATCAGATAGATTTTATACAGTTTGATATATTTTCCTATATCAGAGAAAAGTCACATATAAAATATATTTTGAGCTTCGTTTGTCTTGCACTCCAATAGGATGTCACAAATTTAGGGATTACATGATGGATCTTCTATGTAAAGTTGACAATGAAATAAAAACAATTTCTGAACAAAAGTAATGGACCAAATCCTTGCTTTTCCCTCAGCAAGGGAAAGCAGAGATGCTACCATGAGATTCTCCTGCTCTAGGAAGTCTGTCAGTCCAGGCATGATTCCTTACAACAAACTGGCAGAGTGCACTCTGCAGATCCTGACTAGGTGGTATGATCCAGATTCTGCTTTCCAAGGAGTGTAAAAAGTGCATGATTGGAGTTTTTGATAAGCAGATACATTACAATTGAACACTTGCTGCAAATCGTCTTTTATGTTCTATATATGCTTTTCTGTGAACAAAGTATAGAAACTTACAATATGTATGTGGTTTTGTGGCTTAAAAACAGTTTTAATAAAATCCGTATTTTTCATCCTTTAAATAATATAGTCCCAACTACAGATGTCGGCAGAGCCATCATATTCCACCTGGCTAGACAAAATTCTTATCAATTCTTACACCTTATTCATCTCCTATGCCAGCAAGAACAAAAGTCAGAAGGATTCAAAAGCAACGCCCTCTCAGTGAGTCTGGGCAGAAGCAGGGTTCAGACTGAACCGGTAACATGGCAGTATGGAATGCCACCACTTCTCTAAGTGGGAATCTTGTTATACTGAATCTCAGCTTTTATTTAAAATTAAGTAACTCTAGCTGTTATGGTTGTGCAGAAAACCTAAGAAATGTGATCCAAATGTAACTGATGCAGAGATGTGTATGTGAGTCTGCAGAGAGCCTTGAGCAATAGGTTTGAGAGTTGTGTTCTGTTCCATTCATCTCAGTGATAGGTTAAATTAGGTGCCCAGTGATCATGATTTAAGTGTCAAAATTGCTTACATTTCATTCCTCAGGTAAGAAATGAGAGGGAGAATCACAGATCTGCACAATTTACTGTGAGTGATGTTACAAATAGGAGGCATTTAGGATAAATCACTTTTTAAAGTTCATTCAAGTCAGAGTACAGCCCATGGGCATATCAAGACCCACACCAAGGGGAGCCAAGTTCAAGGACCCCAGTGGATCTCAGACAGCATGTACAATTTTATTTTTAACATCTGCACAACATATTGTGAGAAATCTTATTTTGACAACTCACAATTGTAGAGCTTATGTTGTGGGTGGAGCTTGGAAGAGAACCACCACCTTTTATTCCCCCGTTAGAGCAGATATTTCTGAATCATATCAGAAGCTGTCAGGACTCCTCCTATTTTGAGAGCACATTCTGTAAGACTATTTCCACATCTTCAGCAGAGAGGAAGCAGAGTTATGAGGAGATCTTCATTGATTCCGTTCAAGTGTTGGAGGCCTGTGTTCTGGGGCTAAAGCCTCGGTCTTTAATTGTTATCCATGCTGGGGGCAGAAGGGATATCACATATGTGCAGTTATGGGTTCACCTCCACACTTAAGGTATTTTAAATCATAACCACTGTCAGCCCTCATATGTAAAATCTAGAACTAAGTGAAATTTTTCGTTCAAAAATACATTTGCCAAAACATGCTATTTTGGGTCAGCTGAAACTATTCACTTATTAGAGTTAAATTCAGTGAATAGTTTTGGCTGATTAAAAATAAAGAAAAAAATTCCAAAAAGTCAAAACAGTTTGTTTTTCAACATTTTTAAATAAACCATTTTGACATTTTGTTTCGAAACAATTTTGAAACACTGTTTCAAAACAAGGTTTGAAACAGTTTGTTCAACCTGAATGAAACTGTTTCAGTGATAAAAACAAATAAAAAAAATTCAGTTTGGTTTTAAATGAACTGAATTTATATGTATGTTTGTTCACTGAACTGAAAAATCAAGTATTTGCTCAGTTCTAGTACAATCCTTTTCTTTTCCCCTGCTCCATGCACTACTTTTTCTTTTCCATTTTCCCAAGCTTTTAGTATTGTGGTAGTTTCATCGTGTGCCTTTGTAATGTATTTCAGATTACTGTACAGTGCTCTGAGCACATTTGTGTGGGAGGGATGAGAGAATTTCCGAAAAATACTGTTTATTTTTATTATTGAATGATAACCTACGTTGCTGATGCAGCACACTAAACATCAGTTCACCTCATTGCCCAGTTAACATCAATACTGCCACCATAACAGAACTATCCTGTTTGCAATGTTGCTCTTTCCTTTAGCTATGCATTTTCTACATCCTATTTCTTTAAAATGACAGAAAATATTAGAAAATAGAAGAATAAAAGTCTTCTGTTGTGGTGCATGCAGACTTAAGCTCGTAGTCACTTTCAGGAAGATGTGTGGGGGAGTGGATTCACTTCTGAAATTCAGATCAAATCTGAGAATCTCAATGAATAGTTGCACCAGTGGAGAAAATCATATGAGGGTGTTGTGCATGATAGCCTAATTCTTTTCTGGAAATGGGTAATTTTACAGTAGATTCAACTGGTCTGTGTCTTCTATCAGGGTCCAATTGTTAGAGTCTTGGAGTTATTTGCTCCCATAGTGGGACTTAGGGGTCTTAACGGCTTAGAGCTATTGATCAGGGTTCATAAGTGGTATCTTTCCAAATATATTAAGGTATGCAGCAGTTATGGGTAGAAACTAGATTTAAAATAGCTGATACCAGTGCCTTATGGAAAACTGAAGTTAAAATTAAAAATTAACACATTAAATTAAAATTTAATAAAAAAGTAACTTAAACACACTTTTTGTACCAATAGAGATATTGCTTCAGAAATTTGTGCAATTGCCCTTCCCCCCAAGTTATGCTGGCAAAAGGAATGTATATCAGTATAGCTTACTGAAATAAGCTACACAAATACAAGCACCTTTATACAAGTATAACGGCACCCACACTAAAGGGTTGTAATGATTTAACTATATCTGTTCTTAAACTGGCATAGTTAAATCAATACAGAAACCAGCCCTAACATCATGAATTAGAGATTACTGACATGTAAGCACCTTAGCTCAGAATAAATGCAATACATGAAAATTCCTTAGCATAATTTAAGATCCTACACATCCCCCACAGGAATGTAACCATGTTCTTGAGAAAAAGAGACTTCTAGTATAGTTCTTAAGTAGGGAATGAGTTGGCAACATTCTCCAATGCTTGGGAACTCTGTAAGGTATGTTCTTTTGTCTTTAGAAAGGAGAAATAGCTAAGCAATCAGCCAGCATGTGCACATTAAAAGAGAGAATGCACAATAGTTTCTGGTTTCAAGCAAGTGATTTTCTGATTTCAGTAGGATCATTGGTTAAGGAACTATTACTACAATATTTTTAGAGGCACCCTTTAGGACTTTTAGAGATGGTTTTAGCCCCTGGTATTTATTTCTCACACACCATTATTTTTGGAAGTTTTAATGGCCGACTGGAACCATAAATGTTTTGCCTAGTTTTACTTTTGTGAAAAGACATGTATACTCTAGACTGCATAATACCAGAAATATACACATGATATTAAATGTGATCACAGAATCATAGAAATGTAGGGCTGGAAGGGATCTCAAGAGGTCCATCCTTCTACGCTGAGGCAGGATTAAATATATCTACATCAGCCCTGACAGATGTTTGTCTAACCTGGTCTTAGCAACCTCCAGTGATGGGGATTCCACAACCTCCACAGGTAACCTGTGCCATTGCTTAACTATTCTTATAGTTAGAAATTTTTTCCTAATTCTTAACCTAAATCTCTCTTGCTGTAGACTAAGCTGTCTATTTCAGCAAACATGGAGAACAACTAATCACCATCCCTTTTTATAACAATTTTTTATATATTAGAACACTTATATACCCCTCCCCCCTCAGATTTCTCTCTTCTGGATTAACCATAACCAATTATTTCAACTTTTCCTCACTAAGGTCTTGTTTCCTAAACCACTTATTTTTGTTGCTCTCCTCTAGACTCTCTCCCCATCTTTCTTAAAGTGTGGTGCTCCAAATAGGACACAATACAGTAACTCCTCACTTAACGTTGTAGTTATGTTCCTGAAAAATGCGACTTTAAGAAAAACAATGTTAAGTGAATCCAATTTCCCCATAAGAATTACTGTAAATAGGGGGGATTAGGTTCCAGGGAAATTTTTTCACCAGACAAAAAACTATATATGTACACACACACCGAGTATACGTTTTAAACAAACAATTTAATACTGTACACAGCAATGATGATTGTGAAGCTTGGTTGAGGTGGTGAAGTCAGAGGGTGGGATATTTTCCAGGGAATGCCTTACTGCTAAATGATGAACTAGCAATTGGCTGAGCCCTCAAGAGTTAACTCATTGTTAATGTAGCCTCAAACTCTACAAGGCAGCAGGAATGGAGGGAGGGGAGACAGCATGGCAGACAGAGACACACACACACTGTGTGTGTGTGTGTGTGTGAGAGAGAGAGAGAGAGAGATGCGCATTTCCCCTTTAAGTACGCTGACCCACTCAAGTACACTGCCTTGTTAAGTTAATCAGCAAGCTGAGACCACAGCTGCTGCTAGGAAGCTCCCTCCATCCTGAGCCCTGTCGTGTGTCCCCCTGCTCTATGGAGATGGGGTAAGTGGGGTGCAGGAGCAAGAGGGAGGGGGACACACTGACATTAGCCCTCCTCTTCTCCCCCACACACCCCACAGCAAGCAGGAGGCTTGGAGAGCAGCTCCAAGGCAGAGGGCAGGAGCAGCACACGGCAGTGAGGGGAGGGACAGCTGAACTGCCAGCAGTTGATAGCCTGCTGGGCGGCTGCTGCACAGGGAACTTAGGGGAGTGGGGAGCTGATAGGGGGGCTGCCGGTCCACCCTGGTTCCAAGCCCCCACCAGCTTGCTGCAACGGGCTGCTCTTCCTGCAAGCGGTGGACAAAGCAGGCAGCTGCCAAACGACATTATAAGGGAGCATTGCGCAACTTTAAATGACCATGTTCCCTAATTGATCAGCAATGTAACAATGAAACAACGTTAACCGGGACGACTTTAAGTGAGGAGTTACTGTACTCCAGTTGAGGCTTCACCAGTGCTGAGTAGTGTGGAACAATTACCTCCCAAGTCTTACTCCTATTAATACACACAGAGTGATATTTGCCTTTTTCACAACAGCACCACATTGTTAACTCATTCAATTTGTGATCTAATATAACTTCCAAATCCTCCTCTGCAGTACTGCTGCCTAACCAGCTATTCCCCATTTTGTATGTATGCATCTGATTTTTCCTTCATAAGTGACGTAGTACTTTGCACTTGTCTTTAATGAATTTTATCTTACTGATTTCATACCAATCCTCCCATTTATCCAAATGCTTGCTATCCCTCCCTTGGTGTCATCCATAATTTTTTGTATGCATACTCTCTACTCCATCATCCCAATTGTTAATGAAAATATTGAACTGTACTGCAGCCAGGACACACTCTTGAGGGACACCATTTGATATGTCTTCACAGTTTGATAACTGAAGTCTACTCCTTCACCGCTCATCCACTAGCTCAGTGACCCTGTCAAAAAAGAAAAATTAGATTGCAATATATAATCTCTTCTTTGTGTATTATATGTGTGGCTGGTAGCACCGCCCATTATTAAGGATACCCAACACTTCCCATTATAAAACCCTGTAGTCAGTTGCTTTTAAATTTGCCAAACTTTAACCATTTGGACTAATTTTTTACCTGACAAGTATCTGCCTCAAGCTGATTTTGGGGGTGTGGGGAAGAGAACTTTCAGGGGAAATGGTTTAGCCATTTCAAAGAATGAGGCTAGTTACAAATACATTGTTTTGCTGTGTTAAAAAATTCTGACACCATTTTCTATGAAAAGCTCTAGCACCATTCTGCCTGGAAGCAAAGACTTAAATTTTATTAGGGGGGTGGCCTTTGTGTCAGGGATGTACCTTTTGCTATTCCCATGAAAATGTGCCCAAATTTGGCCACATTATTCGCCTCTGGGGAAAAACCTGCATTTTTGCAGATGCTCAGTAAAGCCTCAGATTCCCCCCCCCTCCGCCCCCAAAATTCTGTCTCCACTGATTATGCTCCTGCCTGGAGTTGAGCAGGACTGTCCATGTGATCACAGCTCTGGGCGGTTGCAAGGTGTGCTGAGCCTGGGCAGCTGAACTGATAGCAACGAGACTGTCTTTCTTGTGCTCTTAAACTTCCTGCAGGGACCAGGTAGTGTGGAGGGGGAAGCTGTGTGATTCAAATGTAGAGGGGACAAGAACTGGACCTCTATAGGGATAGGAGGAATAGATTGGGAGAAGGGGCTGGGGGGTGCAGGGACTGGGTCTGATAGCTAGGGAGGAAACTGACTGGCTGGGCTAGGAAACTGGGACTAGGAGGTAGGGATACTAAAACTGGACATGGAAACCTAGAAGGAAGATTGGGACTGGGATCCACTGGGGAGAGAGAACTGGGGGAGGGAAGAAAAGGAAGACATATCAGAGGAAAAGCCAAGAGTGAAGGGAACTGGGATTGGCAGGGCAAGGAGATGGGGACTGGGATGAAAAGCCAGGAGTGAGAACGAGACAGAACTGGGAAAAGGACAGGTTAGAGGAAATAAGGCAGAAGAGGGAGAGGGGTCACACTTGGGGGAAATGAGCAGAGGAGTCTGTGCCCACCAGAGAACACTCCTCTCTACAGCCTGGAATGGAAACCAAGATTCCCGGGTCCTGCCATTCATCTGTTGTCAGCAAATATCTATGAAACCCATTGGCAAAGCATCCCATCCTCATCTTGTGCTGCTCCACATAGAGGATGACAACCAACTCCTGCTATCAGTTATTCCATTAGCTCAAGTGACAGAGGTCTGTATGGTAGCTCTAAAGGTTCTAATCCTACAGATGACCTATATGGGTATCAATATGATGCCATATGATGGAATTTCGGTTCACTTTTTAATAAACACACAAAAATGTTAACAGAATATTAATAATGTTGCAAAGTCAAGAACTCAGAACTTAGGAAATGCCAGAAATAAGATTGCCTTTGCAACCTTAATTCAGTCCCCTTGTCCATATGCACAGCTGTTGTTAATTAAATGATTGCATAGTACTTTTTCCCTAGGATCACTGCATCATTCAGTGCAAACAATGGACCACTCTGAGGATGAATCAGGGTTGTGTAGTGAAGGAGGCTGTTGTATTTATGACCCCTGCCTCATTTGTTGCAGAAGTTGGAAGGTGTGCAGTGAATGAGGCAGGGGATTGCAGGAAGAAAAGGGATGATTTCACTCCTGGTTATGGCAGCTGGATTCAGCCCTGGAGAACTGGATTCTATCCCTGCCTCTGCCACAGAGCTCCTGTGGATGTTGGGTAAGTAACTTAAACAAAACTTTTCACAAATGGTCATTAATTGTGTATTCCTCATTTTCTGGGTGTTCAAGCTGGGGTCTAATTTGCAGAACTGCTGAGCACTCAGAGCTGCAACTGAAAACAATGGGAACAGTGCTTTGAAAATATAAAGTACTATATAACTTTAAGTACGCTGAAAAATCAGGTCATAGGCATCTGAATTTGGGCACCCAAAATCAGTGGATACTTTTGACCTAAATCTCTCTGAACCTCAGCACCCCATCTGTAAAATATGGATAATAGAATCATAGAATATCAGGGTTGGAAGGGACCTCAGGAGGTCATCTAGTCCAACCCCCTGCTCAAATAGGACCAATCCCCAACTAAATCATCCCAGCCAGGGCTTTGTCAACCTAAATCTTTTAAATGAAAAGCCAGGAGTGAGAACGAGAAGTTTTTCCTAATATCCAACCTAAATCTCCCCCACTGCAACTTGAGACCATTACTCCTTGTCTTGACATCTGCTATCACTGAGAATAGTCTAGATCCATCCTCTTTGGATCCACCTTTCAGGTAGTTGAAAGCAGCTATCAAATCCCCCCTCATTCTTCTCTTCTGTAGACTAAACAATCCCAGTTCCCTCAGCCTCTCCTCGTAGATGATGCTCCCATTGTAGAGTTCATCTCCATTCCAATTACCCTGGACCTCTTTCAGCACCAAGCAGACGCTGACATCCCGAGCTGTCTTGCTATACTCCTCACAGTATCTCCTGCTCAGATTAGCTCTCCGGCAGACCATTAAATGGTGCATTGTCCAAAGAGAGGCTTTTGTTTACTTAGCAGCTGAAGGCTGAAGAGCTTAAGGCACAATATGAGTGCTGGTGGGAGTTGTCCAGCCATACCCTTCCCACGACTCTATTAACGGAGTGTTTACCCTGTTGGCTCTTGGTGAGTAAATGGATCTAGGTGCTCAATCCAGTACGCCCTGCAATTTATATAAATGAGAGTTTGAAAGCAGAAACAGAGAATAAAAGCCTGTTGTGTCCTTTGCTACATATGGGCCCGAATCCGTACTCCTTACTCAGGCAAAACTACCTGTTGGTTGCAGGATGAGTGTCTTAGCTTGTCTATCAATCTATCCTCATTGCTGTAGCATCTGAGCTCCCTGCTGTCATGAATACAGCTCTCCTGACAAGAGCCCTGCGAGGTATTAGTTCCATGTTACAGATGGGGGACTGAGGCACACAGAATCATAGAATATCAGGGTTGGAAGGGACCTCAGGAGGTCATCCAGTCCAAACCCCTGCTCAAAGCAGGACTGATCCCCAATTAAATCATCCCAGCCAGGGCTTTGTCAAGCCTGACCTTAAAAACTTCTAAGGAAGGAGATTCTACCACCTCCCTAGGTAACGCATTCCACCACCCTCCTAGTGAAAGGTTTGGCCCAAAATGTGGGGGGTGTGTGTGTGTTGGTTTTTTTGGTCAAAAATATTCAAAGTTCCATATGGGAGGTGGGGAGTTTTCCAACTAACTCTACCTCCAGCACAGATCCTCTACCCACATCCTTGCTTTTGAGAAGGTGAGAGGGCAACAGTAGTAAATAGCTGTAAAGGAAAAGATCAAAATTCTAGGGAAGTAGAGAAGAAAAATTAAGGTGAGGGAACACTTTAGCTGAAAAACTCAGGAATAATATGAATGATAGACAAGGTGTGCAACACTGTTTACTTCATATAATTTCAAAGAGCTAATAATGGATTCCAACATTACAGTTAAAGAAATCTAATTGTTTCAGCCTTTGTACTTCTCCAGTCAACTTGCTGAGAGGCCTTGAGGTTATTCTTTCAGGGTCCTGTAAAGCAGAACTTCCAAAGATTCATAGAATCATAGAATATCAGGGTTGGAAGGGACCTCAGGAGGTCATCTAGTCCAACCCCCTGCTCAAAGCAGGACCAATCCCCAATTAAATCATCCCAGCCAGGGCTTTGTCAAGCCTGACCTTAAAAACTTCTAAGGAAGGAGATTCCACCACCTCCCTAGGTAACGCATTCCAGTGTTTCACCACCCTCCTAGTGAAAAAGTTTTTCCTAATATCCAACCTAAACCTCCCCCACTGCAACTTGAGACCATTACTCCTTGTCCTGTCATCTTCTACCAGTGAGAATAGTCTAGAACCATCCTCTTTGGAACCACCTCTCAGGTAGTTGAAAGCAGCTATCAAATCCCCCTCATTCTTCTCTTCTGCAGACTAAACAATCCCAGTTCCCTCAGCCTCTCCTCATAAGTCATGTGTTCCAGGCCCCTAATCATTTAATACTATCCCCTTACCTCACAGAGGTGTTATGAAGATAAATTAATTTAATGTTTGTGAAGGACTTAGCTATTATGGTGATGAGCATCATAGAAAAGCCCTTGAGAAAATTAATAATTCTGTCTGCAGCACACAGTTTCAATAGTGTGCAGTAAATAAGCCCTGGGACCACGTATTAAACAATCAGGAGAAAACAAAATATTGAATAGCTGCCCATTAAGTGAGCACCATCCACTCGGTGCACTGAATGAGGCAGGGAAAACACAGTATGTAATCGTGTAATTAAAGACTGTATCATAATGCATACACAAACAGGGGCTGAATTAAGACTGCACAAGCAACCTTAATCCTGGCATTTCCTAACTTTTGAGTGTTTAACTTTGCAGCCTTAATAATATTTTTGTTTTTAACTTAGTTTGTGTAACAGACTTAAACTACAGACTTTAATGCCAGAAGGGACCACCATGAACTTCTAATCTGACCTCCTGCACATTGCAGGCCACAGAACCTCACCTACCCACTCCTGCAACAGGCCCATAACTTCTGGTTGAGTTACTGTAGTCCTCAAATCTTAAATTAAAGGCTTCAAATTAGAGAATCCACCATTTACTTTAGTTCAAACCAGAAAGTGACCCGGGCCCCATGCTAAAATGCAAATGGTGGCATTTTCTGGCCAGTTCAGTGTGGACTATGAATTTTCACATCATATCACATTAGCTCAGATAACTAGAAGGCATGGTGTCCACAGATGTGCAGCGTGATATTTGTCACCACTATACTGTCATTAACATTGTAAGCATACTGAATATGCATTTTTTCCTTGTTCAGGTTCTTCTTCTATAAATCATACTGGCACATTAAGTGCATATTGCTGAGTATGACTTAATGTTTCTAACTACTGTGAAGGAGCCTGTTAGGCAGTGTTCTTTCATATGACCTAATATGACAATCAGACATAAAAATGGTACTGAAAGAAAACTCAATTACATTTGCCAGCACTAAAGACAAATTCTCTTGAAGGTTTGCAAAGAATACCTGATAGACTATGAGTCGTTTCCCTTCCAAATTGGGGGAGGGGGATAAGGATTTCTTTTTTAAAATGTCTCACATTTTACTCTCATTATATTAAGAATCCAATATGCAATGGTAGCTGTATTTCTCCAAAGGCAGAATTGAGACAATCAAAATTTTTATGGTGTATCAGCACTGACGTAAGATTTTATATTTTAGGTAAATCACACTTTAATACTTTTTTCCATTTCTTTTGATGTGATTATTCTTACAATTTGCCCAGCAGATATATTTTTAACTTTTTTAAAAAATTAAGTTTTAATGTATTCCCTGTTTGACATAACAAAATTTTAAAACTCCTACAGCTTTCTACTTTTTTTGATATTATCTAAGAACCCTGTAATTTTACATGCCAGAAAAGACAGAACACCTAAGAATAAATGCCTATTCAAATTTATAGAACAGCATTCAAAGATGCATTATGTTTCTCTAGAGGAACTAAAGGTCAGAATGTATGAGAAGACAAAAATGTTTTTCAAATAAACCTTCTGAAATGTTTTTCTGATTACCCATCCTACTGCAAAATTGTCTTAAAACTGTTATCAGTATTCATACGGGACATGTCAAAGTGTAGATATTTCAAACAGAAAACTATCTGATAGATTTGAGTATTTGAAAATATAAAATGAGTCTAGGCAATAAAAAAGTGATATTTTAAATAAATACATTTTTTGTCTCCTGATTATTTGGGTTCCTTTCATCTGTGCTCGGCATTTAGGATATTTAAGCGGTGTGTGCAAGTTCACTGAGATGTCATTTTTACATGAAGAAAGAAAAGTACAGATCAGTTAGAGAAGTTCTGTATAGCAAAATTCTGAAATTCCCTGAAGGAGCGCTGACGAGTGTGTCAGGCATAAAATGAAGGATAAAGACCATTTCTCGATAAGAGCTAGCTTATAACACAACTCCATTTGTCAAAAATTCCCATTGCTTTTTATTAAGAGTGGAATTCATGGATCATCAGGACCCTTTGGCCACCAATGGTTTAAAGATATCTTTTTGGTGGTTTGTTCTGGTACCTATGTAGACCAAGTATATGATAGAGAAGCTGGGGCTTGGGAAACATGGTAGTTTATGTGAAGATCCTTCTTACAAAGTCCTCTACAGAATTAAAAAGTTGGAGAACTATTATCCTAGGATGTTCATCTTCCTTCCCATCTTAGAGCTCTTGGGAGAGTTGAGGGAAGGAGGAGAGTTAGACTGCCAGAATCCAAAATGTGTGTCAACGAGTGTTTTGAGTTGAAGGAAGTTTCTGGTTTTACACAGTCTGTCTTAGTCCACCACATCAGAACAGTCTAAGAGAGCCCAAAGGCTATTGCATCACATCTGCCTAAGAAACATAATAAAATGAGAGAAAAGGGTGATAAGAATGCTAAGAAATATGAGAACAGAAGTGAGGAGAGATTTTTTAAGTTTGATAAATTTATGCCTCACTTAACAGGCCCACCTAGAGCTTGTGAATCATGTGTTTTTGCCCTCAACTCAATCCCACCTCACACACTCTTGTGCTACAATAATTGCCAGAAAACCAAGAGATAACACAGACTGGCTACACGTTCCATTTATGCCATCTGAAGGAAAGATGGTGGTTATTCCTGCTTAGATGATTACTAGATTATTCAAAATGAAAAGCAAGTAGACAGACCAGAACCTCTTCTGCGGAACTTGAAACTGAATTACAGGCCAACCCTTCTAAAGGTCTCATTAATAGGAACATGGCAGTGGATTGGATAATTACATTTTTAGAAAGTCAAATACAGGCCAGGAATGTAAGAGTGCTGAGAATTCTTCCAGACATTCATTAGTTACATTTATGGGAGAGTTAACGTAAAATATGTTGGACTTCATGTTCAAAACACTTTACAAACACGGACCCCCTATTCTCTCCACTGGAATGCAGGCTATAGCCTTTCAGAGGCAGAAAGTGTGACCAATTGTGTCTACAGAACTGGACAGCAGAGTCCAGAGAGTGGGTGGAGTTTGCTGAGGAGGTGGTTAAGTAAGGGGTCTTGAGAGATTTACTGATTCAGTGCTTCTCCAGGGCACCCTACATAAGTTAGGCTTCTATGGAGCCCTATCATGTATTAAAACTGCCACCCCATTACAACAGACTTCTTCCATCCCAAAAGTATTGCTCCTCTGATATAGCCACCAATGTGAATGTAGTCACTGAAGAGCCCTACTAAGGGCTGATTCAGCTCTAATTAACTTCCACAAATTTTTGGCAAGGTAGGCAGACATTAGGCCCAGTTTACAGATGTGAAAACTTAGTCTGTCTCAAGGCCACAGACAGAGTCATTGTGGGCAGAGTCAGTAATAGAAGCCAAGGTTTCCAGATTCCCAGTTCAGCTTTCAAAATACTAGACCACACCACTTTCTGAAAATAAAGAAAATTCTGATAATACATTATCTGAAAATATAGCATGAAATTTTTAAGGAGATAAATTAGTTCAATCTGTGGCCCACTGACCTAAAAATTCAAACTTTAGGGCAGGTGCACAAGGTGAGGAAGATAACTTTTCTATACCCATACTGGCCTGCAGACCAGGTCCCCCAGGGGACATGCCCTGATAATCATGTGACACTTATCCTTCTCCCTGTTCCCTAAACTGGATAGGGCCTATGTTGCATTGAGAAGGTACATGTTGCTCCTTACTAGAGCAGCAAAAGTTGGCCCAGCTACACATACCCAGGCCTGTTCTGTGGGCCTGGCCAGCAGGATTCACACAGAAGAGGATGCATGTGCCATCAAACCTGCTCACTTTTATTTATCTGTCCATCAACAGCAGAATTTAAAAATAGCAAATAAAACTGAAAATATTTTCAGCCTCTGAAAAACTAAAGCATTAAACATGTAAATGAAAAATAGCCTCCTTTTTAGTATCAATAGTGCCTCACAACCTGTCATGGCCCACAACCTTGTAAACTGGAGGGAAGGGAAAGGAAGGGAGAGAAAGTATAAACAGTCCATCATCCCATGGAGAAGCCTATGATAGACTCCCCTCCTTCCCGATCCATCCAAAAACACTCAGAACTGCTGAAAGCATTCTAAAGCATGTTTTCTTTACTAGTTGCATTTATCTAATAAGGTAACTTTTCACATCCAATGTATGAAATAGTTATTCACATGTTTTCAAGCCAAGTCCTAATTTAAATTGTAATTATTAAGGTTTGTGGAAAATACTAAACTGCCACAGAGATAAAAGCTACAAAACAAAAAGCCTGAAGCAAATTTTAATTACTAATAACCAATATACGGTATGTATAGCCATTGGGTGAAGCCATTTATTGATTTTCAAATTTTGTTGCCATTTAAACTGTTCCTGATAAATCTTTAAAAGACTGGCCTATATTCAGATTCAGGAGCCAATTAATGGTTGGCACCATTTGCATGTTACAATAGTTTTCTCCATCAGGTGGAAAATTAGAACCCAGCCAGTTGCCACTGAGGTCATTTTGCCATTGTTTTCAAGAGAGCAGAAACAGGTACCCTATGCTGACCGTCAGACATGAATGCTGAAAATGGGTATGAACTATACATTGGAGGCATTATTTTCAAAAGTGTTAAGCATTTGCCTAACTCTGGTTTCTCTAAAGTGAGGCCAGCATTGAGAGCTGTTAAAAATACCTCCTTGGAAGCCTTGCTAACATTACAGCCATAAAAAAATGTAAAAAAGTATATACTATACTACATATACATGTGTATTTACACACAGAGACAGGAAAATTAACACTAATTTTAAGGTTTCATAAACCAGAGGCTCCCAAACTACAGACTTCAGAGCACCTGCTGGTAGTCATTGGATTGCTGGCTGGTGAGTATGGTGCTGGCAACATCTTCCTGGCTTCCAGAAGACCTCTAAAAGCAGCTGAAAGAAAGGGAGGCACTACTGCTACATAGGACAAGAAAATGAAACAGGATCCATTGTCACAGACCAGAACTGCCAAGAACTGGAGATGAATGAAGTTTGATTCACGTAAATAAATGCATTATATGTGAAACACACACAACATGTAAAATGGGCCCTAGCTCACATCCTTAAACATCCTTAGTTTAAACTTCAGTGGGAGTTTTCTAGCTAAGGAATAAGTAGGTTGAGCCCTATTTACAAGTAAAACTGAGAAATGATGGAAGAAAATAGTAACACAATGAAAGCAAGCAAAATGAAGAAATAATTGAGAAAAATGATCTTCTCTTCAGAGTACTAAATCTTTCATAAAATATTCACACTTTTTTCTTGGAGCACAGAGTCCCCCAGGTTCAAGTCATGGATCTCTCTCTATGATTAAGCCTGAGGGGAATACATATAATCCTCCAGGCACTACAACAACATAAATGTTTAATAATAATAGAGACCTCAAACAGATTGGGGCCTCAGAATGCAAGGCACTGTACAACAATATAGAAATGCAGGTGTAGTAGGAAGAGAGCCTGAGACATAAGCCCTTGTATCAAAGGCCTGGTATGAGGCCTGAACTAAAGTAGTGGTCAAGCCTTGCTAATATAAAGCAAAAGTTAGCAAGAGACAGGCTGTGAGCTCACAGAACCTGCAAGAACAGGGCTGATATTGCAAAAACACACACAGTCCTAAGAAAGGCTAGGCACAGGATACTCACACAAACACATTCCAGAAAGATGGTACCAGAACACCTCCCACCCTCAAAGATAACAAGAACACACTGACCACTCCTAAAGATAAGGTCAGGGTGACAGTGTGATGGATAGAGATGTTTTGATCAAACCAACACGTACAAGGTAATGGGTGGTAACAACCCACGTCAGGGGGAAATACGTAACTTGTTTGTATCGGGGTACAAAATGAAGTCTCAGAGGGAGTGTCTTTGGCTGGCCCAGGGTATAATGGAAAGTCCCGCCATTAACTAAGCCAGTCCATTCCAACAGACATACATGTGTTAGTGTACCCATAACCATTGAGCTAGGACATTAGGACCGTGCTTCATTGACAATAAACCTGACCAAGTTCCTTTGGGGGAAAAAAAGAGAGAGAGAGAAGCGATTTATATTTTCACAGGTTATGATGCCAACCTGGATATGGAGACTGGGTGTAGTGGTCATGATCCAAAAGGCAAAAGGACTGTCAGATACCAAGAAGATACATCAGTCACATCCCATGGCCAGAAACCTATTGATGCAGATTCCAAGTAACTCTACTGCGCTGGCTGCTGCAGGCCAAACCTGTCCGGCCGGAATGGTTTTAAAATTGGTGTGTGAAACAGAAGGGAAACGAGAAGAGGAACACATCCTTAGAGAATCACCTGTGGCTATACAGATTGTCTGGGCGTGAGTATGGGAGTCATAACCCAGGCACAGCATATTCCCACAAAACAATTTAGTAAAACCAAATGATGAATTGAAAAAGAACTGACTTTAACCAAAGAGACACAGAGACAGTATAATGGTTGTTGGAAGGTGGATGAGGAGGTTAACTGTGAACAATTTATTACCCTTGCTGTATCCCCTAATACCGGTTCTAGTAATATACTTGAGAGGCATCCACTGACCATGAATCTACACAGATTAAGGAACAAAAAACAGAAACACCAGAAGAGACACGAGCCTTATTAACCACACAACAAATAATGCACTACCACTTGATGGGCCTGGTAGGGGATAACCTAGCTTTTCCATACAACATTCAATCATACAAAAGGAAAGAGCAGAGGTATTGTTTTATTGATTCAGAGCGGGTGACACGGTAATTGGTTATATCAAAGGAATTGTTAAAACGTATGGGTTATGGTCAAATAGAATCACCTTTGTTAACCTGGAGGATAGGTGGAGTGCCTCCATTTATATAAAGAACATTTAGCTAGAAGATAAGGGTATATACACAGGAACTTGGACCATGGCCTCAGAAATTAGGAAATGCATTTATCATGTACAGGTATGTGAAGGAGCCTGTCCAACTCAGACTCCCACCTTACCCCCAACCACTCACGTCACTACTGACACTATCTCATCAATGGAATGTCCAAACCTACAACCTTGGCCCGCATCAGGACTCTTCCCGAACCCTACCACAGAGTATGTGGTAGAGAATATGGGATGGATATATATACCAATAAAACTAAATTTTGCTAGTATGACCATGCCAATACAATGTCCACAACAATATAAAATTGGTTCAATTCAGAAATTGAAATTCAATTGCTATTTTGGAAGGGTTTTCAAAATCCCTTACTAAAACAGCAAAGGAGAAAGAAGAGAGGTCTTGTGGGCACTGTATTGGGAGGTTCAGGTCTTGGCATGTCCATATGGAATTCAGCAGATATCGAAAATCGCAATCTAAAAATAAACAGCATTGTTAATGGGATAGGTAAGGCAGTCAAAACAGGAGGAGGCATTAGCAGTCTATTGCTGGATCAACGTGCAATTACCATTGACAACATACATTCAATTGCTCAAGGGTTCAGCCACCTGAATTCTACTATTTTGTCAATTATTAACAGCATGGAAAAGAATGATGTTTCACTGGCAGTTGTCTGTGTGGCCTCTGTGACAGAGTAATTGAAATGATCAAACAAAGTTTATTACAATTACAAAACTGGCCACAAGTACTAGACCGCACAGCCATTTTAAAACAAATACAGGAGCAAGGAGTAAATAATATTGCTCCTGTGTTTCTGCAATTTGCTAAATTTGATAAGGTTTCAAGTTTAGATCATGATGACAGCAAAAGTCTTCACATCATGATGGCCATCCCAAGGTGGATGCAAGATCCAGTCAAGGCGTTCTATGCCAACAGTGTGGGAACTTTGGTAAATAATACTTATGTACAGCATTATCCCACTGTGCTCCTAGTAACTAAAACTGGCTTGGAAATTAATCAGGCTTGTTGCACAAAATATAATGGATGGTGGCTATGTGAACAATTGATACCAATAACACAAAAAGAGGCTGGGCTCAATTGGTACAAAAAGAATTAGCCAATCAGATGGTACAAATACAAGATGTGGTATATGCTTTGGGATATTCCAATTTTTCCATACATGGAACAATTTGTCCCGGAATCAATACAGGATTTTGTGTGGAAGTCACTAGCACAATTCAAATTGGAACCTATGCCTTTTGGCCAACAAGTAGCGTCAGCACTGCCACGGAAATTACTACTACTCCTGGAAACCTACAAGATTTATTAATTGAATTGTTTCCCCCAGTGGAGCAATTACAATTGGACATACATGATTTGGTGGTAAGAACCAAGGAAGACTTAATATCCATAGCTCATCTTTCCAACAACAAACAGAAGAAGTAGAAAGTGTGCAAAGAGAGGTGGAAACTCCTTGATGGGAAATTCCAAAGGATGTTAGTCTATATCCAATAATCAGGACACTTACAGTAATATTGATGGAAATACAAGCCATAACATTAATTGCTCTGATTGCTACATGCAACGTCAACTATCCATATTATTCATATATTATCATTTATCAGAAGTTATATAGGAAATATATCTGGTATTTATCTATTCATGATCATGCTCATATATACACCTATACTGCTCTATAAGGTATAAGCACAATACACTTATAATCCTGACCAAAGCTCTTCTCATCCACCAAAGCCCTTCTCATTGATCACCAATTAAATAAATATAAAGGCCTCCTCATGCCACCCAAAAGTTATCAAAGAACAACTCTAGACCCCACAGATTAGTTATGGTCCCGGGCCTAACATTCCTAGGTCCACCATAAGGGACTGAAAATAATTGGACAATGAAATCTGTCCATCAGTCGTACGAGGGAATGTGCAGACTATGGGACAGATGGGGCATGAAGTATGGATGGTAAAGTAAGGTGACCACATAACAGTGTTTATCCTACTGGATCATCTTCAGTCAATGCATTATGCTTTTCCGGGACGATGGGTAAACATCCTCCCCATAAAAAAGACAAAAAGTGGGGGAAATGTAGTAGGAAGAGAGCCTGAGACATAAGCCCTTGTATCAAAGGCCTGGTATGATCGTGTGATGGATAGAGGTGTTTTGATCAAATCAACATGTACAAGGTAATGGACGGTAACAACCCACAACAGGGGGCAATATATAACTTATTTGTATCGGGGTATAAAATGAAGTTTCAGAGGAAGTGTCTTTGGCTGACCTAGGAGATAATGGAAAGTCCCACCATTAACTAAGCCAGTCCATTCCAACGGGCATACATGTGTTAGTTTAACTGTAACCATTGAGCTAGGACATTGGGACCGTGCTTCGTTGTCAATAAACCTGACCAAGTGCCTTCGCTATGAACCGAGTTTGTGGTTATTGAGCAATTCGATCAAGATCCACTGCGCCAATTATCTGCACAGAGCTGGGACAGCACACAAAGAACACACACAAGCAGCCAACATCTAACAACAGCCGGGTATATTAATTTACATAAATTATGTATTTAAAAAACAAAGATCTTATCTCTCACTTCTCATGCAATATCACATTGCAGATGCCAGAGTGGCTGTGGGTTTTGCATATTCATTTGAGATCTAGCAGTTTTCACAGTTCAGTCTCTCAGAGCATAAGAATGCCAAACTTCTTCACTGGCCTACTAAGAGATTCTAAACATTCTCAATTTTCTATTTTAATTTTGTTTCCAATCAGGATACACTGTGCAGTTACACTGTTCAATGCATTCCCTGCACTTGTAAAGGGGAAACATTCAATTGTTTAAATTACCTAGAATTCATATGTGACTAACAAATGTAATTAGCTGAGATCAATCTTAGTGCTAACGCTGGTCATAAGCAAAACTAGATAAAACCATAAACCTGATCAATATTGTCAGGAACTGTAGAGCAGAGTTCTTGTGGGGGGTATATAATAGGGCACTACAGGGGTTTTGCTTAACTGAAATTTTTGTTTAGTTGGACACAGAAGAGGACATCTCTATATGACATCAGCTGTCAGTCTCAAAATCCCAGGCCTTGGGCCAGCGGAATCTCAGTAAATGAGGGGTGGGAGGTGTGTGGCAAACTGGGAAAGAAAAAAAGAGTGTCTGACCAAGCCTAGGGGCTGTTTACTTTCATACAACAAGCCTGCTGCTGATTTAACTCATATAACTGGCATAAATATCGTTGAGTTATTTATATTTGCACACACTCGTGCACAGACATTAGGTTCCACCAGTGATGTAAGGGCATGAATGCCTTAATACTTTCATTTTTCCCCCCCAGTAGTACAGTTCTCCTTTACTGCCTTAAAGCTCTATATCAGGTGTTACTTTTGAAGATTTAAACAGCTGCTTTTCTAATTTTGGCAAACTGAAAAGCATTTTATGTGGTCTGCATTTCAAAAGAGAATAAGTTACACACCAAATAAAAGACTAAGTGCTGGTTGACTGTAGCATTATTACTGATTTACTGAACTGTAGCGATTACGTACTGTAGCAAATATGGCACAGAAAACAGGGATAGCTGGCATCTTTTCAAAATGAGTAATCTGCTTCCTGATATGGAAAATATGAATGCCCTCTTGCTGACTTACAGGAATGCTTTGGATCTTGACTTCTTTACTGTATAGCAGGGGTCGGCAACCTTTTAGAAGTGGTGTACCGAGTCTTCATTTATTCACTTTAATTTAAGGTTTCGCGTGCCAATAATACATTTTAACGTTTTTTAGAAGGTCTCGCTCTGCAAGTCTATATATTATATAACTAAACTATTGTTGTATGTAAACAAGATTTTCAAAATGTTTAAGAAGCTTCATTTAAAATTAAATTAAAATGCTGATCTTACACCGCCGGCCCACTCAGCCCGTTGCCGGCCTGGGGTTCCGTTCACCTAGGCCAGCAGCGGGCTGAGCAGGGCCTGCGGCTGAGACCCCGGCTGGCAAGGGGCCGGGAGCCAGAACCCCAGACCGGCAATGGGCTGAGAGGGGCCGGTGGCCGGGACCCCAGACTGGCAGTGGGCTGAGCGGCTCAGCTGCTGCCACTCAGTCTGCTGCCGGTCTGGGGTTCCATCTGCCGGCTCCTGCCAGCCAGGGTCCCGGCTGCCGGCCCCGCTCAGCCCGCTGCCGGTCTGGGGTCCCGGCCCTGTCCACACAGAGTAGGTACCTACCTTCTCCCTGGTTCTAGCCATTCTCTTCCTCTCTCTCTGCACTGAGATGAGGGTGGGAGTGTGCTGAGACCAGGGCTGGGGGTGAAGGAGCAGGTTGGGGTGCAGGGTCTGGCCAGGAGCTAGAATGAGGGAGGGGGCTCAGGGTTGGGGCAGGAGGTTTGGGTGTGGAGCGCTTACCTGGGCAGCTCCCACTTGGTGTGAGGGGTGCAGGTGGGAATGTGGGGTGTGTGTGTGTGCAGGAGCTCCCATTTGGTGCTCAGGGCAGGGGGCTGAGGGTGTGTGAGAAGGGTGCAGGAGTCAGGGCAGGGGGCTGGGTATGTGTGGGGGATGCCGGAGTCCGGGCTGGGGTGTGTGGGGGGTGCAGGGGTGAGGGCAGAGGGCTGGGGTGTGAGGAGGGTTCAGGGGTCAGGGTAAAGGGCTGGTGATTTGTGAGGGGGTGCAGGGGTCAGGGCAGAGGGCTGGAGGGTGTGTGTGAGGGGGTGCAGGGGTCAGGGCAGAGGGCTGGGGAGTGGGGAGGGTTCAGGGGTCAGGGCAGGGGGCTGGGGGGTGTGGGAGGGGGTGCAGGAGTCAGGGCAGAGGGCTGGGGGTGTGGGCTGGGGTCGTGGAGGTGCTCCCAGCCCCCTGCTCTGAGCGGCTCACGACAGGGGGCTGGAGGGGATATGCCCTGATTCCACCCCCCTCCCCAAGGTCCCCGGAGCAGAGAGCGCGCTGCAGTTCCACTTTTCCCTTTCCCCCTCCGTAGCAAGGGCCGTCAGCTGATTAGCCGCGGGGAGGGAGAGGAGGAGGGGCAGGAACCCAGCACGCTGGGGGAAAAGAGGCAGGGGAGGGGTAAGCTTGCCTGCCCTGCAAGGAGAGAGCGGTGGACAGGGGACAGAAAAGAGCGCGCCGGGCCGGGCAGGAATTTTAATGGCACACTGCTGTCTGCCAGGGTCCGGCAGACAGCAGCGTGCCATTAAAAATTGGCTCACATGCCGTCTTTGGCACGCATGCCATAGGTTGCCGACCCCTGCTGTATAGCCTTCATCTTTGCCTTCTTGAGCAAAGGGTATAGTAAATGGACCTTCTCTCATGCAATAGCCTTATGGGAATGCTATGGTAAAGAGAACAAAATATTCTCTGTCCACCAGCAAAGAAATGCCATCGGACTGGTTTTCTAAGTCTCATAACCTCAGGCTAAGTGAGTGTGCAACACCCACTCTATATGTTTTGAAGCATAACCTGAAAATAAAGAGGACTAGGAATCGGGGCTTGCAGGAACAATTTCTGTATAGCAAACAGGAGTGAGAATCCAAGAAAGTGAGTACAAATGTTGAGACAATTAGGAAATGGAACAAAGAAACGTGCATATTTATTTATTTAAATTTATAATATCTGTCAGCATGCATGCTTGCTTTTTCTTAATAATTTAAGAATATTAGAATTTATTAAATTCGCTAGCTGTACAACATGCTCTCTCATTTTTCGTGATGGTTTTAAACCTCAGCCTTCTTTTCCCTACCATTTTGTTTGCTAGTTATCTTCTTTTTCTGTCCCTGCCTAATTTACATTTCAAGTTCTTCGAGGCTGGGTCTATACTGTTTTAAAATCCATACAATGCCAAACAAAAGTATAGTCCTACATAAATCTGTATTACTGATAAGTAATAATAATAATGGTTTGTGCCATTGATGTATATTTGATCCACTAAAACATTAAACAATTGCTACAAATGTTATATATCTCATTTTAAGCTAATTTTAATGTAAATGCATGCTAAATTTCATGTATTTTTTTATTTGCTATGTTTTGGTTTTACCCTATTCCACAGAAGACTTTTATCCTCCCACATCAGCTTTTTTCCTTATTGTATACTGCATGTTATTACTATTCACCTATGTTAGAGATAATTTCATCCTTTATTTTTAACATTATGTTGCTGCTTTATCAGAAATTATGGCAAAATCAGGCTGTTAGAGAACATGCAGTATGATGGGGGGCGGGGGGAAAGGCATACCACGAAAACATTCATTGAGGGCTAATTTCTGTCCTCAGTTATGTACACAACTTCAAATTGTTGTACACATATATTTGAGGGCAGATTTTAGCTAAGCATTTAATCCATGAAACAAACTAAGATACCTAACCAACACCAAGATATTGTAGGTGTTCACAATTACAAAACATGATAACAAGCCTCAAGAAAACATACACTTTACCTGACAAGACAACCTCAATTAGGTCTCCTTCTTGGATATCAGTAGCTGATTTCACCAGCTGGAGAATGTTTTCAGAGGTAGGATCATGGCGAAAAAGTAGAATTTTATCATACATTCCATAGAAACCACATTCAGGAAACTGCAAATACACAACCATGAATATTTATTATAATATAAAATACAGATGTGTAAAATATAATTAACACAACTAACACTTATTTTTGATAATGACCTGTCCCCAGATTTACATATGACAAAGCTACACATTTACGTAGATGGTTTTTTTTAGCTGATGGACCATTTCTTATCCAACAGCTACCCAAGTATGAGGCTTATTACCCACATCAGTACTATGATGTGCGTGTTATAAATACTTCAGTAGTTAGATCACCTTCAGGCTCTGGAGCTGTCTCCCCCTACACCCTATGTAGGCTCTTCTATACTTCCTTCCCTTGCAACAACTGCTACAGAACTTTCTTACAGATTTCCAGCCTACCCTTAATGCTATTGCTAATACCAGTATTTAGATCAAGTAGAAAAAGATGCCCCTGGAGTTCAACTCAAGTCACCTTCATGATATTTCTCATCTCCATGTAAATGGGAATCCTGAAATATTCTAAAAGCAGAGCCCTTTGCATATCTGTGCCATGAGTTGCAGCAGTATAGAGCCATACCTTTCTCACTCCATATATTGTTTCCTTCAGAAACCTCAAATTAATATCACCCAGTCCTGAGGCTGTCCCACAGCAAAGCCCTGAGGAGGAAGACAGATGGGGGCAAACTCCATGCTGTTTACCATGTGGCATTTTCTTGGAACCATCCCTTCTGCTTGGAGGGGTATGAGGGTTGCACTCCATTCTGTCATCCCACTACTTCTATTCCATTCTAGGCATGAGAGTAGGTACTCTTCCCTCCTTTCAATTCAGGATGGGGCTTCATTCAAATCTCACTGGAAGAAGCTACTGGGAGGCTGAATCAGCCTCTCTCCAAGCCAGCCTCATCCACTTTGTTCAAAAATAAGAGCTCAATTTTTCTGGCAGCAAAAGATGGCTACTGTCCTCCTGGAGAGTGAGAGTTTGCAGTGCTGTGCTGTACTTCTAAGAGTTTCTGCCACTGGAGGTCTCGAGAGATTATGGCCCTTTACATTCTTCTTAGTATAGCCTCCTGTTACTGCAATCCATAGAGGAGTGTCAAGGTGAGTAAATCCAAGTCACACCTGGTACCTCATTCCTTTTTTAATACATATTTTATCTTTGGTCCATGCATATCTGTGTCTACACCCTAGACCAAAGTCTGCTCCTCAGTTGCACCTGAGAAAGCATATTACCTTCAAAAGGCTCAAATGAACCCAAAATTCAACTTTGTGGGTTAAATTCAACACTTGGCTATGCCAGTGTAAATCTGGAGTCACTTCACTGAAGTATTTGGAATGACTCAGGATCTACACAAGCATAAATAAGAGTTGAATTTGGCCCCATTCTTCATCTGCTGCTTTTGACTTGCTCTGTTTCCAATGGCCTGAATAAAATAATAAAAAGGCAGGTTTTTGAGGCTCACAAATAGACCAATATAAAAGCATCACTACAATTTTATTTTCAGGGCAGGGAGAGTGACAGGTTCTGTCTACCTAGATATCCGAATCACCATTTCCAGATCTTAATTTTAATTTTTTAAAATAAAAACAACCTACCTGCCCAACTCTAACTCCCACTTGATTCTGGGATCCAAAGCTGCCTCCTATTACCTCATAGGAAATGCCATCTTCTGCTGGAGTAATGTCAGTGTTTCAAACGCTTTAGATAATTTAAGTTACTCATTACTTGAAGTTCTCCTAAGAAAATACTAGGCACTTGGTGTCTGATCCTACATCTTAATATGTGAATGGCAAAGTTCACAATGAGTTCAATAGTGCAGCATCATATCTTATGTACAAAGATAAGGACAGCAAGGAATTTTTCCTGAAAGGTACTTAACAGATCATATACGTAACTAAGGACTTGTAGTGCAGTAGTGAATACACTGGCGCTGCTGCATCAATGCAGCTGTGCCGATGTAGCCTGTCTGGTGAAGATGCACTATGTCAATGGGAGAGCAATCTCCCATCGATGTAATTACTCTCTCAATGAGAGGGGGAAGCTATGTCGGCAGGAAAGCGTCTCCCGCCGACATAGCACATTGTAGACACTGCTTTAAGTCAATGTAAGTTACGTCGTTCAGTAGGGCTCAAACCCCTAAGCAACGTAACTTACATCGATTTAGGTGGTAGTGTAGAGAAACCCGAAGCCATTTTTGATTTTTCCCCTAATCCTATAAAATTAAATACTCCGAATTCATAAACCTCTAATTTCAACATATGAATACCTGGGTCAAAAAATTTGAAAATAACTGCAGATTTTGGGTGCCTCCATTTTTGGCTGTCCAATGTATGAATTTTCTGATGGTGGGTACTCAGCACATTCTGAAAATCAGGCCTGTACCTGAGCTTCTCAGGCAGAGTCTCAGTTCAGGCTCTATGAAGGTCTTGTTATATAAAGCCAGTTGCTTACCGAATAAAAGGAGAGTTTGTGCAAGCAACCTAAGCACCGAGTGACCACTGAACATCACATGGCCCCTTTAAGGCCTTTCAGGTTGGCACCCAAGAACAGAGAAACACAAAATCCCCAGGTCACTATTGAAAATCTTGGTCTGGATGTTTAAATTTAGAAACTTAACACACTAGAAACCAAACGGCATTGTTATGCATTCATCTCAGCTATTAAAAAGCTCTTCTTAATTTGACTCATCTTCAAACATATCTTTTTAACATTTTTTTAAATAGTTTAAATCTAGTACCAACAGTGTGAAAAAGTACACAGTACTACTTCATTAGGCCAATGTTTCTGATTTTTTTCTTCCTCCCAGACCTAACTGCATGATACATCTGGTCTAAAAACTACTGAATATAATGAGATCAATAACATACTGGTTACATAAGGTGAAAACGTCTACAACTCAGTTAATTTCTTATTTTCCACAGATGATTCAAACTTGTTCACAAATACATTACAACCAGCAGGAATAACAACATGCTCTTCAGGGCACAACCATCTTTTTGTTCTATGGACAGCACCTAACAACGAGGTCCTGCTCCTTCACTAGGCTCTCAGGTGATGGAGTACTACAATTACTACTATGAATAATAAAATCATGCAATTATTTTCATATAATTAATTGAAGAGCAGGGCTACTGATTCAACTTTTAAATAAGAATGTGCATCTAACTTAAGAATAGCAACTAATCACAAGGACAATATGTAGCTGCTTGTATCCTTAATATTCCATCCAATTGTTTTTCAGACAAAGCCCTTCTTGATTCACCAACAAGAACTCCTATTGCATTTGCTGGGCCCTTTAGAAAAGGCGTCAGTGTGATGCAGTGGAGGGCATGGAGGTCACCATGACAGCAGAGTTTCAGACACTGTTTAGTTGTCATGGCAGCAGAACCCAAGGCTTTTTTTCAGATTAAATACTTATTTATGGGACAAAACAAATGTATGCACATCAGCTTTTGATTTAACAGGAAAAAAACAGGCTGATAATCTTTCAACTATCACACCTTTAGAACAGAAACCCTGCATATGAGATTTTCAAAAACTGTTTTAAATAATATTTCAAAGGCAAAATGATCTACTGCACTGCAGGACTTGTAATAACTGAAAGAACACACTGAAAAAAATAAACATGGGAAACAATGTTCCCTAATTTGGTAATAATCATCCATTTTATGTAAAGGTGTTTGAGTTTTGAAATCTGACAACCCCCATTAAGCTAAACAGGCTTTCAGAAAAGCTCAAAGCCTGTAAACTCAGCTTGAGTTTATTACAAGATCAGTGATGTTTTTTCAAAGTCTTTGTTGTTGTCAGCACAAACATCTCAGATAAGTGATTTCAAATCTCTCCCAGTTTTAAGGAGCCAAACTTGTAATTTTGAAAATATAGCCACCAATGTCTGAATTTAATATCAAAGGTTCAATTCTACATCAGCAAACGAACTCAAGGTTATGAGGGATTGACAATACTGTTGAATTTCATGGTAAACACAAGGATATCCAGTCAGTGGTGCTGGAACAATTTTTATAGTAGGGGTGCTGAAGGCAGAAACGATGTATTTGGGTGGTTGTTACTACTTCAAGCCGGGGGTACAGCAGCACTCCAACACTCTGAGTTCCAGCACCTATGTACCCGGCACTGATCTTTACAGTAGGTTGTGGACTAGTATCTTTTAATAGTTTAATTTAATAGTGAATTTAAAGTTCAGCATTACTCACATGTACTACAAGAAACAAAGGACTAAATCAATAGAGAAGGTCTAACTAAAATGACTATGAACTATGGCTGAATTTTAGCTGAAGGTTTTCTTTTTTTATGTATGTAATTTGAGTAGATCTACAATTTCCATACCATTAATTTATGGCACATAACAAACTGTAACTGACATGAGAGAGACTCCTAGATATTAAGGTCAGAAGGGACCATTATGATATCTAGTCTTACCTCCTGCACAATACAGGCCACAGAATCTCACCCACCCACTCCTGCAATAAACCTCTCACCTATGCATGAGCTATTGAAGTCCTCAAATCATGGTTTAAAGACTTCAAGATGCAGAGAATCCTCCAGCAAGTGACCCATGCCCCATGCTACAGAGGAAGGTGAAAAAGCACCAGGGCCTCTTCCAATCTGCCCTGCAGGAAAATTCCTTCCCGACCCCAAATATGGCAATCAGCTGAACCCTGAGCATGTGGACAAGATTCACCAGTCAGATACCCAGGAAAGAATTCTCTGTAGTAACTCAGATTCCACCCCATCTAACATCCCATCACAAGCCATTGGGCCTATTTACCATGAATAGTTAAAGATCAAACATTGGCATGTGTGTGAACAGACCTGTGCCTTTGCTCAGCAACCAGTGGTAAGAACTGGGCAACTGGAGGGCGGGGGGGAAAGAATTGGCACAGAATTCTACCACCAGTACTTTCTATCTCAATCTTATTGGGCCTAAGCAATGGGAATAAAATCATCCCGTCTCCAGTAAACACAAGCTAACCAAGCTATGTGAATGAATGAGCAACAGGATGGACAACAAAACTCAATTTTGACAAATGCAATGTAATGCACACAGGAAGAAATAATTTAATTTAGAACCCATCTAAGTGTGTATTTAACTGTAAACACTCATGAAAAAGACTTGGGCATCAATATAAACAGCTTAACACAGTTGTCAAAAAAGCAAACCAATTGTAAGGATGTGTAGAGAATGGGATGGAAAATAATAAAGAAAATGATTACAAATGCCATTATATAAATCAACAGTATGCAATCTCCTGGAATATTGTGTTCGGTACTGATCACTCTCTCTCAATTAAAAAGCAGGAGAAATGAGAGTGAATAGAAATGCATCCAAAAAAGATCAGAGACATGAAAATACTGTCATTTGAAGAGATATTTAATAGATTAGAACGGTTTCATTTAGAGAGGCGATTAATAAAAGGGGACATGATTCAGGTCTAAAAACTAAGTCAGATGCTCTTTTTGACCCCCTCTCATACAAAAATTAGGGGAATGTCCATGAAATGGAAAGGCAGCAACTTAAAACTGATAAAAGGAAATACCCTTCTGGAGGAAAAAAAAAACCCACTCAGTGCCTACTTAACTTGTGGAACTCACTGCCACAAGATATTATTTGAGGACAAAACCTTAGTAGGAATCAAACACTAGATGTTTACATGGGAAAAAACATCCACCATTATGGTAGGTAAGATAAATTGATAAAGTGACACAAGCCCTCATACTTCAAGAATAGATAAACTACTAACTGCCTACAGTTGGGAAGAAGCTTCTATAGTAAGCTGTAGCTCACAAAAGCTTATGCTCAAATTTGTTAGTCTCTAAGGTGCCACAAGTACTCCTTTTCTTTTTGCAGACTAACACTGCTGCTACTCTGAAACCAGTTTATTCCATAGTTGTCCCTGATGGGAAATTTTGCACATTCAGTTATTCACCCTAGCTCTAAAAATAGTTATATAATACCACTATAACTGAAGTATCCCAGTGTATAAGTATCCTCTGCTGGCTTGACATTCTCTGGGGAAAAGAGCATTTTCCCTGGAAAAAGGTAAGGAACTACTCTCAGAGAAACACTGACATCACTGATGCCTACATGCCAAAAACACTGTTAAGTTTAGCTCCATTTGAAAAAGGAAATAATATTAACAAAAGAAATGTTAATTTCATGTTACTTAAAAGATAAACAATGTAGGCAGGTGGAAAACATACTCGAATAACTAACAAAATGTTTCCATTAAGCAGAAGTATTTCATTAATCTATACTTCCCTGTGGCTTACTATTACTGTGTACTTTGGATTCAATATTAGTGTAAGGAAAGAATTTCTCTCCTCTTCATAATTAGAGTAGAGGGAGGGAAGAGAGTTTTAAGTTTCAAAAGTATTGAAAATCAACTTCTAAATATACTGTAGCTACAGTAACTGTCACCAAGACTTTCAATGTGGGCAACATCTAAGTAAGCATCCAAGATTCCTAGGAGCTCTATTTTTACACAGGGTTGTTTATAATCTTCATCAGTCAGGGAAAGAAGAATCTTGGAGGCTTTTTTATTTTATTTTATTTTTTTGCATGACCACAAAGATATATAAAAATACTTTAGGTATCTAAATGTTAAGGCACATTTAAAATATTAAGGACCAAAAATCACACCTAGGATAAGCAAAAGCAAGCTTAAAGAAGTGGTACCTGCTTATTTCTTAAGATCTGATTTTGTCCCCAAATTTCTTGAAGGTGACAAATTATTCAAGCTACCTCTGAGAGAATTTTTCTCGTTCAGCACTGACTTATCTCAGGCCTTGAAAGAAATGGTTACTTTATCTTTTTAGCAAATTTGATCTACATCACGCTGATGTAGGAAAGAATCCGTTTTCTAGAATAGAAGTCGGTCTGAAATAGAACTGCAAGTGGAAAGTTTAAGAGACTGGTCTTGAAATCTGCCATACTCCCCACAGTGTATTAGTTAGCTCCGGGTATTCACTTTTGGTAAACCCCAGCAACTGTACAATGATCTAACTAGCCCTCTGGAAATTCCCAGACTCTGTTGATAATGGGTCCCTGTCACGGGGTAGGTACACCCCATCATGAGGTGTCCGATCAAAAGAAAGGGAAAGGCTGTACTGCAGCCGGGTTAGGTCCTATGCTGGTGGTATAAAACGTGGTAGTATGGCCTAGTGACCAGAGTCAAAAGGTCAGCCCTTCCACACAGCTGTGTGGCCCAATGGTGGGAGTCAATAGAGCAGCCCTTCCTCACAGGGCTGCATGGCCCAACGGCAGGAGTCAGAGTGGCCCTTCTTCATAGGGCTGCATGGCCCAACGGCAGGAGTCAGAGTGGCCCTTCCTCACAGGGCTGCATGGACCAATGATAGGAGTCAGAGTGGCCCTTCTTCATAGGGCTGCATGGCCCAATGGCAGGAGTCAGAGTGGCCCTTCTTCATAGGGCTGCATGGCCCAACGGCAGGAGTCAGAGTGGCCCTTCTTCATAGGGCTGCATGGCCCAACGGCAGGAGTCAATAGAGCAGCCCTTCCACACTGGGCTGCATGGCCCAATGGCTGGAGTCAATAAAGCTGCCCACCTCCATGGGGCTGTGTTGGCCTATTGTCTCGCTGGGGAAGTGGGGCGCCACATAGGGGTGTGTGGCACCTGGGATACGGGACTTGGGCCCTCCCTGCTCCTCTGAGTCCCAGCCTAGGGCCTTGGCAGTGGTCAGGGTGCTGAGTCAGCGGCAATCCTCCTGAAACATGGTGACCAGTTCCCTGGTTCTCCAACCAGAGCAATGTCTAAATCCCCTGCGCTGCTTCCTACCCTGTCTTCCTTGGTGGTGGTACATGGTTCCCCGGTCTCTGGAGGCCTCAGCCGGTGCAGCTCCCGATGGCTTGGTCCCTTCTCTGGGTTCCACAGGCAGCCTGGAATCTGTCTGGGGCTCAGCGCACCTTGGCTCTGTGGTCAGGGCCTGCAGCCAGAAGACAGCCTGCAGTCTGCATTCTTCCCCTTCAGCAGCCTGCCAGACTGAGCTGGGCTGTTTCCTTTTATACCTTGCCTCCAGGCTAGGCATGCCTACCAGAGGCAGACAGGTGTAGCCTCCTCAGCCTGCAATGCACAGTTAATGCTTTCTGGGCCAGTGCGGAGTAGATACACTCTGTCACAGTCCCATGTGGAGCCTGGGAGGAGTATTGTGAAAACTCCTTAGGCTCGCTGTCCGACCTCTCACTTGACAGAGGGGCGTGGCATGATTGCAAGTTTATGCCCCGTGCCTGGCAAAGGCTCAGTGCCGTAACCTCAGTACCAAGGGGCAGAGAGTCAGGTGCCTCCATCATGCCCAGGTTACCACCCTGATGGAATTCCACTGGTACCAGTTGCTCCAGTGTTGGTGTCAGGGGAGATGGAGACCTCGTCTGTACCAGTCTCTCTGATACCAAGAGGGCTAATATTGCTGGCGGTACCAATGTCAACTTGCGTACCGGGAGCATTTTCCTAGGGCGTTTGCTCTTCTCTCTTGGTACCGAAGATTCAGAGACCGTGCCCAAAGGGTCTGTGGGCCTGTCAGAAGTACCGGACACCAATGGGCACCATGACGCATGGGTGCCAAATTGGGGTCTTGGTGCCAGCGATGCCAAGGATACCAAGATTGCTTTTGGCTCTCCCTGGGCCTGCTGAGGGGACTTCCTGCTCTCTTTTTTGACATGTAAGAAGGGTCCCCGGTCTGTTTCTTCAACCCACTATCCTTCAAAGTTGAAGGTTGAGGGGAAGACTTATACCCGCCAGAAAGTTGGGGTCGGAGAGCTGCCTCCACTAAGATTTTTTTTTTTTTTTTTTTTTTTTTGGCGAAGCTCTCCTTGCAGGATCTCAGCCAGAGCTGTTGGCAGCCAGAACACTTCTGCTTGGTGTGGCCTTCGCCAAAGCAGTGGATGAACTCTGAGTGCGGCACTACTTGAAGCCCGAAAAGCCAGGCATACCCTTGTCCAGGAGGGTCCCCCCACACTGGGAGCTGACAAAAGAATGTAGTCCCTTTTTTTTTTTTTTTAAGGCAAATAGTAGAATGAAAAAAGAAACAAAAGAGGTCTTCAAAGGAAGCTAAAAGTTAGCAAATGTAAGAGAGTTAACAATCCATGAACAGACAGCTAAAGATCCGTCTCTAGCTGGGGCAATCGAGAAGGAACTGAGGATGGTTAGCCCACATGCACTGACTAGCCTCATGGTGCAGCACAAGGAGAGAAAGCACATGTGAGGGCCTAGTGGACACTGCTACCAAAGTTCTCCAATCAGCAGCACAGAGACACAGACACACCTACAGTGGAGCACCAACAGGGGACACTACTTGACGAAAAATTTAATATTCCCCTTCATACCATGAAATTTGAATAATCCAGTTTTTCATTAATAGATGAAAGGAGCAACTATTTAATGAGAAATTAATGCGCATATAATTCTTATTAGAGACATTTAAAAGGTTTTCTTACATAGGAAATCTAATCTTTAAAATGTTCACACAAATCAATTATAGGTGGCAATAATTAATGAGAAGCCCTCTACTTGTTGTGTAAAAACATATTATCCTGTATTATATCCTGACAGATTATTGCTTAGTGAAAGCTATTAGTAAATCTCAGTAGGCATGCTCAAATTATTCACACAAGAATAATTAGGTGTGTGGATTTACAACTGAAAACGCACTTCACACTATCTGTCTCACACCAGGAACAAAACTGTCAGTATAGCAAAGAGAAGTTTTTGCTTCATAATAAACCTGTGGGTTTTATTCATTACCTTAATGAACTAGAGGCAAGGGACACAAGGAAAATTTCAGACAGAAATTAGTAAACAACAAACTAAAGTCTTCTGTACACACAAGTTGCACTGCTTTCATTATACTGCTAGAGTTAAAATGGCACAACCCTAATAGCGAGGATACAGCTACACCAATATGTTTTATTTCTGTATGAGAAGGTACAGTAGAAACTGAAAGTTACGAACACCAGAGTTAAAAAAAGAAAAGGAGGACTTGTGGCACCTTAGAGACTAACCAATTTATTTGAGCATGAGCTTTCGTGAGCTACAGCTCACTTCATCGGATGCATACTGTGGAAATCGCAGAAGACATTATATACACAGACACCATGAAACAATACCTCCTCCCACCCCACTCTCCTGCTGGTAATAGCTTATCTAAAGTGATCATCAAGTTGGGCCATTTCCAGCACAAATCCAGGTTTTCTCACCCTCCGCCCCCCCACAAACAAACTCACTCTCTTGCTGGTAAAGAGACTAACCAATTTATTTGAGCATGAGCTTTCGTGAGCTAAAAACTCACCAGTTAACCAACCACCTACCTCATTTGGAACCGGAAGCACTCAATCAGGCAGCAGAGACCAAAAAAAAACAACAACAAATACTGTACAGTACTGTGTTTAAACAAACTACTAAAAAAAAGGGAAAGTTTAAAAAAAAAAATTGGGAAAGTAAGGAAACTGTTTCTGTGCTTGTTTCATTTAAATTAAGTTAGCTAAAAGCAGTATTTTTCTTCTGCATAGTAAAGGCTCAAAGCTATATTAAGTCAATGTTCAGTTGTAAACTTCTGAAAGAACAACCATAACTTTTTGTTCAGAGTTATGAAAATTTCAGAGTAATGAACAACCTTGATTCCCAAGGTGTTCGTAACTGTAGCACCTTTATATCAGCATAACTGCACCCACCCGAGGGTTGTACTGGTATAACAATTTTGGCAAAAAAATCACAACCCTAACCAACATAGTTATATTGATACAACAGCTATGCATAGATCAGCCAAAGGCTCTGATCCTGAAATTTACAGTGCATTCGAGGGATTTCCTGAAGCCCCATTGACTTCACTATCCAGTAGTCCCACTGAAGTCAATGGGACCATTTAGGTGAGGCACATATGTAAGGGTCAGCAGGATCAGGGCCTACAGTCCTCTGCCTGCAGTGGGATTTATTCAGGTGAATACTTTTATACTGGAGCACATGCAAATGACTGCACACAACTAAGGTAGGGCAGGGTTTGTCTGGCCTTACCCAGGAAGGGCAGCTCTGCTTTGTGGTGTGGGGAGGGGAGGAAGGAGGTCAGAAACTGCTGTAAAAAAGGTGCTCAGTGGTCAGCTTTGCAGCAATGACTCGCTGCTCTATGCACATTCCTGGGGCGGGGGTAAAGGGACGAAACCTGGGTGGGGGAAGTCTTTGTTCCACACAGCAAGGAAGCGAGCACCTATCCTTCCTCCCCAGTGGAGGCCAATGGCAGGCTGGGTTAGGACCTGCTGTGGGCATTACGCTAGTTGCCCTTTTTAAAGGAGAGCTGGGAAGGAATTTTTCCCGCACCACCAGAATTGGCTTTGGTGGAGTGTGGTTTTTTCACCTTCCCCACAGCGGGTGTGAGTCAGGACCTTTTCTGGTGAGAAGAGAAGGTGGTAGGCCATATGTCGCAACTTATTTTGTAAGGTTGGGCAGATGTTCAGTGCAGGTACTCCATAGGGAAGGCAGCCAGTGACCAGATAAATGGCCTGGTAAAGGACTTAAAGGAGGTACTGACTGAAGGAACAGGAGGGGGCTGGGGACTCCTCTGATTGGTACAGCAGGGAGCCAACCCCCTCCCCGTTCTCATAGCCCTCCTTAACCCTCTTACAAGGGTGGTGGATGGTAAGGTACAAGCCATGGGTCGGCTGGGGGACCTGGATGGACATTGTATCCTTGGAAATGCTAAACAGCCCCTCAGAGAGAACATGACTTGTTGGGTAAAGTCCTGCACATCTGTGGATATCCACAAAAATGGTCTGCAGATTGCAGAGTGGATTCGGATACAAATTTTGTATCTGCGCAGGGCTCTATGGACGGGACTTCAAGGAATGATATGCTATTCACTAGTCTGCAAAATCTGGAAAGATGCTACCTTATGTTACCACCACTCAAGGGTCTCCTTAGCATAGAACAGAGGGATAGGTGATGTTGCGTGCCAGCTCCATCTCAGCAGTATTTGTAGAAACCAAAGTGACAGGGATCAGTTGAAAATTTTCCCAATACCTCTAACACACTTAAAGAAATTCACCTGAAGACTTCCCTCATTGGCTGGAAGACAGGCAACTATGCAAATTCTGGGTTCTGTGCCAGAGTCAGTCAAAATAACATCAAATTGTATACGGATCATTTCGTGAAAGGATTTTCATTGGATCTTTAATGACCCAAAATATTTACCTGTTGGTTCATGAAGCACCTTTATGAGGATAATCACTGAACTCAGTACAATTCCTACTGAGATAGGTACAAGTGAAATTATGCCAAGCTGAGCTAACAGACTAAGGGTGAAATCCTGGCCCCACTGAAGTCAGTGGCTAAACAACTATTGACTTCAATGGTGACAGGGTTTTACCCCCCAAAATGCATCTCACATGCTGACCCCCTGAGGTATTCCAGGTGGAAACACACTGGTGAGGCAATGCAAGAAATCTTATACTGCTGCTGGCCATGCTATACCTATTCTGCAGATAAACACTTGCAGGACTGTCCAGCAAATAATGGAGAAGTAGGAATCTAACTCTGAAGCATCAGTTATAGCCCTGTCCTGGATGTTTGGATCAACCTACTTGACAGACCAATGATCTAATTGGGTATGGCGAATCATGTTTTCCTACATAGAAGGCTTTAGTTTCCATTGCTGTGAGCCAGGTGAATTTGAGGAGCACCGCATTTCACTTGATATTTAAAACAAAAACAAACAAAACAAAACTTCACACCCAAGCTATCCAAAATTGTACATGGTATCCTTTTAATAGTTTCTTGCAGCTCAAGGACTCAAAGACAAACTATTGGGGAAAAATGGTTGATAACTATTAATACTTTGGGATTCCAACATTATTCCAATCAGTCAGTTGGTGTATTTTATTACTGTACACGCAGAACTTTTAAATTTTGGTATACCTAGTAATTACCACTGTTGTATGATTATACCTATTTCCAACATGAATTGGAAACGTCTTTCAATGGCTTGTATTCATCACATATGAAATGATATGGATGAGTAAGAATATTCAATTTTCCCTTTCCGCTTTATTAAAATTTTCATAGAGCTTAATCAAAAGGAAAAGGAAAGATGGAATTTTTTTAATGTAAGCAGTAAGTACACCTTTTCTTTACCAGGCGGTTTTAAAATAATTAGTTGAGTGTTGTAAAAGACTTGTATTTCTCAATGAAGAACTGTTGGAGGGAAAATAATTTTCTATCACATAAAGTACTTTCCCTGACAGATCTAGAAAAGCAGCTCCTTAAGTTTTGATGTTTCTGAGGGATTATTTTCCCCCTACTACTTCTACTTTAAATATGACAATTTATTTAATCAATTAAGATTTTAAACCAATAATATGGCAATATTTGTTAGGTTCTTGATCTTTTAAAATTATTGTATTGATGCTGCAACTAACCATCCATTTGTGGTATTATAGCATTTACTATAATGCTCAAGTTGTTATGAAAAGAGTAAGAATAAATGTCACCTGAGTGCCCAAAGTGCAAAACAGTATCAGGAAATATGAAGGGGTATTTTCAGAAGTAAAAAAGGAACATTAGAACTACCGCTAGTCTCTTTCCTTTTTATCTTCAAATCTTTTTTGTTCTTTCCCCCACGTTCATCTCACCTTATATTTTATTCTATTTAGCACTATATTTATTTCTCTCTTCTCTTCTAGCTGTTCAATTCTATCTGTTATGGTCTACCTTTTTTGTTGCAAGAAAACACAATAGAAAACTCAAATGCTGAAACACTTGAGCTTTGTCCAAAGACTATAACACAACCAATATAAAGTCTTCCATTGACCTTGATGTGCATCACATTGTCCTTTATCTGCAGAGTCAGCTGCAGAACTAATGGATGGAGACTGTATCTAGTCAAAAAGAAAAGGAGTATTGTGGCACCTTAGGAATCCGATGAAGTGAGCTGTAGCTCACGAAAGCTTATGCTCAAATAAATTTGTTAGTCTCTAAGGTGCCACAAGTACTCCTTTTCTTTTTGTGAATACAGACTAACGCGGCTGCTACTCTGAAACCTGTGTCTAGTCAGTTTCCCACTGTAGGTGTAGTTAACGTGTGAACTGTTCCTATAATCTGAGTCCTGGGTCAAATATTGGCTTGTTCCTTTACCCTTGTAAGGAATAGTGGACAAGCCCATGATTGTTGCTGCTGGTATGGACTGTCTCTGAACACACAGGCTTGTCTACACAGTTTTTTAACACCAATTTTACTAAATTGTTTTTTATTTTCCTACTGATTTAAATTGGTGCAAAATATGTGTGTAGACAAGGCCTTAGCATGGATCACATAAGCAGGAGACACCCTAGCAGGAACTTTTTTGGAATCCTTTCTTAGGCATGACAGAAGACTAACAATCCAACAGGACTTCAGGGTAAACATTGTCTTATAGCATCTGGATAAGGCCAATCACACTGAAAGTTTACTGATATTTAAAAAACTTTTAAAAAACCAACAACATAAAACACATCTCACTGAACCAACAATTAACTTAAGGTGATTAAAACTTCTGAATCAACTATATTTACCAAAACACCATGTTCTCCTTAAGGCTTCTTAAATACAAATGTTCTTTATTTTTAGAACTCAGGATTTCCTTTCCCTACAGAGATTATAACACAGAAAATTTATGACACTAAAAAGTGGATAGCAGATTTGGCAAGGAGCCCTATTAACAAGTCTTTAGTTCTCACTTGTATACAACAGCCACCGTTACTGTACTACCTCACAAACATTACAAAAGTGATATACTGAAAAGACTTATCTACAGAACCCAAGGCATAATGAAAATATTTATCCTTCCTTTGTAATAATGAAAATGTTGAAAAACTTCACAGCTTTGTTATATCATGTAAGTATCTGAACCAGTATATTATTACAAAAAATTGTTTCGAATACAGCAATATGCTACTGCAGAATGATGCATTACAGCAGTTTAGAGAGCCTGGCCTAGGGACGAGGCCACTGGACTAGCTGGTAATAGGAGGAGACAGCCTCAGGGCAGGCAGTGGCACCTACAGTATGTGCATTTAGAAAGTCCCATCTGGTTCTAGAATATTACAGGCGTAGCAATAACACTTCAATTTAAGAATAGGGAATCACTCTGAAACGTATTATCTCTACAACCAAAAGGAATTTTTAAGTGCACCCACTATATTTGCCTGACCTCAGCGGCCAAGTGGCAGAGGGAGTAGCTGCCTCTTCCTCCTCCTTCCCTGCCAGTCATCTCTCACATCAACAGGAAAGAAAAGTCAGTATTTAGAAGCCTGAAGCAGCACATGCTGTCCTGCCCAGCTATGATGATATTCAGGCTTGCCTAGTGCACATTGTATTAATCTCCAAGGCAGTTTTAGGCCAAGCCCATCTAGCAGAGGAACAGACAAAGACTGGAAGACGAGGAAAGAACACAGGGTATTTGGAGAAGAGATGGGAAGGAGAAGCAGTAGCAGAGGAGATCTAATGAGAATGCAAGGAAGCAGAACAGACAAAAAGGGGGAAGAGGCATAGAAGGGAAGAGGAGGCCCACAAAATATGACTAGAAAAGAGGCAAAGTAGAGAGAGCTACATGAATGAGAGAAGGAAAGGAGACTTAAAAGGGTCAGAAGAGAGTATGACAAGGGTGAGAAGGATCTGAGTTGGAGGAAAGAGATCAGGAAGGATCTCATGATAGGGAAGGGGGATCAATTTATTGATCTGGGCTAGGGGGCTAGATAGGGGAGTCCTGGTGGCTGAGTGAAGAAAAAGATGCTAAGCATGGGAGAAGTGACAATTCTCACATACTCTCACAACTTGTAAGATTGGCCTTGTGTTAAGATCTGGGTGATAGTTCAAGACACTTTGTAATGTAGATACACAGGGCAATACCAGCATTGATCCCACTTTTACTGAAGCAAATTCTTCCAGTGAAAAGACAGTGGAAGTTTGATATGTAATGTAATGAGTAAGTCAAACAGAGAAGACCCATGATCATTTGGAGCCCTCCAAACATGAACTAAGCTACCGTACTAAATACTGTGATAGGTGACAGCATTACATGCTTTTTCCTTTTATCATTAGGACGTCTTCTATATTTCCAAATACAGGCAGCTTACATATTTATTATAAAACCCATTGCTCTTTTCCTCAGTCTTTTACCAAACATCTTTATTCTACTCCCTCCCACATCTCTACTCAACCAAAATTATATATCTATACCAATAACACATAGCTGACCATAAAGCAAGGAGACTTTAACAGTCAGTATGTTTTCTCAAGTGAGCTCTCAAAAGGGGAGGAAAAAAACATTGTTACACAGCCCAAGTGATATTCATTTAAGTCAAAAAATACAAAGGAAATATTTTACACTACTTGCCCAAGTATTGTTTTAGTACTTAATAAATCTGATTTCTTCATGTAACATCCAATCTGAAGATGAACAAGTGAGTAGTTCACCCCTGCACACTGACCTTACCTGGCTGCAAACTACTTCCTTTTTTTTCAGTTGCCATCTATGGGATAACCAACAACTACAGAGGAGAAGTACAGCTGAGCTCCTGAATAGAAAAGTCTATTTGTGTCCATTCGTTATTGTGTCTCTTTGACAGCCTGACCTCCTTGTGACCTTCTCGTGTGCCTCACTCAGGCTCTAAGAGAACACAAGCAGTTCCTTGTGACCAACCCTAAGCTAGACAGAGTCACTTCCTCTTAACAAACTTGGTCCTTTTGTTACTATACATGGAACAGATGTGTATCTGTTTCCCTTTTAACACAATAATCACGATGCTTGCTGCTTAACATAGTGGGTGTCCATTTTCAAAAAAGGAGACAGAGCCAACTGTGGCAACTATCAAGGCATTGCTCTCCTCTCCAACACTTTGAAGATTCTTGCTAGAATCCTACTGAATTGCCTGCTCCCTCTTGCAGAGGAATTACTTCCGGAGTCCCAGTGCAGCTTCTGACCATCACGAGGCACCACCAACATGATTTTTGTAGCCAGACAGATCTAGGAAAAATGTCAACAACACCACCAGGAGCTGTATATGGCCTTTATCCATCTGACCAAAGTCTTCAGCCCTATCAACCATGAGTCTCTGTGGAAAATCATGTCAAAGTTCAAGCAAATTTATCACCATTGTAAGACTTCTCCATGACCAGATGACTGCCTCCATCCTGTGCAGTGGCTCTACCTCTGAGCCCTTTGTCATCCGAACTGGTGTGAACACGGTTGTGTACTGGCACCACCCTTTTCTCCATTTTCTTAGCACTATGAAAACATTAACCCAAGACCATCTACCACAGGGCATTGGCATCCAATATCAGACTGACGGCAACCTCTTCAACCTTTCTCGTTTCCATGCCAGAACTAAAGTAATATCAGCAACAGTAACCAAACTCCAGTAGGCAGATGATTGTGCTGTTGTTGCACACTCAAAGGAAGATCTACAAACAGCCCTTAATTGCTTCTCTGAAGCTTACAAAAGCCTGGTCAATCACCAGACCTAGCAAGGAAGATCTACACTGACAAAAAAGAACTGGAAAATGTAGAATACTTTGCCTATCTTGGCAGCCGTCTCTCACAGAGGGAAGACATATAGTTGTCGAGATTCAGCACAGAATCCACTGTGCCAGCCTTGCCTTTCGCAGACTGTCTCACCAGACGTTCAGCAACCATAACATCAGAACACATATTAGACTTTTAGTCTATAAAGCGGTGATAATCCCAACACTCCTCTACGGCTGTGAGACTTGGGTGACCTAGAAAAAACATCTGAAAAACCTGCAACACCAGCACGAGCACTTTCTTTGAAAGATCCTCAACATAAAGTGGGAGGATCATCACACTAATGTCCGTGTCCTTACGGAGGGCAACATCTTCAGTGTTGAGGCCCTGGTTATCCAGCACCAGCAGAGGTGGAGCGGGCACTGTGTGTGCATGCCTGATGTATATTTACGAGCACAACTGCTGTATGCCCAACTCACGAAAGGGAAAAGGAAACGGGGAGGCCAAAAGAAACGCTTTAAAGATATCCTCAAGATTAACATCAAGAGATGTGGCATCGACACCACACACTGGGAGACAGTTGCCCCGGAAAGGGATAACTGGCAAAGACTTGTCAGAGAGTGAATGTCCAGTTTTGAAGAAAATCGCCTTGCCATGGTTGCAGAAAAACACCAGAAAAGACAGGAAAGACAATTGTCACACAGCAATCGTGGCACAACCCTGACTTCCAACACCACCTGCAACATCTGCCAACAAGTCTGTGGGTCAGGGATTGGACTCCTCAGGCACCAAAGGACCCATAAAAAAATAAAACCTGTGAAAGAGATCATCCTCTATCTCGAGGGATTACCAATGATGAGTGGATGTGAACTCCCTTCACTCAAGGCTCAAGTATGCAGCCTCTTTAACACTCCCTGCTCCTGCAAGGGAAAGAAAGCAAGAGACTGGGGCTGTTGACTAAAATGGGTTCTCCTGAATGGCATGACAGAGCACTATTTCTAAGCATGATTCTTTTTAACTGATGGGAATTGGGTAGTATGGATGACAAATCTGCCACACATCAAACAATGTGATTCCAAATGCTCTCTCAAAATCACTAATTTGGCAGACAGTGGAAACTGAAGTAGGATAAGAACACTAACTTTGTGGCTCCTAACAACATATTAAGATAAACTGTGCTGGTTGATTTGAAGAAGTCTGAAGGGAATTAAACCCAAATAAATTTGTAGTCTTGCCCTATTTCATGCAAATTATAAAGAAAAAGAGAGATTACTTTCCTCCTCAACAAGGACACATTTAACAAAATTAATGTCTCTTTCTGAGCCACTACATACCTCTCAATATTTTAGGTGGCTAAAGTGCAACAGGTCCTGCTCCTGGTGCGGGGAAGGCCCGGGGGGAAGATGTTACAGAGCAGGCCTGCCTCTCCACTCACCCCACAGTGGTGCCTCCTGCAGCTCTCGTCCTGTGGGGCTGGCTGGGCTTGTTCACCACCCCCACCCCCGCACAAAGGGTTGCAGCACTATTCAGGTTTGGGCTGGCCCCCCTGAACAGCGCTGTGACCATGTCCACTAGAGGCCAGACTGCAATACGCAGAGTGGGGAGCCAACTCCAGCCAGTCCTGCGGGATTGGAGCCACTTCAACCGGGCCAGGAAATTTAGGGGGTCAAAGCGGGCAGTTACACAAAACCCGGGACTCTTGGGAAGTATGCCACTATCTGAAACCAACACTCAATGTATGAAGTTCTGACTACAGTAGAACCCCAGAGTTATGAACACCTCAGGAATAGAGGTTTATTGTAACGCTAAAATGTTCATAACTCTGAACAAAATATTATGGTTGTTCCTTCAAAAGTTTACAGCTGAACATTGACTTAATACAACTTTGAAGTTTTACTATGCAGAAGAAACATACTGCTTTAAACCATATTAGTTTAAATTAAACAAGCACAGAAACAGCTTCCTTACCCCGTCACACCTTTTTTTTTTTTAAAAAACTTTCCCCTTCATTTTTTTAGTAGTTTACCTTTAACATAGTACTTTCTTTTTTCGGGGGGGACTCTGCTGCTGCCTGATTGTGTACTTCCAGTTCCAAATGAGGTCTGTGGTTGACTGGTCAGTTCATAAGTCTGGTGTTCATAATGCTGAGGTTCTACTGTACTTAAACTAAAAGTTGGGGGGCTGGGGAGGATTGTAGGTTTGTTTTTAAATTGTAAGCCGTTCTTTTGTTATGGAGTATCAATAAATTGCACCAACTGAACAAAAAACAACAGATGAGTGCATTTGTGATTAAGGAAACAAACAAACCAAAAAATACCCCTATAAATTCCTGCAAATACAAATTTACAAGTGTCTACATGAAATGAGACAACTGATACCTCCTAGAAATCTTTGGAAAACATTCAGTTTTGTAAGCATTATTCCAGTTGCACAAAAAAGTATCTTTAATGATTATGCCTTTATTTGCACCAGCTATTTGTTCCCTATCAGACATCCTAACTAAGACCCAATCCTACAATCTTATCTGTGTGGACAAACCCCATCTACTCTGACTTCAATGGGACTCCATTTGGATCAGACTGCTGAATTAGTGCCTAGGTTCATACGTGAAACCAGAGTGGAGCTTCAATCTTTTTTCCTCCTGCTTTAGAATGAAGCTCAGGCAGGACACAAAAACAACTGCTGGCTCTCTTGTTCATTGTAGTTCTATTACCCAGCTTTCTAAAATGCCAGTGAAGTGGAAGATAAGCAGCACGATTCCACTCTGATTTCACTCTTCTCCTTGAATGATTATTTCGCCTTGCCCTGCCTAATGTACATAGTCAGAGCTGGAACTGAGTTCAAAAATGGAGGAGGAAAATTCCTGTATGTCAAACTTTAGAAGGATCTTGGTAACTCGCTGCTCCCATCAGCTTCTGCCAGAGCAGGGGGCACAGAAGATCAGAGAGAAAGGAATGGCCCAGCATTCCAGGGCAGTCACACCCCATTAGTAGGATTGTTGGGGGTGGGTTGGAAGGGGAAAACAGCTCTGATCAGAGGGTGGTAAGAAAGGACGATAGGCAGTCACCATAATCTTTAATGAATAATATTTTACTCTTCTATAGGACCTTCAATTGAAAATTTATAAAATAAGCATCGTAACACCCCTGTAAACTGAAAAAATTAAAATGCCTAGAAAGTTATTTTTTCTCAACTCCTTCCTTTCCCTTTCTTCTTCTCTTTCATAGCCCCTTTTTAAATTTTAAATGTGCTGCAGTATCAGTCACATCAGGACTTAAGCAACCTTCTAATTTTTCCACCAGGAAACTCAACATTAAGTATTGAATTTCAGGTTGATTTGACTCCAATTGGAATATTTGTTCTTTGAACTAACCCCAAAGGTTTAGTTTTGAATCAGTGAAAAAGCATTAAATTGTGTTTCCCTAAAGGCAAGGCACTAATGAGAGCAGTGTTCCAGCTCCCATTCTCTCCTATGAGCTGCAGTCCCTGAAGGACTACATTTCCCATAAATCAGTGCACTCATTTTTGTGTGAGAAAGCTGCAGGGTGCACAATGTAAGCTACATGACTGGCTATGTGATGGAGCTGTAGTCCAGCCATGGAGCTGGCCCATATGAGAGACTGGGGGCCTGAACTACAACTGCCTCAGGCAATGTGACATAGGGAAATACAGTTTTTGAAATTACTCCAAAGAAGTAAAAAGAAAAGGAGGACTTGTGGCACCTTAGAGACTAACAAATTTATTTGAGCATAAGCTCACTTCATCGGACGCATTCAGTGGAAAATACAATGGGGAGATTTATATACACAGAGAACATGAAACAATGGGTGTTACCATATACATTGTAAGGAGAATGATCAGGTAAGGTGAGCTATTACCTGCAGGAGAGCCCGGGGGGGGGGGGGGGAGAACCTTTTGTCGTGATAATCAAGGTGGGCCATTTCCAGCAGTTGACAAGAACGTGTGAGGAACAGTGGGGGGGGGGGGCACAAACATGGGGAAATAGTTTTACTTTGTGTAATGACCCATCCACTCCCAGTCTTTATCCAAGCCTAAGTTAATTGTATCCAGTTTGCAAATTAATTCCAATTCAGCAGTCTCTCGTTGGAGTCTGTTTTTGAAGTTTTCTTGTTGAAGAATTGCCACCTTTAGGTGTGTAATCGAGTGACCAAAGAGATTGAAGTGTTCTCCGACTGATTTTTGAATGTTATAATTCTTGACGTCTGATTTGTGTCCATTTACTCTTTTACGTAGAGACTGTCCAGTTTGGCCAATGTACATGGCAGAGGGGCGTTGCTGGCACATGATGGCATATATCACATTGGTAGATGTGCAGGTGAAGGAGACTCTGATAGTGTGGCTGATGTGAATAGGCCCTATGATGGTGTCCCCTGAATAGATATGTGGACACAGTTGGCAACAGGCTTTGTTGCAAGGCTAGGTTCCTGGGTTAGTGGTTCTGTTGTGTGGTATGTGGTTGCCGCTGAGTATTTGCTTCAGTATTCACCATCATAGGGCCTAATCACATCAGAGGAAAAAGTACGATGATATGAATATATCATATGATGAAACGCTTTCCATTCCAACAATGACTCAGGAGTATGTTAAACAGAAGCTACTAAAGTTAGACATTTTAAGATGAGTACAGCCAAATAACTAGCATTCTAGAGTTTTAAAATTTCTGGCATAGGAACTTGATGGACTGGGATGTTCCAGAAAACTGAAAGAAAGCTAATGTTATCCTAATATTTAAAAAGAGTTATAGGCCTGTCAGCCTGAAATCGATCCAGGCAAAATAATGGAACAGCTGATATGGGATTCAATTAAAAAATAATTAAAGGGAGGTAATATAATTAATGCCAATCAATGTGGGTTTACGGAAAATAGATCCTGCCAAACTAATGATATCTTCTTTTGATGAGATTACAAATTGGTTGATAAAGGTATAGCATTCATATAATATACACAGACTTCTGTAAGGTGTTTGATTTAGTATTGCAAGACATTTTGATTAAAAAATTAGACTAGTATAAAATTAACTTAGTTGCATGCAGTGTTGTAGCCATGTTGGTCCCAGAATATTAGAGAGACAAGATGAGTGAGGTAATATCTTTTATTGGACCAACTTCTGTCGGTGAGAGACACATGCTTTCAAGCTACAGAAAGCTCTTCTTCAGGTCTATATTGTCTCCATAAAATTAACATGGCACACATCAAATGGATTAAAAGCTGGCTAACTGATAGGTCTCAAAATGTAACTGTAAAGAGGGAATCCTCATCTAATCAGTGGGTTTTTAGTGGGACCCACAGCAATTGGTGCTTTGCCCTATGCTATTTAACATTTTTATCAACGACGTAGAGGAAAACATAAAATCATCATTGATAAAGTTTGAAGAGGTTACAAAGACTGGAGGAGTGATAATTAATGAAAAGGACAGGTTATTAAAACAGAAAGATTTGGATCACTTGGCAAACTGGGCACAAACAAACAATATGCAACTCAGTACAGCCAAATGTAAGGTCATAAACCTAGGATCAAAGTATGCAGGCCATACTTACATAATGGGGGGACTTGATCCTGGGAATCTGTGGCTCCAAAAAAGACTTGGAGATTGTGGTAGACAATCAGCTGAACATAAGTTTCCAGGGCGATGCTGTGGCTAAAAGGGCTAATGTGATTTGTGGATGTATAAACAAGGGAATATCAAGTATGAATAGAGATGTTATAGCATCTCTGTATTTGGCATAGGCGAGACTACTACTGGAAAACTGTGTCCAGTTCTGGCAGCCACAATTAAAATACAATGTTGATAAATGGGATGGGGTTCAGAGAAGAACCACGAGAATGATTAAAGAATTTGAAGACACGACCTACAGTGAAAGAATTGAGGATCACAATATACTTAACGTCTCAAGAAGATTAAGGGGTCATGTGATCACAGTCTGCAAGTACCTACATTGCAAACAGAAATTTGATAATAGAGGGCTCTTGAAACTAGCAGACAATGGTATAACAAGATCTAATGGCTGAAAACTGAACCTAGACAAAATCAGACACAAAACAAGGCAAAAACATTTTCAGTGAGAACAATTTATCAAGGGTTGTGGTGGATTCTCCATTATCGGCAATTTATAAATCCAATCTTGGAAAAAAAAATTTCTAATAAGATGTGCTCTAGTTCAAACAGGAATTAATTAAGGAAGTTCTATAGCCTGTGTTATGCACAAAGTCTGACTAGATGATCTCTACAGTTCCTTCTGACCTTAAAATATGTGAGTCTACAAAGATATACACCACAATTTGTGGTGATAGTAGTTTTGGAGACAAGGGGGCAAGGCGGGGGAATCCGCTTGGGCCCAGTGAAAACTGCAGAGAATCTGCTTCTCCTCAAACACACAAGAGAAAACTATTCTTATTATTCTGGTGATGTATTCTGTTGATGCTGAAATTGTGACTTGGCATTTTACAAGAAAGCAAAGTCAATGGCTTTCCATTGATTAAACCGGGCTTACTGTCAGTTGTTTACATTCAATTCTTTGTTTTCAAAGTATTATAAGCAACAGATCTACAGTAAGTCTTCTGGAATGTACAGACATACCTACATATCTGTGTTCAATAGAAGCCATTATATTCAGTTAGAGGTCAAGAACAATAGGACAGTGCATGTGTAAAGCACGTTTCTTCAATTCAGTGTTCCCTTTAAAAGGTCACATTCCTGCTACATTCTTTCAGACGACCTAAAATTCCCCCTCTAGGTTCAACTGGATAAGTTTTCCCCCTTTTTCTATTCTCAATTATTGTATAGAAATGCTCTAAGTTATTAAATAGTTGCTACATTTCACAAGAGAGGTTTCTGCATCTTAGTGGTGGGTGAATACATGCCCACCCCCAATCACTCAGCAGTGACAGATTATTTGACAATTTAATTTCAGTCAGGCCTATCTGCCTCAAGAATATTTTTAAACAGTTTAAAAGTCAAGATAGAAGCTGTCTTAGGTTTTAATCCATCTGTGAGGTGGTTCTCAGAAATGATTTCTTCCAGAGGTGAAAGGAACCATACCATCACCCTTGAACCCTTGCACTGATTTCCTGTCTCATTTGTCTTCAACTGAATTACTCTCACTTTCCAAGCTTTGCAAAACTGTTTCCAACTATATCTCATCTGCCCTCATTGTTAGGCAAACCTGCAGTTGGACCAGGGCTGCTCACTCAACTGTACTGATTCGTCCCTCAAGCAGAACTTGTAGTGACTCATCCCTCAGGCATGCTGCAGCAGCCTAACCCTGGGCAGGGTTTGGGTCAGATGACCCCCAGGCACAGATATTTCACTGTTACCATCAGAGCCACAAATTAATCTGCGCAACAGCACCACTTGTCTAGGTATCCTCCTGCTGCCTTGCAGTGTTACAGATTCCCTATGCTTGCATCCTGCCCTTGATCCTATCTCTTTTCCTGCCCCAGACTTGCCCAAGCCTTGTTCCAGCCTGCTTCAGCCTTTTCCATGCCATATTCTGAACCTGCTCCAAAGCTGTTCTTGACCCACTCCAGCGCTGCACCCACCTTCTTTTCCCCAGACCCTTACTGACTCCAAACCGGCGTTGACAGTCGGACTGCTTCTGGTCTCAGACTACGATCCTGATTTGGCTTGTCTATGGTCTCTGACCCCAGTTCTGACCCATGGCCTGTTCCCAGACCCTGGTTTCAGCACTACCCTCGGCTCAGTCCCAACACTACATCCAGTTTCAACCCTTAGTACAGTTCTCAACCACCGCTCCAACCACCAGGCCTGACCACCTAGATCCCAGAGGCTGAACATGTGCTCTGCCAGTTTCGTGTCCTTTTGTCACCCTCTTGCTCTCAAATCCTACAAGTGACTGCATCTTCTCTCATGCCACCATCTAGGGCTAGAATAATCCTCCCTAATCCTGTCCCTGATTCAGTAAAGCACTTAAGTATGCGCTTCAGCCCCAATTATTTTCAATGGGATTTTAGCAAATGCTTAAAGTTAAGCAAATGTTTAAGTGCTTTGGTGAATAGGGATGGCTTCATTCAGTTCCTAAGTGCTTTGATCCAGGGCTGACTCCTGTTCTCTTGTCAGACATGGCTCCCTCAAATAATATATGAAAAAAAATTCTGATAATTTTTAACCCACTTTATACAAGTATAAATGACAACACCACATACAAAGCAATGAAAATTTAAACCTGACATTTCTAAAAATCATATACACAACTTAAAAAGAAATTATTCTAAAAATGTGCACACAACATAGCAAAGGCCCCGCTATTCTGTTATTCTAGAACTTCAGAATTTGTCATAAAATTAATCTTACTGCAAATTTATGATCCATAATTTAAGCTTGCATTTAAAAAAAAAAGTCTGTCATTGTAAAGGTAACCTTGAAACCAAGAATAGAGTGTAAACCAATGCAGCAATTCCCCCCTAATTTGCATGAAGCTTGAACAACAACTCTGAGAAATATGTACTGCCACGCTGGCTATTCATCTCCAGGGTCGATAACAAAATCTTTGACAATATCAATATCAACAGTTATTATCAATGCTGGTAATTTTATCAGAAATATCAACCTAATTTTCATGTTCCAGAATTCCTAAGTAAACAATGCACACACCATTGTACCAACTGCATTATTCATTTCTATCTTTAATTCAATAGAAAACATCCATTTTTAATTAATTTTTTAATTTATCAGAAGTTGCTTCAGTATTTTCAAAATTTCCACCAGAGTACTGTGCAATTTATGTCCAGCTTCCCAATATCAATATCTCTCATGATTTTTACTGTTGTAACTCTTGTCTACCCCTTACATTCCCCTCCTCTATACTCTTTGTTCATCATCCATGCTATGCTGTATCTAACCGCTCTAAGCCCCTCAAAACAAGGATTGTTCTTTATTTGTATCTAAAGTGCCATGAACTTCTAGAGACTGATAGAAGAAGAAAAAGAAAAAAGAAAGAAACAGTACCTATAAAATAAATATATATATGTCACACACACATATATACAGTGGTCATTTGGTATGAAGAAGAAACATTTCACTTTACAAAAATCAAAAGATCAAGGAAGGGGTGCATTTTTGAAAATGCTGCATTTTTCCCTCCACCCCTTTATTTTAATCTACTTATACATGGTTTAGAGTTATACAAACAAACTAGAAAGCAAATCAAGGCAGCAAGGCATATATTTAGTTGTTATGTTTTTCATCCGATGGGTCCGATCCGGTGAGTTGCTGAGTGATTGCTGTGGGAGTTGAGGTCAATCATCTACTAAAAAGAGAAAACAGACAGTTTGCTGGAACATTAATCACCAGCACTATTTTCTCCAGCTGTCAACTTACTAAGATCACTAATAGTATCCTTTGGCAATGACTGATCTGAATGAGACTCCTGTTGAGATGAGTGTGCTTCGTTCAAATATAGACTTAGATCCTGTGAGATCCTATATGCTATTTGATGCTGATGAGCACCTCTTGTGAGATACTACTTACTTCCCAAGTGTCCTCACTTCTCATTAACTTCATTTATTACTCTCTTATGTAATAATAATGAGTGATTTATAATATTAAGGAATTCCATAAAAGAATGTCTGATGTCTACATAACAGTAAGCCAAAGGGTGGCATGTGAAGTCTTTACAAAAGCATGTTTGGGCTTACTTCTTTGTTAGAAAAGATTCAAGTAATTATTTGCAGGGGCTGTTATCCTAAAAGGAGTGAAAGGGATGCCTTTATTGACATGAATTTGAATCTCAAAAATTTATAGTAGAGACTAGTCTGTTTCCCTGTTGTTCTGAAACATGTAGTTTCTTTACATCAATCACAACTCTGTATTTTTAGGTGATCAAAGAGGTGCTGTCTATTTATAGAATGCTTTGCTGGGTGGGGGAGGAGTGTCTTGGAAATAATGTCAATATCACAAGCTGTCAGCCACATATTTCTTTAGAAGCAAGAAGAATGCCATCACAAGCAGTATGTTCAAGGAGAAGAATGAGCTTTTTGAGCTGTATCTTCTTAGGTACTCTTATCCAGAATAGGAAAGCTGTGTTTGTGACAGGCATCCCTGCAGCTCACAGATCTACTACTGCAGATACTTTTTTCCAAGTTCTGCTCAATGCATAAGTCTACTGGATCTTTGAGACGCGGACAGACCCCGGTTGTCGGCGGGTGGCATCAAACCAGGGATTTCTGGAATTAGTGCATGAGCCTCTACTGCAAGAGCTAAAAGCCAACCTAGCTGTTAACTAAGGCCGTAGAGCAGACTCATTCTATCTTCCACCATGATTTCAACAATTTCCATCCCACCATCAACCTCAGCCTGGTCCAGTCCACGCAAGAGATCCACTTCCTGGACACTACAGTGCTAATAAACAATGGTCACATAAACACCACCCTATACCGGAAACCTACTGACCGCTATTCCTACCTACATGCCTCCAGCTTTCACCCTGACCACACCACACGATCCATCGTCTACAGCCAAGCTCTGCGATACAACCGCATTTGCTCCAATCCCTCAGACAGAGACAAACACCTACAAGATCTCTATCAAGCATTCTTACAACTACAATACCCACCTGCGGAAGTGAAGAAACAGATTGATAGAGCCAGAAGAGTTCCCAGAAGTCACCTACTACAGGACAGGCCTAACAAAGAAAATAACAGAACGCCAATAGCCGTCACCTTCAGCCCCCAACTAAAACCCCTCCAATGCATTATTAAGGATCTACAACCTATCCTGAAGGATGACCCAACACTCTCACAAATCTTGGGAGACAGGCCAGTCCTTGCCTACAGACAACCCCCCAACCTGAAGCGAATACTCACCAACAACCACATACCACACAACAGAACCACTAACCCAGGAACCTAGCCTTGCAACAAAGCCCTTTGCCAACTGTGCCCACATATCTATTCAGGGGACACCATCACAGGGCCTAATAACATCAGCCACACTATCAGAGGCTCGTTCACCTGCACATCCACCAATGTGATATATGCCATCATGTGCCAGCAATGACCCTCTGCCATGTACATTGGTCAAACTGGACAGTCTCTACGTAAAAGAATAAATGGACACAAATCAGATGTCAAGAATTATAACATTCATAAACCAGTCGGAGAACACTTCAATCTCTCTGGTCACGCAATCAGAGACATGAAGGTCGCTATCTTACAACAAAAAAACTTCAAATCCAGAGTCCAGCGAGAAACTGCTGAATTGGAATTAATTTGCAAATTGGATACTATTAATTTAGGCTTAAATAGAGACTGGGAGTGGCTAAGTCATTATGCAAGGTAGCCTATTTCCCCTTGTTTTTTCCTTCCCCCCCCCCCCCCCCCCCCAGACGTTCTGGTTGGATTTATGCTGGAAGTGGACCACCTTGATTGTCATGCACAGTGTGGGGAGAGTGGTCAGTTTGGATGAGCTATTGCCAGCAGGAGAGTGAGTTTGTGTGTGGGGGGGTGAGAAAACCTGGATTTGTGCTGGAAATGGCCCACCTTGATTATCATGCACATTGTAGGGAGAGTGGTCACTTCGGATGAGCTATTACCAGCAGGAGAGTGAGTTTGTGTGTGTATGGGGGTGGGGGAGTGAGAAAACCTGGATTTGTGCTGGAAATGGCCCACTTTGATTTTCATGCAGGTTGTAAGGAGAGTGGTCACTTTGGATAGGCTATTACCAGCAGGAGAGTGAGTTTGTGTGTGTGGTTTTTGGAGGGGGGTGAGGGGGTGAGAGAACCTGGATTTCTGCAGGAAATGGCCCACCTTGATTATCATACACATTGTGAAGACAGTGGTCACTTTGGATGGGCTATTACCAGCAAGAGAGTGAGTTTGTCTGTGGGGGGGCGGAGGGTGAGAAAACCTGGATTTGTGCTGGAAATGGCCCAACTTCATGATCACTTTAGATAAGCTATTACCAGCAGGAGAGTGGGATGGGAGGAGGTATTGTTTCATGGTGTCTGTGTATATAATGTCTTCTGCAATTTCCACAGTATGCATCCGATGAAGTGAGCTGTAGCTCACGAAAGCTCATGCTCAAATAAATTGGTTAGTCTCTAAGGTGCCACAAGTCCTCCTTTTCTTTTTGCTATCTCTCTAAGTAGTCTTGGTGTCACTAGATGGGACAAACACCACACCCAGGAGGTGTGGGGGTTACACCAGCACCATCCCCTTACTTGTCTCTACTAAGATATGACATGGATGCATCTACTATAGGGGCTGAAGTAAATGTATCCACTTTATTGTTTCAGATTCCAGTGGTGTTTATGATAAATTCAACTAAATAGTTTCTCACCTTTGGATTGGTGAGTGGGGTATGACAGCATGATTTTCAATGGTAAAAAAATAAATAACTTGAGTGTAATGTTCCAGTATACTGCCTAGAAGTGCCAGAATATCCATGTGTATAATACCAAATGCCTCATTCATATTCTAAATAACAATAACCAAGAAAAATACAGTTGGTTATGTTACCTTGGATTCAATTTAAGCAAATGTACTTTCACAAGCATGTGTTGATTGTTAATTGCTATGCTTCCTCAACAAGGTAAACAAGCACTTGAGAGTGCTCTAGATTGGATTTAGCGCACCCACAGACCAAGTCAACATGCCAGCATTCTCTGCAGGGTAAAAGGAGCAAGGCCATGAGTTTCAGAAGCAGTCTGGTGAGTGTTCTTATGCAAGTTGTTAAAGCTATTAACCCCACCCCCTACCCCCACACACAAAATCACCTCCAAAAAAACAGACTTGGCTGGCTCAGGTTAGTCTGTGACTATGCTAGCTTTATGTAATATACCAGCCAGCACAAATTGCTATGAACTAAAACAGCATTTCTCAAACTGAGAGTACTCCAGGGTGTCCATAGGCCCCCTGATCAACACCTCCCCAACCCTTCCTCAACTCCTCTCCCTCCCTCCCAGCACCTCCTGCACGCTGGGGAACAGCTCAGAGAATGGGGTAGAATCACATCTGGGCTGATCAGCTACTCCCCCTCCCACCCAGTGCCTCCTGCATGCCAAGAAACAGCTGTTCAGTGGTGTTCAGGAGGTTCTGGGAGGTGAGGGATGGGGCATGATCGGGGGAGGGCACAGAAAGAGGTGGGGAAGAGGAGGGGAAGGGGTGGAGTGGGGATGGGAAGAGATGGGGCAGGGTGGGGCCTTGGGGGAAGGCATGGAGTGGGGGCGGGGCTTGGGGCTGAGCAGGGGGTCTGGGGGGTCCATGAAAAATTTAAAATCAAAATGGGGGTCCTTGAGTTGCTAAAGTTTGAGAACCACTGCACAAAAAGCTTTTAAAAATTCAAAGGCAAGAATCAAAGACTTTGACTATTGATTAACAAGGTACGTGCAAACAAAAACTATTCTTTATAATCAGATTCCTTTTCCTGCCTAAATTTATTTATGGACATCAGAATCACATCCCCTGCCATTTATGCACAGAGGAGAAAGCTTTTATTTATTCACAAATTACCTGAGAAGCTGACATAATGAGAAAGAAAATAAGTAAGTAAAGGACATTTTGAAGTTAAATAAAATATTACAGTTTGCAGTTTCAGTGGGACTCTAATCTATGCATGCACAAAATTGGTGTGGATTTTGTCTCTACCAGCAGGTGCACACACAAATTTTGTATGAGCTTGCAATGATGCCTGTTGGTTTCATATAATTTTGCCCTCTCTGGCCACAGGTACTTCTTCGGCACATCACTTCATAACTAGAGATTATCGCTTAACTGAACCATGACACATACAGTATGTTACACTCAACTCTGAATTACCAGCCTCTCTGTAGAGAGCATAGATAATCTTCTCCTTCAAAAAGCTATTATCTTACTCAATATGACAGTCAGAACATGCTAAGATTAGAGGGACAAAAATGTGTCACTATTCCTGATACCGCAGAGAATACAAAATTTAAAAAAAAGAAAAAAGAAAAAAGAAAAAGGGATTTTAAACGTTGGCCACTTGAAAGTATTCGTCAGGCTGTTTTAGAAAGTTTCTCTGTAACTGTTCTGTATAGTTTAAAAGAAAAGGAGTACTTGTGGCACCTTAGAGACTAACCAATTTATTTGAGCATAAGCTTTCGTGAGCTACAGCTCGCTTCATCGGATGCATACTGTGGAAAATACAGATGTTTGTTTTTATACACACAAATCATGAAAAAATGGGTGTTTATCACTACAAAAGGTTTTCTAGTTAAGTTACACAAGAAAGATAAGAAAAAGTACATTGATGCTTTAGAGCTCCCAGAATCTATGTGCTGTTCCTTCTGCCTTTGTCAGAGCCACTTCAGCAGCAGACTTGCCTGTGTTTTGTTAAATCAATCCTCTAAAATATAGGCAAACTCTTTTTGGTCTTAAGTTGTTACAGCCAAAAAAGGGTGGGAGAGTAACCACACTGTAGTAGCTGCTCCAGAAAAAGTTATGGCTGCGGAGACACTGAGCTATATTCCCATGGCCTTTCCAAATGTTGCAAAGACCAAAGATTCCATGCTAACCCCAACCCAAAACTATCACTCAGTGCCTTGCACGAAGGCAGACAAAGGCTTGGTGAGGAGAGGAGTTAATTTCACCTCTAATGTCCACAGAATTAAAAAGCAATCTGATTTTGAACAAAACCTGATCAAACTATATTTATGAAAAAGCTTCAAGAAAAAAGAATTAAGCTATGCAGAGAGAGTTTCAAATAGTAGCAGAAGTCATCACATTGGTATTAAAAAAAAAAATCTGCAAATTATTGCCCCTGCCAAAACTGGAAAAAGTTCCTTTTGGCTAAACTAAAATATGCATAAATATACAGGAGTAGCAAAAGACCATTTTTCCTTGTAAGAGCACTATAATTTTATCTAAATGGTAGCTGTTCCTTCTGAACAGAATGGTACTTGTAAGAGACATCCAACCCTATGCTTTAAATACAGCAGTCATCTCTAGAATGCTGGCTTTAAGAAATCTTCAAAATAATAAAAAGCAAATTAGCTGAAAAATCACAAACTACATTTTGTACAAAACACACACTCATCAGGAAAATAATTCACCGTTAAAAAAACCCCAAAACTTCAGATCTTCTCAAAAGATAATAAAAGTCACTATTCCATACAGTGCCAAATATTCTAGCTTAAGGGACTAAATAACTCACCATCTGAGGTTATATTTCAGTCACTACATAAAAATGCCATTCCTAGAAGTCTGGGGAATAAATAAATAAAAATAAATGTATCACAGTGATTATTCAAATGAAATCAGTGAGATGTTTAGGATTGTATTTTACTGCTACAACTTCTGATGATCGATAATTCATGCAAACTGAAAATGCTGATCCTTTTATTTGCATTTGCATTTTATGGAGATATGGCACTGAGTCCATATGTATTAAACTGTGAAAGTACTCACCCCACTGGCCAGCGTATGGCTTTGGTGGGGCTCCGAGGAGTGAAGACATCCTCCAGGAGGAAATTCTTGGCCAGGAGCCACTGACACAGGTAATCCACACACCGACTCCTTTATTCCCATCTTCACCTCCACTGGGCAGGAGCACCTGCTTCACCCTTCTCCTCTCCCTTCTTTGTAGTGAATTGTTGTGGGAAGAGGGCGGGAGGGAGACAGAAGGGAGTCACCTGCTGTATCTGGCCCTGGGGCGTGTCCCACCCACCAGTGCTGCCATTGGGCAGTGGGGATGGTGCAGGGCCGATGGTGATGGTGGGAGAGGGTGTTGATACAGTTTGTTTCCTGGGTAGGGTAGCCACCTGGGGTAGCTCTGTTTCAGCCCCTGCCTTTAACTAATAGATTCTGTATTTCCCATGCCCAAAGGGCTAGACTGATTGCCAGGTTTGGAGTCTGGAACACTGACAACATTGGCAAACTGCTCTTTGGATTTTTCTACCTTCCCCTCAGCATTCAAGAAGTCTGGTTTAGGGGGATTTAAATTACAATTATTTCAACTTTGGCAGGTTCCAGTCCAGTTGGTGCATGTGGAAGGGTCCAATTCAGGGCCCTAAAATCCTAAGACATTGGCGCTGGACTCAAACGGCATGGTGAGGAGGTATGCCTCTATGTCTGGACAGCTCATGGTTCCCATCATTCATCTCTCCTACTTCCAACGAGGAGGAGTGAGAGTCAGGACTCTGCCTTTCAGTCAGGTTTCCTTGGCAGAACGGTGTACAGAGTTCCTGGCCTTCACAACCACCTGCAAGTTTATAGTACATCTGGAGCCTGTGGCACCAGTTGAGATTCACAGTGGAGCCACTTTGCCAGGTAGTTGGAATGGTTTATCTCAGCTGGCCATTAGATGCTAGTAAAGATGCTCTCTATGCATTTAATCATATTACAGTGCCAGTGGCACAATGTTTCCAAATCCACATCAGTTACTTCTTTTACTCCTAAGAATCTGGAAAAACATATGGGCTGTTTCCCCTCAATTTTTGGAGACAAAACTAAAATTTCTAACTTTGCTTTTACCATGACTTGGTATAAGCAAGAATTAGCTAGGACAAGGACCCCTGTCTACTGTCCTCAATGGCTACAAAGAACTGCAAACTCTAAAAAAATGAATGATCTAGAGAAACAGAAAAGTGGAAGACATTTCAGTGGTCTCATGGTGTGGGTCAACAAAAAACTAGAAAAATACCATAAATCTATAAAAAAGGCCAAACATCCGTACGGGTCGAAGTATCACAAGACCTCCAGCACATGCTCTCCTATATCTGCCTCTGTGTACTATATAAACCACCTACAAACTGCCCCCCCTCCCGCTATGACCAAGATTATTTTATTAAATTATTATTAAATTGTTGTGGTTAAAAACACATTGGAAAGCTACAAGAGTTCGAAAGTCAAGAAAATAAGTTCCACAGTAACCTTAATTCTGAACTGTTATCAACATGCTTTTCTCATCAACAACAGTGACCTTACTGCCATCCACCATACCTCATCCATATTTCCAATACAGAACAAAGACTGTAATTTCCCATGTGGTAAATACAGATCTATAAAATACCAATTATAACCACATATGGACTAGAAACTCAAAAAAGAAACACCAACACATCATCTCTTTTATTCTCCATATTCAGCACCAGAAACAACAGTCTTCTACTCGCAATTACATTATGAATTAAATGGGTCAGTTGGCTACTCTCACCCACCAAACAGGTTGTGGCTGAATACTTCCCATACAACAAAACACCCTCATTTTCCAACTCATCAGATAGTTCAGATGCCACACCACTGCACAGTTACACACTGAGATTCTTTCAAGTTCAACAGCAGATGACAGTCTGGTTCACAGTATCTAGCCAAGGAAAGATGTCAAATGTGGGCACACGGCAGATCTTAACTTTGGTCTCATGACTTTCAAACTTTTTTCCCAGAACTACAGTATTCTTAACTGAGTCTGTCTGTAATTCTATAATTTATGGATGGACAATTTTAAATGGCCCTTTTTTTTTCTTTTGCAATCATGGGCAATCGTTTTACTCAGGTGATATATTTAACAATTTTGCTGTAACATTATATAGAGAAAGAGAGAGTAAAATCTCATTTTCTGTGAAGATCATACATAACTAGTATGCTATTTAAGCTATGGAATTAGTATTCGGAATCACTCCACTCACACAAAGCCTGAACATTTGAGTTCTATTATGTCAGGGAGGCAACACACACACACTCCTCCCTGACCTTTCAGTTAAAATAGTAGCCAAAGGCCTTCTCCACCATAAATACACTGCTATAGCAACTCCATTGTCCACCCCACTGTGTCCCTGCCCTCCATATTGAGGGGACTTGAATGGAGATCTTTCCTACACTTCACAGAGGCTGTGTAGGAGGCAGTCTTGTGCAATTGCTCAATTGGCTCTTTCAGGGAGGAGAGTGGAGGGTCTTGTGCAGAGCCTGCACTCCAAGGGTGAATTTAAACTTCAGTGATTAATGTACTTTATTGTATATAGTGCAACAATATATGAAAAAGCTGCACCTTTTATCAGTCACTAAGGTGAACAACCCCAGCAAATAACAGGGACAAAACATCCATTAAGAATTACATCAGAATAATTTTATTCTCCCTTAAACTTCCTACTAAATAACAGAATCACTTTTTAAATTGACAGATATTTAGCTTTATGTATAAATCCTAGCATTCTATACATAATGCACTAAGATTACCGTGTGTGCACTCTAAAATTGGACCATATGCAAAACTGAAAAGAAATTTAGTGGATAATCACTAATCTTACTAAAACAGTAATTCATTACTAATTTGTTAATCAGGGTTATCCTCTTACACATAGGTACATTAGACTACAACAGTACTGGAAAAATCTTTTGAACCAAATCAGTATGAAAGCTGAAATCAACTACCCCTTTAGGATCAATTTTCATCCATTCTATCCTACTGCTAATGTAAAGGAAGTATCACAGTGAAGCAAACCTTAATTGCTAATTTAATTGTAAATATTTTAAACAAATACGTTAAGTATTCTAGAAATGTCCAAAGATTTTTTTCCCCAACAGCTAGTATGTGTTGATAAAAAAAAAATGACACCAGGTTCTCATCAATAATGACAGCACAACAAATCAAAGAAGAAAAGCTGAGAACTGGAAAATAATTATTAGGTTATTATGTTTAATACTTGTACCAGTGTAGGACTCTTTCATATCTATATTGGTGTTTTCTCTAGCACCTGTCCTCATAATGCCTAAATGCTGACATAATATCCATTTCAGCAGAGCTTAATATTAGTTTTAATAGTTTAAGAGAAATAACAAATTTTAACTCCAGATCTACAAGTGGACATTTAGAATCAAGAAGGATCTCATTATCAAGCCTGCTTTGAACAGATCTCCCACAATGATGCATAATCCAGAAATCTACAAATAAAAAGCTTGGTCTTAAGGTAGGGCTCTGAGAAAAAAGAACATTCAAGAGATCTTCAGTGATCTGAAACTCAAAAAAGAGTCCTACAAAAAGTGGAAACTGTGTCACATTACAAAGGATGAAAATATGCAAATAACACAAGCATGCAGGGACAAAATTCAAACGGCCAAGGCACAAAACGAGATCAGACTAGCTAGAGAAATAAAGGATAACAAGAAAACAATCTACAAAGACATTAGAAGCAAGAGGAAGACCAAGGACAGGGTAGGACAGAAGATGTGGAAATGGCAGAAGTATTAAATGACTTTTTTGTTTTAATTTTCACCAGAAAGATTAGTAGCGATCTAACATAGTGAATGTCAGTGAAAATGAGGTAGGATCAGAGACTAAAATAGGGAAGAACAAGTGTCAAGGTTCCTCCCCCACTCTGAACTCTAGGGTACAGATGTGGGGACCCTGCATGAAAACCTCCTAAGCTTACTTTCACCAGCTTAGGTTAAAACTTCCCCAAGGTACAAACTAATTTTATCCTTTGTCCCTGGATCTCCACTGCCACCACCAAACTCTAACTGGGTTTACTGGGAAACGTAGTTTGGACACGTCTTTCCCCCCAAAATCCTCCCAACCTTTGCACCCCACTTCCTGGGAAAGGTTTGGTAAAAATCCTCACCAATTTGCATAGGTGACCACAGAACCAAACCCTTGGATCTGAGAACAATGAAAAAGCATTCAGTTTTCTTACAAGAAGACTTTTAATAGAAGTAAAGAAATCCCCTCTGTAAAATCAGAATGGTAGATACCTTACAGGGTAATTAGATTCAAAACACAGAGAATCCCTCTAGGCAAAACCTTAAGTTACAAAAAAGACACACAGACAAGAATAGTCATTCTATTCAGCACAGTTCCTTTCTCAGCCATTTAAAGAAATCATAATCTAACACATACCTAGCTAGATTACTTACTAAAAGTTCTAAGACTCCATTCCTGTTCTATCCCCGGCAAAAGCAGCATACAGACAGACACAGACCCTTTGTTTCTCTCCCTCCTCCCAGCTTTTGAAAGTATCTTGTCTCCTCATTGGTCATTTTGGTCAGGTGCCAACGAGGTTACCTTTAGCTTCTTAACCCTTTACAGGTGAGAGGATTTTTCCTCTGGCCAGGAGGGATTTTAAAGGGGTTTACCCTTCCCTTTATATTTATGACAACAAGTTAAAAATTACTCAGACAAGTTAGATGTCTTCAGGGCCTGATGAAATACATCCTAGAATACTCAAGGAGCTGACTGAGGAGGTATCTGAGCCATTAGCGTTCATCTTCAAAAAATCATGGAAGATGGGGGAGATTCCAGAGGACTGAAAAAATATAGTGCCCATCTATAAAAAGGGGAATAACGACAACCCTGAGAATTACAGACCAGTCAGTACCCATAAAGATAATGGAGCAAATAATCAAGTAATTTGCAAACACCTAAAAGATAATAAGGTGATAAGTAATAGTCAGCATGGATTCGTCAAGAACAAAACATGTCAAACCAACCTAATAGCTTTCTTGGACAGGGTAATAAGCCTCGTGGCTAGTGGGGAAGTGATAGATGTGATATATCTTGACCTTAGTAAGGCTTTTGATACTATCTCGCATAACCTTCTCATAAACAAACTACAAAAATACAACCTAGATGGAGCTACCATAAGGTGGATGCATAACTGGTTGGAAAAAAATTCCCAAAGAGTAGTTATCAATGGTTCACAGTCATGCTGGAAGGGCACGGAGTGGAGTCCCACAGGGATTGGTTCTGGGTCTGGTTCTGTTCAATATCTTCATCAATGATTTAGATAATGGCATAGAAAGTACACTTAAAAGCTTGCAGACAATATCAAGCTGAGAGGGGTTGCAACTGTTTTGGAGGATAGGATTAAAATTCAAAATGATCTGGACAAACCGGAGAAATGGTCTGAAGTAAATAAGAAGAAATACAATAAGGACAAATGCAAAGTACTTCACTTAGGAAAGAACAATCAGTTGCACAAAATGGGAAATGACTGCCTAGGAAGGATTACTGCAGAAAGGGTCTGGGGATCATAGTAGATCACAAGCTAAATATGAGTCAACACTGTAAAACACTTGCAAAAAAAGTGAACATCATTCTGGGATGTATTAGCAGGACTAATTTGTTGTAATTTGACGTGTTGTAAGCAAGACACGAGAAATAATTATTTTGCTCTACTCTGCGCTGATTAGGCCTCAACTGGAGTACCAGGCACCATATTTAAGGAAAGATGTGGACAAATTGGAGAAAGTCCAAAGAAGAGCAACAAAAATGATTAAAGGTTTTGAGACCTATGCCTTGCTCTGTCTGTGTCCCCCCCCATATTGCATGCCACCTCTCCTGGCCTTGTGGGCAGGGCATTGTGATGAAGGCAGCCTGTGCCCCCTCCGTTTCCACGGCTGGCTGCTCTGGCAGGTGAGCCAGCTGCCCTCCCTTCTGGAGCCACATCAGCCCCTGGTGAGTGAAAGGTGTAACTGCAGCTTCCCTTCGCTTTCCCGTCAGAATAAATTCTTCTGCGGGGGGTGGGAGATATGCAGGGACACTCGTTCTTCATTTGCACAGTAGCACAGTATTCCCCCAGGCATATTACCTGTTTTGTCTTCTTTATTCTCTCTATTGTGGTAAGGAACAGCATGAAGCTGTTCGAGAAGACATTCAGGAAAATTTTATTAATACTGCACCATAAGTGAAGAACAATTGCCATCCCTTCTTCATATTGAACTACAGCCCAGAAATGGTGGAACTTAAATACTATTCATTTTGCATTTATTTTTACTGCTGTTCTAAAGACATTTGGCATCACCAGGAAAACAACAAACCTTGAAAGTGCTGTTTTACAGAATCCTCCCTATTCTTACCTCCTCTTAGAAAATTCATCCTCATTCTCAGACCAAGTTACCACAGCAACAAGTGAACTTCCACAAAGCAATGAATATAATCAATGTGCAGAAAAGATAGTCTATTGGGACAAATGTCTAACAACTTAGAATATCAGCAGGTACCAAAAGAGTATTTCGGAGAGGCAAGAATGATTTGACAGGAACTTTAGCTCAATGAGAAGATATTTTTTCAAAGCACTGAAGTTCCCAGTGGGTATACTATACACTGTTAATCATGACATTAGTCAATAGCAGTTACTCCCAGCAGAACACCAGCAATAGGTTTTAATAGGAATCTCTTCCAGAAAAAAGTATACTTACAGTAACAATCAATATATGAAGTAATGATTTTATACACTGCAGTAATATGAATCCCTATATATTTGTAAACACACTCCAGGACAAGCAAAATACATTTAAATGTAGGACTATTGAAAACATAACCTATTTTTCACTGGGGAAATTTATCACACTAGATAAAATGTAAATTCCTTCTGGGATAAATTATGATTGCAATGTAAGAAAGAAACGAGATTTGCTATCCCCATTTACAACAGGAGTTACCTGTTTCATTTCCTCAAAATGCACCGACACGCTGACTTTATTAATAGTCTGTCATCATTGTAGGATCAACTAACCGGCCAGGTAAACACAGTTTATTCAGAGACAGAGGTCATTTTAGGAGCCTGCTAAATATGAAGTTATTACAATGTATCCTATTGATTTACTGGTAGACACTAATATACTGTTTTAAATATTTTTCTTTATCTTGTTTCATTGACAGTAGCAGGAACATGGAACTATAAACAATATATACTTATGTATCGCTTTACTTCAGGGGTTATGTCAGATTTAACTACTGCCAAACAGATGCTCATTTTTCTTAAAGAAAAAAAAGAGGGAAATTATACAATATAAATAATTATAATAAAATAAATTATATTACATTCATGGAAATTTTCCACAATGGACTTTTATAAGAAGGGTAGAATCAGGAAGGGGGGAACATTCTATCATTTCACTCCCTAACCATCTTAATGAACATTTTCCCATTGTTTTGTTGAGGACTGAGGCATAAGAAGATCACAGGAACAGCGAAGACTTTGACACAGACATAGCTCTGGTGGGCAGTAACTGTGGCTCGATATTACAAAAGATATGCATTACTAAAATTAGCTTAAACCTTAGTATTAACAGTATCATTAACATAGAATTCTCCATCTGTAGATATGAAAGATCTAATCAAAGACAGGTAAACATCATTATCCAGTTTTACAGATGAGAAAACAGACCCAAAAGGAGGAAGTTAATGGTACAACCAGAAAGAGTACTCAGGTCTTCATTCACTGACTAGACCATACTGACTCCTTATCAGTAAACTCTAGTCATCATTTACTCCTTGGTCTGGGCCAGAGGCAGGGCAGCAACATGCTGCCCCTTAGTGAAGATTGAAAAGGCACAGTCTAGGCCTTGTTTTGTAAATACAGTTTGTGAATACAAAAAAGTGTACAAATATTTTGTTTCTATATATTGTGTTTCTATATACATTCCTACAAATTTTCTTGCCTGTCTCAATAAAATTCATCTAAGAGGCCTCAGATGAAATAGAGAAGCAGCTTACTGTCACAAAGCAATACAAAACAGCTTAAAGAGGAAGTTGCTTCTCTCAATATTGGAACACGGGTTTTTTAAGATGGTGACACAGGCTACAACACAATGTAAATAGATACTTCAAAATAGAAGAGAGTTATTTATTTTGTTGGTTTCCTTCATTTTCATTAGTTCACTTTCATGCAATTGTAAACACTAGCCAAGATACAAAATGTATTTTCTCTTTGTGTTTGTTTAATCCAACAAGAATATGTACTGAAACTATTTTTAATCACTTACCTTAATGAAAAAATGCAGGGGGAAATGATACTTCATTCAAGTACAGATGTGTTCTGTAGTTTAAAAATGTTAATGAAACCATCAGAATGATTCAGATTCTAAAGTGAAAGTAATAAAGTAGTAAAAAGAAAAAACATCCCACTCCAGTAGTGGTCTTGAATTATCTATTCTTTCTCAATATACACTATGCTGTTTGGCACATGGCTTGCACTAATTTTCAGATTATTTATGAGACATAATCATGGTCCCTTGCTAGAGATAATTACATACTGTCAGAAAGATCCTGCACCTGAGATCCAGGTTATTAAGCAATTAGCAATGGTCCCTTTGAACATTTCAATATGAATATCAAAAACTCTACACTTAAAAGAACGTAAACTCAGAACCCCTATCAACAAAGTACATTTCAATCAATTCTCCTCAAAGTCAAAGAGACTGTACATTAAGAAATTACATACTGTAGAAGGGACAAAAGAGAGAACTTTTCTTGGCTAAAATACCGTAATGAAAAAATATTGTGCGAAATGTTAAGTCATTATAAATAGTTTTAATACATATTCATGTAGGCCTCTCCTCTTTAACAAACACAATGAGAAAATACATAAATATTCTTTGCATAAAACAATCATTAATTGAAGAGGTACTTAATTAGAGAGTCTGGAACAAATTTACATGAATTCTCATTATGAGTTAGATCACATTTATTTCAGCCCTCTTAACCACATATTCACTTTTATTTAGAGTTTGATCCTGCCCTCTGCTACGCTACAGCATGGAGATGAAGGAAAAGGTCACACAAGTACAGCAGCAAGCAGAATACCACCTTAGAGCACCAGACATTGTCAGCTGGAATAGTGGTTTTTCCAACCACAAAAAAGCAAGTGCTAGCTGTCAGCACCACACAGAGAGAAGCAGAAAAATGCTTCCCAAGTTTTGTGTCTATGTAGGGTTTGATTCAACTTCTCTTCAGAATGTTCTTCAGCTACCATCTCTACTCCTGGTATTTAAAATAAGGAATCTAAGGGTACAAATTCTGATGGGTATACCTCCATTTTCACAAATTGCTTCCTCATCCAGCTTCTTTTCCCGGATTCATGCCGCAACAATTTTCTATTATCTCTCAGAATTTACTACTCCCTATTAAAAGGTTGTCATTAGAAATAGAGATTTACATCTACATAATAAAATCCCACTAATTCAGTCCACTAGGCAGAAGACATTGCAAATGAATGAATGTAACAGACAGATAAGTGCATGTGCCACTTTCCAGTTGTTGCATCACATACTTCCCCTCCCCGCAGCATAGAACCTCGTTAGCTCTTTTGGAAACTGCACACACAGCCCCATAAGTATTGTGCATTTTTGGCTTTGTAATTATACAAAATGTAAATGAATAGGGGAAAGTTTCCTCTTTTCCACTGGTGTGTGTGGCCTTTTTTTTTTTTCCCCCAAGCCCTACTCCACAGGAAAGACAGTTTATTTCAAATCTCAAAATGGAAACTTTGCAAGATATTTGCACCTACAACGGATGAAAGTTCACATCTCAATTCAGGTTTAAGAGGTAGGTTGTGACTAATGACCATATGAGCCATCTACAGCCAGAGTTACCTAAATGTGTTATCTCCCCACAAGAAAGACTCTTGTCCTTTCTCTGAGGCACCACCACATTCAGGTGACAATGACTAATTTTTCAGCATGGTGTTTGTCATGGCATTCACTTTATCAGAACTGTATGTTCCTCTCCAGTGGCTATTAATACAATTCAATAGGGACAATGGGTTGAACGTAATACAGTATTGACACAAGGCTATTGCCATGACAATTCAACCTGCAGAAAGGAAAACAATGTCCTTGCACATCTAGGCCTACCTTGCTAACTAGGCAAAGGGAAAACAACATCCATTCAATTCTATACCTATAGTACTACACATGATTAAAACATCTCTGAGTTTCCATCCTTATGCCTTCCACATACACACATATTAACCTGAATACAAACACGCTCCCAATTTATATTCTTAAACATAATAAGAAACTCAATTTGCAGTTAGATGGATGTATTCATATTTTTATTAGACACTTACATGGCAACTACAGTTGGGCCTACCCAACAAAAAAAGGTTTATTTTTTAACAGGTATTAATGAATGCTTGTTAACTAGTGTGTTAAATCCTAGCATGGACAAGGCAAGCTTTAAGTTTAACATGTGTTAGCTGGCCAAGGTAAACATTAGGCTTAACACTATTCAATCTACAACTGCTCTGTCTACACCAGGATTTTAATATGTTAGCTAACATGTTAAAATACACCTTTTTTTCCTAGTGAAGAGAAGGCTTTTATAAATGTATATAATTAAGCCAGAAATTCCTTAACAATATATTTTTATTGATTGTATGAGTGGACTTTGGAAGGCCTAATATCTAGAATCTCTTAAAGCATTTACACTCAAAATTATTTTACATTTCATTTTAAGTAACACACTGCCTGCACATGTTTATGTGAATTAGTTATAAAAATGGGTAGAGTCTGCAAATTTGTACTGCTTATCATTGCATAGTAAGTATTATCCCTTTATTAAAAACTATTTATTCACTAAAACATACCAAGAACTCATCAGGACATAATTGTTTAATCTACTATTGATCTCACTGTCATTACCCAAAGGCATGGTATATGGCTGTGCACATAAGAATGCAAGTCATAAATTCTTTCTCTGGAGCATCCTAAATATCTTGCGGTGGGTGCAAGAGAAAAGGATAAAAAAATAAGAAGTAAATAGTGTATTATGATTCAGCTATCATACATACTCGCATGAAACGCACATGATTTGCTTCAAATAAAAAATTCTTAGTTTTTTGAGTATCCTACTGCTTTAAAATGTTCCGCATTAGTTAGTTTCAACAGTTGTGTCAGAATGTAATTACAACAGTGCTTGTGAACAGGCAGCAATCTCTGAAATGATTTTGTTAGGAACAAGAAAGGTTCTAAGAAATTAGCCTGATTTGTTTTTAATTGATCTCATTTGAGAATGATGACATGTCAAACTATTTCTAGGATGAGAAACTGTTCCTCCTGTTAGTGAAAATACCATTATCTTCTGATTCAAATGACTGCAAACAAAACAAAACATAACTGTTATTCAAAACATTACTATGAATAATGGATGTTAGTCTCCAAGGGATGATATTAAGAGACCTACAGGAGACAGGTGTTAGAGTGTAGAGCTCTATGCAACTTCAAGTTATGTGGGAGGTTTTTTTGTTTGTTTTACTTAAGACACCAAAAGAAAACAGTGAGTATTTAATGCTTTTGTGTGTGTATGTACATGTACATACCCATACCCATACATACATAAATACACACACACAGCCTACTTGTACGGCCTGTGAATAAAATATCTGACATTTATTGCACTGGAGTACTGACCTAGGTCCCTCAAATTCCCCACCATTGTCCAGTGGGGATAGCAAGCAAAAACATGGCAGTCATTTGGAACTGAGGAAGGAATAAATTGAAGACAAGCAGGTGTGTGGTATATTTATCCCCACCACATATCTACTGACAGCCCCCACCATTCCAAATAAATGGGGATTGGGGGAGAGGGACTCCGCTAGTTTATCCAATATGTAAAATAAATACTTTGATCACAATTAAGGGGACAGGGTTGTGGGCATGCTTTCATCACTACAGAAATCCCCTGCACTGATAGTTGGAGATTTGAGTGTTTTGCAGCATGATCTTGGGATCTGAGTAAGGGCACATCTTCACTGGCAATGTTAGAGCTCTCCCAGGGCTCTAAAAAACCACCTCCATGAGGGGAATAGCTACCAGCACTGGGAGCACGACTCTGAAACTTGCAACGCTCAGGGGGGTGCTTTTTCACACCCCTGAGCGAGAAAGTTGCAACACTGTAAAGTACCAGTGTAGACAAGCCCTAAATCATTTAACCATTCTTTTCTTCAGCACTTGTTAACAGCAGATAGCTAGTCACCTGGTGCCAGCTCCTCCCTCATTGTTTTCAACTACAAAAATGTCATTAAAAGAAGTTAAATACACATAATTTCCCTAATAGTTCTCCTCTCCATGTACACAATTGCTGTAATTGCCCCCAGGACAATCAGCTGCAAGGCCATCCGCTTTCTGCTCCGCTCCCCCTCCAGGTGCAGACACTTCCAGGCAATATGGCTCCACTGCAGCCAACAGCTGCCCTCAGGAAACCTCTTCAAATAAGGAGAGAAAGGATTAACCACCATGAGGTGGCAGGTGGCAACATAGAATAATAGCCAGAGCTACATACAGCTACATAGAGATATGGCTATTAATAAATATTATAATGAAAACACCCTCCCAGGCAAATAGTTATACTGGCTCTTACCCAGCACTTCTCATCTGTAAAACTCAAAGTGCCTTAAAAAGAAGGTCAGTATCATTATCCCTGTTTTACAGATGAGGAACTTGAGGCTCAGGGAGGGGAAGTGACTTGCCCAAGATCACCCAGCAGGCCTGCAACAGATCCAGAAACTGAACCTAGGTCTCCTGAATCTCAACCCAGTGCAACTATCAGGTCCCCTAAGGACAGCGGTGGTGCTGATGGTTCTGGAGGCAGAAGCAGGAAACCAATTATTAAGGTCACTCTAGTTTTTACAACATTGTGGGGTCGGGGGGGGGGGGGGCGGGGGAGGATAGAGGCGAAAAAAGAATAAAGATGCACTTAGTTTTACTACTAGTCTTTTCCCACAAAGAATTATATGAAAGAACTCAGTGCTTTATATAATGGGCTGGGCCCTAGTTACCTCACAGACCTCTCTGTGTAATTAATTATACAGCTGTTGTGCCAAAATGAATTACCCAAACTAACACAAACCCTTAGTTGTAGTGGAGTCAGGTGTTAGGATGTTTTCAGTGAGGGGATTCTTAATGATGGAATTAGTTTCCCCAGCCAGTTCACTAACTCACCGATTTGTGAACTTGAAATAACTGAGTCTTACTTTTTGAGTTGCAGGATGTGGGAGTGTCGGTGTCAGATTAGGTCCAAGAGCACTAAAATAGTCTGATTTATAAACTGAAATAAATAATTATTCTGAATCATACTATGTGAATTCTATACATTCTGAGCTGTACTATGCTAACCATATTATGTACTGTAAGTAAGGCCATACTTGAACTGCAGGATAAGTGTAAAATAATTGTGGCTGAGTTGCAGACAAGATCATGAAAAATCATGGAAAAGTATTAATTGCGGTAATTTGGAAAAGCCAGAGAAGACCTATTTGTATAAGAAAAAATTGCTGGAACTATAAACACTCAAGTATTATGTTATGCCTGATTAATTATTTTGAGAACCAGATATTTTGCTATAACTATATTACAGTCATTAATGTGAGGGGCTGACATTGGGAGCCCCTGCTGCTCAGGCCTGACAGCCTGAGCCCCAGCCGCTATCAGCTCAGATAAATGGGGTTCTACAGTACTAATGGGGAGAAAGGATGTGTTGCAAACCTCAAACTGTATGCTAAATTATGGACTGTGAAAAGTAAGCTAATTAAAATCAATATTGCGGTGGAAGCCTAATATTGTGGGATCTTCAATTTCTGCAATATCTCAAATTAAGTAGGGCTTTAACTGTAAGGAGATTAACTTTACTATGAAATAAACACACTGAATATGGCCACCCATAAACAGGATATTTTATTATTGATTCTAAACTAACACTCTGAGTTGATTTTTTCTTTGAAATCTTTTCCTAGCACAATAAAGTAGTCAGAGAACAGATTCACATTACCTTATGGGGTACGGAAAGTCAATCAAGGATTGTTGCAACCTTTAATCATATTCATATTTTCATATACATAATGTAAAAATATTACAGAAGGACAAGAAAATAATGAGTCATGCTAGTACAGCGTTACAACTTATATGGTTGAAAAAGGAAGGTCTACATTCTGGTATTACATAAAATACTCTCTGTCTCTTCATCTGCTTATTGTTTTGTGATTTAGCATTTCTGACATAAGCAATTACACTGTATATATTTTCCAGCCCCATAATTCCAATTAAACAAGATTCACAATGCTGAAACCCTGTGCAGTTAATGAAAATATACCCCCAAATTCTTATTTGGTGTAACACAAATATACAGTCTTGTTGTTACTGTCCTATGAACACTACATTCACACACTAATTTACCAGAGGCAATGATTTAAAAAAAATAAACTAAATTATTAATTCTACTTTCTAAAGCACATTTGTACTCTAACATCTCATCTATAGCAATATTGAATATTCAGACTCAAAGATATTATAGCCTATTACTTTAACTCCTAAACCACCAAAAGTGGCCCAAATTTCAACTCAATTCAAATGCTCTTATTATTTTTTTGTCTTGAATCACAATGCATTTTCTGTTTGCTTGTTTGGCTGTTGTTGGGTTGGGTTTTGTGGTGGGGCATCTGCCCCACGCTGGCAGAAGAGGGGTTAAGGCAGCCCGGGGAGGCTGTGTAGGAGGCAGCCAATTAGGAAAGAGCTTGTACAGACCTCCAATCGGGAGAAGGTTTAGAGAGACAGCCAGTTAGGGCCAGGCTGGGCCATATAAGGAGGACTGCTGAACAAAGTAGCTTCAGTCACTTCCTGGAGTTTGAGGAGGAAGGATTGGCTGTCTGCCCTGAAGGAGGTAAAAGAGCTATCACCATGGTCCAAGCAGTGCTGGGCATAGTCAGGGGAGCACGAGTGAGCTCCTGGTTGACTGCTGCCAGACTGAGGTCCTTATATAAGGCTAGAGAAGATGCTAGGGCTATGAGGAAGTGGCCCAGGGAAACAGATGGTGGGGGTTGGAGGTATGCAGCGTGGGACTACCCGTCTCTCTCTCCTCTCACCCCCTTTATCCCCAGTTGCCACTGTTGCAGGTGGCTAGACCCTAGACTGTATCCTGCCAGTGAGGCAAGTGGCTGGACAGAGAACTGCTGCACACACACACACAGAGACACCTAGTAGGGCATAGCTGGAGGACTGTGTCCAGAACATGGGTCCTGATGGCAGAAGCAACGGCGGCGAGATGCCACTAGATGAAGGTGCACTGACAAACCAGAATTACTTCTGAGGATGGCCAGCAGCAGGAGGTGCCACAGTGGTGAGTCAAACCCCGTTACAGGTTTACTTATTTTGTTTGTGTTTTACAAAATCTTAAAAACATGAAATTACTGCCACCACTCTTGTACTATCTATCGCAGGGGTGGCCAACCTGAGCCTGAGAAGGAGCCAGAATTTAACAATATACATTGCCAAAGAGCCACAGTAATATGTCAGCAGCCTCCCATCAGCTCCCGTGCCCACTCCCAGCACCCCCCACCCACCGGCAGCCCTGCCAATCAGTGCCTCCCCTTCCCTTCCCTCCCTCCCAATCAGCTGTTTCGTGGTGTGCCAGAGGCTCTGGTGGGGAGGGGCAGGAGCAAGGGCAAGGCAGGCTCAGAAGAGGGGACGGGAAGGGGTGGAGTGGGGGCAGGGCCTGTGGCAGAGCCAGGGGTTGAGCAGAGAGCACCCCCCGGCACATTGGAAAGTTGGTGCCTGTAGCTCCATCCCTGGAGTTGGTGCCTATACAAGGAGCCGCATATTAACTTCTGAAGAGCCCCATGTGGTTCTGGAGCCACAGGTTGGCCACCCCTGATCTATCCTAACTTTGGTTTAGAAAACTTGGAACCATAGTTATTTACATGAAATGTTTGCTCAATTACTGATGTCCACAAACATCTCTATCACATGCTATTCCGGTCTGTAACGTCATTTATTAACAATCTCAAAGCATATATACTGGTTTGTATGTCATCATTAGTAAACCTAGCTAATAAAATACTACAAAAAAACCAGAAGCACAATATTTAAATTGCATGAAAGCGCTTAATAACAACTTGCTTAATTTTACCCTTTGTCTAGTCTTCAATCAAATTTCCTACCACGCCGCTATCTGGGGGAAATTGAAGTATGGGTGGGCAGCACTATGAAAACACATTTGGGAGAGCAAGTTTTGGACTCTAATTTACATTAATTTACTTCAAGTTTTGCTTTAAAAATGCATCAGTAGCTCGCATACTGTTTGCACTTTTATCCTGCAATAAACTGATGAATTGCCATATACATTTCCCATTTCTAAACTGAACTCAAGGACATCACAGAATTTGATAAACTGCCTTGCCAGATTTTGTGTACACAAATCCATCTTCAGCTGATCCTTCAATAAACTACAGTGACTACAGGTTTCTGTTGACTTTTCCTTTCATCTTCTATACAGCTATGCCAATTCTACTATTGCTGCAGCTCTCATGACACTTTAACATTTTGGCAAATTGTAAATGCTGTCAACTAAGACAGTGCCTTCAATAAATTACACTAAATGACTCCATACAGACAACGGAATATGCACATTAACAATTGATGCTAAAGATCTTGGCAGTCCAAAAGTTTATACTTAAGGTTTAGCTGTTGCTGCTGAGGATGTAAAAACTCTAAGGCTACATACAAAATAGAGACTTGCTTGCATTTTCTTTTATTCCACATTTTTGTTATATACAGCCTCCAGTGTTCCTTTCCCAGTATGTACAAGAAAGTCGGATTCAGTCTAAGAGAGCAGGGGCAGAAGATGGGGTGAGGGTACCACACAGAGCCAGAAGATCCTTTTCAGCTTGTCTTGGAGTTGGCTTGTTTTTAATATAAACCCAAAATGCACAGTTTACTTTTCAAGTTCATCATTCATTAGCAATTTAGTGATATTTTAGATTATGCTCGAAACCAGGTAAACTTTGCACCATTTCCAATTTTGTGAAGGTTGGCTGTGACCAGCCTCCCTTGCTCTAACAGACATTTTTAACAAGAGGCACTGTAGCTTTTAATGCCTTCTATGCTCTAGGGAGCCCCATGTTAGTTCTTCAGTGAGTAAAACATGTTAGGCCAGCTCCTTTCTTCCACCAAAAAGCTTCAGGCATGCACCTTCTGGAGGTAGATGGCCTGCCTGGCCCAACCACACTACCTGGATTTACCATTGCTATGCTCCTCTTTTAATACTGATGCTGAAAAATGCCCTAGAGTTCACTGGGATTAAGATTTCAACCTGCCTAATTTGCATGTACCAACATCATTTGTGCAGACTTAATCTGATTCTGCTCTCAGTTACACGGGTGTAAATTAGTAGTAACAATTGAAGCCACTGGTTTTAAGTTTAAAACTAGTGTAAGCAAGAGCAGAATCAGGCCCAAGTTCTGGCTACCACATATTAGGATTTGCAGTATTGTAGTCATGTTGGTCCCAGGATATTAAAGAAATAAGTTGGGCGAGGTAATATTGGTCCAATAAGAGATATTATTTCACCCATCCTGTCTCACATATTAGGATTTACAGGCGAAAAACTGTATGACAGGTTTGTCTGCCTCAAGAATGGCTTCCACCTGAACAATTTGACTTGCATATCTCAATGTTGTATAACTCGTGCGCTGAATACTGCTCGTTGCAAATGTAATAGCTAAATATGGTGGAAATGTGACCAAATTCCTTTATAGACGAAATACTTCATTGAAATGGTAGCACAGAGTTTACAAAAATCCAACAACAACAAGCCTTGTGACAGGGCATGAGGAGAGAGAGCGCGCATATGTGGGCCTCACAGACAATGCTACGAAAGTTCTCTGATCAGCAGCGTAGGGACATACGCACACCTACAGTGGAGCACCTATAGGGACGCTATGCGAAGAAGTCTAATATGGTGTAACTTACATACTGAGGGAATCAAGTTGGTGTAAATTACACCAGTTGAGACAACTCTGAATTTGAACAATGCCCTTTTCCTAAAGCTGAATGCCTAACAAAGGCCAGCCCCAATTTCTATGAAAAGGAGAATTTTCTGAGAGCACCTGATCTTCCATTTCTGTGACCATCTACAGCCGCAGTTATCATAAATATTATCTTCACTCCTCCTTATGCTCATCCCTCAAATGTCTGCTTGAACACAGATCCAGGGGGTGGGGGGGGGGGGAATGAGTAAAGTTGAACAAGCAGTTTCATTTCATAATGTAAAATGGTTCAGAGTTAAATAGCAGTCAAATAAACCCATGAGTTTAGAAGGGTTAAAAGTAAGCCAGGGAAGAAAAAAGGGTCATTTTCTATTAAAGGTATGTTTAAAAACAAATGTATATTTGTTAGGGTTAGTAAATGTTTTACTAAATTGTTACTCAATTATTACACAGTCCAACAGGATGCTTATAACCATAAATCACACCTTCTACTGATGTCTACAATCATCAGTAACATGCTACTCCAGTCTGTAACATCATGTATTAACAAACTAAACTGTTTATAAATGGAACCTTAATATGAAGTGTAACCTAAAAGAGATGGTTTGCGTCTGAAACTAGTGGTTTTTTATCTCTCTATCTAGCGGTTAGAAAGGAGAGAGCACAAGCAAGTACATCAAAACTATGTTAAAAGAACATTAAAGCTGAGAAGTTGAGGATGCTAAAAAGTTAGGCAACTTTAATTCTGTCATTCTCTATGCTCAGCTATGCTGTCTGTAACCACTGCTCTAACCACTGATCCATATTCCCCTCCCGAACCAGGAACAGACAGACACTGGAAGTCCTAACAATCCCACCTGATCTTACGCCTTGATCACATACCCCTCCCAAAGCTGAGAACAGCATCCAGGACTCTTGCTGTCTCGCAAATAGTTCTGTAACCTATGGGTAACAGTTATAGTCTAGTGGCTGACCCACACAGAAGATAACTCCTCTAACTGAAGTAGTGAAAGCTCTAAAGTAGAGATCTGAAGTTCTAGGAAGTCCAAAAACTGATTATGACAGAGCTGTCCTTATGCTATGCATAATTCCTGTTTTCCAGGGTTTTTTATTTTATATTTTAACTGATTTAAATAAATCAGTGAGGAAATATCCTTAAATAGATATTAGAGTGAAAAAAAATATAATCTGTCCATTATGGCATGATATCCAGCGAGACATGTTCCACATTTGGGTCATTTTTCACACATTTTGATCACTTTATGGCACATTCTGGCAGGTTCGAAGATAGAGAGGCGGGGCGGCTCTACCAATTTTGCTACCCCAAGCAGTCGCCGCCAAATTGCCGCTGTGGTGGAAAGAGCAGCAGAGCTGCTGCCGAATTGCCACCGCGGACACGAACTGCCACCCCATTCTAAATGCTGCCCCAAGCACCTGCTTGGAAAGCTGATTCCTGGAGTCGGCCCTGTAGAGAGGTATGATAGCAAAGGCTTTAGTGAAATCAGAGCCATCTTTCTTGAGAGCACTCTGTTGTTTCAGGCCCACTGGACATACTAGGAGATGGTGGTTGGTGGAGTTTACGAGGGGCACCCAACCAGCAGTGAATCTGTGACCGTTTTTACTGAGAGTATGGGTAGCTTCAAACATAGTTAAGGAAAACAGAAGCATTATGGCTGACTTAGAACAATACTTCCTCAGCTCTCGTCCCCTAATGCCCCTACTCTACTTGCGCTACATCGATGACGACATCTTCATCATCTGGACCCATGGAAAAGAAGCTCTTAAGGAATTCCACCATGATTTCAACAATTTTCATCCCACCATCAACCTCCGCCTGGACCAGTCCACGCAAGAGATCCACTTCCTGGACACTACAGTGCTAATAAGCAATGGTCACATAATCACCACCCTATACCGGAAACCTGCTGACCGCTATACTTACCTACATGCCTCCAGCGTTCATCCAGATCACACCACACGATCCATTGTCTACAACCAAACTCTAAGATACAACCACATTTGCTCCAACCCTTCAGACAGAGACAAACACCTACAAGATCTATATCAAGCGTTCTTACAACTACAATACCCACCTGCTGAAATGAAGAAACAGATTGACAGAGCCAGAAGAGTACCCAGAAGTTACCTACTACAGGACAGGCCCAACAAAGAAAATAACAGAACGCTACTAGCCATCACCTTCAGCCCCCAACTAAAACCTCTCCAATGCATCATCAAGGATCTACAACCTATCCTGAAGGACAACCCATCACTCTCACAGATCTTGGGAGAAAGGCCAGTCCTTGCTTACAGACAGCCCCCCAACCTGAAGCAAATACTCACCAGCAACCACACAACAAAAACACTAATCCAGGAACCTATCCTTGCAACAAAGCCCGTTGCCAACTGTGTCCACATATCCATTCAGGGGACACCATCATAGGGCCTAATCACATCAGCCACACTATCAGAGGCTCGTTCACCTGCACATCTACCAATGTGATATATGCCATCATGTGCCAGCAATGCCCCACCACCATGTACATTGGCCAAACCAGACAATTTTGAATAAACTGTAAAAAAATAAACAGACACAAATCAGACGTCAAGAATTATAACATTCAAAAACCAGTCGGAGAACACTTCAATCTCTTTGGACACTCGATTACAGACCTAAAAGTGGCAATTCTTCAACAAAAAAATCTTCAGAAACAGACTCCAACAAGAGACTGCTGAATTGGAATTAATTAGCAAACTGGATACAATTAACTTAGGCTTGAATAAAGACTGGAAGTAGATGTGTCATTACACAAAGTAAAACTATTTTCTCCCCCCCCGCCCCCCTGTACTGTTCCTCAGATGTTCTTGTCAACTGCTAGAAATGGCCCACCTTGATTATCACTACAAAAAGTTTTTTTTTTCTCGCCTGCTGGTAACAGCTCACCTTACCTGATCACTCTCCTTACAGTATGTACGGTAACACCCATTGTTTCATGTTCTCTGTGTATATAAAAATCTCCCTACTGTATTTTCCACTGCATGCATCCGATAGAGTGAGCTGTAGCTCACGAAAGCTTATGCTCAAATAAATGTTAGTCTCTAAGGTACTACAAGTCCTCCTTTTCTTTTAGCAGTCATTTTGAATAAGGAAAAAACTGGGAGTGATTATTTTTTACTATCATTAATAACTTTGCTTACGTACAACCTAGTCTCATTAAATTTACGTTCAGAGATAGCTAGCAATGAGTTCCAGCTATATGGAAAGCCAGCCATTTGCTCGCAAAAGGGTTATGAAGAAATGTTTTAGTATTGGAACATTTTTTTTTAAAAGTCCACTTCTTAATTAATATATTTAACTGAAAATTCAATAATTACCCAGAGATTATGGGCTACAAATCTGGGGAAGACAGAGGAAGTGTAGTCCAGCACCTAAATTCCCTATAAACCGCACAGCAGCCTATTTAGCGCCACGCAGGCACTCAGGGAACCCGCCCAGGGACCTGCCACAGCCGGGGGAGGGATGCCCCTTCCCCAGCTCCAACCTGCCGCAGCTGGGGTGCCCCTCCTTCACCCCCAACTCAGCCTGCGGCCTGGACCTGCCGGGGCGCCGCAGCCGGATCGGGCCCAGCTGTGGCCCAACCCCAGGTGCGGCCAGGGTGGCGCGCTGGCCCAGACCCATGCACAGCTAGGGCAGCCCTCCCCCAGCCTGGATCTGGTGGAGCTGGGGGAGAGACGTCTGTCCTGCAGCCCCAGAGCTTCCACAGTGGAGAGAGGTGCCTCTCCCCGCCAGCCCAGGTACTGCTGTGGGGAGAGAGGGCTGGGGGGAATCCTCTCTCCCCGACACAGCCCTGGAGCACCCTCCTGCACCCCAAGCCCCTCATCCCTGTCCCCATCCCAAAGCCTGCAACCCCAGCCGGAGCCCTCAACCCCTGTACTAAACCCTCTGCCCCAGCCCTGAGCACCTCATCCCTGGCCCCACCCCAGAGCCCGCACCCCCAGCCAGAGCCTTCACACCCCTGCACCCCAATCCCTGCCCCCGCCCTGAGGCCCTCATTCCCGGTCCCACCCCAGAGCCCGCACCCCAGCTGGAGCCCTCGCACCCCAGCCCCTTCCCACACACCAAACCCCTTGACCCCACCCCCACCACATGAATTTTGTTACATGCACCAATATGAAGGTGATGTATCTCACATCACCTCCATATTGGTGCACATAACAAAATACAGGGAACACTGTCCAGCAGTCAGGGCACCAGTCTAGGATTTGTGAAACCCTGGTTCAATTTCCTGCTGACTTCCTAAGTGCCTTGGGCAAGTCACTTAGTCTCTCTGTGCTTCAGCTCCCCATCTGTAAAAAAAACAGTGATAACAATACTTCCATATCTCAGACAGCTGGTGCACGATAAATATTTTAAAAAGCATTTGAGAAGCATTTTGACGTTTAATGATTAAAAATGTTATATAAGGCCATATCTACACTACAAATTTTTGCCAACACAGGTTATTGTCAGCACAAAACCACCACAGTTGGTATATCACTTGTGCACTTGCATAATTGGCTTCTTGCATCACTCACCAGGAGGGCTTGTCGATTCACAGTGCAGTACAACATGGGCCGGTTTTCCAGTATGCAAGTCACCAGTGTCCAGCGCGCTGTCTTTTGGGAACTTTTGGCAATGCGTAGTGGGGCAGAAAGGAGTCAGACAGTGTGACTGGGCGCAAGAGGTCAATTTCCCAGCATGCATCTTTCTCCATCCCATAATGTCATTTATATCCCATAATTTTCATGTTTTTCAAAGTCCCAGAAACCCATGTGGTCCTCCTTGCTCTCTGCCATTTCTGACAGAAGTATGAAGCCTGCACAACTCTGCGCTATTGTGACAAGCTTTGCAACCACAGGACACATGATACTTGGAAATTTGCAGAGCCACAAGAAAAAATGAATCAGCAGGGAACATGACGATTTTGTGGAGGATTGCTGTGGGACATAGCGAGAACCAGTGCAAGGTTCTTGGTGGCGTTCACAGAGCAGCTTCAGATGGTGGAGCACACTTCTGGAGCCAAGAAATGAGCACGGACTGGTGAGATCACATTGTAATTCAGGTTTGGGATGAGAAGCAGTGGCTGCAAAACTTTTGGATGTACAAGGCCACATTCCTAGATCTGTGTGCTGAGCTTGCCCCTAGCACTCCAGGACAGGGACACCAGAATGAGAGCTGCACTGACAATGGAGAAGTGAGTGGTGATTGCAACTGTGGAAACTTGCAACATCAGATTGCTACCAGTCCATGGGCAATTATTTTGGAGTTGGAAAATCCACTGTGGGGCCATTGTCATGCAAATATGGAAGCCCATTAATCATCTCCTGCTACACAAGACTTCCAGCAATGTGCAGTACGTAGTGGATGGATTTGCAGCAGTGGGGTTCCCGAACAGCAGCGGAGAGATACAAGGAACACACATCCCTATTTTGGCACCAGACAACCTTGCCACAGAAAGGGCTACTTTTCTATGGTTATATAAGAGTTGGTTGAACACCAGGGACACTTCACTGACATCAGTGCTGGCTGGTCAAGGAAGATGAATGACGCTTGCATCTTTAAAAACACAGGACTGTTCAGAGAGCTACAAGCAAGGACTTTCTTTCCTGACCAGTGGATTAAAATGAGCGACATTGAAATGCCAATACGGATCCTGCAAGGACCCAGCCTACCCTTTGCTCCTTGATGTCATGAAGCCAAACACCAGCCACCCCGACAGCACCAAGGAAAGATTCAACTACTGGCTCAGCAGATGCAGAATGACAATTGAATGTGCTCATGGTAGATTGAAGGGATGCTGGCATTGCTTACTCACAAGATTGGATCTCAGTGGAAAAAACATACCAATGATAGCTGCCTGCTGTGTCATGCATAATATCTGTGAAGCAAAGGCAGAGAAGTTGTAGGCTGAATTTGAACAGCCAGACACAAGGGCTATTAAGAGCTCAACACAGAGCTATACATCTCCAGGAGACCTTGAAAGAGCACTTTAACAATGAGCCACAATAATGCATTGTAGTGTATTCTGCTCTACCTGGCCCAGCTGTTTAGGAATTGTGTGATGCTTGATGTACATCTATGAACACAACACTGTCAATGCACCTATTAATTTTGTAGTGCTTACTGTACACTTATGATTATTACACTGTCACTGATCCTTAAGAGTTGTCACACTGTACAGTAATAAGTGGGTGCTTTGAGCACTGCGAGGCGTTGTGCACCACATGTTGGAAACTAATAAAGAAGAATTATTTTCCAAACAGAACTTTATTGAGTAATGAAAACACTGCAAAAAAATTCTGTGCAAGTTAGAAGCAAATACATTCAATAGTTAATTTATGGAACAGAATTTAAGATGGGAAAAGAACATTTTAGCACCATTTTAGCAACTGAGACTCTCACAGGTCAGTGTATGTGAAGCTACCGTCCATGCATTCCCTGGGTGTGGAGTGGTAGGGATAGGGATGTGGCCCCCAATGCCACATGGAATGTTGAGGGGTCTGATGAACTGGCTTGCAGGGTCTCACTGAACATGTCATCCCACGTCCTCTCCTTTCTCTTCCTCATCTGGCTCAGGCATTCTGCACATGTTGAGGGGAAACCCCCTCGATGCCACAACAGCAGCAGCTATACGTAAAAGACACAAGTGCAGTATAGTCACAACAGAAAGCAAAACTTAAGATTCAGAACCACCTTCCCTTACTCCCCTGAAGTTTTAAACAAGACAGGCTTATTGACACTTCTGCTTTGGAGTGCTTGTGCATGGCACCACTCACAACACAAGTCCTGTTGAATATGGCCTGCCAGGGAAGAGGGAAATGACAAGGGATTGCTTGGTTACAAGAAACTATAAGTCTAAGGCATTGGCATTGAATACTGACACCTTCTTCCACAGTCGGTGACAAAGGTACAGAGAGCACAGCTGCTGCTGGCATCTCAAAGCTGTCCGGGCCCATATTCCACCAGCCTGTTTGTGGCAATGATGTCGACCGAAATTATAGCCAACTGACATGGGAAAGTGTCCTACCATGGATGAAGACATAAGGCTGCCATTCCTAGATACCTTCAGGAGAGGATTGCAGAGTTATTCCATGAAAGTTACATCAAGATCTCTCAGGAGGATTCATGGGACATCCTCATGTACATAAACAAACGGCTCTGGATGTCCCCCTGTCCCTGACCTAACTCTACAGGGGACTGAAAAGCAGATGACACCTCTACCTCTCTTTGTTGCACTACTACCTCTTCCAGTCTGAGTAAATTAATGAAAAGTTCATAGCTATGTGCTGTTAAGTTGGGAGCACCATCAGTACATCACTGTAATGGCAAATACATTTGCACAATTACCCGAGGTTCCTTTCCCAGCAACAGACTCTCTGTGCTCAACTTCTGGGACTGACTGGACTATGGTGAAGCCTCAGACAGGTCCTGGCTCACAGCATAGCTGGAGCCCCTGGTTCCATGTCCCCCATCTTCCCCCTCCTTCTCCTCATCCTTGCTGTTCACAGCAGGGGCCTGTGACTTGGGCTCCTTGAAGTGATCCACAGTGGTCTGCGGGGTAGTGGTGGTGGTTCTGACAAATATGGCATGCAGCTCTTGGTAAAAGCAGCAGGTTTGCAGCTCAGCACTGGATCCATTCTTGGCCTCCCTGACCTTCCAATATGCCTCCCGCAGTTCCTTTGTTTTCACAGAGCACTACTGCCAGTCCATCATACCCCTTCTCCTGAATCCCCCAAACAATGTGCTCATAGATGTCGACATTTCTAAAGCTGGTCTGCAGCTGTGCCTGTACAGCCTCTTCTCCCCACAGGCGTGGGAGATCCAATATTTTCTGTCTGCTCCAAGCCAGAGCATGTCTCAAGCATGTACCCAGCATGGTCAGCTGGGCAGTTGCTCACAACAATGGAGAGCTGCTGGGTGTGCTTGTCAAGCTGGACAATCAGGAAAAAGAATTTCAAAAATTCACAGTTTTTAAAGGGGGAAGGGGCTTCCAGTCTCCATGACCTCTGTGGGACAGCTGATGAAGGGCTGTTAGGATCTACATAGGTAAAGCGGTGTTTACGCTCACACTATGTTGACCACAGTACATCAGCCATGGCTCAGTGACATTCAGGGAGGTGGTGTTACTGCATCGGTATAACAGGGCACTTATATTGGTGGGAGACCAACTTAAATGTAAACACATGCACAACTAAGTCAAAGCAAGGTGGCTTACATCAACTTAACTTGTAGTGTAGACCAGGCATAAGAGACAGGTATTTATTATTTATACAAAACAAAAAGGCTTGAATCCCAAGGTTCAGGGAGAGACTCACCTCAGCTTTAAATAATGACAATAATAATAATGGCATTACTACATTTTTATAGTGTATATACATTTTAAAACAAGGAATCTAGCAAGCAGGTTTAATTTAAAAAGAAGACGGGACCAAAAGCCAACTATTTCATATACAAAATCCCCCACTTAAAATACAGTATCTGAAACACAAATGTACCCAGCTAAAACACAAAATACTAGTTTAAACAGACCACATCCAGGAAATTATTAATTGAAAGTGAATCCCTCCAACCAGCAACAAAAAATGAAGACAAACAAGGCATTTAAACCTTAAACATTTAGATTTCCCAACCTACAGCTACCACCAATTTAATGCTATCAATTTAATGCTATCATTTAACCTCTTTACAGAAATGATACCTGTAATCAGTAACAGAGAATAGCAACAAGTTCTTAAAACCAACTCTGTGAACCTAATTCTTTCCATATTGTAAATTCTTTTTATATCATGATTAACTCGCTGTCTGGATCATCAGTGTTATCTGCTTCCCCAGTCACTATTGAAAGCGATCTGTTTTTCTGGCTGAATCATTTGAATAAATAATATCCAGTCATCTGACTGAAAGTATTCATTACACTCAAGCTGCAGAACATAATCAGCAGCAGCAGATCAAATTTAGTAGCTTCAGCAACAAAGATGATGGTATTATTCTCATCCTTTTTCTCTGAAATTGCAAGAATTTGATCTGGCATTGTTCATTGATGTCAACCTCAACATGTTTACGTCACTCATTTAAAATATTTCCACCTTAAAAAAAAGGGTTCAGTCTACAATGGTATTTTACTATGGTTTCAGATTTCAGCATCTTAACTACTTTTAGAAAATACTCTAGTGCTTCTGTTCAGACAATTGATGAGCTGGAGATAATCATCCAGTAAAACAAATAGGACCATATTTGCAAATAAGAAACCCATAATATGGAAAATACTTAGGTAAAAGCTTACTTTCTAGGAAGAAAGACATGCAGGGATGTCAGAAAACTGAGAAAGATTTAGAAGCACATGTCAGTTGCTAGATAAGAGCAGGAGACTGTCCCTTCTTATCCTGGTTCAGTAGCCTCTAATATAATGCATTTGAAAACTCAACCATTTCCATTGTTAACTATACAATAATGTCTGTTTGTTGTTTTATCACAGTAGTCCATTCCTAACCGGAAACCACAAGTGTGTTTTCTCCATTGACTATTTTAGTTCTTATAGACTAGTGGTGAGTAGTATGATGCCATCGTTTAAAATCTCTGTTCCCCACAAAGTGACATCCCAGCCTACTCTGCAAGCTTTCTGTTTAATCAGAACATGCACAGTTGGAAGTCAGTGCTCAAGGCACTTCAGTACTTTAATCATTCTATGTGCATTTTAAGTGAGTTATTTGCAGCAAGCAAACTCCCAGATGGTGGTCAAGTCCCAGATTTAACGGCTTTCTAACATTATCCTAAGCACACAATACAAAACAAAAATGTTTTTTCAATATTAGAGAAACAAGTGATTTAGAAAAAATAACAAAATTAACACTTCTAAAAATAGTATTCATATATGTGTTGAGGTCTATTGTAGTGGTCTTCTCTGGGTTTTCTGTCCATCTGGCTGGTGCATTTACAATGGATGTGCATTGTCAGCCAAAAGAACCTCCCCTACGGTTGCCAGGCTTCCAGTTTTTGACCGGAGCACCCAGTTGAGACTGGGCTGGTAAAAGTCTGGTTGGCCACAGTGGCCAGCTCTGTGCAGCTCCCAGAAGTGGCTGGCATGTCTCTCTGGCTCATAGGCGCAGGGGCACCCAGGGGGGTTCCAAGTGTGCTTCCCCTGCCTGCAGCGTAGGAGCGGCCCCAAGCGCTGGCTCTGCAGCTTCCATTGGCTGGGAACTGCAGGCAATGGGAGTTGCAGGCGCAGCACCTGTAGACAGGGGCAGCACACAGAGCCCCCTGGCTACCCCTGTGCCTAGCAGCCGGAGGAACATGCCAACAGCTTCCTGGAGCCACCTGAGATAAGCACCACCTGGAGCCCACACCCCATCCCAGAGCCTACACCCCCAGCTAGAGCCCTCACGCCCTACCACATCCCAACCCCCAGCCTGGAGTCCTCACACATCCTGAACTCCTCATTTCTGGCCTCACCCTGGAGCCTGTACTCCCAGCCTAGAGCCCATACCCCTGTCCCAGTCCGGAGCCCCCTCCCACACTCCAAACCCCTCGCCCCACCCCTCAGTCCAGAACACCCTCCTACACCCCAACCCCCTCATACCCAAACCCCTGCCCCGGCCCGGTGAAAATGAGCAAGGATGAGGGAGAGTAAGTGACAGAGGGAGGGGGATGGAGCGGAGGGCAGGGGTGGGGAAGGGGTGTTCGGTTTTCTGCCATCAGAAAGCTGGCAACCCTAATCTCCCCTCAAGAAAGTAAAGCTTGACTATTATGTAGTGAGCACAAATCTTGCATTATCTGTATGGCCAGCTTCACTGTGCACTGCTGAGAGAATGCTAGATGGCTCAAGGAATAGTGAGCCTTCACTTCTAGGCCACCGGTTTGAAGTAACCCTGGTTGGAAGTGGTGGAAAATGTTTCCATATATGTTAAATTTTATCACTGATGTCTAGGATAACAGTTTCTTCCAAGCAGCAGACAAAAACAGAATACTATCATTTTCAATGATCTATGTAGGGGTCTAGCCTTCTCTTATCCTTCTACTCAATATTTAGAAAGCAGTACCAAACAAAAAATAGATTAACATTATTATTCAGGAACTATTAATTCTGAACAGCTCAGTGACATTGTCTCACTGCTGTGAATGCCAAACCAGATACCCATACCCTACAGGACAAAAGTCTGGACAGGACCCTTCTCTCTTCCATACTAAAGCAGTTAAACATTTTACTGTAAGTGGGAGCATCATCTGACTACTGCTTGTAATGCATTTTTGAACAGGCAGCATCCGTGATGCCCGTGAGTCTGATCCATAGAATCATAGAATCATAGAATATCAGGGTTGGAAGGGACCCCAGAAGGTCATCTAGTCCAACCCCCTGCTCGAAGCAGGACCAATTCCCAGTTAAATCATCCCAGCCAGGGCTTTGTCAAGCCTGACCTTAAAAACCTCTAAGGAAGGAGATTCTACCACCTCCCTAGGTAACGCATTCCAGTGTTTCACCACCCTCTTAGTGAAAAAGTTTTTCCTAATATCCAATCTAAACCTCCCCCATTGCAACTTGAGACCATTACTCCTCGTTCTGTCATCTGCTACCATTGAGAACAGTCTAGAGCCATCCTCTTTGGAACCCCCTTTCAGGTAGTTGAAAGCAGCTATCAAATCCCCCCTCATTCTTCTCTTCTGCAGACTAAACAATCCCAGCTCCCTCAGCCTCTCCTCATAAGTCATGTGCTCTAGACCCCTAATCATTTTTGTTGCCCTTCGCTGGACTCTCTCCAATTTATCCACATCCTTCTTGTAGTGTGGGGCCCAAAACTGGACACAGTACTCCAGATGAGGCCTCACCAGTGTCGAATAGAGGGGAACGATCACGTCCCTCGATCTGCTCGCTATGCCCCTACTTATACATCCCAAAATGCCATTGGCCTTCTTGGCAACAAGGGCACACTGCTGACTCATATCCAGCTTCTCGTCCACTGTCACCCCTAGGTCCTTTTCCGCAGAACTGCTGCCTAGCCATTCGGTCCCTAGTCTGTAGCGGTGCATTGGATTCTTCCATCCTAAGTGCAGGACCCTGCACTTATCCTTATTGAACCTCATCAGATTTCTTTTGGCCCAATCCTCCAATTTGTCTAGGTCCTTCTGTATCCTATCCCTCCCCTCCAGCGTATCTACCACTCCTCCCAGTTTAGTATCATCCGCAAATTTGCTGAGAGTGCAATCCACACCATCCTCCAGATCATTTATGAAGATATTGAACAAAACCGGCCCCAGGACCGACCCCTGGGGCACTCCACTTGACACCGGCTGCCAACTAGACATGGAGCCATTGATCACTACCCGTTGAGCCCGACAATCTAGCCAGCTTTCTACCCACCTTATAGTGCATTCATCCAGCCCATACTTCCTTAATTTGCTGACAAGAATACTGTGGGAGACCGTGTCAAAAGCTTTGCTAAAGTCAAGAAACAATACATCCACTGCTTTCCCTTCATCCACAGAACCAGTAATCTCATCATAAAAGGCGATTAGATTAGTCAGGCATGACCTTCCCTTGGTAAATCCATGCTGACTGTTCCTGATCACTTTCCTCTCATGTAAGTGCTTCAGGATTGATTCTTTGAGGACCTGCTCCATGATTTTTCCGGGGACTGAGGTGAGGCTGACTGGCCTGTAGTTCCCAGGATCCTCCTTCTTCCCTTTTTTAAAGATTGGCACTACATTAGCCTTTTTCCAGTCATCTGGGACTTCCCCCGTTCGCCACGAGTTTTCAAAGATAATGGCCAAGGGCTCTGCAATCACAGCCGCCAATTCCTTCAGCACTCTCGGATGCAACTCGTCCGGCCCCATGGACTTGTGCACGTCCAGCTTTTCTAAATAGTCCCTAACCACCTCTTTCTCCACAGAGGGCTGGCCATCTCTTCCCCATTTTGTGATGCCCAGCGCAGCAGTCTGGGAGCTGACCTTGTTAGTGAAAACAGAGGCAAAAAAAGCATTGAGTACATTAGCTTTTTCCACATCCTCTGTCACTAGGTTGCCTCCCTCATTCAGTAAGGGGCCCACACTTTCCTTGGCTTTCTTCTTGTTGCCAACATACCTGAAGAAACCCTTCTTGTTACTCTTGACATCTCTTGCTAGCTGCAGCTCCAGGTGCGATATAATGTTTGGCAAAGATGTGAACAGAGCTCAGGCAGCAACCTTGCAAATCTTTACTAAAAAATGCATCTCCTCTTTCTATCCATGAACATTCCACTTAACGGGCAGAGTAAACTTGAAAGGATTCTGGTGCTTCCTTTCCCATTCCACGTAAATGTCTCTGATTGCCACCTCTAGTTGAATTTAAGGAACTAAATTTGGAGGCTTCTTGTGTTCTGTGTTTTGGGTTTGGCTAAACTTTGTTGTGGGTCAGGCATGGCTGCTGCGTTCCATTCAGAATAAATGTAAAGAAGTCATTGTAATCAAGTGGCTGAAACAATTGCAGTAGCACCCAAAAACACATGCCCTTGGAGACACTTAATAGAAGCTGACTCATTTAAGACAAGGAGTTTAAAGTGCTGTGGCTAGGGCTTTGATTGGTGGAACTGGTGTGCACGTCTGTGTCCGAGGGAGAGAGACAGGACAAACAGGAAAAAGGTAGATTGGGGCTGCCTGAACAAGTGTACAGTTAACAACAAGCAGCACAGTGTATCACAGAAGCTAGAGATAGTGCTTCTGGGTCTGGTGCTGGCTAAAGGAATTTGGGACTATAGGCAAAAAAGCTAACCTCCTGTTTTTGATTCCTCCTGTGTTTGGAGAAGCAGGATTTTGTACATTGCTTGTAAATAAACAAATTGCATTAAAAAAAAAAAAAGCAGACTCCGTTGTCAATTCCTACTCCAAACTGAAACACCCTTGGAGCCCTGAACTTTGCCAGGCAGATTGAAAAGGGGTAAAATCTCTTTAAATTCTGGTGAATGATGAAAGATTTAGACTGATATCCATTCTATGCATGTCTGTAGGGAACTAAGGACAACAAAGTAGCCTTCTCTAGGATTCTCAGATTTGGTGCAGAAAGTCCATAATGTCTTAAAGTCAAGTGAAAGGCTGATGATACCTTGGACCTAAATTCTGGAACAGTTGTCAAAAAGATCTTATCCTAATAGGGGAAATAAAAAAAATCATATGGCCACTTGCAGGAAAGGCCTTGTAATTCTCTTACTCTTCTGACCAAAAGCACCTCTATTAGGACGCAACTTAAAGAATAAAAGTTCCAGGGAGGAGACATGAGAACATTCAGCACCAGTTTCAAGTTCTATGCAGGAACCAGGGGGAAAAGGGCCAGTCTTTGTTCATTAAGTGCTTTCAGGAATCTAGAAGCATCAAGGTTGAAGTCCACCCTCCATATCCACCCCCCACTCCTATCCCCACCTTCAACTTCATCCCTCTTGTGCTACCATTCCCAACTTCACACCCATCCCCATCCTTCCTCCATCCCCCTTCTCTTGCAGTCTCTGAAACACCCACTTCTTCTCTAAAAACATGTCAGTCAGCCGCAACCTCTTCATATCTCACTCCCTCCCCCAAAGATGTGAATCTCTTCCTCTGACACTGCCTCTCCAGGATGCCTCTCTTCTCCCATACTACGCGCTGGATCAGACTACAGTGAACATGCTGGGCTTCTCCTCTGCTCCCGCAACTTCCAACCCCTCCTCCTTCTCCCTTCCCACTCTTTCTCCTCTTTTGAACACCAGTGCATCTGACTCTTCTCTCCTCTCTCCCTCCATGTTTGCGGTCATATATCATCCATCCTATCAGCTTTCCTTTCTGATTTTTTGACTCCCGGATCTCTCTTGTTCTCCTCACAATCTCCCACACCCATCCTCTGATTTCAACTTCTGCATGGATGACCCATCTGACCCCTTAGCTGCAAATTTTCTTGCCCTCATCGTCACCTCTAAATTCGAGCTGCAGTCTCGGTTCAACTCTCCTATTCCCCTAAAGAGCCATTTATTTGACTTGATCTTCACCAAGCACTGCACTCTCTGCTCTCCTCATCTAACTGCTCCACTTGCCCAGAAAAACACATCCCATCCTGATCGACTAGCGCTTCTCCTTAACATCTCACTCATCTCTGGCTCTTTCCCTCAAAACACAAGTGCGGTTTAGTCTTTCCCATCTTAGAAAAAAACCCATTCTTGACCCCCACTTGACTCTCCAACTACCTCCCCATCTTCCTTTCATCTCTAAGCTTAACACAATGAACACATTGTTAATTGCTATCTGGAGTTCCTTCTCCAATTCCACTGTAGATCCTTTCCAGTGCAGCTTCCATTTCTTGCACTCCACTGAAACTACTCTTGCCAAAATCTCTAATGATGTTATCCTAGCTAAAGCTCAGAACTGATGATCCACTCTCCTCCTCGACCAATCAGCAACCTTTGACACAGTCACCATGCTCTTGTACTTCCCTTGGCTTGACTCCGTCCTCTCCTGGGTCTCTTCAAGTGTGTCCTTTGGAGGACCCTTTCTCATACCTGCCCTTCAACTTTCTGTGAGGTTTCCACAGGTTTCTGTTCTTGGTCCCCTTCTCTTCTGTCCCTACACCTTATCTCTGAGCAATCTCATCTGCAAACACAAATTCAACTACCATCTTCATACTGTCGACTCATAGACGTGCCTCCTTCTGTCCAAACTAAAATCTCAGCCTGTCTTTCTGACATCTCCTCATGGATGTCTAGCCATCACCTGAAGCTCAACACGGAGCTTCATAAAACAGAGTTCATCTTTTCCCCCATCACCAAACCCTCTCCACTACCTCTGTTCTCCATCACTGGGCAACACCACCATACTGCCTATCACACAAGCCTGCTGCCTGGGTGGGTGCCATCTAAAACTGAAACCTCTCTCTAGGTCCTCTCATCCAGGCTACATCTAAGTCTTGACGATTCTTTCTGCATAAGATCTTAAGATACAGCCTTTCCCATCCATCCACACAGAAAAACCTCTTGTCCAGGCTCTTATCACCTCACACCTCAATTACTGCAAATACCCTTCTCTCTGGCCTTTAAAATACAATCTTTCCCCATTCATACCCATTCAGAATGCTGCTGCAAAGATCATTTTGCTAGGACATTACTTCAACCATGTCGCCACTCAGTGATGGGAAAGCTTATTGGTGGTGTCATCTAATAGTTAGGTCATTGTGTGTCTCTATTCACCCTGCATCTGACGTGTTCCATTGGCAATGATCACCCCTGTGGCATCCAGCTTTTGGTGGGTGTCAACTCGGACGTCAGGTCACCAATTTATTGTGCCCCCTCTCCGGTCTAACAGAGTCCCAAGGACTATATAGGGTCCCATGACCTTACAATAGAAAGGGACTTCCTTCTGTCTGTCTAGTGACCCCAGTGGATGGCCCATGCCTGACACTGAGTTTTCAGAGTCTCTACCCTCTCCTTATTTCTGAGGGAGACAAGGGTTACGTAGGTGAAGATATTCGTCCTCTCTCTAACAAGGGTGGATGGTGGGAAAACCAGGGCCCTTCCACTCCACTGGGCCTGGCCTAATGCCCTGTAAGAGGCACCAATGTCAAGAACCCAGAAGTACTTTGATGCTACCTCCGGGCCACTTCCTACCATCCACCTCCCTCACAAAAAGACTTAAAGTGGCTCACAACTGAGCATACCAAATTCAGGACAACCTGCTGGGGGAAAAGAGCAGACACACCCCTAAATTGGTGGTTATTCTTCTGAGATATACCAAACCAACAACAGAAGTAAACTTCTGTCTCACAACACTGGCTAACAAGAAGTCAGGAATGCTGCCTCCATACGTATTCCAGTCATGGATTCAACACCCAGACACTAGACTTAATGATGAGTGGTTATTTAAAACCAATTTCCTCAAACAAAAGGGTTCTTCTCATCCCAAAGGACCAGCCACACACCCAAGTCAATATTCAACTCCAATGAGTTGCCAATCCTTTATTATCTAAAGGTTTATTTCTAAAAAGAAATAAAGGTGAGTTAAAATTGGTTAAAGGAATCAAATACATACAATAATTACAAAGTTCTTGGATCAGGCTTGTAGCAGTGATGGAATAAACTGCTGGCTTGTAAAGTCTCTGGTTGCTTTCAAATCATCATTGGGGTCTGGGAGGGAGCTCGGGGGTTGGGGTGCAAGGTGCAGGCTCTGGCTGGGAAGCACTTACCACATGCGGCTCCCACTTGGCAATGCAGCAGAGCTCAGGGAGGCTGCCTGTCTGCCGTGACCCCACGCCGCTCCCAGAAGTGGCTGGCTGCTGGCACGTCTCTGCATCTGGCCCCTGGGGGGGAGAGCGGCAGTGGGTCTCCGTGCACTGTCCCCGCTGGCCCCGCAGCTCCCATTGGCCAGGAACTGCCCCCAGGGGCCGCAGAGACCATCCAGCACCTTCCGGGAGCAGCGTGTGGCCACCGCAGGCAGGAAGCCTGCCTGAGCCCATGCACCACAGGCTTTTAGTGGCCCAGACATCACGATCAACTGGCTGAGGCTCCAGGATCAACCAATCGATCATAATCAATGAGTTGGTGACCACTTCTCTAGTTAGAATGTCCTCAGGAAAGTCCATTAAGTGTAGATAGGTATCTTCCATGGTCCAGTGTGAGTTAGGCCCTTTGATGGGCCATTCAACTTGAATAGTTCTTTAACAATGTGCTGGCTAAATACCTTGTGGATGTTACCCAGAAGCAAACTCATTTGAAATACAGGTATAGAGCCAATACTCATAACTTCAAATACAAAAATGATGTGTGCATACAAATAGGATAATCGTATTCAGCAAATCATCTTTTTCAGAGACCCCTTACTTGACATACTTTGTATAAGATTTGTTGCGATTACATAATAGTGGTAGCAACAATGATCTACCTGGTCATGTTTTAATCCATATAATGTCACACAGCCCCATAAGGCTCTTCAGGCAGTCTCTTCCTCCCAGTGAAAAGCTCCTGTAATGCCCTTCTTCATGAGCTCTCAGGGTAGGTCTCCCTCCCCCCCGTCTGCCCTCTTCTGAGCCATCTGGCTCCCTTTCCAGTTCCACCTTCAGCTGAAGCAGGCTATACAGCTGCGAAGGGGCAAAAGTTGCCTGGGCCCAGAGCTGCTCCTTAACCCCTTCAGTTCTAGTCTGGGGTCTATATACTCCATCACACCCTCCCACCTGGGAGATGCTCCCTGTAAACATATGCAAAGCTACCTTCTTATGAACTGCAAAACTCTTACTGTTATGTCTACCAAAAACATGTCAATAGTTAGTCAGCTGCTAGGCTGTGGTCTCAGCACATCAAGTTAACCAATTCTGTCTCACTGTTTCCTTATACTCCCCCATCTGTCTGTACCCAACAACTGTCTCTTATCTTATCCTTAGATTGTAAGCCCTGTTGGGTAGGAACTGTCTCTTTTTTTTCCCCCTTTCCCCCCCAGTGTTTGTACAGCACCTAGCACAATGGGCTCTTGATCTGAGGTGCTACGGTAACAACAGTCACATGGACTCAATATACTTTAAACAAATTTAAGAAAAAATGCCATCTCAAGCCACAGAATGACTTTTTCAGCTTATTTAGTATTTTACTGGCTATGCTCTAAAGCAGTGCTTCTCAAGCTATCTGATGTGGGGGACTGGCAATTTTTTTTTTCCAATGTGCGAGCAGACTGGCAGCTGATGGCTCGCGGACCAGCACCGGTCCGCAGACCACCACTTTGATTAGCACTACTCTAAAGTATGACTTTCAAATGTGAACAGAGGAAAGCCATTTTCATTGAATACACCGGACCCTTGCTAGAACATGGGATTTGGGATCCATGCGGGGACCACATTAAAATGAATTGCAATTAAAGGAATTAAATTTGGGATCCATGGCTGCGACCACATTATATGTGAATTCGTGCTATATAGACACGTGTTCTAGCGAGGGTCTGGTGTACTTTCTAAGGTGGCAGCACAAGCCTTACTTCCGGCTGAACATTTTTATTACATGCTGAGTAAAATGGGACACCTTGCACCAGCTTGGAATGAACAGCCACTGTTTGGCTCCATGGTGCCACATAGGAACACACTCAATACCGTCTACTTTTATGCAGCTATCTTATAATAACCTAACAACAGATGCATAACACATTTTACAATGTGTTCATTTGTAAGTACAGGTAGCCCCTATAACAAAGGCAAGGTCAGTATCTCCTTGGCTTGTGAGGCAGCCAATGCCAGCCATAAAAACTGCTTTCAGTCAGCTTTAACCTGTTTACTGAAGCTGTTAAAATTAGTTCTGGGTTTCTCACTAAAGAATCAGTGCAACTTACTCATTTGGCTGGAGGCAAATATGACTTACCTGAGAGTGGATAGAGCATTTAAGAAATACAGATACTACTTCAATCTGAAGAAAGTCCTTGATGAAGGAGTAATGTATGCATACATATATCTATGAACTTAGTTTTCTTTAAACTGATTAAAGCAGCCAACCCAAGAGGATCTAGATCCTAGTTAATACTTGAAGTAGAAAAGGAGTTTAAATAACAGTTTGAAATTAGAAATAAAAATAAGTATTTTGAATAACAACTGTACATTGCTGAAAGTGCAATACAGGGAATAGCCAGTACTGTATCTGCATTGTAATGACACACAATCCTTAAATTAAAGCAAAATAAGATCAGTGTTCTACCTGCCAGTCGGTTAATCTGTCAGCTAAAACTCTCAAATCATGGACATCTAAAAACCAGAGAAGTTCTTCTTAAAACTTGACTAAGTTCATTTTTCTTCAAGATGTTCTAATCAGTTGTTGGAGATAAAAAATTGTTTCCATCCCAATGAAAATAAACATACATACAAGACAGGTAACCGATCTATATCTTCTCTGACAGAATTCACAAAAAGCTTTTTTGTTACAACAGTTTCGCGTAGACATTTGCTCTGTCTACTTCACTTGTAAATACATTTTAAATGAGCTAATTGAGACTACATAAATTTGCAAGTGCTGTTTCTTTTCCTCCAGCATTTATTCACAATTCAACTCTTAAAATAGCTAATCTACTGCATTCTGGGGCGAGTGTGTGAATACAGTATTTAAAACACATTGTTTGAGCATCTGGAAAGCTAAAAATCTCCTAACAGCCCATCCTCCTAAACATATTATTAGAGAATAAGTATTTTTTTATAGCTATCTTAATTTTACTAAATCTGTCAGACTGACCTGGAAAAGAATTTGCATCAATAAATTAAATCTAATGAAACTGTCCAATGTTTTAATCAATAATCACAAATTTCCTAAATAATTTATTAGATTGCCTCCAAGAGACTGAATTATGGCAAATGTTCTTTGTGGTTTTTGTATTAGATGCTGTTTTCCAAGTGTTTGAAATAACTCATTCCTAGTTATTAGCCCCATACCAAACATCAACCAGTTTGTGGCACTACAGTTACTATAACAAGACATTATGGAAAAAAATTCATGGAAAAGTTTTATAATTGAATGCTTTATTCATTTTTAACACAAAGAATGGGCATTTAATATAGGCAGCTAGGATAGCCCACTGAAATACAGCTGAACAGGAAAACATTTTCTGGGAGTGCACAGAGACAAGACGACCATAGTTAAGTTTATTTAAATTTCCGCTAACTGGGATAGCCTCTTGAGATACACAACTCATTTTCATGAGGACATCAGGACCACAACAATCATCAAACGTAACTCCAACAAGAGTTAAGCCCTAAATTGTATGAGTTTCCAGAATTTTAATGTTCTAACATATACTCTACAGAATAAGGAAGTGAGGCGAGAGAACAAAACATCATATGTGAAATTGATTAGTGTGGTTGAAAAGGCATCCAGCCAGTTCTACAAATTATATTTGTGGAAATCAGTGCCCAGTGTACCAAAAACTGCTGTGTGACCTAATAGCTAGGGGGAAATGACCCTCTAAATATTTGAAGAGCTCATAATCATTCTACTTCCCACTTCCTCAAAACCCCAGGAACAAATTACCACAGAACCTTTCAAGAACATTCCTTTTTAAACACTACTTCATAACTAAATTGTACACTTCTTAGATAAATATAATGAAAGATTTATAGTAATGAGAAAAGAAATATTAAAAAAAATCTCTTCTATAGATTTCAGTCACAATACTGTTTAAGGATAAAATCCAAGGTGTAATTTATTCTGTGTGAAGGTTTAAGTCTTCAGTACCCCATTTGCTCACATGAAAATATACTTCTAGGACTTCAGTTCTTAATCTCTTAGAGTTCTCTAGTAATTACAAAAATGCAAGACAACAGTAACATGTTATGATTAAGTGTAAATACTTCAGGCAAAAGCTCCTTTTATATAGCTCAATGCTTGGTGAATTATATTTTCTAAAGAATATTAATGTAACTTTCTTCTCAGTACCCTAAAGCTATTCAAGCGATGAACACAAAACATTGCTTAAGTGAGTATTACAGTATCTGTGGAAGGATTTGGGGAAGGGAAAAAGGGCGTTTTCTCACATTAGTTTGAAAACCTATTACTGGATGGTTCCTTATCCTTAGGATAGTGGACCGGGGAGGGCAGGGAAGGGCTTGACTAGAGCTGGGTGAAGTTTTTTGAACAAAACTTCTTTTTTCCACTGAAAGTCTACCAAATCATGTTACAAAGTGTTTTGGTCAAAAAAAAAATTAAACATTTCATTTTGACATTTTCAAAACAAAAGGTTTTGACTTTAAATTAAATTGAAATTAAATTTGCATTGAAAAGTTTTTAAAACAAACAAAAAAATCCTCAAAACCACCCCCCACCCTTTTATTTATTTATTGGTGAACCAAAACAAATTAAACATTTTATGTTTCGGGATGACCCAAAACAACGGAAAAAAAAAATTTCGTTCAGCCATCAAACTGAAAAATCAGTTCGTTGAACTGCTCTAAGCTTGACTCTTAATTTTTTTTCTTCTCAGTCTTCCATTGAGAAATGAATACTGTGTGTGTGCGTGTGTGTGTGTATGTGTGTGTGTATGTATATATATATATATATATATATTATACAGTAAACCAGGGGTAGGCAACCTGCAGCACGCGAGCTGATGTCTGGAGGGCTCTGCATTTTAATTTAATTTTAAATGAAGCTTCTTAAACATTTTTAAAACTTTATTTACTTTATATACAACAATAGTTTAGTTATATATTAAAGACTTATAGAAAGAGAATTCTAAAAATGTTAAAATGGATTACTGGCACGCGAAACCTTAAATTACAGTGAATAAATGAAGACTCGGCACACCACTTCTGAAAGGTTGCCGACCCCTGCAGTAAACTATTTTTTTTTAAATGTCACAATATAAAACTTAAGAAACAAGCAAAATTGTCCATACTGAAATATGCAGAACAACTTGAGTTAAGGTTTAAATTACATTTAACAAATACATTACCCATCTATGCTTATTTTGGACCTGATCCAACAATCATTGACTTCAATGGCAGATCCCTTAAACCTTGGCTTGTTTCTCAACAACTACACTTTTATTATAGAGAGGAAAAGACTGCTAGTAGTGCTAAGATACACTAGTGCATACTACAATAATTAAATTGAAATATTTCAGCCTAAATACATGACCCTAGTCACTTTCACTGAGCTCTTTCCAGAACTGCTGGGAACGTGCTACTGCACATGAACAAAAGCATGATCCAACTCTTTAGATTCTCTTTCTTACATTACTTCAGAAATACAGTCAGGATAAAGAAAAATAGGTTTTCTGCAATCCAACCTTCTATTTAAAGCCTTAAGACTATGTACTGAAGTATTTAAGCAAAATGAGAATACGTATTTGATCTGAGACAGCCATAGGGACTCAATTCCCTAGCTCTTCTGCATTAGCCCCGATACATTAAGACTTATTTTGGCAGATTTTAGAGTACAATTTCTATTGCATTAGGGTAGGAAAGGTGTTAATGGCAATATAACTTACATGCACATGAATTCATGATATCTTAACATTTATAATGTGATCCTTCAGGATGTAAAATGACTTAATATAGTTTCATTTTCTCTTTATACAATCTCCAGGAACCCACAGCTAAAGTCTTAAAATTTCTGTGAAAACCTTAGCACAAATTAAAATAAACAGAAAAAAATATTACCTAAATTAAGTGTCACATTTCAAACCTTTTTCCTCAAACATAAAAGGCTTGACTTCAGAATACAAACTAAGGTCCCATTCCTGCAATCAGACCTATGCAATAAGATCCCTGGGACCTGCATGTATGCAAGCTTCAGGGTCTAATGATAAATTATATTTTTCTGGGTTCTCTGTTTTTATGCTCTCCAACAGAAGTTCACAACCTTTTACATATTGTAAACCTATGTTGCAAGAGGAAAAATTTCAGACCATACTCCCATATAGCCATAAAGAAAGCTGGTGGCTATGATTGCGAATCCCCTCATGCTCCAGAATTAAAACTGAAATATATATATGTATAAACCACCTTTTAAATAAAAGGAAAAAAGAAATGTGTAGCTGGCTTGAGAACTCGTACAGTATCTCAAAGTCAATGATATTTACAAGGAGATAGGTTGGCCTTCCCTATCTTCCAACCAGGACCTTTACATCTTTCAACTCTGATTTAAATTGTACTCTAACCCAACTATAGCCGATTGATTCTCATTGGGGATCATGTACCTGAGCCATCTCCCACTGAAAGTAATGGAAAGTCTTTCACTTAATTCAATGAGCATTTTGTCAGAAGCTATGAAAGCAAATCTACACACACACTGCAGCCTATTAAAAATCCCATTATGTCAACACACTGGTGTGATTATATCTAATTTACATATCTAACCTTGTCTCACATTGGACTAAATGTATGCAGTGTTGTAGCCATGTTGGTCCCAGGATATTAGAGAGACAAGTTGGGTGACGTAATATCTTTTATTGGGCCAACTTTCTGTTGGTGAGAGACACAAGTTTTTGAGCTTACACAGAGCTCATCTTCAGGTGCGGGAGTACTTTTCCTAGACATGAAGAAGAGCTCTGTGTAAGCTCAAAAGCTTGTCTCTCTCACCAATAGAAATTGGTCCAATAAAAGATACTACCTCATTGGACTAAATTGGCTGTTTCTAGAAAGCCGCAGTGCACATCAGGCCCTGGTTTTCATCTGATCCCTATGCACAGGTCAACATGAAACAAGCTGGTCTCAGAATAGTGAGCTGGTAAAAGTGTCAATCACAAAAGCACCATGAAAACTGGAACAAGTTGATACTTTTGTAAGCAGTGTCAGCAGCGGCCAAAGGCTGAATCTGCCTTAAGGGTAAGAGTAGTGCAGTCCTAAGTACTTACATTTCGCATTACTGTAGTATCTGAAAGTCTCCAAAATATTTATGGACTTATTCTCACAACATATCTAAGAGAGAGAGAAGTATCATCCCTATTTTACACAATGAAATACTTCTGAGCGATTTAGTGACTTGCCCAAAGTCATCACATAAGTCCATGGAAGAGATGAAAACTGAACCTGCATTCATGAGACCTAGTCTAATGCCTTAGTCAACAGGTGGTTCCTAGAGAATAGTTTAGACACACATTGGTGAGACAGTATTAGGAAGCTTGCACTACCCATGCTGTACCTGTTCCATATAGGGTCCACTCTCCAGAGCTGTCAGCACCTATCCTGACCACTAAAATCACTTAAAAATAAAAGTGAAGTGCACCAAGGCAAATATGTGTTTTACTAGTGATTGACAAAGACTTTACAAATATACTTAAGTATGCAAACTTTGGAGTAAAGTAATGTACTATGCATTGATGCTAGACAAAAAGCACAAATATTTCTGACATAACTTAATGAAAAGATCATTTGAAGTGGTCATTAACAACAGAATGAACAGGACATACTGTACAATTTTGATTATACTGAGTTGCTGATTCTGCAACACAATAAATGGATAGTATCATGCAAACAGAGAAAAATCCAAGTTGCTAATGATTCTGGTAAGGACAATAATTTACACACTGCCAAGGAAGCCGAATGGTTTTATGTATACTTTATTTTCTGGTTGGCCTGTTGTATAATTATATGAAACAGTGCTGCATCATTTACCTCATTTTTATTAAAACATACAAATGGCCTCATGATTAAGGAATCTGTTAAGAAGCTGTGAAATTAACATATTTACTTTCCACTGAGAACATTAATATGCAAATTAATGAATATCAAAAAAAATAATGGATTTCACCTTTCTGTAATCAAACATTCTGGGAAAGACATTTTCCTTTAAAAGGAATACCACGCATGGATAAGGTTACCAACACCTTAGCAATGTAAGTGAAATAAATAAAACAACACAGGAACAAAAATGTGGCATTAAATACAAGGTTTTACCTAAACTCAATCCCTCTTTGTTATGAGTTGTTTGCAAGTGACTAAATGTAAATGAACAGAATTTGGATTTTCTAAAGTGCCTTTAATTCTTAAGGTAACTCCCAAAGCACTTGATAAAATAATTTAGATTTAGAACGAGAAGTCTGATGACTTTATAGGGAAACATCAGCATTTTTGCAAAAAGAAAAGGAGGACTTGTGGCACCTTAGAGACTAACAAATTTATTTGAGCATAAGCTTTCGTGAGCTACAGCTCACTTCATCGGATGCATTCAGTGGAAAATACAGTGGGGAGATTTATATACACAGAGAACATGAAACAATGGGTGTTACCATACACATTGTAACGAGAGTGATCAGGTAAGGTGAGCTATTACCAGCAGGAGAGCGGGGGGGGGCTGCTTTTCCACAATTTCAGCCCGTGCATGTCGGCAGAAGCACTCTATGTAGAAGTCCAGTCTGTAGTTTCAGAAGGAGTCCACCCAGAATCCTCCTTTTTGTAGTCTTGGTAGAAAGGTCTCTGTGGGTTAGTATGTTGTTCAGAGGTGTGTTGGAAATATTCCTTGAGTCGGAGACGTCGAAAATAGGATTCTAGGTCACCACAGAACAGTATCAAGTTCGTGGGGGTGGAGGGGCAGAAGGAGAGGCCCCGAGATAGGACAGATTTTTCTGCTGGGCTAAGAGTATAGTTGGATAGATTAACAATATTGCTGGGTGGGTTAAGGGAACCACTGTTGTGGCCCCTTGTGGCATGTAGTAGTTTAGATAGTTTAGTGTCCTTTTTCTTTTGTAGAGAAGCAAAGTGTGTGCTGTAAATGGCTTGTCTAGTTTTTGTAAAGTCCAGCCACGAGGAATTTGTGTGGAAGGTTGGTTTTTTATGAGAGTATCCAGTTTTGAGAGCTCATTCTTAATCTTTCCCTGTTTGCTGTAGAGGATCTTGATCAGGTGGTTCTGCAGTTTCTTTGAGAGTGTGTGGCACAAGCTGTCAGCATAGTCTGTGTGGTATGTAGATTGTAATGGATTTTTTACCTTCAGTCCTTTTCATATGATGTCCATCTGTTTGCATTTGGAAAGGAAGATGATGTCTGTCTGTATCTGTATGAGTTTTTTCATGAAGTTGATAGATTTCAAATCAACGGCACTGCTATGGGTACCTGCATGGCCCCACAGTATGCCAACATTTTTATGGCTGACTTAGAACAAAGCATCCTCAGCTCTCGTCCCCTAATGCCCCTACTCTACTTGCGCTACATCGATGACGACATCTTCATCATCTGGACCCATGGAAAAGAAGTCCTTGAGGAATTCCACCATGATTTCAACAATTTCCATCCCACCATCAACCTCAGCCTGGACCAGTCCACACAAGAGATCCACTTCCTGGACACTACAGTGCTAATAAGCGATGGTCACATAATCACCATCCTATACTGGAAACCTGCTGACCGCTATGCCTACCTACATGCCTCCAGCTTTCATCCAGACCACACCACACGATCCATTGTCTACAGCCATACTCTACGATACAACCACATTTGCTCCAACCCCACAGACAGAGACAAACACCTACAAGATCTCTATCAAGCGTTCTTACAACTACAGTACCTACCTGCTGAAGTGAAGAAACAGATTGACAGAGCCAGAAGAGTACCCAGAAGTTACCTACTACAGGATAGGCCCCAAAAAGAAAATAACAGAACGCTACTAGCCATCACCTTCAGCCCCCAACTAAAACCTCTCCAACGCATCATCAAGGATCTACAACCTATCCTGAAGGACAACCCATCACTCTCACAGATCTTGAGAGACAGGCCAGTCCTTGCTTACAGACAGTCCCCCAACCTGAAGCAAATACTCACCAGCAACCACACAACAGAACCACTAACCCAGGAACCTATCCTTGCAACAAAGCCTGTTGCCAACTGTGTCCACATATCTATTCAGGGGACACCATCACAGGGCCTAATTACATCAGCCACACTATCAGAGGCTCCTTCACCTGCACATCTACCAATGTGATATATGCCATCATGTGCCAGCAATGCCCCTCTGCCATGTACATTGGCCAAACCGGACAGTCTCTACGTAAAAGAATAAATGGACACAAATCAGACATCAAGAATTATAACATTCAAAAACCAGTCGGAGAACACGTCAATCTCTTTGGTCACGCGCTTACAGACGTAAAAGTGGCAATTCTTCAACAAAAAAACTTCAGAAACAAACTCCAACGAGAGACTGCTGAATGGAATTAATTTGCAAACTGGATACAATTAACTTAGGCTTGAATAAAGACTGGGAGTGGATGGGTCATTATACAAAGTAATACTATTTCCCCATGTTTGTCCCCGTCCCCCCCCACCCAAAACTGTTCCTCAAACGTTCTTGTCAACTGCTGGAAATGGCCCACTTAGATTATCACTACAAAAGGTTTCTTCCCCCCCCCCGCTCTCCTGCTGGTAATAGCTCACCTTACCTGATCACTCTCCTTACAGAGTGTATGGTAACACCCACAGTTTCATGTTCTGTGTGTATTATAAATCTCCCCACTGTATTTTCCACTGAATGCATCCGATGAAGTGAGCTGTAGCTCACAAAAGCTTATGCTCAAATACATCTGTTAGTCTCTAAGGTGCCACAAGTGTGGGAAGAATTAGTATGGGAAGCAAAAGTGGATGGGAATCTGGGAGGCAGTGACCATGAGTTGGTCGAGTTCAGGATCCTGACACAGGGAAGAAAGGTAAGCAGCAGAATACGGACCCTGGACTTCAGGAAAGCAGACTTCGACTCCCTCAGGGAACTGATGGGTAGGATCCCCTGGGGGAATAACATGAGGGGGAAAGGAGTCCACGAGAGCTGGCTGTATTTCAAAGAATCCCTATTGAGGTTACAGGGACAAACCATCCCGATGTGTCGAAAGAATAGTAAATATGGCAGGCGACCAGCTTGGCTTAACAGTGACATCCTTGCGGATCTTAACCATAAAAAAGAAGCTTACAAGAAGTGGAAGATTGGACAAATGACCAGGGAAGAGTATAAAATTGGTGCTCGGGCATGTAGGAATGAAATCAGGAGGGCCAAATCGCACCTGGAGCTGCAGCTAGCAAGAGATGTTAAGAGTAACAAGAAGGGTTTCTTCAGGTATGTTGGCAACAAGAAGAAAGCCAAGGAAAGTGTAGGCCCCTTACTGAATGAGGGAGGCAACCTAGTGACAGAGGATGTGGAAAAAGCTAATGTACTCAATGCTTTTTTTGCCTCTGTCTTCACTAACAAGGTCAGCTCCCAGACTGCTGCACTGGGCAACACAGCATGGGGAGTAGGTGGCCAGCCCTCTGTGGAGAAAGAAGTGGTTAGGGACTATTTAGAAAAGCTGGACATGCAGAAGTCCATGGGACCGGATGCGTTGCATCCGAGAGTGCTAAAGGAGTTGGCGGCTGTGATTGCAGAGCCATTGGCCATTATCTTTGAAAACTCATGGCGATCGGGGGAAGTCCCAGATGACTGGAAAAAGGCTAATGTAGTGCCCATCTTTAAAAAAGGGAAGAAAGAGGATCCTGGGAACTACAGGCCAGTCAGCCTCACCTCAGTCCCTGGAAAAATCATGGAGCGGGTCCTCAAGGAATCAATCCTGAAGCACTTACATGAGAGGAAAGTGATCAGGAACAGTCAGTATGGATTCACCAAGGGAAGGTCATGCCTGACTAATCTAATCACCTTCTATGATGAGATTACTGGTTCTGTGGATGAAGGGAAAGCAGTGGATGTATTGTTTCTTGACTTTAGCAAAGCTTTTGACACGATCTCCCACGGTATTTTTGTCAGCAAGTTAAAGAAGTATGGGCTGGATGAATGCACTATAAGGTGGGTAGAAAGTTGGCTAGATTGTTGGGCTCAACGGGTAGTGGTCAACGGCTCCATGTCTAGATGGCAGCCGGTATCAAGTGGAGTGCCCCAAGGGTCGGTCCTGGGGCCGGTTTTGTTCAATATCTTCATAAATGATCTGGAGGATGGTGTGGATTGCACCATCAAATTTGCGGATGATACTAAACTAGTAGGAGTGGTAGATACGCTGGAGGGCAGGGATAGGATACAGAGGGACCTAGACAAATTGGAGGATTGGGCCAAAAGAAATCTGATGAGGTTCAACAAGGATAAGTGCAGAGTCCTGCACTTGGGACGGAAGAACCCAATGCACTGCTACAAACTAGGGACCGAATGGCTAGGCAGCAGTTCTGCGGAAAAGGACCTGGAGTGACAGTGGATGAGAAGCTGGATATGAGTCAACAGTGTGCCCTTGTTGCCAAAAAGGCCAATGGCATTTTGGGATGTATAAGTAGGGGCATAGCCAGCAGATCGAGGGATGTGATTGTTCCCTTCTATTCGACATTGGTGAGGCCTCATCTGGAGTACTGTGTCCAGTTTGGGGCCCCACACTACAAGAAGGATGTGGAAAAATTGGAGAGAGTCCAGCGAAGGGCAACAAAAATGACTAGGGGTCTGGAACACATGACTTATGAGGAGAGGCTGAGGGAACTGGGATTGTTTAGTCTACAGAAGAGAAGAATGAGGGGGGATTTGATAGCTGCTTTCAACTACCTGAGAGGTGGTTCCAAAGAGGATGGTTCTAGACTAGTCTCAGTGGTAGAAGATGACAGGACAAGGAGTAATGGTCTCAAGTTGCAATGAGGGAGGTTTAGGTTGGATATTAGGAAAAACTTTTTCACTAGGAGGGTGGTGAAACACTGGAATGCGTTACCTAGGGAGGTGGTGGAATCTCCTTCCTTAGAAGTTTTTAAGGTCAGGCTTGACAAAGCCCTGGCTGGGATGATTTAATTGGGGATTGGTCCTGCTTTGAGCAGGGGGTTGGACTAGATGACCTCCTGAGGTCCCTTCCAACCCTGATATTCTATGATTCTAAGTACTCCTTTTCTTTTTGTGGATACAGACTAACAGGGCTGCTACTCTGAAATTAGCATTTATGCATTCACCCGTTCTGTTTTTACTGGAAATAGGAATGCTGGCTCAGACTCAGGAGTTATCCCCATTCCATCTGAGATCTTTAACTTCCACCTCAACAGCTACCAGACAAAGAAGAGCAGAAGAATGCTGGGGGACAGCGTCTATATCAGATCAATGCACATACTCCCCAGCACAACTTTGAATTCCTAGGGGGTCAATAACGAGTATGAGACGAAGTCCTTTCCCGGGGACAGGAGATGAATCTGCTACTAATAACCATACTGACACTGGAACTCTTTGGGAGCTATTGAAAATCCCTGGTAAGAGGGGGAGGAACACTTGACTGTACAAGTAAATACTCAAACACAATTAACATCCAATGCAGGGGTGGACAAATTATGGCTCACAGGCCGCATCTGGTCTGCAAGCCGTTTTAAGCCAGCCCCTGAGCTCTAGCTGGGGTACTGGATCAGGAACCGCATCGCTTGGCTCGGCTCGGCTCTAGCGCTCCAGCCGGGGCACCGGGTCGGAGGCCACAACATGTGGCTCCCGGAAGCAGCCGCATGGCCCCACTAAAGTGCTCTAGCAGGGTAGGGGGCCGCTCCACCGTCCGGAGAAGAGACATGACACTGCTTCAGGGAGCCGCTTGAGGTAAGTGCCGCTCGGAGCCTGAGCCTCTCCCCATGCCCCAACCCCCTGCCCCAGCCCTGATCCCCCTCCCACTCTCCAAACCCCTCGATACCAGCATGGAGCACCCTCCTGCACCTCAAACCACTCATCCCCAGCCCCACCCTAGAGCCCGCACCCCCAGCCAGAATCTGATCCCCCCTCCCGCCCTCCGAACCCCTCGGTCCCAGCCCAGAGCACCCTCCTACACCCCAAACTCCTCATCCCGAGCCCACACCCCCAACCAGAGCTCTCACCCCTCCCACACCCCAACCCCAATTTTGTGAGCATTCATGGCCCACCATAGAATATCTATTTCCCGATGTGGCCCTCAGTCCAAAAAGTTTGCCCAACCCTGATCTAATGAGTGGCAACAGTGTTTGAAGAATAAAAATCAAAAGTTTAAAAAGGTGAATCGTAGGACTGGAAAGGACCTCGAGAGGTCCCAGTCCCCTGCAGTAGCTCTCAACCAGAGGTACAGGGCCTCCTGAGGGACCATGAGCAGGTTTCAGGGGCGCCACCAAGCAGGGACAGCATCAGACTTGCTGGGGCCCAGAGCAGAAAGCTGAAGCCTCACCACATGGGGCTGAAGACCGGGGCTGAGCCCTACCACCCAGAACTGAAGCTGAAGCCTGGGCAATGTAGCTGTGGGGGCCCCAGACCATTGCCCTGCTTGCTACACCCTACACCAGGCCTGGTTTTTATATGCAGAAAATCAATTATTGTGGCACAGGTGGGCCGTAGAGTTTTTATAGCATGTCGGGGCCTTCAAAAGAAAAAGGTTGAGAACCCGTTATAGACTATCCCTGACCGGTGAAGTTCTCATCCCACTTTGAAGAGCGTCTACACACATCATACACACTCCAAATTTACCCCCTTCCTGAGGTTTGGCATTGTTGGTAACTCAGACAACAAATACACCTCTGCCTATACTTTCTATCTAAACTTGGCAACTACAAAGGTTTCTCCCCAGGGCTTCCTCTTCCCATTACCTAGTTATATCTGCCTCAGTTCAGCCACTCTCATATCCTTTTTGAAGCTAGCAAGATCGACAAGGAGGAGCTTGAATAATTATCCTGCATATGCGTGCAAGTTTCTAGAACCTGAGGCTAGGGAACCTCAGAAGAGTCTTTCATTAATATAAGAACTGTGTGACACTCTGACCTCCAAGTAGCACTCTGGGCTGGAACCCCCCATACTACCCACTGTGATATTGTGTTTTGTACAAAGAATGCCTTGCAAGGGATCATTTTGTAAATTTTGATCTGTTGAACATTAATATCCTGTTGGATTGTATGTGTTATCATTATATGTGAAGTTATGAAGTATTGCTATGTGTGTCATAAGAACATAAGAATGGCCATACTGGGTCAGACCAAAGGCCCATCTATCCCATTTTCCTGCCTTCTGACAGTGGCAAATGCCAGGTGCCCAGAGGGAATGAACTGAACAGATAATCAACTGATCCATCCCCTATTGCCCATTCCCAGCTTCTGGCAAACAGAGGCTAGCCACTAGGGACCTATTGAGGGCTACTCCTTTGTTGTAACTGAAAGGTTTGTTGTGAGCAGGGCCGGCTCCAGGCACCAGCTTTCCAAGCAGGTGCTTGGGGCGGCATTCAGAATGGGGCGGCAGTCTGTGTCCCGCGGCGGCAATTCGGCGGCAGCTCCGCTGCTCTTCCCGTCGCAGCGGCTTTTGGGCAGCAGCTCTGCCACTCTTCCGGGCGCGGCAGCAACGCAGCGGCAGCAATTCGGTGGCGGCTGCTTGAGGTGGCAAAATTGGTAGAGCCACCCCCCGTTGTGGGGGACTCCATCCCTGCCTATCCTAGCTCATATCCACTGATGGACCTATCCTCCATGAATTTATCTAATTCTTTTTTGAACCCTGTTATAGTCTTGGCCTTCACAACATCCTCTGGCAAAGAGTTCCACTAGTTGGCTGTGCATTGTGTGAAGTAATACTTCCTTTCGTTTGTTTTAAACCTGCTGCCTATTTCATTTGGTGACCCCTAGTTCTTGTGTTACGAGACAGAGTAAATAACACTTCCTTATTTACTTTCTCCACACCAGTCATGTTTTTATAGACCACTATCATAGCCTTCCCTCAGTCGTCTCTTTTACAAGCTGAAAAGTCCCAATCTTATTAATCTCTCCTCATACGGAGGCCGTTCCATACCCCTAATCATTTTTTTTGCCCTTTTCTGAAACTTTTCCAATTCTAATATATCATCTTTTTTTGAGATGGGGCAACCATATCTGCACGCACTATTCAAGATGTGCTCGTATCACGGATTTATATAGAGGCAATATGATATTTTCTGTCTTACTTTCTATCCTTTTCTTAATGATTTGCAACACTGTTAGCTTTTTTGACTGCCGCTGCACATTGAGTGGATGTTTTCAGAGAACTATCCACACTAACTCCAAGATCTTGAGTCGTAACAGCTAATTAAGCTGTCATTTTATATGTATTATAGTTGGGATTATGCTTTCCAATGTGCATTACTTTGACTGTATCAACATTTAATGTCATCTGCCTTTTTGCTGCCCAATCACCCAGTTTTGAGAGATCCTTTTGTAGCTCTTCACAGTCTGCCTGGCACTTAACTATCTTGAGTAGTTTTGTATCATTTGCAAATTTTGCCACCTCATTGTTTACCCCTTTTTCCAGATCATTTATGAATGTCACTGAAATATGTTGTGAGGTTGGGAACCCCCACAACAAACCTTTCAGTTACAACAAAGGAGTAGCCATCAGTAGCCAGAGAGCTTTTAATGGCACATCAACACCCATCAAGAAAAGAATCCACTACCCCAGGAACTCCTTAGAGAAGGCATATATGCAATGGAGACTGCTTGAACCAATGGGAACTGCCTGATCCCAATGTCACAGTAAGGATCTTTCCAGCAATCTTGAAGAAAGTATAAAAGACGAGAAGTTACATCATCACTCCCCTTCACCCCCCAATCTCAATACCTGGAAGAAAAAGACTTAACTGGGGAGGAGTGGTCCCAGACTGGAAAGGGAGTCCAGTCTGTGTATTGAGGAACTGTAACCCGCTTGTACTGTCTATCAGGGTGAGAAAAGCTATTTGATTCAACTCTTGCTTAGACTAAAATTTTAGAATTTAGAAAGCGTGTTTACTTTTTATTTTCTTAAGGTAACTATCTCTGACCTATATGCCTACCACTTATTATTAAGGCTAAGATTTAGTCATGGGTATTTTAAGTAAAAAGTCATGGACTGGTTGCAAGCAATAAACAAAAATTCATGGTCCGTGACCTGTCCATGACTTTTACTATAAATGCCCATGATGACTAAATCTCTGTTCCTGGGGCCCCGCTGCTCTGGGGACCCCTGCTCCAGTGGCGGGGGCTGATGCCCTCAGTGGCCTGCTGCTCCAAGGCCCTTGGGGACTGCTCTTCCGACGGCCTCCGAGGCCACCCCTGGGACTGCCCCAGGAATCACTGCTCGGGCAGTTCCTGGGGCCACTCTCGGGACTGCTGCTCAGGCGCTCCCCGGGGCAGCCCAAGCAGCGGCCGGTGCAACTAGACCCAGGGCTGCTCCAGCAGCAGCCAGTGTGGCTGGCCACGGCAGCAGGCCCCGGGGTCAGCCACACCAGCTGCTGCAGCTGTGGAAGTCACAGAGGTTGCAGAAAGTCACAGAATCCATGACTTCTGCGACCTCCATGACAGAATCACAGTCTTACTTATAATTAAGGCTGGAGTTTGTCATGGAAGTCACAGATTCCATGACTTTCCATGACCTCCATGACTTCTGCAGCAGCCGGTGCGCCTGGCTCAGGGGCAACTCAGGCAGTCATGCTGGGACAGTCTTGGGCCACCACACCCCCCACCCCAGTAACAGCAGAGATTGGGTTTGAGTGTGGGAGGGGGCTGGGGCATAGGATGGGGTGAGTCAGACTCTGGGTGGTGCTTACCTGGGGAGCTCCCCAGAAGCAGTGACATCCCTCTCACTCAGCTGCTAGGTGGAGGTGTGGCCAGGCAGCTTTGCACACTGCCTCCGCCCAGAGTGCTGGCTTCACAGCTCCCACTGGCCATTTGCCCCCATCAACCCCCCCCTTCCTCTGCACCAGCAGGGTCCCAGGTCATGCGCCTGTGCCCCCACCCCAAGTTTTAGTCGGGGTATATAGCAAAAGTCATGGACAGGTCATGGGCCATGAATTTTTGTTTACCGCCCGTGACCTGTCTGTGACTTTTACTAAAAATACCCATGACTAAAATGTAGCCTTAATTACAATCACTTAAAATCTATTTTTCTACAGTTAATAAAACTTATTTTAATGTTTTATCCTTACCCGTGAGTTTGTCTAAAGGGCTTGGGAAATCTCAGCTCAGGTTCCAAAGGCTAGTGAATGTCCACTTTCCTATGAAGAAATGGCAAACTAAGAACTGAACTTACACTGGTCAGTCTTCTGATCAGTGAACGATGGTACAGTTCTAGGGAGCAAGACTGGGGAGCAGTGGCAGATTAGCCACTGGGCCAACAGGGCCTGTGCCCAGGGGCCCTGGCCAATTGGAGGCTCCTGGAAAAATGGATGCCCCTGCGCCCTGACCCACTCCACCCAACCAGCATTCCTACCGGGGAGCGGGGTTAGGGCACAGGGGGCTTGCCCCACTCCCCGGCAGGAATGCAGGGCAGTCCGGGAAAGCCTCTGCATCCTGACACTGCTCCCTGGCAGGCGCACCCAGCAGGAGGGCGGGGCAAGTCCCTGCTCCCTGACCCCATTTCCCCAGCAGGAGCGTGGTGGGGGAGGGTCGCAGGGGGTACTGCAGGCAGAAGGGGTACAGAGGGCCCCCTACTTGCTCTGGCCCAGGGCCCCACAAAAGCTTAATCTGCCTCTGCTGGGGAACTGGGGGAAATTGGCTGGAGCCTCTCTATTATGGTTCATAAGTGGCAGGGAGATCATTCATGTAACAGTTGGGTGTGTCCCTGTATGTGATTGTCTGTGTAAGTGCAGTGCCGGTCAGAAGGTTGTAGCTTTACCTCAGCATCATACTGTGAGAGGCAACCCAGACTGATGGGTTTGGCGGTCCCATGGTCGAGGTTACACGTGGGGACCCCGTCACAAACTGACTCCTGTGATTTAGATTCACTACAAAAGACTAGGACCTGTCAATTATAAAAATGGAAGAGAGACTGCTTTCCAGAATAGGACTCTAATTTTGTAAAAATATTTATTATAGATTATTAAATGTGTTTGATTTTAACACCTTTATCCAATTATTGTACCTGCCTGCAGTGAGTATTTCATGAGTGAGATGCATGAATTGTGCCAGTGGTGCTCAAACTTCTCCAGTTACGCCCCCCTCCCGCTTACCAGTAACAATCTGTCCATGTTCCCCCCGCCCCCATCCATTACTGCACAGTCAAGACTTCCTCAGAAGTGGAGCTTGGGGTGGAACTGGGGATGGGGGAGAAGCTGGGGCTAGAGGCAGAGCTGGTTGTGGGGAGAGAGCAGGGGCAGAGTGGGTCTGCGGCTGCAATCAGAGCTAGTCTGGAAGTGGAGAGGAAGCAAAGGCAGAGCTGAGCATGGAGTCACAGATGGACTGGGGGTGGAGAGGGAGTGGGGGCTGAACAGGGTAGGAAGTGGAGCTGGTCTGGAGGCGGAGCAGGGCTCGCAGCGTAGTGCTCCCTCTGGTCCTGGTCCTGGCCCTGCCACGTGCCCCCCCCCCACACACACTTTGAGAACCATTGCATTATACTATGATCCGGAAGCAAAAGAAGCCAACACAGGCTAGGATCAATGTGTGAAGAAAGCTTAGGAAGTTGCATATATGTGCAAAATCTAAGGGAGTCACAGGAAACTCTCTCTCCATTTTTTATTTTGTACTTCAACATTTAGCTACCAAAATCATAAGGATACCTAGCAAAAATACCTAAAGACAGACATTCAACATCCAATTCACCATTGCCCGATATTTTGTGCAGTCATTTACATCAATGACGAGCGTAAAGTGTTACTAAATCAGAATGGAAGTGTTTTACACCCACTTTTCAACAGTGAATGTGGCCCTGTAGATGAACAAAAATACGAAGAGAAACAACAGTTTTGTGTGCAATGAACAAGCAAATATGAGTGCCCAGAAATACTATCACATATGTATTTATTTCAACACCAAGCCTATATATTTAAGTGATAAACCTAAGAACGTCCTCCCAAGTCCCTAACACACATACCATTTCCCCACCCTCCACTCATTTTTGACAAGCTAAAACTACTATTTCTTCTTGGATGGATTACTGAAAAAGACAGACACTGAACCCTCAAACACCAGCATCACTAGTTTTTGAAGATAAAATAAAAAGCAAATACTGTCTTTCAAACACTTGTTGCTTAGCAATATGCTGCACACAGATAACAGGAATGGTGACATCAGCATAGATACAATTCATATACATATTGCAAATGCATTGATGAAAGAAGTGGGAACATAAAGATTCAGATATAGAAGCTGGAGAAACAACAGACGAGGTCCACAGACATGCTTTCACGTTATAAACCCAGAAAAGAAAATTCATCCCATCTTCTTAGGAGGAAAAATGTTTAGAGATGTTACTATTCCTTGCTCTTTGAGACTTTTATAAATGACCATCTGGGGTCTGGTTCAAACTAAATGGGGGGAGGGAGGGAGAAATTCCATGGAAATACACAATTCTTTTTTTCTATAAAAACCCTCCTCTAAATTCTATTTTAGCCAGTTTCACATATAAGAATAATATGGTAGCTAAAACAGATTTACTGTCTCTTTAAGGCCTACATTTATCTTTGATCTCCTATGGGGTCTCCAGCAGTAGTGTATTACTTTATTAGTCACCTATAAAGAACTTTGGCTGAACCAAAGATATATAATAAACATTTAAATGATCTAAAGGTATATCTAAACTCATAATAATAAAAATAATACCTAGCTCTTACATACGGATTTTCACTCAAATCTCAAAAGCAAATTAAGACAAAAGGTAAGGATCGTTATCCTTATCATATAGGTCAGAAATCAAAGCCAGAATGCTGTAGTGATTTGCCCACTTGCAGGTAAGTGGCAGAGCTGGGAATAAACTCAAAGACTCCTGACTCTCAGTCCAGCGTCCAATGGTGTCTCCTGTATAACAATTTAGTGTAAACATCATCAAAGGCCCTACGTTCATCATAAACTATGTTTTCCAAATGAAAACTGAGCACACCCTATAAAGTTTGGATGTCGTCAACACCACATCTCAGAGCCCTATTTATTGTCCCAGAAATTCTCTCAAAGTTACTACAGTATTATTTGGAGGTCTTCCACATTCATTCTTTATTAAACTTGCTGCTTGCTTCCTGGTTATACGCCCCCCCCACACACAATTTACTACCTACCTATGTTAATTTGTTCTTTTCACTGTTACTATTATTGTAGCTCTTATATGCTGCATCCTCACCTATTGGCCACCGGAAGCCTACACTAGCTTGTATTTTTTTTTAAAAAATGATGGTTTTTGCCTCGCATTTGTACCTTAACTGTGGCTAGTTATACAGTCTATAAAAATAAAGCATGCATTTTAAATATTCTGGTGTCCACCGGGGAAAGTGAACCTAGAAATATAAAATTCTAAAATATCTAAAATCTTGCAATACAATTAACAACACAAAAAAGTTGTCAAGATGAAAGCAGCAGCAATGCCACTATAAAGTAAGAACAGGGATAAAGTTACGTTCTAAGATCATAGGATAGCAACATTCACAGGAGAGAGGAAAATGGCAAAAGTAATGGTATAATACTCTCCTCTGAATCCACTATCATCTGATTCATCAAGAAACACCTACAACAGCTGTGCAGTCACTCCCAGGAAGAGTGATTTGTTAAAGAGAGCATAGATCAAAGAACATAGAGGAGGAGTGGATATTTTTTTTAAAGGTTATCACAGGCTATCAGCACCAATATTTCTTTAAAAAATTCTCCCAAACTCATAAAAATACACTTTGTTCTTTAGAAAACAGTGGGGAAAGAAAAATAAAGAACATACAATACATGACTTACCATATAAGCACAACTGTTTCTAAGTTGTGTTTTAACTTTGTTGTTTTTATTCACAGTATTATTGCAGCTGTGTTGGCCCCAAGACAAGGTGGGTGAGGTAATATATTTTACTGGTCCAACTTCTGTTGGTGAAAGAGACAAGCTTTCAACCTTCACAAAGCTCTTCTTCTAGTCTGGAAAAGGTATTCACAGTGTCACAGCTACATACAAGGTGGGACTGATAGCTAACCATAAGGAATTAACATGTTGCAAGAAACCACTTAAAATGAGGTAGGCAATTAATACCTCTGTAGTCATAGGAAAAAGGAGGGTTAGCAGGTTACAGATTGTTGTTGTGAGCCATAAAACCAGTGCTTCTATTGAAACCGTGATTTTTAGTGTCTACCAGAGTTACGAATTTAAGCTCTCAGGCTCATCTTTCAACAGTGATGTGCAGGTTTCCTTTGAGGATAAGGACTGATAGATCAGATGTGAAGTGATCACTTTGCGAAAAGTGTCCATCCGCAGGTGATAGGTGTTTCTGTGTTTTTATCATTTTTCTGTGTGTGTTCATTTGTGAGCATAGTGAATGTCTGGTTTCACCCACATAGTTGTTGCTGGGACATTTGTTGATTGGATGAGATACACCACATGTTGTGATAGGCATGTGTAGGACCCATGGATCTTGAAAAGTGTGCTGTGAAAAGTATTGATCATCATAGCAGTGGAGATATGCCTGCAGGCTTTGCATATGTTGTTCTGGCAGGGTTTGGTACCACTTTGAGTTGGTGTATCCTGCTCTGTGGGAAGCTTGTTTCCGATGATGAGCATGGTGAGGTTGGGGGGTTGTTTGAAGGCCAGAAGAGGAGTTTCAGGAAAGATTTTTTTTCAGGATGTGATCCCCATCAAGTATGGGTTGTTACTGTTTGATGATACCCTAGACGGGTTCCAGTGTGGAGTGGCAGGTGACAACTAGGCGTGTGTGGTCAGTGGGGATTCATTTTTTGTATTGAAGCAAGTTTTCTTGGGGTATTTGGGTGGCCCATTCCATGATGCAATCTACTTCTGATGGAGCGTCTTTGTTTGGGTGAAGGCAGTTGTAAGTGGTTTAAGGTATGTATCCCAGATTTTCTCCTTGGAGCATATTCTGTGGTAGCTGAGTGCTTGGCTGTAGATAACAGATTTTTTGGTGTGCCTGGAGTGGCTGCTGGATATGTGGAAGTATGTGTGGTGATCAGTGGATTTCTTGAATACAGTTGTCTTTAGGTTTCCCTTGCTGAAGCTGAGGAAGAGTTCTGAGAAGATAGGAAGCTTGTCTCTTGAACCAACAGACATTTGTTTCTTTGTTTAACAATAGGTAGTGATAATGCTTGGTCGAAATGACACTACATGCAATGTATTATTACTCACAGTTTTGTTCATTTTTCAGTGGAACATTACTTGTAGCCTTTTTTCCTCCCTTGTCTCCCCCATGCCCAAAGTCCTTTGCACTTATCTTTCTTTGAATAATATATTCATTTGTTGAGCATTGATAATATGCCTGACATTCTATTCAACAAAGTAGAAACACAACCCTACTCCCAAGATTCTTAAAATCTAAGGAGGCCCTGATCCTTTAAGCTGCTCAAATTAGGTGTGCCACTGTACCCACACATAGTTCCACTGACTTTGATAAAAAGTTCATCAACACAGACCAGATTGCAGGATCAGGCCATTAGAATGCCAAGTGGCTGCTTCCATAAGACATCTGTTTACTTGGTACACAGTTTGTTTTAAAAGCAGGGTTTTTTTTGTATTCTCTGGTTCATCCTCCACATATTAGCAACCTTAAACCTAATCAATATATTTGTTTGTTTCATTTATTTTCATGGTTTGTACAGTTTATGTAATTGCAGATCTAAAATATATATAATGGATTTTTTTCAAAGTTATTTTAGATCTCCAAATCATGCCCTCTAACCCAGCTTCTAGGACTCATGTGTAAAATTTATAATCTTTGTCTGAAGGCAGCAAAAAAAAAATCAGACATACAATTATGAATTTAAAATGTGGGATTATATAAACATGCTTTGATTTAATTAATGAAGGCAGTTGAAAGAAATTCAAAACAATTTAGGTACTTGAAATTATAATACCCTCTTGCCAATCAGCCAAACTTTCTTCTCACAAAGAATTCCTCAACAGGCAAACATTGAGTCTAATTTCAAAGGTCACTTTAAAACATTGATGAAATATTTAATATATTTTCTAAGGGAGCATGTAAATGTACACAATGGAAAAACTAATACCATTCAATTTCCAAATCTGAAGCAATTTCTTAATCATTTTCTGAAGTCCAGGCAGTGTTTTCAAAATGGTTTGTGTAATGTGACTATCATGTTTATAGTCTCTCTTTCTCTCCTCCACCTATTATTGCTCACACACACATTTATTAAATAGCTAACAACCAAAACAACCGGCAGCCTGTCTTTTTCAATCTGAGCATAGCTCTGTTGTGGTTTGGTCAGTGCTTGGAAAGCCCATGCCACTGGACTGACCCCAATCCAACCTTTTTATTTTTAGTTCCCAAATGTTTATTCCCATTTCCATTCTGTACTGTGCTCAAGCTTCACATTGAAAGGGGGCACTAAACTGTGACAAATGCTCCCCATCACATCCCCCAAAGCCTCAGCAGTGGGAGAGTTTTTGTCTGAGCCAGCAAGGGAAACACACCTTGGAGCCCCTTTAAAGGATTCTCATCTCACCCCTTTTTGAGTGTGCAACATCCTCATGGGCTTGAGAGGGCAGCAACCTTGCAGTAACTGTGTGCCTGCTAGTATGGTGGTTGATTTACTGACTTAAAGGGTGTGGTGGAAACTCATCAGCTCCTGGACAGCTGAAGGGAAGGTTTATACTCCCCTTCCCAGGCTGCACCCAGGAGTAATGAATCATGCCTGGCCCCAACACCATCAGCCCACTCCCTTGGGATTAGAGTAGGGCCAAGTTTCTTGGTCTTACTACACACAAAATGCCAGTTACTTTCTGGGGCTGGCAGGGAATTTTTTCTTCACCATCAGACTGGGCTGGGTTGGAGAGTTTCCCCCCTTCCTCTCAGCAGCCCAGAGATTTGATGGGTAGGTTAGGACTGTAAACGTTTTCATATTGTCAGAACTAGGCAGAGGTACGTGCTTAATAAATGTCCCGATTCCTGGATGAACAGGAAGCAAGATTAAGGGAAGGCCCCCCGCATAAAGAAGGTGGGGAAGGGATGGGACTCTAATGTCTGGTATAGTAAGGGACCACCCCTTTTCCCCATTCCCCCTACCTTCATTTGAGAAAAGGGCTGTTGGGAAGCCAACAACAGTGCTGGGGCAATGTTAAGGGGTTGGAAATGTGCAGGGAGGACTGAAGGCATCCCTCCCCACATGGTAGGGATTGTGGAAGGATGATCTGCACATGAGTTATTGTCAGATAGCTTCCCAGGTGCATTAGTAAAGCTGCATCTTAGTTAAACCACATTCCCAGTCTCATGTCTTTCTTTCTGTGGTGCTGGGACAATTAGGAATGACTGTGTTGAGCCATGCCTGTCTGCTAAGAAATACTTCCAAAAGATGCGGTGGGTCTTGGGGAGCTTCTTGTCACTGTGACTCCTGGACACTGTAGTTCAAAATTGTGACTGGAGCAGTCACTGTAGTGGGGACAGGGGCACTGCTCTACTGTTGCTGGAGGACTGTTTTAACAGACACAGGTAATGCATTGTCCACACTGGCATTGTGCCAGTGGAAGTATGTCAACTGAGGACTTGTGTCCTTTGTGGAAGAGTGTTATTCGGACAACAGAAAGGCTGGGTTTTGTCGGCTTACATCAAATTTAGATGTGGACATGTGCAAACCTATGGTGACAAAAGACAACTTCTGTTGCCAAAACTCTGTAGCACAGACCAGGTCTTAGGTATGTAAACATGCACATAATCTCTGCCGAGACCCTTGTTTGGGGCAGATGCGATCTTTCTATTTGTACAATTGCCTTCATTTTTCTTGGGTCCAGTTAACACAAAGTATGTATCCTACATAGCAAAACCCATTCAGCTAGATATAGCATGTGCCGTGTTCTCTTGAAGAGGTTTTTTTTGTCTTTAGCAAATGTTATAGAACATTTCACTCTCTCATTGCATTTTTCTTCATTTTGTTCCCCCCAACTCAACAGAACACCAGAATTGCAAGCAACAATTACAAAGAGCTGGTTATAAGATTACAATATGGAGAGATACAGCAACAACTTGTACCCCACCCAGATTCTCTAAGATCCAGGACATGGTGCTTTGGTACATCTCAGGTGCTGAGGTAATCTTTAAAAGAAGTCGCCTTTATGCCTTGGCATAAAGAGAAGACGCTTTACGCCAACAGGAGAGCACTCTCCCATCAGCATAATAAAACCACCTCTGCAAGAAGCAGTAGCTATTTTGGCAGGAGAAGCTCTCCCACCGATATAGTGCTGTCCACACCGGTGCTTAAGTCGGTATAACATATGTCATTCCAGGGGGTGGCTTATTCACACCCCTGAGTGACATAAATTGTACCTAAGTAAGTGGTAGTGTAGACCTGGGCTTAAACATATATCTGCCAAAAGAAAACTGGGAGGCGCTAAGTTTCTTTACCGAGTTTGTCCTGCCAAGACCCTTGGCTTGCATCCAAAACTAAAAATACAGTGGTCCTCAAACTTTCCTTAAGCATTAAAAGCATGCCAAGCAAGTTACACACAGCACTGGAGGTTGAACACCAAGCCAATGACAGAGCAGGGCACAACATATAAATGCAGGTGGAGCCCCATGTCAAAGGCGCACAGTCATGCTAATAACTACTGTATGCAGAGCATGCAACACAGACACATAGTAGGGAGTGTGCTGTCCCAGACACAAATTGTGCTGGCTGAATAACTGGAGCAAGCTATACACAGAGAGGCACAGCTATCAGCTGGCCCCAGATAACTGTTGCTGATAACCCAGCTGAGAGCCATAAATAAGCAGTGCTCTCCTGGTTGAACACGTGAAGAGCAAGACACACAAAGGCCCCAACAGAAGGCAACAGTGTGAATAGGGCTTGACAAGTCATGATGCCAAATGTGGCTGTGTTACTCTCTTCAGTGAGTTCAAGAAACCCCACCCTCTCCTTACACATACAGCACTACTGCTGATTCCTGACGTGGGCAGGGGCATCTGCATCTGCAAGAGCAGCTCTCCCACCGATATAGTGCTGTCCACACCAGTGCTTAAGTCGGTATAACTTATGTCATTCCAGGGGGTGGCTTTCTAACCATAAGGGCATTTAAGTTCTGGAATAGACTTCCAAGAGAAGTTGTGGAATCCCCATCACTGAAGGTTGTTAAGAACAGGTGAAAAACACCTGTCAGGGATGGTCTAGGTTTACTTGGTCCTGCCTCAGTGGAGTGGACTGGACAGGATAATCTCTTGAGGTCCCTTCCAGTCCTGCAATGCTATGATTGTATAATGAGACTAACATGCCCATGTTGTTACTGATTAAGCAGCTTATTTTAGGCAATAACAGGGCTATGTTTTTTCCTTCTCAGTTTTGACCCTTTCTTCTTGGTGAGAGGGATTCTGACAAGTTTGATTCCACTGTATTCAGCTAGTTAGGGCACAGCATGGGGTGCTCTCCTCCCATAAGCTATAGAACAGTGGTCAAGCCATGTTAGATATACATGGAAGCATCACTACAATAGATGCTCCAGGATACCGCAGCCATGTATTTGAAGGCAAGTGTAACCTTTAATTTAGATACAAAATTTAAAAATAAATATTCCATAAACACTGAAAAATTCCCCTACAACTCTTGCTAAAACAAAAACACATGTACTACATGACCCAAGCTTACACCTTGAGTCACTTCTATTAATACCTCTTATTCCGTCATGCTAACAAACTTAACCTTAGTTAATGTGAAGTCTAAACTTTAGGTCTAAAGGACTGCTCCTTACTTTCATTTCAAAACATTTTTAATTAACATAAGCAAACATAACCCTCATGGTCTACACAATGCAGAAAGGTTTTCAGAAAGCAGGGTTTTAGTCCTTGAGTTTTATGATTAAACTTATATTGCTTCCTTTTCTCTCAGATGTCTACCAGTACTTCCACATCTGGATTCCTCTCCTGAAGATTTGTTTACTGGTTTATAAATTTGCTGTGTTATGAATACAGAAATGTCTTTCACCCAGATTTGGGCCTTTAAGGTTGAGAGGTAACGTATGTCAAGGGATCAAGCAATCAAGATTTAGGGTTATTGTGAGTGTGTGTGTGTGGTTGGAGGTGGGGGTTAAAAAGCAAAACAAAAAACAATGCTGTTTTTATAAAATTATAAAAGCAAACCAATTAATTGTACTGTATTAATGCCACTTGTGCCCTCCCTACTTTACCCCACCACCCAAAAAAACAGTGATGGTGAGGAACAGGTACAGCATTTATTTTAATTTTTAAAAGAAAGAACATCATAATCCTTTGGTGATGTAGGTTTTTTTTTTAAATCAAGTTGAAGAATGTCAGGAATGTCACACAGATTTTATGTGCCCCATGAGGCATGTGCTTTTTCAAACTACCTGCCCTTTACAGAAAGTACTTGCCTCAGGGGGATCTAAATAATAGGAACTTCAAGCCCTGCACATATATGCAAGAGTGACAGCACATTTAGTTGTCTACAGGAAGTAAAGTTAATTGTGCCATTAAATTCCAACTCACTGGATTGGAATGGTGACAAATGAACCTTATTTGAGATTATGGGGTTGATTTCAATTTGCTGTGCATTTCATTATCATTAGTTTAACAAGTTACCATATATAAAATGCATTTGGTTAAAATATTAGTACTTTCAAATTTGAATTATACAATATTTTTAAAGCAGAGATTTGGGAGCAAATTAGAACCATTTCAGAAAATGAATCCGATTAATGCACAAAGAGTACAACTCACAAATGCCAATATGACTTAATAGCTGCAAGTCTTTTGATCTGGCAGCAATTTTCTTCTGGTATACTTTAAAAAAAGTGAACAGGAAACATGGGAACAAAATTCCATCATGAAAGCAACTACAGTCATCTCAACTATTTGTTCAAATGCAGTTTGGTAGGCATGCTCTCAGAGACAGAGATTAAATTTAGATTTCAGAGTAGCAGCCGTGTTAGTCTGTATTCGTAAAAAGAAAAGGAGGACTTGTGGCACCTTAGAGTCTAACAAATTGGCACCTTAGAGACTAACAAATTTGTTAGTCTCTAAGGTGCCACAAGTACACTTTTTCTTTTTAGATTAAATTTAATGTTTCAAAACCTGGAGTAGCAACTGTATATAAACTTATTTTAGTATCTGTAACTAATGATAGGGGAAGTTGCAGGATGAAAGTAGAAAACTGTCAGTAAAATATATTGAGGGCAATTTTAGGTCAGTGCTCTGCCATGTGTGTAATCTGGAAGCAGGCCCTTGCTGAACTCCCTGGGCAGATACCACACACCACTCAGGGTGATGTGGTTACTGCAGCCGAGTGCCCAGCATCACTTCCTAGTGGCCACCCCTTGCCAGCTCCAGAGCTGGATTCCAGGTGGAGCAATGTCCAATATTTTCCATCTAGAAAACCTGGTCAGCCTGTCATGAGTTTTTGACGATAAATGGAATGCAGAAAATCCACATAACGTCTTAATATACAGTATATCCTGCACTCAATTATGTAGGCACAAACCACTCCAGGGCAGTTTTAGCCATACTCAAACCTCATAGCTTAAGGGGAGGTCTTCTGAGCCAGCAATTCCCTGCTCTGCAGGGAGAGTGCATTTCCAGCCGAATAGTTTGTTCATGATTTAAATCACTAGTCAGGAAGACTCGATTTAATCCTGGTTTTCTACATAAAAGTGCCTTCTTGTTGGTTGTTATAACCTTAATACATATTCTTCACAACTCGGAGATAGATGTAGGTTTTAGAAGATACACACTACACATTTTTAAACAGTGATTTATTTTGAAAACTTTTCAGATTAGTTTTACAGCTATATCAGAAAATGAATGATTGTTTGGTTATTCCATTTACCAAAGGTAATTGAAGCAGATATTTTATGAAGTCATTGGGAGGTGAACTATCTCCAATTCAACAGGTTAATCATTAATATTTGGAGGATTTTCTTGCCATGCTGTATAAGGAGGAGAATATCACCAGACAGAGGATTAAATTGTTTTATTTAACTAAAACAACAATGTTAAGTATTCTGGATTTTTTTCTTCAACAGCAAACACATAATATTTTAACAAAAAAGCATATGTCCCTCCCTTCTCACATTTATCTCCAGACTTCTTCTCCTTCTCCTATTCCGCCCCCAACAACCTTCTATTCATTTAACTTTTTGAAACTTTGCACTTTTAGAGAGAGGTAAGGGATTGACTCTGTGTACACAAATTTGCAGAGGAACAATAGAGTTGAGGTCTGTTATTTCTCACCTCTCTATATTTTTTATTTATTTAAAACATTTTTGCTGTTAACAAGCGTGTTATCTCTGGAGACACAAATCCACAGTTTAAGAACTGCAAAACTAAGCATCTCTGATGGTATCTTCTAGACTGAGCACTGAGTCCCACTGGGTAGATAGAATAAATAATAAAGGATAGATAGGTAAATAATCTATACAGAAGCCTGTGGAACCCCATAAGATTGGGTCCCTAATCCATGAACTATTGGAACTCATTTACAAAACTTTTCTTAAACATTACATGAATATATTGTCTCGTACTATAGAATTAGAATTTATAATCCCTATTCCATGATGAGATATCTGAGCTATAATGTATCTTAATTAAAACTATCTTTAGATAGGTTTTTCCTCAAAAAGCATTTTATCAAAAAAATCTGATTTAAATTTTAAAAATCTGATTAAAATAAATCATTGATTTTTATCCACCCTGGGTAAGACGGATGTGATGTTTTCTGGAGGGACCCAGGATTGTGAGATACCTCGCTACCACCTGCCCTTAACGTGAAGAAGCCTTATCTGTGTCCGCTGTGGGTCAGCTCCCAAATACCACCAGCCTCTGGCAACACAAGCGCTATGTTCCAGGCCTCCGGCAGGCCCCACTTTCTCTTCACAAGTTAACAATAGACACGATGTAGCCCCGTGTTCTCAGAGTACCTCTCTGCAGTACCCAGCCCCTGCTTCACTGGACATTTACAGAATTCCCAGATCCTCTGTTCCCAAAGGAAGAGCACACCACAGCTTACCAGTTACACCACAGGACACAGCTCCGCTTCTCACACAGCACTCAGATTTGTTTATAGAGAAAGCAAGTTTAAGTTTATTTCACAATTAACAGAGATCCAAATGACAGCAAGAAGAAATGTTGGAAACAAAGGGTTGTATGTAAAGTAAAATCATAACACACAAACTAGAGCCTAAACTTTACAAACAAGACATGGTCACGTCACACAAAGCAGAAGCTCACCCCAAATCCTTCCAATATAACCATCTGGACTGAAAAATTTCCCTGCTAGATGTATGCCCCAAGCTGTATGTTTTGAACAAAAATTCAGCCAACCCTGTTCAGCCGTTCCTGAGAATGAGACTAGGAAAAAATGTTTGTTAGCCCATATTAAAACATTCAGGTAACCTTTTCTTTGAGAAGCTCTAGAGCCCCATGCTTTGGAGCAGGGACTTGAAATTTGGCAGGGAGGGAGCGTTTGTGGCAGAGATGTGTTGTCAAGGCCGAATCCCCACTCTGTCGCTTCAAGTGCAGAAGGTGGGGGCCCGCAAGGATTCTAAAAATTAATACTGGCCACTCCAGGCTGGTATTAAACTCCCCAGGTTACAGCTTTTTTCTGACCTTGGCTTGGTAAATGCTGCCACCACCCAAATGCAACCCAGGAAGGAGCACTTGGGAATTCCTCCCTGTGGGGTACCCTCAAGCCCTTTCACACACACCCTCCTCCCCCAGGGAAGATCTGAGAAAGAAAACAAAGGAAATTAGCTGTTGCCACCAGCTAATCAAACAGCATATGCACAAACATCTTAGGACACCAAAAATCCAATCCTGTTCTTAAAAAAGGTAAATTTTATTAAAAACAAAAAGGAACAAAATACATCTAGAATTTAGGCTTTTGCTAGATTTTAAAAGAGCAATTCCAAAAAATTAAGCACCCAAAATAGCTTTCTTGGGGGTTCAACTTAAAGGTTACAAGCAAACAAAAGCATCTGGGGTTAGCACAGAGGAGATCCACAAGCCAAAATAAAGAAATAAACCTGATCGTGTCTATTTACACATTTTCTGTCCAATTATTTCTTCTAGGTATGGAAGATGAATTTTCATACCTGGTTCAAGCCTTACATAGCATTCCTGCTTATAGCATTGCTGCTCCATGTCTCCTTCTCCAGAGAACAACAGCCAAAGGGAAAGTTTGTTTTCCATTTTAAAAAGTTCTAGCCTCCCATTGGCTCTTTTGGTCAGGTGCCCATTCCTTTTCCTTTACCTGAGGAACTTTGTTAACCCTTTACAGGTAAAGCAAGCAGAGAACAGCCACAAAGAGGGATTTTACTGCAAACTGGCTGGCTGGGTGTCCATCAAAGGGAGCTACCACACACACACTTTATTTATCATATGTGCTTTGTGCTGTCCCAAATTGGCCAAATCAGTGTTCTTCCCTATTTTTGAAGTGGGGGTCACTTTGGCAAAAAACCTTCAGTGTGAGAGCCACATCAACTACTAAATTAACACATTGCTTACTACTCCTTAATGATGTAATGTTACAGAGCCACTTATGTAACTAAAATGATACTCCTTTTATAAAATAATAACCAGGAAAATATATGGAATTAAACAGGCACCTATGCGAGTAAGCTTTTAGAGAGCAGAATAATGCAAAATTGACTTTAAAAACTGGATGAGCGAAAGTGTGCCTGTTCCTCCTTGACTTTGTTCATGCAGTATTTGTAATCTGTCATCGCAATCCTAGTAAGGTAGTCCAAATGTTCATTGGTCAATTTGTTCCTCTGTTTTCTTTTCACAACATTCACTGCTGAAAATGTGGATTTGCAGGTATATGTACTGACAAAAAATGACAGCATTTTTTGCACGTTTCAGAGATGGGTATTGTGTATCAGGGACCGTGTTCCAGAAATGATAAACACCTGTCTTAAGTTCAGACTTCATGATGTCATTTGTCTGAAGTTCCACAATTTCACTCTCCAGTTTAGCACGGTCAAAACAAATGTCTGTGATAACTGGTAAGAGAGATGTCACTGATACGTGGAAGGGGTTCTCAATTAAATTTAAAAACTCCTTGTACTCCATTACGTCTTTGAATTGAGACTAAAATTCCACCCTCAATTCTCCCAACACTTGTACAAATGAATTGTAATTGAAGTGTTTAGGATTGCATTTTTGTTATTGGAATCAGCATACAGGATTTCCGCAGAAGCCAGAAAACACTCTTTAACAATCTCTGCGTCAGTAAATGCCTTTTTATGTCTTGCTAAAATCCACGCGATTTCGAAAGATGCCTCTGTCAAACATTCTGCAACAGACCTCGATCTCTGTATTATTTTTTGCTGGCCTTTTAGTGAAGCAGCAAGTTCTTCAATTTTACTTTTTCTTAGGTTACTTCCAGGTGGGTAATTTTCACTGAAATTTGCATGTGCTGTTGTGTAATGGCATTCTAAATTGCTGCGCTTAAAAGCAGAACATGTCTGCTGACAAATTAAAGAAACAGGCTTCATGCATGTTTCATTAAGCACAAAGAAAAACTCATCAGTCCACTTTTTCTTGAAACTTTCGGTTTTCATCTTCCAAAGCGCATACCTTTCTCTTTTCTTTGGCTGGCTCTGGGAGGAGCCTCAGGGCTAGGGCAGAGGCTTGGGGTGCAGGAGAGGGTATGGGGGGCTGGCCCCAGGAGGCTGCAGGTTGCGTGGTGGAAGAGAAATGCTGGTCCAGCATAGCTGGGCCTGCTGTACTCATGCTATTCCTGGACTTAATGCTGCAGAGCTATTCAGAACCTGCCCATTCAAGGGGTGGCACTTACTTTGGGCAGCCACGGCCCCACGCCACTCCTGGAAGGGACCAACATGCCCCTGAAGCCCCTGGGGGTGCACGTGGCTGTGCGCACTACCCTCTCTGCAGGCACTGCCCCCACAACTGCCTTTGGCCACAGTTCCCTGTTTCCGGCCAACAGGAGCTGTGGGGGCAATGCTTGCAGGCAGGAGCAGCGCACGGAGACCTCTGCTCCCCACACCTCACGGGGCTGCAGAGGCATGTTGGCTGCTTCCCCAGCAGCGTGGGGCCGGGGCAGTCAGGAAGCCTGCCTTAGTGGCAGCCCCTGCTGCACCATCAGAGATTGCAATTGACAGGGAGCCGCACTTAGGGTCGATGGGATCCACCACTGGCTCGTGGGCCTTACAATGAAGAACACTGCTATAAATTGCCACAGGTATAAGGTGCCACACACAGCTCTTCCTAGGCAAGTACATGTATTCTTAAGGTGAAGGCATTACAGAGAAAACATATTAAAAACAATAACAGCCTATGCATACTAATAGGCTTACCAGATATCACCTCAACCCCAGCAAGGGCTCTGGTAGGAATCAGTCCTTCAAATTCCCACACAGGGGTTTTAAATTCCTAACACCTTTTGCTCAGAACAAGAATGCCCATGAATCTGAGAGTCATTCCTTTATGCAGTTTGAGCCTTTGAGCTTGGGACCCTGGGAATAGGAAATTAGCAGACAATGGGTTTCTCCTGAGGGTGTAGCTTCAAAAGGTTGGGTGCAGAGATGGGCATATGTATTCCTCTCCTCCCAAGTATTTCCTATGAAACTTGTCTGGCACATTGTTTAAAAGAGTACTTTGAAACTCAGAACACTTCAGAGGGCTTATATTAGTCATTAGTCATGTCTCCCCCCCCCCTCCAGAGAAATTACATAAAATCCCATAAAAATTTCTGTTTTTTCAGTTTCCTTTTTTTAAAATCTAGGAAATTATATGCAGAAAGTTACATTTAAAAAAACATTATTAACTTTACAAAGTCAAGCACACACTAGGTAAGTAATGTCAGAATTAACGCTTTCTGTGTAAACTTAATTTGGCCCCCTTCTGTGTATGCATTATGATTTAGTCTTTACTTACATGATCACATCCTATTTTTTCCAAGGGACGCCTGTCTCATTCAGTGCACAGAATGGATGGTGCTCACTTAATTAGCAGCTGTTTAATATTTTGTTTTCTCCTCGTTGTTCAAGGAGGGGCCCAAGGCCATATGTATTGCACACACTTCAAATCCTGCAATGAAGGCAGAATTATTAAATTTCCTCAAGGCCCCTATGACTACCACTATCATATCCAAGTGCTTAAGAAATAAATTAATTTATTTTCACAAGACTTCTCTAAAATGAAGGGATATTATTCCTATTTTACAGATGGAGAACTGAGGCACAGAGAAATTAAGGCCAAAGTATCCACTAATTTTGGGTGTCCAATTTGAGACACCCAAAACCTGATCTTTCAGATTCTATTATATAATACTTCTTATGTTTTAAAGCACAGCTCTGAATGATTGCAGGTGCAGCTGTGAATGCTCGGCACTTCTGCAAATCAGACTCCAGGGTCTCAAGTCAGACACCCAGAAAATGAAGAATGCACAAGTATAGACCACGTATGAAAAGTATGGCTTCAATGTTTTGCTTAGCATCACAAAGGAATACTATGGCAAAGCAGGGATAGAATCCAATTCCCCAGGACAGTATCCAGCTACATAACCATGAGATCATCCTGCAGTCCCCTGCCTCATTTACTATGTACCTTCCAACTTTTGCCACAAATAAAGCAGGGGTTCTACAAACAAGTCTCCTTCACTATACAATCCTGATTCATCCCCCAGAGTAAGTCTACCTTGTGTACTGAATGAGATGGTGGGGGGAGTACATAATCATGTAATTAAAGACTGTATCATAATTAATATGGACAAGGGAGATAAATAAAAATTACACGGGCAACCTGAATTCTGACTTTTCCTAACTTTTGAGTGCTTGACTTTGCAACCTTAATAAAGTTCTTTTAACATAATTTTGTGTGTAATTATTTATATATCTCAAAATCTCAGCACTATTATCCTTGGGTACCTTCTTTCTATTCCTTTGTTTGGCTAGGCCTACATTTAAAAGTTTTACCAGTATAACTATTTGGTTTGGATTTTTTTAAACCATAATAGTTATACTGGTTATAAATTTGTATAAATTATTCCTCTTTCCATACAGGAATATGCAATATTGGTTTAACTGCTATCACACTAGGACTGTATTGTTTTAACTATGCCAGCATAGTTAAAGCGTTAAAACTTTCTAGTGTAGACAAGGCAATAATTTTAAAAATGTTTAAGCGGACAAATTATCTTTACCAGTAGGACTACACACAAAAAAGGAAAATTGAACTGTTTACACCTTACTGGCCTACTTAACCCATGCATCTTAGGTTGACTATATTCTAGAAAATTTACTACAACCATGTTGACAACAATAACTACATTGACAAGCAGCAAAATTAGTTTTCTTTTTGTACAACCCATCCCCATGAACTACATCTCCTTCCACCAACGATATCAAGACTATCAAAGTCCCAGTAGAAAACAAGACTATATAGAACAAATAAAAAATTATGATTATCCTGAAATTTACAAGACAAGGAACAATATTAGGACTAAGTAGAGATAGAATTGCTGTTTTTATAAATGAGCCATTTTTTCCAGTAACAATACAACCATAAAAATGTATCAAATTAGGGAAAGGTGTTTTTTTTCCCTCCTGTTCTCCATCTAAGAATGGCAAAACCAGTTTAAACAAAGTTTTGGTACAGGATTAATAGTGTTGTGGTTCTGAGGTACATGATTCACCATTAGGTATTATTGTTCCCTAGCAAGCTTTTTTGTTCATCCTGCTGTGTTAAGGAACCAGAAATGAGTGATGCTTTAGGTGTCACTTGTGCAGTTGCCCAGTTGACATGGGTCTATTGCTATCTAATCTATGAAATGCACCAAATAAAGATAGTTGTAGTGTAAACAAAGGCAGAGCAATGTAGGTAGCCAATAAAGGCACAAACCCTTTGGACCTTTTCTATTGAAAAAGAACAAAACTTGAAACAAATCAGTGGAGTAAGGCCAAGTACCAGTAACCTGTCAGTGGTGAAAAATTGGATTACTGGGTTCTTTACAGGAAGTTTGGGAGCTGATTCCAGCACTGAGCCTTCTGAAGAACCTGCAGATGGAATGCATCCTCACAGCTGATTAATTTCTGCTACGAGCAGCTTCTACTCCTAGAGAGAATAGCAGTACTGGGCTCTTTGAAGAGGATCCTAAAGGTAAAAGGAGGGAAAGCACTAAATTCTCCATGAAGCAGATTTTTTTTGGTGGGGGGACAATCTGAAATACTTCCTAGAAATACTTAAAGAAGCACATATGCACAAATACATCATATGCTTTCATGGAAAAATGAGTGGAAAATAGTATAATGTTGGAAATCTGTTGTGGATTAAAAAATTCCCAGACTGGTCTTCTATGATCTGGAAGGTCAGATTTAAGTTCAATAAGGACAGCTTTCTGTTCATTGGCAGTGTTTTATTCATCATCTGTTTTTCAGGACATCCTGGAGACTGCCCATGTCTTGACAGAAATGTAGTAGACCTACTCTGATTACAAAAAGAGTTAAGAATTCTAACTGATTTATAATCAATGAAGGAATTGATTATGTTTAATGTAATTCTGGCTGGATGCTATTGTAGAGACTTAAAGGACCAAACCACAAAAAGGATAACAATTTTTATAATTTCAACTGCCAACTAAAAACAAAAATATAGCACTTGCTAAATCAGCATGATCTGATTTCATTCTGTTAGGAAGAATGCCAATAACAATCAAAACACAACCTATATTTTAAGAAGAGGCTGGGCTGAAACTATGGGCAGCGATTTCTTGAACATATTTTAAGCATATTACTTCTGAGTTTAACTGTGTTTTTGTACATTTAATGAAACTGCATATTTAGGATAATCTAAGGGGAACAGAAAATTTCCATTACAAAAATGTGAAAAATGAGATTTTTTTGCTACTCAGAATTGCATTCTTGAGTCCTCCTGCTAAAACTGATTAAATTATTTGCTTTGGCTTTAATAATTTTTTACTTTGGTACAGAATGTTTTTCAAGGTTGTCTTTTTTTTTTTTTTTTTTTTTTTTTTTTAAATAAGAATAAGACATGTTCATCCCCCAAATCTGGTTTTGAATTAGCCCTGGATGTTTCCCCAATAGAGAAACTGATCCTGTTCTCAATTGCAATAAGAAAAATTCCCATTTTACACATCTCCCTAGTGTTTTCTACTATGTTAACTATTCTTGTGGCATTAGCCATTGCTTACATGACTGAGACACACTTCAACCAGCCTCTTCTCTGCTTTCTTGATAACACACCTCCTTACTTCACTATTACCCAAAAAAATTCATGGTAATTTGTCATTTTATTTTTTTTTCCCCCAACAGGAGAAGGAGAGAAAATGGGTGCAATCAAAACTGATTAGAACCCTAGTTCAGATTTCCTCTGCATTTCATGCAATCCATGAAACGAATAAGGCCCAAATTAGTTTCAATGCATGATGAGCAAAAACACTCCCCTTCAGCTACAGTTCTTTTTCACATGCATTCATGAATACCTAATATTTTAAAGTGCAATGCTAGAGTTGGAGACGATTACAACACGTTAGAGTTTTGTTAATAAGTGGTCACTAATATCAAAGCAAACGGCATGACAAGCAGTGCAAAATTTACATCCTACAACAGTTTACAACTGAACACTGACTTAATACAGCTTTGGAACTTTACTATGCAGAAGAAAAATGTTTTTAACCATCTTAATTTAAATGAAACAAGCACAAAAACAGTTCCTTACCTTGTCACATCTTTTTTTTAAAACTTTCCATTTATTTTTTTAAAATTTACTTTTAATACTCTACTATATTTCCTTTCCCCCCCACCCCACCCCACCCATCTCTGCTGTGCGTAGTTGACCAGTCAGTTTGTAACTCTGGTGTCCAGAACTCTGGTGTTCTACTGCATCCCCTTTTCCACGGCTTTAACAACAAACTTCAGCCTACAAACCTTACTTAACTTTGAAAGCGTCATAAATATTTAATCTAAAATTCATAGCTCCACTTGGTTTGTATACCTTGTCTGGCATTATGGGTAGCACTCTCAGGCCCATTGAGGAGCCACATTTGGCAATTTCAGGACCCAGATGTCAAGCTGTCTGAGCAGGCATTGTTCTAGAATTAGCATCTTGTTTACTTAGCAATCCCTACATGGAATATTATTGATGGGTTAGAAGATGACACTTGAGCTCTTCCTGTGGCTAGGAAATTAACAGACTACAAAAACTGATTTAGTCTCCTGGATTATTATTTGTCTTTTCAGCTACTATTCAATTTAAGTATTTGGGGTTTTTTAAAGGTTTGGTAAATCCAACGAGTCTATAAAAATAAAAGAGCTATAAAAATTAATAAAATAAATAAAAAGACTGTAGCAAAACCCAAAAAAACATGCAAAACTGACATGCTGCCAGGTTTGGTTACACACTGGAAACTCAGCCAAGCTTACTGAAAATCTGCTTAAGGTTTACAAAACCTTCCAGGAAACCTGAACCAATTTATGGCTTCCACACAAAACCAGGTGAGACAATCAACTATTTCAGGTGGGCCTGTCTTCTCATTCAAACCAAAGGCGAGCAAGCAGGTGAAAACTCATGTGACTCAATACAAAATAAAACATTCACATAATCTTTTGCAATATTAAATGGTTGCTTTTCATATAGCTTTTTAAAAGAGAACTTTCACTGTAATCACTTAATTCCCCATGTTTCTCTTCAAATCAATATACTGTACTCAAGTACCAAATATTCTATTCAGCTTAAGGACTCTGTATTCCTGGTCATCTGGAACTAAAAATATTTATACTCATTGCAACGAAATCACATAATGCAGTACTGCTAGTTGTCTTCAGAAAAAGGTTTAATGCAACTAGGGTGAATGTTAACAGTAAAGCTCACTTTATATTTTTAAGTAGTAAGAGCAACTAACAACTTGATATATACTTAGATCAACTGCTACATTTGTTTTCTACTAAGAGTGTTCTGGAAGGTAAGTGAGCAGACTATACATCCAATTTTCATGTCTTTAAATGGGACCCTAACACAGTGAGAAGAAAAGAAAGTTCACAATGTAAGGCCTCCATTCTGCAAACAGAAATAAGTTTAACTTCCAGCTCCTGAACAGGCACAAGGTTAAAGAAATAAATGCTCATAGAACAGAGCCCTAAGATGCCTTCATGTTTTTTAAGTTTATTTTGTAGTAAACTGATTTACTCTATTTTCATAAAGGCATATCAAAAATTAAAATAAAATCCAGACTAGAGAATGAGCTGTGGGAGAAAGGAGGGGAAGTCACTTTTTAAAAAGTATGGCACTGTCTGCATTTCTGAACATTATACTGGCTTAAATCCTCTCCATTTACATGTTTGAATATTCTTCTCTTTAGATAAACAGATTACATGAAGATTTCTGTCTCCTTCCCCAGAAAAACTGTGATTAAGTTTCTTAAAGGAGCACTTGGGCATTAATTCTGTAACTGACAGAAGCAAAGGTAGCTGAGGCATATTATTTTCCATCCACTGCATTCTGAAGCTACATTAAATAGGTTCTGGAGCTCTGAGCCATAAGTGATGCTGCAGGTCGGGAAGCAGAAACTGGAAAATAAATACAGGTCAAGAGTAGGAAAGATATATTTACTTTTGCTTTTTTCACTGGCAGCGTGGGGAGACACACACATCTGAAAAGGCAAATAATCCTTTACAAATGATGTTCCTGTTTTTGCAGCTTCTTGTTAAAGTTACCTCCTACAGCAATAATAGTGCAAGTCGGCACAAAGTTGACAAGACAGAGTACATCATATTTCATAAAGAGCAAATGTTTTTTTTTCCTAACAAAAAATCCAATCTACCAAAGCTGTTAAGGGGCTAACTACATTATACAACTTGTTTTAAATGTTTACATCAGAGAACTCACGGATGGCCCCTGGCTATTCTCGTACTTAACCAACATTAGTTGACCCAGGTTTAAAAACATAATTCAGATACAAGTTATCATGATGGACTCACTTTTTTGACATTTAGCCAGTTAGGGTAGTCTCAAAAAACAATGTACATTTTTTAGTGTGTGTTAGATTAATAGTGGGAAGAATGGCAGAAACAGGAATTTAACAACTCAAAGTTTCAACGTTTCAAGTTTCATTCTCGGTATATTTACTGAGAATACAAAGGCATCATGAATTCTTAAGGAATGCCAGCTGAGGTACAGAACAGTGAGAACTTTTGTGCTTTGAGAATACAGCCACATAAGAAGTCTCTGTGGATATTATTTAATATAGAAACAATTTACGCTATTTAATTTAACTTTAAAACAGCAGGTTTCTTTATACTTTGACAATAATAAAAATATTGTTCCTGAATGAAATTCAGAATTATATACAAAACAGAATCCTGAATCCAAACATCTCTTAACTTTGATATAGGGTTAAAACCTCAGGTAAACATTTTGAGGTTTAAATGTAAACTAAAATTACCTAGAATTTACTGTATGCGTGTTAGTGGTTTTGTGTCTCTCTCAGATTTTTCCTGTGCATATAGATCTTAAATAAATTATGAAAAATTGTTAAAACAAACACTAGTATCACCCAAAGCACAATAAGCGGCTTTTCAACAGCAGTGCTTTCTACCTGTGTACTATAAACATGTACTGTGTTTACACTGTTTCCCACAAATCAAGCAGCAGCACTGAGCCTGGATTGCCAATTTCCAGTTCTGTAAATGAAATAATTGTTAATAAGAGCTGCCGTGTTTGAAGCTCCATGTGAAACTAATGATCTTATATATTGCTTTTTTTTTCCTGTTTGGCATATTCCCAGTTACCCAACCTGCCAGGGAACAAGTGTTTATAATATCTGAAATTGTTTCTGAAAGCATAAAACAAATAACCAAAAGCAATTTTCAGTCAGAAAACAGTAGTTTTCTGCTGTTCCAATTATTGGCACTCAAAGCAGTTTACAGGAGTACAACCACAGGTGGGGTTGGGGAGGGGGGACCTTCTTGCCACATCAGAGGTTTCACATACAGTTGACTTTGATAAACATTTAACTGAAAAAGTCAAGATTACATGCTAAGTATTCAAGAGCTGCAAAAATTTCACTCTTATGTTTGCACACAAGTTCTATATTCTCTTTCTCTAATGAACATATCACTAAAAAAGCTAGGCTCTGGGGATAAGAAAGTCTGCAGCTGTAGATGCAGTCCCTCTACTGGATAGTGGGGCCTAGCATCCTTATTTGGACACTTGGCCCTTAAAAACCTTTTCCAAATAGTGGAGAGACAAAGTGGGTGAGAGAATATCTTTTATTGAATCAACTTTTGTTGCTGAAAGAGAGAAGCTTTCGAGCTTACACAGAGTTCTTCTTCAGGTGTCAAACTGGCAAAGACCCCAGCACAAACAGTTGGGCGGGTGCCAAGCTGAATACCCCTCAGTTGATTACATTTTAAATAAATGAGTCAGCTAAATTTGGAGATACTTCCACAATCACACATTGACTCTGAAATCTCAGAAGCAACTCTGTGCATAGAGGTGCAATCATATTGGATAAGAGCTAGGCCCTGGGGATAAGAAAGTCTGCAGCTGTAGATGCAGTCCCTCCAGTTACATTTGGAAGTTGGGGTTCAAAAACTGTCATACCTGCGTACCAAAAATGTTAAGGTCAGATCTAGAATCACAAATTAGAATTAGTCCCTGGCAATGTTCCCTCTAATTTTTGATAGGCCGTGTGCGCAAAAAATTTCTTCTGTGCAAATAGTTGTGCTTCTGTGCAAATTTGTGTGTGCATGGTGTTTTGCCGTGTGTGCAGGGTTTAGCATCTGTGTGCGCACACACACGCACACAGCTTAGAGGGAACAGTGGTCCCTGGGAGAGTAAGATATGTGCTGTCACTAGGGTTGCCAGGCATCTGGTTTCAACTGGTACGCCCGGTCGAAGAGGGACCCTGGTGGCGCCGGTCAGCACTGCTGACAGGCTGTTAGAAGTCCAGTTGGTGGCAAAGCAGGGCTACAGCAGGCTCCCTGCTGTCCTGGCTCTACACTGCTCCCGGAAGCAGCAAGCATGTCCGACCCCTAGGCGCAGCAGGGATGAACAGGCAAGCTCCGTGTGTTGTCCCGGTCCCAGCGCCAGCTCCGCAGCTCCCACTGGCCGGGAACTGTGGCTAATGGGAGCTGCGAGGGCGGCGCCTGTGGGCAAAGGCACTTGCAACTTGCAGAGCCACCTGGCCGTGCCTCCACCTCAGAGCCGGACATGCCAACCGCTTCTGGGAGCAGCCCGGAGCCAGGGCAGGCAGGGAGTCTGTCTTAGCTGCACTGTGCCACCGGCCAGAAGCTGCCGGAGGTAAATGCTGCCCAGTCAGAGCCCGCACCCCAAACCCCCTACCCTGGTCAGAACCCCCTGCCGCACCCTAACTCCTTCCCAGACCCTGCACCCCCACCTGTACCTCAACCCCCTGCCTCAGGTCAGAACTCCTTCCCAGACCCCGCACCCGCACCCCAACCTCCTGCCCATCCCTGAGCTCCCTCCTGCACCCTAACTCCCCCCCAGACCTCACACCACCACCCTGCACCCTACCCTCTGCCCCAGGTCAGAACCCCCTCCCGCCCCTAACTCCCTCCCCACAACCTGCACTCCCACGTGCACCCAACTCTCTGCCCCAGGTCAAAACCCCCTCCTGCACCCAAACTCTGTCCCGGAGCCTGCGCCCTCTCCTGCACCCCAACCCCCTGCCCCAGTCCGGAGCCTGTTCCTGCACTCCAAACCCCTTGGCCTGAGCCCGGAGCCCCCCCTGCATACCAAACCCCTCATCCGCAGCCCCACCAGAGGCCACACCCCCAGCTGGAGCCCTCATCACCTCCTGTACCCCAACCCCCTGCCTCAGCCCAGTGAAGGATGGGGACAGTGAGCAATGGAAGGAGGGGGGCTGAAAGAAGGGGGTGGAGCCTCAGAGAATGGGCGGGGCAGGGCAGGGGTGGGACCTCCGGGAAGGGGTGTTCAGTTTTGTGCAGTTAGAAAGTTGGCAACCCTAGTCACGTTAGTCATGCTACTGCAGGTGAAATAATCTTGGTATGATACTTCACAAATACATATTTAACAAAACAGAATATGTCTTGAAAGCAGCAGGGGTAACAGTGGGAAGACGGGTACTGCTTCTCTGAGAACCACTTTCTAATGTTTGGATCCATCCCCTAGATGGCTACAAAAGAAATTGATGGAAGTTTAAGTCTGGAAAGCAACTGTAATTTATTCAAGAACCGTAACAGCTTCGGTCTGTTTACAAAGGTCTTTTTGTCCTGTGCTTACTGAATTTAATGGCAAAATTCCCATTGCCTTCAAGGGTGTAGGATCAGGCCTAAACATAGATAAAAAGCAGTTCTCTTAAGTCTGCATATCTGTCACTCAGCAGGAATTTTTAGAAATCTATTACATTTCCTTCAACAAAACTCAGATTGGAGAGGATCAAAATAACGTATGACAATCAACTCTACCTGAACTTCAGCCTTTGCTTCACTGAGTCACCTGCAAAGAACTAGAATTTTTTGTCCCTTGGAACTACAGATCAAATTAATTGTGAAGCTATTTGATTTGTTCAGCATATGGCCAATTACCAAATGCTTATTTCTTCAACATTTGTTGGCAAGTTAAAAAGGGGCGGGGGGAGAAATATTCTACTCATCTGTCCATGAAAAAGCTTGTAGCTGCAATCAAAGGAATTTGCATCTTTGGCAGTTGCAAGAAAAAGTCTCAACTTCTATATAAGCTGCAAACAAAGATTCCTGCTACCATGCAATTTTTTATATTTTTAAGAATCTGAAAATAACACTGTGTCATCTGTTAAGAGTCAAGAAGTGGCCTCAGACTTGCAAAGAGTAGTATAGTCACGGAGTCTTTCAGACAACGAAGCTTGCACTGATGAGCTACTTGGAGACTAAGACTGCCAAAATCTTCCTAGTCTGAGTGCTGCTGAAATTCCTGGATCTTTGTGGATGCAAGTTAAACAAATATAAGCCATTTGTAAACTGAAATAAAGTGCGTCCACACAGGCATTTGCACCAGTTTAACTAAAATATGTATTATAAAAAATTTAAGTTAAACTGAATCAGCTACTGTATATGTTTACAGGACATAGTCTGGGTATTACTGTATTCGTTTTAAATAGCCAAATAGCATGTTAATGTTTTGGTCCTATTGAGCTGACTTTGCCACCAAGAAAAATAAAAGCGAATAAACATAATTCAGAAATGTTGACTTGGACTTTCGTATCTAACACTTGAAATCAACCATCGGAAAAAGAAAAAAGAGTGGGTGATGCTGCTTATGCATAGTTTCTTTCATGATTAAAGGTGTGAGCTTTTTCATGAAAAGAAGGCATCATTTTCTCCATGAAAAAAGAAAATTTCCACCTCCATACTGTACTGTACATGTCTTCCTTTTCTTTCTATCTTTTCTTTGGAAGAACATTTCTATTTGACAGTTGCTATGGAGTAAATCAGTGTATACCAAGCAGTCAAAACAAAAGCATATTCATGTGGAAACTCATGCTGTTGAGATTTACGGATATTTTTGTGAGTTCATGTCTAGCCTGTTGCAAATCAAACTCCTCTCTACCCCACATATGCATTTAGTTAACGAGTGCCAACATATTATGGAGAAATCACTTCAGGAAGCAAAGTAGGCCTTTTTTTTTTAAGCCAATTATACAGGCTCCAAACTCAGAGTTAGTTTTTAAGTAAATGTGGCAGTGTGTACGAACATGTTCAGCCCTTAGTAATTCTGAACTTGGGAAAAGACTTTTTGTCTTTCAGCTTATGATCAACTATATCATAAGTGGTGTTCTAGCCCAAGGGATGGCCAGATATTATCTCTTTGGTAAGTACCTTCTACAAGCACGTCCAACAGCCCACTTTCTCACAAAATTAATCATTCCATAAGTTGTATTCTCTCCAAGAGGATTTTCAAGAATTAAAAATGAAATGACATGAAAAGAAATAAAATAAAATGGTCTTTTATCTATGAAAGAAGATACAACTGTACAAGCACTAAAGAAACTACAGCATGAAGACACTTCAGTGACCCCTCAAAGTTGTTTTTCAGTTTTAATAACTGGGCTAAAACTGACCTACATTCATAAGTGCTAATGGACTCTGATGTAAGCATACAGTTGTCATTGTCAGGACACAAAGCTGCCCTGAGCAATGAAAACATGAACAACATGGAAATATGATCATGCCTATTTTTCTCCATCAAATAAAGTTCTAGAAAGAAGATACAAATAATTCTGCTTTAGCTATAAAAATTTGGCTCTGTGAGCTCTTCTACACCATTGCAGATTTTAGAGGAAGCATGCCAACAATTCGCAAATGAAGACATAGACTGAAATCAACCAGAAACAGCTGGATTGTTCCTGCTTTCCCATTAGAACATTCACTGGCAGAGTAAAAGCAGAATGTTCCATTAGCACTAATGGAAGGTCCTACATTTGAACTTTTGCTACTAATCACGGGGCAATAATGAGACTTTCCTGCAATGTCCTCTCTTCTTAGAGCTGTGCAACAAAAGCTACTATTTTAATATGTTACCATGTTAAGAAATACCTTGACTTCCACACAACCAGCAAATACAGAGTTGCTAGAGATTACATTATGATGAAGGGAAGGTAAACCATTCTCTTTGAGTAAACTGTACAATAATACCTAGCTCTCATATAACACTTTTAATCAGTAGATCTCAAAATACTTTACAAAGGAGCTCAGTAGAATTATCCCCATTTTACAGATGGGGGCTACAAGGCACAGGGATAGGTAGTGACTTCCCCAAGGTCACCCAATAGACTAGCTGTAGAGTCAGGAATAAAACCTAGGTCTCCTGAATGCCAGTCCAGTGCTCTATCCGCTTGTGTCTTGGGAGGTTAAGATTCTGAAGACTACTTTAGTCAGAAAGTTGTAAAAAGAAGGCCCTGTTCATTCTATGGTTAAATAAAAGAAATTTCTAGAAGTCATCACATCTTAATTAGAAAAACAGGTCAGCCAGCAGCAAACAGAGAATACAAAGTATAAAGACAGGTCATCTGATGTGATGATTTTTGAAAGCACTAAAATTCCTGTAAATATCAGGAAACTAAGAATATGGCAGGATAGATAGACAAGATGGGTGAATTAGTATATTTTATTGGCCCAACTTCTATTGGTGAAAGAGACATGCTTTCGAACTTACACTGAGCTTTCTCTCTTTCATAACAGAATTTGGTCCAATAAAAAATTACTACCTCATCCACTTTATCTCTCTAATATCATGCGACCAACAACGACACTGTAAATAAGGCAATATATCTATTTCCCCAGTATCTAGAGATTATAGACTTGTTATGTATGTCACTGCAATCTCTTGAAGGAACCTCCACGTGTGCTACCTTGAGGGAATATAGGGAACTGCATTGCTGTTTGTATTGTTATTGACTAATGAGAATCCCCTCATTTAATTTTAGATATTTACCATAGGAAAAACCGTGTTTTCAAGACATCTGTTACATTAGGAAACTGGTTTTGAAACCTCTGAAAATGTTCATCAATAGCTTTGTATATGCTATGAAACTTGCTGTTGACAACTGAAACTAGCATGGATAGATCAAAATCATTTTCAGAACTGTTACAAAAAAGTTTTCTTGAATCCTAGCTCCACCCACAATAGTGCTCAAAGTTGTTTCTGTTCAAGTCAGGTTATTATGCCAGATCTATTACTGTGAAGCCTGCATGCCCTATTTATCCTGTTTAAATCATTTCAGCATCACTTCACGAGAGCTCACAGCTCACAACTTTTGCCTCCAATTGATCGATTTCCTAGTGTACACAGGCCTTACATAAATAATATCCAAACCCATACTTTGAGAGAAATTGAAAAAAATATGCTGAATTAAGAAGATCCTGCCTTCTAATTTAGTGCTAGGCAGCCATTCAGGCACAGAATGTGTGAGAGATTGAAAGAGGAAAAAGCCACTACCACTGTTCCCTCTAAGCCTAAACCCCACACACACGGCGAAACACTGCATGCACAAAAATCTGCACAGAAGCACAATAATTTGCACAGAAGAAATTTTTTGCGCACACGGCCTGTCAAAAATTAGAGGGAACATTGGCCACTACATTTTTTGACTTGCTGTACTGAATGACAGAATTTTTGGAACTGTACTGAATGACAGAATTTTTGGAACTGAAGCAGGCACAGGAAGATTACTGAATCCTGAAGGAAAGGCAGAGCTACTGGTGTTTAAAATGGCAAATTAAGGAGAAAGTTCCCCAAAGCAGATTCAGCAAGCCACCACTGTATCTACATTCTGTGCAACAACTGCTGACATAGTTCTACTCATACAACATGAGCTTCATCAGCCAAGAAATCTAAGATAGTATGAAGTAATATTCTTAGCTCCGTCCTCTGACTTCTTAAAGAGGATTATCTAACTATTTGCATACACGAGAACAATTTATGAAGGCAAAAAAATGAAAAAGGATTATAAGAAATTCAAATTCACCATGTTTTACCTGCCACATGTTTGGAAGTATTACCTTAGGGTCTGCATTAATGTAGAAGAACAGGAGAATGTACCTGTTCTTACTTATTAACATCAATGAACTGACACTTTATAAGAAATGATTGGCATTAGGCATCAAGCATTTTTCTGGAAAGAAGCTTGCACACCTCCCAATGGCACATTTGGTAGCTGCAGATGGCACTTGAGAGCATAATTTTCCAGTAAGTGATGTGTCAAAATTGGAGCCCACAAATAACTTAAGTCTGATGTCAACTGTTTGCTGCATGCCAGTTCCATTATGCCATCTTCTTGAGATGGCTCACGTGTACCGTCCCCTGAAATACTGCAACTTAACTACCTGCAAGTGAAAGTACATTTGTGAAACAGCAACTACATGAAAATAAATGCAGGATTTTGCTGTGTGCAAAGCCTGTTAGAGATGTTCAACTAGGCTGAAAGGAGGATAGATCATGTAAGGATGATCTACTGGTTAGGGAGTTAGCCTGGGACTCTAAGACCCAGGTGCAAATCCTAGATGCACCACAAACTACCTGCATGACCTCAGGGTACATCTACACAGTGGGTGATAAAACAGCCACAGCCCTGAGTTTCAGAGCCTGGGTCAGCTAACTTAAGCTCACAGGGCTTGGGCTGCGGGGCTAAAAATTGCAGTGTAGACATTCAAGCTCCAGCCCAAGCCTGAACATCTACACTGCAATTTTACAGCCTCACAGCCTGAGCCCTGAGGGCCTGAGTCTGCTGATCTGATCTTTTACTGCAGTATAAACATACACTTACTCTCTTTGTCTTAATTCCCTTCTGTAAAATGGGGACAATAGAACTTCCTCACACAGGTGTTGCGAGGATAAATACTTTAAAGACTGTGAAGCACACAGATATTACAGTTGGGGGGGGGCGGAGGGTGGTCTATAAATACCCATGATAGTCATGTTGCCTACATACATATTTGCATAGCTTGATATCAGGCCTCTGAATATGGTACTCTGTGACTCTTCTTCACATTAACGTAATGTTACACGCCCGTTCCAAAAAGGATGTAGATGAAAAAAAGCCCAAAGAAGGGGAATAAAAATGATTAAGGCATGTATATGAGGAGAGATTGAACAAATGAGGGCTTTTTAGTTTAGAGAAGTGACAAGTAAGAGATAACATGACATGAGATAACAGGAGTAAACAAACAAGGAAAATGTATAGTAAAGATAAATTGGGCATTCCTACTTACTCTCCCTCATAATAGAAGATCAAGAGGAGACAGGACCTTGAAAGGGTATTAAGACTAGAGATCTATGGGCACTGTGGGTTAAAACTTATCCACAGTGGGGGTAAATCCACAAGAAGGCAGTTGCTACATGGTTTTAATATGAACAAATATATATGAAAATATTTATTACAAACAGGTCTAAGAGAAATTCAAAACCAACAGGAAAGAGTATTTAGAACAAAACTGTTTTAAAAAATCAGCTAATAAGGTACAGTACCCATAATGGCAATTATCTTTGTCGGGGCCCTGCTGATGTGTGGAATTGGAGGGAACACGTACATCAGGCTCTCTGACCACAACAGGAGGAAGGCATCGGAAAGGGAGTCCTTGCTCAGACCCTGTCGAGAACAAAACTGGTGGCATTTCCTGTTCTGTCTGGTAGTGAACAGGTCCACTTGGGGAATTCTCCACCTTTGGAAGATCATGCAGGCTACCTCCGTATGGAGCGACCACTCGTGGTGAGAGGAGAAGTCCCTGCTGAGCTGGTCTGCCAGGGAAGGTGTCAAGCTTCCAGGTGGATTTTGTGGCTGATGCAGAAGTTCCACAGATGGAGCGCCTCCTGACAGAGAGCCCCCCCCTCCCCCTTGTTTGTTGATGTAAACATAGAGACTGTGCTATCCGTCAGGACTCGTACCACCATGCCCGGCAGGTGGGGAAAGAAGATTCCGCGTGCCAGCTGGACTGCTCGGAGATCTTTGACGTTTATGTGTAACTGCGCCTCGTCCAGGGACCACAATCCGTGTCTGAAGGTTGCTGAGATGTGCCCCCCAGCCGAGGTCCGAGGCGTCTGACACCAACTTGATGGAGTAAGGAGGGTTGTTGAACGGAACCCCTTCCAGGACTGTCCTGCGGTTGGTCCACCATCTCAGTGAGGTAAGTATCGCCTGGGGAATGGTAACGATCTTCTCCAGGGGTCTCTGGACTGGGAATAGACTGTGACCAGCCACTGTTGCAGGGGCCGCATCCAGAGCCTGGCATGGCGGACTACGTAAGTGCATGCTGCCATGTGGCCCAGCAGGCATGGACAGACCCTGACTATAGTCAGAGGGAACACAGAGACTTCCGCTATGAGGTTCACCAACGTGTAGAACCTTTCCAGTGGCAGGAATGCCCTGGCGCAGGTAGAGTCAAGGACCGCTCCGATGAACTCTCTCCTCTGCACTGGCACTAACGTAGACTTTTTGTCGTTCACCAGTAAGGCAAAGAGAGCAGCACGTGGCTTGAAGCACTGCAACATCCCTTCAGACTTGAGACCTGGAGCCACCCTTGATGAGCCAGTCATCAAGGTTCGGGTAAATCTGGATACCCTAGTTCCTGAGGTAAGCCGCTACCACCAACATGCACTTGGTAAACACCCCCAGTGCTGTCGCCAGGCTGAACGGCATATCAGTCTCCCGGATCCATGGAGGGGATAATAGAAGCCAGAGAGACCCTGCGGAACTTTAGCTTCTGTAGGTACTTGTTGAGGTCTCGCAGAACCAGGATGGGCCGCAGACCGCCCTTGGCCTTTGGGATTAAAAAGTACCAGAAATAGAACTCCTAGTTCCTGTACTCAAGAGGAACTTCTTCCACCGCACCCCACTGTAGTAACCCCTTTACCTCCTGCATGAGGAGACTCTCGTGACAGGGGTCCCTGAAAAGGGACGGGGAAAGCGGGTCTGAAGCGGGGGGTAGAAAAGAACTGGAGGGTATAACCCAGTTCCACTGTGCTGAGTACTCAGTGGTCTGAAGTTATAGCAGTCCAAGCCGGGAGGAAAGGGGAAAGGCAGTCGGAGAACACTGGGAAAGATGGATCTGGGCAATAGTCTGGTAGGTCGCCCGCGGGCACACCCTCAAACCAACCACTTGGCTCCCTGCTTATTACGGATCAAGTCTTACTGGGCAGAGGGTGGAGGTGGGTGGCTCGGGTGGCGCTTGTAACCCTTTGCTCATTTTGGGGCTGGTCCTGCAGAGGCTGGCTCCCCTGGCCCTGAGATTGCTGCGGTTTGAACTGCTTACGCGCTGGGGCTGGGATGTAGAGACACTAGGTTTTCAGGGTGGAAGTCCTTGAGGAAGTCCTTGAGGCCATGCAACTTGTTGTCTGTTTGCCCCACAGATAGGGCCCCACCATCGAAGGGCAGGTCCTGCAAGGAGTGATGTAGTGGTGGGAGTCTGCTATAGACCACCGGACCAGGGGGATGAGGTGGATGAGGCTTTCTTCCGGCAACTCGCAGAAGCTAGTAGATCGCACGCCATGGTTCTCATGGGTGACTTTAATTTTCCTGATATCTGCTGGGAGAGCAATACAGCGGTGCATAGACAATCCAGGAAATTTTTGGAAAACGTAGGGGACAATTTCCTGGTGCAAGTGCTAGAGGAGCCAACTAGGGGGGGAGCTTTTCTTGACCTGCTGCTCACAAACTGGAAAGAATTAGTGGAGGAAGCAAAAGTGGATGGGAATTTGGGAGGCAGTGACCATGAGTTGGTTGAGTTCAGGATCCTGACACAGGGAAGAAAGGTAAGCAGCAGGATACGGACCCTGGACTTCAGGAAAGCAGACTTCGACTCCCTCAGGGAACGGATAGGTAGGATCCCCTGCGGGGAATAACATGAAGGGGAAAGGAGTCCAGGAGAGCTGGCTGTATTTCAAGGAAGCCCTGTTGAGGTTACAGGGACAAACCATCCCGATGTGTCGAAAGAATAGTAAATATGGCAGGCGACCAGCTTGGCTTAACGGTGAAATCCTAGCGGATCTTAAACATAAAAAAGAAGCTTACAAGAAATGGAAGGTTGGACATATGACCAGGGAAGAGTATAAAAATATTGCTCGGGCATGTAGGAATGAAATCAGGAGGGCCAAATCGCACCTGAGCTGCAGCTAGCAAGAGATGTCAAGAGTAACAAGAAGGGTTTCTTCAAGTATGTTGGCATCAAGAAGAAAGCCAAGGAAAGTGTGGGCCCCTTACTGAATGAGGGAGGCAACCTAGTGACAGAGGATGTGGAAAAAGCTAATGTACTCAATGCTTTTTTTGCCTCTGTCTTCACTAACAAGGTCAGCTCCCAGACTGCTGCGCTGGGCATCACAGCATGAGGAGTAGATGGCCAGCCCTCTGTGGAGAAAGAGGTGGTTAGGGACTATTTAGAAAAGCTGGACGTGCACAAGTCCATGGGGCCGGACGAGTTGCATCCGAGAGTGCTAAAGGAATTGGCGGCTGTGATTGCAGAGCCATTGGCCATTATCTTTGAAAACTCGTGGCGAACGGGGGAAGTCCCAGATGACTGGAAAAAGGCTAATGTAGTGCCCATCCTTAAAAAAGGGAAGAAGGAGGATCCTGGGAACTACAGGCCAGTCAGCCTCACCTCAGTCCCCGGAAAAATCATGGAGCAGGTCCTCAAGGAATCAATCCTGAAGCACTTACATGAGAGGAAAGTGATCAGGAACAGTCAGCATGGATTCACCAAGGGAAGGTCATGCCTGACTAATCTAATCGCCTTCTATGATGAGATTACTGGTTCTGTGGATGAAGGAAAAGCAGTGGATGTATTGTTTCTTGACTTTAGCAAAGCTTTTGACACGGTCTCCCACAGTATTCTTGTCAGCAAGTTAAAGAAGTATGGGCTGGATGAATGCACTATAAGGTGGGTAGAAAGTTGGCTAGATTGTCGGGCTCAACAGGTAGTGATCAATGGCTCCATGTCTAGTTGGCAGCCGGTGTCAAGTGGAGTGCCCCAGGGGTCGGTCCTGGGGCCGGTTTTGTTCAATATCTTCATAAATGATCTGGAGGATGGTGTGGATTGCACCATCAAATTTGCGGATGCTACTAAACTAGGAGGAGTGGTAGATACGCTGGAGGGCAGGGATAGGATACAGAGGGACCTAGACAAATTGGAGGATTGGGCCAAAAGAAATCGGATGAGGTTCAATAAGGATAAGTGCAGGGTCCTGCACTTAGGACGGAAGAACCCAATGCACTGCTACAGACTAGGCACCGAATGGCTAGGCAGCAGTTCTGCAAAGAAGGACCTAGGGGTGACAGTGGACGAGAAGCTGGATATGAGTCAGCACTGTGCCCTTCTTGCCAAGAAGGCCAATGGCATTTTGGGATGTATAAGTAGGGGCATAGCCAGCAGATTGAGGGACGTGATCGTCCCCCTCTATTCGACATTGGTGAGGCCTCATCTGGAGTACTGTGTCCAGTTTTGGGCCCCACACTACAAGAAGGATGTGGATAAATTGGAGAGAGTCCAGCGAAGGGCAACAAAAATGATTAGGGGTCTGGAACACATGACTTATGAGGAGAGGCTGAGGGAGCTGGGATTGTTTAGTCTGCAGAAGAGAAGAATGAGGGGGGATTTGATAGCTGCTTTCAACTACCTGAGAGGTGGTTCCAGAGAGGATGGTTCTAGATTATTCTCAGTGGTAGAAGAGGACAGGACAAGGAGTAATGGTCTCAAGTTGCAGTGGGGGAGGTTTAGGTTGGATATTAGGAAAAACTTTTTCACTAGGAGGGTGGTGAAACACTGGAATGCGTTACCTAGGGAGGTGGTAGAATCTCCTTCCTTAGAAGTTTTTAAGGTCAGGCTTGACAAAGCCCTGGCTGGGATGATTTAATTGGGGATTGGTCCTCCTTTGAGCAGGGGGTTGGACTAGATGACCTCCTGAGGTCCCTTCCAACCCTGATACTCTATGATTTTATGATTCTAATGACTGCTGGACCTTGGTGGACAACCCAGAGAAGAGCAGCCAAGAGATTTGTCGCATAGAGATAGCGGAAGCCGTGGTGCTGGCTGCAGTTGTGCCCTCATCGAGGATCACTCAGAACTCCTTCTTGGAAGCCTTGGGGAGCGACCCTTCGAACTTGGCCATAGCTTGCCACATATTGAAGTCATATCGGCCAAGGAGGGCTTGGTGGTTGGCTACTTGCAGCTGAACGCTGGAAGACGAATAACCTTTACATCTGAAAAGATCCAGCCTCCTCGAGTGTTTATTATTGAGGGTGGCCCTGGGTTGTCCCTGCCTCTCCTTGTGGTTAACCGCCTTGACCACAAGGGAGTTGGGGGCTGGGTGGGAGTATAGGTACTCGTTCCATTTGGTTGGCACGAAGTACTTATGTTCGGTCCTTTTAGAGATAGGGGCCAGGAAAAAGGGGGTCTGCCACAGGGCATTAGTGATTTTGGAGACCCCTTCATGAAGGGGTAGGGTCACCCTGGCAGGAGCCAAGTACCAGAGGACATCAAACAGAGAGTCTGAGGGCTCTTCCAATTCCTCTCCTTGAAGCCCCAGGTTACAAGCAACCAACTTCAAAAGTTCCTGGTGTGCCTTGATGTCATCCTGAGGAACTGGGTGCGGGAGCCCCATGACAGCCTCGTCTGGTGACGACAAGGATGATGCTGGTGCCATGGGAACCTCCATGTCCATTGGTGGTCCAGCAGCTTGCTCTCCAGGTCCTCCTGGACCTGTGGGGTTTTACCCCCTAAAGCCTCGAGCACTGGAGGGGGACAGGATACTGAGGCTGCTGGCCTCTCCAAGGCTCCCAACACCATTCAGGCAGCCTGGGAAGGTTGGGTGAACCCCCAGGCCACTGCACTTGGGGCCATGGAGCAGGTTTCAGTGCTGATAATGTAGTCAGCGCCAACAGTACTGGGGCTTGTCCTTGTACCAGGTCTTGTCCCATTGTCAGGAGCCAGAGCTACGAGCAGAGCGGTCAGTACCAGGCGACCAGGATCGGGGTGAGCGGTGGCTCTTGTCTAACCGGTGCCAGTCGCTGCGTCCCAAAGCCAATCTTTCCAAGAGAGATTGTCTTAGTCAGGCTCTCAGGGACCGACAGCATTCAGTGGATCTGCGTTGGATACCCGGTGATCCACGCCTCATGCTACTCAACTGGTACCGGGATGTCAAAAGGGACCGGGAGCTACTCCAGGCCGGTTGCCGGGAGGATCGTCCTGAGTAGGGCGATTTCCTTCTTGAAAACGGGCAATGACGGCCCTGCGATCGGCAGTCTCTGATGTCCAGTCAGTCCCAGGATCAGTCCCAGGCCCTTGGAGACGGTCGGGGCCGGTCCCAGAGTTCTTGCCAGGTGCTGTGTGCCCGAGAGGGTCTGTGCCAATCCACCAGCGAGCTACGCCTCGATTCCACGTCCCACAAACTACAGGTTAACTGAAAGCAGCTTAAGAAGTGTTCCTGTCTCTAACACTCAGATGCCCAACTCCCAACGGGGTCCAAACCGCAAATAAATCTGTTTTACCCTGTATAAAGCTTGTACAGGGTAAACTCATAAATTGTTTGCCCTCTATAACATTGATAGAGAGATATGCACAGCCGTTTGCCCCCCCCCCCCCCAAGTATTAATACATACTCTGGGTTAAATAAGTAAAAAGTGATTTTATTAAATTCAAAAAGTAGGATTTAAGTAATAGCAGACAGAACAAAGTGAATTACCAAGCAAAATAAAATAGAACACGCAAGTCTATGCCTAATACAGTAAGAAAACTGAATACAGATAAAACCTCACCCTCAGAGGTGTTCCAGTAAGCTTCCTTTTACAGACTAGTCTCCTTCTAGCCTGAGTCCAGCAATCACTCACATCCCCTGTAGTTACTGTCCTTTGTTCCAGTTTCTTTCAGGTATCCTTTGGGGTGAAGAGGCTATCTCTTGAGCCAGCTGAAGAAAAAATGGAGGGATCTCCCAGGGGTTTAAATAGACTTTCTCTTGTGGGTGGACACCCTTCCCTCCCCCTGTGTAGAATCCAGCTACAAAATGGAGTTTTGAAGTCACATGGGCAAGTCACATGTCCATGCATGACTGAGTTCCTTACCAGCCAAGCCACATTCCTGGGAAAGCTCAGATGCAGAATGGCAGCTCCAACTTCATTGTTGGCTTCAGGGCTTCTTGATTGGGCACTTACTGAGAATAGTCTTTTCTCAGGAAGCTAACCAACTGCTTCACTGAGGCTATTTAAAATTAAACAAGTATACAGCCAATATTCATAACTTTGAGTACAAAAATGACACATGCATACAAATAGGATGAATATATTCAGTAGATCATAACCTTTGCAGAGATATGTTACATGGCATCTGTAGCATAAAACATATTCCATTTATGTCATATATACATTCATAAGCATATTTCCATAAAGCCTTATGGAGCACAACGTCACAATATTTACTTTACACATCAGTGACAAAAGCATTTGGGGACAAGAGGAAAGCAATCCAGCACTTCAGAAAATATACTTTGTGTGTATGATTTTTGTTATTACGAGTACACGGAACATAGCTCCATGCAAATGGATAACTTCTTTGGCCCATTTCCATTAACTGTCCTACACCTATTTCCCCCATCCCCCCACATATACAACATACTATCCTCAGAGCTCAATTTTTTAGTATATTTCACTGCAGAAACCCAATTACTTGATGACTGAAGTACTCATCTACTCATATTATTTTACAGAACACTGGTGCTGTAACAATACCTTGGCATGAAAGGATAGGAAGCAAAACTAGACCTTTAAGACTGAATATCCACTCACTGTCAGGAACTTTCCATAAAATTTGGGATGTTCTGTTTACTGTGTTGCAGTAAAAAAATTGCCAAAATTTCCACTATAAAAATCCCATTTTCCAGGAAATTATTGTCAGGAAATTATTGTGAAAATACATTTTGGAAGGAAAGCCAGTATAAAATGTCTTAATTAAAAAAATGATTTTATTCCCAAATTTTAAAAACAGTTCTGCTAAGCTTTATGACTGAATTCAGAAATGTCCATCAACATATTGCTCACATGCCAGATACTTTTTCTCTGAATTTTAATATGGATTTTTCCTATGTACAACAGACATAATACTAGGGCTGTCAAGCAATTAAAAAATTAATCACAATTAATTGCGCAGTTAAAAAAATTAATCACGATTGTGTGATTTATTTGCACTGTTAAATAATAATAGAATACTTTTATTTAAAATTTTTTGGATATTTTCTACATTTTCAAATGTACTGATATCAATTATAACACAGAATACAAACTGTACAGTGCTCACTTTACATTTATTTTTATTACAAGTATTTGCACTGTAAAAACACAAAAGAATTAGTATTTTTCAATTCACCTTATACAAGTATTGTACTGCAATCTCTATCATGAAAGTGCAAATTACAAATGTAGAATTATGTACAAAAAAACCTGCATTCAAAAATAAAACAATGTAAAATTTTAGCGCCTGCAAGTCCACTCAGTCCTACTTCTTGTTCAGCCAATCGCTCAGACAAACAAGTTTGTTTACATTTGCAGGAGATAATGCTTCCCGCTTCTTGTTTACCTGAAAGTGAGAACAGGTGTTCTCATGGCACTGTTGTAGCCAGCATCGCAAGATATTTATGTGCCAGATGTGCTAAAGATTCATATGTCCCTTCACGTTTCAACCACCATTTCAGGGGACATGCGTCCAATGATGATGATGGGTTCTGCTCGATAACAATCCAAAGCACTGTGGACTGATGCATGTTCACTTTCATTAATTGAGTCAGATGCCACCAGCAGAAGGTCCATTTTCTTTTTTGGTGGTTCGGGTTCTGTACTTTCCGCATTGGAGTTTTCCTCTTCTAAGACTTCTGAAAGAATGCGCCACACCTCATCCCTCTCAGATTTTAGAAGGCACTTCAGATTCTCAAACCTTGGGTTGAGTGCTGTAGCTATCTTTACAAATCTCACATTGTAACCTTCTTTGCGTTTTGTCAAATCTGCAGTAAAGGTATTCTTAAAATGAACAACATGTTCTGCGTCATCACCTGAGACTGCTATAACATGAGATATATGGCAGAATGCAGGTAAAACAGAAGGGGACATACAGTTCTCCCCCAAGGAGTTCAGTCACAAATTTAATCAACGCATTATTTTTTTTTAACAAACGTCATCAGCATGGAAGCCTGTCTTCTGGAATGGTGGCTGAAGCATGAAGGGGCATATGAATGTTTAGCATATCTGGCATGTAAATACCTTGCAATGCCAGCAACAAAGGTGCCATATGAACGTCTGTTCTCACTTTCAGGTGACATTGTAAATAAGAAGCGGGCAGCATTATCTCCTGTAAATGTAAACAAACTTGTTTGTCTTGGGGATTGGCTGAACAAGAAGTAGGACTGAGGGTCTTGTAGGCTCTGAAGTTTTATGTTGTTTTGGTTTTGAGTGCAGTTATGTAACAAAAAAAAATCTACATTTGTAAGTTGCACCTTCACGACAAAGAGATTGCATTATAGTACTTGTATGAGGTGAATTGAAAAATACTATTTCTTTTGTTTATCATTTTTACAGTGCAAATCTTTGTAATAAAAACAACAAGCACTTTGATTTCAATTACAACACAGAATACAATTCTTAATATACATCACAGAATATATGAAAATGTAGAAAAATATCCAAAATATTTAATAAATTTCAATTGGTATTCTATTGTTTACCACTGCGATTAAAACTGCAATTAATTGCAATTAATTTTTTTAATCGCGATTAATTTTTTGAGTTAATCGCGTGAGTTAACTGCAATTAATCAACAGTCCTATATAATATCCATATGGAGTTGTTTTGGGGTATTGAATAGAAATAACAATTCACAAAATACATACATGGTTAATAAATGAGACACTTTAATAGATACATTACATATGTAATCTAAAAATGTTATAAGTATATTTGTATGAGAGATAGATATGCTCTCAGTCTTGTGGAATAAAACTTACTTTAGTATTCAGTTATTTTAAAATACAACTTTATTTTTAAATTTTACATCTTATCAAAGAAGTGTGGTGATCAGCAACTATAGGAGAGGACACAAATATACCGTAATACAGTTATAATTCCATTTAAGCAAAAAATTTCCCAGCAAACTATTAGCAATTAGTATGCATGAATGTGTACACACATGCAGAGAGGATGTCTTCTCAGAAAAAGAAAACAAGTTTTATAAGAAAGCAAATCTGCTAAAACAGTGTCACATTCAGTTTCATTTAGTTCTGCAAAAATCTGCTATTTACACATAATGAGAATATATATTAAGGTTTCACATTTAAACGATACAAAATTACTCAAGATAGTTAAATCCAAAGCAGACTGAGAAGTTTCAACGGGATCTCACAAAAGTGGGTGACTGGGCAACAAAATGGCAGATGAAATTCAATTCTGATAAATTCAAAGTAATGCACATTGGAAATCATAATCCCAACTATACATAAAAAATGATGGGGTCTAAATTAACCACTATCACTCAAGAAAGATCTTGGAATCATTGCGGATAGTTCTCTGAAAACATCCACTCAACGTGCAGTGGCAGTCAAAAAAGCTGACAATGTTAGGAACCATTAGGAAGAGGACAGATAATAAGACAGAGAATATCATAATGCCACTATATAAATCCATGGGACAGCCACACCTTGAATACTGCATGCAGTGCTGGTCGCCCCATGTCAAAAAAAGAAATACTAGATTTGAAAAAGGTACAGAGAAGGGCTTCCATATCAAAACAGATTAAAAAACTGGGACTTTTCAGCTTGGAAAAGAGACGACGAAGAGGAGATTTGACAGAGGTCTATAAAATCTTGGGTGGAGAAAGTGAGTAAGGAAGTGTTATTTACCCCTTCACATAACAAAAGAACCAGGGATCACCCCATAAAATTAACAGGCAGCAGGTTCAAAACAAACGAAAGAAAGTACTTCTTCACACAACACACTGTCAGCATGTGGAACTCATTGTCAGGGGATGCTGTGATGGCCAAACCTATAAAGGGGTTCAAAAAAGAACACAATAAGTTCATGGAGGATAGATCCATCAATGGCTATTAGCCAAGATGGTCACGGATGCAACCCCATGTTCTGAGTTTCCTTAAACTCTGGTTACCAGAAGCTGGAAGTGGACGACTGGGGATAAATCACTTGATGATTGCCTGTTCTTTTCATTCCCTCTGAAGCACCTGGCATTTGCCACTGTCGGAAGACAGAATTCTGGTCTAGATGGACCACTGGACTGACCCAGTATAGCCATTCTTATGTTTTTAGATACTGAAGACATAAATCCATAATCAATTATATCCAACAAGTCATCCAGCATTAACCCCTCATCTTCAAAAATTCATCATTTAGTTATCCATGTTATTATAAAGGCTAAATTCAAGGAGATAGCACAAATCCACGTTAGGATGGGGCAGATGAAGACTCAATGACTTTGATGACAAAGAATGCATATGACTTTATCTCCCTCTAATAATAATTGTCAACCGAGCCATACAAAAAACAAATATAAAGTATTCCCTTGTAGCATTATCAGCCACCAGCAAGGAACTAAGGCCCCACTCCTGTAGACACTCTCAGACATAAATTTAAGCGAGTAGTACCACTGATTACTGGCACCCTGCTGTGTTGGTATGTTTTGATTTCAATAGAGCTACTCACATACTTAAAATTTAATATTTAACCTTAAGTGTTTGGGCTTAAGAGAAAATTTAGTATAATGATCTAATAAGTCTTGCTTATTATGATGTTCATCTATGTCTATATATAGTCTTATCTTCATTAAATTTTCTATTATGCTTCCTAAGGAGACATTACAAGGTTTTCTACACAGATAGCCTCCCCAAGAAAGGGAGCCAGAAGGAACAACCAAAGCGATGTCTCAAGAACTGAATACTGGATGCAATATGTCAAGGTACCAATATAGCAGGACGCCATGGAGAAGAACAAGAAAGATGAACTTCTTTATGTAAGACAGTCTTTGTCTAGAGATACTAGAAGAAACAGCTCATTAGTAGGGGAAATAGAATAGATATGTGAATGCCATACCATGCTTCCTTAAATTACCTGTAACTACAAGCTATGACCATTATGGAGAGACTAACGCCAAGACCTTAATTTAGGATTTCTGGAGACAGCTTTGTTACAAAAAGACAGAGGATGCCAAATGAAGTGCGACCACTCAGCCTGGTTTAACAAAAAACAAAAAACCACAAACCCAGGGGAACTCATTTTTTTATCCAGGATACAGAGAAAACCTTCAGCTGAGTCAAGTGACAATTTTTAATGAGCTGTTTTGAACAATATGACCCAAACTTTAGAAAACAAGTAAATAAACTTACGCTTCACCCCAAGAGTTAGCATCTTGATAAATGGCTCAATAACTAAAGAAATACAGGACAGGGGAAATGTAACAAGGATGTTGATTGTTACTACTCTTATTCACTCTAGCAATAAAGTCACTTAGCTGTAAAAATCTGAGTTATTATGAATATTACATGACCCAAAGGTGAAATCACAGAACACAAATAATAATCATAATAATAATAATAATCTTTCCACATCCGTAATTGTGTCTTATGCAACCCTTACTTCAACACCTGCAGTTTTTTAGGAGGTAGCTAGTTTTAGGCACATCTTGCATTATGAAGTAAATATTAAAAAAAAAAAGAATCGGGTTATTGCCCATTCAGAACAGACAGACTATGCAGAAGTTCAAAATTTCACGTAATTTTTTCTGAGCCCCCACAAAAAAGTAAAACACTCATATATAACGCAGACAAATAAAGCAGGCTTCTCTTCTCTTCTGTAAAAATCCCAATAAAAAGCCAGATCATGGAATAAGTTCTCTGTAAGGATCTGATCTAGCAAATCACATGCTTAACTCAAATGTGAATGATTTTAACAGGCAACACTGAACTCCCAACCTTTAAGTAATATTTTGGAAATCTATTTTAAAGATTTGCAATTTGGAATAATGAAAAACAGGATTCTCTTTGATTAATATGGGAAAGAGACTGTCCAGTTTAAGTATTTCCATGGTCTGAGCGTAAGAGATATGTACATTTAAACTCTGACTTACAGAACTTGAAGTTTTTTCTTCGGAAGGTTTAAATATTGGTAAAACAACTTACTAGAAAGTGGCACAGAACATTATAATACCTTGGGGAATTAAAAAATGTCTTGCATTAAATAATATAAAAATAGGAAAGGGCTTTATAATTCTTCCCTATAATTACTTTTGCAGTTATGTAACATTGTCACAGAATAAAAATAACAGAAGACAAATTACTCAGTTAGAGACCGTTTTAGTCCAAGCTTCTCAATGGAGAAGGATTAGAGGTACAATATATTTAAAAAAATCTTAGATACCTTGAATAATATTAACAAAAATATTAACAAAAATAGTTATAAAGTCCCTGGCCACTGCAAAGGCCTCTTGGATGGATGGCACTGTGATCCCACTGGCGCCACAATGTCTCCCTGGAGTCAGTGGATGGTCCTGCACTGGACTCAGTGGAACATGAGAGCAGGGCAGAGTCGATGGTGCAGCTTGCGGAGCAGGGCTGGAGGAGTGGCACGATGCAGGTCGCACTCCACTGAGCTCCCCTTGCTTGTCCTTCCTCTGTACCAGGGAGCATCCCCTCTCAGAATGTTGTTTTTTGTGTTTCTTTCTCAGTACCAGTGAAGGGAAACGCTGCCAAGAAACCCTTGCAGTCAAAGGAGCACTTCACATCGAAGCCAAGATACTTGCTGCCGAGTCCAACCGGCTTGGCTACAACACCAGTCTGATTGCAGCTTCCATCAATATGACCCTTAGTCTAGCCTCCCTTTCCTTTTTCATATGAGGCTTGAACTCGCGGCAGATCTGGCAATGCTCTTGCACGTGAGCTTCCCCCAGACACTTCAGACAGCTGGAGTGCGGGTTGCTCACCAGCATGGGCTTGCTGCAGGAGGCACAGGTTTTGAAGTCAGGACACCCGGGCATGCCCAGCCCCAGTGGCAGAGGCTACCCCTTTAAGCTAAATGAGGGGATCTAACGATATACACTACTACTATATACACTACTACTAGAGAATAACCTGAAGTAACTAAACTTGCGAAAGAAAAGAGGAAAAAACAGAACCAGTGATTGAACGCCTTGCTGAAGCAAGAGACGTTGTTCCAGCAACCGTCACGGGTGGTAAGAAGGAACTGAGAGGGTGCAGGGCTGGCTGGGCCCTTTATATCTGCACATGAGTGCACAGCACCAGGGTGCGCTAGAACCAGCCCAAGAGATACCACTGAGGGGAAAATCTCTGGTGACTGTGCCAATAGCACACACACTAACGTGGAATGGACATGAGCAAGCACTCGAAGAAGAAACTTTGCTACAACCTTTTTTTTTTTTTAATTGATATAGTTAGTAATAACCATGTACATTTTGTGATATTATTAACAGTACATATTATTCTTTACACTGCAAAAATTTATCTTATGAGATGACACTTCCAAATAACTATGTGACTAGACTGTCACTAGTATAATATTTTAATTGTCAAAACTGCAGCCACCATGAATTTGAGAATAGTTGTAGACTATGTCTCTGTGCCAGCCTCTAGTGGACGTATCTAATCCATTTCATGCCCCTTCCCATTCACTGCAGGTATGAAGTCTTACACAGACCACATTCTGCACACTGCTGCTTGACCTTCTGTCAGGCACTTTCCTAGAACAACGCCACCTCAGCGCCACGTCTCTCATCTTAGCACATCCTCACCACCAAACCAAAATGGCCAAGTACAAAAAATGCCAACCACATATGAAAGAATGGCTTGAGCAACATGCAGCAGGCTCTGAACCCATGGCACTCCCCACTACGCATACGAACAGCAATCATCTGGAAGCAGGAGAAGTGCAAAGTTGTTCTCCTACTCCAGAGCTGCAATACGGCACAGATGGTCAGTCTTTGGAAAATGAGGAACTCATCCCCCACAAGCGTCTGAAGACAATCTGGGACAGAAGAAGGTACTCCAGAGTTTAGAATAACCCCAGCTCGTTAACAAACGCAGGAACCCAATGGACCCAGCCTTGAAATCAGACTTTTGCCTTATGGATGATGGGACTTCTTAGAGCCACCACTATTTTCCAAAAAAGCTGCTGTATTCTGTGCACAGTTGGCCAGTCTTGGTTCCACCTCTTACAGCTGCCCTCTCCACCCCGATGTAATTTCAGTAGGTGCAGCAACCCACAGCTCTACACATCCATCTGCAACATAGCAGACTCAGAAAGGTGTGAACTGGCCCATTCATGTCAGTAAGATGCTCTCAGTTCAGTGACAACACCTCAAGGAAATTATTACAGCCTGAAGCAAACAGCATTCATGTCAGTGGGTGTTCCCATTCCCCTCAGGACAAAAGGCCATGTGATATGCAACAAGTTGTTCATTCTCAACTCCTCACCCAGTGTAAGCAGTGCATGTCCCCAGTATATGTGCTCTCTGCTTTACATACAGTGAGACTGGGGGAGAGGGCGGAGGGAGTATACAGAGATAGGCTCAGATACCGCAGAAGAGCAGGAGCAAGAGCAAGTCCCACCAAATCCCAGCTCACATAAAGGGGGGGAATGGGGACAAATCCATTAGGGAGGGGAATGTGGGGCTGACAGGAACGCCTGACCCTATTTTCCCCAAGTCCCCCTTCTCTGTGCCCCACCCCTCTCCCACTCCTTATCATCTGACCCCCAATCCCTCTCCTACACCCCATCCTCCTCCCCCCATTCCTCCTTGCTATACCCAAACCCACCTCTATCTAGTTCCATGTTCTCTTTCACCCCAATAACTCTCCCCTCTTGTTTTGTTGTTAAAAAAAAATAGTTCCTACGCCTTCTCAATGTGCTCATATTACAATTTCCCCAAATAAAAAAACCTTTTGATAGAGACGGATTGGAGCAATAGGTTTTGTGCCCTGGGATGGATTCAAACTGATAGTGTCTAGTATGATGCTTGGATGCTTTCTTCAGAGCCACATAGGTCCTGTGATGTAAAGGTAGTTTTCCAGGTAGTTAGCCTCTTTCACTGCACATCCACAGTGTAATTCATTAGGCACGTTAATAAGCATGAGGCTTAAACAGCTTGCAACACACAGAATTGGAGCAGCAAAATCTTGTTCAAATAAAGTTTTAACTTGATTTCCCCCAAAGGGCTGGTGGGTGCCATGCATTCTGTTCGGATAGCCCTTGAATGTCTGAGATTCTGGTGCAATGATCTGAGGCCTGGTTTTATCTGTATCTGTGCAAAAAAATTGATTGCTTGAATTTGCCAGCTGTAAGAAAAGCTGTTTTTCCCCAATGTTGTATCTCAGGAACCCCTTGGTCAAATAGCCCCAAGTTTCTATCAGTAACAGAACCCCGCACTCTTGTGAGGCACACCAAAGTTCAAAGCAATCCGAGTAGTTGTGTAGATTTTAGAGCACTTAAGAGTCGAGCTTTAAACAGAAAGCAGATCTTAACCTTAACTATAGCAGAGCTGTTGCTCTGATATAATATCAAAGTGTTGGGAAAGAAGTATGAGTAGTTCAAAAAATATTACTGGAATGACAATTATTAATTTCTCCCCCCAGGAGATAGTCTTAGGAACAGGCAGCGCCAAAATAGCAAACTCAAATAGATTATTATGAATAGAACCCATATTGGAATGACTGGTTATGCAGTATACAACATCAGATGGAAGTAAACCGTTGGACAATTTTCAAACCAAGAAGAACTTTAAATGCTGTACATATCAATATGATCTATCTTCTAATAGCTGAGGATTTTTGAATGCATTTTCCTGGTCTGTTTTTGAAATGTTGGCCATTTATTAGTGTCACATTATAGATCATCACTTCCTCTCTTCTTCTTCCATCCTGACTGCTCAGAGGAAGAAGCAGTCCTCTGGCTGCTGGGTTGTAGCAAGGGCAGGGAAAACTAACACTGTAAAGTCTTTGTACCACTGAACAAAAACAATCTCTGTAGAACAGGAGTTCTCAACCTTTTTCTTTCTGAGCCCTCCGCAACCTGCTATTAAAAACTCCACAGACCACCTGTGCCACAACAACTGTCTTTCTACATATATAAAAGCCAGGGCCAGCGTTAGGGAGTTGCAAGCAGAGCAATTGCCTGGGGCCCCATACCACAGGGGGCACTGCAAAGCTAAGTTGCTCAGACTTTGGCTTCAGGCCTGGGTGGTGGGGCTCAGTGCCCCGGGCTGCAGTTCCATGTGATGGGGCTTCAGCTTTCTGCCCTGGGCTCTAGCAAGTCTAATGGTGGTCATGCTTGGCGGACCCCCTGAAACCTGCTCGTGGCCTCCCAGGGAGCCCTGAATCCCTGGTTGAGAACCATTGCTGTAGGATGCAGCCTTAAATGGCACATTCCCTGCAATCTGCTTCTGAAACACACCATTTTGCACAAAATGTTCCAAAGGGACAAAGAGTGAGTCGTGAGGTGGGGGGGAGAATACGCATAATGACCACCTAGGCTCCCTATGTTTCCTCACTTCCAAAATTCCACTGACATCCTGCTCTAGTAACATGGGGCCCATTTAATATGCCCTTAAAATCAGCAAACCACAGAGATCTCCAGTGACCCCCCACCAACTGGTAAGGACTTTGAAACAAAAATCTCTTCAGAGTATAGAAAGAAGCCTGAAGAATTAAACAATGGTTTATTATACATATGAAAATTAACTTAAGAAGAGATTTTTATTTCTAAAAAGAGAGGACATTTGGATTTTTTTTCAACATTTTGGTTAAAAAATACTTTCAGAACCTTCCTGGGAAAAATTGGCTTACTTGAATCAAAGCATGATTTTTCCTACAGCATTTAAATTTGCATATTAATGCAATTACATGCTCAGACACAGACTCAGTGCACTCTCAGACATAAGAAAAAAAGAAAAAAACACCATCACAAAATTCCAGTAATTCTGTACCCAAGCCTGCATGTCAAAGATCCTCTTCGTAAATACCTGTCATCTAAAACAGTACATGGGAAGAAACACATCATCCTTTCATTTTTTTAAAGAGATAAGAAAGATTTACTTATGTTGGCATATGCCTGTCATCATTTCAGCCAAAATTATCTATATGCTTAGGATCATGAGGCAGGCAAGAAAAGCATATGCCTCTGCTAAATATCTCCTACACAGCAACACACATGACAAATTATCAATACTAATCAAATTACATACCACAGAAACGTAACAGTTTATTGTCATCAGGGTTATTGTGTACTAAAAGAAAATTGTTATAACATAACAGAGAAGGACCCAATTTTAAGACTTACTGTGCAAGATAATTTTTGAACCAAGGATGCGTTCAGGGAAAGCTACCTAGACCTTCAAGGCCAGAAATATATTCCCTTCATTATAAAAATATTTCACATACTGCACCATTTGCTCAAACAGCTGAGTAAACTTAAACAACCGTACTGTGTAGTCGGTGTTTGTTAAAAGACACAAACATAGGGCTCTGAAATTATGAAGGAGCTCTGTATATTGATAATAGAAAATCAATAAGCACCTTTCATACACAACACGCAAGTGCTTTTTCAAAAAGTTTTAAGCAGACAAGATCTGAATGTTAATTTTTTGAAAAATCTTAGTTAGCATTTTACTTACATTGTCAAGATTTACCCCAGAAATACTCATCTGAAGTACTAACTGTATAATATAAGGCATGTATTAAATTAATAAATAAAATAGCATCTTTATAAACACTACATATAAAATTAACAAAAATTTAAGAATCTGTGCATACAAATCCTACAGTTCTAGCTCTAAAAGTTAATTCTTAATTTTATTTAAATGATCAGGGTTAACAACTCACTATTAAAAATATGTAGTTTTTAAAGAGTGCTTTTCATCGGTAGATCTCATAGCCCTTTATAAAGGAGATCAGTAGTATTATCCCCATTTTACAGACAGGGAAACTGAGGCACAGGATGGCAAAGTGACTTACCCAAGGCCACCAAGGATGTGAATTGCAGAAGCCCAGAAACCCAGTCTCCTGAGCCACAGTTCAGTGCCCTATGCACTCGGTCAGGGGTTCTCAACCTTTGTCTTTCTGAGGCCCCCCACAACATGCTATAAAAACTCCATGGCCCACTTGTATCACAACAACTGTTTTTCTGCATATAAAAGCCAGGACCAGTGTTGGGGGTACAAGCAGGACAACTGCCTGTGGTCCAATGCCACAGGGGGCCCCATGAAGCCAAGTTGCTCAATCTTCAGCTTAAGCTGGGGTGGCAGGGCTCAGGGCCCCAGGCTTCAGCCCCATGAGGTAGGGCTTTGGCTTTCTGCCCTGGGCCCCAGCAAGTCTAACGCCAGCCCTGCTTTTGGCGAACCTCCTTACACCTGCTCATGGCCCCCAGTGGACCCCAGACTCCTGGTTCAGAACCACTGCACTAGGTCACACTACTTCCCCTAAATTACAATATCCAGAAAGCCAGTAGGCCAATATATTTCAATAGATTTTAGGATGAAATATTAATAAAATGTAAGCATTAATTATTCCAATGCAGAGGATTATTCACTCGAACAAAACAGAAAAAATATTGTACATATAAAGAAAAATTTAATTGTTTTCATAACACTGAGTTTACATACAGTAAACAAAGCTGCTGCAAGAAGGAAGTATAAAGATACAATTTGTTCTAACAAACTTTTACTTATTTTCAAATTGTTCCAAAACCACCAAGATTAACTCATTTACGAAGAGGAGTATAAGCGTTCTGAACACAAAGCTTGGGAACAAATAATAGGATTTATCCCTGGATTAGAAGAGATTCAGTAGGTCTTAATCTTTTCAGACATAGTCGTAATTCTCATCTACTGTAATGAATCTCATTCCTACACACTGACATGTAACTACAGAGTGACTGGTGCACTGCCCTTAGTTATGGTTGCTAATCATTAATGTTTATGGTTAGCACAACCCTCAAACTACTTTGTAATGGAAGTTTGGCATAAAATTCAGCAAGGAGATTGCTATTTCTTTTCTAAATCTCCTAGTTCTGGTATTTGGTTATTACGTGAGTAAACTTAAGTCTGACTTCAACATTTTTTAAATCTCCTGTTTTATTCTATATATACATTCACCATCTAGATGAAGGTGATATGCATGTGATAAACTATGCTCAGCATGCATCTTTGATCCCCTCAACTGCACTCTGCTCATTAACTCACCTCCCCAAAGACTACACCCAATGTTCCAGATCACTCAGCAGCTTCATACAGGCATCGTTTAAAAACATATCAGCCTACCACAAAACTATTTTTCTTTCTTTCCCCATAAATTAGAATATTCACCCAAAATTTCCAATGGCACATGATGGGAAACATTTAGATATAAGAGCATTCTTTTAAAAAATAATTTTTACCAATTATTTTCCATCTTGCTTTTTGCAATTATATCCAACTATCAAGCAAGCCACTTATCTTTTTTTCTGTACTTTCTCTTTCAATATTTTAAGTTGCCTTGTACACAGTACTATAGTAACTACTATAACGGAAGAATTATAGTAACTACTATAATAGAAGAGCTGCTTGACTGCATCATACTTAAGAATACAGCGTCTCTGGATATTGCCTCTTGGAGGCACGTTACTAAAAGGCAACATATACACTGCATGTAAATCCAACTATATCCTAATCAGAGCAGCCAGAGAGTACGACTGGAATGCAAATTCACAACACACAGCAAAACCCTTGGATCACCAAAACCAAGAAACTATACACTCTACATGTGAGTTGTGCCTTGAGGATCCCAGAGAGATTCCAGCTTTGTCAGGTGCAGGGTGTTATTGCATTACTTTAAACAGAACAAAGTTTTGTAAATCATTATGCCAAAATCCATAAATTCAGGAGAAATACACAAAGCCATTGAAGGGTGGAATAAAAATCAGATCAACTAAACTGTTTTAACACAAAATTGGAATATAATCCCAATAACCCTTGGTTCTGATTTGAGACACCACAGCTCTGTTACCAACCTTAGCCAGGTTATTCCCCAGCAAAAATCAAGTATTTGTGCCGGAGGAGGGAGGAGGGGAGATTAGTAAGAGCATGATTGGAACTACAGCACTTGACTATGACATTAAAGTAAAAGCAGTAACTTTGTTTTCTGAATTCTGAAGTTTTCCATATCGGAGTACTCCTCTTCTTGGAAGTCATCTTGGGATAGCATGAAGATTAATGCATAGCTCACGTAGCTAAAATACAGAGGAGGAATGGCAACGTGTTTTCAACAGAATAGTGCAAGTGTTCTTTTTTCCCCAGAACTGCTCAGTTTGATAATCTTTTCTGCATTGTTGTTTCTCCAGTCATTACATACTATGTGTCATCCTCTATTATTTGCACAATTATGCTTTTAACTGCTGCAGCTAAGTTTGGACAAGGTTTGACAGTCGAAACACCGAGAAATGAGAATTTCCCAATGTGCCTTTCATAACATTTCAACCAAAAATCTGGTAGGTAGGTTTCAAGACAATGCTTTCTGCTACAGTGATTTACCAATTTTGCTAAGACACAGGGGCATGCAGAGGTTTCTAAAGAAATCAGAGCTGATGTTCTGTTAGATAAGAGAAATATCAGTTGCATTATGAAAAAATACATATGCCAGTGTTTTCAATCAAGAGATTTTGCCCCTTTTTTCCTTCAGACTGTTCTAAGTTTCACTACAGAGAATCTTCTTCCTCAGAAGTTGCTCTGTTCAGAACGACAACCTCCCTAGTGGAAAAGGACATTGAAAAGACTGTACTAGTGACAGCCGCACTCACATCATGCAAATGGCCACTGTGCACCTGTGCGTGTGATCATCCTGCTTGACACACTGGGGACTGACCGGCAAGACTCCAGAGTTAAAAGCATGAGTTGTTACGGCTTGAGTTAAAGAGCTAAGGTGTAGGCAGGGGCCATAACAACTCAGATTCTCTGTGGGTCAGCACTCCGTGGGTCAGTAACACTCACTCACCAGTTGATTACCTAAACACGAAGAGACACAATCCTGTACGTTTAATATTTTAGCATTACTTAACCAAGCAGTCTGAGTTTGTATGTGTGAAGATTTCTTTAGGGTGTGGGGATGTTGAGTTTCCTAAGATCTGGTGCGCAATTTGAACATTCAGGAGACACTATTTTTAATGTCTTTAGGACTGGACCAAGTGGCCGTCCCAGTCACAGCTGCATCTTCCCTGTAATTTGGAAATTGATGTGATTATTGTGGAAACTGTTCCTAAAGATGCAAATAGTTTCATTTTTAAGACAAAACCTATTTAAAATCTTAAAAAGAGGAAAAACGAAACATATTTTAAAACTACACGCACATATTAAAGAGGGAATGTGCACTTTAAAAAGGAACAAGAGTGACATGAATACAGGAATGGGATTTGGGAATGCTAAAATTACTGTCCCTATTTACAAACGGCAGTATATTGTATGTCATGTATTTAAAATTACACTTGCACAAGCTATAGAGAGTCAGCCACTAACAGAAAGGCCTCTAAATGCAGGCACACACAAAGGAAGGGCTCACGTCCAAGTAAGTGGCAGAACATTCATGTTACTTACTTTTGTTAAGTACTATAGTTTAATACACTCAGCAGTGAACTGTCCTTAGTGACCTTTCACAACTCCTGGGCTTCAGTGACGGCAGCACATGCACAGTCAGCAGCCCACAACCATTAACCGTGTAACAGACCAGCGGCATGTTGTCAGAAGATGATGCATTTTGCTTGGTGCAAGTGGTGCAAGTTTTCCTCTCATCCAAAAGTGAGGAAGCACACAGAATTGCAAGGAACCAAACAGATGGTGCAGAGATTCAGGGAAACAGCAAGCGCAGATGAGAAATGAAAGTAAAACAACAAAGACAAAAGAAGTACTACTGTATAAATTAAAATTCATACTTAAGTGAAGTATACATATGGAACTGTGCAAACTTTCAACACCATTCGTGGCAGATAGCAATTTGAAACAGAACTAGAGGTCATGGAAGTAATGCTTCCTAATCTTTAGGAAAGCTTCTCCAGCAGAAAAAAAAAACTAGAAGAGGGTTTAAACCACATGAGGATTTACCACATGAGGACCTGCATTAGTCAACTGTGCATATACATCATACAAAAAACCTGTTCTCACAAAGTGGTAAAGCACAACAAACATGTCCTGTCCATGGCCACATGTGACAATGAAATTGGGTTCACGCTGCACACATGAGCAGAGCAACAAAGCCACCTCAAAGGAAAGGGTACAAATCTCTGGCTGAAACAGACAGTGTGCACTCTTTGGAGAGACAGAATCATGGAATGACAATACTCATGCAGCTACCCCACCAGAAGCTTGATATTCTACTCTCTATACAAGGAATATACGTATAAAATTTAAGCTTGATGCTGAGACTGGAGCAAATATTTTATCAGAACATACCTTAAGGCAGATTCTGGGTTCAGTCAAAACAAGAAGGCTCTTATTCTAAGAGCCTATACAGAAGCTCCAGGATAGAACCTGTAGCACAAGTCATTCTCACAGCAGCAACAGCCAAGGGAAAAAAAATCAGATTCTGATTTTTCATTATTACACTACTACTAGACAAAGAAGTTTTCACTGAGCTCAGCCAAGTATGAAGAATGGGAACAAAACACACTAAGGCCCCATTTTCAAAGAAGCATTAGTTGTACAATACCCAAATGTCTTTCAGGGACTACTACAGTTGCCTGGAACACAACATACATTAGAAACTCAGAGTTACGAACACCAGAGTTACAAACTGACCAGTCAACCACACACCTCATTTGGAAAAGAAGTACACAATCAGGCAGCAGCAGAGACCAAAAGAAGCAACTACAGTACATTACTGTATTAAACGTAAACTACTTAAAAAAATAAAGGGAAAGCAGCATTTTTCTTCTGCATAGTAAAGTTTCAAAGCTGTATAAAGTCAATGTTCAGCTATAGACTTTTGAAAGAACCACCATAATGTTTTGTTCAGAGTTACGAACATTTCAGAGAGTTAAGAACAACCTCCATTCCTGAGGTGTTTGTAACTCTGCGGTTCTACTGTATACACTAAACCATCAGTTACCCTGCAATACAAAGATGCAAAAATATAACATCTTCTGAGTCTGACAGACTCAAAGTTATACTAAGATTTTGGAAATGGTGGGTGTAATAGCTAAAGTAAACACACCTACACTTTGGGTCAAACAACTGGGGTGGGGAGGGAAATTAATTTAAAATATACAAGCAATCTCTGAACAGTTAAAAATTGTCTTCAAGAACTTAGAGGACGGATGAGTCCCAGCTGACTGAAGAAGGGCAAAGAGAGTACCCATCTTTAAAAAAGGGAACAAAGAGGCCCTGGAGAACGATAGACCACTCAGCCTAACTGGAAAGATACTGGAATAAATTAAACAATCAGTTTGGAGAGACACAAGGTGGGTAAGGTGATCTCTTTTATTGAACTAACTGCTGTTGGTGAAAGAGACAAGCTTTCAAGCTACGCAAAGCACTTCTTCAGGTTTCTCTAATTACCTTGGAACCAACACAGCTACAACAACACTGCAATCCATTTGTAAGCACCTAGAGGACAAGAGGATATAAGTAATAGCCAACCTGGATTTGTCAAGAACAAATCATGACAAACCAACCTAATTTTCTTCTTTGACCGGGTCATTGGCCTAGTGGATAGGGGGAAGTTGTAGACAGGACACTGATTATAGTAAGGCTTTTGATGCAGTCCCACATAACATTCTCATAGCAAACAAGGTAGATGTGGTCTACATGAAATTAATACAAGGTGGTGCAAAAGTGTTGAAAGACCATACTCGAAGAGTAATCAGTGGTTCAATGTCAACCTGGGAAGACATAGGATTCCACAAGAATCAGTCCAACGTCTGGTACTATCCAGTGTTTTCACTAATGGCTTGGGTAATGGACTGGGGAGTATGCTTATAAAATTTGTGGATGACACCAAGTTGGGAGGGGTGGGAAGCACTTTGGAGGACAGGATTAGAATTCAAAATGCCCTTGACACACTGAATAATTGATCTGAATTCAACAAGATGAAATTCAAAAAAGACAAGTGCAAAGTAGTACACTTAGGAAGGAAAATAGTGGGTCATAAATTGAATATGTGCCAACATGTGACGCAGTTGCAGAAAAGGCTAATATAATTCTGGGGTGTATTAACAGGAGTGTCGGATGTATGACATAGGAGGTTATTATCCCACTCCTGTCAGCTCTGATGAGGCCTCAACTGGAGTATTATGTTCATTTATGGGCACTACACTTTAAGAAAGATGTGTGACAGTCTGTACGCTTATGATCACCCCTTTTACAAAACTATGATAAATTTTGTACAAAAATGCCTTGTGAGGTATCATTTGAAAACTCATAATTTGCTGATCATTATTATCCTGGCAAAATATATGTGGCAACACTGTATGTAAGGTTATAAGATTCTACTATATAACATTACTGAGATATGTTTCAAGTTTGGAAAAGCAGACACAAACCAGTTCCTCAAAGACAAAAGGCAAACTGATGCTTCACCCAGGTGTCAACAAAATCAAATGGACTATCACCTGGTTAAGTGGCCATGCTTCGGCAGGAAAAAAGGAGTGAGAGAAATCTACACTTTGGCAAAGAAACAGCTTGAGATTCCGGTGCCCCGGGTCTTCTGTCTCCTGAACCTCAGCTGGAGAGGATTCTCAAAGTATGAAAATGTGGAACAGATACCCCAAGTTACTCTTCCCTTTCTCTCTACTCACAGCAATACCAACACCTGAAAGGCAAGGAAATTAATACTGAACTGGGTGAGGAGTCCTGGCTGAAAGGATTCCAGCTAGTAAGACTGCTAGAGCACGTGGTGAGAGAAGCCTTTGCTTCAAATTTATTTAGCGTGTTAAATGAGATATTAAGATATTAATTTTGTTTTATCTTTTATTTTCTTGTAACTAATTCTGATTTTTATGTCTCATTACTTGTAATCACTTCAAATCTATCTTTCTGTAGTTAATAAACTTTGTTTTATTGTTTTATCTAAACCAGTGTGTGTTTGGATTGAAGTGTTTGGAAAACTTCATTTGGGATAACAAGAATTGTGCATATAATTTTCTATTAATGAAATGATGGACTTTATATAAGCTTGGATTGCCCAGGAGGGTGCTGAGCAGTGTAAGATGCACATTTCTGTGGGAAAGTCTAGGACTGGGAGTTTGTTGTGTTGCCCTCCAGTGTAATTCATGACTACAGCACTCCTACAATATAGCTGGCAGAGATTTACATGCTGGAAGCTGTGTGTGAGCTGACCAGGAGTGGTTACTCTCAGAGCAAAGCAGTGTAAAAGGCACACCAGTTTGCAGAATTGAGGGGACACAGCTGTCCATCAGTCCAGATTGTACCCTGGGGAATGTCACAATGTGGAAGAACTTGAAAGCATCCAAAGGAGAGCTACAGCAATGATAAAAGGTTTAGAAAACATGACCCTATGAGGAAAGGTTAAAAAAATAGGTATGTTTAGTCTTGAAAAAAAGAAAACTGAAAAGGGACCTGATAACAGTCTTCAAACCCTTAGGCTGTTATAAAGAGATCAGTTATCAATTGTTCTCCACTGAAGGTAGGACAAGTAGTAATCAGTTGAACCTGCAGCAAAGAAGATTTAGTTTAGATATTAGGAAAAACTTTCTAACTGTAAGGATAATTAAGCATTGGAATAGGGTTCCAAAGGAGGTTGTGGAATGCCTTTCATTTGAGGTTTAAGACACAAGTTAGACAAACAGCTTTCAGGGATGGTCTAGGTGTATTTGATCCTTCCCCAGCATGTGGGGCAGAAATAGATGACTTCTTGAGGTTCCTTCCAGCCCTATATTTGTGTGATTCTATACCCGGATCCTCCAGATCTTAATAAGGCCAATATATGTCCAGTGTTTTAACTAGGTGGCAAAAAACTGACATTAGAGGTTGCTCACAATATGTGACAACAAGTAACTTAACATTCTGTGATGAACATTCCTTCCATCTTTACTGCATTTTTGCTAAGATTTTTCAGAATTATTATTGATTTTTCAAAGTAACACAGAAACATATTAGAAGTCATGCAAGAAAACATATCCAAGTATCATTCACAATTTAGAGGACATGAGGTCAAATGATCATACTCTCATAAAAACCAGGAAGGATCACATAGCCTAATATTCCAGTCTTTCACTCTTAAGCTTAACTTCGTCTTTCTCCTCTCCCTCCCCCTACACTTACCCATTAATTTTTTTCCTTCTCCAAAAATAAACCTAGAAGTCACTTGCTCATCTATTAAGTGAGTACTAAGTCACCTCAGCTGCCGCTTTTCCAGCAAGTGCAAGCACAACACCCTTAATCTTCTTTTATAAATTAGGCTCTTCAAACATTTTTATTGTTCTACAATGCACTGCCTTCAAGGAAATAACTTCCCTCATATGGTTCAATGACCACTATTGCATACAGTTCCACAGATGGGAGTCTAACCAATGTCTCACATAGTGAGAGTTTTACAATCCATCACACCACCAATAAAATCTTGTATACTGTTTGTCTTTATAGTGATTGCCCCTTAGTTCCGTTATTTTCCACAATAACCCCCAGATCTTTTTCTATCTGCTGGATGATAGGTTCCTTATCCCCAGTATATAATAATTATCATAAACCTTTCTACATTTAATTGCATTTAGCATCAAATGAGCAAGTCTCCTAAGTAATGCCAGTCTTTTTTAATCTGGTTGCATTGCCCCTCATTATATACTCTAGCTCCAACTTCATCATCATATGGAAACTGTAGGCAAAATTCTCTGTGAAGTTCTCCTCCATAGTCTGGATCCCTTTAATATTAAGAATGTGGAATTCCCAGCAAGGTCAATGGGATTTCAGTAAAGGAAACAGCCATAGAACAAGCAAAAGAAGTCTGCACTGAGATTTGAAATTTTGTTCTCAAATTAACTCACACTGAAATAATTATTATTAGGGCTGTCGATTAATCAGTTAACTCACACAATTAACTAAAAAAAATGATTAAAAAAATTAATTGTCATTAATCACTGTTTTAATTGCATTATTAAACAATAGAATACCAATTGAAATTTATTAAATATTTTTGGAAGTTTTTCTACATTTTCAAATATATTGATTTCAATTACAACACAGAATACAAAGTCTACACTGCTCACTTTATATTGTTTTTTATTACAAATATCTGCACTGTAAAAACGATAAAAGAAACAGTATTTTTCAATTCACCTCATACAAGTACTGTAGTGCAATCTCTTTATCGTGAAAGTGCAACCTACAAATATAGATTATTTATGTTACATAACTGCACTCAAAAACGAAAAAATGGAAAACTGTACAGCCTACAAGTCCACTCAGTCCTAATTCTCGTTCAGCCAATCGCTAAGACAAACACGTTTGTTTACTTTTACAGGAGATAATAAGGCCAACTTCTTATTTACAATGTCACCAGAAAGCGAACACAGGCATTTGTATGGGACTTTTGTAGCCTGCATTGCGAAGTATTTACGTGCCAGATATGCTAAACATTCATATGCCCCTTCATATTTCGGCCATCATTCCAGACAACATGCTTCCTGCTGCTGATGCTTGTTAAAAAAATAATGCATTAATGAAATTTGTGACTGAACTCCTTGGGGGAATATTGTATGTTTCCAGCTCTATTTTACCCACATTCTGCCATATATTTCATGTTATAGTAGTCTCAGATGATGACTCAGCACACGTTCATTTTAAGAACACTTTCACTGCAAATTTGACAAAACGCAAAAAAGGTACAATGTGAGATTTCTAAAGATAGCTACAGCATTCAACCCAAAATCTGAAAGGGACAAGGTGTAGAGCATGCTTTCAGAAGTCTTAGAAGAGCAACACTCCAATGCGGAAATTACAAAACCCAAACCACCAAAAAAAGAAAATCAACCTTATAATAGTGGCATCTGACTCAGAGGATAAAAATGAACATATGCCACTCTGCACTGCTTTGGATTGTTATCATGCAGAACCTGCCATCAGCATGGATGCATGTCCTCTGGAATGGTGGTTGAAGCATGACGGGACATATTTATTGCAACACTGGCTACAACAGTTCCATGATAACACCTGTTCTCACTTTCAGGTGACACTGTGAACAAGAAGTGGGCAACATTATCTCCTGCAAATGTAAACAAACTTGTTTGTTTGAGCAATTGGCTGAACAAGAAATAAAACTGAGTGGACTTGTAGGCTCTAAAGTTTTACATTGTTTTATTTTTGAATGCAGGTATTTTTTGTACATAATTCTACATTTGTAAGTTCAACTTTCATGATAAAGAGATTGCACTACAGTACTTGTATTAGGTGAATTGAAAAATACTATTTCTTTTGTTTTATACAGTGCAAATATTTGTAATCAAAAATAAATATAAAGCAAGCAATGTACACTTTGTATTCTGTGTTATAATTTAAATCAATATATTTGAAAATGTAGAAAACATCCAAAAATATTTAAATTAAAAGGTATTCTGTTATTGTTTAACAGTGTGGTTAATCATGATTAATTTTTTTAATCGCTTGAGAGCCCTAATTATTATATATAAATGTACAGAGTTACTAAAACAACCACTTGGAATATTCCATTTGTAACCCCTTTCAAGCCTGCAACAGTTTCAACGGTTCTGCTGATAAACCTACTCAATCTACTACCTCATTCTACCTCTCATTCCATGACTCTCCTTTTCGTAGCCTTTAATATCTAATATGGAACCATGTCAAATTCTTTCAGAAGATATAACTATGCTATACCCACCAAATTTCCCTTGCGTATCATGGCACGGATACAACTACCCCACCACAAAAGTTACTTACCCCACTATTTCCTTTGCCTAATCCAAACTGACTCCTGTTAATCTAACTGTTTTTTTCCAGTTGTTCCCTCACCACATTCCTTAAAATAATTTCCTCAAAAAGCTACTGTTACATACATTGGCTTATAGTTTCTGGGTTTGCCTTTGGATCTTTTTTTTTACTAGATCTTAACACTTTCAAATCTTTAGAAATCTCTCAAAGCTACTAAAAAAACTTTTAAAGACCAATTAAAAAAGGATCATATTTATCTGCTTAATTCAAAACTTATCTGGATCTTGTTCTTTGTATACTTCAAATCTATCCAATCATTTTATAATCAATTCTGTTATCTGTAAACTACTTGTAATGTTATTTACCTGCAACAATATCGTTATACTATATACTGAAGCTCTACCTATGTTGCTCTTGGAAAAATGATCCATGACTCAGATACATCTCCACTTTCTTCTTCTGTATCAGATAAGTACACTGTTGATTTGTCTCTAAAAAGAATATTTCCTATTTGAAATTATATATGTAGTTAAGTTTTAATTAAGTATCTATTTTGTGTGAGAAAAAAAGGTCCTATATGTGATGGAGTACTTCATGAAGCAGGGGGAAAAAAAGGCTACCTAGGTTGTTTATTCAGGAGGTACACAGAAGGGAGAGAGAGATTCTGAATGAAAGGCTCAAGTTAGATCAGAAAGTTCATTGAGAGCGTCACAATTTCAGGATAACTGTACCTGTAGTCTCCTCCATGGTCGCGTGAAGGCACCCACTTAAAGGTTTCCAGCTCCCAGTTATCACCTCGGGTGGGTGGAGACCTACATCTCCTTCTTTTCTGACCAGGGGTTTTAAGGCTGCAGAGCTCTCGGCCCTACACTGCAATATCCCCAGCAAACCAGTCTGCCTAAAAGGCAGCATGTGCTTTGTTTTCTCTCTGGGCTATGATCAGTGTATTACTAGGGTTGCCAACTTTCTAATTGCACAAAACTGAACACCCTTGCCCCGCCGCTAGCCCCCACCCCTTCTGCAAGGCCCCGCCCCCTGCTCACTCCATCCCCCCTCTCTCCATTGCTCGCCCTCCCCCACCCGCACTCACTTTCACCAGGCTGGGGCATGAGGTTGGGATGTGGGAGGGTGTGAGGACTCTGGCTGGGGGCACAGGCTCTGGAGTGGGTCTGGGGATGAGAGGGTTTGGGGTGCGGGCTCCAGCTGGGTGGCACTTACCTCAGGCAGCTCCCGGAAGCGTCCTAGATCTCCGGCTCGTAGGCAGAGGGGCCAAAGGCTCTGAATGCTGCCAGCACCTATAGGCGCCTCCCCCACAGCTCCCATTGGCCACGGTACCCGACCAATGGAAGCTGCAAAGCTGGCGCTCAGGGTGGGGGCAGCCTGCAGAGCCCCCATGGCCACCCCTGCGCCTAGGAGCCAGACATGCCAGCCACTTCTGGGAGCCTCACGGAGCCAGGGCAGGCAAGGAGCCTACCTTAGCCCTACTGGGCCACTGACCGGACTTTTAGCAGCCTGGTCAGCACTGCTGACTGGAGCCGCCAAGGTCCCTTTTCGACTGTTCCAGTCGAAAACCAGACACCTGGCAACCCTATGTATTGCCAGCAGTTAAATTATCACACAGCTACTTCCAATCTAGCACCTTTATTCTTAAAATAAAAACATTACAGAGAAAGCATATAAAAACAATAAATGAACCTATATGCATGCTAAAAAGCTTACCAAAGACCACCTCGAACTCCAACATAAGACTCTGGTAGACGTCAGTCTTTTACACCCCAAAATTGTGTTTTCCCCGTGATTAAAAGTTCAAATTAAATCCTTAGATCAGGAACCAGAATGAAGTTTGGGCAGATCATCCATATCTTTATACAGCCCGGGTCTTTGATCTTGCCTTCCATAATAGGGAATGAGCAGGCAGTTGGCCTCTCCTCAAGGCATAGCTTCAAAAGGCTCGGTTTTTGCATAATCAGAGATGTGGAATTTGCATTAGCTATTCCCCTGGAATTCCCCAGGAAATCCACTTACTGTCCTAGAAAGTTCATACTTATCTGGCACAATTCAATATAGTCTCTTGAACTCCTTTACATGTTCCAGGTCTCACGTCTGTCACATCTTGCCCCTAGGGAAATTACATACAATCCCAGCCCACCTTAATACAATAAGGCCTTCCAAGGATATTGCAGGAAATTGTCATACCTGTCACACTGGGGATTCAATGCTTTGTTACCTGTCTGCCTCTGTTTAAAGGTCCCAGAGAATATGGATGTGTAGGTGAGTGGAATATCCATTCCTTCTTCTATAGGACAAGATAAGGGGTGTAGGTACATTCTAATGCAGAGGTTCCCAAAGTGTGGGGCGTGCCCCTCTAGGGGGGCATGGAGGACCCTCTGAGGGGGGCAGGGGGCCTAGGCCAGCTCCCCCAGGGTTGGGGAGGAAGCACTACCCAGCCCTTCCCCGCCCCCAGCTGTGCTCCGGTCCACCCTCCAGCCATGTCCCCAGCCTCGGCCACTGGCCGTGACTCTGAGGCTGGTGGCAAGGCTGGGAGTGGAGCCGTACCTGTCCATGGGCCCAGCTGCCAGCCCCCACCACAGCCTGGCTGTGGCTCTGCTCCGGCCCTTGCCCCCAGCAGGCCCCAGACTCACCCACAGTTGTGGCCCTAGCCTCAGCCCCCTTACCCCGTCCACATTCCCCCAACCCACCCTCCGCCCCAAGCCATGGCCCCGCTCCCGGCTTGTGGGGTTGGGGGGTTGCAGACAGGGGTAAGGGGCGGCACGACCCTCAGAAGTTGGGGACCACTGCCCTAATGTGTAGCAAACATAGGCATCCCTCACGCTTGCATGCTTAGTGGAAGGCTATGAGTTTTGTTCACAGAGGGGAAAATCCTCTTGATTCTGAGTATATATCCTTCACGGCAATTAAAAGAGAAGGCAAAGAAGCAATTCTCTGTCTGTCTCTCTACTAACCTCACTTCCTTAACTCCCACCCCTAGGAAGGGATTTATTTGACTACTATCAAACTCTTCTTTACTTTAGGATGGTTTATGCACAGTGGAACAAAAAAACCCTATGTGTTTTCTGGGGCTGTTTGAAAACCCTTGTAGACAAGGGAAAGCACTTTTTAATATTAAATTTTTCCTTAGATAAAAGCGCCTTTTCCCCATTCGGGTCATTGATTAGAGAACGGTGGCAAACAATGTTAAGGACATATTAGGTGCCCCTGACCAAAGACAGCCAGGAAGACCGTAAGCAGGTAACTTTCTGCAGCTAATTATGTTTATCGTATGTCCGTGAGAGGTGGGGTACCTGGGTGCAGGAACTCTTGAGAAGTGTCCAGGTCCAGTCTGTTACTACTCCGATGCCTGTTGCTAACAGCAAACGTCTACATCAAAGTGTATATGGGTGCATTATTCTGGCTGCAATACATCTCTACCTTTGTTTTATTTTGTTTCCATTTTTCTGTTACTAAATGGTCTGTTTGTAAAATTACAACATTCTTTATTGTGGAAATTCAGTAATAATTAATAAATAATAATAAAGTTGTATGCCATACAAAGGCCAAAATCTGTCTCGCCTCACTTTTTAACAACAGTCACAAACTAACCCTTCTGTAGCATTAGCTGTACTCATATTCTGGCCAGTTGAGGGCTCACATATATCACTGACACAGATTACTCACTCATCCCAGAAGCGATCCAATATGAGGCAGTGCAGTAAACACACAAGGCACACATCATGACTTCTGAGCTCTCTGGAATGTTCATCCACAGCCCAACACATGAGCTTGAGGAATGTCAACTCTGTGGGCCTGGGAAGAAACAAGACTGGGTCCCAATAGTTGCGCCCATCAGTCTACTGCTGCCTATAGCATCCACAGGGAAAAATGATGAGCCAGCCAGTGTTTGATGCTAAAATATTAACGGTTATATCTCATAAAAATCCACATCTTCATGTCAGAGAACTAAATAATGTATTCACTTGAGGATTGAAAGCTTGCAAAATGACACAATAACTTCTATGACTACCCCACCAATAAGCTGCATTTTTATTTGCAATAATATATGAATTGTCTCAATCAAAGAAGCTCAGTACAACAGCACACTACCACAAGACATTAGATACTAACAGAAACAAATAATTTCAGATAATTAGAAAACTTGTAGAAAATTTAGCTTTTCCCCCCCATTGTATTTATCAGAATGTGGCACAAAATAAGAGATTCTTACTTTCTTAATGACTGCCAAAACATTAAGAAAAAATGTAGAAGAAAATTGTGAAGATATTTCCTGATTGGGTAGATTAGAACAACTAAGAAGTATAGTCTTGCTGCATTTTGCTACATGCTTTCCCGTAAACCTCAGCCTGAAGAAGCATTCTGTTGTGTTCAGCTAAACCCCAAAAGGACAATAATTCAAGTTCTGTGTCTACAGACAACAAAACTTTAATTTTGCAATATTTTCTCAGTCTTATGGAGGAGATATTCTAAAAGTCAAGTAGTGACATTTTCTGGTAATTCTCACTCCTCTTCAACTGTATCACCACTTTGACAATTTTACTCCACCTCAGATGAAGAGCAAATAACCCAACGTGAACAATCCTGAAGAATTTTGTTTTAGCAGTTCTAGCTATGAACCACATACATTCAAGGGGATTCAATTTAGTCAGCTTCAGAGCAGTTCTTAACAGATTCAGAGATGTCTGAGTTCATGCTGCCAACTGACATGTAACATTGCACCCTGCTGAGATAGTGTTGCTAAAAGGTCAACATGTTCCCCCCTCCATATAACTATCTCAGGATGATACTCATGCAATAGCGCTTTTTGTGGCCGACACAGAACAATACACTTTTGACAACAATCTTTTTCCTTCCCTTCACTACCCATGCCATTCACATTATTAGTTGCTAATGTAACCATATTCTCTTACAAAGTCAAAACACCTTAATCTTTATATTTCAGATACTATCATTACTCACATATACATGAACACAATCCCATGTTCATGTATATGTGGGCCTGATCCTACATGCATGTGCTTAATTTCATGCACTGTGAGAGGTTTCATTTACTTTAATAGTGCTACTTACATTGCATAAAGTTAAACACGCATCAATCTTTACAGGATCAGGGGCAAAGGCACCAGTGTTGCAGTGAGACCCAACACAAGTGAACCTCTGCATTCATGCAATGCTCTACTGACTTCAGTGAGACTCTGTACAGGCACAGGGGTCTGTCTGCATAGACTTTCCTGCAGGATTGTGGCCTAATCTAGGGGAGACATATGTGAGCAACCCTATAGCTAGAGTGAGTTTATGATCACCATAAAAGAGGGAGAGCAGAGTTTTACAGTCTAATATGGCAACCAAAAATGAATAATTAAATTAATTTAAATTTTATCTCCTGGATCCCAGTCTAATGCCTCATGGTATAAATTTGGAAGAGATTACATAAATCATAGTACTTGTCTGGTAGGTAGTAGGTACCTACTTTACAGGCACAAAAGTACTTGAGAACAGTGTGATGTTTCAGTACAACAGTCACTTCCGTGAAATTTCCTTCTTAACCTTGACAAGAAAGTTACAATTTCCTGTAATATGAAAAGTAAGGAAATGCTTAAAATTTAAACAAGTTACAGTTCTAGGCTGTTCCAAAAATAACAAGCACGTGGTAAGGTAACAGGAAAACATACTCTTAATAAAAAACAAACCTTCTTTCAAGCTCTTGAGCATAAAATAGTTCAGAATAAAAATATACAGAAAATAAGGAGTTGAGGGGACACTTACTCCATAAAAGGTTGAATTGTTCTTTGTTAATTTTTCATTTCTTTTTTAATTGAAAGAATCTCAGAATTCTTGTATAATCAACTGCAAGATGTTGACACTGTAGTAACTGCTGCTAGTGTGCTTTCAACAGGTATACAGCCATCAGCTTCATATATTTGTACACTAACTTTATGATAACAGAAGACATTTAATTTAGACATACATAATGAAATATTCTACCCAATAGCTCGAGATGCTTGTGCAATCTTTTAAAAGACAAAAACTAAGGCCTCAATCCTACATATACTTACAACAAAGAATAACTTTGCTCATACAAATAATATTGTGTATAATGAGACTACTCATGCGAATAAAGTTATGCCACGTAGGTGTTTGTAGGGTGGGAAAATTCCCACAGTACAAAGAATTTATAAATTACTCTTTACCAGAAAGACGTAAGCCACTAGCAACAATACTACCTTTCTTCAACAATTCCCCTTCCTCAGGCTATTCTCTCCCCACAAAGCCTGGAAAAACAGATGACCTTTGCAGCATCTCCTGAAGAACAACAAACTGGGGCTCTGACAGATCTTGGGAATGAGAGAGATCCACATTTGAGGACACTACAAAGAAAAATTCCTCAATGTCTATTTCTTTTTCAAATGAAGTTATAAGTTACGGTGACAAAATATAACTGTTTAAGATTTTTATGCCAGTTCTTACTAAAAACTGTGTATCAGACATGAGAACCAATTTATTTAAATTAGTAGTCTTTCTTTAGGCAACATAATACTGTTGTGAAATAATGTTGCAGACACAAAATACCACACACTGGGATAATTCAAAGAGATTAAATAAATATGCTAGTCTGGACACAAAACTATGAACACTGGATGCAATGATCTAGGTATGTTTCCATTATTTCCCGTACCATAAGTTATGAATGGTCGAATGGATAAAAGCACTTTCAAAGGTGGACAGAAGCAGATTGCTTCGAAAATAAACACTGTAATATTAAACAAAAGGGTATGTTTTCCATATTGAATTTAATTAAATAAGTGTGCATATCAAAACAAATAATCTCTTCTTAAAATGCATTTTTAAAGTAGTTATTTAAAAATCTAAGCTGACATGTTCAAACTATTTTGAAACCATGTTTATTAAATACACTGTAATAAACAAAATGGAAAAGTTCACCATATTTAAGGAAACTTTGTAAGATTTACACCAAGACTTAAAGTGAGACCATCAACTTAAAAATACACACACACCCCTGCCTGAAATTATTTTACCTATTATACCTGAGATCATTATAATGGAAAAATTAGAGAGAAATGGTTTCCTTACTCTTTCAGTTTATTCTGGGTATCTGACAACACCATGTCTCATCATTTTCACTGTTTTTCCCTCTATAGTCAGAGTCACCTGTTTGTGTGGGTCTTTCACACTCCAACAGAAGAGAGAGAAAAACATTATTTTGAAAATGTGTGATTGCCAATTTAGGTGGGTTTACCAATGAGGGAGGTGGAGGGAGCTAAGGGCAGATGTAACACCTGAAACTAGTTTTAAGTCATTTTGTGAAGTTTACTAGATTTCAAGTTGAATAATAATTATACCAGAAGTCCAAATGAAAAGCAAGGAAATCTGTGTCCGCTTTACAAAGTTTGTCACTTTTCATAACTTCCTGGGACAAAGATTTCTGCTCAGCATTCTACACAGGACTTCAGCTAGTCACTGGTTCTACAACTACAAAGCTCAGAAGGGCTGTTGACAGGGAGTGATTCAATTAGCCTCATTTTACACAGAGGTCACCTGCCAATTCCCAAGGCTGAAATTCAGCACCAGCTCATTCCAGCGACCCCCCTCTCCCACACATACCTTTTATTGCACAGACTGGCGCCTGCCACTTATCACTTCCGTTTTCACCCAGCTCAATTTGTCCCCAAAATGCTTTTTAAAAGCCAAGCGTTTCATAAGGCAAAAGAGCTTGTTTAGCCTGTTAGCAGCGTTTGATGGGGAAGTAGGGCAATAGATCTGAGGTTTACCCTCCCTATCATGTTACCGCCCAGCTGCAGAAAAATCACCCCGTCCTCTAGAGACGCCAGCTGCCCCACATTAAAGTGTCACCTAATACATGACAAGTGTGTCAGCTCGCAAGGTTAAACCCTGCATCAAATGGCACAGAGCGCAAGGGGACAGAGGGCGCCTGCATTGCTGGACATGGCCTGCCTGGGAAGGAGAGCGAGTGAAACGCTGCCCGCTGGCTTGGTTCCCGGTTTGTAAAGTGGAAAGTTTCCTCCGCCACCGAGGCTGCTGGAGGGAGTTATGGTGCCAGCCCCTAGGAGCCCCCACCAGCTTCCTCCCCACCCCACCCCTCCAAAGCGCACTGATGGAGGGGAGGCTTGTAAACCGGGCCCTGCCCGCATGGCAACTGAGCCATTAGAACAGCAAGCCAGCCGGCCCGGCCGGCGTCCCGAGCGAGACTTGCACAACGAGTGCACTGGGCCAGCCGGGGAGAACAGGGCCAGCGGAAGTCTCGCGCCGCGATCGCTGTCTTCACCCCGGAGCCGAGTCCCCCGGGCGGCGGGGGACCAGCTGGGCAGCAGGGAATTTCCGAAGGCGCCGGAGGGTGCGAGCTGGGAGCGGTGCAGAGTTTGGGGCGGGAGCTCCGCCTCTGGGTCCCCTCTTACCTTTTGGTCCACGATGGAGCAAGCCATTTCCCGGACGTGCGCCAGGCTGAAATCCCCCGAGGAGTCCTGCAGCAGCAGCACGGGCTCCCGGCTCAGCCCGATCTGGAGGTGAAAGGAGATGCCGCCGCCGGGAGCAGCCCCCGCCGCCGGCTGCAAAGGGCTGGGCGGCCGGATCACCGGAGGGGCGCTCATGGAAAACTTCCCGCAGGAGCAGGAGCAGCAGCAGGGGTGGCGAGAGAGGGGCGGGGAGGAGAGAGGCAGAGAGACACAGCGGCGTGAAAAGTTGGTGGGAGCCCCAGGCGCGGTGCAGATCCCCCCGCCGAGTGCCAGGGAAGCCCCGGCGCCGCTCCCGGGTGAAAATGGCGGGGGGCGGGGGAGGAATCGGATGCAGACAGGAAAAGGCGGCGAGACGCCCACAGCGAGGGGGGAGCCCAGCCCAGCCGAGGTGCCGCCGCCGCCGCTGCTGGCTCTGGCTGCGGACTGAAGGCGGCGGTCAGCGCGCCTCACGCTGCGAGCCCGGGGGGAGGGAGGAGGCGGCGCAGCCATGAGCCACCACACGGCGGCCGCCGGAGCAGCAGCCGGCCCGGCTCCCAAGTGTCCGGAGAGGGCTGAGGTGCCCGCCTCCCTCTAGCCGCCAGCCAGGGATCTCACCCCCGCCCTTGGACCGCTTCGTTTCTCCCTTCAAGACAGCTAAGCCCCAACCCCACCGCACGGCGCCAAGTTCTTCGCTTCCCGCTTCTCTCCCGGGACACCTGGGGTCCGCACCTCCCGCCCCACCCGAGGCTTTCTTCTCCCCGCCCTCAGCCTCCTCCCGGCGCTCCCCGCCCCGAGCCGGCTCCCTGCAGGCGGGAGAGCGCCTGTCTGGTCCACGAGCATCCCCGGCCCGGGCGCAGTACCTTCAAAGCCGCCTTCATCCTGGCCGCTGCCCTGCTGCCGCTGCTGCCCGGAGGGCAGAGGCTACGACACCTGGAGGCAGAGCGCGAAGAAAATGGGGGAAGCTTGGGGATTGCTCTGTGGCAGCGGAGCGAGCTCTCCCGGGCTGGGGGGACCGCAAGCGTTGGCTTGCGAGGGCGGGGAGATTTGCATGCAAGTAGGAGCTCAACCCTGTCACCAGCTCCTACCGACTGTCGCACGCGTTCCCTTCCAGCGGAGCCATTCCCCCCAGGAGCCAGTCACATACTGGCGGGGGAGGGAGGTGGTGAATGGCACCGCGGGAGGGGAGCTGGCTGTTCCCTGCTATTTGCTCAGGGTGCTCCTCCTCGGTGATTTATTTGTAGGGGAGAGGGGGAATCCATCCCATCCTCTTCCCGAAAATAACTTCCGCTCTAGGGAACGTACAGTCTGCGATTTCAGTTGCTAAGTGGGAACTCTCTAACACAAAGATCAGGCAGCCTTTCTAACTTTAAAGCACAATGCACGTGGCATCTGTTTGCATATGCCTCCATACAGTAAGGCCAATGGCAGGTGACACTTAACCTAAGCTATTAGCACTGAACTCCCCTTGGAAATGAACTTTGGGAGTGAACTTTGAATAGCCTGAATACCAGATTAGTCTCTTAATTATTCGTATGGCATCTAGGCATGAAGGTGATGAGTGTAATAACATGCGTTTAATAAGCAGAGCTCGTCAAACATTTTCAAAACTTTTTTTTCTAAACAAATTGTCAACATTTATGTTCCGTTTTTAATTGGATGTGTTGTTAGGGCACTGTTTACCTGGGTCTGCAGTTTAAAGAACTGGGTTTTATTTCCACCTAGGAATTTTTCACATACACACACACAGAACGAGATTGCTTGTAAATTCTTCTGAATCATTATAATCCTTGCCAGATTTTCTTCAAATTATTTCCATTTTTATTTCTGTCTTCTCCATAATACCATGCATGGCTATCTTATCATGTTTATCAGTCACTTTACAGGTCACAAATATTTCTTCTTGCATTTAAAGGCTAAGATTTGCATTTTAGTTTTAAATTAGCATTTCCAAACATATTCTTCTATTTTGGCTTTACTGCTGCAAATACACATAGTGCTTCTGCTATGTCTACAATGTTTCCTTTTATTATATATGTTACATACATATGAGTTGCTCTTCCATCTTTTTACGCCAATTATCCTGGTTACATCATTATGACAAATAGTGTTAATGTTTTATAACAGTTCCTGCTGTCTTATTTTATTGTCCTCCTATCCAGTATATGACCACTTTTGAAAAAGACAGTTTATTTGCAGTCTCTTTATAGCCACCCGAAACTAGCATTGAGTACAGGAAAACTATAGCCAAAAGTCCTTTCATTTTGGAAAGTCACTATATCAGTTGCCTAGAAACTGTCCATCCTTGAATCTTTTTGATCCATCAAGTTCTAGTGATATCACAAATCCTTGATACTTGTTTTACAGTAGCGCCTAGAGGCCTCAATATCATATCTGGGTTAGCTGCTTCAAACACTATCCAGCGATTTTAAAATCATATGTGATAGCAAACCCAACACCTTCCCAAGCAGTTTCCTGGTCCCTACTAATTCTTCCTGCTTCAGAGCTGCACTTTCATAGAAGCCAGGCATTTCTGGTGCTAACCTTTTTAATTTGGCAGAGCAAAGCACCTGCAGTCCTTGTGTGGCTATTTGGCAAATGACAGCTGCCCAGTATATCTTGCTCTCTTCTAGCTGGCAGGAACCTGTTTCTGCAGAGGTTTTAAAAACAAAAAAATCCTACTTCTGCCCCTGTGCCAAGGAGTAACAGATGGCCGGGGCCTTGCAGGACAGCTTCCCAGTGAAGGAGAATTCAGTAAGGCAAAGTGAGGTTATTTTATTTAGATGTATTTAGACATATACACCAGTCCTAGAACAGAGATGGTCACAAACAACAAGCAGGTAATACTTTCAGGAATATCATCTTAATACCTCAATCCCAAGGATCATCTCATCCTCAAGAATTTACTCCAGTCACAGATCAAGACAGAGAATGAACTGCTGCTCAAACAGTCCTTGACCCAAAACTTAGCATAACAAAATTAACACCACCATACAGCATATCTTCCCAAAACTGAATATTTTGCTCACACTCTAAAGGTGCATCTGCCTTTATGGCAGAGTGCAGAGTACATACACTGCACACCTCACTAGCACAGGTATAAATAGCAGCGTAGACAATGAGGCATAGCTTTGATGAGTAGGGTGCCCTACACACCAGAACCCCTTGCGTATGCACTGTACACAGCTCCCTACATGTCCAAGGAGTGCCTTCCATGTCTACACTGCTATATAGCAGGGTAGTGTCCTCCTGTCTCCCCACTGCCAGAGACTTTCCCCACCACAATGAAAAGCTGTGGCAGAAGGGAGCTGCCAGAGACTTTCCCTGCCATGTGTAGATATGCATCTCAGTGAAAAGCATGGACACAGCATGTAGCTACACATGTAGTGTCTTTATTCTACTGCACCCCTAAGTGTAAACAGCCTTAGAAAAAGAATTTGGACAATTATGTATAACATTGCCACCTGGTGACACCAGACATATATTGTTGAAGAAATGACACATTTTCATAGGACTGTTTTGCTAAACAGCAGTGGAACACTCTTATCTGTTCAACATGTGTATCCAATTATGCAAGGGCTCTTTTCTTGTCCCCAGAGCAATGTATAGTGCATCAACTGTGTTGAGGAAAATTCAATGGCAAGAGCATCTCATTTCCCATTGCTTAAGCCAGGGGCAGATTGTTTCTTTACTTTGTTCTTCCCCCAGGGTTTTTAATAGGATGAGATGGAAGGCTGCTAGATCATGTTTTTCTTCCACCCCACATATATGTGATCAGGGAAATAGGGATTTCCTCTCCCTTCTTTCCCTGAGTGGGATGGATCTCTTATATGCATTGACTGGCTGCGAGGGAAATGATTTAACATAATTCCTTTGCTATTCTTCCTGTCAATTCAATTTTTGCCTCTGCTGAGCTGTAAAGATTGTTCTGTACAGAACAGTAGCCCACTGTGGAGAAGGAAACTGACAAGACAAAGCTGGAGACAACAGCAGCAGCTTATCCTTGAACATTAACCTCCTCCACCTACAACAGAACAAAAGTTGGGAGTGACAAAAATGCTGTAATCACATCCACTAAAATGACTTCCATGCTTGCATTACTACTACTGGCTTTGTTCTGTTTTTCAAGCCTCCACTCTTCTCAGTCTAGCTATTTAAAGTGTATAGCTCATGAAAAAGAAACATCTAAAATCCCTAACATCTTTGTCTATCATGACAAGATGATGTACTTTCATTGCCACTTTTCTTTGGATGATAACATAGTTCCATGCCCAAATGAGCTTAAATTATAAGGCCCTGATCCTTCTGTACTGAAATCAAAAGTAGTTTAACCACGGATTTCAATGGAATGGAATAGAGTTGATAATGTCTAGCTTGGGACACTGCAAACTAGGCCCCCTTTATTCTTTTTTACCCTATTGCTCTGTGCTCCCTGCTATGCACATCTTCATGCAATGTCCTGCCTGAGTGACCAAGCAACAGGTTCAACTGCCACCTTGCAATGGTGAGGATCCCTTGTGGGCTAGTTTCTGCTTTACCATGGTTCTGTGGCCTGCTGGCAATATCGGTTGGTGGCTTCTCCATGGAGCTGTGAGCACAGGTGCTTGGGTGTTAGGGTTCACTGAAACCACTGACACCTGCACCTTTTCTGGCAAGAGGGAGAACCTGGTTCTTAACTATGTGCAATGTGCCAGCTTGCACCCCCTCTTCCACCTGCTCCAGCACTTTTTATTGAGGTTCAGACTGCATCTTTTCCTTGCACTTGTTCCTCTACTCACTTCCCATCTGTGGCCCCACAAAATACAAAGACTTCCTCAGCAACCTCCTCCTAGTATTAAACCAGTGGCTATCCATCAGCCCAGGAAAAAGAAGCTGGATAGGGTGGGGAGATCTCTGCAACACTGGGTCCTTTTTCTGGTCCTTTCTCAGTTCACACATATGGGCAGGAGGGAGGATCTACTGCTTTCTTGTGCTCCTCAGACAATGGGCATTGTTTGGGGTTCTCTGCTCAGTGTCTCCCACTGGATCCATGTTTTGACCCTATGACCTAAAACCTCATCCATGGTTTTTCTTTTTTTGTTCCTCCATAATTTGTTCATTTCTTGGTTCTGCAGCCCTTCCCTCACCTGAGGGCTGGTTCTTTTGCTGCTTTAGTAGGCAGAGCATTCCACCATCATTACAGCATAATCAGCTGGCTAGGGGTATGAGCAAACTGTCAATACAATAAAACTCCATACAGTTTCAAAGATGTCTGACATGAACAACAGAAATTTGTTATAGAAGATTAGGTTCCATGGAGAAGTGAAGAATACAAGATGTGAAATTCCTTTGAATATGTTCCTAGTATCACACTTTCCAATTAAACTGTAATGTGTGGGGGGCAGGGTATTTAAATATCTGAATCTTGCATGAGGACAGAACAAAAACTTTGGAACAATTTGAAAATCAATTATGGCATAAATATTCAAAATGGATGTATAATTTTTTGCAACTGCTGCGATTCTGAAAATGTGCTATGCCTAGCTACAGGCACCTAAATTGCTTCTGTTTCCAGGATTATTTATTTCCAGAATCATTGCAGCCACTGAAAATTTTACTGCTTCTAACTTGTCAAAAGCCCCCATTTTAATTGGAAGCAGTCATGTCTTATGTAATAATCTTAACCATGCAGTGTATTGTGGATTTTAACTTACAGCTTTCACAGAGATGTCTGGAAATCTTCACTACTCTGTTTTTATTTGCTACTTGCCAGTAATGATAAACACTATATTTCAGATAGACTGACAACACCTCCTACTTCCCATTACAAGGCCCTGTTTTCAGTTGCTTATATCTTTACCAAACTTTAATTGCACTACAGTTTTTCCTGCCAGGTGTCTGCCTCAGGCTGAATTTAAAAAAAAAATTGGGTACCCAGGCAACATGGAGGAGGCAGCTACCTGATTCAAATGCAGAGGGGACAAAAGTTACACGGGGGGTGCGAGAAGTAAATTGGGACAAGGACTGAAACTGGAACTACTGGAGGAGAGACTGGCACTGGTTATGAAAGAAGACTGGTAACTGGAGGAGGAAGGAGAAGGCTTGACTAGTTAGACAGGGACTGGGATCCAGTGAGAAAAAATGGGGCAGCCAGTTGTCTGGAAGAGGGGAAACACTTAGATTGGACATGGAGCGAGGAGGAGGAGGAGAGACTGAGGGTATGTCTACACTACAAAATTAGGTCGAATTTATAGAAGTTGATTTTTTAGAAAGCGATTTTATACAGTCAATCGTGTGTGTCCCCACTAAGCCCCACTAAGCGCATTAAATCGGCGGAGTGCGTCCACAGTACTGAGGCTAGCGTCGACTTTCGGAGTGTTGCATATGGGTAGCTATCCTACAGTTCCTGTAGTCTCTGCTGCCCATTGGAATTCTGGGTTAAGCTCCCAATGACTGATGGGGCAAAAACATTGTTGTGGGTGGTTTTGGGTACATGTCGTCAGTCACCCCTTCCTCCGTGAAAGCAACGGCAGACAATCGTTTCGTGCCTTTTTTCCGTGCGGGCGCCATACTGCTTTCAGCAGATGGTGCAGTAGAACTGCTAACCATCATCGTCATCCACCGCTTCCACTGCAACTCTGCTCTCCTGCTCTCCTGGTGCTATGAATCCACCTCGCAGGTCCTCTACATGACCATCGTCATCCACCGCTTCCGCCGCAACTCTGCTCAGCTGCTCTTGTCTCGCCATACCACGACAAGCATGCAGCCCCCTCAGCAGTTGTGTCATCGGCAGCAGATGGTGCAGTAGGTCTGCAAAACTGTTCATCCAACCACCGCTTCCCCTGCAACTCTGCTCTCCTGCAGACACCATACCACGGCAAGCATGGAGCCCACTCAGATCACCGCGGCAGTTATGAGCATTGTAAACACCTCGCACATTATCATGCAGTATATGCAGAACCAGAACCTAAAAAACCAGGCCAGGAGGCGACAGCAGCACAGTGACAAGAGTGATGAGGACATGGACACAGACTTCTCTCAAAGCACGGGCCCTGGCAATATGGCCATCCTGGTGGCAATGGGGCAGGCTCATGCCATGGAATGCTGATTCTGGGCCCGGGAAACAAGCACAGACTGATGGGACTGCATAGTGTTGCAGGTCTGGGATGATTCCCAGTGGCTGCAAAACTTTCGCACGCGTAAGGGCACTTTCATGGAACTTTGTGACTTGCTTTCCCCTGCCCTGAAGCGCAAGAATACCAAGATGAGAGCAGCCCCCACAGTTGAGAAGCGTGTGGCAATAGCCCTGTGGAAGCTTGCAACGCCAGACAGCTACCGGTCAGTCAGGAATCAGTTTGGAGTGGACAAATCTACTGTGGGGGCTGCTGTGATGCAAGTAGCCAACGCAATCAAAGATCTGCTGATATCAAGGGTAGTGACCCTGGGAAATGTGCAGGTCATAGTGGATGGCTTGCTGCAATGGGATTCCCTAACTGTGGTGGGGCCATAGACGGAACACATTTCCCTATCTTGGGACCAGAGCACCAAGGCAGCCAGTACATAAACCGAAAGGGGTACTTTTCAATAGTGCTGCAAGCATTGGTGGATCATAAGGGGCGTTTCACCAACATCAACATGGGATGGCCGGGAAAGGTTCATGACACTTGCATCTTCAGGAACTCTGGTCTGTCTGAACAGCTGCAGCAAGGGACTTACTTTCCAGACCAGAAAATAACCACTGGGGATGTTGAAATGCCTATAGTTATCCTTGGGGACCCAGCCTACCCCTTAATGCCATGGCTCATGAAGCCATACACAGGCACCCTGGACAGTAGTCAGGACCTGTTCAACTATAGGACGAGCAAGTGCAGAATGGTGGTAGAATGTGTCTTTGGACGTTTAAAAGCGCGCTGGCACAGTTTACTGACTCAGACCTCAGCGAAACCAATATTCCCATTGTTATTACTGCTTGCTGTGTGCTCCACAATCTCTGTGAGAGTAAGGGGGAGACATTTATGGCGGGGTGGGAGGTTGAGGCAAATCACCTGACCGCTGGTTACACACAGCCAGACACCAGGGCGGTTAGAAGAGCACAGCAGGGTGCACTGCGCATCAGAGAAGCTTTGAAAACCAGTTTCATGACTGCCCAGGCTACAGTGTGACAGTTCTTTTTGTTTCCCCTTAATGAAAACCGCCCCCTTGGTTCACTCTACTTTCCTGTAAGCCAACCGCCCTCCCCTCCCCCCTTCAATCACCGTTTGCAGAGGCAATAAAGTCATTGTTGTTTCAAATTCATGCATTCTTTAGTAATTCATCACACAAATAGGGGAATAACTGCCAAGGGGTGGGGAAGGAGGGAAGCACCGGGTGGGATGGGGGAGGAGGGAAGGACAAGGCCACACTGCACTTCACTTCAAAACTTATTGAATGCCAGCCTTCTGTTGCTTGGGCAGTCCTCTGGGGTGCAGTGGTTGGGTGCCCAGAGGGCCCCCCCCCCACAATCTTGGGTGTCTGGGTGAGGAGGCTATGGAACTTGGGGAGGAGGGCGGTTGGTTACACAGGGGCTGCAGTGGAGGTCTGTGCATTTCCTGCACCTCAACCATATGCCAGAGCATATCAGTTTGATCCTCCAGTAGCCTCAGCATTGTATCCTGCCTCCTCTCATCACGCTGCCGCCACCTCTCCTGTTGCTCCAGCCATCTATCCTCTCGCGCGTCCCTCCTGTCCTCGCATTCATTTTGTGCTTTCCTGGACTCTGACATTGTCTGCCTCCACACATTCTGCTGGTCTCTGTCAGTGTGGGAAGACAGCATGAGGTCAGAGAACATTTAATCACGAGTGCGTTTTTTCACCTTCTTATCTTCACTAGCCTCTGGCACGGAGATGCTAGTGGCAGCATTGAAACATTTGCAGCTGCGGGAGGAAAAAAAGGGAAAGTAAAATTGAAAAAGACACATTGGCCATTTAAAAGGAGGGGTTGATGTTTTTGCTTTAACGTGCAGCACAAACCCAATTAAACCTCCCCCCACACACCCAGTTCTCTGGGATGATCGCTTCATCCCTCCCCACACCACATGGCTAATAATGGGGATGATTTCTTTTCAGCCACAGGCAAACAGCCCCGCAGGAACAGCCACCTCTGAATGTCCCCTTAATAAAATTCCCCTATTTCAACCAGGTGACCATGAATGATATCACTCTCCTGAGGATAACACAGAGAGAAAAAGAACGGATGTTGCTTGAATGCCAGCAAACACCTGGACCACATGCTGCTATGCTTTCTTATGCAATGATTCCAGACTACATGCTACTGGTCTGCTGTGGTAAAGTGTCCTACCATGGAGGACGGAATAAGGCTGCCCTCCCCAGAAACCTTTTGTAAAGGCTTTGGGAGTACCTCCAGGAAAGCTTCATTGACATATCCCTGGAGGATTTCTCCTCCATCCCCAGACATGTTAACAGACTTTTCCAGTAGCTGTACTGGCCACGAATGCATTCCAAGTCATCAGGGCAAATTAATCATTAAACATACTTGCTTATAAACCGTGTATTATATTTACAAAGGTACACTCACCAGAGGTACCTTCTCTACCTTCAAGGTCCGGGAGCCTGGGTTGGGAGGTTATTGGCTCCAGGGTGATAAACAGTTCCTGGCTGTCAGGGAGAACAGTTTCTCCGCTTGCCTGGTGTGTGCTATCTTCAACCTCCCCCTCCTCATCACCTTCCTCATCCCCAAAATTCTCATCCCTGTTGCGTGAGACTCCCTTGCAGGAGTCCACATACAGATATGGGATAGTTGTAGGGGCACCCCCTAGAATTGCATGCAGCTCATCATAGAAGCAGCATGTCTGGGGCTCTGACCCCGATCAGGTGTTTGCCTCTTTGGTTTTTTGGTACGCTTGCCTGAGCTCCTTAAGTTTCACATGGCACTGCTGCGGGTCCCTGTTATAGCCTCTGTCCTTCATGATCTTGGAGATTTTTTCAAATATTTTGGCATTTCGTCTTTTGGAATGGAGTTCTGATAGCACGGATTCGTCTCCCCATACAGCGATCAGATCCAGTACCTCCCGTTCAGTCCATGCTGGAGCTCTTTTGCGATTCTGGGACTCCATGGTCACCTCTGCTGATCAGCTTGCCATGCTGGCCAAACAGGAAATGAAATTCAAAAGTTCGCGGGGCTTTTCCTGTCTACCTGGTCAGTGCATCTGAGTTGAGAGTGCTGTCCAGAGCGGTCACAATGGAGCACTCTGGGATAGCTCCCGGAGGCCAATACCGTCAAATTGCATCCACACTACCCCAAATTTGACCCAGCGATGTCGATTTCAGTGCTAATCCCCTCGTCAGGGAGGAGTACAGAAATCGATTTTAAGAGCCCATTAAGTCGACATTATGACTTTGTTGTGTGGATGGGTGCAGGGTTAAATTCATGTAACACTGCTAAATTTGACCTAAACTCGTAGTGTAGACCAGGGCTGAGACTGGCTGCACAGGGAGACTGAATGGAGTACGCAGTGGAGAGGAAGGGGGCAGGAGGAGAAGAGACAGATCTGAAAAGGAGCTGAAGTAGAGATTGAAGGAACAGCCCAGGAAGGGAGACTGGGCCTGGTAGCTAGTGGGATTGGGACTTGGACAGTGAGCCTGAAGAGGGAGTGGCTGGGAAAGGAGATTGTGACTGGGATCAGAAGCCTGAGAAGTGGAGACTAGGGCTAGGTAGACTAGGAGAATGGGCAAAGATTCAGGAGTTGGGTAGAGACAGGAGTGGGACTGGGACAGGCTGGAGGGAATGGGGGAGAAGAGGGCAAGCTTAGGGGTGTTATGGTGCAGGTTGGGTGTCTCCCAGCAAGCATGTCTTTGATCAATGGATTATTACAAACTTTGTTGAAGCTGATGGCATGCCAGCTGACTTCCATTCAGGCTCGCAGGCAGCTATGACCTTTGCTCTGTGAAAGACTTTTGAGGTGCTGCATTCCTGGCTACAACAATTCAGAAAGCACAACAGCCAGTATTGGTGATTGGGCCAAAGTGAGAGATCAATTCATTGTGGAAGTTATCTAGATCAGGAGACTAAGACCACGTCTTCCCTAGCATTTATCTAAGAAAAACTTTTGTTGCTCAGGATGTGAAAAAGCACCCCCTTGAGCGACATAAGTTTTGCTGGCATAAGTGCTTGTGTACACAGTGCTATGTCAGCAGGAGATGCTCTCCTACCGACTTAGCTACTATTGCTTGTTGAGCTGGTTTTATTATGTCAAGTTGGTTTTATAATGTGTTTAATCCTGCATCTTGGCAAGGAGTTAGACTAGATGACCCTTGTGATCCCTTCTAACCCTATGTTTCTATGATTCTATTAATTTGTTTACTGTTGCTTTAGTAGGACTTTTGCACCCTGTCACAAATATTTTTTTATTTTGTATCATCTTTGGTGTAGAAATTTGACACATTCCTCAGGACAGACAGAACACCTTCCTCCTCCTCTTGTATTTGGACATCATTCCTACTAGGGTCTCCTGCTTTCCATGCTCAAATAACTGGAAAAGCAGGCCTTGTGTGATGTTCAGAAACGACAGTAATAGGGGACATTTTAGTAACCTAAATAGAAGTGTTGTCTCAGATGGGGACAAAGGACCTTTGTGAATGAACTCACTCCTATTTAGAAGGGGGAAACAGAGGTTATCTGTGGACAACTTGACCCAGTGGCTTCAGGGGAGACCAACTTTAAACTAGACAGGAAGGACTGGTATTTAATATTTGTGTTAAACTGAATGAACTTTAAAACTCCCTTCTGACAAAATTTTGAGAGCTCTACCACCTGTGCAGTGCTTCTTGCCCTGAAGAAAAGTTTGACAAATTCCCTATTTTCTCAGAAGTCATCCCTCCACTCATTCTGTAGCTGGGCCATGAGCCTGAGAGTTTAGTAGATCCAACATCACTTTCTTTCATTTTAGGAGTAATGATTTATAAATGAGAAACAAATTAATCCAAGAGTAAGATTTGTGGTGGAGGGAGTGCGATGGGGTATGGCAACCAGGGGTTAAGGAGATGTTCTGGGGTCAGCCAGCCATGCCACACTACACCTGTAAGAGATGCACAAACTGGAGGAGTTGTTAAAAGGGAGCAGAACAGCTCACTTATGGGAAAACTAGGGAAGAGAAAAGATTGCTACCTTGCAGCCCCTGAGAAAAGAGCTGAGAGAAGACAGACTCTCTTCCCCTCAACAACAGGGCTGGCCCACAACATTTTGGCACCTGAGGCAGGGAGCTCAAATGATGCCCCCATGCCCCCTCGCTTGGGCCAAATCTTTGAAAAGTCTCAATTCTGCCGTCTTCCTGTTCTACTCCTCTCATGGTACTGCTCTGCTACCTACCCCAATAAAGGAGAATTAACAACTTAAAATGACATGTTCAAAAATTTTAAGTAACACTTAATTTTCAAACGTCTGAACAGCAAATGTAACTTTTCTTGTCTGCATAGTAAACACTGGCATTTTCATCTGTTTGAATAATCAAAGTAGTGCTTTCTGTGCCTTCTTGTTTGCAAAGATTTGAACTGCTTCCTGAAGGTCCACAGTCTGGGCCAGCTCATGCTCTATTGAGATGGTTGCAAGGCTGACCAGCCTCTCCTGTGTCATTGTGGAGAGTAGATGTATTTTTATTAATTTCAGCGTGGAGAAGCTGTGTTCTCCACTGGCAACTGTTACAGGAAGTGTCAGAAGTATGCGTAGAGCAATAAAAGCATTTGGAAAGAGGGTGGTCATCTTATTTGTGCGCATATATTCCAGAACAGCCTTTGGAGTTGATCCTGCTGAAATGCATCTTGAAAGGGCTTTTAGTTCATCACCTAAATCAAACGCATCAATATCGCACATGTCATCATGTGTCAACACTGACTCTAGTGCCCTGCATTGCTGGCATCAGTCTTCTTCAGGTATAGTGAGGAGTTTTGGAATATCATACAACATCCGAAATATACTGCTGTGTTCCATAAGCTGCATGAAACGTTCTTCAACTGACTGTATTGCACAATCTAGCACCTGGTTGAAGAATTCAACTTTGAGTTGTTGTTTGGGGTCTCTTACGGGATTATCCCATGCCTCTTAATGAAAATGTCTTCTTCGGTGACTCTTGTATTCTTGAATGGGTGTGAAAATAGCTTCAGTGTGACGTTCCTCTGCCAACTTCTGTGCACTCTTCAGAATGTTTTGAAATCCCTCATCTGACCAGTAAGACTATAGGTATGACTTTGCTTTGTCCAGTTGTTCCATTGCTCCAGATATATCAAGGTGAACACCTTGGAGTCTCTTGCTTACAACATTTATTTCAAACAGTATGTCATGCCACAACACTAAGCCACACAGACATTTGAAGTTATGTATGTTTCTGGTGATTCTATTTCCCTCTGCCACTGTTCTCCCATGAACAGTTCCTGTCATAGCATTGTCCTCCATAATGGCAACTATGGCATCATGTATCTTCCCAGTTTGGTGTTTGATAGGCTTTATTGCCTCTACTTGACTTTCTCATCATGTGGCACTCAGTGTCAGAGAGGATGTTCCCAGATGTTGCTTCAAAATTTGCCATTGATGAGTTGATGCAGAGAAAAATACATAGATGATTTGAATTACATTAAAAAATTCAGCAGCCTCACTAGAAGCTGATGCTGCATCACTGACCACCAAGTTCAATGAATGAGAACTGCATGGGACAAAAAAAGCTCGAGGGTTTAACTCTCAGATCCGTGTCTGCACTCCTCTGTTCTTTCCTCTCATGTTGGCACCATTATCATAGCCCTGACCTCTCATGTCAGCTATCGCAATTCCCGTATCTTCCAGCTTTTTAAGAAGCACATTTGTCATACCAGCTCCTGTAGTATCATCAATGTCAATAAATTCTAGAAAATGCTATCTGACAGTCACTATTGCAGGGACATTTTCACTAGGTTCTGTTGTTGTTACAAAACGCACCATTAAAGTCATTTGTTCCATATGGCTGATGTCAGGTGTGCAGTCCAGAACAACAGAGTAATATCTTGCTGACTTCAGATCTGCCACAACCTTCTCTTTGACTTTTTTTGCCAGTAAATGTATGATCTCATTTTGAATTGTTTTTCCAAGGTAGTGGTGTGTGTACATTTCTTGGGTGGTGACTCTTCTTAGATGCTCCTAGAGTACAACATCAAACTCAGGCATCAGCTCCACAATGTTAAGGAATTTTCCATTGTTTGGCACATACCGCTGATCTGAAGTGCCACGCTGTGCTAGGTTGATGAATCTTCATCGGATGAATGCATCTGATGAAGTGAGCGGTAGCTCACGAAAGCTTATGCTCAAATAAATTGGTTAGTCTCTAAGGTACCACAAGTACTCCTTTTCTTTTTGCGAATACAGACTAACACGGCTGTTACTCTGAAACCTGTGCTAGGTTTTGGGTAGCAAGCATTCTGACAATGGCAATGAGCCTTTTCAGAACATTTTGCCAGTAAAGAGACTCTGATGCAATCTTCTCTTGATGCTGATCATCTATGGTGGCCTTTAACCTTAGTCTCATCTCAAGCTCTTTCCACCTATGGAATGCTCTCTGGTGATTTGCTGCCTTCTCATGGCATGCCACAGTGTCTAGCCAGATTTTTCCAATCCTTTGTTCCTGTAGAACCCAATGTGGCTGGAACATTAGACTGGAAGAGTTTGCAACAAAAACAGTATGCAGTATTCTGGGTTTTTGAGTATATAAGCCATGGCCTCTCCACTTTGTCACCATTGGGGAGTTCACACCAGTAATGTGTTGGATGGAAACTTCTATTTTCATTGTCTTTGGGGAATGTGAAGTTTTTCACTTGCTGTGGCCCATGCAGTACAAGGAAGTCCCTCAGGCTACTGCTCAAGTGGGTCCACAGTCCTGGATCATCTAGATTTAAGGAACTAAACTCAGCAGCAGCTGTTTCTTGCGCCTCCACCACACTCTTCTCTGATCTACACTTTTCTTCAGGAATGTGCATGGTTACATCCATTTGAGATGGAGATATGGATGCTGCAGTAGCTGCCAGGTCACCTGCACTCTGACTAACTGGGAGATCAGGCACCTCCTCACCACTCACATCCTCACTGGGGCCGGAAGGCTCACCGTGAACATTTGTGTCTGTAAAAAGAAAAGGAGTACTTGTGGCACCTTAGAGACTAACAAATTTATTTGAGCATAAGCTTTCGTGAGCTACAGCTCACTTCATCGGATGCATTCAGGAGAGCTCCTTCCTGCTTAGATAGAAAAGCTTCCTTTGCTTTCTTTCTTTTTCTGAATGCTGCCCCAGAGGGGTGTTTTCTTCTTTCACTCATGACTGCAGTTCTGTGCCAGCTATAGTGGCTCTCAATACTCAATTGAAGGGGAAAAATAAGCAGGCTGGTAACAGGGCATGAGTGAGGGAAGATATCAGCGTCTTAAGGGCCTAACTGGCTTCTACTACTTCAGTTGACTGCCTGTTCTCCTCAAGTGGGTTCAGGGAAGCCGCAGGAAACAGGAAGCTCCCTGAGAAGCTGGTGTTAATCAGCCCAGGCTCCTGGGGGTGCTAGAGCGGTTCCTTAGGCTGCTCCTCCTCCTCTCTCTCTGCAGCTTCTGCTGCTTTCTGTTATTCCCTCTCAGCTTTTCTCCTGCCTGCCTGTTATGTCTCTTGTGCCCTCCTTCCTCCAGCACAGCACTCCACCATCTCTGTGCATCTAGAGCAGAGAGAATACACATGCACCAGCAGCAGACACAATTTTCTACACTCTGGGTCCTAGTGCCCCCCTCTCCCACAGTCTGGCACCTGAGGCAGCCACTTCAGTTCGCCTCATGGTAAGGCCAGCCCTGTTCAACAACTGTCTGAAGGTCCTTCCTTGAGGGAAAAGAGGACTTCCTTCTATTATACGCAGAGATGGTGGCATTTCCCCCTCTCATTTTCCCCTCTCTCCTACTAACCCAGTTTATTTGTGCTGATTCCCTGTGTTTTGTTTATGGACTACTTCAGCAAGGGAGAGACTTGGAACTGACCTGTCCGGAGGGCCAAGGCATTAAAAGAGTCAGTTGCTGCTCCAAGAAGGAGAGAGCTACCATGCCATACCTGGCCTTGAAGAGGTGCCAAATGATGAGCTGACTCCCGTCATAGCTGTGACAGATTGCAAATGCTGGACCATAGCAGGGTGCTAGGAAATGGCCCAGAGAGGGCAGCCTTCAGGTGCTCCTGGGTGTCAGACCCCTGTTTTGCCCTCACAGGGCCCTGTGCCAGAGTCTAGTGGAGTGTGGGACCGGGGTTCCCCTACCAAAAACTAACCTCTTCATGTTGAAGGGCCTAAGCCCTGAATTCTAGGCAATGTTCTCCATTACCGAAGGACATCACAGGGAGTAATATGCACAATGCATTTTGCGATGCGGCGTCTGCTCCACACTAGCCCCAAAAGGGTTAATAGGACCCTTGGGAGGCTGTGCAGGAGACATCCAATTGGAGAGAGGTTGTGAGGAGCAGCCAATCAGGGCCGGGCTGGCCCATATAAGAAAGGCCGCAAAGCACAGCAGGGTCAGTCATGCCCTGGAGCATGGGGAAGGAGGAGGACTGGCTGCCTTGCAGGCAGACGGCAGCTAGTGCCTTGGACAGAGCAGTGCTGGACAGGATCAGAGGAGTGAGAGTGAGCTCCTGGCTGACTGCTGAGTGCTAACATGCTGGGGCCCTGAGACAAGGGCGGAAAAGGTACTGGGGCTACGGGGAAGTGGCCCGGGGAAGTGGCCCAGGGAAGTAGACTGTGGGGTTGGAGGGGAGGCAGCACGTGGCTGCCATCTACAGGGTCTCTGGTCCAGGACCCAGAGTAGTGGGCGGGCCTGGGTCCCCGTCGTCCCCACCTCCACACGCCACTGAGGATGTGGCTGGACAGTGGACTACGGTTCCCCTGGAAGTGGGAAGACCAGAGTGTGACACAGCCGGAGGGCTGTGTCCTGAAGAGGACGCTGTGTTCTTTGGGACAACACGCTTCCTGGAGCAGACGTGACGGCAGCGAGACGTCAAAAGACGAGGGCACATGGGTGAACTAAGCTAATTACCAGGACAGCCAGCAGGAGGCACCACAGCGGTGAGTCGAACCCCATCACACACATCCTTGGAACATCTTTCTCTCTGGGAAACTACTATATTTGTAATACATTTGTTATATAACTTTGTAATATATTTATTTTATTGCTTGTATAGACTTTAGTATATAGGGGCCAATGAAGATTAATATAAAATATCTTGCAGAGTAAGGTTAAAATATTGAAATAAATTTGGACTCATTAATCTGCTTTTTATAAAGATAAATCACGAGAACTGTGATGTGTTCATATTTGTTTGCAAATATGTATCCTCCATGTGACCCGTCCTATTGAACACTTGGTTTGCTTATGAGCAGCTTTCTTAAAATCTACACATTATACAGATTTGCATAAACTACTTAATGAGTTTTTATTAATGTATACATTTGGGGGGGAAAGTATGTGTTCATGGGCAATTCATGAACAGAAAGAGGAAAAAATTAATTAGTAAATTACTAATTTTAAAGTTTAATACATCCCCTGCTTTGCATGAGATAAAGATCATTGCTTCATGTGGTGCAGTGCTTCTTTAAAATAGACCAGTTATCTATTTCTGTCAAAGTAACTTTTGGGTGATATTAGATATTGGCTGAAATGAGGATAGTTGATTTGATGCACTCAAATGTTAGAGGTGCCCTGACATTGTTGGGTGTATGTCATTTTCACTGGTTATATGTCACTGATGGTGTAGCACTAAACAGTCAGTGTTGCCTAAAAGTGTGCTATTTCAGGCTGATACCTGCCGTACTGAAGGCTATGGCTTCTTTCCTATGGCTAGTGCAGAGCATCAACTACAATTTCACATGAAAGAGGTCGAGCCAACCGGCTACATCACAAATAGCAGAATGTATTAGTCATGCCTCCTTCATATTTATAAATTGGGCACTAGATGCTGATATGTATGATGGTATGTCATGGGGAGCCCTACCCATTGGATGTATGGTTAAGGATACTATACGTAGGGCTCCCTGACTTAGGGTTAGGGTTCCTACAGGAAGGGTTCCCCACCCTAGGGTTAGGGATCCTACAGTTTGGCCACTTGGAGTACGGGTTAGGGTTCCTATGTGTAGGGATGCCCCCCTAGGGTTAGGGTTCCTTTGGGTCAGCCACTTAGAATTAGCGTTAGGGTTCCTATGGATACGCCACTTGGATTTAGGGTTAGGGTTCCTATTGGTAGGTCTCCCTGCCTTAGAGTTAGGGTTCCTATGGGTATGCCACTTGGAGTTCGGGTTAGAGTTCATATGGGGAGGACTCCCTGCCCTAGTGTTATGGTTCCATTGGGCAGGGCTCCCGGCCCTACAGTTAGGGTTCTGATGGGTAGGCCTCCCCAACATAGGCTTAGGGTTCTTATGGGTAAGCAACTTGGATTTAGGGTTACAGTGCCTCTGGGTAGTGCTCCCCGACCTAGGATCAGTGTTTCTATGGATAGGCCACTTGGATTTAGGATTAGGGTTCCTAAGTTAGGGCTCTCCACCCTATAGGGTTCCTATGGATAGGCATCCCAGCCCTAGAGTTAGGATTCCTATGGGTAGGCCACTTGGAGTTAGCATTAGGGTTCCTATGGGAAGGGCTGCCCACCCTAGGTTTCATGTTCCTATGGGTAGGCCACTTGGCATTAGGGGTCCTATGGGAAGGTCTCTTCGCCATTCCACTACAGTTCCTATGGGAAGGCCATTTGGAGTTAGGGTTAGGGTTCTATGAGTAGGCCACTTGGAATTAGTGTTAGGGTTCTTATAGGTAGGACACTTGCAGTTAGGGTTAGGGTTCCTATGGGTATGGCTCCTCGCCCTATGCTTATGGTTCCTGTCGGTAGGCCACTTGGTGTTAGGATTAGAGTTCATATGGGCAGGGCTCCCAACCCTATTGTTAGGGTTCTGATGGTTAGGTATCCTCTCCCTAGGGCTGGGTTCCTATGGATAGGCCTCCCCAACCTAGGGTTAGGGTTTCTATGAGTAGGCCACTTAGATTTAGGGTTAGGGCTCCTATGGGAAGGACTTCCCACCCTAGGATTTGGGCTCCTGTGGGTAGGCCACTTGAATTTAGGGTTAGGGTTCCTATGGATAGGGTTCCACGCTATAGAGTTAGGATTCTTATGAGTAGGTAACTTGGCATGAATGTTAGAGTTCCTATGTGTCGGCTCCCCACTCTCGTGTTAGGGTTCCTATCAGTAGGTGATCTGGAGTTAGGAATGGGTACCACTGCGTGGGGTTCACCGGGTGTGGCTCCCGTTGCTTTAGGGTTGCTATGGGGAAGCCACTTTGATTTAGTGTCAGGGTTCATATGGATAGGGCTTCACACCCGACTGTTAGGGTTCCTATGGGTAGGGCTCCCCACCATATGATCAGGGTTCCTATGGGTAGGACACTTGGATTTAGGGTTAGGATTCTTATGGGTGGGCCACTTGCAGTTAGGGTTTGTATGGGTAGCCCACTTTTAGGGTTAGGGTTCCTGTGGGAAGAGCTCCCCGCCCTAGTGTTATGGTTCCTATGGGTAAGCCATTTGGAATTAGCATCAAGGTTCCTATGGGTAGGCCACTTGGAATTAGCGCTAGGGTTTCTATGGTTAGGGCTTGCTGCCATTCGGTTAGGGTTCATATGGGTAGGCCACATGGAGTTAGAGTTTGGATTCCTTTGGGTAGGGCTCCCTGCCCTAGTGTTAGGGTTCCTTTGGGTAGGGCTACCTGTGCAAGGGTTAGGGTTCCTATAGGTAGGACATTTGAAGTTAGAGTTAGGATTCTTATGTGAGGCCTCTTGGAGTTAGGGTTACGGTTTCTATGGCTAGGGTTTCACGCCCTAGGGTTAGGGTCCTGTATTTAGGGCTACACACCCTACGATTAGGGTTTGTATGGGTACGCCACTTCTGTTTAGGTTTAGGATACCCATGGTTTGGTCTCCCTAACCTAGGGTGAGGGTTGCTATGTGTAGGGCTCCCCGCCTGCTTAATAGGGTTCTTCTGAGTAGGCCACTTAGCGTGAGTGTTAAGGTTTCTATGAGTAGGCTCCCCACTTTAGGGTTATGGTTCCTATTGGTAGGGAACTTTCAGTTGGAGTTCGGGTTCCTATGGATAGGGCTATGGTTAGGGTTTCTATGGGTAGGGCTCCCTAAGCTAGGGTTAGATTTCCTCCAAGTGGCCTACCCATAGGAATTGTAACCCTAGCTATGGGAGCCCTACCCATAGGAACCCTAACCCTAGGGCAGGGAGCCCTTCTCATGGGAACCCTAACTCTACCCTAAAGTGGCCTAGCCATAGGAATCCTAACCCCAGGGTGGGGAGCCCAACGCATAGGAACCCTAACCTTTGGCAGGGAGCCCTACCCCTAGGTACCCTAACCCTCTCACAGGAAGCCATATCCACAGGGACCCTAACCCTACAGCATGGTCTGCTACCCATAGAATCTTCACCCTAGAGTGGGGAACTGTACATGTAGGAAACCTAACCCTAACTCCAAGTGTTCTAGCCATAGAAATATTAACCCTAGGGCAGGGAGCCCTACTCACAACAATGTAAAACATAACTCCAAATGGCCTACCCATATGAATCCTTACGTTTGGGAGGGGATCTCTACCCAAAGGGATCCTAAACCTAACTTCATGTGGCCTACCCACAGGAACCCTAAATCTAACTCCAGGGGGCCCATCCATACCAATCCTAATCTTAACTTCAAGTGGACTACACATAGGAACACTAACTCCAGTTGACCTACCCATAGAAACCCTAAACCTAGGGTAGGGTCCCTTACCCACAGGAACCCAAACTCTACGGTGGGGAGCCCTAACCACAGGAACTCTAACCCTACCTCCAAATGGCCTACCCTAACCCTATCTTGATAGGATAGGAACCCTAACCCTATCTTGGGGAACCCTACCCATAGGAATCCTAACCTATGGCGGGGAGCCCTAACCATAAGAATCTAACCCTAGGGCAGGGAGCCCTACCCATAATCATCACTATCCCTAACTCCAAGTGGCTTACCCATAGGAACTGTAACCCTAGGACATGGAGTCCTACCCAAAAGAACCCTAACCCTAACTCCAATGGCTTTCCCATAGCAATCCTAACCCTAACCATGGGGCACGGAATGCCACCCATGGGAACTCTCACCCATATTCCAAATTGCCTTCCCACAGAAACCTTAGCCTTAGGGCAGGAAGACCTACACATAGGAATCCTAACCCTAGCGCAGGACGCCCTACCCATAGGAACCCTAACCCTGACTCCAAGTGGCTCACCTATACCAACCCTAATCCTAACTCCAAGTGGCCTACTCATACAAACTCTAACCCTAATTTTAATTGGCCTACCCATAGGAATTCTAATCCTTGGTCGGGGAGCCCTATGCATAGGAACCCTGAACCTAACTCTACGTAGCCTTCCCATAGCAACCCTAACCCTGGGGCATGGAGTGCTACCCAAAGGAACTGTAACCCTAACTCCAAGAGGCCTACTCTTTGAAATCTGAACCCTTCAGATGGGAACCCTACCCATATGAACCCAAAACCTAACTTCAAATGGCCTACCCATAGGAACCCTAACCCTACCGCAGGAAGCCCTATGCATAGGGATCCTAACCATACTGCAGGGACCCCTACCCCATAGGAATCCTAACCCTAGAGTAGAGAGCTGTGCATATAGGAACCCTAACCCTAACTCCAAGAGTCCTACCCATAGGAACCCTAACCCTAACTCCAGGTGGCCCACCCATACCAACCTTAATCCTAACTCCAAGTGGCCTACGCATATGAACCCTAACCCTAATTCTAATTGCCAAATCCATAGCATCCCTAATCCTAGCTCTGGGAGCCCTACATATAGAAACCATAACTCTAGGGGAGGGAGCCTTATGCATAAGAACCCTAATCCTAAACCTGGAAGCACTACCCTTTGTAACCCTAACACTAACTCCAAGAGGCCTACCCATAGGAACTCTAGGGCGGGAAGCAATACCCATAGGAACTCTGACCCTGACACTAAGTGGCGTACCCACAGGAATCTTAACCCTAGGGCAGGGAGGCCTATGCATAGAAAGCCTAATCCAACTGGCCTACCCATAGGAACCCTAATCTTAAATTGAAGAGGCCTACACATAGGAACCCTACTCCTAAATCCAAGTGGCCTACCCAGAGGAACCCTAAACCTAGGCCGTGGAGTCCTACCCATAGGAACCCAAACCCTAACTCCAAATGGCCTACCCACAGGGATCCTAATCCTAACTCCAACTGGCTTAACCATAGGAACCCTAACCATAGCACAGGGAGACATACCCATGGGTACCCTTACTGTAGGGCAGGGAGCCTTACCCTTTGGTACTCTATCCCTAACTCCACATGGCCTACCCATGGCTTACCCTCCACATGGCCTACCCTATGCCTAAGTCAGGGAGCCCTACCCATAAGAAACCTAACCCTAACTCCAAGTGGCCTTGGTAATCATGGAAGATGAGAATGTTGTGGAGTTTCACTCCAAGGTATGTTGGGGTTTAATCAAATTGGAAATGGGAGTGGAAGATGGAAGACTTCACACGTCCCACTCTTTTAAGTGAGAATTCTCAATGAATGCCATGAACTCGGTGACAGAACGTCGCTGAGTGATTCCCAGTCATCAGAGCAACTACTCCTCCTACTGAAGGTACTGAAAATGAAGCACCCATTTTACTTTGGAGTAAAGAACCATATGATTTGTCCAGAACTTTCTGAACACCATTCTCAGACCATTTCTAAATAGCCTATTCAATATCATGTACCCATGCTGACAAATTCCCTACTTCTTATATTGTACCATATCACAATACAGACTCGTGAATGTCACTGTAATCCTGTCCTAGAGAATGGTGGGCTAAAGTGACCTGCAGTTTCTAAGTACTACAGGCAGACTTAATAATAGTAGTTGTTTCTTCCTCAAAAATGATTATGGAATTCTAACAATTCAGCTGCAGTATATTCTCAGCAAGCAGTTAGTATATACAGTACATTTTCAGATTTTTCTTTTTAATATGGTACATAGTGATTCAGTTAGTGTATATATATTTTACTGAAAACAATTAGATTGTACCATATTTTAGTTGAAAGCAGATTGGAACATAACAGATCTTGAAAACATTATAAAGCATATTTGTATATATTTATTTATTAATACATATAAACACAGCCTATGTGCAAACTTTGTTCATCTACACTCTATGGTACTCATTCAGACTCCCCTTTCGCTCCTTTTAAGGCTACAAATCTGATTTGCATGTAGTTAAAAAGGTTTACAACTGTATTTAGAGTTATAACTTGATACTGGGATGATTATATAGTTATTTGAATCAATTGTTTGGGGCATATGTTGAGAATGACTGAAAGAATCCCTCTGAACACTACTCACAGAGGGAAAACTTACAGGACTTAATACTGTACAGGCTATGCAGAGAGTGGCCCACAATAGATAGCAATGGTGGAGCTGTGTTTGTGCCGTAAGTGACATTTATGGTGTGTGAAAGATTCAGATTTATAGATGTAAGGAAGTGATCTAAGGAAACAGTCACTGCCCTGTAATTCTATCACTTTGTACAAATATCTCTGGTTAGTGCCAATGAGCTCCTGCCTATTCCACATAAAATGATGTAAAGATTCAATAAAAGACCAGAGTCCTGGGGTGCCGGGGATTAGAACATTGCAAGTACAATGCAAGGTCAGTTCCTGGCTGAGGTAGAGTTAATTTATGCATGTTTTTGACATTTGGGAGCTGGTGGAATGTATTGTTCTACTATCCTTGTGCTCCCACACAGTCTGGGGGAAGAGGTGTCAGCTGCTAACAACCCATCAGCAATAGTCAGCTATTATTCTTAGGCTACCACTTATGTCAGTATAACTTATGTTGCTCAGGGGTGCGAATAAACCATCCCACCCCCAACCGACATAAGTTACACCAACATAAGCACTGGTGTGGAGAACATTATGGCAGCAGGAGAGCTTCTCCCGCCGACATAGCTACCGCCACTTGTTAGAGGTAGATTAATTGTTGACAGGAGAGCTCTCTCCTATCAGCTTAGAGAAGCTACACTAAAGAGCTTGCAGTGGTATTGGTGAAGTTGTGCTGCGGTAAGCTCTCTAGTGTAGACATAGCCTAACCTTACTAGTTTTAAGCACTGAGAAACAAACTGATAATGAGCCAGATGTCTCTGGAATGGCCATTAACCTTCTATGGTACCACACATATCAGATCATAGAAGAGTGGCAGGCTTTATGACACTGCAGTAGGATGCAGGGTTCCCCTATTGACCTGCTGTTATCAGGTGAGCAAATTCTGCTGACCCAGTGGCTATCTATTGACAAGGAAAATGAAGTGTGTTTACCAAATGAATTTTTTAGTTGGACCAACTTCTGTAGGTGAGAGATTAATTTTCAATCTTACACAGAGCTCTTCAGGTCTCGGAAAACTCCAGACCTAAAGAACAGCTCCCTGTAAGATTGAAAGCTTGTCTCTCTCTCTCCAACAGAAGTTGGTCCAAAAATAAAATATTACTTCACCCACATTGTCTCTATTGTCCTGCGACCATCATGGTTACAACATTACAATTACTAACTATGTTAGCTAACGTACTTAATATGTTTTTGAACACCACTTTAGCACCTTAGACAAAGGCAGGGGTGTTTAAAAAGGTGTTAGTTGGTTGTGGTCAATCCTTAGTTTCAGGTAAGTGTGCAGGAATCATTTTAATTAACACATTTTTTCAACACCATTTGCACCTAGTGTAGGCCAACATGTGTTGGTAAACAAACAAACAAAAAAAACTTGTCAGCTGGTCCTGCTCAGCCCTTGGTGTTCAGCTAGGGCTGTAGGATTGACCACAACCCAGCTCATCAACATTTGCTCATGGCTGCAATAGCTCCTATGCCTTCTTGTTCCCAGCCCTGTTCCTGCCCTGTATCACTCCAGGCAACCTGGTCATGACCCTTGGCTTCAATTCATGACATCTGACTTTGGCTTTTATCCTGGGCTCTGGCATCTGGGCTCTGACTCATGTTCTTATGCTTAGCTCTTGTGTGTGCCCTCTGATTTCAGCCATGATCCTTGGCTCCAATTTCTGACTCCTGCTCTAACTATTAGACAGGACAGCCCGCATCCTGGTGGATGTTCCTAGACCTTCAGGTAAAATCATGATACTTGGAATACTCACACCAAATGTTAACTAGAATCCTGGTGTGCTCTTCCAGCTAGCTAGCACCATATTAGGCTGCTGTTTGGAAAAACGGGACTGACACAGCTGTGCAGAAACTGAAGCAGGCTGTGTGAGAAATGAACATTTAAATAGATTCAGACTAAGGTCAGAAGGGACTATCATAATCATCTAATCTGACCTCCTACATCTTGCAGGCCATAGAATCTCACCCACCCATTCCTGTAATAGACCCATAATCTCTGGTTGAGTTCCTGAAGTCCTCAAATCATGGTTTAAAGACTTCCACTTACAGTGACTCCCTCATTTAGACTAGTTTAAACCTGCAAATGACCCATGACCCATGCTGTAGCAAAAGGTGAAAAACCCTCAGGGTCTCTGCCAATCTGAATGTAGGGAAATTCCTTCCTGAATCCACATATGGCGATTGGTTGGACCCTGAGCATGTCAGCAAGACCCACCAGCCAGACACCTGAGAAAAACTTCTCTGTAATAATTCAGAGCCCTCCTCATCCAGTGTCCCATCACAGGCTGCTGGAGATATTTGCTGCTAGCCATCACAAACTGGCTACATGTCATTGTAGGCAGTCCCATCATACAATCTCCACCATAAAACAAAACAAAAACAAACAAAAAACACACCAAGCTCAGTCTTGAAACCAGTTAGGTTTTTTTTTGCCTTTATTACTCCCCTTGGAAGACTGTTACAGAACTTCACTTCTCTGCCAGATAACTTCCAGAAATACAAGGTGGGTGAGGTAATATCTTCTACTGGACCAAATAAATACAAGGTGGGACAGATTGTAAACTGCTTATGCTTAAAATGTTGCAAGAAACCACCTACAATGAAGTGGGAAATTAACATCTCTGTAGTTATAGGACAAAAGAGGGTTAGTAGGTTACAAATTGTAGTTATGAGTCATAAAACTAGTGTATCTGCTGAGACCATGATTTTTAGTGTCTAGCAGAGTTAGGAATTTAAGCTCCCAGGCTTGTCTTTTGAAGGTATTTTGCAGGGTTTTTTTTAAGAGGACAAGAAAGCTTCCACTACACAGAGGGTGAGTAGGAAGTGCATAGGAAGAAGGGAAGGAAGATACAAGTTCAGGGAACTGTGGGACTCGCAGTGGAACCCAGGTACCTGCACATTTGCAACTCCGCAAAGTAGGTGGGGGTGGGGAGGTCAGGTCACAGCTCAATACCCACTCTGCTCCATACCCCCTGATGAGCACACCAGCTCAGGTACTGTACTTGCCTAGGAAAACTTGAGGGCGTTGAGTGTGGATTAAAGGGATCTGGGCAGAGGTGAATGGCACAGCACGCAGGAAGCCTGCAACATAGACATACACTATGAGTTGTTCCATATACTGCATGCAAATAAATAAAGTATTCATTCTTACAGATTGAATCATGTTTATTTAGGATCGCCTCACTGGCTAAACACGCACTGGAATCAAAGCTCGCATTCCTGTACGGAGCAAATACAACAGCAATACAAAATAATTTGTTACTGAATACTGCTCACGGAAATAAAAACAAAGTGAATGAACCTTGAATAATGCTTTCGTTTAATTCACACTTCAAATTTAAGAGCAGAAAATGAGGTGGTATTTTCCTTATTCAAATATGGGTAAGCCCTCTGCCAGATGCCAATAGGAGCAACGAGATTCATAGATTCCAAGACCATTGTGATCATCTAGTCTGACTTCTGTATAACTCAGGCCACAAAGCACTGCTCCAAAATAATTCCTACAACATTTTTTAAAATCAATATTGGATATTTTTTCTTATTGTCAGTGATGGAGAATCCGTCATGACCCTTAACAAAATTGTTCCAATAAGTCATTGTTAAAAATTTACACTGTTTACTGTCTGAACTTTTCTAGCTTCATCTTCCAGTCATTAGATCATGACTAGATTGCAGAGCCCATTATTAAATATTTGTTCCCCATGTAGGTACTTAGACCCAGTAATCAAGTTACCCCTTAACCTCCTCTTTGTTAGGCTGAAAGACTTCAATCTATTTAGCTTATCACCATAAGACATGTTTAATCATTGTTGTGGCTCTTCTTTGAACCATCTCCAATTTATCAATATTCTTCTTGAATTGTGGGCACCAGAACTGGATTCAGTACTCCAGCAGTAGTCACACCAGTGCCAAATATAGAGGTATAATAATCTCTCTACTCCTACTCAAGATTCCCCTGTTTATGCATCTCAGGATCACATTAGCTCTTTTGGCCACAGCATCACACTGGGCGCTCGTGTTCAGCTGATTATCCACTACAACCCCCAAACCTTTTTCTGAGTCACCCCACTTCCCAGGACAGTGTCCTCCAGGCTGTAAGCACAGCCTATGTTCCTCAATGTATATATTTAGCCACCTTAAAGCACATATTGTTTGCTTGCACCCACTTTACTAAGTGACTGGTTTCAGAGTGGTAGCCATATTAGTCTGTATCAGCAAAAAAACCGAGGAGTACTTGTGGCACCTTAGAGACTAACAAATTTATCTGGGCATAAGCTTTCATGGGCTAAAACACACTTCATCGGATGCATGCAGTGGAAAATACAGTAGGAAGATATATATACAAAGAGAACATGAAAAAATGGGTGTTGCCATACCAACTGTAACGAGACCAATTAATTAAGGTGGGCTATTATCAGCAGGATCAAAAAACAACCCTTTGTAGTGATAATCAGGATGGCCCATTTCAAACAGCTAACAAGAAGGTGTGAGTAACAGTAGGGGGGAAAATTAGCATGGGGAAATAGTTTTTACTTTGTGTAATGACCATCGACTCCCAGTCTTTATTCAAAGCTAATTTAATGGTGTCCAGTTTGCAAATTAATTCCAATTCTGGAGTTTCTCATTGGAGTCTGTTTTTGAAGTTTTTTTGTTGGAGAATTGCGACTTTTAGGTCTGAAATTGAGTGATCAGAGAGGTTGAAGTGTTCTCCGACTGGTTTTTGAATGTTATAATTCTTGATGTCTGATTTGTGTCCATTTATTCTTTTGCGTAGAGATTGTCCGATTTGTCCAATGTACATGGCAGAGGGGCATTGCTGGCACATGATGGCATATATCACATTGGTAGATGTGCACTGGAGAGGTTTAAGTTGGGGGCTGAAGGTGATGGCTAGTGATGTTCTGTTACTTTCTTTGTTGGGCCTGTCCTGGAGTAGGTGACTTCTGGGTATTCTTCAGGCTCTGTCAATCTCTTTCTTCACTTCAGCAGGTGCATACTGTAGTTTTAAGAACGCTTGATCTTAAACACCTACAAGATCTCTATCAAGCGTTCTTAAAACTACAATACCCTCCTGTTAATTATGGTCCATATGTCACAATTTCAGGGTTAGCTGCCCTTTAATGCCATACCCCCAGCCTCATTCAAGGCTTCCACTTCATTTTGATTACCCCACAAGTTCTGACTAGGGTCCAGCACTTCTGGGTCATCTTTCTCCAGAGGCTACAGCAGCATATACCAGTTACCAACCAGCTTTCACAATGCAAACTACAATTATTCTTAGGGTAAAAGTGTCACAGAGAAAACATTAAAGAAATAATAAATGGTCTTAGAGGCATACTAAAAGCTTACCTGTGGTCACCCTCCCACTCCATACTCTAACAGGATTCTGATAGGTATCAGTTTTTCAAACCCCCCCAGTTGACCTCGTAACCAGGAGAGCAGACTAAGGCTAGTTGCTGAACTGCAATCAAAGATGACTCAGGGAGAGGCAATGATTACCTCATTCTCCTTTTTGGTGGTTTTATCAACTTCATCCTGTCTCCAAGAACAGAGTCTTGACTCCTGATCTCCCCTGTGAAGATTAAGTTTCCTGGGAATTAAAGTGTTGGACAAATGCATTTAAGGCAAATACTTTTGTGAAGGTTTCAGAGTAACAGCCGTGTTAGTCTGTATTCGCAAAAAGAAGTACCGATGAAGTGAGCCGTAGCTCACGAAAGCTCATGCTCAAATAAATTGGTTAGTCTCTAAGGTGCCACAAGTACTCCTTTTCTTTTTACTTTTGTGAAGCTGAACCTACCTTGGAAAGGAACTGTTACTAAGAAATAAAGGAAAAGGTGCTGAGGTTGTAATGCACCAAAGAAGTTTTGACTTTACTTGCTGACAAGCTGCTCAGATACTTATGAGCACAAAACATCCTCTACTGCCCTGTCCCAAATGCAGTAATTTTGCACCAGTTTAAAGTACGTGTACAGCTCTACTAATTTAGAATAGTAGCATTTTACTCCAACTTCTCACTGGCATAAATAATTACACAGGCTATAAGCTATAATACAAGAGATTATCTTTGAATGTAAGGAAAACATGGAAGACTATAGATTTTCCTTGAGAAGCTCCAACATTAAGGCCTTCACTACAGAGAATGAGATTAGATGTATGGGAAGGAGAGGAAGCATATTTCCCTAGGTTCTCCACTATATTTGCCCCTACACAGATAGCTCTTTTTTATATGGTGGTTTTGAGTTATTGCTATGAATCTTAATTCGTTTGTTTTCTGAAAGGAGAGAAAAATGCATTTAAAAAGATACCCCTGGAACTGGGGTACCACTGATACCCCTGGAATTGATACCCCTGGAATTGGGGTACCACTGAGCCCTCTGACTCACCAGTCTGGGCTCCCTTTCACACTGATGCTGTGACAAGCTGCAGACCTGCTCCCGGTTCTACTCTTCCACCAGCGTACACACAGGTACCCCTGGACCTGGGGTACCACTGATACCCCTGGAATTGGGGTACCACTGATATCCCTGGAATTGATACCCCTGGAATTGGGGTACCACTGAGCCCTCTGACTCACCAGTCTGGGCTCCCTTCCACACTGATGCTGTGAAAAGCTGCAGACCTGCTCCCGGTTCTACTCTTCCACCAGCATACATACAGGTAGGGACACACCCAGCTGCAGTTACATGCAGGCTGACTAGCCACTGCATGAACCAACAATAGAGAGGTTACAGCCAAAATAACCACCAGCTTCCCAGCCTAGGACCCCAGAGCTGTACCATCCTGCCCTGGTCAAAACCCTGACCAGTGTGAATTTATTATCCAGTTCACCTCTCACTGAATGTAGAGAGGAAATGCAACAGCCCCTGCCCCTTGAGCTAAGATTCCCAAACACTTCACTCCAAACTTACTGATTTTAAATTATTATAAGTGATAGCAAACAGATCAAAGCAGATTATTTAGGGTATGTCTACACTACGAAATTAGGTCGAATTTATAGAATTTGGTTTTTTAGAAATCGTTTTTCTATAGTCGATTGTGTGTGTCCCCACACAAAATGCTCTAAGTGCATTAAGTGCATTAACTCGGTGGAGTGCTTCCACAGTACCAAGGATAGCATCGACTTCTGGAGTGTTGCACTGTGGGTAGCTATCCCACAGTTCCTGCAGTCTCCACCGCCCATTGGAATTCTGGGTTGAGATCCCAATGCCTGATGGGGCAAAAACATTGTCGCGGATGGTTCTGGGTACATGTCATCAGGCCCTACCTTCCTCCCTCCCTCCGTGAAAGCAACGGCAGACAATTATTTCGCGCCTTTTTTCCTAAGTTACCAAGTTACCAGACGCCATACCACAGCAAGCATGGAGCCCGCTCAGCTCACTGTCACCCTACATCTCCTGGGTGCTGGCAGACATGGTTTTGCATTGCTACACAGCAGCTCATTGCCTTGTGGCAGCAGACGGTGCAATAGGCCTGAGAACCATCGTCATCATGTCCAAGGTGCTCCTGGCCACCTTGGTAAGGTCGGTCAGGAGCGCCTGGGCAGACATGGGCGCAGGGACTGAAATAGAAGTGACTCGACCAGGTCATTCTCTTTAGTCCTGCCGGCAATCCTATTGCACCATCTTCTGCCGAGCAGGCAGGAGATGAGGATGGCTAGCAGTCCTATTGCACCGTCTTCTGCCGAGCAGCCAGGAGATGAGGATGGCTAGCAGTCCTACTGCACCGTCTGCTGCCAGCCAAAGATGTAAAAGACAGATGGAGTGGATCAAAACAAGAAATAGACCAGATTTGTTTTGTATTCATTTGCTCCCCCCTCCCTCTGTGAAATCAATGGCCGACAATCGTTTCAGTGAGGTCTGTCAGGAGCATCTTGAAAAGTTTAATGGAGATTCAGTCCTGCCTGAAGTACCAGGGGGAGGGATAGCTCAGTGGGTTGAGCATTCGCCTGCTAAACCCAGGATTTTGAGCTCAATCCTGGAGGGGGCCATTCTGTGTGACAGTTGTTTTTTTTTTTCTCTTTGATGTAAAGCCACCCCCTTTGTTGATTTTAATTCCCCATAAGCCAACCCTGTAAGCCATGTTGTCAGTCGCCCCTCCCTTCATTCGAGCAATGGCAGACAATCGTTCCGCGCCTTTTTTCTGTGCAGACGCCATACCACAGCAAGGATGGAGCCTGCTCAGATCACTTTGGCAATTAGGAGCGCATTGAACACCACGCGCATTATTCAGCAGTATATGCAGCACCAGAACCTGGCAAAGTGAAACTGGGCTAGTAGGCGACATCAGCACGGTGACGAGAGTGATGAGGACATGGACACAGACTTCTCTCAAAGCACAGTCCTGGCAATGTGGGCATCATAGTGGCAATGGGGCAGGTTCATGTGGTGGAAAGCCGATTCTTGGCCCGGGAAAAAAGCACAGACTGGTGGGACTGCACAGTGTTGTAGGTTTGGGATGATTCCCAGTGGCTGCGAAACTTTCGCATGCATAAGGGCACTTTCATGGAACTTTGTGACTTGCTTTCCCCTGCCCTGAGGTGCAAGAATACCAAGATGAGAGCAGCCCTCACAGTTGAGAAGCAAGTGGCAATAGCCCTGTGGAAGCTTGTAATGCCAGACAGCTACCGGTCAGTCAGGAATCAATTTGGAGTGGGCAAATCTACTGTGGGGGGCTGCTGTGATGCAGTTAGCAATGCAATCAAAGATCTGCTGATATCAAGGGTAGTGACCCTGGGAAATGTGCAGGTCATAGTGGATGGCTTGCTGCAATGGGATTCCCTAACTGTGGTGGGGCCATAGACGGAACGCATATCCCTATCTTGGGACCAGAGCACCAAGGCAGCCAATACATAAATCGAAAGAGGTACTTTTCAATGGTGCTGCAAGCACTGGTGGATCACAAGGGACGTTTCACCAACATCAACGTGGGATGGCCGGGAAAGGTTCATGACACTTGCATCTTCAGGAACTCTGGTCTGTCTGAACAGCTGCAGCAAGGGACTTACTTTCCAGACCAGAAAATAACCATTGGGGATGTTGAAATGCCTATAGTTATCCTTGGGGACCCAGCCTACCCCTTAATGCCATGGCTCATGAAGCCATACACAGGCACCCTGGACAGTAGTCAGGAGCTGTTCAACTATAGGATGAGCAAGTGCAGAATGGTGGTAGAATATGTCTTTGGACGTTTAAAAGTGCGCTGGCGCAGTTTACTGACTCGCTTAGACCTCAGCGAAACCAATATTCCCATTGTTATTACTGCTTGCTGTGTGCTCCACAATCTCTGTGAGAGTAAGGGAGAGACATTTATGGTGGGGTGGGAGGTTGAGGCAAATCACCTGGCCGCTGGTTACATGCAGCCAGAGACCAGGGCTGTTAGAAGAGCACAGCAGGGTGCACTGCGCATCAGAGAAGCTTTGAAAACCAGTTTCATGACTGCCCAGGCTACGGTGTGACAGTTCTTTTTGTTTCCCCTTGATGAAAACCACCCCCTTGGTTCACTCTACTTCCCTGTAAGCCAACCTCCCTCCCCTCCCACCTTCAATCACCGTTTGCAGAGGCAATAAAGTCATTGTTGTTTCAAATTCATGCATTCTTTAGTAATTCATCACACCAATAGGGGGATAACTGCCAAGGGGTGGGGAAGGAGGGAAGCACCGGGTGGGATGGGGGAGGAGGGAAGGACAAGGCCACACTGCACTTCACTTCAAAACTTATTGAATGCCAGCCTTCTGTTGCTTGGGCAGTCCTCTGGGGTGCAGTGGTTGGGTGCCCGGAGGGCCCCCCCCCCCACATTCTTGGGTGTCTGGGTGAGGAGGCTATGGAACTTGGGGAGGAGGGAAGTTGGTTACACAGGGGCTGTAGCGGCGGTCTGTGCTCCAGCTGCCTTTCCTGCAGCTCAACCATGCGCTGGAGCATATTAGTTTGATCCTCCAGCAGCCTCAGCATTGAATCCTGCCTCCTCTCATCACACTGCCACCACCTATCAGCTTCAGTCCTCTCTTCAGCCCACCACCTCTCCTCCCGGTCATTTTGTGGTTTCCTGCACTCTGACATTGTCTGCCTCCATGCATTCATCTGTGCCCTGTCAGTGTGGGAAGACAGCATGAGGTCAGAGAACATTTCATCGCGAGTGCATTTTTTTCCACCTTCTAATCTTCACTAGCCTCTGGGAAGGAGAAGATCCTGTGATCCTTGAAACACATGCATCTGGTGGAGGGGAAAAAAAGGGACCGTGGTATTTAAAAAGACACATTTTATAGAACAATGGGTACACTCTTTGTAAACCTTGCTGTTAACATTACATACATAGCACATGTGCTTCCATTACAAGGTTGCATTTTGCCTCCCCACACCACATGGCTAATCCCTCCTTCCTTCCCCCTCCCCGTGGCTAACAGCGGGGAACATTTCTGTTCAGCCACAGGCAAACAACCCAGCAGGAACAGGCACCTCTGAGTGTCCCCTTAAGAAAAGCACCCTATTTCAACTAGGTGACCATGAATTATATCACTCTCCTGAGGATAACACAGAGAGATAAAGAACGGATGTTGTTTGAATGCCAGCAAACATACGCTGCAATACTTTCTTATGCAATGATTCCCGACTACGTGCTACTGGCCTGGTGTGGTAAATTGTCCTACCATGGTGGATGGAATAAGGCTGCCCTCCCCAGAAACCTTTTGCAAAGGCTTTGGGAGTTCATCCAGGAGAGCTTTGTGCAGATGTCCCTGGAGGATTTCCGTTCCATCCCCAGACACATTAACAGACTTTTACAGTAGCTGTACTGGCCACGAATGCCAGGGCAAATTAATCATTAAACACGCTTGCTTTTAAACCATGTATACTATTTAAAAAGGTACACTCACCAGAGGTCCCTTCTCCGCCTTCAGGGTCCAGGAGCCTGCCATGGGTGGGTTCAGGGGGTACTGGATCCAGGTCCAGGGTGAGAAACAGTTCCTGGCTGTCAGGAAAACCAGTTTCTCCGCGTGCTTGCTGTGAGCTATCTACAATCATCATCATCTTCCTCATTCCCCAAACCTGCTTCCGTGTTGCCTCCCTCTCCATTGAAGGAGTCAAAGCACGTGGTTGGGGTAGTGGTGGCTGAACCCCCTAAAATAGCATGCAGCTCATCATAGAAGTGGCATGTTTGGGGCTCTGACCCGGAGCGGCTGTTTGCCTCTCTGGTTTTCTCATAGCCTTGCCTCAGTTCCTTAAGTTTCACGCGGCACTGCTTCGGGTCCCTGTTATGGCCTCTGTCCTTCATGCCCTCAGAGATTTTGACAAATGTTTTGGCATTTCAAAAACTGGAACGGAGTTCTGATAGCACAGATTCATCTCCCCATACAATGATCAGATCCCGTACCTCCCGTTCAGTCCATGCTGGAGCTCTTTTGCGATTCTGGGACTCCATCATGGTCACCTCTGCTGATGAGCTCTGCACAGTCACCTCTGCTGATGAGCTCTGCACAGTCACCTCTGCTGATGAGCTCTGCACTCATGCAGCTTGCCACACTGGCCAAACAGGAAATAAGATTCAAAAGTTCATGGGCCTTTTCCTGTCTACCTTGCCAGTGCATCTGAGTTGAGAGTGCTGTCCAGAACGGTCACCATGGAGCACTCCGGGATAGCTCCCAGAGGCCAATACCGTCGAATTGTGTCCACAGTACCCCAAATTCGACCTGGTAAGGCTGATTTCAGCGCTAATCCCCTTGTCGGGGGTGGAGTAAAGAAATCGATTTTAAGAGCCCTTTAAGTCGAAAAAAAGGTCTTCGTCATGTGGACGGGTGCAGGGTTAAATCAATTTAACTTTGCTAAATTCGACCTCAACACCTAGTGTAGACCAGGGCTGTGTAAACAAAACCACAAACTAAGCCTAAGATACTAGAAAGATAGGGTATGAATTAGCAAATTCTCACCCTGGCTGATGATAGAAGCAGGCTTGCAGATTCTTAAGGGACAAGCTGCATTCACTTTGCAGCATGGGATCCCCTCCCCCATTCCAAGTCTTTTTCTTTCGGATCTTCTCTCAGGTGTGGAGATGTGAGGGAGTGAAGAACAACCAATACTATCACTCCTGGCCTTATATAGCTTTAGCATATTGAGGGAATCCTTTGTTCCAAACTCAGTTCCCAGACCAGCTTGTGGAAAAACACAGGCACTGCAAAATGGAGACCAGAGTCATGTGGCCTGGTCACATGCCCTTGCAGAGTCAAAGCAGCCATTACTTACAGGCTGGTCCAAACGTCCACAGGAAAGTTAAGCTATTCCACAACCCATTGTCTTTGTTGATGAGCCATTAACACTGTCTGTCTTCTTCTTTGTTGTACTGGAAAGGCTGGCTGTGGGTCTTTTCCAGAATAATCCCATTTGAAATACAGATCCATAGTCAATATTTTAACTTCACATACAAAAATGACACATGCATACAAATAGGATAATCATATTCACCAAATCATAACTTTTTCAATGACACCTTACATGACCTATCTTGTACAAAATGTATCATAATTATGCTATAATCATATCATAATATCACTATGAATAATATGAGGTGCAGTGTCACATTGGGTTTCAAAGAAATGCCACTATATTGAAAAGGGGTTACTCTGTCCTGGAACAAGTAAAGATAATTTTTATTATAATTATTATGACCACACAGTGCTCTATGCCTTTATGTGATGTAACTACATAACACATACTTGTGAATAGCTTCAGACTTCCTGCTACCAACATTTTTATTTGTCCTTTTGCTACTGCATTATTTCTGTGCTGTACCTATGGTCGAGCAATAGTCTAAGTCTCAATTTTCAGATACTTCTAAAAGCAGGAGAAATGTCCACTGGCCTGATATTTTTCACAATTATTTCAAACTCCAATCTTTGCCAGGGATGAAATTTTATTTGGCCACTTTTGAGGTATTAGAGCATCTATCTATGTTGGGTAGTTGTAGGGCCCCCTTTACCATGGTATCTGGGCACCTCACAATCTTGAATGTATTTACCCTCATAACATCCCTGTGAGGTAGGGAAGTTCTATTATACCCGTTTTAACAGAGGAGGAAGTGAGTCACCAAGGGTTATATAGGCACTTAACTCCCATTTGTTTCAATGAGAGTTAGGCACATGTGTACCTTTGTGAATCCCACCCCAAGATACTAAGGCCCAGATCCACAAAGGGGCTTAGACATTGTGATACTAAACATTGCAACTCCTAACTTTTAGGTTCCTTGAAAATCAGTGGTGTCACACTGTCTGGAGTTATTCATGACTATGAATGCCAACCTCAGGGCACGCTGTAAAAAAGCAGACACCGCAAACTAGTAGTATGTTCTATAATTAGATTTCACCAGTAAATGTGAACTCCTGGATCACTGTAACAGTCTTACCATGGAGTCACAGACAGTCCCCTTAAGCTTTCCAGTCTATCTTGTCACTCAGGCAAGCTGGACTTAGGCCTGGTCTACACTGGGGCTGGGGATCGATCTAAGATACGCAACTTCAGCTACGAGAATAGCGTAGCTGAAGTCGATGTATCTTAGATCGACTTAGAATCACTTACTTAGCATCCTTGCGGCGCGGGATCGACGGCCACTGCTCCCCCGTTGACTCCCCTTCTGCCTCTTGCAGTGGTGGAGTTCCAGAGTGATCGGGGATCGATTTATCGCATCTACACTAGACGAGATAAATCGATCCCCAATAGATCGATCACTACCCGCCAATCCGGCGGGTAATGTAGATGTGACCATGACAAATGGTCATTTACACCAAAGATCAGAAAATATTCAGGTTGTTCCCAGCCCCAAGAGACCAGTCACTTAGTACAGATCAATTTGTATCTTAGATCTCACACCAAAACCAACACTGGTAGCCAGTCCTATAATAAATTAGTTACAAATTTATTAGCTAGGAAAAATAAATGAGAGAGTTATTTACAGTTAAAACAGGCAATACATATGCACAAATGAGTTCAGTCTAAGGTTCCACAAGGTGATAGAGATGTTGTAATCTGTCAGCATTGATTGTCTTTTCAGGGCTTACCTCAGATCTACCCTGGGCATCTCTGCTTTTTGTTTCTTAATTCAAGCTCCTATAAGAGTCCAAACAGCAAAGAGATGAAAAATCTTCATGTCAACTATTTTTATTTCCCTCTTCCAGCATTCTAACCAATGGAACGAGGCCTTGGTACTTCTCGTACCAAGAGCAATTGACAAAGCTTTTGTTCTACAATGACCCACTTAATTTTGATAGCCTTTCATAGACTCTCTCTAAACACATCTTTACAAGTCTAACACCTACCTTGAACAATATTAACACATAGGTGAGCTGGACTGGTTTCCAGCTATGAATTTGTCAGTGCTCAGCTGATGGCTACAGACTTGGCAAGAGCTGGCACTTGGTTTACCAGTGTCACAAGTAGAATCAACAAAGCATGTGTTAAGTACAATCCATGGGAAGAGAAGGACAATCCACAAAAGCCAGCATGCTAGGTGGGAGCCATCTAAACTAGCCAAAAGGAGATGCTGACCAGACAGGTGTGCCCTAAGCTCTGTTCCTCTCACACTGTTTGACACCTAAGTCCAGGCTTCTTGGAGGCACCTATCTCTGCTAGGGATCCACAACTAGAAACCCCTCTTTTGGAGTCATGTGGCCTAGATGCCTACACTGTTTCTTATGAGATCAGCTTAGTTGCCTGTTTAACTCTACACAAAATAGTCAAGGGGAGGAGGAAGGAAACTCCCTTCTAACCACTAGGCTAAAGGTTGTGATACTCATGTGGGATGTGGGAGAGCCTGGTTTATTCCCCCCTTCTGCTGAGGAGGAGAAGTGAGAGACACCTGCTCAAATCCTTTCTCAGGTGAATGCCTTAACCACTGGGCTACACATTCCTTCTCTTTGCTTTAATTAATTAATACAAAGTGGATCTGCTTCAATAGCAGAGACAGACAGAGACACACCCATAGTCCAGCGACAAAGGCACTCAGAAGAAAGGTGGGGAATCCCTATTCAAATTCCTTCTGCTTATCATGCAAAGGGGGAAATTGAACTGGGATCTCCCATATCCAGGTGAGTACCCTACCCTAACCGGTAGGCTAAAGGTTATAAGAAAGGCCTCCTCCTTCCTCCCTCTAGCTAGTGTGTAGCATGCTAAGCACACACATCCCAGAGTGGGCCCTAGAGGCAAGATGGGGGTAGGGAGAGTATGACGGGTTCGGTCACAGAGATCCCTTGAGACTGTCACCTGATGTGCTGAAATTACCTCTGAACCTGTTTTTCCTGCCAGCCTGGGACTTCCAGAACCCTGCCTTGTTGAGCCAGACACACTAGCCTGCTGCAACACAGACCCAGGATCTGGGCCACACCCGCAAAGCTGCAGGCTTTAAGTGAAAACAGCTCTGCAGGTTACCTGACTCCAGCACCCAGACACCCAGCTCCCAATGGGATCCAAACCCCAAATAAGTCCATTTTACTCTGTATAAAGCTTATACAGGGTAAACTCATAAATTGCCCACCCTCTATAACACTGATAGAGAGAGATGCACAGCTGTTTGCTCCCCCAGATATTAATCACTTACTCTGGGCTCATTAATAAACAAAAGTGTTTTTATTTAGTATAAAAAGTAGGATTTAAGTGGTTCCAAGTAATAACAGACAGAACAAAGTAAGCTACCAAGCAAAATAAAACAAAAACACGCAAGTCTAAGCCTAATACTTTAAGAAACTGATTACAGGTAATATCTCACCCCCAGAGATGTTCCAATAAGCTTCTTTCACAGACTAGACTCCTTCCTAGTCTGGGCCCAATCCTTTCCCCTGGTACAGTCCTTGTTAGTTCCAGCAGACATCTTAGGTGTTAACAAGGGGTTTTCTCATGACTGGTCTCCTTTGTTCTGCTCCACCCCCTTTTATAGCTTTGGCACAAGATGGGAATCTTTTGTCTCTCTGGGTCCCTACCCCTCCTTCTAAATGGAAAAGTACCAGATTTAAGATGGATTTCAGCATAAGGTGACATGGTCACCTGTCCCTGTGAGACCTCATTCTTCATTACTCACAGGTTGGCCCACACATACACAGGAAGGCTTGCAGGTAAATAAACCATTTACAAAAAATTGTCCCAGTCAATGGGAGCCATCAAGATTCTAAACCACCATTAATGGCCCACATTTTACATAATTACAAAAGGACCTCAGAATTATACTTCATATTTCTAGCTTCAGATACAAGGATGATACACACATACAAATCAGATGAACACACTCAGTCAATTATAAGCTTTGTAATGATATCTTGCAAGAGACCTTTTGCATAAAGCATATTCTAGTTACATTATATTCACATTCATAAGCATATTTTCATAAAGCGCATGGAGTGCAACATCACAGGGAGGTATGTTTATCTTCTTCACCTGGTTTGAGGATTATGCTGAGGTTTAGGCATGAGATGTATGCTTGAGGCAGTGCTGCATATACTCAAAGGAAGAAACTTTGGTACCTAGAGAAAGTTTACAGCAGAAATGTAGGTGCTAGGTGAGTTTCGGCATACAGCATGAGCAGGGGTTTTGTGGTTCACCATAGCACATCTGTGATTTAAGTGCCTAAATCCCTTTGTAGATCTAGGCCTAACTGACTTGCTCAATATCACACAGGGAATTGAACCCAGAGTGGTACAGTCCCCGACTAACAGCCTAACTGCTGCACCATACTTCCTATGTGGAGAAAAGTGTGTACTTACCATTTAAGGAATTTTTTTGTTTTGTTTTGTATGTGTGTGTGGATGGATAATCCCAACTGCTTCTTCAAATTTAGACTCAAGAGTGCTCATACCAATGTGGTGAGGCCATTACAAATACTTAGACAGCCATGTTCTCAATCTTCAATAAATCTGCCAAATTTGAAGAAATTTTATCTATGAATAAATTTCTAAGTATTAGAAAAGCCAGACCATGCATGTGACTTTTCTCCTCCCCTTTCTTCATGCACTGAGATGTGCACATCCCAATAGATGTAGCACAGAGCAGGCTTTCATCTGAAAATCTTCATATTAAAATCAGGGATGGTACAGTTAGGCATTTCCTGCTGGGTCCATATTAATTGGACTCAGAGGATCATGAGAAAATTGGCCTTTATAACTCTGACCTAACTTAGGTGATTGAGTCTAGGCCAGTGGTTCTCAAACTTTTGTACTGGTGACCCCTTTCACACAGAAAGCCTCTGAATGCAACCCCCCTTATAAATTAAAAAACACTTTTTTATATATTTAACACCATTATAAATGCTGGAGGGAAAGCGGGGTTTGGGATGGAGGCTGAGAGCTCACGACTCCCCGTGTAATAACCTCGCGACCCCCTGAGGGGTCCCGACCCCCAGTTTGAGAACCCCTGGTCTAGGCAATAAAGTTCATTTCTCCTGTGAGAACTCCTGTGTCACAACTTTTCCATTATGATCTAGTTTCATCTATGCATCCTTGCTAGCTGTTCCTCAGCATAAACTTCTTGTTCAATGTCAATTGGAATAGGCAAACACATTCAGTTTAAGTTTCATGGACACAGAGCCCCATAGTCCAGGAACATGCTACATCTGCAGAGTGAGCGAAGATAAACTTGATTGGTCTAGAACTGGACTGAGAGATACTTTGCGGTTACGTGGAGGTAAGAATGGAGGCAAGTGGTCAGGCAGCTTTTCTGCTATTTTCTTTCTACATACAGCCTTCAGATTTAAATTTGATAAGCATGCCACGCTTTGGGGGATTTCAATCTGGGATTCGTAAGCAACGCCTATTAGCATATTTAAATAAATACTTCAGTTCATTCAACTGAATCTGTGGTTGCTAGATCACATACACACTTTCAAATGCAAAAGCATCTGTTTTGTTTTTTTTTAACCCAAAAGCAATACAGTGCAAAATGCTGTGTTACATTTAGTGCAAATATTTACTTTAATGCAAGATGACGGTTGAACTGTATGTAGAAGTCAGGAAATTTAAATGTATGTTTCCCACAGCAACTGTCATTCAGCTCCATTGCACAGACAGAAGTTCTACAGTGTTATACAGTAACAAGATATTACATCTGTGCAAAGGGTCTCAGTGCCTGTTGCTGTGGAACCATAATTGTGAAGTTCTTGACTCTTGTGTATTTAAATCTTCAGATTTTACATTGGATTAAATTAAATCTTTATCTTTACTATAATGCAACAGATATGAACTATAAATCCTGCAGTCAACACTCAAAGTGCCTCATGAGAAACTTAGATTACCATTCATTATGATAGATGGTCAACACTTCTGCCAGAACTCTTTGTCAAGAAGTTTATTCTGTTGGAGACAGAGTTCTGCTGTTGTACATACAGTGTTTCATAAGGGAAAAAAGCTGTGACTGCTTTTCTTATTCATTTGAAGAATAGCACCCTGCATATTTGGCAGAAAAGGAATCCCATGATATCAGTCAAGACTCCCCTACATATTTGTCTTAAAATAATGGAGAGGAGTTCTATTAATATTTTGCAAATTATGTTTTTGAAGTGTTAACTGGATATACCCTATTGCTCCTGCTTTTGACTTGACAATAGTCCTTTCACTGGTTTTAAGGGCTTTTTTGTTTGTTTGGTTGTTGTTTTTTTTTCATTTTATTAAGACTTGGCATTTGTTCAAAGCACTAAATTAATGTTAATTAATATAAGTTGGCAAGCAGTGCCAAGAATATTTCATAAATTTTATTTTTTGTAGTGACTTCCCCCATACCCATGCCGATTATGTTTCCTTTTCACAAACATTCAAGTGATCTGGTTTTAGTGACACAAATATACGCTGAAAATGAATTTCAAGGTCAAATTTGACATTTACATGCCAAAATATTTGTGCCGGAAATGATGATGCATTCATACAATTAGGGAATAAAAACAACATCATGTGGGTTATCTGACCAATCACAATTAAATAGGAAGCTTAAATTGCAAGTACAGAGAGCTATTTGTGATCAATAGTTTAAAAACAATTAGCTAAAATTCACTCAGAAATTTGCAGTAAGAAATACATATAAGGAAATTGTGATCTGCTTATAGATATTCCGTGGTCACATGGAGGCTTCCTATAAAAAGTAGAGTTTTTGCCTCAACTTGTGCTTCTCAACAAGTAAGTACTGATGGCTGTGATATATTCTAATCATTCTTTATTTGAAAATAGGAGTTTTCATTTAAGTAAATATCTAAAATCTTCATCAGTGACTGTACAGTATGGCTGAAACTTAGCATCTGTTTGTACAGTTTTAATTTGGGTAAAAATTAACTCTCAGAAGCCTACTTTGTCCCTGTGAGCAGCTGGACCTTGTCTACTTTAATGTATACATTGCAAAGACAATGCGGTAGGCTGCTCAGGGATGCATTAATGCGATTGTTTGTTCTACTTTAAATGTAATTGCTTTCAGGAAACAGTTAATTTACAGAGAACTAACTACTAGAAGATATACAGAGTGAGTTAACTACAAAATCTGCTGGGTGCCCTGATTAACAGTTGACTGTTTGGCCTGCTTTGTCCCTAAATCCTTATTGTAATAGGATAGTTTTACTTTATGGGAGGTGGTGGCTAGGAATTAAGGCCTGGTCTACGCAAGGAAAATAAGTTGGTTTAATTACATGGCTCATGGGTGTGAAATATCCAACCCCCTGAGTAACACCGTTGAACTGAACTAACCTAATGCCCGGTGTAGACAGCACTAGGTCAATGGTTGAATTCTCCTGTCAACCTAGCTACCGCCTCTCGGAGAGACCCTCTCCCGTTGGTGTAGGTCACGTCTTCACTGAAGTGCTGAAGTGGCGCACCTGCACTGTTGCAGCATTTTAAGCATAGACAAGCCCTCAGAGAAATAAAATAAAGGAAAGCCAGTTGCAGATCCTTATCAATGGTATGTGCCTGCTCTCAGCCACAGGAAGAATTTGGGCCATAAACTATGTCTTTATTCTAACTCTCTTTATCATGCTCTTGCCCTCTCTTCTTTCCTGGGAAAAAAATCTCTTTAAACTCATACTTGTTTCCTTTCAATTACACAAATATCATAAGACTTAAACATTACCCGTACCTGTGGTTATTTAATAATTCTCTTTTTAGTCTAATTTCCATTAACCAATAATCAAAATAATTGGTACTGGAATTATTTCCCATGGCATTAACATGTTCTAAATGCATATTAAGTTCCCAATCCAAATTCAAATGTTAACATTTAATGCCTAGTAACACTTACAAATACACTGCTGTGGGGGAGTGGATGGGTGTGTGTGTGTGCGTGAAGTCATAAGAACTTTCAATTTTTCTTCTAAACCTTTGTGGGGTATTTATGTAGCAGTCATTACTCTAGCAAAACTCCTTTTAACCTCGGGGCCTTGTTTCTGTATTTCCCCAGCCACAGCATTCAGCCTAATTGCGAAATTTTCCTCTAGAATTTCAGCGTTCATTGGGGGGAGGGAGAACATCTAGCCCTCATGGTGGCAAAAGTAGACTTGACAATATGACCTGAATGTCAGCTGGCAAAGTGATATCTCCCTGACTACACTCAGCTTGAAACAATAGGTCTGAAGTGTGAACTGCCCCATCACAATGGGTTATTAACACTGAAATGTAAAGGTAACATCAACAGTTTTTACTATTTGCTGATTATTTTATCAGAAACATCGAGTTGGACACATTCCCAAACTATCTCCCTCCTTAGGACCCTACTGCGTGCACAGGTCTGTGCTAGCAGACCTTATTACAGGATCAGGCCAGGGCCTCGGTTAAGATCCGACACAGCCACTGGATGTAGCAGAAGGTGGAGAGATTGGAGAGTGGAGGTGAGGGCCACCCTAAGGGAAACTCAAGTTTACATAGATTAGCTATATTCAAAATTTGCAGGTTGGAATTTGTTTGTTTCTCTTTTAGTCAGAGCATGCCAGTGGAGATAGGATCTACATTTCTAATGTAAACACATTTTTTAAAAAATGCTCCCTTAAGGTAATAATATGTTACAGAAGCAAGAATTCAAGATGTCTTTTTTGTTACTTTCCCCTTTCTCCCCCAGGAGAAAAAGAATCAGACTCTGCTGTTCCCAGACCCTTCCTATCAGGAGCATCTACTTCGTGGGGGTGGTTTTTCCTTACATGGGATGGGGTAGTCAAGCCAATGCATGTTCCACAAAAGGGTCAGCTACATTCCATCTCCCCATGAATGTTTTTCTAGGCTGCTTCTATGGTGATGGATTCATCCTCATGTAGTGATTGAGTCAAATGTCCTTTCCATTACATAGTTATCTAAAAATGCACATATTCCTCTCTTCATCCTAATATCAAAAACCGCTTCCCTCTGCCTCAAAAACTAGAGAATCTTTTCCATGTGATTAACATTGGTTCTCAATTCTCTAAGTTTCAATTTTTGTCATCCATTGCTCTCTTTCATTACCATCACTTCTTTAACCTTAAGGAAATACCCTGCACTTACAATCTCAGGTCACTAGAATGTGAGGACAATTATTCTCACACTTTTTCTTGTCTCTTAAGAGTCTGGAGTTAATTACATGTCACCCTTTTGACTAATGATGTTAGTGCCAGATTGGTTAATTAGATTCCAGGGAACTAAGCCTATTGCATATCCAGCAGGTTTTTCTCTTTCTCAGGGTTTTTCTCTAGGCTCCATAAACTGAATTATCTTTTTAGTGCAGTCTTAAAATTTGTCAGACTCTATACCACAGGAGTTTGTTTCTTGTTTCTCATGCATCTCATAGTCAGTGCTTTGGTTCCTCATGCCCTTAATAGTCAATTAATCATTTTACTAATTTGTGTTGGCTTTGTGAGAAATGTCTTCAGTGATTCATGGAGATTCCTGAAGCTTTGAAAGTCTTCGCAGTTTTTGCAAACTGTCATGCTTGTTAAAATTCCTTGTCAAATCCCACAAGTGTTTTATTTTAGCCATGTGTCTTGCCACAATGCTTCAGTAAGTCCACTTCTTTGTAGAGTGCCTTATTCTTGTCCTTCCCATTTCCAATCCAATTGTGATGCAAGTGCACTGATGAATGTGTGTGGCAAGTCCTTCTCTATGCCAATCTGCAGAATCATAGAATCATAGGACTGGAAGGACCTTGAGAGGTCATCTAGTCCAGTCCCCTGCACTCATGGCAGGACTAGGTATTATCTAGACCATTCCTGACAGGTGTTTGTCTAACCTGCTCTTAAAAATCTCCAGTGATGGAGATTCCACAACCTCCTTAGGCAATTGATTCCAGTGCTTAACTACCCCAACAGTTAGGAAGTTTTTCCTAATGTCCAACTTAAACCTCCCTTGCTGCAATTTAAGCACATTGCTTCTTGTCCTAGCCTCAGAAATTATCGAGAACAATTTTTCTCCCTCCTCCTTGTAACAACCTTTTATATACTTGAAAACTGTTATCATGTCCCCTCTGTCTTCTCTTCTCTAGACTAAACAAACCCAGTTTTTTCAATCTTCCCTCATAGGTCATGTTTTGTAGACCTTTAATTATTTTTGTTACTCTTCTCTGGAGTTTCTCCAATTTCTCCACATCTTTTCTGAATTGTGGCACCCAGAACTCGACACAATACTCCAGTTGTGGCCTAATCAGCGTGGAGTAGAGTGGAAGAACTATTTCTTGTGTCTTACTTACAACACTCCTGCTAATACATCCCAGAATGATGTTTGCTTTTTTTGCAACAGTGTTACACTGTTGACTCATATTTAGCTTATGGTCCACTATGCTCCCCAGATCCCTTTCCGCTGTACTCATTCCTAGGCAGTCATTTCACATTTTGTGTTTGTGCAATTGATTGTTCCTTCCTAAATGGAGTACTTTGCATTTGTCCATATTGAATTTCATCCTATTTACTTCAGACCATTTCTCCAGTTTATCCAGATCATTTTTAATTTTAATCATATCCTCCAAAGCACTTGCAACCCCTCCCAGCTTGGTATAATTTGCAAACTTTATAAGTGTACTCTCTATACCATTATCTAAATCATTGATATGATTAGAAGATATGATTTGTTACAGCCAGCAGGTATGGAAACTTGACTTGTTAGTGCAAGCTAGAGGAGCTCATGCTTTTAGCTCAGGAGGTCCCTGGTTCAGTCCTTGGAGTGTTGGCCAAGAGGAGACTGTCACACAAGCATAACTGTAAAACCTGTTTCACTTCTTGCTCTCAACTTTGGTGCTTCACATACTTCCTTCTCTTCTCTCAAACCTCAGTTTTCTATCCCATTTACTTGAGTGAAGAATACAACACATGATTCTAAAAGTTAGCTTAAGGACTTAAAACTTACCTGATCTGGTTAGGTTTTTTTCCCTACAGAACACTTTTGTATTGGAAAATGTTTAGTTAAAAACAAAACATTTCACAGGGATGTGTCAATTTCAACAACTTACTAAAGAGCAAATTTCAAAATGATTAAAACTGAAATGAAGCATTTTGTTTCAACTTTCTCATTTCCTTTTCTTTTGATTTTTCTTGATTCATTTCATTCCAACTCTATCATTTTGTTTCTATTTTTAATTTAAAGTTTTAAACTTAAAATCTAACTTATTTATATACATTATAATTATGATATCTAATATCATATAGCAATGAGAAGTAAGAGTTTATAGAATATGTTTATAGAATATGTTGTTAACTAATAGTTGTTTTTTTCCTTTCTTGTTCTGGTTCCTTAATGGGGACACTCTTTCTGGTGTGGCGAGAGTGTAGGCACCCTTTATTAGAGGGGGTCTCTGAACTTAACTGGGAGTGTTCCGGTCAGTAAATTCCTGAATGCTGCAATCCAGCCTTGGAGACTACAACTCCCATGATACACTGAGGAAGAGAGACAGGGGACAGGAGAGAGAGACTTCCACTTTCAGGGCTGAGGAGAGTCTCATTGTGGATGCAGAGGCAGTATATGGTGGGCTCTATTTTTTGTGGGGAGCTAAGATCCTGGTCAGGGGACAGGAAATCACCTTGGGGAACTCTGTTCAAGGCAGAGCTGCTGCTAAGCTGCTATTAGAAAGCCAGAAGCTGCTGCTGCGAAACTGCTGCTGAGAAACTGCTGGGGCTTTGACCAAGCAAGGAGCCAAACATGCGATTGCTGGGCTACATTGAGCCAGGTGTAAGAATGGGAATGGTCCTACTATCGTGGGGAATCTCCCTGGCTTGTATACTACCCTGGTGGAATCAGATGGCAAAAATACCCGAGTCCCTGCCCCAATTCCCTGTAGCTGGCTGCCTGCCTGCCTAATCTTGAGGACTCCTCTTTCTCTCTCCTGTGCAGTGGAGTCCTCACAATCTTATAAGACTGGGCCCAGGATTGTGGTGTGGCTGTGTCACATGGGTCTAAAAACCTGGAAAGCCTCTAAAGATGGGGACAAGTGTTTTTCATGGTGGTGCTCATCTCAGGCTTCTTCTAGTGGGCCTATAGTTTACCCTGCATTGAATGTTACCATAGATAGCAATAAGAAGTAATGGTTTATGTATTATGTTGTTTTGTTTTTGTTTTTCTTTCTTGTTCTGGTTCCTTAATGAGGACATTAAGGATTTTGTCACAGCTCATGCAGAACAGAGGCTAGGGTGTCCCTACTCTGGTGCATTCTCTCCTCACCAGCCACTACCCTGACCCCGATCACTAGATTGAGTTTAAACCACATACAATTTATTAAACAGCAACTGTAAAAAAATATGGGAAAAATCAAAATGGTTAAAGGACCAAGGAACCCTGTACTGGGAGCACAGGGAACAATATAAACAATAGTCTCTGGAACTAAAGAAAATTCACAGGCTATTCCTTACACATCCCAGGCCTCCTTCCCAGGACCTGGGATGTGTACTGCAATGATACCACAGGTCAGACACCTGCTCTGGTGGTGTCTACATATCCTAGGGCTCTACGTAGCAGGACCCTTCTCCTCAGTATTTGGCCCTCCCATGAGGTTTGCATCCCCCCTCTCCAGGTCCAGCCTTCAAGGCCCTCTTGTCTAGCGCTGTCTCCCTCCATTGGGTCCTCTCTGCCCAGGATCCCCACCTCGCTTTCTAGTTGCTCACCACACTCGACTCCAGTTTATTTGCAGCATGGCAGACCTGGCTCTGGTCCCATGGTTCCCCACTGGAGCTCGGCCCTGGCTTGCTGTTGGCATGGCTGGTCTCTGCTGCTCCATCTCCCCTGGTTCTGGGCTGCTGCTCTGGCTCTGGGCTCCTGCACTTTTCCTGGCTCTTCCCTGGCTGCCCCAGCTCACATGGAGGAAGGGCCATGAGCTCTTGATTCTCTTATCACCCTTCCCGGCCTGTCAATCTGTCTGGCTTGGAGTGCTGGCATCTCCCCATTGGTCCTAGGGACCTGTCAGTCTCAGGATACTGACTTCTCTTCGGCCCTTCCCTTTTCTTCTGGTATTGGGAGAAGGCCAACCAAAAAAAAAAAAAAAAACTCCAATAAGTTTCAGTAGGGGGCCAACAGGGCAAAGGCTGTTGTGATCAGAACTGATTGAGGTTGGCATGCAATGAAGGCAGTGTGAGTAACCACTACTTTTGTTGTTTGGGAAAGTGCTTTCCAGGGAAGGGGGATAGGGAAGAGACTTTAAGAGGTTTTCCTGAGTCTGAGAAGAGATCTTATTGTCTAATCAGGATCTAGGGGTACTGACCTCTGCCTCTAACTTCCCCCATCTTCAGTGGGGTTGTGCAGCTTGGAATGATCCCAACTCAGAATCACTCTGCCCCTTGTTGCCTTGAACTACTTTACTAGATCAACGGAGTGAGCTGTCCCTGCCTACAAGATGTTCAAGCATGCCAATGCAAGTGTCTGGAAACATCTTTCACAAGTAAAAGGGGGGAGCCTCAGGCTTTAAAGGAGGTTTTTTTAGCTGAACTTTCAAGTTGGTGTGGTTCAAGTGACAATATAACAGACTCAGGAGGCATATCTGAGGGTCCAGAGTACAAACATATATATGTGACACTATGCCCCATATTCTTCATAGAAATATTGTTATAATATGATTATAGCATTATAGCATATATCTAAAATGTATTTTATGCAAGATGGGTCATGTGAGATCATTGGAAAGGTTATGATTTACTGAATATGATTATCGTATTTATATGCATGTATCATTTCTGTATCTGAAGTTAGGAATATTGACTAATTACAAGTGGGGAACACCCACTAGACAGAATGCAATCAGTCTGGATGGGCCATTAGGAAGAACAATAGATTCTAATCTCCCACCTTTCTGAGCTTTCCTGGGATGCCACAAACAACCTCTGACACATGGCTGCTTTGACACTGCAGGGTCATGTGATCACATCACCTGGTACTGGACTCCATGATAGAATACCAGTATTTTTCCATTGGGGTGGGGAGAAACACACTGAAAAAACAAAGGGTTCCCGCCATATGTAAAACCTATTTAAGATCAGGGAGTGACTTAATCAGGGGTCAGTCTTCACTGAATCTCAGCCCAGGATGACTGTTAGAAATACCTAAGAAATAAAGACAAATGGCGGGAGAAGAGCTGAGCCCAGGCTGGGAAGGTGTCTGGCCTGTGAAAGAAATACCTTGAGTTTTAAGCTGCAGGCAAGATAAGTTTGTCTTCAAGAACCTCTGCAATCTGCAATAAAGCAACATTTAGGGTAAGAAATTACTACTTGTAAGCAGTTCCTTAAGTGTATTAAGCTTAGTTTGGGTATTTGTTTCATTTGCTAGGTAATCTGCTTTGATTTGTTTGCTAACCCTTGTAATCACTGAAAATCTGTGTTTTGTAGCTAATAAACTTGTTTTTGTTTTCTCTAAAACCAGTTTGTGGAATTCATAACTGGGGGAGGGAAAGCTGTTCATATGTTATGCAAACGTTATGAGCTTGCGCTGTACAGTTCTCTGTGCAGCACAAGCCAATACAATTTTGGATTTACACTCCAGAGGGGGTGTGCACTTGAGTGCTGGGCAGTTCCTTAGCTGAGGTTTCCCATGCAGAGCTGATCTTAGCAGCTGTGTTTTTCTGCAGCTGGGTGTGTCCCTACCTGTGTGTGTGCTGGAGGAGGCTTGAGGGCCTGGCTCAGTAGGACAGTGTAAGGGAGCCCAGGCTGGTGGAACGGGCAGGCTCAGTGATACCCTGGTGGGGAGGGGGGTGGCAACCTGTCACAATATAGTCAGGGTAAACCTCCTCAGAATAAGTCTCTGATGGAGAACCAAGTGTATCCATCAGAGTAATAGGGCCAGGAACAGGATTAGTGCCATCTACATCAGAAGAGAAACTCTCAGGAATTAGGACTGTCCTCTGGCAAGATGATTTGGCAACAGGGTAGGCTCAGTAACCAATGGAGCATCCACTATGACATATTGTCCTAGAGGAAGTAAATGGTTTTGGTGTAAGGTCTTTAATAAGCTGCCATTCTTTTCAGGCTTTAGTTGGTAGATAGGTTGCCAGGTATTTGAATTTTCATAACATAGGGCTGTGAAACCCAGCTGTTTGCAAATTTATGTTTTCTGGGGAGCCAAAGATTCCTGCTAAGAACATGTTCACCCATGTACAGATCACAGTATTGTACATTCTGGTTGTAACAGTCTTTATTACCCCATTTCATTTTATCAGCTGCAGACTGAGCAAGTTGATAAGCAGCATGCACATCTTTTTAAAATTAATTACATACTGGATGTAAGACTGGTGGGAAGACCCTTCCACAATTCCCAACACCTGATAATAGCATCCTCAGTATATATGGGCACCTTACCCTGCCAGTGAGGTGTCCATATCTACCATGCATCATGGTGTGGCTGTGTTACATGGCTCTAAAACACCTGCAAAGTCTGATTGGGGAGGATGAAATTTCATATACCTGACATTTTTGGGAAATTTTTAGCCACCATGATTCAGCCATTTCTGAACAAGACTAGGGAAAAATATGTTTTGCCCATGTTAAAACAATTCTTGAGACCTTTTCTTTGAAATGGTTTAGTGCCCCCATGCTCTGGAGCAGGGAGTGTATCTTGGCAGAAGGGTGGCCTTAGTGGCAGGGATGTACTTTTTGCTGTTCCTGTGTAATTTACCCAAATTTGGTCAAGTGATAAGTCTTTGAAAAAAATCACAGTTTGCACTGGCTCATTAGAAACTTGTTTAAATTTTAGCAGCTAAATCTCTAAGATTCCCTCTTCACTGATCACGCTCAAGCCCCTCAGTGCTCACCAGGCTGTGCATGCACCATCCCAACAGAACAAATAAGCATGCTCCTTCCCCTGTAATGGTTGCTCCTAGCAGCTCCAGACCCACCAGAGTGGGACTGGGCACCAGAAATGAGACCAGGGAGCCTGTTTCTCGTGCATGCTTAATGACCACCTACTGCTGGCACGCAGGTGATGTGGAGGAGGAAGTTGTCTGATTCAAATGCAGAGGGGACAAAAGCCTGAACAGAAGAGAAGGAAAGGAGTAAACTGGGACAAGGAATGTGGTGAAATTGGGACTTGAGGCGGGAGATAAAGTGTGACTGAGAGTTGTAGAAGTGAAGACTGGGACTATTTGGGAAAGGAGATTGGGAGCTGTGAGGAGACTGGGAGTGGCTGGCAATGAGCATGGAACCGAAGGGAGAGGGCAGGCTGGAACTGGTTGAGTTGGAAGCTGGAAGGGAATGGGAGCCTGGTCAGGGAGGGGAGATTGGAACTGGCTGGCAAGGAGTCTGGGGGCCAGCAGGAGGGAAGTTTGGGACAGGTTGGGTGGGGAGGCTGGGATTTGGAGCTGGTGGGGAATAGAGGGTGGGAGTGAGAGTCAGCTGGCTGGGAAAGAATACTGAGATCAGTTAAGGAGCTGGTGGAACTGGAGAGACTGGGAAGACTGACAGTGAACCAAGGTAGGGGAAGAGTTTTGACAAGGAAATAGGGTGTAGGGGAATTACTGGGACTGGCTGGGGAAAGAGACTGGGCCAAGGAGCCAGAGAGGAGGTGGGGGTGGGAGACTGAGTCTGGATGAACAACTTCAGTGAATTGAAGTGAGCAGTATGCAGCTTCTATTTATAGTTACCTGGCTTGGAACCTGAAGCAGGGGTGCTGGAACATGGGGGGCCGTGGTGCCATGGCCCCCCCACTTTTTACCAGTCATAAAGGTGAGTGGGGAGCAGGGGGGCAGAGAAGAGAGAGTGGGGGCAGTGGGGAAGGGGTAGCATGAGGGGGTTCGGGCACCAGTGGCCCCCCCTTTTAGGAAACTTCTGCCACCCCTGAGTCCTAAAGTAGTGGCTGCGCCTGGGTTCCCCAACCAGTGAAGTGGTGTAAACCCTGAGGAGGGGACAAGGCTTGTTCAGAAGCCTCAGTGAAAGGCTGAATATAAAGGGCCCAGAGCTGAGGCTGAAGACTCCGGTGAGGGCAGATAGTTCTGTTGGACTGTTGCTGGACAGGGTTCATTTTGACTGTGTGACCCAACTGGAGGACTGAGCCACTGATGACTAGCCAAGTGAGGCTGATAATCTACTGGGGGTACTGGAGTGGGAAAAGGACTACAGAACAGCATGCAGCAGCTTGATGTGCTCAAGAGGTGAGTGTGCCTCTTACAACCACAAACTGTTTTTTTCACAGGCTCCCTGCCTCACTCAGTGCACCGGACAGGCCTACTCTAGGGATGAATCAATGTTGTATGGTGAAGGAGGGCTGTAGTCTGTAGAACACCAGTTTCATTTGTTGCAGACATACGGAGGTATGTAGGGAATAAGGCAGGGGGTTACTGAAAGAGAAAGGATTGTCTCATGGTTAAAGACCCTGAGTGCAGCCCTGTCTTAAAAAGTTGGGGGCAATAGCCCTTTGCCCTCTCCCCACCCATCTTGGGTGCCCATGGCCATGTCCCCCTAGAAAGTCCCCCCCCCCGGCTTTTGAGAACCTATACCTTAAGTAAATCACTTAAACCAACTTTTCAGTGATGGTCACTAATTGCATACCCAGACAATGAGAAACTCAATTTGAGACCCTGAGGCCTGACTTGCAGATATGCTGAATGTGCACAGCTTCAACGGAAGTGAATGGGAGCTGTGCTTTAAACATATAAAGTGCTATAAAAGAGCAAGGTATTATTATATAATGCTAACTACTCTGAAAAGTTAGGTCCTAGGTGTGTCGGGTTGGGCACTGAAAGCTTGCCTTTACTCTCTGTGTCTCAGTTCTCCTTCTGTAATATGGGGATAATACCACCACACCTCCCCTGTGAGGTAAGGAGATAGACTAATGCTTGTGAAGCATGCAGACACTGTAGTGATGAGAACCACAGGAAGAACCTGTGAGGAAATGAATAATACTGTTTTCAGAGCAGGATTTGAGTAGCGTGCAGTCAACAAGATATGGAGCCACACACTTAACAATGAAGATAAAATAAAATAGCTGCAGATTAACTGAGCACCTTCCATCCACTGAATGATGCAGGAAAAAATAGTGGAAAAAATAGTACTTGATTATGATACAGCCTTTGATTACATAATGCTTATGCACAAGGGAATTACATTAATGGTGTACAAACAGTCTTAATTCTGGCATTCCTCACTCTTGACTGATCAACTCTTCAAACCTTAATATTTTAATGTAATTTTTGTAAATATGTGTAAATATATAATGTGGTATTTGTGTATACACAAACAAAGCTGGTGCTAAAAGTTTGGGCCTTTATATGTTAGTCTGTGTTGGAGTTAGATTAGTCAGCCTTCACAGCTCCTTTTCCCCATGCCCCAGTTGCAGTTATATATAAATGGCAGATTATTAAACAAAAATTGCTGCAAACTGATATTCAAAAATTCTCATCCTAAACTTATCTTTTAAAATCAGATGAGCCTTTATTCAAAATGGGATTGACCTAAACCCCAGCTCCATTGATGGGAGTCTTTCTAATGACTTCAATAAGCTTTCTATTAAGCCCTCAGCATTTTAACAACTTCATCACTTCTGTTTTTCAATTTTTAATAATTACACCTCAAACTTTCTCTGGTAAAGATATAATTCTTTTGCTACAGCTGTCTGTATAGCATATTAAATGTAAAGCAACACCTTTTCAGAGATGGCAGAGTTATAAACAAGACTTATTCTTAGATTAAAGCATACGGTATTTACAAAATATGAGTAAATTGAAAATTTTGTTAGGTTTAAAAGTTTGAAGTACTGTACCTGCCATCTACTGGAAATATAAAGAACGTGCATTTAATCAGCATTGTCAGTCTTTCAACCACTAGTCTGATATGGCTGGGGTAATATCACTGCAGCTTGACAAATTTTTTTTCTTTATGAAAACTGTTTTGAGTTAGCTTAATTTTGAGCCATGTGACTTCTTTCATTACTCAGCCAAAGAACAATCCTACAACGAAACTCCTAATTTCTTTCTTACCACTTCGTAACAAATTAAACCTGTTTTATTAACAAAACTTTCCTAGCTTTTTCAGTGCAACCCTTTGTACAATCAGAAAGTCATAATTACCAAATATAGGATAATATGTTAAAAAAAGCCCTCTTACATAATCATGGGTCTCCCACCTTTACTTACAAAAGATACCACTCATAGAGGGAGAATGAGCCATTAATAGGCAGATCAGATGTGGTCTGCAGAATGTAATTCATTTTCAGTCACTAGTTTGTTCCCATCTGGGGAAAAATACCATGTATTTTACCAAAATGCACACTGTAGCTAAGCCAGTTGATTTTACAGTATGTACATGACCTCTCCACCTCTCCTTGACCTCTCCAGTTCCGGTAACATAGACCATAGTAATTCATTTACAGCCTGGCCAGGAAGGCTGATAGAAAGCCTGACAAAGAGTAGGTCACAACAAACTGACCCAGTCCATCAATTATAGGCAGCACCTGAATTTTGGGCAGTATGTCTTGGAGGATTTGATTTAGTTTATTAAACAAGACTTGGCTGCGGAGAAATGCAATTTTCTGATTCTGTTAGCAATATAATGGGAGCTCCTTATGTTCCATACAATCCAATTAAAAACAATTATTTTGAGGTCTGTAAATCCAAAATGGGCAAATTTTAGCTACCTATTATGTGTATGTTTTGTGTGTGGAAGAAAGTGTCCTGGGCAACGGAACATGAAACTTTTGCCTACTATTTGAATCATATCTGTATTAATGTAGTGGTGGAAATCTACAGGTATATCCAGATTCTGGAATGCTCAGTTTAAGACAGCAGTTCACTGACTTTATTAGAAGTCTTGTTTTAGAATTTACCATCACTTCAGAAAATTCATTATTTTCAATAAAGTAGTGTGCACATTGTTACATTCTACTTACTGGATACTTTTTCCCCATCCCTCCTAAAAACTTCTGTAATGTTGTCGTTGGAGTACAATAGTTATTCCGTTTCAGTCTCAAATGATGCGAGTGTAATGGTTTACAAACTATTTACAAACAGAGCATCACTGCAATACAGCTGTCTTGTGCTGGAGGGAGGCAGACTGCTAGTCCATAGCACAAGAGGAAACTTTGGCCAAGGAGGAAGCACGTACCTGTTCCTAAGTGCCATGGGAAGCTAAATGTCCATGCAGAATAGACATGTGCTCAGTCTTTGTCCTCCTCTGAAAGACTCTATTACCTTTCATACCCCTGAGTCATGTAGTTATACTGACATAGCTCTGTAGTGTAGACCTGGCCTAAGAAATGGCCCATTGAGGATACAAACTTTAATTAGCTTCTTTTCAAAGGTTTAACTAACCATCTCAGATAGTGCATTGCAGATACAAGTCTGCCCAGCCAATAAATACAGTGGTTTCTGATCGGTTATACACCTTGTTTGTTGATGAAAGTAGTTTCACCTGGTCAGGTAGAACAATTTTTTTTTAAGCTGAATTGTACCTCCTTGCCCCATTTTGGCCAGTCTGTCACAGATCACTGATAGCAGTTCTTGAATACACTTTACATTTACATGTATACACTTTTTTTACAATTAACATACACTCATACATCTTTATTATCCCAGGCATACACACATACTCACTACTACTATACTACATTACGCTATACTCTTCTATAATTAAAGCTGGAAGGCTTACTCTGTACGTTGATTCTGCTGAGCTGTTTGCTGTTGCTGCTTGTTGTTTTCTCCACCACTGTCCGCTTTGCTCATCTACAGATCCTTGTGGCCAGGTCAGCTATCTGCCCGCTCTTCCTTCTCTCTCTTTTTCTCTGCTTCCGACTCCTGGCTTCTTTCTCAACCCTCTTAATCACCTGCCTTTTATACTGTGCTTGCGATCAGTTCTTTTCTACTATCTATTTTTAGTCTCAGGATTTCATTGGGTATCTGCTCATCCTATTTTTATCCTTCTACCATTGTCCATCACTTCCGTGACCATTATCTGTCCATCATTGTTTACTATTTTCACACCAATTAGCCTACAGTTCACTTGTTTACACTCTATTATGTGACATTTGGCCTACTTTTGCACTGCACATGCTTAGTACCAAACATTCCTAAATGTATGCCAACATTATCTCAGTTTTTGAATGCATGCCAACATTACAAACATTTCACATTTGCTCACTACCATTGTTTACCTCAGTTATGATTATCTCATCTGACCGTTCACCTACTTTCAGTGGTGAAATACCAGGTGACCTGCAGCTTCCAATGGTGGAGCGATTATTGCTTCTTCAAAATGGAAGCTAGGGAAACAAAATGGAGTCTGGGAAATTTCTCTGGTACCAGTCCAATAAAAGAGACTACTTCACCCACCTTATCTTTCTATTAACAGTCATGTTCATTCTATCAACCAATCCCTCAAATAAATTCAGTAACATTAAGTTTTAATTTGCTTTAGAAAGATGAAGGACTGAATCAACCTCATGAGGAGTGGAATATTCCAGAAAATCTCTGCATTACAGACATAAACTTAGACCACTAAGCCGTCTCCTACCCCACACTGCCCTTTTTGGCTACCGTGCAATAGTTATCAGGGAAATGCTTTCCTGTTGGAAGTAAAATATTTGCATAATTCATTAGGCTCCAGGAGAGGGTAACTAGGACTCTTTACACATAATTATTGACTATCTGTGGTGTGAGCCATTTCTTTAACTCTATTGGAGGAAGCCTGGCAGTGGAACTAGGTCTTAGGCAAAAACACTACAATGAAGAGTGCATTGAGAGAGCTTCACTTCACTGGTGTACTGTTTTCCTTAAGTTTCTTCGGTGTTAGAAGAAAGTGATTATTTCTATGCTTCATCATCATGACGGGTAGGTTAATAGTTGTGAAAACTACTTCTAATTAAATAGTAAAACTTGTTGTCTGAAGCAAACAAAAGGAAATCATGTGAGGTATCACAAATATAGCAAACCAAGGTGGGATTTAGCTGTTTGAAGTCTAGATAATCTTTGTTCCTAGTAGCTGGTGTGCAATTAGAACTCAGCAGCCTCTTGAAAGTCTGATCAAGTAAAGCTGATAAACTAGGTTTTCTGAATAGTCCTGAGTAACTTTTCCCCCAGAAACGACAATAAACAGTCCATAAAACAATATGGGTTTTTTCTGAGTGAAAGGGTCTCTTCATAAATGAGTTTCTTTCTGGAGTTCCTTTTCTTATGCAGCATGTCTAAAAGCACTTAATGAATTAAATGGTGTTAATACATGGTGTAACCATCAAGTAGCTCATGCACTGCCTTGGACACTAGAATTTTATTGCTGAAAAGGGAATTTTGGCCAGACTACTAGGGTGTTCTCCTGCTCACTTCAATAAACAGAAAACAGTACCCTTTTCTGTACATATCTGAAGTCTCTGCAAAATAAAAAAGGAGGGCCTTTATTCCAGTAGTTCCTTTAAACACAGGAAATAAAAACCTGAAATCTGACCTTTCCAATGATGTTACAATTTGTCTACTTGGAAGCAGTATACATTTTCTGGGGAATATGGTAACACCATTTCAGGTTTTCTGGAATGTTTGGAAAGCCTCAGATCAAACTGCTCTGAGCCTGGCCTATGAGTTCAGCAGTGCATGACTCCTTTTCTGCTTTTGAGGTGTTGAGACATAAAAATAAGGCAGCTTGATGTCAAACAAAAGGAAAAATAAATATGGAAATACCCAAGGCCTATAAAATGCAGTGATTGAAATGGTCTTCTCTCTAAATTGGTAAGGCATTCAGCTATCACAGTGAGTGACAGATTTAAAGAATTTGCTGTTGTGTACTTAAAGGCAGATTTTTGGCTGTACTGCCATGGCCTGTGGGTAAGGCCCTTTGTTTTCAGGCTTTATCTTTAAAAATCCCCAGGAATTTACCAGTTTATTACCCCCCCCCCCAAAAAAAAAACAAAAAAACAAAAAAAAAAACCTGTTGAAAATCAGTTCAAAAGTTAATTTAGTTTTCTGGGTAAATATCACTTTATTGAAAGTTTAAAAAAAAACCCTTAAGTTCTGAAGCATAGCTGGATACAGAAGAGGTGGAAGAGACAGTGTACTATCCTACCTGTCATGATGATGAAGCATAGAAATTGTCACTCTCTTCTATGAAGAAGAAACATAAGGGAAACAGTACAGCCATGAAGCTCCTCTCTCTCATTGCATGCTTCATTTTCAGAAGAGGTTGAGGAGGCAGTGTGAGGAGATGTGCATTCTAGGGGTGCCAACTTTCTAATTGCACAAAACCAAGTGCCCCTGCCCCACCCCTTCTCTGAGGCCCCGCCCCCACTCGCTCCATTGCTCGCTCTCCCCCACCTTCACTCACCTGCTGGGGCAGGAGGTTGGAGTGTGACAGAGGGGTGAGGACTCCGGCTGGGGGTGTGGGCTGTGGCCAGGGATTAGGGGGTTTGGGATGCAGGAGACGGGTCCGGGCTGGGGCAGGAGGTTGGGGTGTGAGTAGGGGCATGGGGTATGGTCTGGGGGTGTGGGCTCTGGGGTGGGGCCAGAAATGAGGGGTTCAGGGTGCAGGAGAAGGCTCCCATCTGGGGCAGGGGGTTGGGGTGTGCAGCGCTGTGTGTGGACTCCAGCTGGGGATGTGGAATCTGGGATGGGGCTGGGGTTTAGGGTGCAGGAGGGGGCTCCGGGCTGTGGCAATGGGACCTGCAGGGTTGGCAAGGGAGGCTCCACGCACTCTCCCTGCACCAGAACAGTGGCTCACTACCTTTCAGGAGTCTGATTTGTCTTGCATGCCCCTCAAGTTTCACCTCACTTAAAAAACTACTTGTTTACAAAATCAAAATTAAAAATACAAAAGTGTCACAGGACACTATTACTGAAAAATTACTTACTTTACCATATAATTATAAAATAAATCAACTGGAATATAAATATTATCCTTACATTTCAGCATATAGTATAGAGAGCAGTATAAACAAGTCATTGTCTGTATGAAATTTTAGTTTGTACTGATTTTGCAAGTGTTTTTTATGTAGCCTGTTGTAAAACTAGGCAAATATCTAGATGAGTTGACGTACCCCCGGAAGACCTCTGTGTACCCCCAGGGATACGCATATCTGTTTGCGAACCAGTGGGCTAGAACACATTGGTTTCTAAGAGCTCTGTAGACTGGAGGTTGGAGCCAGTAGCTGTGATACCACAATGCTTTATTAAGCTACCTTTAGTGGCAGGCTACAAGGCATTTTGACCCCTCGCTATCCATGAAAGTTGAACCATTATTAAAACACATCTGACACAGCAAAAGAAAACAGGAGAATACCAGCCAGATACTCTTGTTTTGAATGCATGATTTGTTTGGCTGTGGGATATTATTCAGTCCATAAATTAGTAAAAAGAAGTTCTATTTAATTTCAATTAATAATTCATTTAAGTTACCTAATAATGTAGATCACTTGCTACTTTAAGCAAATATTACAAAAAAACCCATAATTTTCTCTCAAAGTTGCCTCTGGATTACTAGAATACAATTGTCTCCTTAGAACTGCTCTCAGACAAAGATGCAAGTTTTTCAGCTTCATTTCATCTAAAATAGGTGACACTCCACCTCTACAATTTATTATATGTCTGGAGGTAATGTAGACGGTCAGCATCTGTGCTACACACGTTCTCTTAGAGAGAATCTCCCAAACAGAATGAAAAGATCATTAATAGCCCAGATTTCAATCTTCTTTACACAGCTCAGGTAACAGTAAATGAGTAATTTGCTGTTCTAGCTTTACGAAGCTCACATCTAATGGCTGCTAGGGACAGGATAATGGTATCTTAGTGATTACACCATGCTTTTCTAACCACTTTCAAGGCCTTTGCTTTCAGTTCTACCATAATGAAAAGACAGCCCTGAAAATGGGTCAGCTCTTTATTAAAAGTGCAGTGTACATCTAGGCAAAATGAACTTGCTGCTCAGATTTATCTTTCAGCAGATTAATATGCTGTTTGTAGTACAGTAGATATGATTCAATGACTTTGGCTTTGGTTAATTCCATGAGTGTCCAGAAACTTTGATTTAAAACTTCTTTTGATAAAATAATGATTCATAAATACTTTTAGTGGTGGTGAAAGGTGGTGGTTTAGTTTCACTAAACAGTAGTCCTGCTGACCTGCTATGCTTCATTCTTATGGCTAGAGAGACCAACTTGACGGGGTAAAAGGATATGTTACTCGCCACATCCATCCAAAACTTGGCCTCTCTGCCATGTCTAATAAGTATTGCAATGAGATGTGTGCGCTAAACCGCACCCTTCTCTTTGAGTTTGGGGCCTGTCTCTCTAATGATCCATAAACTGGGGAAAGATAAGCATTGTGCTGCCTAACTGCAGGGCCTGATCTGAGGCTGACTAACTCCCCACCCAACTTGGGGCACCGGGGAGGAGGAGGAAGACAATGATCTCCCTTATAACATTTAGCCCAGTGGTTAGGATACTCGCCTGGGGTTGAGACTCCCAAATTCAGGCCCCCCCCCACTACTTGATGAGAAAGATTTGAACAAGGATTTGCCACCTCTTAGGTGAGTGGCCTAACCATTAGGCTATAGTCATTTTAACTTTCTCTGGCCCAATTAAATATTATTCAGTTAAAGTGGAACTTTAATAGGAGAGTTTGAGGGAGACCCACATCAGAATATCCCATAATCCAGTGTTAGTGCACTCTCCTGAGAGGTGACTAGTCCTAAATAGCTATCAAAATATGTATCCTAGTATACAATACTCCTGGGGGAATTGTGTGTCACTACGCATGGACAGAATACATGTCCCCCATAGAATCTATTTTTCCTCTGCAGAAAATACATTCTTCTGGAGAGTATCAGAAGAGTAGCTGTGTTAGTCTGGATTTGTAAAAGCGGCAAAGAGTCCTGTGGCACCTTATAGACTAACAGACGTATTGGAGCATAAGCTTTCCTGGGTGAATACCCATTTCATCGGATATGCTCCAGTACATCTGTTAATATATAAGGTGCCACAGGACTCTTTGCCAATTCTTCTGGAGAGGTGCTGAAGTGACAACTTTTTCCCACTAGGGGCTGCTGTGGCACCAGAACAGAGGGCAGCTGCTCCTGAGATCAGGAGCAGCCAGCCAGGGAGAGGGAAGAGAAGAGGCTGCATTCCTTACAGTGCCTTGCCATGTGTGTGTGTGGGGGGAATAGACAGCATGGGGGCACATGGGGCTGCTGACGGCTCACAGACTGGAATTCAGAAGGGCTAGTATGGAGACAGACTGGGGTGGGTGCTGAATGGAAGTGGGGGTACAGGAACACATGGGGACAGGAAGGAGGGGTGCAGGGCCACATGGAGATGAGGGAAGATGTTCCTGACTGAATGAGAGAGGTTAGGGGTCAGCCAGGGTCTGCATGGGGGAGGATCGCCAACTCTAACAATTCCCCCCCCCCCACAAAAAAACCCTGTTCCATACTTCTCCCACCCACACCCAACTACCCTCCAGGTTCACTCCCAGGCTTCTGCCCCGCAATTAGTTCTCTCTCCCTCAGCTCCTCCATTACCCCTCCCCCAAGCCTTTCCACTGCTTCTGTGGGGTGAGTGAAATAGATTTCTGTATTTGAGTAATAATTCATTTGAACTACACGTTCTGTATTAATATGCCTAGTAAGGAATCTATTTGTCGAAAAACATTTCATGAACGTTTTTTGTTGTCTGTATTGTTAGACATACTTGTTGACAGATATTTTGAAATAAATTACCAAAATAATTGAAACTGGTGTGATTATATTGTATTATTTTCACAAAATATGCAGAATTTTAAAATATTGTGCACAGAATTTTTAATGCTTTGGCATAGAATTCCCCTAGGAGTAATATAATGCTGTACCTTCAATCTACAGCATTTTATTTATGATCACATTCATAGTGCACTCTATTAAAATATTATTGACAAAAGGTTACCAGCCTCGGGGCTCCCAACCATATGGTTAAACCCTAAGACAACTGTGCTTATCATATGTGCTTAAATACCATGGTGTTAGAGCATGCAGCATACTTTAAACTGAAGAGCTGTTACAGCTCTATGTATGCGATACAGACTTTAGAAAATAGCATTTATTTTTTGTCTGTAAATAATTGTGTACAATACCCTGATGCAGATTGTGAAGAATTCTAGCCAAAGCAGATGCCACATGGTTGAAGAACCACAATTAGTACAATTGCCTAGAATGCTGCAAAATGAAATTTCTTGAGACAGGACGAAATCACATCCTGAAGAAACAAGAAATGCCCTTAGATATTGTTCCCCTGACATCGTTATCTGAAGGGTCACTACTTTATGATTATTCTGTAAATACTGCAAATGAAAACCTTTATTTTTGTAGCACTAAGCACAGTGTTAATGCTTAAAAACAACATGGTATTTTTCATTGTGGCATATCCAGCTATTTTATGTGATTTTCTTAATCTGAGTTTGGATGAATACGTCTATCCCCTTCTTACTATTTTCATTTTCTCATTGTGCTGAGGCAATATACCAACTCCTTCTGTTAAGCTGCATTGTTACAGTACATTTTTGATTATTATTTATTACTCTCCAAATGTTTACAAATAACAGTGTAAGTCCTGAACACATTCCATACCCAATCTTTTTCTATAATAGAAATAGTTGCAGCTTCTCTTAGGAAAAGTATACATGGAAAAGCTTTGAAATTTCTTTTGTTGTAAGACAATTTAGCACTTTAAATAACACTCTGGCAGAACTAGACAATAGAATGCCACTAAGGCAAAATAAACATCTCCATAATATGTTTACCCTATGACGTTTGTGGAAGCAGTACTATCCTTTAATGTACAATAGTAAAACAAACCTCACTCATCTCCACATATCTATAAATGGAAACAACTCCAGATGGCTTAAGCATGGAAGACGATGACTTTTTTATATTGGCTAACTGGTAAACACAATTTTTATACCAGGAATGTATGTACTGAAGGAACTGCAACATTGATCTTAGGTTAACTTTAGGACTGGTATAAATGTTCAGCTTCATACAATAATATATTTGGAAAGAAAACATTGACATTTTTCAGTAATGTTCAAAAGTAATGTTACAACCCTATCACAGGTTGGTGTTCTGGACCTCCCTCTGTGCTCTCCCACAAGTGTTTCTATTTTCAGACCACCCACTGTGCCTGGAATGACTCTCCTATTCTACTCTGCCAAGCCACAACCCTTGTTTTCGTTCAGTGCCAGGTCACCCACTGCCATGGAAATAGCTGTGGTACATAGCCTGGTGGGCAAAAACTACAAGGATCTGCAGGAAGCTCAGAGCCTTCAGTGCAAATGTCTCATCTTTCTCTAGGGAACTGGGTATCACTCTTCCACCACCTTCTCCAGACACACAGTCCCTTACAAGGGCTTTTTCTGGCTATGGTTGTCCCTAGAGTCTCTCTTAAATGAGGATCCCCAAACTTGAAGAGGCTCAGTAGAAAAGGGTAATATAGCCTATATTGTAATAATTTTCATAGTAAGGTATGAATAACAGGATGGGGGAGACTGGTGAGTTTCTATAGAGGTGCTTCCTAAACCTAGCATACAGAGGTACTAGAGGACGCTCAAAGTATGGGCTGGAGAAGCTGAAGGGATGTAATGCCAAGGAAGCAGAGTAAAACCAGTGGCTGACTAAAGGCATCTGCATCATTGTAAATCACAGCACCATGTTTAGTGATGTCAACATGCAGAAGGTGAAATCAGATGGGGATCTGGACACAAACAGCTGCTAAACCTGGTGGGTGTATTATGAATGTAAAGAATAAATACAGTTACACAAGTAATTGCTCTATGACACACTGAATATCAAGCTATTTTATTGTGACCCTACGTTCTACGTATAAATTTGCAACAACAAAAAAGATGTGAAAAGGTGCTTCCCAGAGACTAGGAGCTACATAAAATAATGCTTAGTTTGCCATTCATATTCTGGAGTGCCGGCGATTACAATGGAAAGTTACAGTGTGAATACATTGTATAAAGCACCTAGAAAATTGGTCTTTTTGCTTGATTTTTTTTCCATCTGACATTTCATGGTAAGAAAAAAATACATAAAAGCAAGAGTTTACATGAGATTTTACGTTTCTCTTAATTCAATTTTAAACCTCGTAGGAACTGTTTCACTTTTAATTATGGTTAGCACTTCTCCACACTGTCTTTTTTTCCTTCCCACATGACTAACTTTTCAACTCTTGAGGCACCATAGGTAGATATGCATCTACTTTAAAGAGAAATCTCTCTAGTGTTAGAGTATAGACTGTAAGTGACAACAACAAACCTACTGAACATAGCACTACCTTCAAAATTGCATTTGTAGCATTAAAGAAAATAACCACAGATTCAGTCAGCGTGAGAATTTCAGTTGTTAATACATTACATTTAGGCCATCAAAGTATGAAAATCAAATATAAACCAAATGTCCTCAACTTGGCACACTGCTTCCACTTAATATGAAATCTACTCTGGCAAATAAGGATTCTTTATAGGATCACTTATTAAGGAATCACCTAGCTCCTTTCAGAGTTCTGAACAGAAACATACAGACTTTCTCTTCTCTAGAGAAACAGGTGGTGGTCTTAATGCATATTAACACAACGTTGCTAATGTAATGCTAGTGAAGACAAGGCAGTTGTAGTTTTTTTTCATAAATTCTAAGGCCAGAAGGGACCATTATGTTAATCGAGTCTGAACCCCCTCTAATACATGCTGTAGAACTTCCTCAAAATAATTCCTGGAGCATATTTTTTTTTAGAAAAACATCCAATCTTGATTTAAAAATTGTCAGTGATGGAGAATCCACCACAACTCTTGGTAAATTGTTCCCATAGTTAATTTTAAAATTATGCCTGATTTCTATTCTGAATTTGTAAAGCTTGAACGTCCAGCCATTAGATCACACCATACCTTTCTCTGCTAGATTGAAAAGCCCATTATTAAATACTTGTTCCCCATATAGTTACTTAGGCCATGTGAGCTTACAGCGGTACAGTGGGAGAGCTCTCCAGGTGACATAATTAAACCATCCCCAACGAGCAGAGGTAGCTATGTAGCAGGAGAGTATCTCTAACTGACATAGCGCTGTCCACATTGGTGCTTCTGTTGATGTAACTTGTGTTGCTCCAGAGGGTGTTTTTTCACACCCTTTAGCCACATAAATTATACTGACAAAAGTGCTAGTGTATACATAACCTTAGCCTGTACTCAAGTCACCCCTTAACCTTCTCTTTAGTTAGTTAAATAGATAGTGACTGAGCTCCTGGAGTCTAAGACATGTTTTCTAATTCTTTAATCATTCCTATGGCTCTTCTCTGAACCCCCTCCAATTTATCAACATCCTTCTTGAGTTGTGGGCACCAGAACTGGACACTGTATTCCAGCAGCGGTCACACTAGTGCGAAATAAAGAGGTGCAATAGCCTTTCTACTCCTACTCAAAATTGGAGAGCTGGCTGTATTTTAAAGAAGCCATATTGAGGATGAAGGAATAAACCATCCTGATGTACAGAAAGAATGGCACATATGGCAGGCGACCAGTGTGGCTTAACAGAGAAATCTTCAGTGAGTTTATACACAAAAAGGAAGCTTACAAGAAGTGGAAACTTGTACAGATGACTAGGGAGGAGTATAAAAATATTGCTCGAGCATGCAGGGGTGTAATCAGGAAAGCCACAGCACAATTGGAGTTGCAGCTAGGGTAACAAGAAGGGTTTCTACAGATATGTTATCAACAAGAAGAAGGTCAGGGAAAGTGTGGGACCCTTACTGAATGGGGGAGGAAACCTAGGGACAAATGATGTGGAAAAAGCTGAAGTATTCAATGCTTTTTTTGCCTCAGTCTTCACAGACAAGGTCAGCTCCCAGACTGCCGCACTGGGCAGCGCAGTATGGGAAGGAGGTGAGCAGTGCTCGTGGGTAAAAGAACAGATTAAGTACTATTTAGCAAAGCTGGACATGCACAAGTCCATGGGTCCAGATCTAATGCATCCAAGGATGCTGAGGGAGTTGGCTGATGTGACTGCAGAGCCATTGGCCATTATCTTTGAAAACTTGTGGTGATCAGGGGAGGTCCCGGACGATTGGAAAAAGGCAAATATAGTGCCCATCTTTAAAAAAGGGAAGAAGGAAAACCCTGGGAACTACAGACTGGTCAGCCTCACCTCAGTCCCTGGAAAAATCATGGAGCAGGTCCTCAAGGAAACCATTTTGAAGCACTTGGAGGAGAGGAAGGTGGTCAGGAACAGTCAACATGGATTCACCAAGGGCAAGCATGCCTGACCAACCTAATTGCCTTCTATGATGAGATAACTGGCTTTGTGGATATGAGCAAAGCAGTGGATGTGATATATCTTGACTTTAGCAAAGCCCTTGATATGGTCTTCTACAGTATTCTCACCAGCAAATTAAAGAAGTATGGATTGGCTGAATGGATTATAAGATGGATGGAAAGCTGGCTAGATCGTCGGGCTCATTGGGGAGTGATCAATGGCTCCATGTCTAGCTGGCAGGCAGTATCAAGCGGAGTGCCCCAGGGGTCTGTCCTGAGGCTGGTTTTGTTCAACATCTTCATTAATGATCTGGATGATGGGATGGATTGCACCATCAGCAAGTTCGCGGATGACACTAAGCTGGGGGGAGAGGTAGATATGCTGGAGGGTAGGGATAGGATACAGAGGGACCTAGACAAATTGGAGGATTGGGCCAAAAGAAATCTGATGAGGTCAGATGAAGACAAGTGCAGAGTTCTGCACTGAGGACAGAAGAATCCCATGCACTGCTACAGGTTGGGGACTGGCTGGCCAAGCAGCAGTTCTGCAGAAAAAGACCTAGGGATTACAGTGGATGAGAAGCTGGATATGAGTCAACAGTGTGCCCTTGTTGCCAAGAAGGCTAATGGTATATTGGGCTGCATTAGTAGGAACATTGCCAGAAGATCGAGGGAAGTGATTATTCCCCTCTATTCGGCACTGGTGAGGCCACACCTGGAGTATTGCGTCCAGTTTTGGGGCCCCCACTACAGAAAGGATCTGGACAAATTGGAGAGAGTCGAGCACAGGGCAACAAAAATGATTAGGGGGCTGGGGCACATGACTTATGAGGAGAAGCTGAGGGAACTGGACTTATTTAGTCTGCAGAAGAGAAGAGTGAGGGGGGATTTGATAGCTGCTTTCAACTACCTGAAGGAGGGGTTCCAAAGAGGATGGAGCTTGGCTGTTCTCAGTGGTGGCAGATGACAGAACAAGGAGCAATGGTCTCAAGTTGCAGTGGGGGAGGTCTAGGTTGGATATTAGGAAAAACTATTTCACTAGGAGAGTGGTGAAGCACTGAAATGGGTTACCTAGGGAGGTGGTAGAATCTCCATCCTTAGAGGTTTTTAAGGCCCAGCTTGACAAAGCCCTGGCTGGGATGATTTAGTTGGTGTTGGTCCTGCTTTGAGCATAGGGTTGGACTAGATGACCTCCTGATGTCTCTTTCAGCCCTCATATTCTATGATTCTATGCCCTGTTTAAGCATCCCAGGATTGCATTAACTCTTTTGGCTACGTCGTCACACAGGAAACTCATGTTCAGCTGACTATCTTGGGAAGCAGTGTCCCTGGAAAAAAATGTAGGGGTCGTGGTGGATAGAGTCCCCTAGCCTGTAAGTATGGCTTAGATTCTTTGTTCCCTTAATCTGAGTTACTAGCTCCCCTCTAGTATTTACCTGGACCTGCTTTCACACATTTAAAAACTACAGACGGCCTTGAAATCACTAAAATGATACCCAGTGTTAACTAACATGTAATAAGAGCTTCAGCCTAGGGGTCTAGTTTGAGGGGTTTTTGTGTGTCTGTGTTGTGGTTTAAAAAAAAAAAAAGCCTTGTACCCATCATAACCGATTCTGCTAGTTCTATCTCAGTAATAATCAGTTGAGTGTCTTAGTGAAACTAGTTAATTCAGACTCTTAACAGCACAGGATTTCCTAATTTCATCTCCTTTTCTCTCACTGAGTCATCTCATGCTCTCATTACTTTCGTTTAAAAGCCCCACTGCTTTACTTTCTCATTTTTCATATTATGGAATGAAGAACTTCAGGCAGTAGACCTCATTAACACTCACACCAACACTACAATTTGTTTTTCTTCCACTTTTTCCATAGAGTCTTTGTATTTTACTAGTTATATAATAGCATTGTTAAACCCCAGGGTACATTGCTGTGTCTTAGCCAAAATGCTTTATTCAACTTCATGCTATAGACAAGCGTTCAACAGTGGTGTATCCTTCAATCGTCCTACAAAAATCAATACATCCCTCTGATCACCAAAACTGATTCTTTACAAGCAAAGTAGAATTTCTTGTTAGAGTTCTTGGGGCTTTTTGGTTCAAGTAATGTCAATCAGTTTTAAATATGCAAGCAATCTGGGAGCAAAGCTTTGTTATTCTGAAGTAAGGAGATATATTTCCCATCAGTGTAGCCTTTTATGATGAATGGCAAGTTTCTTTTTATGACTTAACCAAGGTAAAGACTATGATAGTAGCCCAGGAATGAATTTACAAATCTCTTGTGTATCGGTTAGCAAGGGCTTTTTAATTTTACACTATATCCAGGCTGAAGAGCAATGGACTAAGGACTTGGGGAAAACAAAACCCTAAGCCACCAGTCAAATGTACAGAAATACAATTTCCCGTAATGTCCCAACTTGGTGGAGCATAGAATCACAATGTGTCAAGTAATATGTTAATGTGAGATCTTTGAAGTACAACTAGATACAGAGACTGCAGAGAGACAATCTTAGTATTGGACTAACTTCTGTTGGTGAAAGGTACAAGCTTTGAAGCTACACCGAGCTCATCTTTAGGTCTGGGGAAGGAGAGAGAGAGAGACCTGGGACGATCACTGCTACAACAACACTGCAGACTTAAACTGCAAATAAATTACATATGCATAAGCCCAAAAATGAGACATATAATTCAATCATTTGCTTAACAAAGGGAATGAGTGAAAGAGGAGCAAATAAATAAACCAGTTTAATTTTACAGAATCATTATTCTGTTTTTTTGTACTGATGACAACGTTTAATAAAAGCAACTAATGATTCTTAACTCAACTAAGCAAAATTAATCAAGCTAAGTTGCTGAAAGCATCTGGTCTTATAAGACCTATTAGTAAATGTATAATCATATGGAAGTTCAGTTATAATCATAGTCTGCAAACACTCATGAAAACATTTTATCATACTTTCTCCCCCTGAAGTTATATGCTCTTTGCGAAGTAGTGCAAGTTGTAAATTCTTATGGCTCATCATATAATATGGCTAACACATCAGGAATTACAAAGTGAATTCAGGCTGGTTTGCAAGAGAATTTCCTGAGATAATCTTTTATATGTGGTGAACTAGGTCACAAACCCTGGGTCAAATGTCATTGTGAATTATAATAATTGCAATTTATGATAAAGACTTGAATAAGTCTTGAAACCTGTCAGTACATATCATGAAGTGGAAATAAATTACAGCTTGTCATAAACAACAGATTTCAGTTAGGTGCTTCCTTTTCAATCTGACTGCATCAGACCTTCATCCACCCAGCAATTAACTTTATTCACATTAATATTCAGCAGTGTTGACAAGACTGACACAGTAAATCTGGGTTTGTATAAAAGTAAAGACAGATTGATGTAGAGTCATTATATTGTCTGGTGATTCATCATTGAGCAGTAGATCTTGATAAATGGAGAACAAAGCTATTGACTCTGCTGTTGACTTATTGTGCCAAAAAGGGACTCTAAGTTTCTATTTTTCCTCTATACACAAATTTTTGTTTGGAAATAAACAGTAATTTTTGTTTAAAGGCTTACTAGAAGTGACACCAGTACAGTGATATAGTTCTGTTCTATTATTTTAGCACAAAGGTTCCCTGTGGCTATCTCTTGAAAGACTGAATAATTATTGTGCAATGTAATCTTAAATAAAGTCAATCACTGCATTTTAAATGCTGTATTTACTCCCTTGTGAGGAAAAGTGTGTTTGCCACTATATACACTAGCTCTTGATTATGTAATGGCCACACAAAGAAAAGGAAAACAATTTCCAAAATAAATGAAAGGGGGGGAAAAGTATTAAAAATCAACATTTGGTCTGTTCCTTCTTTGCAATATCACCTAAGGTGGAGCAAAGTTAGCCACAAGAAAATACAGGTTTCCCGAAGTTTAAAAGATGCATCACAGATGTTTCTGGGAGATGTAACAATTATTCCTTTTTATGTTTATAATGGTTACTAAAACAAGCTACCACACACTTCTGCTTTTACAATCTTGTGGATTCATTACTGCATCTATAAAGGATTGAGTTACTTTAAATAAGTGCAGCCATGCCCTTTCCCTTAATAACGTTCTGCTTTTATGTGAGGCTCAAAGAGTGCTTAATTTAATTAAAATGTATGGCAAAAGGCATTAAGCAAAAAGTGCCTACCTCTGAAGTAGAGAAAGGAGATGTACAGGGATCTCTCTACCAATTACTGTAATGCACTAACTTCTGTGTGATGTGGCAATTAGGTAGTGTTGCCACGGGCTTTCCCAACAGTTTAAAAGAGGGGGGGGGAAACAAATCCTATCTAATTGCAACTGTAGATGAAAATCAGGCAGACAGAGCCTGAATTTCTGTTGCATAATGTCGTCTTTACATCACTTCAACAGAATGGGTGGATCTGGCCACTGGAGAATTCACCCAATGCAAGGGGAATTGCTCACTGGTGTGGAGCAGTTACACTGGATCTACAACATGCCCTCCCAGTCCCTAGAGTAGTGGGCACATTCAGGGGAGGGGATCATGGCTGGAGCATTATTGTGCTCTAGTCGTTTCCCTGATGTCAAAATGATTCCTTGGAGCCAGAGGTAGCTGAGTGCAAGTTAGAGCAGCCTCAAAGCTGCTGTAACTTATGCCTGCAGCTGGCTAGCCAGCGAATAGGGCAATGATTAAGGTTCCTAAAAGCCATGTTTATCACCACTCCCTTCTGTTCCTGTGGGAACAGGAGAGGGAATCAAGTTCAGGGTGTAATTATTTGAGAGAGAATTTTGACTAACACCTCTACATTTGAGAAAAGTGCCATGAGATCTTTAATAATCACAAGAAGCCCCACAAAATCCTGGCTTTGTCTCTTAAAGACCTGCGTGCATAGAACTAAGAGGATGGCAGGACCTTAGCCATGAAAAAACAAAATGTTTCAGTACCACAAGGTTATAGCTGTATACTTTGAATTTGCTGTAATTCTCCAAAATGTATATTTCTCTTGCTATGTTAGTCAGCTGACATTTATTCAGCTACTAAAATCTCCTCTTTCTCAGCTCCAAAGAGGATTGTCTAGGATTTAGACAATATGCAATAAGGCATAAGTGCCTACAAAGGAATCTGGTTTGGAAGACTTCACCACTAACAAAGAGATCTGAAAAATCACCAACCACCAAGTAGCTTTCAGAATCAGAATGAAACACTGGAATATATTTGGGGCATGTACTCTGGATGCCAACACAGATTCCCATATGAAACTGTCAAGTGGAAATCAACTGGTGTGAGGAAATAAGGTTCTCTTGGGTGTCCTCAAGAAGAACCCTTAGCAGGAAGGGCAGAATAGTCAGTCTCAACATCACAGAGCAAAGGGAAGCAGCAGCAAATGACAGAGGAATGGAAGAAATTTAATTCCATCCTGTGCACCAACATTGGAGCAGGAAGGATGTAAATGTATGTAATAAGGGCATAAACAGGGGTGGAGGGAAGACAAATTAACAGAGGAGAATTGTTTCAATAGTCACAGGTAGTTGTCAAAAAGAAAAGGAGTACTTGTGGCACCTTAGAGACTAACAAATTTATTTGAGCATAAGCTTTCGTGAGCTACAGCTCACTTCATCGGATGCATTCGGTGGAAAATACAGTGAGGAGATTTATATACAGAGAGAAAATGAAACAATGGGTGTTACCATACACACTGTAAGGAGAGTGATCACTTAAGATGAGCTAATACCAGCAGGAGAGCGGGGGTGGAGGGAAGGGGGGAGAAAACCTTTTGTAGTGATAATCAAGGTGGACCATTTCCACAGTTTACAAGAACGTCTGAGGAACAGTGTGTGGGAGGGGGGGAATAAACATGGGGGAATAGTTTTACTTTGTGTAATGACCCATCCACTACCCGTCTCTATTCAAGCCTAAGTTAATTGTATCCAGTTTGCAAATTAATTCCAATTCAGCGGTCTCTTGTTGGAGTCTGTTTTTGAAGTTTTTTTGTTGAAGAATTGTCACTTTCAGATCTCTAATCGAGTGACCAGAGAGATTGAAGTATTCTCCGACTGGTTTTTGAATGTTATAATTCTTGACGTCTGATTTGTGTCCATTTATTCTTTTACGTAGAGACTGTCTAGGTTTGACCAATGTACATGGCAGAGGGGCATTGCTGGCACATGATGGCATATATCACATTGGTGGATGTGCAGGTGAACGAGCCTCTGATAGCGTGGCTGATGTGATTAGGCCCTATGATGGTGTCCCCTGAATAGATATGTGGACACAGTTGGCAACGAGCTTTGTTGCAAGGATAGGTTCCTGGATTAGTATTTTTGTTGTGTGGTGTGTGGTTGCTGGTGAGTATTTGCTTCAGGTTGGGGGTCTGTCTGTAAGCAAGGACTGGCCTGTCTCCCAAGATCTGTGAGAGTGATGGATCGTCCTTCAGGATAGGTTGTAGATCCTTGATGATGCATTGGAGAGGTTTTAGTTGGGGGCTGAAGGTGATGGCTAGTGGCGTTCTGTTATTTTCTTTGTTGGGCCTGTCCTGTAGTAGGTGACTTCTGGGTACTCTTCTGGCTCTGTCAGTCTGTTTCTTCACTTCAGCAGGTGGGTATAGTAGTTGTAAGAATGCTTAATAGAGCTCTTGTAAGTGTTTGTCTTTGTCTGAGGGGTTGAAGCAAATGTGGTTGCTTGGCTGTAGACAATGGATCGTGTGGTGTGATCTGGGTGAAAGCTGGAGGCATGTAGCTAGGAATAGTGGTCTGTAGGTTTCCGGTATAGGGTGGTCAGCCAAACCAGTGCCAGATGGTAGTGAGTGGTGTGCATCAAGGCAGAGAGAGAGAGAGAGAGAAAGAGAGAGAGAGAGAGTGGTGATTTTCCGAAGTTTAACAGGGAGCCCTTATCATGGATGGGGTAGCATGTGAGAAAGGTGGTGCTGGACAAGAGGAGACATAGGTGAAGCTGGACATCTTTGGTGAAGTGAACACAGGGTTGAAAACACTAAGAATTTAGATTTGAAAAGTAGGACGGACTATATGCGGGAAGGGGAGAGCCTTAAAGATGGAGAGAAACTTGTGCATCATGCAGTGGATAAGGAAGAAAAGATATCCAAATAGGGGTATGTGGCAGTCAGAATTACAGGCCCAGAAGAGGAGTCTAGCAGCAGAAGCAGTTTTGAATAGACATGAAGGGTGCAAGGTTGGAGGCATCAATGCCAGAGAGGAGGAGATAAGGTCCTAGACAAGAATTATGGTAGTCTGTAGAGACACAAATAGACCTTTGAGATGTTATAGAGGTAGAAATGGTAAGACTTAGGCATGGCTTGGATGTGTAAGTCAAATCAAAGATGACACCCTAAATATAGGCCTGTGTGGCCAGAATGCTTGTGGACTATGGTGAAAGAGAAGAATCCGTTAAATATTTAGGAAATTTTGCAGGAGGAATGACAGGTTTCAGAGTAGCAGCCGTGTTAGTCTGTATTTGCAAAAAGAAAAGGAGTACTTGTGGCACCTTAGAGACTAACCAATTTATTTGAGCATAAGCTTTTGTGAGCTACAGCTTCACTTCACTGCATCAGCTGTAGCTCAAGAAAGCTTATGCTCAAATAAATTTGTTAGTCTCTAAGGTGCCACAAGTCCTCCTTTTCTTGTTTCATTTTACTGTTTCTGTTCAGTTCCTATCTGTCCTTTATCAACTTCTATCTTCTCCTCTTTACTGCGATATAGAGTATCCCCTTTAATAAATCTTCCCCTAAGGGATGGGTCTCTCCAAACTGTAAGCTCTTCATCTGCACCTGTTGTCTTTGCCTCCATCCCTTAGCTTAAACTCCTCTATGACCTTTTAAATTTTACATGCCAGCAATCTGGTTCTGATTATGTTTAGTTAGAGCCCATCCTTCCTGAATAGGCTCCTCCTTTCCCAAAAGGTTTCCCAATATCTGCTAAACCTAAATCTCTCCTCTGAGTACCATTGCCTCATGTATGCAGTGAAACCCTGCTATTCCGCCTGTCTAGCTGGCCCTGCATGTATAACTGAAGCATTTCAGAGAATGCGATTATGGAGGTCCTGGACTTTAATCTATCTTACCTAGTAGCCTAAATTTGGCTTCCAGTACCTTTCTCCTACTTTTTCCTTTGTCATTGGTACCTCCATATACTATGACCACCAGCTCCTTCACATCACATAAGATATTTTGAGAGGTTTGTGACCTTTGTGCCTGGCAGGCAATTCACCATGTGACTGACCCAGTCATCACAAAACAAACTATCTATGTTTCTAATAATCAAATCCCCCATTACTGTTTTCTGTGTCTTCCTAATAAGAGTGGTCCCCGCCCATGGAGGGGTATCCTCAGTGTGAGAGGATACCATGACATCATATGAAAGAAGGGTCCCCACTATGGGATCACTTTTCCTCCTGTAAAGCTTGATGTTCTCCTTCCCGAGACTTTCATCCTCAACAGCACAGAGGCTGTCAGGGTGTGTGTGGGGGCGGAGGAGCAGGCCCACAGTATTAAGTCCCAGAAAGTCTAGTCTATGTACCTCTCCGTATCCCTGAGCTCCTCCAGTTCAGTCACTCTGGTCTCAAGAGCCCACACTCAGTCTCTGTGCGTTGCTTGCACCAAATGCATGCATACGCCACCTGCTCACAAGGCAGGTAATCATACACGCTTCATTCAGTGCAATACACTGGACAACCCACACTCTTCTACTGGACTTGATCTCTACTGTATTATAATAAACTAAGTTCATCGCAATCAACTATAGACAATATAAAGACCTTTACCTGAACCAGGTCTAACGGTTGTTTAAGCTGAATATTACTAAGCCGTGTGAGTTTATGCATATACCTGTTTTGTTTTTCAATCTTTCTAATTGGAATATGGCTGAATTTAGTTATTGCATAAAAGAAAATGTATCTTTGCATGCTACTTTGTTAATTGATATATCATCTTATCAAGAAGGTGCACAGGACCTAACAGCTGGACAAGATGACATTGCTAAACGCTTTAACCAAACAGAAATAAAAATTAATTAAATAATGAGTTGATCAAAGAAAACAGTGAAAAGGCAAAGGAAAATCATGAAGGTAGAGAAACTATGAACTACGAATGGGAGTTGTGTGTTAACTACTGTAACCAGTTCATTAGGGAATATTGAAAAGAGGAAATTGCTTATCACTAATAAAATCAGGCAATTGGCTAATAAAATCAGGCAATTAGCTAAACAGTATTGTCCTCCATGTATAACTAGCTGTTGTAAATTGGCAACATCCTAAATCATGTAGGCAAATTCAATTTAGCACAATTTGTAATTTAGGGTCAGTGACACTGCATCCTAATCAAGGTACATGTTGTTCAAAACAATTCATGCTCACTGTCCGGTTCCATGCATATTTCTTGTACACAGCAATATGTAATAAGGTGGCTACTATCCACTCAGTAGGTTACCTAAAAAACAGCATTTACAAGGAACATCTGGATCTGTCTTGGCTACTGATGGGTCACTCAGCAGTGAAAACTTGGAGGGCCTTGTTCTGTTAAGGGCTCTCAGTAGTGGTTTTGTAGCAGATGTAGTGGTTTTTGACATTGTGACTCCATGATGGCCTGGACTAGTACTATGAGACAGATGGTAGTGGTTCCAGCCTTTTGCACTACAGAGTTTATCATGTTGCAGTGACCAGGGTGACACAAATTTTTACAATTAGTTACTAAACAATACTGTCCATTCAGATTATATTAATGTATGGGAACCTTGTTTGTAATGCTGCTGCTCCAAATGTCTGTTTTACTCATGCATGTAACATCGTGGGTCACACTATACTAATGCCTATTCCAGTTGAAGGAGTTATAGTTGTAATTGTATTAATTATGTATTGCCACTTAGGCAGTTTATTAAAATAGTCTAAATCTCACAGAAATGATCTTACCTCTGCTTTATATATCAATATGGCAAAGGTGCCACCCTGATTTAATAATAATTGTGGTGCCAAGTGGGGGATTGTTAGCCAATGTATATGTTATATGTATTACTTATACCACAACAATATGTGTTAAGTGTGTGGTATGAATATTTTATGTATGAATGTTGGGCAAGTTATACCAAATGAATTCTATTGTTTTTCCCCCACAGTGCTGTTAACTCCCGTTCACTGGTATATCCTACAATCCCTTGGAACAATACAATTCAATATTTGGCTTAAGTGGATAGGAAAACGGTCAAAGGCAAAATATGCTAATATTTTTACCCAGTACAAGCTGGAGTGGTACCTTCATGGACCAGTACCTGGAATGCTAGTATCCAAAACAAAGATAAGAAAGGTACAGAATGACAAGTAATGGAACTGATACAAACTGGTGGGTTAGATCTTAGAAAGCATTTTATATGTCACCTAACTCATTAGCAACCATCCTATAAATACAAATGGTTTAAGGGGTGGATCTTTGAAGCACAGCTACAGTGTAAGATTAGCTTGCTGTGAGATAAGAATTGCTTCCCATAAGGAGGGGTATGTATGTCTCCCTTTCATATTGTACTACTTTGTCTTCGACAATAAATTGGCTCAGTTTGGTTATTTGGTTTCTTGAAAATTTTCATCATGAACCACAGGTGTAGTCAAACAACTGGCTATACAATTTATTCAGTACTACACTGTGGGGACTATAGTGGCATAGCTATGGCAATGTACTTGTGCAGGCATAACCCTGTAGTGTAAAAAGCCTTCAGTGATTGAAGGGGATTTTCCCTCACCAAAGGAACACTACCTTTCCAAGTGATGGTAGCTAGGTCAACAAAAGCATTCTTCCATCTACCTCGCTGTATCTACACTGGGGCTAAGATCAGTGTAGCTTCGGTGCTGTGAAGGGTGGACATCTCAGACCCCTGAGTGCCATAGTGATGTTGTCAATCTAAGGCCATGTCTACGCTACGAAAGTACTCCGATTTTACAGAAGTCGATTTTTGGGAACAGATTCTATAAAGTCAAGTGCATGCGTCCACACTAAGCACATTAATTCGGCAGTGTGCATCCACAGTACCGTGGCAAGTGTCAACATTCCGAGCGGTGCACTGTGGGTAGCTATCCCACAGTTCCCGCAGTCCCCACTGCCAATTGGAATTCTGGACTGAGCTCCCAATGCCTGATGGGGCCAAAAATTTGTTGCGGGTGGTTATGGGTAAATGTCGTCAGTCAACCCTCCCTCCCTCCATAAAAGCAACGGCAGACAATCATTTCGAGCCCTTTTCCCTGGATTGCCCTAGCAGACGCCATAGCCTGGCAAGCATGGAGCCCGTTCAGCTCACCGCAGCAGTTATGACCATTGTAAACACCTCGCGCATTATCATGCAGTTTATGCAGAACCAGCACCTGAAAAACCAGGTGAGGAGGCGATGGCAGCGCAGTGATGAGGACATGAACACAGATTTCTCTAAAACTGCGATCCCCGGCAATTTGGAGATCATGGTGTTACTGTGGCAGGCTCATCCGTGGAACGCCAATTCTGGGCTCAGGAAACAAGCACAGAGTGGTGGGACCTCACAGTGTTGCAGGTTTGGGATGATTCCCAGTGGTCCCGAAACATTCACATGCATAAGGGCACTTTCATGGAACTTTGTGACTTGCTTTCCCCTGCCCTGAAGCGCAAGAATACCAAGATGAGAGCAGCCCTCACAGTTCACAAGCGAGTGGCAATAGCTTGCAACGCCAGACAGCTACCAGTCAGTCAGGAATCAATTTGGAGTGGGCAAATCTACTGTGGGGGTTGCTGTGATGCAAGTAGCCAATGCAATCATTGAGCTGCTGCTATCAAAGGTAGTGACTCTGGGAAATGTGCAGGTCATACTAGATGGCTTTGCTGTAATGGGATTCCCTAACTGTGGTGGAGCTATAGACGGAACCCATATCCCTATCTTCGGACCGAACCACCAGGGCAGCCAGTACATAAACCGCAAGGGGTACTTTTCAATGGCGCTGCAAGCACTGGTGGATCACAAGGGGCGTTTCACAATGTGGGATGGCCGGGAAAGGTACATGATGCTCGCGTCTTCAGGAACTCTGGTCTGTATGAACAGTTGCAGCAAGGGACTTACTTTCCAGACCAGAAAATAACTATTGGGGATGTTGAAATGCCTATAGTTATCCTTGGGGACCCAGCCTACCCCTTAATGCCATGGCTCATGAAGCTATACGTAGGCACCCTGGACAGTAGTCAGGAGCTGTTCAACTTCAAAACTTGTTGAAAGCCAGTCTTCTGTTGCTTGGGCTGTTCACTGGGGTGAAGTGGTTGGGTGCCCGGAGCCTCTCCCCCCCGCCCCCGCATTCTTGGGCGTCTGGGTGAGGAGGCTATGGAACTTGGGGAGGAGGGAGGGTGGTTAAACAGGGGCTGCAGTGGCAGTCTGTGATCCTGCTGCCGTTCATGTACCTCCACCAGACGCCAGAGCATGTCCATTTGATCCCGCAGTAGCCCCAGCGTTGCCTCATGCCTCCTCTGATCTTCCTGCCACACCTCTCCTCATGTTCATTGGCCACTTTCCTGTACTCTGCTATTGTGTCCCTCCACACATTCTGCTGAGCTCTGTCAGTGCCGGACGACTGCATGAGCTCAGAGAACATTTCATCGCGCGTGCATTTTTTTCGCCGCCTTATCTGAGATAGCCTTTGGGATGGAGGAGGGAGGCTTGAAACATTTGCAGCTGCTGGAGGGAAAAAAAGGGAGTGAAGTATTTAAAAAGATACAATTTACAGAACAATGACTATACCCTTTCATGGTGAACAACACTATTCACATTACATAGCACGCGTGATTTTGGTACAAGGTCGCATTTTGCATCTTATATTGAGTGCCTGCAGCTTTGGTGTTAGAGATCACACACACACAGTGCCAGGCAAGAGAATTCGGCTTGCAGGCGGCCATGGTAAGCCATAGTCTTTCGGCTTCTGCAACATTCATAACAGCAGCGCCTTCCTCTCCCATACCAAGCAAAGCACGTTGAGTTGGCCATTTAGTGCTGCGGTTTTCCTGCAGCAGCAGCAGCAGAAACCAAACTAACCCCCCCACCCCATCCAATTCTCTGGGATGATTGCTTTACCCCTCACCCCATCGCGTGGCTGGTATCAGGGAAGATCCCTGCTAGCCAAACGCGAACAGCTCAGTGCCAATGCCCCCCCACTCCCACTGCATGGCTAACTGCGGGGAGGATTTCTTTTCAGCCACAGGCAAACAGCCCAGTAGGAACGGCCACCTCTGAATTTCCCCTTCATTAAATTCCCCTATTTCAACCAGGTTACCATGAACGATATCACTCTCCTGAGGATAACACAGAGAGATAAAGAACGGATGTTGCTTGAATGCCAGCAAACACCGGGACCATACACTGCCAGGCTTTGTCATGCAATGATATCAGATTACTTGCTACTAGCATGGCGTGGTAAAGTGTCCTACCATGGAGGACAGAATAAGGCTGCTCTCCCCAGAAACCTTCTGCAAAGGCTTTTAGAGTACCTCTAGGAGATCTTCATGGAGATGTCCCTGGAGGATTTCCGTTCCATCCCCAGACACGATAGCAGACTTTTCCAGTAGCTCTACTGGCCACAAATGCATCCCAAGTCCTCAGGGATACTTAATCATTAAAAAAAGCTTGCTTTTATAACATGTATTATATTTAAAAAGGTACACTCACCAGAGGTCCCTTCTCCGGCTTGGTTGGGTTGGGAGGGTATTTCAGTCAGGGTGATAAAAAGATCCTGGCTGTCTGGGAGAACGGTGTGCTGTGTGCTCTCCTCAGGCTCGTCCTCCTCCTCCTCATCTTCTCCATCCGCAAAATCCTCAGGCATGGCAGAGAGTACCCCATCATCAGAGTCCATGGACAGGGCTGGGGTAGTTGTGGTGGCCCCCCCCCTAGAATTGCATGTAGCTCAGCATAGAAGCAGCATGTCTGGGGCTCTGTCCTGGAGTGTCCGTTTGATTCTTTGGTTTTTCTGGTACGCTTGTCTAAGCTCCTTAAGTTTCATGCAGCACTGTGTTGCATCCCTGCTGTAGCCTCTGTCCCTCATGGCCTCGGAGATTTTTTGAAATGTTTTGGCATTTTGTCTTTTGGAACGTAGTTCTGATAGCACGGATTCCTCTCCCCATACAGTGATCAGATCCAGTACTTCCCGTTTGGTCCATGCTAGAGCTCTTTTTCGATTCTGGGACTGCATGGTCACCTGAGCTGATGAGCTTGCCTGGCCAAACAGGAAATGAGATTCAAAAGTTCCCGGGGCTTTTCCTGTACACCTGGCCAGTGCATCCGAGTTCAGAGTGCTGTCCAGTGCTGCTAAATCTGACATAAACTCGTAGTGTAGACCAGGCCTTAAGTGCCTTAACATGTGCCTGCAACAGACCTGAAGCAGTGATGGAGAACAACTATCAAAAACTTGGCAGATCTAGAACAGCATGTTTAAACTATATAAAATGCAGGTATAGTGTCTCCTGTGTACACAGAGCTTCTGTTTGTTCCACACAGACTCTTTTTGAGGGCTTAATGTAAATGAGCACTTCTTGTTGAGCTGATTTCCCTTCCATGCCAAAGACCCACGTCTCAGAACATTGACTTACACCTTTTCTATAATTTATAAGCTTTACACAAGAGAATTCTGCTGTAAGGAGCAAATTTTCAAACTGTACTCTGAACCTGGGCCTGCATAATTGCTTGTTTATCCTTTTTTGGGCAAACAAATCATGGTGGTACTTGTAAATAGGAATTACTCTCACAAATCAGGTAAATATATAATAGCTATCTGACTTCCATGAGTAATCGTGAATTACGTACAGTACTGCTGGCGGAATTCTTTACTAAAAACTTAAAAATTATGTGTACAATATTTTGAAATTCTGCATATTTTGTCAAAATAACACAGTATAATCACACCAGTTTCAATTATTTTGGTAATTTATTTCAAAATACCTGTCAGCAAGTATGTCTGTAACAATACAGACAACAAAAAAGATTCCTTATTCGATATATTAATACAGAACTTTGAGTAATAATAAATTTAATTACAATACAGAGTCATATTTCCAGCATCCCTCAGAAGCAGTGTACAGGCTTGGGAGCCAGGCATAATGGCGGAGTGGAGGAAGAGGGACGTAATTGCTGGGAAAGAGCCTGGAAGTGGACTGGAGGGAGTTGGGTGTGAGTGGAAGAAGTATGGAACTGATTTTTTTTGTGGGGGAGGAATTGTTAGGGAGATGGGGAGTCTCCCCCATGCAGAGCCTCTCTCATTCAATTAGACACATCTGTCCCTGTCTCCGTGTGTCCCTGAACTCCCACTTCCCATTCAGCCAGGCATAGCTTCCCCTGTCCCCATGTGACCCTGCATCCCTACTCCCATTCAGTTCCTGGCTCAGTGTTGTCACCCCACTAGCTCCTGTGCCCCTGACCCAGCCTGTCTTCCCCCACCAGCCCTTCTGAATTCCAGTCTGTGTGACCCCTCCGCAGCAGCCCCATGTGTCCCATTCTGTCTCCCCATATCCTGTGCCTCCTCACCTGCCCTGTGGCAGGGTGCTGTGAGGAAAGCAGATTCTGCCCTCTCCTTCTCCGCAGCTGGCTGCTCCAGCCTATGAGCCAGCTATCCTCTCTTCTGGCATCATATCAGACCCTGGGTGGTGAAAGATGTAACTGCAGCTTCCCTGTGCCTCTCCATCAGAATCAGTTATTCTGCAAAAGGGGAAAAAATCTGTGGGGGACATTAATTCTGTGCTTGCACTGTGGTGCAGAATTCCCCCAGGAGTAGTACAGGCTCAACTCAGTAGCCAAAATGTAGTGGCCACTCTGGAAAATCTGGCACAGCAGACATTTAATCCTCCTTTTAAAGGGAAGTTAGAGGTAAGGCAGAGCGCTATCAAAATGCCACTTATTTAATCAGTTTAGATCATGCCATCCATTAATTGTGGGTGGAACTATAAAAATTAAACCAATCGTGCTTGCTAATACTTGGCCCAAATACAGTCTCTACCACTTGCACCCATGGACAAATGAGCTCTGTAGCTACAGGCCAAAATTAAGAAAAGGTCTGAGTTAATGAAAGTCGTTTGAACTGCATCTGAAAAACCCCTAAATGTTTTCTCTCAATGGGTGAATAGGGCAATGGATATTTTTCCTGCCTCCTCCCTCCATCACAGTCCTTTAAGAATTTTATGGACTTTAATTAAATGTCTAAAAATATGTGAAGATTTTGGGAGCATTTATTAGAAGAATTTAATGATGGTTTCATTTTTTATGGCAGTCTTATAACAGCAGATTAAGATTGTGCAAGACATGGACCGTAGGAAATAGCTATATCACATTAATTATATTTTTAATGAATATAAAACCAGGGAAAATAAGTCAGGGTAAAATAAGTGTAAGCAGAATCAGGATGAGCTCCACCCTGACATCTGGTGGTGAGTTGTGGCAAGTTGTGGAAAAGAACTTCAGGGGCTGATCTCATTTACATAGGCACACCCACCCTGCCTAGCATGAGCCCATAGCTGCCCAAATGGTCACTTTGGCTGCTGTGGGATCCCCAGTTTCTCTATTATTGGGGCAGGAAGAATAAATTGTAATTATCCTGATTATGTGAATCAAGGACAGTGGAACTGTACTTGGCCTTTTGTATGATGGAGGGACTCGCCATCAACTAAGTAGCACTCCCTAGGCAAGGGACATCGGTTCCAAAGCTCAGTGAATTGAGGGAGGTTGGGGATAGGTATTAATACCTGGTGGTATGGGGGCTTCCTGGTGAGGGCTTTATATGCTAATTGCACTTCCTCCTTTTTCTACTGTGGAATATCAGAGCTAATTTTGATTCCATTAGGAGTCTAGTTATAGACTGCTGAGCTGAATTCACTTTGGGCTAACGGTGTACCAGCAGTGAGGCTCCCCTACTACAGGCTGAAATCACAATAGAGCTAAACTTACAAAAAGCTGAAATTGCTGTGTGTTGTGTTAAGTAGTTGGGGAGCCTGATGATATATCGCAGCTAGCTAGACAGCTAGCAGAGCAGAGTGGCTCTTGGAGCAAAGTAGAGTGGCTGGAGTAGTGGTGGAGTGGAGCAGTTTGTGGGATGGCTGGAGCAGCTCATGGGGCGTGGCTGGCAGAGAGGAGCGATTTGTGGGACAGCTGGTGGAGCGGAGAGGAGCCCCATGGAGAGGTGAGGCAATCGGCTTTGGATCATGTAAGGTGCCCCTTAACCCTCCCCCCCCCATCTCCACCCAGGTTGGGAGGTAAAATTCTGCAGATAAACTTTTGAGCTTTGGTGCTGCACTGACCAGGGACAGAGACTTTTGGGTTGTTGGACTTTTGGGACTTTGGGTGACTTTGGGTTGCTGGACTCAAGAACCAAAGGGAAAGGACATACCCCAAATTGCTTGGGGTGGGTTTTTTTGCTCATGGGTTGTGTTATGAATCCTATTGGTGGTGTTTCCCCTACCTAATGCCACATTGTTTCTCTCTGTTATTAAAAGGCTTTTGCTACACTCAGACTCTGTGCTTGCGAGAGGGGAAGTATTGCCTCTTAGAGGCGCCCAGCGGGGGTGTATATATTTGTCCCAGGTCACCGGGTGGGGGCTTGAGCCGGTTTTGCATTGTGTATTGGAATGGAACACCTAGATACTGAACCCGGCCCTTGTTGCTGCCAACTCTGAGGGCCAGAAGGGTTACAAAAGAGTATTTGACGCTGCATGACTCTGTTATGCAAGATGTGCTCTGTGATGGTTAGAACTTCAGGTTACTATGGTCCTCCTGTTTCTTCCAACCTGCACTGTTTTGTAAAGGTGATGTTGGTGTTGCATGTGAGTATGTTTGTTTAGTGAAATTAGAGAGAGACATTGGGATGGAATGCAGGCACTTATTGATAGTGTTTCACTCTAAATTTGATCTGGCTTTGTGTTAAATTGTATCCCTGAATCAAATAATATATCAAAATGCAGCTTGTTTTTTGAATGTAGAACTGACTGAGTTACTTTTTGCAATGTTGTCCAGTGAGCTGTGATTCTCATGTGATCAAGTGCATTTCTACTTATTCACATGGATATTATATGAATGTTTACACTACACCCATCTCAAGGCTTGCTTTAGTCAGTTGGAAACTGTTGCTGTACAAATGTGATACTTAGCAATGTTGCTTGTACTAGTGGTCAGGCAGTAGAACTGATCATAACAATGGAGACTCCAGTCCTCTGCTGCAGTATATCTACTCATGCAGCATTAAAAGTAGCACAGTACATTTGAAAAATACATTGTGGGGAACAGATAATTTTGTACTGGCTGTAAGAACTTACATTGATCAGTGCCATGAACTGCTGTTTGCAAACTATGTTGATGATCCTCCTTTGGTGCAATAGTTATGCCATCTTGTGATAATATTTGTCATCTCAATGACTGTGTGTTGCCCTAAGAAGATCCATCATGGGCTTAAGTGTTCCTGTCGTACACCAAAAGGTGTTGCAACTAACCATAAGCCATAGTTGTGAATGTTGTAGTGTTAACCTTGTCTGGGTGATTTTGGTGTTACATTGCAGGAGGCCGACTGCTGACAATGGATATTACTGCTTTTTAAATCAAGTAAATGTTGTAAAATTATGATGGGTACACCTCAAAAGACTCAGTGGCTCACTTCAATTTGGAAGAGCTCCCAAATGCTTAGTACCTTTATCTTAACTACTCTATATTTGCAAAACTGGATTGCAACTTTTTAAGAGTAACAATTCCTGTACAATTTTAGCACTTACATCTCTGGTTTCAGTTAAAATGCAGGAATAAGGGGCATACAAAACAGCTTTCCATATGTCTAATATCATTCAAGGTAGATCCCAAATTGATATCACCTTATTTATTTTTAGGGAGGGCTTTACCCAGGACTTTCACTGTTTCTCTACAGATCAAGGGCCTTTTATAATCTATTAAAGTATCCAGCATGTTTTACCCACTTAATTGGGAATTTTGTCTTTTGTATGACATCAGTACAGTGTTGTATAGAGCTTTCCTATAATGCTACTGAGAGAGAGACAAGGTGGGGAAAGTAGTATCTTTTATTGGACCAATGTTTGTTTGGTGAAAGAGACAAGTTTTAGAGTTCCACAGAGCTCTTCTTCAGAATGTTACTGTGATACACAGGAAATATTGTACAGCTGTAATACTGGCTTCCAATGGAAAGTGGCAAGTCTCTTTTCAAAATCTTGTAGTGGACTTTGCAGGCTTTTGCAGATTTATTGATTCTAATGAGTCTAATAAAATGTGAAAAAATTCTCTGAGGTTGGTCTTAGTAATAGAGATATTTATGTATATTATATATTGTGTCTGTACATTACAGGTGTTTGTAACATGGTAGTATGGGATAAGACCTTTGTCAGCATGAGGTTGTGAAAGTGACATCAATTAAGAGTGCTGAAGCCAGGAATGAGTCCAGTCAGCCCAGTTAAACATTCATAAAACCTTTTATTCCATGGTATGCCATTACGTTTTCTATAATATATGTGGACATTTACAGAATACACATTTTAAGAACCTTTAGAATTTTTTGAAAAAATAGTGGGCCTGTATTTTTGTATGCCTTCACTGGTAAGGTGAGTATTTGAGTTTCCATGAATGCTACAGTATGGGGCTCAGAGGAAGCCATAGAAACCTATATTGATTGATATCCTATATTAGCATTTTACACATCAGAGACTTCAAAGTGGTGACTTTTTAATCTCAGGATTGGACCTTGTAGAACTCAGTCCCCATGAGAAACTAGGCCTGTTACCTTTCCAAGTGGTATAAAGCTTCCCTTTTTAGATAGGTAGAACAATGAAATAACTAGACACAAAAGGCATCTTCTTAAGCATACATTTCTCTGGTAGACATACAAATGAAAAATACCAGCATCGTAAGGGTTAAATTAAGATGTCTCTTGTTTTCCTCTTACATAATTCATGCACCAAACATCAAAATGTCTCCATGTGAAATTGTTCTCAGGCATATTTTTTGTGTCATGTTATGGATCCCACAATATCTTGATAAGGCTCTTGCGGGGAGATTTGAGTTTCCTTGTTACCTAGGTAATAGAGGCTATGTTTCCATCTTGCTTTTATCCATGAGCCAAAAGGTATAGGTAGGGAGTCTTGGCAAGCATTCTTGGAGAAAGACTGGCTGATCAGAGGGTGTTGGAATCTCTGATGAATAGTTCTCTGTAGCTCTGTATCCCACCCTCGCATCTACCCCCCCTCCCCCGACACACACTCTTAGTATGCTCGATGATCATCAGGAAACCTTTTGCCGGCACGCAGGCTGCTGGTGCATAAGGATGTAATCTACAAGAAAGAATGAAGAGAATTTAATAAAATAAGTAAAATGTGCTGTAGTAGAGGTTTCCACCATGATCTGCTACTTTTCTATTATTTAATGTATTTTGTTGTACACAACATAATGGCAGTTTGTCCTAACCTCAAAGCATCCAGCCCTGCTAATGAAAGCTGTAGCCTAAACAACACTATTTCGGGGTTCTCCGGCATAACAATGAAAACTGATTTTATTCTTCAGAAAAAAAATTTAATTAGACCAGTAGTGGATAATTATAGTATCGAGCTCAAAAGAAAAGCCAACAGTTGATTAATTTAAGGAGGGCAAAGTAACCAATAAAATTGGAATGCCTTTTAATACTTACCTTTATTTTATACACTGTCATCCAACTCAACCCAGTCAGAAGGCAATATTTAGTATGGAAAACACAGTACGTATTTAATTATTTCACTTCTTCCATAAACAAGTTTAATTGGAATCTAAAAACAGCAAGGGACAAAAGATCAGTTCATTAGGGACTAACTAACTGAAAAGGGCAGATAAAAACCTTTTGTCTGATACAGATGTACCTCCCGAGCACCATCGGTGAACACCAGGCAGCACACTAATCACAAAGCAAGAGGTGTTCTCATTAATAGACTTACCAGGTCACCACAAGCTTTGAAGGTACTGATCATCAATTATTGCACTAATTGTTTGTTCTGTTTGCATGTCTCAGGCTAAAAGGCAAGAGTCACTGAAGCAAAAAAGAGACAAATAATTGCTACCTCAGTGGCAGTTGGTTTTTAGTATCTCATTATTTATGATTTGTTTTGCTGTGCATGTGTGACTTTAAGATGACTGTATTCATGCATACTCCAAGAAGCATACTGTGTAACACTTGTGAAAGCATCATGCATATTATTCAGCAAGTCCAGGCACCAAAACTGCTTCTCAAAGCTGTGCCAGCATCTTTGTCTTGTTTTTGTAAAGAATACCCCAAATGCTCACATTAGAACTTGAAGGTCTGCCTGTTTCGTTTTGAATTTCAAGTGTTTAGCAATATTTTGCTCCTAAATATGCTTGCTATCTGAATGAGTACTTCTTATTAAAAGTCTTAGAAAATGGTTTTAAAGCCACCCATGCCTTTTTTTTACACCCTTTCCAGTGTCTATCTTTAAGTCATGAATAATGATATGGTCTTGGTGACAGAATGGAGTTCCAGTGAAGGACTTTTCATTATCTGGAATGGGGAAAGGGAAGAATTTACATGGGATTTAGAATATTTACATCAGTTCCCATACCAGAGGCTACATACATCTCTGAGAGTACTAAGGGAAATCCTTTATTCTGTCCAGTGTTCAGATTCCTTTCCCCAAGTTAGCTATTGCCCCACTGTCAGAGCTTCAGACTTATGTGTGTATGCAACAGCAGCATAGTTGTCTTTCTGTAAAAACAATGTGTTGGCAGCAAACTTAGAGGTGTAGTCCTCAGGATTGGTAAAACCATGGAGACACAGACTTGAAGGTGACATGGTGACAGAACCTGCAGTCCTGATAGAAAACTTTGAAACCATAGGGAGAAACAAAGTTCCCTAGTTGTAGCAATGATGCTTAATGAGTGAGTTGAGAAAGGAGACAAATAATGCTGAGTTGTAGGGTCATAGTCAAGATGGTCATTTTTCATAAGCTTATGTAGCTCACACTCTTCTTACTCCCCCACAGAGATGTATACAATACAATGAGCTAAAATCAGTGATATTATAGCAGATGGATATTCATAGAAGCATTAAGGCAGACCGCAGAGTTGGAAAAAAATGAAATGTTGCAGTGAGAATAGGAGAGAGGTGAGGCTTGCTCGGGCTGGCCAATGGAGAGAGAACAGAGAGCACAGGAGTGGACTGGGAAACATTGGGTTGCTGGGTAGGGAAAATCAAGGAATCTGTCTGAGAGGAAAGTCATTTTCAGAGGGAATGGGTGAGGGTATGAATGGGTAAATTCCTGAAGTCTTTAGTCAGAGGACTGAACAAAAACTGTCAGGCAAACTTCCACTGAAATCATCAAGGGAGTTTGCCTGAGAGAGGACTGAGTAAAGACCTTGGGCTTTGGCCCATTGTCCTCTGTGGAATGGTTTAGGGACCTGTTGGTCCTTAATCAATAAAACATTCTGTACTGTTTGTTCCCCTGTATTTTTAAAAATCCTCTCATTTGACTCTGAAAACTTATCCTGGCTACTCTTACTAATTTTTACAAAATATAGGCCAAACAGGATAAGCCTGGGGCATATACCCTATGAAAAAGCCTCCAAGTAAGATTTCCCCCCCGCCCCCCCCCGCCCCATGGTAGGTTGTAAGGCAGATCAAGGAATTTGAAGGAATGGGGTCAGGGGAAAGTACTTTCCTAAACAATTGTAAAGGAGGAACATGATCACAAAAATGTTAGTGAGTTTGCTTCCTGTTTAATCTTAATCTACCTGTGTAGATATTTCATGTGTTTCCTAGATCCACTCCATTGTTTCTCCCTCTCTTCACCCTTACTCCTAGACTCAGGATAAAATACACATCTCTCTTAGAGGTTTGGGGTAGGGATGTTCATGTATAAAAGAAGTTACTGTAATTTTCACACTGATGATCCTTGCTTAAAGAGCATCCAGGAACCAGAATTCCTATCTTATTCTTACGGTATTTATGTCCAAGTGCCTGAAGGCAAATACTCCTGACAGTAAATGTAATTCTTACTTGTATTGCTTTTCTCTTGCAAAAGGCAATTTCTTCCTAACAGTTTTGCACTGCATTATGTATTTCTCATGGAAATGTCAAATCAATAAATGCAAAAGTGGCACCTTAAGGTTTTTCTGTTACATTATTATATCCCAATTAAAATTTTAACTCAAATCTAGGATTCAGATTCAGTAACTAGGTTCTTTGAACACAACCTGACCAAGGAAATGCTAAGTCTATGGAGATATTGTTTATCCTAAATCATATATTTAAAAAAACACATTCATAAAATGACACTCAGTTTTCACGTGCTCTGTAGAGACTTGTTAGAGTTTTAGCAGCTATCTGTTTAGAAGATTGGCTGCATTAATTATGCTCCAACCCAGCACTGCAGGTCTGAATGGGACTTTCTCTGCTACTGCTCTGCCCAGAAGCCAGGGGCCACAGGACTGCCACGCACTGAAACTGATGGCTGGGTGGCTGTCTCTTCTGTGCACTCAGTGCTCTCACTGTGGGTGCCCAAGTAACAAGGAGGAGATGGAGGAAACAGCCTGAGTGGGATGGAGAGGGCTGAGGAGTCTGGCCAGGTGGAATGACAAGGAGGGAAACTGGGATGAAGAGTCTGAGGGGTAGACTGAGACTGGACCCAAGGTGGGGAAGAATGTGATTGGTCAAGGAGATGAGGTGGTGGATTGGAGAATAGAGCAAGGGTGTGAAGATGAGTACAACACAGAGTCATGGGGGGCAGGACTGAGACTCGGGCAAGGAGCTAAGTGGGGTGGGTGGGAGACTAGAGCAAGAACAGGCTGAAGGAGATTGGGCCAGCAGTGATCAGGCTTGCAGGGACAAGGGCAAAATGATCTGTAACCACTGGAGAACACAGCCCACCCCCACTATCTGGAACAGATCCCAGGATTCTTGAGTCTCACCGTTCAATGAGCAGGATTCCCAGTTCTCAATCCATACAGCAGCATTGTCTTCATTGCTCTACTAGGCCAACACCATTTGCTTTTTAATTCACTTCTGTAACAATAATAGACAAGGAAAGAAAATATGCCAAAATGGCAAAACAGTAGTCAAATAACCTGACCATGGGATGGTGTTCCAAGGAGGAGGAGTGGTAGCAGAAACGGGCTCCACCTAACAAAGAGAGGAAGAGCATCTTTGTAAGCAGGCTGGCTAACCTAGTGAGGAAGGCTTTAAACTAGGTTCACTGGGGGAAGGAGACCAAAGCCCTGAGGTAAGTGGGGAAGTGGGATAACGAGAGGAAGCAAGAGCAGGAGAGCACAAGAGGGGAGTGCTCCTGCCTCATGCTGAGAAAGCGGGATGATCAGCAAGTTATCTTAAGTGCATATACACAAATGCAAGAAGCCTGGGAAACAAGCAAGGAGAACTGGAAGTCCTGGCACAGTCAAGGAATTATGTCATTGGAATAACAGAGACTTGGTGGGATAACTCACATGACTGGAGTACAGTCATGGATGGATATAAACTGTTCAGGAAGGACAGGCAGGGCAGAAAAGGTGGGGAGCTGCATTGTATGTAAAAGAGCAGTATGACTGCTCAGAGCTCTGATATGAAATTGCAGAAAAACCTGAGAGTCTCTGGATTAAGATTAGAAGTGTGAGAAACAAGGGTGATGTTGTGGTGGGAGTCTGCTATAGACCACCAGACCAGGGGGATGAGGTGGACGAGGCTTTCTTCTGACAACTAACAGAAGTTACTAGATCGCAGGCCCTGGTTCTCATGGGAGACTTCAACCACCCTGATATCTGCAGGGAGAGCAATACAGTGGTGCACAGACAATCCAAGAAGTTTTTGGAAAGTGGAGGGGACAATTTCCTGGTGCAAGTGCTGGAGGAACCAATGAGGGGCAGACCTCTTCTTGACCTGCTGCTCACAAACCAGAAAGAATTAATAGTGGAAGCAAAAGTGGATGGGAACCTGGGAGGAGGTGACCATGAGATGGTCGAGTTCAGGATCCTGACACAAGGAAGAAAGGAGAGCAGCAGAATATGGACCCTGGACTTCAGAAAAGCAGACTTTGACTCCCTGAGGGAACTGATGAGCAGGATCACCTGGGAGAATAACATGAGGGGGAAAGGAGTCCAGGAGAGCTGGCTGTATTTTAAAGAATCCTTATTGAGGTTACGGGGACAAACCATCCCGATGTGTAGAAAGAATAGTAAATATGGCAGGCGACCAGCTTGGCTTAACAGTGAAATCCTTGCTGATCTTAAACACAGAAAAGAAGCTTACAAGAAGTGGAAGATTGGACAAATGACCAGGGAGGAGTATAAAAATATTGCTCGGGCATGCAGGAGTGAAATCAGGAAGGCCAAATCACACTTGGAGTTGCAGCTAGCAAGAGATGTTAAGAGTAACAAGAAGGGTTTCTTCAGGTATGTTAGCAACAAGAAGAAAGTCAAGGAAAGTGTGGGCCCCTTACTGAATGAGGGAGGCACCCTAGTGACAGAGGATGTGGGAAAAGCTAATGTACTCAATGCTTTTTTTGCCTCTGTCTTCACGAACAAGGTCAGCTCCCAGACTACTGCACTGGGCAGCACAGCATGGGGAGGAGGTGACCAGCCCTCTGTGGAGAAAGAAGTGGTTCGGGACTATTTCGAAAAGCTGGACGAGCACAAGTCCATGGGGTCGGATGTGCTGCAACTGAGAGTGCTAATGGAGTTGGTGGATGTGATTGCAGAGCCGTTGGCCATTATCTTTGAAAACTCATGGCGAACGGGGGAGGTCCCAGATGACTAGAAAAAGGCTAATGCTGTGCCCATCTTTAATAAAGGGAAGGAGGAGGATCCGGGAAACTACAGGCCAGACAACCTCACCTCAGTCCCTGGAAAAATCATGGAGCAGGTCCTCCAGGAATCAATTCTGAAGCACTTAGAGGAGAGGAAAGTGATCAGGAACAGTCAGCATGGATTCACCAAGGGCAAGTCATGCCTGACTAATCTAATTGCCTTCTATGACGAGATAACTGGCTCTGTGGATGAGGGGAAAGCAGTGGAAGTGTTGTTCCTTGACTTCAACAAAGCTTTTGATACGGTCTCCCACAGTATTCTTGCCAGCAAGTTAAAGATGTACAGGCTGGATGAATGGACTATAAGGTGGATAGAAAGCTGGCTAGATTGTCGGGCTCAAAGGGTAGTGATCAATGGCTCCATGTCTAGTTGGCAGCTGGTCCTGGGCCCGGTTTTGTTCAATATCTTCATTAATGATCTGGAGGATGGCGTGGACTGCATCCTCAGCAAGTTTGCAGATGACACTAAATTGGGAGGAGTGGTAGATATGCTGGAGGGTAGGGATAGGATACAGAGGGACTTAGACAAATTAGAGGATTGGGCCAAAAGAAATCTGATGAGGTTCAACAAGGACAAGTGCAGAGTCCTGCACTTAGGATGGAAGAATCCCATGCACCACTACAGACTAGGGACCGAATGGCTTGGCAGCAGTTTTGCAGAAAAGGACCTAGGGGTTACAGTGGATGCGAAGCTGGATATGAGTCAACAGTGTGCCCTTGTTGCCAAGAAGGCTAACGGCATTTTGGGATGTATAAGTAGGGGCATTGCCAGCAGATCGAGGGACGTGATCGTTCCCCTCTATTCGAAATTGGTGAGGCCTCATCTGGAGTACTGTGTCCAGTTTTGGGCCCCACACCACAAGAAGGATGTGGAAAAATTGGAGAGAGTCCGGCAGAGGGCAACAAAAATGATTAGGGGACTGGAACAAATGACTTATGAGGAGAGGTTGAGGGAACTGGGATTGTTTAGTCTGCAGAAGAGAAGAATGAGGGGGGATTTGATAGCTGCTTTCAACTACCTGAAAGGGGATTCCAAAGAGGATGGATCTAGACTGTTCTCAGTGGTAGCAGATGACAGAACAAGGAGTAATAGTCGCAAGTTGCAGTGGGGGAGGTTTAGGTTGGATATTAGGAAAAACTTTTCACTAGGAGGGTGGTGAAACACTGGAATGTGTTACCTAGGGAAGTGGTGGAATCTTCTTCCTTTGAGGTTTTTAAGGTCAGGCTTGACAAAGCCCTGTCTGGGATGATTTAGTTGGGGATTGGTCCTGCTTTAGTTGGGGATTGGTCCTTCTGAGGTCCCTTCCAACCCTGATAGACTATGATTTTAACGTAGAATATGGGGAGAGGGAGAGCAGGCACACAGAAATTGGAGGCTTTGTATTTCCATTTGCTTTTATCTGCTTCTTCTGAAGATGTTACTTAATCAATTTTAAGGATATGCCAGGGCATGAAGCATGAAATTCCCAAGTCATTGCATGGTCACAACTTTACAGAACACAAGAGCTCTTCAGTAAATACAGATTTTTGCAAACTGTAAATCATCTGTAAGCCACTACTGTTCTTCTAATTACAGCAAGAAGCTGTGCTCATTAGCTGTTCTCATCTGGCTCACTGCACGAGCTAAATAGTCCGTAAATGAGCCAGCAATTACTGCTGTATTACCCCTACCACATCTTCTCATATCAAAATATCTGCACCAAATGTTGCTTCTGTTGGTATTATCAGGTTAGGAATTTCATAATCATATTGCTGCAGGTAATTGGGAGATGATTGGGGTGGGTGGGAGATATGAAAATAGAATCTACAACTAAGAGCATTTGGTTGGCTACCAGGAAGTAGGTTACACATCACAATGACCATTTCTGAATCCAGAGAGCCACATGGGTATACAAATACTGTTCTTAGTTTTAAAAAAATCTGCCTTCCTCTCCATCCTGACTCCCCCCCCCTCCCATCCTTGCTATAATAGTAAGATTCATTAATATTAGACATAGGGTGAATGGGAGGTCTTTTGAAGCTTCTGATTTAGTGGTATAGGTAGGAGAAGCTGGTCTTGGAGCAGTTAAGATGCTTTTGAACTTAGTTGATTGTTGGAATATGGCAGATGGAGTAAACCCAGTAGGAACTGGTGACCTTAGTGTTAGTCCAGCAGCCACTCTAGTGAAGTTTGTTTTAGGGTCCATACACGTACGTGTGTGTGTGTGTGTGTATTCTGTATCACAGACCCATGAATTTTCAGAATCTGCCTGCTGACACTATCACTGTTGAGCATTTTGAAATACCAACATTTCATCCTGGCTACCAGGGTTTCATCTTATCCTTGTCACCTCTCCCTCACATAATCAGGAATTTGCATGATTTGAGGTATACTCTTCTGACTTGATTTTGTTCTAATACATAAAGTGGCTGTATCTAACATTTGCAATATATCAATCATTAACAATACATACTCGAATAATAGGGGTATATGACAAAGGTGTTTGGGGTATAGCACAGACCTAAATTTTCATTTGATACAGCAGCCATTCTTTTTAATGTGAAATATTCAACTCATTATAATGATCATTAAGTTATATATATATATATATATGTGTGTGTGTATATATAATTTTAACTAAATATTGCAGTAGATCAGCTGGTAGTGCATCTGGATCCAAAGCACTTTTCCACACACATGCCTGAAGATGTGCTCATTTTACATTTTCTATAAATGTTTCAGTTCGTAGTGGTAAGGAGCTGACCATTAGTGTTGTGGTAATTTTGCCAATTTTCTCTTCCCACAACTTCTGCCATGCTTCCAACATGGTGGCAATATTTGGTGGCTGTACTCGGCTGACTCTCAGTCTGGGCTTGGCCATTGTCTCTTTAAGTCTCTTGCTTTTGATGTAGGGACTGGGGCATGTATGACTATGCCTAATGGTTAGAGTCAGGAGCATGGAATCAGAGCCAGGGTCAGAGCCAGGTGCCCAGCCAAAGGTGACAGCTGGAGATAGAATCAGGAATCAAGCCAGCAGTCAAAGCCAGAGTCAGTTTCTGAAGTAGGGCAGAGAAACAGTGACCTGGAGCAAGGCAGGAACAGAGGAGGGGGATAAGGAGGATTAGAACCAAGAACAGGCAGGGCTCAGGAGTCAAGCAAGTAAGCAGGATCCATAGTAGCAGCCAGCCAAGGATTCACCTAGTTGGTCATACAATTTCCTGTGCCTCTTTCTGGTTTAAGTAGAGCTTCCCAGCCAATTGGTTGGATGAAAGTCTCCCCCAATCAGGAGCTTCATGAATGGGGCTCTTTGCAAGCTAGAGCTTCACTATCCTCTTTCTTCAGTGGCTCAGGTGAGTTGCAGGATGGCAGCTGTGGTCTGAGCATACCTAGGGTCCTGGGTTCAAGGCCTGTGATTCCTCATGTCATTCCCTCCCTGTCAGCACCAGCTGGGTTGTAGTAAATCAAGTTTTCCAGGATGGTTTTTGTGTAAGACATTTACCAGGTTAGGAGAGCAGACATTTTCTGCCAGTTTCCAGTAGTGCTCTTCAGGGTCATAGCCTTCCCAATCCACAAGATACCAGAGTCTACTCTGTCTGATTCTGACATCAAGGATCTCATGGAAGATATACTATACTCATTATGGTCTTGAATGTGTATTGGTACAGGGTCTGGTGGTTGGGAGTGATGAGGGAATGGGTCCTGAATGTGGGGCTTCAAGAGTGATATACGGAAAACTAGGTGTATTTGGAGAGAATGGGGTAAGTTGAGTAAAAAGATGACTGGGTTATTTTACTAGCAAACTCAGTAGGGGCTAAGGAACAGGTAGACCAATTTACAAAATAGGCTGTTTGTGTGTAGGGTTTTTTGTCAAGAGCCTTCTGGCCTCCTGTCATCAATGGTCCATATATTGTTTGTAACTCTTCTTGGCACTCTCCAGGTGAACTTTTAGTTCATCTTGGTTTTGAGTATCTGTTGTAGCCCGTCCAGGGCTGCTGGGTTGTGAAAAGTTGTAAGTAGCTCTGGGTAGAACTGAAGGTGGAAACCATAATTCAGAAAACAAAACAAAAGGGGCTTTGCATTGTAGACATGAATCCTGTATTATTGTATGCAAACTCTGCCTGAGGTATCAGCAAGGACCAATCATTCTTCTGGAAGTCTATGCAGCATCAAAGATCCTGGAGCAGTATCTGGTTGGTTCTCTCCACATAACTGTTTGTCTGAGGGTAGATTGCTGCATCAAAGCTTGAAGAGTTTCAGAGTAGCAGCCGTGTTAGTCTGTATTCGCAAAAAGAAAAGGAGTACTAGTGGTACCTTAGAGACTAACCAATTTATTTACAGTCCAATAGGCAGTCCAGGTATAGAGTCTGTTCAAGTCCTTCAATGCGTTTGCCAGAGTATTCCAACAAATTATTTGGAAAATCTCCATCTTACCGCTTATACTACCCCTGTTCAAAGTTTAAGCAGACTAGAGATGAAAGGACCAGGCCCAGGGCTTTCCTTTATAGCTTTTCTAGCAGGCTAACCAGCCTCCTCACAGAAATTGTCAAAGCAGGGTCTTTCCCTGAGAAAGAATAGGCGATGCAGATCTTTGCTTTGAAGTTAATCATCTCTTTCCTATGCATACATAGGTGAACTAGTTACATAAGGCAATTAGCCTGTACTTCATTATACCATAGATAGTTAAGCTGACGACAATGTAGATAATAAGTGAGCTGTAGCTCATGAAAGTTTATGCTCAAATAAATTGGTTAGTCTCTAAGGTGCCACAAGTACTCCTTTTCTTTTTGATAATATTATTAGTTTCCTGTAGTATCTTACATCTTTGATCTAAAGGTTAACATGACACAGTCACATACATAATTAAAAATACAGACTAACAGGGATACAGACTAACATGGCTGCTACTCTGAAACCATACGTAATTAAGACATGAAAGGGAATTAGCATCTACAAGCTAATTTGGTGTCATTGTTAAACTTCTAACAGGATATAGGTAAACACAGACAAATACACTTCCCATCTACCCTTTGATTCTTATCAATACAAAATGAATGAGTTGGGGATTGTTAGCCTAATTAACATTTCTTTGATACCCATACATAAGTAGATCATCTTGATTACAATTGTAATGTCTCCTGTTAAGTTGTTATGGGTCATACACAGTTTGGCTGATCTGCCAGGGTCACACGTAGGGTTGCCCATTTTGATTGGATGTATTCCTGGAGATTTAATCACATAGCATAATGTTTAATTAAAAATTAATCTTTAATTCGTGGAGACTCCAGGCCAATCCTGTAGGGTTGCCAACCCTACAAGTGCTTCTTTCTTCCAGTACACAGGCCACAATCAGATGGTAAACATGTTGGTCTGAAGTACAATATCCAAATAGGAGCTACCAATTAAAATGACAAAGGTGGTACACTACATACATTTGAATTTTATATGTGCTACACTGTCTTAAACCTTGAGAACTGCTGTTACAGAGCAACTAGATCAGTGGTGGGTAACCTGTGGGAGCTGCGGGAAGTGGTGTGGGCTGTAGGGAACGTGCTGGCCGCCCCTTCCCACAGCCCCCATTGGCCAGGAACAGGGGACTGCAGCCACTGGGAGCTGCGGGTGGCCGTGCCTGCGGATGGTCAATGTAAACACTATCTTGCGGCCCGCCAGCAGATTACCCTGAAGGGCCGCATGCAGCCTGTGGGCTGCAGGTTGCCCACCACTTAACTAGGCCCAAGGCCAGCACCTTGCTTTTCCCATTAACCCAGCTCAGTCAGGAGAGCCACAATACTTTAAATTTATACTACTGAGCCCTATCTCTAATGTACCAGAGACTGGGGAGCCAGGAGCTTCAATGAAATGGAGTGGGGGAGCAGTCTCGTTGCTCAGAGTAGAACAGAGGCTGCCCAGAATCCTGGATTGGCTGGGACAATTCCAGGTTTTCAAACCGATTCCAGGGTACTGCTGTCCTGGCCAGTGTCCCCGGCATCAGGAGACAGCAGCTTCTATCCTACCTGCAGCTCAGTGTTATTTTTACTCTTCTAGGGCCAGGCGACCAGGAAGAAGGGACCAACAGGAAAGGATTGTAGAGCAGTAGACTCACTGCTAGAGCACCTCCTCATGTTTGAGTGTGGTGTAGTAGTCTCTGTCCTCTATTGCCCCTGCCAGATGATTGGTCTGGCCCTGCAGTGTTCTCTCTTTCCTTAACTCGGCCCTCCAGCCAGGTCATAATTTAGTCCACCCCTTCCAGGGCAACAAATTAAAAAATCCAAATGTCCTTACAAAATAGTTTTTGACCCTAACTCTGGGCCCTGTTGTCTTCGTCCCCCTTCTCCCACACCTCTGTCATCCTTGGCCCCTTCTCTGGCCTCCCACCACCTCACTAGTTTCTAGCTCAGGGACCTTATAAGTAGCAGCCAAGGTCTGCTCCTTCAGACTCCTTAGTGCTGCCTCCCTGGACTTCTTCCTACTGTAACCTGTCAGCAACACTTCTCCCGCACAATCTCTCTAGATTCACCTTACTTCCAGGATCAGGACTGTCAGGGCTCCCCCTGGAATCCTCCATTAAATCCCAGACCAAAAATACAAATGTAACCCTACTTGGTCTTGACCATACATCCTTCTTGCATTTCCCTGCACAGTTCCTCAGCTGAGCACCTCCCAAGTCTCTCTCCCTGGAAAGTCTGCTTCCTGCCCTTCTTTCAGGGCATGTCACCAGAGCCTGCTCCAACATGGTGGTTGCTGTATATCTCTCCTCGCATTTTTTACTTCAGGAGAGGATCCCAGAGCCAACTCTCCATCTTGGACTTCTCCTTACACCCTCTCTATTTCCAGTGTGTGACTGCAGAGTTCTTCCTTCTGTCTCTGCAGCCTTCTTCTTTTTCTTCTCTTCTTTTTTTATGGCAAAGCAGACTCACCTGCTGAGTCTCTGACCACCAAGCACTGGGCACCACAGATAAATCAAGAATTAAAGTCTTTCACCTATCCCAGTATTCTCAAAGAATTGCAATATTGTTTTTTCATAAGACCCCATTTTTCTGATGCTCTTACTAAGTGTTACAGCAAAAATGTTGATACTTTAAAGCCTCTGTTTTTCACATAAGTACCCCATTTTGATGGTACACTCTCTGCACTCCCAAAGGAGATGATCACTGTTTACTGGATCTTGCACATCCCCCATTGTCCATCTTTATGCTTGTTTATTAAAAATGAATTACTATTTAAGCCAAAATGGCCTGTGAAAATTCTAAACCAAGCCACTTTGCTCCTTCTCTCAGGGCTTTGGAGTATGTCAGCATTTTTGACTCTGCTCTGAGCTTCCTCTGTTTATAGTCTTCTCCCAGCCCCACCACAGCTAGACTTCATCATCAGTTAAGCCTGGCTCACCCTCCAAATGCAGCTAGGTGGCATAATTGCCCTCATGCACCTATCCTCCTTTGGCTGGGAGGAAGTTGATGGTGGAGAAGTCTGGGCTCTGCAGCCAGGCACCTGGCTGCTGGTACTACACCTCCTGTTCTTCAGGTGGTGTTAGTGCCACAGCATGGCTCAAGTGCTGCCTAGAAGAAAGAAGGGGAGTGGAGAAGGGGGCTGGAGAAAGCCCAAGGGACCTGGAGGTGAGGTGGTGAGAATGGTGCACCTCTTATAGGGGTGCAGCCATTGTTTAGAATAGGCGAGTACAGTAGGGAACCTGGAGTGATTGGTGGTTCTGTCGGGGGGATCTTTGGGCTCCCCCAGGGGATGCAGCTGTTGGGGAGGGATCTGGAGAGCAAAGGAGAGCAGGATGCTAGCACAGCAGTTGCTGGAATGGGGGAGTGACAGGTAAAACCTTTTGCAAGGATTGAGTGTGTCCCCGGGGAGCTGAGCAGCTACATGGAGCTCCACTAACAACTGGTAGTGGACTAGAAGTGATAGCAGCTATGGCAGGAACATTAGAAGTAGCTGAAGAGGCTGCAATTCTGCAGATAGCCACAAAGGACAGTGAACTGGTCACTGCAAGTAATCCACATGAGATTGCCAAATGGAGGACCGGGGGGAACCCAGTGGCAAAGCTGTAGCATGTACTGGAGGCTGTGGGAACTGCTGATGGGAAGGGGGCAACTGCTGGCTGACACTGGGAGAGGGCAGCAACAGCTACCAGTGGACATACCCCAGGAAGAAGAAAAGGAGAGACTGGTTCCACAACTGGACTGGTGGGGATGCTGGTGGTGTGTACAGCTGGCGGTGTCAGAGGGACTGCTGACCAGAGGAAGGTGATACGGAGTCAGCCACTTGGGGTAGCAGAGCCACTGGGGCAAGAACTAGGTGAGGAGGGGTTGACAAGAGGGTACACACAGCTGTTGCTATTATGGGGCCGGTGGGACAAGATATTGGAGGGCAAGGGTAGGGTAGTCTCACTCTTGACACTGCCAGTAAAGGCTCCTGAGGCTGTTATGGGGTGTGTGAAGCTCAGGAAGAGGGAAGGGAGAGGCTGGTGAGGTTTTTCCCTGGAATGCTGGTGGGCCTGAGGAGCAAGGGAGTGCTCTGGTGGCCTCTTGTTTGCGAGCCCAGGAGTTGGACACCAGCAGAGAGATTAGAGAAATGGCGTGGGGAGGCAATGTGGTACTGTGTCCGAGAGGGAACTGCTCCTCAGGATAGTGCTGCTTTGTCCCCCCTCTCTTTCTCCTCCTCCTCAAGGGGAGATGGGTATGGTAGAGAGTGAAAAGTGGCCTGAGACAAACAAGGGGAGAATCAGACAAGGAAGGAGAGGAAAGGATACATGGAGGAAGTGGTCAGATCCTGCTGTCCTGCATTGCAGACCAGAAATCACCAGAAAGGGGGGCCAAACAGCTGCGGACGTTGACAGGGAGTGCAGTGCTCTCAGCTGGCCTGGGCACAGCAAAGTGTTTGCCTGAACCAGAACCCCAACAGCCATGGAAAGAGTAGAACCTGTCAGCTGCACAGTCGCCCAGGAAGAAGAAACCAGTGCCTTCTGGTTTACACACTGGGCGAGTGCTGGCTGGCAAACAACCTTTAGATTCTTACGCTGTTCCTGTGGGTGGCAATGTGAGAGGAGGACATGGCCTAGGAAGTGTGGTGTTTGGGATTGCATCAGACAATGGGGAGTCAGGGGATGGGACTGGGGTGAATGAAGGGGAGCCATAGGGTGGAAATGGGTGGAGAAATATCTAGGGCAGTTACACTACCCAGCTGTGTCACCCCAGGCCTGAGAAGGATGTATTGGAGAACACTCTGATTTCGAGGGGTATGCAGTTCTCTGCAGTAGATCTTTTAGCAGTGATCTAGCTGTCTGGGTCTGATTTGTGCTTTCGGAAAAATGAGCTAGTGGAAATGTTTTGGAGAACATATTCAAGGGTGTGCAAGGAGAAGAGAAGTGGGAGCAATAGTGGTGGGAACTGTGTATGGCACAGGGAGCACAGGAGGATTCATGGAGAGTAGAACTTTAAGGGACTTTTTTCTTTCTTCGGATAAAGTAGAGGTCTGGACTTGAGTTTGATGGAGAGTTTTATTTTACAAATTTTAGGCTATACATTCTCTGGCTATTCCTTATGAGAATAAAATAACATAAACATTACCAGAATTTTCTCCCAGCCTTCTGGGAGCTCCCAGACGCCCAGTTTATCTGGACAACTGTCTGTAACAAAATTACAACACCTTAACCTTTTTTAAAATTGGGGATAAAGGAAGTAGAAACAAAATCAAGTCTTAAAAACATTAAGGTAATTGGTGTTTCCACCAATATTTTTACATTGTATTTTCAAAAGCAATATATCATTGCAATTAGGCGATCCTATATTGTGCCTGGCCATTAGGGATAGGTAGATAGGCCGGTATTTGGATTTGGTGGCAGGAGAATTCTGCTATTTAGAATTCATGTACTGTCCAACATAGATAAGATGACCCCAAAACACTACCAGACTCCAACACTCTCTGCCCTTATTTGCATCAAACTCCAGCCAGCCCTTTGCTCTGGGCACCAACAGCTTTCATCCAGGTTTCTGTGGTTGTTGTACAATGGTGTCCAGGATGTCCTTCAGGCAGTAGCTGGGATGCTCTTTACTGTTTTGAATGGGGGTTGGTCAGGACTCCTTCATCCCAGAAAACTCCCCTGGGACTTGGGAGGCATTAGTCCTCTTCCTGGCATAAGACTGAAGATGGGGAAGCAGATATCCAAAGCCCCAAGAATGTTCCTAGGGAGAGAACTACCTAAGAACACCCATTGCTTCAGGTAAAGAGGGTCCCAGGGTCCCTTTGTAAGAGGGAGTTGCTGTGGTCCAGGAAGTTATGCAAAGACAGGATTGAAAGCATTTATCTTTTTGAATTTAATAACCTAGTAACCTGCAAACCCACTCGTTGACTTTTTAAATGAGTGCATTACAAAATCAAAATGAGGCTAATGTATTATGTATAATTTTAAATGCTCTTTGTTACTTTGGATTTCTGCTTTCCTGTTACATACAGTGGGCTGTATTAAACAGCATGTTTTGCATCTGAACTAGCCTGTTGCTATCCAAATCAACAAAAAGGCCAACTATAATCCAGTAAATTGCACATTTGTCTGTTCTTCCGATTTAGCCACCATTTTTTCCCCTCACTCTTTGTTAATATAATTAATGTCCAATTTTAATAGATAAAAGGAGAAGAAACTGGTGTGGGTGGTTGTCCTTTTTTGCTATAAAACATGGCAATAAATTCAAAGGAAAAGGGATAAAATAAAAAGGTCATAGCTCCGATGTTTCATATAGTTTCTGTTGATCCATTAGCTGCACAGTGACTGGGAGATTTAACATCACCTTTATCTCTCATTTGCCAGCAACTCTGCAATTATTCCAGGTGCTGCGGTGGAAATGACTCTCTCAAATTTTATAGGAATAAACAGTGTACAAATGCTGGCAGGGTGCAACCTTTGATCCAGGCTTCAGCTGCAGCACTAAGTGCAGATGGAAACACTTCACTTGCTTTTTAAAAGGGATTTTAAAACTTGGATAAACGAAATATTAGTTCTGGTTAGAGCTTTATACAGGATGTTTTACCCCATATCTTCTCTTTAAAAAAGGCAGAATCAAAATGTGGGTTTTTTTAGTTTCCAAAGACATTAACAGCCAAACAAAATGTTGTTGATGCTGTTATCTAGGTTCTTTCACCACAGTAGTACCTCCTATAACTTGGAAGTGAGGCTTTTCACAGTAGTAAAGGGTGTAAAATTAGTTTAATTTTATTCAGAGAAGTGTCCTGACTGATGTGTGTGGCTTCCCCCTGTCCAGTAAAAGAATTAGTAGGACTAATATGGTATGGGTTGAGAGAACAAAGAGCACGCTGAGTCTCATCTAAACATGAGCATTTCTTAAAGGCTTTATCACTGTTCCATGAGGCTTTCGAGTCATTTAAAAAAAATTAAAATAAAGTGATCACACAAATAGTTTAAATTATAAACCTACTTTTAAATTACAAACCTATTTTTAAAAACTTCTTTATAACAACTTCAGTGTAGGGCAGAAAACCCAATACCATGACCAGGTCTATTGATTAGTTCATATGCATAAATTGTTCTCCTTAATCACTGAGGACAGGACAAGTGGGCTTAAATTACAGCAAGAGAGTTTTAGTTTTGGACGTTAGGGAAAAATTCCTAACTGTAAGAGTAATTAAGCAATGGAAGAAATTACTTCGGGAGGTTGCGGAACATCCATCATTGGAGGTTTTTAAGAACAGTTTCAACAAACACCTGTCAGGGATGGTCTAAGATAATACTTAGTCCTGCCTCAGTGCATGGGACTGGACTAGATGACCTACCAAGGTCCCTTCCTGTCCTAGACTTCTATGATTAATCCCAGTCAGTTGTGAGTCTCTAGGAAATATTCTGAGTTCACAATTGCTTAAACAACAAGTAAGGTAACTTGAGACCAAACAAATGTGAGCAATCTGTCTTTAAATCTTCCACCAATTCAGTGAGCTCAGATGACAGATCAGAGCTATGTGACATACCATACTGTAAGACATGTATTACAATACCTGATTTATTTAGGTTCTGATATGACTCCTATCACCATAATATTTGGGTGCTTTCCAATATCATGAAGAATACAAATAACATTTCACTCTCTCTTCCTTTCAGTTAGTGAGGTCTGGCCTTAGTTTATAAAATCATAGAATTGAAGGACTGGAAGGAACCTCAAGAGGTTGTCTAGTCCAGTCCCCTGCACTCATGGCAGAGGTAAATATCTAGACCATCCCTGACTAGTAAGTCCACTTCTTTTGTGGAGTGCCTTATTCTTGTCCTTCCCATTTTCAATCCAGTTGTGATGCAAGTGCACTGATGAATGTGTAGCAAGTCCTCCTCTATGCCAATCTGCAGAATCATAGGACTGGAAAGGACCTTGAGGGGTCATGTAGTCCAGTTTCCTGCACTCATGGCAGGACTAGGTATTATCTAGGCCATACCTGACAGGTGTTAAGAGATTTTTAAGAGTAGGTAAGACAATGATGCAGATTCCATAACCTCCCTAGGCAATTTATTCCAGTGCTTAACCACCCTGATAGGAAATTTTTCCTAATGTCCAACCTAAACTGCCCTTGCTGCAATTTAACCCCACTGCTTCTTATCCTAGCCTCAGAGGTTAAGGAGAACAATTTTTCTCCCTCCTCCTTGTAACAACCTTTTATATACTTGAAAACTGTTATCATGGCCCCCTTCTCTTCTCCAGACTAAATAAACCCAATTTTTTCAATCTTCCCTCATAGGTCATGTTTTCCAGAGCTTTATTCATTTTTATTGCTCTTCTCTCGACTTTCTCCAGTTTCTCCACACCTTTCCTGAAATGTGGTGTCCAGAACTGGACCCAGTACTCCTGTTGAAGCCTAATCAGCGTGGATTAGAGCAGAAGAATTACTACTTGTGTCTTGTTTACAACACTCAGCAGGAGTATACATCCCAGAACAATATTTGCCTTTTTTTTTTTTTTTGCAACAGTGTTACACTGTTGACCCATATTTAGCTTGTGATCCACTCTGACCCCCCAGATCCCTTTCTGCAGAACACCTTCCTAAGCAGTCATTTCCCACTTTGTATTTGTGCAACGGATTGCTCCTTCCTAAGTGGAGTACTTTGCATTTGTCCTTATTGAATTTCATTCCATTTTCTTCAGACCATTTCTCCAGTTTGTCCAGATCATTTTGAATTTTAATCCTATCCTCCAAAGCATTTGTAACCCGTCCAAACTTGGTATTGTCTACAAACTTTATAAGTGTATTCACTATGTCATTATCTGAATCATTGATGAAATATTGAACAGAACTGGACCCAGAACTGAACCCGGAGGGACCCCACTTGATATGCCCTTCCAGCTTGACTGTGAACCACTGATAACTCTCTCTGGGAATGGTTTTACAACCAGTTATGCACTCACCTTATAGTAGCTCCATCTAGATTGTATTTCCCTAGTTTGTTTATGAGACGGTCATGCAAGACAGTATCAAAAGGCTTATTGAAGTCAAGATATGCCACATCTACCACTTCCCCCATCCACATGGCTTGTTACCCCATCAAAGAAAGCTATTAGGTTGGTTTGACAAGATTTATACTTGACAAATCCATGCTGATTGTTACTTATCACCTTATTATCTTCTAGGTGTTTGCAAATTGTTTGCTTAATTCTTTGCTCCATTATCTTTCTGGGTACTGAAGTTAAGCTAACTGGTCTGTAATTCCCCAGGTTGTCCTTATTTCTGTTTTTATAGATGAGCACTATATTTGCCCTTTTCCAGTCCTCTGTCATCTCTCTCCCATCTTCCATGACTTTTCAAAGATAATTGCTAATGGCTCAGCTATCTCCTCTGTCAGCTCCTTGAGTATTCTAGGATGTATTTCATCAGGCCCATGTGACTTGAAGACATCTAACTTGTCATTTTAAACTTTTTCTTTCCCTATTTTAGCCTCTGATCCTACCTCATTTTCACTGGCATTCACTAGGTTAGATGTCCAATTGCTACTAACCTTTTTGGTGAAACAAAAAAGTCATTTAGCACCTCTGCCATTTCCACATCTTCTGTTGTTGTTTTTCCCCCCTTGTTGAATAATGGGCCTACCCTATCCTTGGTCTTCCGCTTGCTTCTAATGTATTTGTAGAATGTTTTCTTGTCACCCTTTATGTCTCTAGCTAGTATAATCTTGTTTTGTGCCTTGGCCTTTCTAATATTGTCCCTACATACTTGTAATATTTGTTTATATTCATCCTTTGTAATTTGACCTAGTTTCCACTTCTTGTAGGACTTTTTTTTTTTTTTAAGTTTTAGATCATTGAAGATCTCCTGGTTAAGCCAGGGTGGTCTCTTGCCATACTTCCTATCTTTCCCACACAGTGGGATAGTTTACTCTTATGCCCTTAATAACGTCTCTTTGAAAAACTGCCAACTGTCTTCAACTTGCTTCCCATGGGATCTTATCTACCAACTCCCTGAGTTTGCTTAAGTCTGCCTTCTTGAAATCCATTGTCTTTATTGTGCTCTTTTCCCTTCTACCATTCCTTAGAATCATGAACTCTGTCATTTCATGATCACTTTCACCCAAGCAGCCTTCCACTTTCAAATTCTCAACCAGTTCCTCCCTATTTGATTTCTTCCTCAAAATCAAATCTAGCACAGCCTCCCCCCCCCATAGCTTTCTCCACCTTCTGAAATAATAAAAAAAAAGTCTCCGATAGATTCCAAAAACTTATTGGATAATCTGTGCCCTGCTGTGCTATTTTCCCAGTAGATGTCTGGGTAGTTGAAGTCCCCCATCACCACGAAGTCCTGTGTTTTGGATGATTTTTGTTGTATTTAAAAAAAAAAAAAAAAAAAAAAGCTTCAACCACCTCTTCTTCCTGGTTATGTGGTGTGCAGTAGACCTCTACCATGACATCACCCTTGTTTTTTACCCCTTTTATCCTTACCCCGAGACTTTCCACAAGTCTGTCTCTTATTTCCATCTCAACCTCAGTTGAGGTGTATACATTTTTAATATATAAGAAGGGCCCTACCAAATTCATGGCCACGAAAAATGCATCACAGACCGTGAAATCAGGGCTCCCCTGTGAAATCTTATGTGCTTCTTCCCTATACAGTATAGATTTAATGGGTGAGATCAGCATTTCTCAAATTGGGGGTCCTGACCCAAAAGGGAGTTGCAAGTGGCTCACAAAGTTATTTAAGGGGGGTTGTGGTATTGATATCCTTACTTCCCGCGAGCAGCAGCGCAGAAGTAAGGGTGGCAATACCATACCATGCCACCCTTACTTCTGCACTGCTGCCTTCAGAGCTGGGTGACTGGCAAGTGGCTGCTGCTGATCGAGGGCCATACTATGCCATCTTTACCTCTGTGCTGCTGCTGGCGGCAGCTCTGCCTTCAGATTTGGGTTCCTGGCCAACAGCCGCTGTTCCCCAGCTGCCCAGCTTTGAAGGCAGCAGCCCCTGCCAGCAGCAACACAAAAGTAAGGGTAGCAGTACTGCATCCCCCTCACAATAACTGTCATAAATATAAAGGGAAGGGTAAACCCCTTTAAAATCCCTCCTGGCCAGAGGAAATCTCCTCTCACCTGTAAAGGGTTAAGAAGCTAAAGGTAACCTCGCTGGCACCTGACCAAAATGACCAATGAGGAGACAAGATACTTTCAAAAGCTGGGAGGAGGGAGAGAAACAAAGGGTATGTGTGTCTGTCTATATTCTGTCTTTGCCGGGGATAGACCAGGGATGGAGTCTTAGAACTTTTAGTAAGTAATCTAGCTAGGTACGTGTTAGATTATGATTTCTTTAAATGGCTGAGAAAAGAATTGTGCTGAATAGAATAACTATTTCTGTCTGTGTATCTTTTTTTGTAACTTAAGGTTTTGCCTAGAGGGGTTCTCTATGTTTTGAATCTAATTACCCTGTAAGGTATCTACCATCCTGATTTTACAGGGGGAATTTCTTTATCTCTATTTACTTCTATTTTTATTAAAAGTCTTCTTGTAAGAAAACTGAATGCTTTTTCATTGTTCTCAGATCCAAGGGTTTGGGTCTGTGGTCACCTATGCAAATTGGTGAGGCTTTTTATCCAACATTTCCCAGGAAAGGGGGGGTGCAAGTGTTGGGAGGATTGTTCATTGTTCTTAAGATCCAAGGGTCTGTAGTCACCTAGGCAAATTGGTGAGGCTTTTTCACCAAACCTTGTCCAGGAAGTGGGGTGCAAGGTTTTGGGAAGTATCTTGGGGGGAAAGACGTGTCCAAACAGCTCTTCCCCAGTAACCAGTATTTGTTTGGTGGTGGTAGTGGCCAATCCAAGGACAAAGGGTGGAATATTTTGTACCTTGGGGAAGTTTTGCCCTAAGCTGGTAAAGATAAGCTTAGGAGGTTTTTCATGCGGGTCCCCACATCTGTACCCTAGAGTTCAAAATGGGGGAGGAACCTTGACATGGTGGCATAGTGGTGGGATTAACCTGAAATCGTTTTGAGATCCAGTTGAGATTTTTTGAACTAGAAATACAGATTTTAAAAAAGGAGATTTTTTTTTTCCTTTGGAAAGGAAGTCCAGAAAGCAGCTTGTTTTGTGGCCAAGCAGAGACAAAAGGGGATTATCTTTGTGAATTGCAGGTTTTCTTTGCCTGGAGGCAGGGTACTTAACTCCTGCAGGGAAATTCACAGTCTTCCAACCCAGAGTGTTTTTTTTTTTTTTCCCTAAAAGTAAATAGAAGGGGGGGTGTTCTACCCATTTTCCTGGAGACAAAAGTGGCAGGGTTTTTTTTTTTTTGATTTTGATTTTTTACAAGGAGCACAAGTTTAAAAAGGAAACTTGTTTTTTCTTTGGGCTGGGTAAACAGGTTTCCAAGTAGTTGGAAGTTTTTTGCTTTGATTTGGGCCCAGAGCAGAGACAAGGGAATTGTCTTTTTCTGTAGGCTGACAATCACTATCAGAGAATAGGTATTCTATTCCAGCACAGCAAAATTTTACAGCCAAGTTTTGTTTGTTTATTTCTAAACTTCGGGTGTAAAGTTAGTTAAAAACAGAGAGGTTAGAATGACAAAATCCGCGGCTCGACTACAGCTGGAATTAGCCAGATTTCAGGCTGAGGAAAGACAAAGGGAACATGAAAGACAGATAGAACTCATGCGGCTGAAGAAGGAGGAGAAGGAACAAGAAAGGGAGGCTGCGAAAGAGGCAGAACAACACCAAGCGGCTGCTCACAGGAGAACTATGGAAGCAAGGGACAAAGAACTGGAGGAGAAGGAAAAAGAGAGGAAGTATGTGGAGGAGATAGAGAAGATAAAGGCTCAGCAGAATATCCCAACAAACCCTAGCAATCCTTCTCCAAGTACCACTTCCCATCCCAGAAAGTTCCCCACCTACAAGGCAGGCGATGATACTGAGGCCTTCCTAGAAAACTTCGAAAGGGCCTGCCTTGGGTACAACATCTCTACTGACCAATACATGGTAGAGCTGAGGCCGCAGCTCAGTGGACCCTTAGCTGAGGTGGCAGCTGAAATGTCTAAAGAACACATGAACGAGTATGAACTGTTTAAATCCAAGGCGAGAGTCAGAATGGGGATAACACCCGAGCATTCTCGTCGGAGGTTCAGAGCCCTAAGGTGGAAACCAGACGTGTCATTTACCCGACATGCCTACCACATTGTGAAACATTGGGATGCCTGGATATCCGGAGCAAGTGTTGAATCTCCTGTAAATTTGCCCTTCCTAATGCAAATGGAACAATTCTTAGAGGGTGTTCCTGAAGAAATAGAAAGGTACATCCTAGATGGGAAGCCCAAAACTGTAATCAAGGCAGGAGAGACTGGAGCCAGATGGGTGGAGGTGGCAGAGAAGAAGAAAACTGGTCGCAGTTGGAGCGGAGACCAGAAGGGACAACCCCAGACCACACCCTATTACCGGGGGCCGCCCAAAGCCCCACCTACCTCCCAAAGAACCCTCCAGACCCCTTATCGTCCCACCACCCCGTTCTCCAGCAACCCTCCTCGCCCCAGTGACCAGTCAGCTGGACGATGTTTTAAATGTAACGAGCTGGGGCATGTAAAGGCCAACTGCCCAAGAACCCCAACAGATTACAGTTCATTGCACCGGAATCGCACCAGAGGTCCACAGGCCCAGATACCGCCCAGATACCCTTGGAGCGGAGGGAAACTGTGAGTGTGGGCGGGAAGAAGGTCACCGCGTGGAGGGACACCGGAGCACAAGTGTCAGCTATCCATGCTTCCTTAGTGGACCCCAATTTAATCAACCCAGAGATCCAAGTGACGATTCAACCCTTCAAGTCCAACTCTTTCAATTTGCCTACAGCCAAGTTGCCTGTCCAGTACAAGGGCTGGTCAGGAACATGGACTTTTGCAGTCTATGATGATTATCCCATCCCCATGCTGTTGGGGGAAGACTTGGCCAATCATGTGAAGCAGGCCAAGAGGGTGGGAACGGTCACCCGCAGCCAGGCTAAACAAGCCGTGAGGCCTAGCTCTGTTCCGAAAACTTCTATCAGGACCCGGTCAGAGGTGATGGACCCGGACCCCAGGCCAATGTCTGCAACAGCAGTAGTGGATCCAGTCCCAGAGACCCAGACAGAACCAGTCCCAGAACCGGAACCAGCCGAACAACCAACACCAGACCCATTGCCAGCACTGAATCCAGTACTTGCAACCTCAACACCAGAGGGCCCCACCGACCCTGAACTGGCAGCAGCCGATAACCCGACACAAGAGGCTCAGCCGGAGCCTGAATCCCAACATAGTGCACCAGCGGAGAGCGGTTCACAGTCAACAGAAACAGCTCCATCCCCCATATCGCTTCCAGAGGGACCAAGCCTAGGTCCACAATCCAATGAGGAACTGATGTCTCCAGCATCAAGGGAACAGTTCCAGACCGAACAGGAAGCAGATGAAAGCCTCCAGAGAGCTTGGACAGCGGCACGGAGCAACACACCACCTCTCAGCTCTTCTAATCGATCCAGAGACTTAAAGGTTTGTCAGTTTACAGCCCAGGGAGGAGACGACGCTGAGTGGCCTGAAGGTGTCTACTACGAAGGGAAATGTGCTGGTGGTGTGGAAGAGGTGAACCTCTCCATGACCCTTGGGCATATGCAGCGACAGCAGATCCAGGAGCTGTGCACTAGCTACGCGCCAACGTTCTCAGCCACCCCAGGACTGACTGAACGGGCATACCACTCCATTGACACAGATTCCTGGGCAGACCACCTGGAACATCTACAAAAAGTCCTTGAGTGCATAAGGGAGGCAGGACTAACTGTTAAGGCTAAGAAGTGTCAAATAGGCCTAAACAGAGTGACTTACCTTGGACACCAGGTGGGTCAAGGAACTATCAGCCCCCTACAGGCCAAAGTGGCTGCTATCCAAAAGTGGCCTGTCCCAAAGTCAAAGAAACAGGTTCAATCCTTCTTAGGCTTGGCCGGTTATTACAGACGATTTGTACCGCACTACAGCCAAATCGCCGCCCCACTGACAGACCTAACCAAAAAGAAACAGCCAAATGCTGTTCAGTGGACCGAAAAGTGTCAGAAGGCCTTTAACAAGCTTAAAGCGACACTCGTGTCTGACCCTGTACTAAGGGCCCCAGACTTTGACAAACCGTTCCTAGTAACCACAGATGCGTCCGAGCGTGGTGTGGGAGCAGTTTTAATGCAGAAAGGACCTGATCAAGAATTCCACCCTGTAGTGTTTCTCAACAAAAAACTGTCTGAGAGGGAAAGCCACTGGTCAGTCACTGAAAAAGAATGTTACGCCATTGTCTACGCTCTGGAAAAGCTACGCCCATATGTTTGGGGACGGCGTTTCCACCTGCAAACCGACCATGCTGCACTGAAGTGGCTTCACACCGTCAAAGAAAATAGCAAAAAACTTCTTCGGTGGAGTTTAGCTTTCCAAGATTTTGATTTCGACATCCAACACATCTCAGGAGCTTCTAACAAAGTGGCTGATGCACTCTCCCGTGAAAGTTTCCCAGAATCAACTGGTTAAAATCGTCCTTGAGATGTAGAAAATATTGTTAATCTTTATGTACTTGGTAGTATATTTAGAGATGCATGTGTCTTATTAACTCTGTTTTTCCTAGAGCTCCAGGAAGAAATCCCAGCCAGTGTTTCACCCTAGCTGAGATTTAGGGGGCGTGTCATAAAGGGAAGGGTAAACCCCTTTAAAATCCCTCCTGGCCAGAGGAAATCTCCTCTCACCTGTAAAGGGTTAAGAAGCTAAAGGTAACCTCGCTGGCACCTGACCAAAATGACCAATGAGGAGACAAGATACTTTCAAAAGCTGGGAGGAGGGAGAGAAACAAAGGGTATGTGTGTCTGTCTATATTCTGTCTTTGCCGGGGATAGACCAGGGATGGAGTCTTAGAACTTTTAGTAAGTAATCTAGCTAGGTACGTGTTAGATTATGATTTCTTTAAATGGCTGAGAAAAGAATTGTGCTGAATAGAATAACTATTTCTGTCTGTGTATCTTTTTTTGTAACTTAAGGTTTTGCCTAGAGGGGTTCTCTATGTTTTGAATCTAATTACCCTGTAAGGTATCTACCATCCTGATTTTACAGGGGGAATTTCTTTATCTCTATTTACTTCTATTTTTATTAAAAGTCTTCTTGTAAGAAAACTGAATGCTTTTTCATTGTTCTCAGATCCAAGGGTTTGGGTCTGTGGTCACCTATGCAAATTGGTGAGGCTTTTTATCCAACATTTCCCAGGAAAGGGGGGTGCCAGTGTTGGGAGGATTATTCATTGTTCTTAAGATCCAAGGGTCTGTAGTCACCTAGGCAAATTGGTGAGGCTTTTTCACCAAACCTTGTCCAGGAAGTGGGGTGCAAGGTTTTGGGAAGTATTTTGGGGAGAAAGACGTGTCCAAACAGCTCTTCCCCAGTAACCAGTATTTGTTTGGTGGTGGTAGCGGCCAATCCAAGGACAAAGGGTGGAATATTTTGTACCTTGGGGAAGTTTTGCCCTAAGCTGGTAAAGATAAGCTTAGGAGGTTTTTCATGCAGGTCCCCACATCTGTACCCTAGAGTTCAGAGTGGGGGAGGAACCTTGACAATAACCTTGTGACCCCCCCGACTTCTTTTTGAGTCATGACCCCTACAATTACAACACCATGAAATTTCAGATTTAAATAGCTGAAATAATGACACTTATGATTTTTTAAATCCTATGACCATGAAATTGACCACAATGGACTGTGAATGTGGTAGGGCCCTATGTGTAAGCCAACACCTCCTCCCTTTTTTTCACTACCGGTCCTTCGTGAACAAGCTGTACCCTTCTATACCAATATTTCAGTCGTGTATGGTTGTTTTCTTTTTTTGTATGTGTGACAGTTTGGAATCTGCCTGTGTCTTATGAATTCCAGTTTGATTTTTATGAACTTTCTGAATGTTTATACCCTTATTGTTTCATTGTATCCTTCTGTACTAGGGGCAGGGGATGCTTAGGCAATATTCTGTAAAAATTTATTACATTCTCCTTCTTACTTCTTGGAAGAAGTACAGGCCAGACTTCGTCTTTTCGAGACTTTTAAGCATTATATATAATTAAACCTCAGTCTGTTGTGTGTAAAAGCCCATTAAATAGATGCGAATAGTTCCTAGTCAGTTTCACAGAGAGTACCATACAGTTTTTTTTAAATAAAACATTCAGTGCACACAGAAAACTTTGTAAAGAATAGAAAACATTGTAAATAATATTTGAAATACTATGAATAACTTTAAACAAAAGCTTTTAGACAGTAAATCTACTGGCATTCCTTTTACAGACTTCCCCCTTTTGTTTGTTACAAAATATTCAAATATGAGGTCTCAACATAACATTATCTATACTTTAGCACATACATCAAAACACATTCCCCTCTGATCTTCTCTCAGAGATGATTTCTCAGTCTTTATGGTGTGACCATTGTATATACTGTGTGTCAGAGGGACTCTTTGGAACTTGAGAAATGCTCTCAAGGCATGTCTACACTGCATTTTGGAATGAGCCTGCCTGTGTTGGCAGACTCGGGTTAGCAGGCCTTATGCTAGTATGGAGAAACTAAATGAATTCTTTGCAGCGATCTTCACAGCTGAGGATGATAGTGAGATTCCCAAACCTGAGCCATTCTTTTTAGATGACAAATCTGAAGGATTGTCCCAGATTTAGATGTCATTAGAAGAGGTTTTGGAACAAATTGATAAGCTAAATAGTAATAAGTCACCAGGACCAGATCATATTCACCCAAGAGTTTTGAAAGAATTCAGATATGAAATCGCTGAACTACTAACTGTAGTATGTAACCTATCATTAAAATCAGCATCTGTACCAGATTACTGGAGGATAGTTAATGTTTTGATGCCAATTTTTTAAAAAGGCTCCAGAGGTGATCCCAGCAATTACAGGCCGGCAAGCCTAACTTCAGTACCGGGCAAACATGATTTGCTGGGGAAGAGTCAACATGGTTTTAGTAAAGGGAAATGAGGGGGTCAAGAAGCATGTGGACAAAGGTGAGCCAGTGGATATAGTGTACTTAGATTTTTAGAAAGCCTTTGACAAGGTCCCTCATCAAATGCTCTTAAGCAAAATAAGCTGTCTTGGGATAAGAGGTAAAGTCCTCTCATGGATCAGTAACTAGTTAAAAGACAGGGAACAAAGGGTAGGAATAAACGGTCAATTTTCAGAATGGAGCGAGGTATATAGTGTGGTCCCAGGGGATCTGTACTCAGACCAATACAGTTCAACATATTCATAAATGATCTGCAAATTTTGCCACCTGTTTACCTTGTTTTCCAGATGATACAAAACTACTCAAGACAGTTAAGGCCAAAGCAGACTGTGAAGAGTTACAAAGAATTACAAAAAGTTACAAAACTGGGTGACTGGACAACAAAATGGCAGCTGAAATTCAATGTCGACAAATGCAAAGTAATTCAAATTGTAAAACATAATCCCAACTATACATATAGAATGATGGGGGCTAAATTAGCTGTTACCACTCAAGAAAGAGAGATTGGAGTCATTGTAGATAGTTCTCTGAAAACAGCCACTCAATGTATAGCGGCAGTGAAAAAAGCTAAGAGAATGGTAGGAATCATCAAGAAATGGATAGATAATAATACTGAGAATATCATGTTGCCTCTATACAAATCCATGGTACATCCACATCTTGGATACTGTGTGCAGATGTGGTCGCCCCATGTCAAAAAATATATACTGGAACCTGAAAATGTTCAGAAAAGGGCAACAAAAATGATTAGGGGTATGGGACAGCTTCTATATGAGGAGAAATTAAAAAGACTGGGACTTTTCAGCTTGGAAAAGAGACGACTAAGGGGAGGATATGATAGAGGTCCATAAAATCATGACTGGTGTGAAGAAAGTAAATAAGGAAGTGTTATTTACTCCTCATAACACAAGAACTTGGGGTCACCAAATGAAATTAATAGGCATCAGGTTTAAAACAAACAAAAGGAAGTATTTCTTCACACAACATACAGTCAACCCATGGAACTCCTTGGCAGAGGATGTTGTGAAGGCGAAGACTATAACAGGGTTCAAAAAAGAACTGGATAAATTCATGGAGGATATGTCAATCAATGGCTATTAGCCAGGATGGTCAGAGATGGTGTCCCTAGGCTCAGGTTTGCCAGAAGCTGGGAATGGGTGACAGAGGATGGATCACTTGATGATTACCAGTTCTGTTCATTCCCTCTGAAGTACCTGGCATTGGTCACTGTCAGAAGACAGGTTACTGGGCTAGATGGACCTTTGGTCTGACCAATAAGCCCATCCCCCTCCCTAGGCTTCAGAGCCCAAGCTCCAGCCCAATATGCAACTTCAAAGCTCTTTCTAGACCACTATTTTTAAAGTGCTAGCCCAAGTCTGCCGAAGTTTGAGGCTTGTTCCAAAATGCTCGGTCCTTTCAAACCCTTCAGGATTTCTCAACAAACAAACAGTCCGGGGATTTCCACAGCTAGCAGCATTCCAGCCCTCAGGTTAATGACTAACTGGTTCTCCCAGCTGATGGAGAAACACAGCTGTAGCCTGTGTCCCGAGTGGTGCAGGTATTGGGGGACCTAGCCCTCACAGTAGACACAATTTTTGGTTCTCTTTCAATCAGCTGATGCTTCCAAAGGGCTGTTAAACTCTTCTATTTATAGCCTTCCTCCCAGCTGCCCCTTTACTCTCTGATTGGGTCAGCTCATAAGTACATAATAATGGCCATAAAGAATCAGACCTAATGGTCCATCTAGCCCAGTATCCTGTCTTCTGACAGTGGCTGGTGCCAGATGCTTCAGAAGGCATAAACAGAACAAGACAATTTATCAAGTGACCCACCCCTGTCATCCAATCTCAGCTTCCGGTGGTCAGAGGTTTAGGGACACCCAGAGCACAGGGTTGCATTCATGACCATCTTGGCTAATAGCCATTGATGGACCTATCCTCCATGAACTTATCAAATTCTTTTTTGAACTTAGTTATACTTCTGGTCTTCACAAAATCCCCTGGCAATGAGTTCCACAGGTTGACTGTTCATTGTGTAAAGAAGTACTCAGAGGGTGACTAGTGTATGGCCTGGCATATGGATTGCCCACAATGAAAACTTCCTATAAGCCCTCAGAGCAGCTACTGAGCATGTCTGGTAACTAATGCACCCTGTTCTGGAAGTTTCTGAATCTTTCTAACTGAGTTGCCCTGCTCTGCTCTCTTCACATGTTCTGAGACAGAGTATCCAACTAAGATCTCATCTACACAGCTCCATAGCCTGACCTACAGGGGGGTAAACTGTAGAGCACTCTAAAGTGTTGCACTCTAACTGCCCTCTATAGAGCCTGCTGTCACAAATGAAAAGTTTCAGAGTGGTAGCCATGTTAGTCTGTATCAGAAGAAACAACAAGGAGTCCTTGTGGCATCTTAGAGACTAACAAATTTATTTATGCCCAAATAAATTTGTTAGTCTCTAAGGTGCCACAAGGACTTCTCATTGTTTTTACAAATGAAAAGGTACCTAATTTGTATGAACATAATCCTCACTAATATAAACTAAGTATCTTTTAGTTCCTGCCAGCAGGGTCTACACTTATCAATCCACATGGGGAAGTCAGAACACAGCACATTAGAGTACTTTACAATTTACATTCCTGTGGTCTGGACTGTGGCATTGTGTAGAGAAGCCCTGAGATGCATGCCTCCTTCTCACTGCTGCTTTCCCCCTCCCCAGAAGAAACAAAGTGAAAAGCTGCAAGTATAATATAAAACATGTGAGTTACCCTTGTATCATCCATCTTGTGTTAAGGGGAGGAGATCTGGCATCTGGGTGTCTGTCCATGAATGGAACAGACATTAAGGACCACCAACAACTGAATAAACTTGCCCTAGCAGGACAGTGAAAACTATTGGCCAAAGCTTATTGACGTGGTGATGTCTCTTATCTGTGGTAGTGAAGACAGATGGCTGGAAGCCACAAACCATAAAGCATTGGAGAATGGAAAAAAAAACAACCACCAAATGTTGGAAGGTTTCACCTTTGGGGATTGACACAAAGAAGTTAAAATGACATTCTCTCTCTGTCAAAGGGAGATAAGAAAAAGAGGACTGGGCAGGTGGAGAAGGGGTACAGAAGAATCCTCAATTCCCTGAAAGGCAACTAAGACCCAAAAGGACTCTTAGGAAGGATGAAGAAACTGAGACAGGTTCTTACATACAGGTGTTATTTTTCTATAGCTCTGTTTCTCTTGTGCTTTCTCTCTGAGTAGTGTGTGTGTGGTTTTGAAATTCATTTGCAGAACATATGTCCCCTTTCCTTAACTGTCAGAAAGTCCCTAAAGGGTGAAACAGTAATCCAGAGCATGCACGAGAGAGAGCCAGGGACATGGTGCTTTTGTATGGATATTGATCTCAAAGATCCAAAGAGTTAAAGGTGTTTATTAACTCTCTCACTGTCCAACATTAAAAGTGTATTGATTAAACACAAGAAAGGGCAACAAAATAAAACAGGCATTTATATTGAAACTGTGGTTGAGTGATCATGCAAAACAAATTTAGTCAGACTTTATAAAATTCTTTCTCCTTTTGGAGTCAAAAGATCAGTCTCTTATTTTCAGAGCAACTTTTGTTGAAAATAAGGTTAATCTTACTCAGTTCTGATGTGAAAGGCATTCACTCATCCTATTCTTAACAAACAGACAGACACAAGATGGAGGACAGGCAGAATAGAGAAGATGGGTGAAATATGGCTTTTGTCAATGTTTATGGACCAGTGGTTTGTTAGGAGTGGATGTGTTGGCTGGCAAGTTGATCATCACACACCTGCTGCTTGGACCCTGGTTAGTTATGATTTCATCAGGGCCGTTATCTGTTTGGATTCTTTCTCCCTAGAAAAGGCAGGTTTGGATGGATGCAATATGATTGACTTTCCAATTGGATAAAAAGCCAAGAGAATGAGACAAAATAGGAAGAAAGAAACAGTAGGGCAGAAATTAACACAACAAGGGAAGGGAATACAATACAGGATATTACGTGCCTTTGCGGTGCTGATAATTAGATATCCCCAATGGTGGGCTTGACGAGAAGATGTCATGATAATGTGATGACTTTCAGCACTCACAGGTGAAAGTTCCTTAAACAAGAACAAGGCCAGTGAACCTCCCTCTCAGGAAGAAAAAGTCCTTTAGTTGAGTCAAGATGGGTTGCAGCGCTGGTAGGTTGGGGGATGAACGGGCGGAAGATGAGACAAGATGACCTGGGATTCAGGGTGGGGTGGGAGGTGAAAAGACAGAGCTGAAGTGAACTGAATTGTTAATGTTTTTTTCAAGGTCTTTTTAAGAAAACCCCAAAAGGGTAAAAGTGGGCAGCATAGTTCATCCTTCTTATTATTTTGTTCATCAACTAGGGCTAATATTCACCACGCCAATTTTGGTCTATTAACTTCTGTTTCCAGATCTTCTGTTTTTACGAAGTATAATTTCTACAGTTTTTGGATTATATCAATGTGGCCTTTCTGGTTTAGACTAATCCAGTTTTTTTTGTCTGGTTCTCTTGCACTTGCTACAACATTCAACATTTCAAGAAAAAAAAAAGCTTAGCCTACTTTTGATGGTTATTGTAGCATCTTATGAACTTTCACATACTTTTTACATTTGAACTCGCAATAGTTGTCAAATTCATTCTGCGCAGACTCTGAAATGCAACACTTGCTATTTGCATGGAAGTGAATTTTCTTTAAAAAAAAAATTGTGATTTACACAGGGCTGTACCTATAAGCAGAGTGAAAACAGCCCACACAGTTGGGAACCTTGTGTTTACTATATTGTGTGTAGATATGAGTAGTGTGTGAAATTAACCGTGATGCAACCTGGTTGCAACCTGATTACAAACTGGGTAGATAATACCTTTGAGACCATGTATGTCATACTTGTGTGCTTTGAAAATTTCCACAACAGTACCAAAACCGAATATTGCTGCTAGAAATCTCTACTAATAAGCCCTAAGCTGTAAGAAGTTATCGACAATGACAAAAGGCTGCTAATTATTCATTCTTGCATTCATTACAGGTCCCAATGAAAGCAAAGTTCAGTGGGAGAAGTAAAAGGAACCTGAGGTGTCATTTCAAAAACGCTTGGAAAGGTTACGGAAGTAGAAAATCAAGCTAGTGTTGATGAGGAGACAGTTTAAAGCTGCTTGTTAGCATATGCTGAATGCCGCAGTGTGTGTTCAGAGGTCACATCATTAATTAAATATACAGTATAAGTGCCAAAACAGATGAAACCAAGTCAGCTTCAGGTTTTCTACACTCAGAGGGATGATCGGATTACTGTTGGTTGAATTAAACATGTCAGAATAATGACATTGTTTAATGAAATGACTTTACCTTGTCAGTTTGATTTGTGTGTGCAGTGGCTAAACTCAGTCATTTGGATCAAATTCAAATGCTCTCTCTTGTTCCTCTTATGGGCAGCGGGCATGGAATAGCACTGGAGTCTTTCAGTGTACTCATCTCACAGCAGCCCTGTGAAACATCAGGTGTGTTTGGTTAGTACATTTCATATCTGTTATACTGTATATTTATGTTCTCAACTGCTCATCTAAATATTAAATCTCTTAAATAAAATTGAAGAAAAGTACAACCCGCCCCCTCTGTGCATGAGCAGGCGTACAAACCTCCCCTCTCTTTCTTCCCTTTTAGCAGCAAGAGCACAAAGGGAAGGAGAATCTTTCTCCCACCCCTCCAACAGACTGGCAATCTCCTGAACAAACCCTACAGAATCAAGACGAATGTTACTGAATTAAGTTAAATTTATGGAATTAGGGTTAATAACTTTAGGGTACACTGTATTAAAAATTCAGTTGGGTATGTGTTATTGTGGCACTGTATGTACCTTCTCTAGTAGGGGGCGATGCTAATGTACTTCGAAGCTGCTACTCTCCCCCTCCCACCAAGAGATACATATATTCTTGTTCATACTGGATTCTCTAGAGACCAACAGACAAAGAAAAGGCTTTTGGATAAATAGCCTGAGTCTAAACAGATCCAGGGTCTTCTTCCTGATTCAGCAACAGACAGGACCTCTGGTCCACAGAGGTCCCCCTGTCCCTAGGGAAGGATTGGAAGGACTGGGTCTACTGAGGCCCCATAAACTGGGTGCTTGTTCTGAGCTAAAGCTGTGATGAACTGTAGGTAACCCCGAGGACTCCCTTAGGATGGTGGTTAAAAGACTGCTCCTGCCAGAGCCCATGTTATGGTTGGAGACCACGGAAAGCGTATTCGCATGTGTGTAGGTTCTATTATTGTTTTTAAATGTGTTTTCTCTGTAGCGCTTTTTACCTGAAGAATAAAGTAAACTTGCTTAGGAAGACTGACCAATACTAAAGAAACCTTCACTCACTGCTAGAAACCGTTTAAACCATTGTCCATTGTCTAACCTCCTTTGTCTGAGGAATCAAAATGGCAAGCTAGCGAAAAAACAATTGCAAACAGTCATTTGTCAGCTGTGAGTGTAATGAATCTCTCTGTCATGAATCAGGCCAGGCATGGTACAGAGTCTGCACTTACTGCTCTTGTGAATGATCTCCTCTTGTCCGCAGAGAAGGGAAATACCTCCATAATTATTTTTCTAGACTCCTGTGTGACGTTTGATACCTATGATCATCAAATGCTCCTGGTCCATCCCCACGAACCTGCCGAGATGAGTGGGAATTGTCCCAAAGTGCTCAGTTTCTTTTTCTTAGACCAAACCCAGAGTATTGTTATGGGCAACTGTTCATCCTCCTCCAAAGCTCTGACTTTCAGTGTCCTACAGGGCTCAGTCCTCTTTCCCTTTCTTATTCAATGTCTTTATAAAGTTGTTGCGGGAGCTGGCGAGAGAACACAGGCGGACATGGCGGCAGCAGCAAGCAGACAGTAGCCAGCTGCATGGTTCTTTGTCAGACATAAACAGCACCAGCTCCCAGCTTGTTTGGTGCTCAGCTGAATTCAGCAATAACTGGCTGAGGAATAACTGGCTAGCCCTGAACCTGGTAAGACTGAGGTCTTTTCTATGTGGGGTGTTCACCCTGATTTCAGCCACTGTGACAGCTGCACAAGTGCAAACCGCTAATGAAGACAGACAATGAGGGCATGAGCTGTAACTTGCATTGGTGCACTTGCCCTTGATTCAGCAGGTTTAAGCTCCACCAATGCAAATTATAACTTATAGCAGCTTGACTGCTTATCTTAGGGCTTTCCACTGATGGCTGACCATTGATGTCTGAAATCCCCAGTATGTGCAGGCCCTGGAATGATGCTGGTAGGGAAATCAAAGTACTTTGAATAACTTGTATCAATAATATCTCCACACTGTTGAGGGCATCTGCCCTCACTGTTAAGTTAACCCTTGACCCTGTGCCTTTGGGTCCTTGTGGACTTTTCAGTTGGACTGGATGCAGGAAAACCTCCCTACTTCAGTCTGTAATTAACTAGAAGATTGAACTCTATGCTATTAGACTGGCAGATCAGACTACTATGATATTTGGTTTTCATGACCTCTAAGCTTGATTATTCATTTTCCTATATCTAGAAATGAAGCCAAGCATCCATAAAAAGCTACAGTTGGTACAAAACATAAAAGCCCATCTGCTTAGCAATGCAGGTCAGCATGAACACATCACTGTAGTCTGCCACTCTTGCCACGTTCTTCCTATTGAATATCACATCCAGTTCAAGCTATCTGTCCTAATATACACAGCTTTCTGAGGATGGATCCTACCTGCACACCTTTCCCTCTGTGGCTGTGACATCCCACTGGACCAATTGCATTGTTCACAGGACCCATGAGTGGAGGAGATAGACAGGGAACTCTCTCCCAAAAGAGATAATGACCATGCACCTCATTGCTTTCAGAACAAATTGCAAAACTTATTTCTCAATGTAGCTTTCCCTCAGTAGCTTTACTTAGACAAACTCTAAACTAACCCACCTAATTTTCAAACAGGCTGGTAAGGAAGAAAGAGTTAAAAAGAATAGAAAGAACTACAACAGATTACAGTGCTGGAGGAGCCACAAAAGTACCTAAATCCAGAGAGATGTGGCAGGGTGTATACCTCACAGTGGCAGAGAGTTAACTGGAGCCAGAAAACAGTTACTGCACCCAGTTGTACCTAGAGGGTGGACTGGGCCCAATTTAGGATTAGGCTCAGCTGGGGAGGAGCTGGGTGTTTGTATTAAGGATGAGTCCCACCTGAGAGGAGTGGGATGACAATTAGTAAAGGAAGGACATTAGGTTAGGAGAAGGGAAGCATAGGGGAGAGTAGGCTTGGCCCTTCTGAGAAGGGAGCTGTGGTAAAGGGCTTGGAGAGACACTGAGAAGTAATAGGAGTGGAGTAAGCTCTTGTGGTGAGCCTTGGCAAAAGGGTAAGGCCCCTGAGAGAGGCAGTCTGTGGGTTGGATGTCTGCGGGAAAGAGACACAGACACACACAGAGTATTGGGAGAAGCAGACAGGATCTGTGCCTCCAGGGAGACTGCCCTAGGAGGCAGTGCTTGATACAAGAGCAGGAAAGAACTCTGCAGAGCCCAGGAAGAGGTGAAGTCTCTGGAGGAGTGAGGCCAGGAAAGGACTGAAGAAAAGCGGCTAGACACAGGCTGAGGTAGTGACTAGCCTGGGAAGGCATCAAGGAGAGTGAGAAAACAGATCTTAGCTGCTTGCTATGGGATTTCTGGACTGGAACTCTGAGATGTGGATGAACTCTGAAAAGGGCCTGGATTCCCCTACTACCTACTGAGGAAGGTGCCAGAAAGTCCTCTCATATAAAGGGTGGCAGGATCATTGAGCTCAGATTTGGGACAAAGACCTGGGTCAGGTCACTGAACTACTGCTTTGTGGGCCTCTGATATACCAGAAGGAATGGGAATGACTCAACATGACCTGACCAGAGGGTTGAGTCATGAGAAGAAGCAGAACACTGCAGAACTGGAACAGCTGTTGGCAAGGGATGCTGCAGGAGGACAGCCTGCTACATCCATGAGAGAGTGTACTAGCTGGTAAGTCTCTCTTCTACAAGAGGATAAGTTTTTTGTGTATTTGGATATTTTGGCAAAAGACATTGAATGTGTAACCCACCAAATGAAACTGATTGATTCATAACTTGAATTGAGTGGATAGTGGAAGGGGGGAAAAAACTTCAAAGTGTTTAGTGAATTCAGAATTGATTTGAAGATATTCATACTCCTTTTTATTTGCTTTTCATCAATATCCATGCAAGTAAAATTCTGTTCATACAAATATTTAAAGAAAAAACTTGGGTCTATAGATGAATGAAATTCATTTTGTGAGAAACCTATACTTCTGTTGGGTGTAACTAGTGTAGTAGCCATCCTAAAACTTGATCCTAGTGCAGGAGATGAGTAGATGGTAGTGGCGAGAGGATGAAGAAAGAGAAGGGAAATTGATAAGGAGGGGAAAAAAAGAAAAAGCTGAGAGGTAGGCCCATGCATTACTTCGTTGAGCCCCCTTCAGAGATTACAGGAGATGATCTCTGCCACCTCTATGAAAGACAAATGCCAAACAGCTGATAAATGAGTGCTGATGAGCGGGGCCTGTGGATTCATCTGGAGGCCCCTAAGGGGAGGATCCTCATATTAACAGTGGGATCAATCAGGACAGGGAAAACTGCCTCCATTTCAGGAAAACTCAGGCATGAGGGAAGATAGCTGGGAGTGCCCTGTATGCAATCCTTTTTTTGGGTGTGTATGTGTATCTGTAGAATGGAGTAGCTCCTGCTCTGGCTGCTGTTCTCTCTTCCTGACTACCAGGTCAGATTGGTTGAAACTTTCTCATTGCAACTGGTTTTTTTTGTGGACAGAAAATTAGTGTTTTGATTGAACAAATTTTTCATGACTAATGCCTGTTTTCTGCAGAAGGTTTTGACTTTTCTTAAACCAACAAAACTGACCATTTCAGCCGAAAAAGTTCTATTCAAAAAGTTCTGTTCGTGGTAATTCTTGGGTGTTGTCGTTCAGCTGCCTCGCTTCTCCTGTATGAGCTGGGGAACCCCACTGAACTGAATCTTCAATGATGCACCACAGTCCCTTCAGCCAGAGGAGAGACCATGGCACATAATAGGAGATGAAGTCCAGCTGGTAAGAAGATAATGGAGCCATGAGGCACAACAGTGACATTTCCAAATCAGGCTTGAAAGTTTTCTGCCAAAAATGGTCAGGTTTGGCCCAAAATGTGGGGGGTGCGTGTGTGTTGGTTTTTTTTGTCAAAAATATTCAAAGTTCCATATGGGAGGTGGGGAGTTTACCAACTAACTCTACCTCCAGCACAGATCCTCTACCCACATCCTTGCTTTTGAGAAGGTGAGAGGGCAACAGTAGTAAATAGCTGTAAAGGAAAAGATCAAAATTCTAGGGAAGTAGAGAAGAAAAATTAAGGTGAGGGAACACTTTAGCTGAAAAACTCAGGAATAATATGAATGATGGACAAGGTGTGCAACACTGTTTACTTCATATAATTTCAAAGAGCTAATAATGGATTCCAACATTACAGTTAAAGAAATCTAATTGTTTCAGCCTTTGTACTTCTCCAGTCAACTTGCTGAGAGGCCTTGAGGTTATTCTTTCAGGGTCCTGTAAAGCAGAACTTCCAAAGAGATGCGTGAGAGATGGTTCCAGTGTCCAAAATGTCTTTGGTTTTCCACTTCTGAGTAGTGAGGACTAATTTTCCCCCACACGTACCAGAATCCCTTCCCACTGCCGGTGTGTTGTGGATGTATGGGCACACTACTGGTGCTTTGCTAAGAAAGGGAGGAGCAATCCGAGGACAAAGGGAGGCTCTGACCAGCCTAAAGACCATCAGTGGAAGACCACACCAGCATAGGGCTGTTGGCAATGGGGGAAGCTGCTAACACAATCCCAGCATCCAACGGAGGGCTCTGTGAGCATGTAGGGGTAGGAGTCTTTCTGTCATGCCACTGCCATCTCAGCAGAAGACTGCATGTCCTGGAGTGTAACTGCAGATCAATTTGAAGTCAGCTGGTAGGACAACTTGACCTAAAAAATATGCAATTTGATCTCTCAGACAGAATGACGCCATTTGTCCTTGGGCATACAAAGGTGGGATATTAGAACCGCTCATACCAAGAATGATTGCCTGATTAATGACTAAATGTATTTTTTACTTGAATGATGCTGCACTGAATTGAAAAAGGCATTCTGTGCTAGTCACAAAGGGGGCAAGGAGTGCAAACACTGTAAAAAAGGAACACCCCCAACATCTAGCAGAGTTAGAACACTAAGATAGGATGCATTTTGAAGAGGGGCATTAACAGAGACTTACATCTGCAATAAATGTCAGCAGAGGTCTGTATAACTCTTGTGCAGTGTGCTGATGGTGCACAACTACTATAATTACTGTCCCTGTAACTTTAACCAAAGCTACAGAACAGACAGGCCCAGCTCTTCTTTCACAGAGACAACACTACACAGCAAGTATAGTCAAACTATTTATTACAGCTGGCAAGGTCAGTGATATTGCTGGGGAATGGAAAAATGTGGATTAGCTGGAGAAGTCAGATATTTTTCTGCTCACATGAAATATGGGTAGGCCAGTCCAGGGAGGAGACTCAAAGGGATTTATGAACTAACCTTCATTCTCTTTGGGCTGAGGGGGACGTGGTATGCTGTGGACTGCTGTAGTCCTGAGTGAATTAGGATCACTCCCCCTATGTAGGGGCCCCTGCTGACTGAGTCTGAAGACAGCAATCAGAGTTTCTCAGTCCTGTCCTGGCCAGAGAATTCAGCTAGAATGAGGGACCTGGGTAGTGAGAGGCTTAAAAGGTGTCACAATTTAAAAGGATTCTCAAGACCCCTTTTAATCTAGCTTACTCCCAAAGACACCTCACTGGCAAAGAGAGCATCCCTGAGTAGATCAGTGTGACAAAGAAACAGGGCAGCACTACACTCTACAGGATACTTCTGGGAGCTTGTGTGTCAGAGAAACATGCTTTGGAATTCATTTTTGCAAAGATCTTTAAGTACTTTCCATTCCATGTCTATCTCCAAGTACTGTTAACTTCAAGCATTAAGTCAAAATGTCAAGCAAAGTGCTTATTGTAAAATGAGAGATCTGAAGACTGCCAGGGAATGCAGAGAAACATGACCAACTAACTGAAATGTTCAGTTTACCCAACTAAGAGTATTCACTGCTAGCATCACAATTAATACTGGAGATGTTGGCTCCTAGTCTGGTGCCCTGACATGTCTGACAGCTACCCTTGCTGGAAGGACTCTGGCTAAGCGTACAATGCCTTGACTTGGGAACCTAAAAGAAAACTCCTCATAGTGAGAATAATCAAATAAAAAACCAGTTAAGTCATTTAATGTAAAGACACTACATGCTTTGCTAGTCAACAAAGTGAACAAAGACCAAAAGTACTTCGAAGTACGAAACTCAAAGAGCATTCTCTGTTGGATAATGAGATTGGGAAGATGCATGGATTTTGTGCCAGTTTGATCATAAGCAAAGTGCTTATTTCTAAAACATAAGTGAAGCCATAATATGAGAGAGCTAAACTTTTTTTCATAAATGAATCAAATATAATAGTTTATGTATATCAGGGTCTAGCTTCTATCATCTCCTCTCCAAACTTCCTCCCCACCCTAAAAAAGTTTGCACGCCATCCAGAGATAGCTGCACTGAAATACAACCACTTCTAGGGTAGGGGGAGACGACCACCAAGCCCATGGCACAATAGCGTGGGAGATGGGAAATTTCAATCCAAGACTTTAGTGCAAATGAGGTCTTTAATGTCTATAGAAAGCAGAGTGAATCCCAGTTGAAGCTGCATCCAAAAATCCCCACTCAGCATAAACTGCATTTAATTCAATCTACTGGGAGGATGAAGGGCTGAGTTAACTCTGCCAAAATTAAACAGATTCTTTTATACTAAGTGGCCACATCTGGGAATCTTTTAATATTTTGTTCATTGCCTGAACTTTGTTCTGAGTTTAACTTCTTTTGAAGTCCGTGTATGTAACTGAGACCATAAGTAATGTTTAAATTTTAACATAAAGTATGTAATATTGTACTCTGTTAACTGAGAAATAATGACCAGGAGAGCATTTCCTGGCAGCTAACAATTGATTGGAGGAGTGAGGGCCCTTGAGTTCAGGTTAGGTCCTTTACCCCCAGCAGATCATTAATTTCCAGGAAACTAAAACTATTAACTGAAAATATTAAAAATGGTAATATGACTTTTAATGTAATACAAAGGTGAAAAGTTCATGTTAGTGGGCATGCAGTTACTATTGTCTTCCTAGCACTTAACGGTCGGAGGCTTGAGCCTAGTACCATAGAAGTCGACCCTCATTGCCTAGTGTGGGAGTAGGGTTTGACAACAGTACATAAAACATCAGGAAAGCAGGCCTTTATTCACAGTATCCTTTTAGGAATAGAATAAATAATGGTGGCAGAAGACAACAATGGGGACTGATCAATCTGTTGCACCCGTTTGCTGTTCAACTAATTTAAGCTGGAGTGCTGTTTCTGAGGTAGTATCTGGAGTGAAATTTGAGGGTTGTAAATAATATATAGTGAGGAAAGAGAAAATCCTTTGAGAGGCAATTTTGCTTGATAGCCCAAGTTTGATGGCATGGGAGCTAGGATTTGTGTGGATGCCTGAGGGAGCCCAGGATGATAGAAATGGAACAAGAAACAAACTACACATGTCCTAAGACTGCAGTCTCCAGTTTGAGAATATGGCTTGTGTTGGTGTTCTATTGTAGCTTGCATGTAAACACATGCACTTCGTGACCAGATCTGTCTCATCTTTAACCTTGTCCCACATAACCTGCTATGGGAGGAAAAATCTCCACCACTAATTTAACCGTGAAAAAAGTGACATAGTGCAGTCCTTCCCCTTCATTTAATTCTATTAACTAGTATTTATGTAACAGTTCAGGAATGCAGCAGATCGGGTAAGCAGTGTCCTGTGTTAATTTTGTAGTAAGATTTTCATGTTTAATCATCCTCTTAATTGGTTTTGTGACTATTTTTCACGTAAATACAGTACACTCCCCATACAAGAAATGTTCTGATGGGTGTGGTATAAAAATGCTGATGGCTCAATATTTTGTGTATGCTGTGCAAATTTATGGGTGACAATTCCATCAGGGAGTGCGGGCATGAAATGTGATAAAAATTCTTATTCCCTGTACCTATTAAAGCAGAAAAAAGTACCAGAATGTGACAAATAGGAGAAGCGGCAATAGTTAATTATCATGACACACAGCCCATCTGTAATTAATCCTTTTTCTTTAGCAGGATTCTGCAACTGTAGCATAAAAAAACAGGTCAGATGATGCTTTAATTAAGGCTATACAGTGTTGTTGCTTCTACAGCAACAAGAACTGTTTTTGTCTATAGGTGTGTGTGAAACACTACAAATATTTTCTTAACATCTTTACACAGTGCTGTTTAAGCATCTTTTTGTTAGCATTGTGTCTGTTCTGTCGGCAAGCTGGCAGAATTCAGGAGTCTTTCCCTTCTTCTTACACCCATCCTAGAAGCCACTAAAACAATCTCATTGCCATGACAATTATGGGAGAGGAGAAGGCATATCTCTGGAAATAAAGACCACAGATATGGGAATCTGTGGTAAGTGTCACATTAATATGCTTTTGACATATGCTAGTAGTGCAATAAACTCACAATGTCATTCACTACACATGCATTCGCTATGTCAAGATTACTTAATTCCATAAAACTATGCTATATAATCTTGTTAGGACTGACTATTAAGCACTGGTATATGTTGTGGGTTTAGACACAGTTATTAATAAACCTATTTTTTTACAAAGCAATTATGCTTCAGAAAAAAACAGCAAGACCCTGAAAGAGAGAGGATGGAAATCACTGCCTCCTTTTACTTCTGTGTGATGGGAAGGATCTCTTTTTCCTTCCCACTAGTTACTGCATGTCTGCTCTGCTCACTCCAAAAGACCAGTTCTCTGACCTTTTTGTACCTTTTCTCCAGGAGCAGGAATGATCTGGAGTGCTCCAAACAGAGCAATTTCTTCAGTTCAAGCACTCCCCTATATACAGTAAATGGGAAGATAATAAGCATGTAGTCCAATAAGTAGGCCAAACAGGTATACCATACACAAGACCTTGGGCCCAGCCAAAGCAGATGAGGTAAGCCTGAGGCCTTTCTGTTTCAATTTATCACTAAAGCAGGACAGCCCACCATATGCATTACATGGCAGTCTAGGATTTGCTACCAGCATTGGTAATGACTGCAGTGCTGCCAACAACCATGATTTGAGTGTGAGTCCCATGATATCTGGTGGTTTTTTCTTAAGGTCTCAGATCCTGGAGGAATGAGGAATCTCAGCTTTCATATTTTAAAAAAGTACGTTTCTACCCCTCATGGTTTCAGGGAAGGGCTTTGAAAATGTAACCCAAGTGCAACCTAAATGGCTCAGAAAGCTCAGAAAAAGAAACCTCGATGTAGTATGTCTTAAAATTATGAGAATTTTTAAAGAAATGTTCTATCTTTTTGTGACCTGACACATGATTTTTGAATGCTTGGGGTTGGCCATACTGTGACTAGCTGGTCACTATTCTACAGCAAGTCTGCATGTTAGCGTGGAGTCTTTTCCATGATCTAAGATTACTCTGGCTCGTTCTTGTGATCTTTGGTTTTTTTAAGATGTCTAAAACTTCTGATATCTGGTTTTGAACTCATGAAATTTCCCCTTATTTAGAATGCCACTATTGCCCATTACTGTCAATGGGGCTAAAGGGATAGACTGCCCTTAGCGACCATGGATGCCATTTTGTAACTCTCTTAGAGGGCAAAAGTGAGACTTTAAATGCGCACCACCTTCCATTGTTTCTAATAGTGCTGAAGCTAGCATGGTATCAAAGAAAATGGCCCCTCCATCATACATGCCCCAGGCAGGGGACAAGGAAAGGTGAAGGAACAGAAAATGAAACTGAGGTGGGACACAGGTAGCAGGAAGAGAGGTTGGGAGGCCAAGGAAGTGACATGGTGGGGGTAAAGAGAATGTGAGGGGGAGGAGAATGGGGGGGGGGGGAGAAAGGGGTGGGGAATGTGGAGAGAATTTTGGAGAGCAGCAAGAAGGGAATGTGCAGACAGCATAGGAATTTGGGGGCAGTGTAGAAGACAGATCGAAACACTGCACTTTGTCATTTTTAAAAATCAGATTTTCAAGCCAAAATTGTAATATTTTGGGCATTTGATTCAGATTTTTTTTAAATGTTAGGGTTGGCAGTAGTTACCTGGTCATACTAAAGCCCTAAAAGTCTGATCATGAAATTCTCTTAAATGTTGTCTCTTGTTTTCCCTTTCAGAGACATTTGAGCCATTTTTACTCAGTTTTTTGCAAGTCTTGGGCTTAAACATATTTGACTAGTAAGTAATGAGCATGGGCTCTCCCATACATGCAGGAGAGTTGGTTGTCTAGAGGAGTAAAGTATCCGAAGTAGCAAGACATTCAGTAACTGTGTACTGACTGCACATTACTGAGGTGAATACTTCCTTATTGGCCTAAATTGGCAAAATCCCTAAGACTGACCCTGTGTGGAAATTGCGATGAAAAATGGTATGTAACTGAGTGACATGGTGCTACAGTGTTTTCCCTGCTGCATTTTATTGGAGATCCTTAGAATGTTCTTATGCTAAGTGATGTTTTAAGTGAAAGTGAATGCATGAAACATTGTTTATAAACGTTCTCCCCTTTAATTTTCAGCACTGTAAACCTCTGTTTTTCTATGTATTATTCTTATTTGTCTTAAAGCTAAATAATATTTGAACTATTGATCTAAATTTAATGTTGGTTCAGGTCACCAAAGAGAACTGTGTTTTTTCATATTCTGTTTTTGATTTTAAAAATATACTGATGAAAAACGTAGCATTTATGTTCAATTCTTTGGCTGTGATTAATAGAGCACGCTTAAACTTTCTGGTGGTTCCCCTTAGTTTTAGCTAACAACCAAAATGTTGAGTAATAATACACTTTGAGAATTAAAATTAAACCAGACCTTCATATTAGGGTTGTGAGCAGTTTTGCTCACAGTTGAATCAATTTTATCTGGTCTCGTTGTTTAACCCACATTAGGTTACCAGCATTCTGACAAGAAGTGAATTTCTGGAATATTGTGCTATCTGTACCGTGCCTTGTCAATGCACAGACCTCATGCTGTTGTCAAACAAAAGACGCAGTACAGGTCTTTCTGTATAACACGGCATAGCCTGTCTCACACCAGAGTTTAAGACAGCACAGACACAGTTGCAGTTGAAACTGAGATGTTGAATTTGTTTATATTATTTGCTGTTCTGTTTATAATGAAAACCAACAGAATGGCAGCTGGTCAACTTATTGTCTTATGGGTTATGCCTTTGTCTAACAGTAAAAAAATTATTATATTGGCTTTGGAGTAACTTAAGGCTTTATCCCGGGGGGGCAAACTTTTTGGCCCAAGAGCCACACAGGGTGCAAAACTGTATGGAGGGATGGGTAGGGAAGGCTGTGCACATGTCCCGAAACAGCCTGGCCCCCGCCCCCTATCTGACCCCGCCCCCTGACTGCCCCCCTCAGAACCCTCCCATCCAACCCCCCCCCTTTCCCCTGACCACCCTCTCCCAGGACCCCGCCCCCTATCTAATCCCCTGACTGCCCCCAGGGACCCCCGGCCCCCTTACCATTCTGCTCAGAGCAGCATGTCTGGCAGCCATGCCCCCCGGCCAGAGCTAGACATGCCGCTTCTTTCTCCAGCTGGTAGGAAGACTAACATATTATGCTACATGGTCAGGAATGTGCTGTACAGACAACATGGATGAAATTATTTTTATAGCAGGGAATACATTGTCAGTTGGTACTGTTATTTCATCTATTTGCTCGCTGATGTTTCCCCATTTCAATATTCTTCTATTGGCTTTCAGTAGCAACTCAGCTAGTAAATGCTGAATTTCAAATCCATGTTTCTGGTTGCGTAATGTTTTTGCTGCATCAGCATGAGCTTTCTGAAGTAAATGGTATTTTAGATTGAAAACTGGACTATCTTTTTTTTATTTATTTATTTATTTTTACTAAATTACCCCCTTAGCTTCCGTTTCTGGACAAGATTTACATGTTACCTGGATGCAAATTACAGGAAAAAATGTAGTTTTTCCCAATTTCAAGAAGCCCATTCGTATGATATTGGTTGCTTTGGTTTTCTGCATTTAAATCCTCATTAAATTATTTTCTGTGACATGTTGGCATCTGTACTCCTAACTTATGCTTGGACATGGTATTGTTTGAACAGGGAACCCGTCTCTCTCTGCTGCAACTGACAGCAACCCATGAGCTATAAGTGTAGTAGAAGTTGTGAGCAGCATGTTTTTCATGCAGGCCATGCACAATAAGATGTGGATGCCCAGGCCCCCATTCATCTACTTTGGGGCTGCTGAAAGAGGGGGTGCAGTCATTGAGGGGGCTTGCTGGGCTCAGGGCCATTGACTACCCTGCTTCATATGTCCCCACTCCCGCCCCATGGGATTAAGCCAAACCCAGCCAAGCCCTGGAGAAGGGAGGGTACAGGCAAGGATGGGGCCCTATATGACAGGATCTCATCCAAGGGGGCCAAACACTTTCACCACAAGGAGCCACTACGTGTCGCAGCCGCCACTCTGCAGAAGCTGAGATTTCGCCCTTGAGGAGAGAGATTCTAGTGCCTCTGGTCAACATCCTACCTAGCCACTTCTGCCCCATGATGCCTACCTCCCTTCCTGAGATTGTACCTGCCCCTTCTTCCTTGGCTGATGACATACCCAGGCACTACCATCACCCTTGGAACCTGCTTCCCTGTCTGACACCATGCCCAGTCATCTCCACCCCCAGCATCTAGTCCTCTGGCTGACACTGGCCAACCCACCAGATCCATGAGCAGCCCCATCAGGATGAGGACGATCAAGTTCTCACCTACCTTAGAAATCCAGAACTTCTGGTATAGGGTGGTGCAGATTGTGGGGAGAGCATGGGAGCCTGACCACCACTGGGGGTGGGGGCAAAGCCTACTGCCATAAGGGTGGCATCTTCCCTGCCTACCCCCCAGGAAATCTGGGGGTGTTGTGGAGGCAGGCTCAATCCCACAACATGACCTCTCTCCCACAGTGCAGGGATGTGCAGACAGTGCAGGGATGGGGATGGCTCAGATGAAGGGATGGACAATGTGGCTGGGTCCCCGCTGCCTCAGTGGAGTGCAACAGGTGCCCCTCCTCCCACAGAATCTCTTTGAAGCAATCCAGTCACTCCCTCAATTGACCATTGGCAGTCAGGGAGTGGCGGAAAATTGTAAACAGGAAGTTTGGGTGGGACAGTTTGAGACCTGTGTGGTATAAGAAAAATTGCTGTCCAATCATGCATGCACATGGTTTACAAGAAATGGTGGAAGTGAGGTTGGTGATTAAGTGGTTCTTTTCTGTCTAGCAGTTTGCCGACATCAGAACTGGAAGGCATACATTCCAGACTCAAGGAGACATACCCACGCTAGTTCTTATCGAGCTAGTGTGGTAAAAATAGAAGTGCAGCTACAGCGGCTTGAGCCATGAAAGGGGCTAGCCACCCTGAATACAGACCTGTTGTTTTGAATGGGATCAGACTTGAGATCACTAGCCCCTCTTGCTGCTTATGCCACTGCTGCTACACTTATATTTTTAGTGTGTTTGCTTGATCAGAGCTGTATGCGTATGTTTTCCCTGAGCCAGAATTTACATATTCTAGTCCTAGTGTAGACAGACAGACCCTGAGTCAGTTCTGAACTCATGACTCATCCATTAAAAATCCTATGGCACTTTTTTTAAGAGACTGAAAGTCAATGGGACTTGTGCTCTTGAAAACCTTCCTTGGATTAATGTATTTTCAGTCAAATTTTAAGTTGGTTACCTGAAGCTCCCCTACAATGTTAATTAGGGCTTGTCTACATGGGGAAATAGTGTAATCAGTCTATTGCTATTGTAGAATAAGCTATTCTGTTCCCTTTTTCCTGTGTTAGACAAGTCCTTAGCTATGTCTGTTACAACCCTTTCCTGGTGACTGTCCACTGGGGGGGATTCAGCTTTTTATAACTAGACCCAACAGTTGGGTCCTATGTGCTTTTCAAGCCAGCTGGGTATGGGCAAAGTACAGCCACTATCGTAGTTCTGGCCTCTGAAACACATTTCCAAACTCTTTCTGGCCCCCTTCCTTGGGATATGGCACTCAGAAGTCCAACTGCTTTAGGCCCTGAAAGCAGTGCTGAACCTCCCAAATCTCTTCAGTGACTTATGCATACTTCACCTTTTGTGGATGCTCTCTGGTTTACAGTTCAACTCTCCAGGGACACATTGGCAGGTCAACTAAAACTCCCGCTTAGCAAAGGAACTTCTTAAACAGACTCACTTTATTCTTAGAGGGCATGTGAGTTACAGATCTAGGCAAAACAATAAGCACCTGAATGCAATTTCCCCTTTCAGTCCTCATCACTGTTGAGAACACTTAAGTTATTGTTAGTGGGCTTGGGGAAGGCAAAACCCCTTTTGTCCTCCCAGCTCTGTCTTAGAGAGCATGTTTCTCTTAGACAACATATCACAGCATGCTTTTTTCCCCTCCTCTTCTGGGTTTTCCCATGCTCCACCCCTGTGTGGGATTCCTGGCAGAGAGGGGGTAATTCTGTGGTGATGTCCATAGCAACCTCATTGTTCTACCAAGGTAGAACAAGTCTACACTGACTCCATCATGGCCCTATTTCAACCTCCTAGAAAGTCTGTTTTCTGCTGCAAAATGGAAGTTTTAATTCACATTTAAGGTTACACTCAAAAATGCGATTCACACAACAAAAAGGAATTCATAAGTAACAGTCATAGTCCCCAATCTGTCACAATGGTATTCTTCACTTGTCCTCAGACAGTTGTCAAGAATTGCTGTGTACTATGAAATCACATTCTTTTGGGGCTCCACCTTTTTTTTTTTTCCTTTTCTTAAAAGGCTAGTCATACTGTTGACGCGCCCATCTGTCTGTCTGCGTTTGGATCATGCTTTGGCCTCACTTCAGTTAGAATGAAACTATTTCTAACCAGAAAAATGTCAGCTGGGTGTGATGCTGGCTGGCCAGGTGCCAGCTCTTGCCCAGGTCCCCGTGTCACAACCTACCACTGTCATACATTGCTGGAATCTGTCTGGCTCATGTGTAGGTTAATAAGGATAAAATAGATATTAGAATTATAAAAAGGTGTTCAGACTCTATTGAATGTTTGTGAATTGCTGCCTGTATTGATCCTACTTACGTCTCCGTTCCATACTGTAATGTAATATTTGAGTGGTTGTGTTGAGTCCCTGTGACAGTACGTATCGCCACAGGAGAGAGATCTTAATAAATATGAAGAGCTACTCTTCTACCAAAATTATGACCCATCAAAAAGAGGAGAGACCCACTGATACCAGTTGGGCTGTGACTGGATCTTGCGACTGGAGACTCCCTATGTCCGGATTGAGAAACCATCCACAAAGTGCCTAAAGATTCCTATTATTGTTCTGATCTCCTCCCCATGAAAATGAGCCATGCAAGTAGACTCCTCCCATCAGTTGTTTTGCAGCTTAGAGCACATGGCAGGAGGTGGATAAAACCCCCGGAACTAAGGGTGTCTCTGCTGCTTGGACTCTGGGGAAGGCAATGTTTCGAGATACAAGTAGGAGATCCCAAACTACTTAGCTGGGTTTAGCCCTAAAGGACAAATAGATCTTGCTGATTATTGAAACCTATATTACCTTTTGAAACTTAAAACTGTAATTCATTCTTACATCTGTTTGCTTTAACTTTGTAAATAGCTCTCATTTCCTTTTTCTATTTAATAAATCTTCAAATAGTTTGCTGTAGGATTGGCTACAAGCATTGCCCTTGGTGTGAAAGCTAAGGTGCAATTGACCTGGGCTATGTGACTGGTCCGTTGGGACTAGGCATAACCTGACTATTTCTGTGATTGATTTTTTATTTATTTATTTTATTTTTGTTTTGGGGGTCATCTACAACAGAGATACTTAGCTGAGTGGCAAGACTGACCAGAGTATCTAAGGGGATTATCTGCGACTCTATTCAAGGTTGTTACTGTGCCTGAGGACTTTGCATTTGGTACAGTTGGCTGGTGAAATTTAAGTCTAGAACTCACAACCAATTTGGGGTTTGTGACCTGGTTTTTAACAGTCTGCCCTGAGGTTGGTATTCATGCACTTGGGAGTGCCACATGGGCACAGCTGCAACTGGGACTAATTGCATCAGTCTACAACTGTCCTATGAGTTAGTATAACTTTTGCTTTTTTTTTTTTTTTAAAGTATTCCTGTCACTTTCCAATATCTCAAAGCCATGGTACCTGAATCTGTAAAGTTGTTTGTAATATTACCAGTATAGTGATGGTTTAGTGCCACAGAACTTTCATTTAGTTTCATAACTGCGACAAAAGATTGTAGGGAGATGACTGGGAAAGTGACAGGTTGGTTAACTACTTCAGACTCCTATTTAAGATCTGGAGCATTACTGGGATATAGGTAAACCTTCACCCTATAGAGAAGAGTCTCCAAAGACTTCTGAAAACCAGATCCTCTTCTGGATAATGAAACCACTGTGTCCTTCTTTAACCATACCATGTAGTGTTATAGGTATAGCTTTTCAAAATATTCTTCCATGCTGTGCTAATAAGTGTCAACACTGCTAACTATTTAACTGAACTCAAATATGTCTGATACTGTATTCCCCCATTGACATGAACAGGGCAGTTCACACCTCAGAGCTGTCACGTCAGGCTCTCTGCAAATTCAGGAAGACTATGTTAACCATGATAACATGAGCTGAGTGTTTCTTCACAGCCATAACAGTTAGACTTTTATTTTTTCAAAAAAAATGAAAGTCAAGATTCTGACGAGTGACTGAAGGGCATGTCCATGTCTTCCCCCCTTTCCTCCCCCACGACTGATCCTCTAATGAGTCCGTCACAGCCCTTTAAAGGGGGCACACCAAAAACTTTGAGAAATGCTTCTAGAAGTGTTCACTGAATGGTTTCTTGTTCCACAGAAACTTTGCCTCATGTTGCAAGCATGGCAGAAAACATTAGTTGTCCCTGAATGTGCACTGCATGTGGACCTTCAGGAATGAGGGCAAAGTGTCCAGATCTCCTCTTTACCTGGCCCCATTAAACGAGTTCATAGTACATCTGTTTTATTAAGGCAAGTGTATGCTTAGCCAAAAGGCATTGATTTAGCTGCGATGAAATCCAGATTCAGGGAACAAATATTTTCCTTTAATTGGGGTAATTAAAAATTCATTGAAGGCTAAAACAAAGACTAACTTTCCACTAAAGCTGATAATGTTAAACAGTTACCTATTAGACCTGCCCTCAGCTTGGAGAATTCTTACAGGAAACAAATAAATTCTTAAACCAAATGTATACACACTAAAGGGAGAATAAACATCATTCGTATTAACTTTAATGAGTATTATGCACACACATCAAGGGCAAAAATACATAAATTTATTTTTGTTGTGAAACTAACAACCCTCTTCTTCCCCCGCCTCCTTCCCCCCCACCAAACATACACACACAAAATAGGATTCCTACAGACAATCAACTGAATTTTAAATAAGAAATCATCTTTTCCTAGAACTATGGCTATTTCTGGCAGAAAGGAATATACTAGCGGAAAATGTACTTATGAATGCTTTTTTCCCCTTCAAGGTAACCAGTTACTATTTTAAAATAGGGTCATTTTGTAGACAGAACTTCAAGTGAAACTTTCACATACTGTGCATCTTGCCCAGAGACATGGAAGGAGAAAGCTTGATGTCCCTGACACCTGCTCATCTGGAAAGATGTGAAAAGCTTCTGTTTCAGTGTAGGGCTTCACAATACAATGGCGAAAATGGAATCAGAAAATGCAACTAGGCACAAAAGCTGAGACTTTTTTTTTTAAACCACAGTATTTTAAATTTGTGGATTTCTTCCTCACCAACTTCTCCTTCCCCTTCTTAACTTCCATCTCCGCAAAGTTTGCGATACCATGTTCCCCTAGTGTCAGAGAAGAGCAAGAGGGATGAAGTCAAATCTGTGTCCCTTCACTATGTTTGTTTAAACTTGGGAGTTATGAAAGAGAACTTCCTGGGACTTCATCTTTGTGGGTAATTCTATAAGTGAGGAAAGAGCAGAACTCAAAAGTAGGGCTAAATTCCACTTTGCTTTATATGGGTGTGTTGCGAGGTGGGACTGGTGAATTGTGCGGAAGCTAGGTAGAATCGGTCCCACCTCCCAATGCACTTATTCCAGCCAGTTCCACAAACTAACATTCCAAGGTAACTCACCCAATTGTACTGTTCAGCCCCAAATAGGTATGGCCAGCTCGCTTGGAAGTGGATTACTGGATTCCCGCTGTCTGTGGGTATCTTTCAGCAGGCACTGAAGTAGAGCATGTTGCCTTTTTTGTACTAGTCATAAGCAGTGCCTCTCTTCTCTCCCCCCGCTCCCTCCCCCGCCACATTCTGCTCTGAACAGGTAAAATGATTTGGGAAACCTTGTCGTCACTGCTACAGGTCCACTTCCTTCACCCATTCCTCTGCCAACAAAACAAGAATTCAGCATTTAGATAAGGTCAATTTGCAGTGGCCATGTCTTTCATTGAGCACGCAGATGGTACTCAAACAAATCAATCATAATGAAATAGAAAATCTCAACCTAGAGTTTAACCAGTGGGGATGTAATTTATGAAAGGAAGTGTAGGCAAAGAGATCAAAAGTTAATAACCCTAAATAGGTTACAGCTAGGTAGACAGCATAGTATAACTAATGAAAACTAACTTATTTTGTAAGGAAGAGACACATCTGACAAGTTTTGAACTAAGAATGGTAGAAAGAAGAGAGCCCTAGAGAGTGTGTTTTTGTTTTGTTTTGTTTTTTGTCTATCTCTCTGCTAGCACATAAACAAAATACTGGAGATTATTATAGGAATATTTTTATAAATGTTTAAATCTATAGGTAACGTCATGTTACCATGTTGTACTCTGATAATATGAACAGAAACTGACAGGAACCAAGAATCGGTTGTCTCTACCCTCCAAACTGAAATATAGCTTTAAACACTGCCAGTTGTTTGCAAGTCCCATTTTCCCCTAAAGCGATGAATGAAGATGCAAAAATATTAAAGATGTTACAATAAGTATGGCTGAAAACTGTTTGTTTGCTTCATTTGAACCAGTTTTGCATGTTTTCAACTAGATTTTGTGGGCTGGCTTTAGGTTCCAGTACTGTATGCTGCTGCTTAGACCTTTTTGCAGAATCTTATCAAATGCTTTCCTTCCACCATGAGTGCCTCATACAGGTACATTTTGATCTGGTTGACTTTCTGCTGATACACAGCTGGCTCACTAACACATTGACCCTGTCCACAAGTTAAAATAGAACCGTGTTAGCACCAGCCTTGTTTAAATTGTTTCTTTGACCAAGGTAGCCGGGGGAGGAGGGCTAGTAGTTCTGAGCACTGTTCTAAAACCAGTGTTCTCTCTAGCACAATCCAGCTAGTGGGGTTAGCATAGTTTAAAAAAAATCCTCTGGTCATGCAAAAATGCTGGCAGACAAGGAAACCATGCTGAACCTTGGTAGCAACAATCATGGTTTTTTCACCTACCTCATTCCGCTTTGTGGGTGTAACATCTTTCCAGAATTGCAGCCAAAACATAGTGACCTTTCAAGGAGCTGCTGCCAGAATAAAGCTCCAAGGACTGCTGTCTGTTTGGCCAGTGCATAAGGGAGGTAGAGGGGGAAAACAGCAAGGCTCTCTTAAGAGGAGGTCAGTGGGAAGGGAAGCTGTCAGGTTTTCACTCTTGTCGGAGGAACTTCTAGCTACCACTGGTAATCAGGTTACTGAAGCACCTTGTAACGGGAACAATAGGGGGAGGCAACCAATTATCTACCCAGGGAAATAGAAGATATCAGAGGCCACGTTTCTTAATCATGAGCAGATGTGATAAATTACCAAAAACACAGGGATGCTGGGGGATGAGGAAAAACACTGAGTGGGAAGGAAACTTGAGGTGTAAGAGGAGGAGAGAGTCTGAACCCCCAGAGACTTGGTGGTATAGCTGCTAAATTTTATGCAGCTCCATACTTCTATAAAAATGATCTATTTTGCATTTTGAAAATTTGCATATAACTGTAAACTTTAGTTCAAATGTGGTCCCTGCCCCTCCAGTCTAGGTGGCATCCCCTGATACCAAAGAATGCTTATGGGGGCGGGGGCAGGTCTTTGTCAGATGCACATACCCTGAGACATAGACTGGACATCAGCCTCAGGGCTGTTTGATACTTGACAAGTCCCAGTGTGGTGATCACTAATTAAAAGTATCTTGGTTTTATTTCTTTGAACACTTTACTTTTTTAAAAATAACATCATTTTGTACGGGTTGTTGAACTGCATCTTTCTTGTCTCTCTAGGCTAGAACCTACAGTTTGTAGAACATTGCATCTACACTTTAGATAGTGTTACCTATACAGTTACACTGTATAACTGCATGGTGCTGAATCAGCTATTTGGACCAAACTTCTCACATTTCCATTCAAATTCATTTCCAGCACAACCAGGGTGGGGGAGGGGAATATTGTTTATTGGACCAACTTCTGTTGGGGGGAAGGAGAGAGAGCGAGAGAGAAGCTTTGGAGCCACACAAATCTCAAGAAGAGCTCGGAGTGGCTTCTCTCTCTCTCCCCAACAGACGTTTGGTCCAATAAACAATATTACCTCACCCACTTGTAGCTGTCAGTCCCAGGATATTAGATAACAACATTGCATTTCCACGGTAAGACATATTAAAGAAGTGAGGTTCCCTGTACTATGAAATAATTACCTATTAAATATTAATAGCCACGAGCACTGCACCAACAATGTTAAACCAGTAACTTGAGCCAATATTGTCATAAAAAATACCGTCGTTTTGGAAGGTCAGTAGGGAATATAGTAATTGCACTCTTGAGAAAATTTTAAAAATTCATGAAGCAGTCCTTCCTAAAAACTAGCACTAGCTCTTACATGCTGAGGTCTTTCAACCATAGATCTTGAAGTGCATTATCAAGGAGGTAGGCATCCTCATCCCCATTAGACAGATGGGAGACACTGAAGCACAGAGATACTGTAACTTGTCCAAGGTCACCCAGCAGGACAGTGGCAGAGCCAGAAATAGAACCCAGGTTTTGAGAGTCTGGTCCAGTGCCTTTTCCTCTGAGGCATTATTTCTTCTTAAATTGTCCCACTGAATCTACATGTGTTTGTTTCCCCGCCCCTCCCCCCCCTCCCCTAAAACCACAATAACCTCACTTCCACTGGTCTTGGACAGTCCCTAAATTACCCTGAAACATACATGCATCTTTCCCCGAACAGCTATGGCCAATTCTCTCACATGTATGTACTGTAATCCCCCTTTGCTGTGGGGAAGGGAAATTTGTTGGCCCCACAAACATACACTGTAGTTCCATTTGTTACAGTTAGTCCCTTCACATATGCTTGTTTAGGTTTAGCTGCTTCCTACACTCCATTAAGAATGCACATACTGTAATGCCACAGGTGAGCTTTGTCTCCATACATAAATATGCATATACATGCTGTATTGCCACTAATTCATTTTAGCTGGTCCTTTCCCTCCACCCCATAGGTATACGTGCTGTCATGTTACTGGTTAGGTTTAGCTGTCCCCATATAGAATCGTAGGATTGGAAGGGACCTCAAAAGGTGGTCTAGTCCAGTCCCCTGCATCATGGCAGGACTGAGTATTATCTAGACCATCGTTGACAGGTGTTTGTCTAACCTGCTCTTTAAAAATATCCAATGATGGAGATTTCACAACATCCCTAGGCAATTTATTCTGGTGGTTAACCACCCTGACAGTTAGAAAAATTTTCCTAATGTCCAACCTAAATTTCCCTTGCTGTGATTTAAGCCCATTGCTTCTTGTCCTATCCTCAGAGCTTAAGGAGAACAATTTTTCTCCCTCCTCCTTGTAACAACCTTTTAAGTACTTGAAAACTGTTATCATATCCCCTCTCCATCTTCTCTTCTCCAGACTAAACAAACCCAATTTTTTCAATCTTCCCTCATAGGTCATGTTTTCTAGACCTTTATTCATTTTTGTTGCTTTTCTCTGGATTTCCTCTGATTTGTTCACATCTTTCCTGAAATGTGGCATCCAGAACTAGACACTATACTCCAGTAGAGGCCATATCACTGCAGAGTAGAGCAGAAGAATTACTACTTGTGTCTTGCTTACAACACTCCTACTAATATATCCCAGAATGATGTTTGCTTTTTTTCCCTCAACAGTGTTACACCATTGATTCATTTAGCTTGTGATCCACTGTGACCCTCCTATCCCTTTCTGCAGTACTCCTTCTCAGGCAGTCATTTCTCACTTTGTATGTGTGCAACTGATTGTTCTTTCCTAAGTGGAGTACTTTGCATTTGTCTTTATTGAATTTCATCCTGTTTACTTCAGGCCATTTCTCCAGTTTGTCCAGATCATTTTGAATTTTAATCCTATCCTCCAAAGCACTTACAACCCCACCAGCTTGGTATCATCTGCAAACTTTAAGTGTACTTTCTATGCCGTTATTTAGATCAAGGAGGAAGATATTGAACAGAACTGGACCCAGAACTGATCCCTGCAGGATCCCACTTGATATGTCCTTCCAGCTTGACTGTGAACCACTGATAACTACTCTCTGGAACAGTTTTCCAACCAGTTATGCACCCATCCTTTAGTATGCTCCATCTAGGTTGTATTTCCCTAGTTAGTTTATGAGAAGGTCATATGGACAGTATCAGAAGTCTTACTGAAGTCAAGATACACCACATCTACCACTTTTCCCCTATCCACAAGGCTTGTTACGCTGTCAAAGAAAGCTATCAGGTTGGTTTGATATACTTTGTTCTTGACAAATCCATGGGGACTGTTACTTATTATCTTCTAGGTGTTTTACAAATTGATTGCTCAATTATTTGCTCCATTATCTTTCTGAAGTTAAGCTGACTCGTCTGTAATTCCCCGAATTGTCTTTATTCCCCTTTTTATAGATTGGCACTATATTTGCCCTTTTCCAGTTCTCTGGAATCTGAAAAGTCATGGAAGACAGGACAAAGATAATCACTAATGGCTCAGATATATCCTCAGCCAGCTCCTTGAGTATTCTAGGATGTATTTAATCAGGCCCTGGTGATTTGAAGAGATATAACTTATAACTTTTAACGTATTCTTTCCCTATTTTAGCCTTAGATCCTACCTCATTTTCACTAGCATTTGCACATATGTACCACATGCCACTGGTTCTACTGGGCTGCACTCCCATCCCATACACGGTCTGATTTACCTTCTCTCCACACCCACATACATTGTAAAGCCAGTGGTTACGTATATTTTATCCCTCCCCCACCCCCTAGCAAGGGTACCATAACTCTCTTGGGGGTGGGAAATCCAATTAAAAATAGTGTGAACACCAAAACTTCCATAATTTGTCTGTTTTTATTCAAACAGTCAAATGTTGCATTTAGAACAATACAAGTGCAGAGAGCCACTAAAATAATGAGTTAAATAACTTTTGAATGAACATTACAGCTGGTTGAACAACAAAAATACATATTCATGAACAAGATGTGAATGCCAGGCTCTGTTCTGATGGCATTTGCAAACCACTGAAGTAAACCATGTCACTTGAATAACCAGTTGGAAGCTTGAAATCCAAATGGCAAAATTAAGTACTTTGTGAATACTCCTTAGACTGCCAATTACTCATTTGTAATGAATTTATTCCCCAAAACTGGGATGGACTTTTAATGTTTCATGAAGGAAAAATAACTATTTAGGTTCTTGTACTCCATGCATCATTGTGGTATCTGGGCTCTTTCTAACAATGAATAAAGCAACATGAGTAATATCTGCCATGTCAAGTTCACTGAGTTAAGTACTTACAAAATATGTATCCACGAGCTCTGAAGAAAATAACAAACAGTTTATATAGTAAATATTGTGGCGTTCCAATAAATCCCTGAATGACAATCCACTTCCAGTGGTGTCACTGCCTGATTCAACCTTGCTTGTTTTATACTTTTCTGTACTGATAAATGGCAACATGAAACGATCACTTTAAAAATCCCAAAACCTACAGCCATCAACTTACATGAGCTGTACAAAAGTCATACTTTGCAACTAACATTCCCTCTAGATACCAATCAGGTTTGAATGCCCATCCGTCTAAGCTGGTATTGAAAAAGCAGTCTGGCGCTGTATTTATTAGCAACCTTTCCCCCTTATGTTTAATTTATTGTTACATTTTTTTTAAATGTACAAGCAGTTATGCCCGTTTTAAACACACAACCACAGGTAGGGTTTTAGCTGTCAAAATTCCAGAGGCTTGCCCTGGTACTGAGTTGAATTTATGTCCTGTGCTGACATCTAGTGGTAATTCAACAACACAGGAATACTTGTATTTTATTCCATAAATTCAGTCAAAGGCTCCTGGCTCTAAAGCTGAAGCAGTAAACAGTACTTTAATGGATGAAGTGATGCTTTGTAGAATATCTTCCCTGGAGAAAATGCCTTAAATTTGTATTTTTCAAAGTTAATATCTTAGCTGCTGTATGTAGATGGACAAAATTTTGGCCTTTTACTCTTGAGGTTGTAGGTGTAGTGGTAGAGAAATAATGCGGTCTAAGAAACAAAATCTGTTTCCAGGCTTTACTTAAGCATACATTTCACAGAGAGATTGTTAAACCCTAGTCTCAAACTTCCTTTCTCTGATTCTTCTCCCCACTTCTTAAAGTGCATCCCTTCCTTACACATAATCCTTAGGAACAAAATCTGCCTATTGCATTGTAACAACAAAATGAGGCAGTTCATAATGTAATAGTAGAGTTTTAGTCTTTTAAATGAATTTGGTTAGCATAAACATTTCCCCCAATGCAACTTGTATTTAAAGCTATATAAATGTAAGAAAGTTAAATGAATCAGGTAGTTTTAAGTCCATTTTCTGTTGATCATCAGCCGAAAATCATTTTGTCTGGGTCTCTCATTCACTGATCATCAAGCAGGAGGGATTGATTGGCTCCCATACCCCCTCTGCACTGGGAGAAGATGCAAAATGGATGGTCTTTTCAAAGCAGCTGAAGCTATACAAATAGGCTTCACAAATCACTGTTCCTAATATAGAGAAGATCTACCCGATTCTCCTCCCTGATCCACCCTCTGTTGGTAATGCAGAGCTTCCACATGAAAACCAACTCTCTCAAGATGGTTTAAAACATGCATGCTATAATAACGCACACCAGGCTCAGCAGAGCATAATGACAATTCTTCCCTTTCCCCTAACAGAGAAAAGCCCCTCCCTATCAGGCACCATTATCTCTGGCAAGTAGCAGAATATAAGGAATATTGTAGCAACTGCAGATATATCCCAGCTTTGTCTCAATGTATCCTCAAAGAGCTGTATTTCTCTAGAGATCTTTTGATATTAAGCATCCTTGAGATGCAACATATGTTAAATCTGAAGATACTTATTTTGCTTCATGAATGTTGCACTGTATAATGGCAAGTGTTTAATTTTTATAAACTGCTCCAGTTACAGACACTTTCCTATGAGAGGCATACTCTGAAACCGCGGTGCAAATAGCTGAGCACAGTTAAGTAATCTTTGTACCTTAAGAGGGCTCTATTCAGTGGTTAATCTTTCCCCTCTTCTGCAGTCCGGAAAACCTGGATACTAACTCAGCATCCACCTGGCTCACTAAGAAATTAGCTGGCCCACAGGAGCCCCAAGTGTTTGTGATTAGCATATTCCAGTCCATGGAATATCCAAGGAACTGAAGATATTCAGTGAGATCCTCCCATAAATCAGCAACTCTACTTCCTTGAGACTTTTAAGTCTTCTTTGACTACTTGAATATGTCCATGACATTGGTGCCAGAGAGTTTTCCACAGAGGTACCCAAAGGGGTGGCCCAACCTCCAGGCAAGGTTCTCATGCTCTGAAGCGAGTATGTAAAGGAAGCAGCTGCCCTGCCCCTCCTTCAGTACCATCAGTGGTTGGTGGTCAGACAGTTTTTGTGTTCCTGTGAACAAAACCTTAGTACTACCACGTAATTGTACTTTTCTGCCTCATACTTTAAAATCTTAATTTTATTTTCATTTTATTTGAGAATTTTAGCTTTAGCTGTTTTTCCTAATCAGGATGGACTCCAGGCCCTGCCTAGTACCAGGGGAGCATATGCCCAGGTCTCCTGGGTTCACTGTGCCCAGGCTGCAGAAAACCAATATTTATAGGTGACCCTCATGTGCACTGTCTCAAGTGCTTAGGTGATGGTCACATTAGAGAGAGGTGCTCCATTTGTCATGGTTTCAAGACCAGGACAAGACACTGAAGGAGTAACATCTGTTACATCCTCATGGAGGCTACCCATAGACAAGTGTCAGAACACCCTTAGTCATCCAAGGAAAGTACTTCAGTGCTCCTCCAGCTTTGCCCGCTGAATGGAGCCACAGGACATCCCTGTCGCCAGGACTATGTGCTTTGAGGGCTGGGACTTCAGAACAGTTCAGACCTCAGAAACACAGGCTGATAACAGGCTCTTTGAAGTCCAAAGTGCAGGATTCCTCTACTGAAGGTCAGTCTGGTACCAATGGTAGAGTCCGCCCTTCAGCTTGTTGCTCCCCGGTACTGGCTCATACAGACAGATCTGAGCAATTGACGCCGGTGCCCTCCCTGGGATCATTGACTATCTACCTCTTCAGCTACAATGCTGAAGTCATCTCTGATTACTTCAGGATAGCATCCTATGTCTATTCAAACTATGCCAGACACCTACGCCATGGCCAGGTGATTGTGCCTCTCAGTATGGCTGTCAATCTTGCTTCAGCTGAAGACCCTTGTCCAGGCCTGGGGCAGCTGCTGAGATTGTCAGCTCCAGATTGCTGTAGTCTGAGACCACCAGCTCTGGGCTTAGAATTGCCTCTTGTCTCCTCTTCAAGGCCAGTGCCAGTGTCTCTGCTTTGCATGTTACCAGTAGTGAGGAAGCTGACTTCCCCAAGTACCATGTCCATGATGCAAATAGTGATCTCAGTTACTGAGGACCCTTCCTGGTACTGCACTGCCCTGATTCCCAGAGTACTCAGTCTTCATTGGACTCTGAGGTGAGCTCTCATATGTCTTGATATTGAGAGTCCAAGATTTCATTCCTGTCTCCCACTCATAGAGGCATGAGTCTGAGTAGACTTCAGCCAGGGATTGGGATGCTTGAGCCGGACATGTCTGAGGCCTGGTACCATTCCACCTATGGCCAAATGAACAGAATGGAAGTACCAGGTTCTGTCCCAGGAGTTTGAAGGTTTTATTTATATCCCACACCTGGCTCTTTTTAGTTGTGGCTGCAGTGAATGAGAGAAGCTGGCAGGGCAGGGCTAAAGCTGCCCCCAAGAACAAAGGTGTCAAAAAGTTTGGCTTTTTTGGTAGAAAAATGTATTCTATAGCGAGTTTACAACTTCTCATTGCCAATCACAACCCTAGTGTCAAGATTAGGGCTGTCAAGTGATTTAAAAAAATATAGTGTAATTAATCGCACTGTTAAACAATAATAGAATACTATTTATTTAAATATTTTTGGATGTTTTCTACATTTTCAAATATACAGATTTCAGTTACAACACAGAATGCAAAGTGTACAGTGCTCACTTTATATTTTTGATTGCAAGTATTTGCACTGTAAAAAAACCAAAAGAAATAGTATTTTTCAGTTCACCTAGTGCAAGTACTGTAGTGCAATCTCTTTACCATGGAAGTTGAACTTACAAATGTAGAATTATATATAAAAAAACTGCATTCAAAAATAAAACAATGTACAATTTTAGACCCTGCAAGTCCCCTCAGTCCTACTTCTTGTTCAGCGAATCGCTCAGACAAATGAGTTAGTTTACATTTGCAGGAGACAATGCTGCCCACTTCTTGTTTAAAATGTCACCTGAAAGTGAGAACAGGCAGTTGCATAGCATTTTTGTAGACAGTGTCACAAGATTTTTACATGCCAGATGCGCTAAAGATTCAAAGTTCCTTCATACTTCAACAATCATTCCAGGGGACGTGTGTTCATGCTGATGAAGTATTCTGCTTGGACTGACAACCCATAGCAGCTTGGACTGATGCATGTTCATTTTCATCATCTGAGTCAGATGCCACTAGTAGAAGGCTGATTTTCTTTTTTGGTGGCTTGGGTTCTGTAGTTTCCACCTCAGAGTGTTACTCTTTTAAGACTTCTGAAAACATGCTCCACACTTCGTTCCTCTCAGATTTCAGAAGGCTCTTCATATTCTTAAACCTTGGGTTGAGTGCTGTAGCTATCTTTAGAAATCGCACATTGGTACCTTATTTGCAGTTTGTCAAATCTGCAGTGAAAGTGCTCTTAAAATTAACAGCATGTGTTGGGTCATCATCCGAGACTTCTATAACATGAAATATATGGGAGAATGCGGGTAAAACAGAGCAAGGGCCATGCAATTCTCCCCGAAGGAGTTTGGTCACAAATTTAATTAATGCGTTATTTTTTTAATGAGCGTCATCCCCATGGAAGCATGTCCTCTGGAGTGGTGGCCAAGATATGAAGGGGCATAAGACTCTTTAGTGCATCTGGCACATAAATACCGTGTAATGCTGGCTACAAAAGTGCCATGCAAATGCCTTGTCTCACTTTCTGGTGACATTGTAAATAAGAGGCAGCATTATCTCCTGTAAATGTAAACCAACTTGTTTGTCTTAGCGATTGGCTGAACAAGAAGAGGACTGAGTGGACTCGTAGGCTCTGAAGTTTGACATTGTTTTGTTTTTGAGTGAAGTTATGGAACAAAAAATCTACATTTGTAACTTGCACTTTCACGGCAGAGATTGCGCTACAGTACTTGTATGAGGTGAATTGAAAAATACTATTTCTTTTATCATTTTTACAGTGCAAATATTTAAAAAAATATACACTTTGATTTCAATTACAACACAGAATACAATATATATGAAAATGTAGAAAAACATCCAAAATATTTAATACATTGGTATTCTGTTGTTTAATAGTGTAATTAAAACTGCAATTAATTGCGATTAATTTTTTTGAGTTAATTGCATGAGTTAACTGCTATTAATCGACAGCCCTAGTCAACATATGATTTTTGCACCCGGAAGACACTAGCTCAGTTTGCAAGCAAGTTGCTAGAGGGTTCCAAAGAGCAATTCCAGTCACTCATTGCTGAGGGCCATCTCCTCTCTATCAGCTAAGGGCTTCTTTGGACACAGCTGATTCTGTAGCCAGGGTTATGGCAGTGACTATTCACTGTTCCTGTTGGTTCCAGTCCTCAGGGATTACTGTGGAGGCGCAAAAGACAACTGAGGACTTCCCTTTTGAGGGAACTGCCTTTTTCTCATCCAAAACAGATGAGACTTTGCACACGCTAATACATCTGAGAGCAGTCTTGTAGTCTTTGGGACTCCCCGCTCCAGAGACCAAGATGACAAAATACCATCCTCAGTACTAGCACAGGCAGCAATGTTACCATTCCATCAGGCAACCAACCTAAGAGAAAGCAAAGATCACACTTCCTTGGTCTCTTCACTTTGGCATCCACAGGCCTCAAAACAGCCCATTTGATTCTTATGTCCATAACAGCATTGCACTTGACTTGGATCTCACTGGTTTTTCCCTACTTTTCTGGGACAGGTTATCCTGTTTCATCACCTCAGACAAGTTGGGACTAAGCATGGGTGGAATTGGGGTAATAACCTCTGTTTTCTTTTTCTCCCACCTCCTTATCAAGTCCCTCTTCAGGGACCCCCCACAAGTCTGTGCTAAAACAAGTGCAGACTCTACATTGTTTGGGAGCCATAGAAGAGGTGTTCCTTCTTCTTTGGGGCAGGGGGAGTTTATTCCTGATACATTCTAATACCCAAGGCCAAAGAAGGTCTCGGACCCATCCTAAATCTTTGGAACTTGAACAAATATATCAAGAAAAAATTGGTGTGCTTTCACTGGCTAGAATTACCTCTTCCCTAGACCTGGGTGATAATGCCCTCAACTTACAGGATGCCTACTTCCATGAGGCAAACCATCGTGGCCACAGGAAGTTCTTAAGGCTTTTCATAGGAGACGACCATTACCAATTCTGTCATCAGCACTAAGGGTCTTTACCAATGCATGTCAGTAGTGACCACCTATCTCTGCAAGAGAGACATCTACAGGTATCCTTACCTGGATGACTGCTTAGTTCAGGGTCATTCCAGGCACCAGCCACAGGCTGCTGTTCATCGAATGCTATGTCTGTTCAACATCTTGGGCCTGAAATTAAACAAAGAAGTCAACGTTATCATCTTTGCAAAGGATCTAATTAGTTGGGGCTGCCTCAATTTGAGCTCTGCCAGAGAACTCCTGCCTCTTTCCAGGTTTCAGACTCTGGGGGACGTCTGTATCATCCCCGATCATCTTCAGATCACTATGAGGAATTTCCTGAGACGCCTGTGTTTTATATGGCTGCGTGGTAATATGTGACCCCTCTTAACAGGCTGCACCTCAGGAAAGGACAGGCATGGCTCAAGTTGGTCTATTGTCTACATGGTGAAACTGATGACAAGCTGACATGCATCCTGGACTGGTGGATGAGGCAAGACAATGCAGGCCAGGTAATAGTCTTCTTTCCCCACTCTCCTGTCCATGATTCTGGTAACAGATGCCTGGTAACAGCCATGAACTGGGAAGCACACCTGGGTGACCTTTAGGGTCAGGGTTTCTATACTGCCCAAGAGATGAGGCTTCACATAAACATTATTGAGTTGCACATAATATTTTGTGTGTCAGGAGTTCCTGCCTCATATTCAGGGCAAGACTGTCCAGGTTCTCACCGACAACACCACTGTGGTGTTTTATGTGAACAAGTAAGGGAGCACTACGTTAGACAGCCTGTTGGGAGGCAGTTAAGTTGTGGAACCGGTGCATTGGTGCTTATTCATTCTCAAGGAGTCTCATTTTCTAGGAGTTCAGAATTGCCTGGTGGATCCTCTGAGCAGATCCTTCAACTTGGCTACTAATGGTCTTTCAACATGAACATTCTCACTTGGGTGTTCCACATAGGAGATTGCCATTGATGGATCTGCTTGTGAATTGACAGAATAGGAAGTGTCCTCAGTTTTGTTCCTGGGTGGTCACAGGCCCAGACCAACATCCTGTTTCTATGGGACAAGGACCTGCTCTTTGCACACCCACCAGTACCCCTGAGTCCCAGGATCACGCTCAAGTAAGATAATGGCAGAACGATCCTTATAGTGCCAGCCTGGTTCAGACAGTTTTGGCATTCAGACCTCTGCACACTGTTTACTGTTACAAGGTCTCTGGCTATTGTAACACAGAACCATGGTTGTGTGCTGCACATGAATCCTCAAATGTTGCTTGTGATGGCATGGTTAATGAGTGGTTGAATGCAGAGAAGGCATGTTGCTCAGTGGAGGTCCAAAACGTTCTCCTTAACAGCAAAAATCTTTCCACAAGATCTACTTACCTGAGTAAATGGAAGTGTTTTTCTATCTGGATGGCCATAATGTGTCCAGACAATTCTGGACTATCTTTGGCACCTTAAGGAGTGAGATCTAGCCCTCAGCTCCATTAAAGTGCATTTGATGGCCACCCTATTAGTGAACTGAATGCATTGGTCACTGATCTGCCATACACAGTACCCAAAAGGATGTGGTTCCTCTTAGACGACACCCTAAGCCTCTCATAGAGGTGGTAGACTGATTCAGGAGGAAATCAGATATCTATCTGCCAGCCTTCTTCCCAAAGCTGCGTACTCACAAGGATGAGCAAAGGCTCCAGACCCTCAGCATTCATTGAGGATTGGCTTTTTACCTAGGTGGGACAAAGCCCTTTCGAGTTTCTTGGCAGGTCTGTGCTTCTTACACAGATCATGTGCGAGCTCAGTGAATCACAACTCAGACTCTCAGAATGGATTACCAGCTGCATTGCAATGTGTTATACTACCAAAAAGGTAACACCTCCTGACAAATTCTCAGCATGCTCAACCAGAGAACATATGAGTTCTGCAGCATTTGTGGCACACAACCCATTATGGACGCTTGCAGGGCAATGACATGGTTTTCCATTCATACATTTATCAGACACTATGTATTGTCTGCTGCACCAAGGGAAGATGAAATGTAGGCAAAGCAGCCCTACAGTCCATCTTCCAATGAGACTCTGAGCCCATCTGCCTGGCATAACAGCTTGGGAGTTGCTTACAGTGTAATGGACGCATGCAAGCACTCTGAAAGAAGAAATGGTTACTTGCCTACTTGTAACTATATTCTTCAAGATATGTTGCATATGTCCATTACATGAGCCACCCTCCTTTCTCAACACATCAGTCTACCATCAACTTCTGGTGCAAAGAAACTGAAGGAGGGGGCAGGACTGGGTAGCACCCCCCCATATACCTCCCCCCCTTATACTTTCACTTTGAAGCAAGGGGAGCTTGCCTGGGGACGAGGCTGCCCCTACAGGTACCTCTAAGGAAAACTCTTGAGTACTGTTGCATGGGACACGCACACCCCTACAGTATAATGGACACATGCAACACATCTCAAACAAGAGTTAGGAGAAGGTGAGTAAGAGTACGCAGAGCATAGGATTGCATCCCTGACCATCTTGGCTAATAGCCATTGATGGGCATACCCTCCATTAACTAATTCTTTTTTTAATCCAGTCACACATTTGGACTTCACAACATCCCCGGCAATGAGTTCCACAGGTTGTCTTGTGTTGTGTGAAGAAGTACTTCCTTATGTTTATTGTAAACCTGCTGCCTATTAATTTCATTGGGTGACTCCTATGTTGTGTGAAGGAGTAAATAACATTTCCCTTATAACATTATCACTATACCATTCATGATTTTATAGACCTCATTCATCTCCTTTCTAAGATGAAATGTCCCAGGCTTTTTAATCTCTCTCATATGGAATCTGTTCCATACGCCTAATAATTTGTTGCCCTTCTCTGTACCTTTTCCAATTCTAATATATCTTTTTTGACATGGGGCAACCAGAACTGCACGCAGTATTCAAGGTGCAGGTATACCATTGATTCATACACTGACATTACGGTATTTTCTGTTTTATCTATCCCTTTACTAATGGTACCCTTACATTTTGTTAGTTTGTTGACTGCCACTGCATGTTGACCAGATGTTTTCCAAGAACTATCCTCAGTTACTTCAAGATCTTTCTTGAGTGGCAATAGCCTGTAATTGTCAGGATCACCTCTGGAGCCTTTTTAAAAAATCAGCATTACATTAGCTGTGCTCCAGTAATCTCATACAGAAGCTGACTAGAGAGTAACTATGTTTTCCTAGTTACACAAAACTTGTCAATCATAAATGAATGAGACCATGTAAAGAAAGAAGTTGGAGGGGAAGTGAGTGTGCTGGACTTACTGTTGCTGGTCCTGAACAGGAATTTTTTTTTCAATATGACTTGAAGATATCAGTGGATTTTTCCCTCTCCACTGTGGGACCATAGGCCCTCTAACTTCTTCTTCTTCTTCTAAACTCATGTTGAATGCCTCTTAGCTCTGAACATGTAATGTTAGTGGAAAGAGAACTTCACTCTAAATACTCTCCTTATGAATCTATGATGACAGTGTATGTTTAGTTTAAATCATGAATATTAATTATATACTGATCAAGCATTAATTTATTTACCATTTGAAAAATTATAAAGCAAGAAGTCCCATAAGCATTATATTTGGAATGGAATCTCAAATCAGATTAATTTGAAGATTTGGCATCTGTGACAAACACACGTCTTCCAGTCCCCTCAAGGGAGTACATACAGACTTATTGAACAGGTGCCTTAATGCTGCTTTTCCATTAGAGAGATTCTAGAAGGATGCTGTTGAATACTTTATTCTAGGGTAATTTTTGTTTTTAACTCTGCTTGATATAATTTTTAAGAACAATGAAAACATTGATTAGGTTTTGCATTCTTAAATTTTGTATATGTAATCAGAATCTGAATGAACTATCCCCTGACAGCTAGTTCGGGAAGGGGAAAGACTTCAGGAGCAAACTGTATTTACATGAACACACCTACTCTGTGTAGGTATCTAGCAGACAGGAGTTATGTAGCTCCAAGTGATCAGCTTTGGTTGGTGTTGGGTTACAAATCACTTTAATATTGAATGCAGGGGTAATGAAATGATATCTTCATTGTATGACTAAAGGGGAGCAGAACTGTGCTGAGCTTGTCCCAATTGAGGCGTCACCCTCAGCTGAAAGGAACTCACTAACCCAGGGACTTGAATGCCAGGCCCCTATAAAAGTAAGGGGGGTGGGGACAGGTGTTCAGGTAGTACGTGTGGATTCTACCCCAGGGTCCCCAGTCTGGTTTAGCCTGTTCCTCCCCACTGTTCAAAGACAGAGCTAAATAGGCTTCATTAAGAGCCTTTTATTACGTTAAAGTGCTCAAATGAGAGCTGAAAGGACTTGTGGTGGGGCAGTGTTTCTGCCCAGTCTGCAAAGAGCTGAAAATCACTAAGAGACTGATGTGCAGTGGTCACATTAGAGAGGCAGGTGGCAGCAGAAGGTGACTGACAGCTAGCGAACGAGTGGCGGGTGAAGCTGCTGGTGGGGAGGCCAGCGGAGAGGAGCAAGCAAAGTGCCTTCTTCCCCAGGTGGGAGATGCATCTGTGTGAGTTCACCTCTGAAGCCTGGGTCCTAACAAACCAAGGACAACCACTGTGAGTGGGGTATGGTGAGGGAGCAGAGAGGGGCATAGAAAAGGACCTGTTGGCTGTAGAACTCAAATGAGGCAGAAGGCACTGCTCCACACACTCTGGGGTGGGTGTCTTGCTCATAGTTTTATGATTATGAATCCTGCTTGTGATATTTTCCCTAATAAATGTCAAGTGACTTCCCTCCTTTCATTAAAAGTTTCTTTTCTACACTCAGACTCTGTGCTTGTGAGTGGGGAAGTATTGCCTCTCAGAGGCGCCCACGGGTGGTGTGTAATTTTCCCAGGTTACTGGGTGGGGGCTCGAACCAGTTCTGTGTTGTATTGTTGAAAAGGAACATGTAGCTATTAAACTCGCCCCTTGTTGCTGCTGGCTTCACCTGGCAGAAGAGTCACATTTAGAGTTCAATTTTCCTTGTACATAGTGAAAACTGATACAGAATCACAGATGATTTCAAAGAGATCGATGAGATAGCCAATCAATTTCTCAGTCATGGAAGATATGTAGGAATTTTCCCTGCAAAACACTTTTTAGTCTCAGTCCAGATCAGTGTTTAAAAATCTCTTGTGATGGCACTTCCACCAATTCCCAAGAGAGATTATTCCACAGCCTACTACATCTCATTATCAGGGAACTTTTCCTGATGTTGAGCCTAAATTTTCACATTCTCCTTTTCATTCTATTAATCCTATATGTATTCCTATGGACTATACCACACTAAGGAATGAATAGTGGCCTAGCTAGCATGATGCTAAAGGTAATACTCCTGTGCCCACTACCAGCATCACAGGTAGCAGCTTGGGAAGCAGGCCCAGCAAAGCTGCTACATCCTCTCCTCTGCAGTGAGAAGCATGGAGCAGAATAGGGATGAAACTGGGCCCATTGAACAGGCTAGCATAGCTACATTGGTGAAGTGGGGATATACAGGTATTCACAGGGTGCAGTTTACTCCCTAGAGCAGCAGAGAAACTACTGGACTGGTCCTGGGGTTCACCATAGTGTTCCCCCTGGGGGCTGTCTTTTTGTTCCATATTTATACAGCAGCTAGCACAATGGGGTCCTGGTCCATGACTGAGGCTCCTAGGTACTATTGAAATACACATTAATAATAATAATCATGCTATGCTTGAACCCCAAGTCAGTCTTTTCCTTCCTTGGCATTCACATCTTTCATGGACCCAATCGACTGATTTTTATTAGCTTCTTTTCTTGTTTAAAAAAATAATCAGTGTATGTTAGTTCTGGGAACGAAGCTCCCTCAGCTGTATGGATGGGTACATTATTGGTAGCCATTGTTATTTATTCATTATTGCTTAAGTTCCTGTAACAGAGGTAGATTTTATTAAATAAAGTAGAGATTTTGATTAGCTGGATGGCATTTGTACTGGATAGTTGTAAGGTAAAATGATTGGCTTGAACTGCTTAACACAGCATCTCTTTACATCTGCTAAGAAAGATGCTGGCTGTATTTTAAAGAATCCTTATTGAGGTTACAGGGACAAACCATCCCGACGTGTAGAAAGACAGTAAATATGGCAGGCGACCAGCTTGGCTTAACAGTGAAATCCTTGCTGATCTTGAACACAAAAAAGAAGCTTACAAGAAGTGGAAGATTGGACAAATGACCAGGGAAGAGTATAAAAATATTGCTTGGGGACGCAGGAGTGAAATCAGGAAGGCCAAATCACACCTGGAGTTGCAGCTAGCAAGAGATGTTAAGAGTAACAAGAAGGGTTTCTTCAGGTATGTTAGCAACAAGAAGAAAGTCAAGGAAAGTGTGGGCCCCTTACTGAATGAGGAAGGCAACCTAATGACAGAGGATGTGGGAAAAGCTAATGTACTCAATGCTTTTTTTGCCTCTGTCTTCACGAACAAGGTCAGCTCCCAGACTACTGCACTGGGCAGCACAGCGTGGGGAGGAGATGACCAGCCCTCTATAGAGAAAGAAGTGGTTCGGGACTATTTCGAAAAGCTGGACGAGCACAAGTCCATGGGGCCGGATGCGCTGCATCCGAGAGTGCTAAAGGAGTTGGCGGATGTGATTGCAGAGCCATTGGCCATTATCTTTGAAAACTCATGGTGATCCGGGGAAGTCCTGGACGACTGGAAAAAGGCTAATGTAGTGCCCATCTTTAAAAAAGGGAAGAAGGAGGATCCTGGGAACTACAGGCCAGTCAGCCTCACCTCAGTCCCTGGAAAAATCATGGAGCAGGTCCTCAAGGAATCAATCCTGAAGCACTTAGAGAAGAGGAAAGTGATCAGGAACAGTCAGCATGGATTCACCAAGGGCAAGTCATGCCTGACTAATCTAATTGCCTTCTATGACGAGATAACTGGCTCTGTGGATGAAGGGAAAGTGGTGGACGTGTTGTTCCTTGACTTTAGCAAAGCTTTTGACCCGGTCTCCCACAGTATTCTTGCCAGCAAGTTAAAGAAGTATGGGCTGGATGAATGGACTATAAGGTGGATAGAAAGTTGGCTAGATTGTCGGGCTCAACGGGTAGTGATCAGTGGCTCCATGTCTAGTTGGCAGCCAGTATCAAGTGGAGTGCCCCAAGGGTCGGTCCTCGGGCCGGTTTTGTTCAATATCTTCATAAATGATCTGGAGGATGGTGTGGATTGCACTCTCAGCAAGTTTGCAGATGACACTAAACTGGGAGGAGAGGTAGATACGCTGGAGGGTAGGGATAGGATACAGAGGGACCTAGACAAATTAGAGGATTGGGCCAAAAGAAATCTGATGAGGTTCAACAAGGACAAGTGCAGAGTCCTGCACTTAGGATGGAAGAATCCCATGCACTGCTACAGACTAGGGACCGAATGGCTCAGCAGCAGTTCTGCAGAAAAGGACCTAGGGGTTACAGTGGACGAGAAGCTGGATATGAGTCAACACTGTGCCCTCGTTGCCAAGAAGGCCAATGGCATTTTGGGATGTATAAGTAGGGGCATTGCCAGCAGATCGAGGGACATGATCGTTCTCCTCTATTCGACATTGGTGAGGCCTCATCTGGAGTACTGTGTCCAGTTTTGGGCCCCACACTACAAGAAGGATGTGGAAAAAATTGGAAAACGTCCAGCGGAGGGCAACAAAAATGATTAAGGGACTTGAACACATGACTTATGAGGAAAGGCTGAGGGAACTGGGATTGTTTAGTCTGCGGAAGAGAAGAATGAGGGGGGATTTGATAGCTGCTTTCAACTACCTGAAAGGGGGTTCCAAAGAGGATGGCTCTAGACTATTCTCAGTGGTAGCTGATGACAGAACAAGGAGTAATGGTCTCAAGTTGCAGTGGGGGAGGTTTAGGTTGGATATTAGGAAAAACTTTTTCACTGGGAGGGTGGTGAAACACTAGAATGCGTTACCTAGGGAGGTGGTGGAATCTCCTTCCTTAGATATTTTTAAGGTCAGGCTTGACAAAGCCCTGTCTGGGATGATTTAGTTGGGGATTGGTCCTGCTTTGAGCAGGGGGTTGGACTAGATGACCTCCTGAGGTCCCTTCCAACCCTGATATTCTATGATTCTATGAATGGAATATATGCAATAGCAAGGTTTAGAAAAGGGAGGTGATTATTACACAGAAACTTGTGTCATGATTAAATAAATGAAGTGAGGATTAACGTCTGATTTCTCCTTAGTAAACAAAAATACAACTTTCTTTTAAAATCTAAATAATTTAGAAACCTTAATAAAATGTCACCATATTCTATTCAATTTAAATGATCATATTTTACAGTGATATATAGCTCTAGTACTCTCTCCACAATATCTAAAATAAGCATGTAGTAAAACCATGCAAGATTGAAGAAGAAAATAAACTAATACTGTCTCCTTAAATGAAGGAACTGACCAGATAAAAGGAAATTTGTGTGTGTGTGTGTGTGTGTGTGTGTGTGTAATACAGTAACTCCTCACTTAACATCCTCCCACTTAACGTTGTTTTGAAGTTATGTTGCTGCTCCATTAGGGAACATGCTTGTTTAAAGTTGTGCAGTGCTCCCTTATAACATCATTTGGCTGCCTGCTCTGTCCACTGCTTGTAAGATTCTGTGGAAGAGCAGCGACTTCACAAGGGAGTACTGCACAAGTTTCTCTTCTCTGCCTCCTCCCCGACCCTCCCAGTGCTTCCCCCGCTGCCAAACAGCTGTTTGGTGGCACTTAGGACGTTCTGGGAGAGAGGGGGAGGAGCGGGGGCATGGCATGCTCCTGAGAGGCAGTGGAGTGGGGGTGGGAAGAGTGGGCCTGGAGTGGAGCAGGGATGGGAAGAGGCGGGCCTGGAGCATCCCCTGGCAATGTTGGCGCCTGTTCTTCTGAGGGAAAGCTGCCACTGCTGCTGTGCAAAGTGCTTCTTAGCGTCCTTGCCTGCAGTGGGCTGTGCCTGTTTGGGGTAAGCCAGGGAAACCTCCCAACCACAGTACAGTACTGTACAGTATATAATGCCTTTTGTGTGCCCCCCCAAAATTTCTTTGGAACTCAACCCCCCGCATTTACATTAAATCTTATGGGAAAATTGGATTAGTTTAACATAGTTTCACTTAAAGTTGCATTTTTCAGGAACATAACTACAATGTTTCATAGATTCATAGATTCATAGATATTTAGGTCAGAAGGGACCATTATGATCATCTAGTCTGACCTCCTGCACAACGCAGGCCACAGAATTTCACCCACCACTCCCACAAAAAAACCTCACACCTATATCTGTGCTATTGAAGTCCTCAAATTGTAGTTTAAAGACCTCAAGGAGCAGAGAATCCTCCAGCAAGTGATCCGTGCCCCATGCTACAGAGGAAGGCGAAAAACCTCCAGGGCCTTCCAATCTGCCCAGGAGGAAAATTCCTTCCCGACCCCAAATATGGCGATCAGCTAAACCCTGAGCATATGGGCAAGATTCATCAGCCAGATACTACAGAAAATTCTTTCCCGGGTAACTTGGATCTTACCCCATCTAAAACCCATCACAGGCCATTGGGCCTATTTACCATGAATATTTAATTACCAAAGCCATGTTATCCCATCATACCATCTCCTCCATAAACTTATCGAGTTTAATCTTAAAGCAAGATAGATCTTTTGCCCCCACTACTTCCCTCGGAAGGCTATTCCAAAACTTCACTCCTCTGATGGTTAGAAACCTTCGTCTAATTTCTAATCTAAATTTCCTGGTGGCCAGTTTATATCCATTTGTTCTTGTGTCCACATTGGTACTGAGTTTAAATAATTCCTCTCCCTCTCTGGTATTTATCCCTCTGATATATTTATAGAGAGCAATCATATCTCCCCTCAACCTTCTTTTAGTTAGGCTAAACAAGCCAAGCTCCCTGAGTCTCCTTTCATAAGACAAGTTTTCCATTCCTCGGATCATCCTAGTAGCCCTTCTCTGTACCTGTTCCAGTTTGAATTCATCCTTCTTAAACATGGGAGACCAGAACTGCACACAGTACTCCAGGTGAGGTCTCACCAGTGCCTTATATAACGGTACTAAGACCTCCTTATCCCTACTGGAAATACCTCTCCTGATGCATCCCAAGACGACATTAGCTTTTTTCACAGCCATATCACATTGGCAGCTCATAGTCATCCTATGATCAACCAATACTCCAAGGTCCTTTTCCTCCTCCGTTACTTCTAGTTGATGCGTCCCTAGCTTATAACTAAAATTCTTGTTATTAATCCCTAAATGCATGACCTTACACTTCTCACTATTAAATTTCATCCTATTCCTATTACTCCAGTTTACAAGGTCATCCAGATCCTCCTGTATGGTATCCCTATCCTTCTCTAAATTAGCAATACCTCCCAGCTTTGTATCATCTGCAAACTTTATTAGCACACTCCCACTTTTTGTGCCCAGGTCAGTAATAAAAAGATTAAATAAGATTGGTCCCAAAACCGATCCCTGAGGAACTCCACTGGTAACCTCCCTCCAACTTGACAGTTCACCTTTCAGTAGGACCCGTTGTAGTCTCCCCTTTAACCAATTCCCTATCCACCTTTCAATTTTCCTATTGATGCCCATCTTATCCAATTTAACTAATAATTCCCCATGTGGCACCGTATCAAACGCCTTACTAAAATCTAAGTAAATTAGATCCACTGCGTTTCCTTTATCTAAAAAATCTGTTACTTTCTCAAAGAAGGAGATCAGGTTGGTTTGGCACGATCTACCTTTTGTAAAACCATGTTGTATTTTGTCCCATTTACCATTGACTTCAATGTCCTTAACTACCTTCTCCTTCAAAATTTTTTCCAAGACCTTGCATACTACAGATGTCAAACTAACAGGCCTATAATTACTTGGATCACTTTTTTTCCCTTTCTTAAAAATAGGAACTATGTTAGCAATTCTCCAATCATACGGTACAACCCCTGAGTTTACAGATTCATTAAAAATTCTTGCTAATGGGCTTGCAATTTCTTGTGCCAATTCCTTTAATATTCTTGGATGAAGATTATCTGGGCCCCCCGATTTAGTCCCATTAAGCTGTTTGAGTTTCGCTTCTACCTCAGATATGGTGATGTCTACCTCCATATCCTCATTCCCATTTATCATGCTACCATTATCCCTAAGATCCTCTTTAGTCTTATTAAAGACTGAGGCAAAGTATTTGTTTAGATATTGGGCCATGCCTAGATTATCCTTGACCTCCACTCCATCCTCAGTTTTTAGCGGTCCCACTTCCTCTTTCTTTGTTTTCTTCCTATTTATATGACTATAGAACCTTTTACTATTGGTTTTAATTCCCTTTGCAAGGTCCAACTCTACTTGACTTTTAGCCTGTCTCACTTTATCCCTACATATTCTGACCTCAATAAGGTAGCTTGCCTTACTGATCCCTCCCTTCTTCCACTCCCTATATGCTTTCTGCTTTTTCTTAATTACCTCTCTAAGATGCTTGCTCATCCAGCTTGGTCTACAACTCCTGCCTATGAATTTTTTCCCCTTTCTTGGGATGCAGGCTTCCGATAGCTTCTGCAGCTTTAATTTAAAATAATCCCAGGCCTGCTCTACCTTTAAACCCATAAATTCTTCAGTCCAATCCACTTCCCTAACTAATTTCCTTAATTTTTGAAAGTCAGCCCTTTTGAAATCAAAAACCCTAGTCGCAGATTTATTTTTGTTAATCCTTCCATTCAGTTTGAACTGAATTAGCTCATGATCACTTGAGCCAAGATTATCCCCTACAACCATTTCCTCTATGAGGTCCTCATTACTCACCAAGACCAAATCTAAAATGGCATCCCCCCTAGTCGGTTCAGCAACTACTTGCTGAAGGAATCCATCAGCTATCGCATCTAGGAAAATCTGAGCCCTATTATTATTACTAGCACTCGTCCTCCAGTCTATATCTGGGAAGTTAAAGTCTCCCATGATCACACAGTTTCCATTAGTATTTACTTTATTAAAAACATTAAAAAGGGCTCTATCCATATCCAAATTAGATCCCGGCAGTCTATAGCACACCCCAAGCACTATCCCAGGGGAGGCTCTAATAGTTTTCTTCCCCAATTTAATTTTTGCCCAGACAGACTCAGTCATACCCATTTCATCGCTTCTTATTTCTTTACATTCTATCTTATCATTGATATACAGTGCTACTCCACCACCTTTACCTTTATTTCGGTCTTTCCTAAACAGCACATACCCTTCAATACCTGTAGCCCAGTCATGACTACTATTCCACCAGGTCTCTGTTATACCTATGATATCTGGTTTCACTTCCTGCACCAGTAACTCTAGTTCCTCCATTTTGTTACCTAGGCTCCTTGCATTAGTGTACAAACATCTTAATTCTTGCTGTTTAGCCTCACTCACATTCTGTACCCTATTAGGCACGGTTATTTTACTACCAGTATAACCTATTAGACTTGTATCTACACTGCCCTTCCTCCTACCTACAGCTGTATCCACTCTTACTTCATTTTCTTTCCACTCTATGCTGAATTCTGGCGTGGAGATTAAATGAGGAGTAACTGTATATACTTACTCATGGAGCAGTACTAGTCTCTCCATAGTTAAGTTGGAAGCTAGTATGCCACTGAAAGTGCAATTTTCAATCCCCATAACGTCCACCAAAAGAAACCAAACCTTCTGAAATTTCACATGCTACACCTCAGTCTAGGTTAGAAATTTTCTGTGAAGTTATGAAAAAATCTAATAGGTCTGGGGTAAGATTTTCAAAAAATGCTTCTTAAATATCTTTAAAAGCCATGGGACTGACGACCCTAAGTTCCTTAAGTACTTGTGAAAATTTTACCCCAAAATTTTGGGGTCAGATCTTCATCAATAATTGGTAGCACTGCAGGGGACTGGACTATATGACCTCTCAAGGTCCCTTCCAGTTCTACAATTCTATGATTAGAGCAGGAAGAGAGAGAGAAAGAAGAGCTCTTTCTCCCTTTCTTCCCAGACCACAGAAGACACAAATCAGGAAAGTATGTGAGCCAAAAATCCAGGAGATACTGTGAAACGGTCTTCCTTGCTTACAGGATCGTATGGCTTAAAAGAAACTGTGTAAGTGAAGTCATTTGCTTTTTACTGTTGGTTGCAACAAGCCACCGTCTGTTTGCCATTTTGTTTCTTTTTGGGGATCTATTTATATAGGTATTTATACTGTGCTCATTGCCATAGTATCTGAGCACCTTCTGCTACTGTCACATTTATTCTGTCATCCTCTCTGCGAGGGGGCAGGTGCGCGGCGGAGAAGATGTGCAGTTCAGTGTCCTGTTTTGGTAGGATTTTACGGTGTGTGGTGGTGTGTGGGTTTTTTTTTTAAATATAAATATGTTGCCTTATGTTCCTTGGAGAAGGCAAGGCCTTGCACTTTGGGTAGAAGGTGGTGAAGTTTGTGATAGTCCTTTGTTCCTGGAGGAGTTCATTCTAGTCTTGGACCAGTCCCTAAGGAAGTTCTGTCTCCTACACAGATGAGCTCTACCCTTGAGTTCCATTGTGCCAGAGGAGTGTAGATGCTGAGCAGAGTTTTAGGTGATCTTTTAGATATTTCTGAGTCCAGGCCATGATGCACATTGAAGGTAAGGACCGAGACCTTGGACTTGATTAAAAATTCTATGGGAAGCCAGTGTAAAGAGCAGAGGTTGTATAGATTGTATTCATAGAATCATAGAATATCAGGGTTGGAAGGGACCTCAGGAGGTCATCGAGTCCAACCCCCTGCTCAAAGCAGGACCAATCCCCAATCAAATCATCCCAGCCAAGGCTTTGTCAAGCCTGACCTTAAAAACTTCCAAGGAAGGAGATTCTACCACCTCCCTAGGTAACGCATTCCAGTGTTTCACCACCCTATTAGTGAAAAAGTTTTTCCTAATATCCAACCTAAACCTCCCCCACTGCAACTTGAGACCATTACTCCTTGTCCTGTCCTCTTCTACCACTGAGAATAGTCTAGAACCATCCTCTCTGGAACCACCTCTCAGGTAGTTGAAAGCAGCTATCAAATCCCCCCTCATTCTTCTCTTCCGCAGACTAAACAATCCCAGTTCCCTCAGGCTCTCCTCATAAGTCATGTGTTCCAGACCCCTAATCATTTTTGTTGCCCTCTGCTAGACTCTCTCCAATTTATCCACGTCCTTCTTGTAGTGTGGGGCCCAAAACTGGACACAGTACTCCAGATGAGGCCTCACCAATGTCGAATAGAGGGGAACGATCACGTCCCTCGATCTGCTCGCTATGCCCCTACTTATACATCCCAAAATGCCATTGGCCTTCTTGGCAACAAGGGCACACTGCTGACTCATATCCAGCTTGTCGTCCACTGTCACCCCTAGGTCCTTTTCCGCAGAACTGCTGCCTAGCCATTCGGTCCCTAGTCTGTAGCTGTGCATTGGGTTCTTCCGTCCTAAGTGCAGGACCCTGCACTTATCCTTATTGAACCGCATCAGGTTTCTTTTGGCCCAATCCTCCAATTTGTCTAGGTCCCTCTGTATCCTATCCCTGCCCTCCAGCGTATCTACCACTCCTCGCAGTTTAGTATCATCTGCAAATTTGCTGAGAGTGCAATCCACACCATCCTCCAGATCATTTATGAAGATATTGAACAAAACCGGCCCGAGGACCGACCCCTGGGGCACTCCACTTGACACTGGCTGCCAACTAGACATGGAGCCATTGATCACTACCCGTTGAGCCCGACAATCTAGCCAACTTTCTACCCACCTTAGACTGCATTCATCCAGCCCATACTTCTTTAACTTGCTGACAAGAATACTGTGGGTATTGCTGAGATGTGCTGCAGCATTCTGTGCTAGTTGGACTGTCCTAAGTGCTGAAGGTTTCATGCCCAGGTATATTGCATTTCTGTAGTCCAGACAAAGGCATGAATAATGAACTGACACTATGTGGTTATCTGCCGCTATGGGGCAGAGTCTCCTAGCCAACAAGAGATGATAGCACCATCTGTGGATAATACCGTCTATGTGAGAGTTTGGTGTCCGTGAGGAATCCAAGAGTACTTCCAAACTACAGAATTGTGTTGGAGAAAGCCCAAGTTCTATCTCCCCATATACTGAGCCAAGGTGGAGAAATATTATTGGCAGAGGTGCACGTGCCTTAAACTACTCTGCTTTTTAATTCTTTGTTTTTCCTGTTTTCCTTGACAGTGGTGCAGGACTTATTTGTTCAGAGCTGTGTTCATGGAGTAACTTTCTAAACCAACCAAGAATATAAAGTAACCTGAAAGCTTGCTTTAGTGACTTGTTGGAGTCAGAGGTGGGGGCATAAATGGGGACAGAAGACTAGGGGGGAAATAGAAAGGAAGCAGGAGTCCAGAAAGGCACAAAGGGGCTATGGAGAGGAGGACAAATAGACAGGTGAACTTGGGGATATATGAAGAAGTAGGACACAACTGTGCTCCCTGGTCTCAGAAGTGGAGTCCTGGGGAAACAGGACAACAGGGGGCAGATAACGGCAGAATGGCTGATGGATGTTGCAGAAAATAGTGGGGAGGGGCATGGAGGAGGGAATGACCACAAACACCCCCTGCATTCATATACCAACCACTCTTGTAGTAATTTTTGTACAAAATATGCCTTGTGAGGTATTCTTTGAAAACTAACAACTTGCTGGTCAATAATATCATGGTGAAATATATGTAGCAACATAATATGTACAGTTATGAATTCCACCTGTATGATATGATTAGAACATGTTCAAAACCAAACATTCCTGCCAAGGCAAAAGTTGTTAAACAGGCCTATCTTAAAGGAATATGTATTTATCTCAATTTACATGTAAGTAGTAAACAGGGTCTCCAGGACAGCAGGGGGAGGAGATGGCAGGAAACCGAACAATTTGGATTTCAGCAAACACGTGGGGGAAGAAAGAGCATACACCCTTCTTCACCACCAGGCTCCATTTTGCCGCCTTCTGTGTGTGGATAAGTTTTACTTTTAGAAGAAATCTTCAGAAGAAAGGGGCAGAAAACCCCAGGTTATCTCTTTCACCTAAGATGACAAAGGCACGAGCACCTTTGTGCCTCAAGGAAAGATCCTGACTGAGGAGAGGGTCAGTCACCATCTTGCTGGAAGACTGTGGCTCAGGCCATCTTAAACAAAGCCTTGAACTAAAACTTGCTAGATTAAGTTTTACACTTTTAGATGTGTATTTTCATTTTTATTTGCTGGTAACCATTTCTAACTTTCTCTTATACCTCAATTCTGTTAAAATCTGATGTTCTCTTGTTAATAAACTTGCTTTATTTTTAAATCTAAACTGATTCAGTGTTATGTGTAAACTGAACCGTTTGGTAACTCCAGTTAAAGTAGCAAACTGTTGAATATTGAGTCATTCCAGAGGCAACAAACCTTAATATCTCTCTGCTTATTCCAGGTCAGGGCCGGACACTTCAGAACACAGATTTTTGGGAAAATTTGTGGCTGGGAGAGCATGGGGTCACCATACCAGTTGTTAACCAAGGCTGGTGCAAACCAGTGGAAAACTCTGATATTGTAGGCAGGTTCCAGGATCCAAAGCATTGGACCAGGGCTGTTCTATACATAGGGTGCATGCTTATTGCTGACTGTAGACATCCCAGGCAAAGAACCACAGTGGCAAAGCATTGTGAAGTAACTCAGGATTACTCTTCACTGGTCTGGATTGCACCCCCAGAATGAGACAGAGGGTCATGAAATAAGGACAGAAGACTGAGGCATAAGGGACATGGCAAGGTGCAGGGGGATGCCCAAGGCTGGGAAGGAACAGAAGAAAAGTCCAAAGGACAGGAGGAGGCAGAAGGAGGTACACTCTATCCACTGTTTAAAATGTTCTACATACAGACTTTAAAAACATTTAATGTAAACTGCAACAATAAGTTTCAGTAGAGCCCAGCTAGCACTTAACTAACTTGCTTTAGAAATGTTCTGCACATTTTAAAAAATGTCTAGAAAATATGTCAGTGTCTGGAAAGGAACGTTTAATGGACCTAGCCAGTTCCTCACTGCCATAAAATCTCTGACCTTGCCACCTGACTTAAACCAGATGCCAAACTTTTTCTTGCAAAAATATATACCCAGGTCAAAATGCCAAAATTACTAGGAGATCATAAAATCCCATTTCTTAGTCAAGAATTTCCAGTATAAAATATGACATGCATATAAAGAATTTTTTTCCGCTTGTTGGCAGTTTTGAAGGCGGGGTGAAGTGGTTTCAGATCACTTTGGAAATAAACCATTTTTTTTAAAGTTCAAAGTGTCAAACTATTTTGACCACTCTTGGATTTTTCTTTTACATGAACAATTTGTTGAAATCGACATTAATTGGCTTTGGTGTTGCCAAATCTGCATTGTAACAAAAAAAAAGTTTCAGATGAAAAATTTTGCCCATATATTCTCTTACTCACTACAAAAAAAAAAAGTTGTATTCAACAAAATATAGTTAAACAAACTTGAAAGGCTACATACTTGCATAAACATACATCACCATAATATGTTGAAGTGCTCAGCATTTGAAACCAAGTAGTGGTTTTTCAGTTTTTAAAAATAGTGTAGTTATTCAAACTAGTCCAATTTTATATAGATGTTTGTTCCCAAGCAGTGAACAAAAATGTAAGAGGAATGTGTCTCAACAAGAATTCAGAGTTAAGGTGTTGTCCAACTTATTGAGGTTTTGGTGGGGTTATATTTGCTTTCTTATCTTAATGGACAGTGAGGACCACATGTTCTTAAGCTAAAACTGATTGTTCACAAAACCCATATCTGGATGCAGAAAATGGATGCATTCTTACTTGCACATGAAAAATCAGAATCTGGGCTTGAAATTTTGGCCATAACAGTCCATTAGCTAATGCTTAATTATAAAACACACAGGAGTCAATGTGCCATCCATTTGAATAGCAAATTATTTCTTTTCAATGCTATTAAACCACTACCAAAAATAGTCAAAATGAAGAGACTTTATGTGAAGTGTTTCCTACATACTCTGTGTTGAAAGAATTTATTGAGGTGAGTTTGGCCATGAGTGTAGGCAGATAGAAAGTAAAGAACCAAAAATTCCCAGAAGATATTCAGTGTGGGACATCAAAAAGAAATTGGCAAAGAAGCTCTGCCTCACATGTACAGTCCTATCCAGAAAAGCGTTTAAACACATACTTTAAGCATGTGGGTAGTCCTGTTGAAATCAGTGAGACCAGTCCACGTGCTTAAAGTTGAGCACATGCTTACATCCTTTGCTGGATTTGGATCTATGGGCTCTGTGAACTACAGAAAAATTACTTTGTGATCATTGTGTGCCCTTGACTTCAGAGTATTCCCGATATTTGAAGGCCATAACTCTTCTCCCATAAACTTGAGATGGTATCCCAAAGCAGATGGACATAGCAGAAACACTTATCATTTGTAATTTTTGGAGTTAGAGGAACACATCACTATATTTAGGAAAAATAACGTACGAGACCTTGCAGTGTAATTGAAAACCATGGGAAATGCACAACACTGATAAATGAGTTCAGTATGAAGAAATTTAGGTTTGGCTTCTCAGCTTCTCCACTTTAAGCATTATGTGCCGTTTGGCCTTTTGAAACACACTTTACCAGGAGAGAGCTCTTCCATCTATGCCACTGGGCCTAGACAAGAGTGGAGTGCTCCAGTTTCATAACCCTCTTGCTTACAAACATCTTTAATGAGTTTAATGAAGTTACATGTATGTTTTTCTCTTCAGAGAGGAAACTGCATGAACATCCCAGTCAGAGTCAAATTCTTTATTAAAATAAGGTATATTAAAAATCAGAGAAAAGAATTTAAATCAAAATAAACAGGGTCTTAACAAAACTAGATGTGTAGTGTTCAAAAGCGATCTAAATTTAAATTACAGTAAACCATTTAACAACTCATGTCTTTCTTGGAGAATAAACTCTAGAATCTGACTTTTCTGTCAGTAACCTAGCATCTCACCTTTCCAAAAGTGGTTCAGACAAAGTCTGTGCACATCCCTCCTGCCCCTTCCTATTGTTTAATAAACTTTGTTTTAGGATTCATCAGCATATCCTGGAAGCTCAGTTTTTCCTACTTCAAGGTAGTTCACCCAGGTCTGGAGAAAGCCTGATCCAACTGTCAGTAGAATTGTTTGATTGATGGCTATGCTATTGTGCTTTAATAACCATATTCATTTCTTTGAAGACCCATTCCATAGGCCTGAAGAAAAGTGTGACCTACAGTCTCCAGCCTAAGTGAGAGGGTGTTTTCCCTTAGAGTAGATTATTAGAAGGCAGTACACAATATAACAAATATTTTGACAACCATACAGATATAAATGCTACCAAATTACCACCCAGGCAAATTTGAAGTGTTTTTCAATTTTAGAGTATGCCTAGCTCTGTATGGGTGTGTAAGGGATGGGAGAGCCTAATACCAACTTTGGCATTGGGCTCCCTACTCAAGCAATCCTACTCACTCTACCACATAAAGCTGGAATGGGGTAAAAAAAGTGAGTGCTGTACCCTATAAAAGGGCTTGTTAAGAGGGGTTACAGATGCCTATCCTCAAATAGTGTTCCCAGAAACATTGGACCAAATTCAGATGTCACTCAAAGGGTATTTAAGCTGGTGTGATTCGTGCTTTGTTCCATCCATCTCAACATGGAAGCTATACCCTGTTCAGATACTGTACCACAGCAATGGATGTGATATAAGAACTTGTAAAGGATGGAATCCTTTAACTTAAACCTTCTGGCCATTTCACTTAGTTGCTTTTCCTGCCATATCCCTCTTTCCACTCCACTGGTGTGTAAGATATAACTGGCTTAAGACTCCCTTGGACATGTTTAGCTCTGGTCTGCACTAGAAACTTTTGCCCGTATAGTAATATTGCTCGGGGTATGATTTGTTAATTGCATTTTTATACCAGCAGAAGTCCTAGCCTAGATGCAGTTATACTGGAAAAAACATGCTGTTGCCTGTATAACTTATTTTGTTCAGGGAACTGGCATAAACCATCAAAAGCGTTCTTAAAAGCTGGTATAAGCTGTGTCTACGCTTAGGCCATGTCTACACTACGCGCTGGATCTGTGGGTAGTGATCGATCTATCGGGGATTGATTTATCGAGTCTAGTGTAGATGCAATAAATCGATCCCGATTGCTCTGCTGTCAACTCCGGAACTCCACCACGGCGAGAGGCGGAAGCGGAACCGACGGGGGAGCGGCGGCCATCGATCCCGCGCCGCGAGGATGCGAAGTAGGTGATTCTAAGTCGATCTAAGATATATCGACTTCAGCTACGCTATTTTCATAGCTGAAGTTGTGTATCTTAGATTGATTCCCCCCCACCCAGTGTAGACCAGGCCTAAGAGGATTTGCTTGCAAACCCTTTCTAGTGTAGATGAGGCCTTAGACTCAGTGGGCCAGTCATTAAATTTTCCTTGGCAAAGCATCACCTTTGGGAGCTACAATGGGGAGCACCAGTGCCTGGGTCCAATTACCTGGGTCCAGGTGCTGCAGGATGTGTCAGTCTAATAGGGTTCTAGACTGAGACCTGCTGTTTCTTCCCCTCTCAGGGTCCCAGGTGAAACAAACGAAACAGTCAGCAAATGAGCTTAAATAAAAGCATAAAGGAAAAGGAAGAAAATCTTGAGGCAGCTGCAGTCAGGGTCTTGATGCCTCTTACTTCAAAGGGCCATGGAATTTTTACAGTCAGCTCCTAAGTTCACTGGGTCTCTGGTACAAATCTCAGTCTCTTTCTTAGCCCAGGGGATCTGTATTCTCCGTTCTGCAAGGACAGAGGCTCTGTTGGGAACTGGAACTACAACAATCTGTTCCCTTCCCAAGGTTGCCCCACATCTGAGTAGAATTCCCTCCTTTAAACTCCTCCTCCAGTCTTGGCATGATTTGCAGAGGGGTGGGGCCACACTCGCCCAAAGCAGCTCCTTAACTCCTTCCCCTGGGGGTGGGGTTGTATACCACCATCACAGGGCCAAAATCACAAGTGATGTGTAAGAGACAATCTGACTCATCTAGATTGATATAACTTCCCCTAATGGGGTAAAAAAAAAAATTGAAAATTAGAAGTCAATCTATTGCAGCCTAATCTCATTTGACTATAAATCATTGTCCTTGCCTGATATACAATGGAGGTCTGTCAAGTCTAAGTCAGGGTTAACTATCATGTTTCCATTAACCTTGTCCTAACTTCAACCTTTTCCCTAGTGTAATATTGGGTTAACACCTGTTAGCTGTTCTAGGTCTACCCTGGCTGGTAAATCATGCTAAATGGTATTAACCTGCATGTAGACTAGGGGAAAGTCAGAGGTAGGTAAAACATGTTTTCTAATTCTGACCTATCCTTGACCTTTTTTCCAGTCTAGACAAATCCTAGGAATGTTGTCTAATGTGCCGCCTTCTCCCAGTGCAAAGTGTGTAAGTAACCTGCATAGGAAAAATATTGGATTTATGCCCATATAAGGCATTTTTGTATAAAGAGGGCCAGAGTGGTTAGGGATGCGTGTTGGACGGGGTTTAGAGGTTTGGAGGTTTTTTTACACACACCTCTTATATTTCTCATCTTATGAATATCACTTCTGGTCTTCCTTATTTTCACTGGAGGGCTCCTTTGCAAGACCAAGTAAGTGGGCTGGGAGGTCTCTCTCAGGGCTCAGTCCTACAAACTGAGTACTCTAGCAAAGAACTTAAGCAGATGCTTAAAAGTAAGCATATAAGTAGTCCCAGTGAATTCAGTTGAACTATTTGTGTGCTAAAAGTTAAGCACATGCTTAAGTGTTTCATTGCATTAGGCTAGAGAGCTCACTGCCTTGCAGGATCAAGGACTCATTCTTTAGTTGAAGAGATGGGAATGTGAATCTTTAACAAAAAGAGCTTTTCTCCCAGTTGTTTACTAGGTATTTAAAATAGCTAAGTGCTAACAGAACCACACACAAAGCCAGGAGCTTTAAACAATTTGCAAACAAATCGCCTCCCTGCACAATCACTTACTTGGTATCTATGATATCCTAAATCTGTCAGTACTCTAATTGTCCATAGTTTCCTGGAAAAAAGGTAGACAAGACCTAAATTTCTAATATTAAAAAATAAGCAGGGAGTTAAAAAACACAACACAATTATTTTTTCTTTAGCAGGGCCACCTTTAAGTTACAATCTTACTCTTTATTCCTTTTTCTCCTTAAACACCAGATCTATTTTTTTATGTAGTACTTCTGGATGGTAATTTTTTCTCCAAGTGCCTTGAATATATTCATAATAACTGGAGCTAGTTTAGTAGTTGCAGTACTAATATGAAGTAAGTAATGAAAAGAACAATTCATTTCTTATTCTACTGCTTTAAATACAAATTAACAAAAAAAAACCCACTAATCTTTTTTATAGAAGATACATGTGTAGAGTAATGTGTAGAGTACTTAAAAGCAATAAAAGAAATAACCTAAGAAAATTAAGCAAAATGAATTTGCAATTAGTTTCAGAAATTGTGATAAAGGCATTTTGAAAGCAAAGAGTAAAATGTAACTTTGTTCAATATAAATTGAAATTGCCTTTTGTGCTTAATATAGTTCACTTATAATTAGCCAATGATTTTGTTCTGGCTTGAAACAAAGTTCCATCTTGCGATTACTATGTACTGTGTACACAGAACTTTTATCAAGAAAGGCTAGTGCTTCAGGGTTTGCTTTGACAGCCTTTATCATAGCTTTATAGAAATGAAGAAGTGAAAGAACACAGCTGCTCTTAACAATGGAGCATGTTCAACATTAGACCAAAAACACTTTAGATATTGCAAAATATTGCACAATATATTTATAGCTCAATGCAAGTTTTTGAAATTCATGCTGATGCTGCTCTGCTCCAGCTTCTTGGAACAATCTGTCCCTTAATGATGGAGTTAGTGTTCACTCTGAGAAATTATGTTTTTTTAAACTGATGGCAGTAGGGCTGGTTTCAGAACTAGAGCACTTTCTAAGTCACTTTGAGAGATCCCAAGAAATTGCACTGCAGACCTTATGACAAATTTTACAATGTCTTGCTAGTCATCAGGGCTTACCACTGCAGGTGTCAACCAGTCTTAGATTCTTTGAACTGGCCTACTTATTGTGACCGTATAAACACTTTGCCCTTTTTTCTGGCTCATTCATCTAGTGCAGTTGTCTTCTTAAGTATCAGAGGGGTAGCCATGTTAGTCTGTATCCACAAAAACAACAAGGAGTCTGGTGGCACCTTAAAGAGTAACCGATTTATTTGGGCATAAGCTTTCGTGGGTAAAAACCCCACTTCAGATGCATGGAGAGTTGTTTTTGTTGTTGTGTTAGTTATCTTGGCGTATCAGCTGTTTAATTAGCTGAAAGACAAAGTGAGTGGCAATTTAAAAAAAAGTTTTAAAAGGAGAAAGGCCAAGAATTGTAGTTGGCTTTCAACTTTTATTTGTAAAACTCTCTCTGTGGTGTGCTTTCCCATCAGCATCATTATTCCACCTCTGCAAGAAACATAAGCTATGTTTCCTGCTGACATAGCAACAGTGTGGACAGCACAAAACTTGTGTTGCTCAGGGGGGAGAGTTTTTCACACATAAGTTAGATCGACTTAATCGGTAGTGTAGACCTGCCCTAAGACAATAGCTGCACATCCTCAAATCTAGGTAAAATATATTTGTGGCTATCCCTATAGTCTAAGCAAATCAATTACAGAAGGGCTTAATAGGTAGCTAATGGTATTGCTAGGAGGTCTACTAAAGCACTGTTTTAATAACCACTTTCCTTTCATTTACAATACTATGTGGTTTAACTCTTTATTGCATATTGCCACTACACAATTCATAAGACTCAGCACAGTTTCAAAAATCTCTCACATTGCACAATAAATTTGTAATAGCACAATACTCTAAAATTTGATAACAAGCTTTCCCAAGCCCTTGGTAGGAAACCTTATTTTAAAGGAAAAATTATTGATGTACAGTAACAGGAACTTCATTTTAACACGATATTCATATCTACAATGAGCAATGTTCTTACAAATAGACTTAGCCTTCAAGTACATACTTTGGGAACATATGTTGCTTATTAACTGAACCGCTTTAAAGAATGTTTATGTACTAACTGGTTTTTAAAAATACATCAATTGCTAAAGGTAGAGAGGTTTCAGAGTAGCAGCCGTGTTAGTCTGTATCCGCAAAAAGAAAAGGAGTACTTGTGGCACCTTAGAGACTAACAAATTTATTTGAGCATAAGCTTTCATGAGCTACAGCTCAGAGCCGTAATGTTCATGATCAATTTGCAGGGCACACTCGCTGTCAGTTAGTTTGAGATAGAGAGTCATATTATGGTCTCTGGTGGAGACTTTATATTTGTCCTTTCTTTCTTTGTTGTTTCCTTCAATCTAAAATAAGTTATTCGTTCTGAAAGTACTTTTGCCTCTTGTCTATGGGAAAACATTAGAAGCCAAATGGTATTTACATATAAGCTTTTGTTTTGTCTTTTTATTAAAGTTTGATGCCATTTGCACATATAAAGCACATAAAACCCTCTGAAACCTGGGTGATGTAAACATTTGAGTCTACTTCTGCCTTCAGGATAATACTAAATACTTCTGTCCTTACAAGCAATACTTTTCTGGATCTACAAGTGTGAGCCTCCACACTAATGCTAAAGGACTAACTCCATTCCTCTGGAGGCAGGAGTGTGCCCATGTCACTTCAGTGCGAATAGGAAAGGAGAGATGGGAATTCCTGCATCGTAAGAATAAAGAGGGTTTCAACGTCATACAGAAACTCATGAGAAATGGTTACCAGGACTCTGGATGGAACATGAAACCAGAACAAGGGTCCTCTTACTTGGTCATCTTTGGACATCTGCTTAGTGGTAATAGGCTTTCTGTAGATAGGGCTGCCTGCACAATACTGCCATGATTATAGAGACACACAATACTTATTTAAAAAAAAAAAGAAAGAAGATAACTAAAATTAAGGAAAATAATTTGTCATTTTTCTGTCTCTTCTGGTCTCTGGCATGGTCTGAGGGAGTAAAGATGTTTATTTAGAAGCCATGGTTCAGTTCCTAGACTCATTGCTTAAGTAAGAGATTATAGTTACACATACTGCTATACAGTGGGAATCTGAAGTATGGTAGGTACTTCTTGTGGTGGTTGGAAAATATAGCAAGAAACTGTATCTACAATCTACCACAAAGGTACAGTATGGCATGGCATCTTGATTAATAAACTAGATTAAGAAAAAATCAACCTGGCATACATTAAAAGGACTAAAAATTGGTTAAATAGGTGTCAGTGTAATTATAAATGGGGAATCATCATTTAGTGCATATGTGTCTAGTAGATGGGTTCTTGACTCTACACTATTTAATTATTTTAATCATGACTTGGAAAAAATATAAAATCATTATTGGTAAAGTTTGCAGATGACCCAAAGATTGGTGTGTGGGAGTGAGGGGGGTAAATAATTAAAAGGATAGGTTATTAAAACAGAGATCTAGATCACTTGGTAAGCTGGGTGTTGGCATACAATATCCATTTCAATATGGACAAATGTAAGATCATATATGTAGAAACAAAGAATGGAGGCTATATTTTCGGGATATCCTGGCAAACAGTGATTCTGAAAAAGACTTGGAGTTTATGGTGGCTAAAAAGCTGAATATGAGCTTCCAGTGCAACATTGTGACCAAAAAGGTGTGATCCTTTGATGCATAAACAGGGGAGTATCAAGAAGGAGTAGAGAGGTTATATTACCTCTGTATTTGGCATGTGTGTGACTGCTACTGTAATACTCTGTCCAGGTCTGATGTCCACGCTTCAAGAAGGATGTTGAAAAATTGAAGAGGGTTCAGAGAAGAGCCACAAGAATGATTAAATGATTAGAAAACCTGCCTTTTTTGTAATAGACTCAAGAAGCAAAATCTGTTTAGCTCAACAAAGAGAAGGTTAAAGGGTGACTTGATCACAGTCTATGAGTAGCTACAAGGGGGACAGAAATTTGATAATAGAGGGTTCTTCAATCTAGCAGACAAAGTTTAACAAAAACCAATGACTGGAAGCGAAAACTAGGCAAATAAAGACTAGAAAAAGGCATACATTTTTAAGGGCGGGGGAATGAATCATTGGAACAAGGTACTGTAGAATGAGGTGGATTCTTCATCACTGGAAATTGTAAAATCAAGATTGGATGTTTTTTGTAAAATATATTGTCTAGTTCAAGCACAGCTATTGGACTTGAAGCCGGATTAATAAAGGGAAATCCTATAGCTTGTGTTATACAGGAGCTCATTCAAAATAATCACAATGGTTCCTGCTGGCCTTTAAAATATATGAATCAGCAGATATAAAAAATTTCTATAGTAGGGATCCATTTAGAGCTGGTCAAAGAATGTAAATGAGAACAAAATCTTTAAGGAAAAACGAAGATGGAAATTTTCAAAGTTTCTTTTCTCATTCTTCAACAAGCTCTAGATCTATTGTAGTGAACTTATAATGATATGTTCCATCTGAAATACAGTTTCATTCAGTGGTTTTCAACCTTTTTTCATTTGCAGACCCCTAAAAAATTTCAAATGGAGGTGCAGACCCCTTTGGAAATCTTAGACATAGTCTGTTGACCCCCCCCCCCCCATCCGGGTCCATGGACCACAGGTTGGACTAAGCCAGCGGTTTTCAATGTTTATAAACACTCCCAAGTACTCTAGCTACTAGTGAATAGGTCACCCTAATTTTATGGTGATCTGAAACATTTCCCTTCTAGAAAGCAGTCCCGTATCCTTGAGAATAGATAAATAATTTCATCTAGTTGGCACTGCCAGACATTGAAATGTAACTTATATAGGTTCCCTTTTTGTATAGCCCGATGGAAATGATGATATTGAAGGTGGAGACTCACACTGGTTTGCAAATGGAGTAGTAGTTCATTGCATCCAGTCAGTTCCTTTATCAGAATGCAAGCAGGATCATCAAAGTTCCACTCACATCAGTGACTGTTGTGGCAGATTTATTATAGTTGTATTTATTTTTGTTATTTAAAACTTGCATTATGGTAGCATCTAGAGGCACTAGTCACATAAGAGAATAAGAATGGCCATAATGTGTCAGACCAGTTGTCCATCTACCCCAGCATCCTGTCTTCTGACAGTGATTGGTGCCAGATGCTTCAGAGGGAGTGAACAGAAAAGGGCAATTTAACGAGTGATCCGTCCATCATGTGAAGAAGTGTTTCCTTATGTTTTGTTTTAAACCTGCTGCCTATTAATTTCATAGTGATGGACCCATCACTCTCACAGATCTTGGGAGACAGGCCAGTCCTTGCCTACAGACAGCCCCCCAACCTGAAGCAAATACTCACCAGCAACCACATACCACACAACAGAACCACTAACCCAGGAACCTATCCTTGCAACAAAGCCCGTTGCCAACTGTGCCCATGTATCTATTCAGGGGACACCATCATAGGGCCTAATCACATCAGCCACACTATCAGAGGCTCATTCACCTGCACATCCACCAATGTGCTATATGCCATCATGTGCCAGCAATGCCCCTCTGCCATGTACATTGGTCAAACTGGACAGTCTCTACGTAAAAGAATAAATGGACACAAATCAGACGTCAAGAATTATAACATTCAAAAACCAGTCGGAGAACACTTCAGTCTTTTTGGTCACTCGATTACAGACCTAAAAGTGGCAATACTTCAACAAAAAAAACTTCAAAAACAGACTCCAGCGAGAGATTGCTGAATTGGAATTAATTTGCAAACTGGATACAATTAACTTAGGCTTGAATAGAGACGGGGAATGGATGGGTCATTACACAAAGTAAAACTATTTCCCCATGTTTATTCCCCCCCCTACTGTTCCTCAGACGTTCTTGTCAACTGCTGGAAATGGCCCACCTTGATTATCTTAAGTGATCACTCTCCTTACAGTGTGTATGATAACACCCATTGTTTCATGTTCTCTGTGTATATAAATCTTCCCACTGTATTTTCCACTGAATGCATCCGATGAAGTGAGCTTTAGCTCACGAAAGCTTATGCTCAAATAAATTTGTTAGTCTCTAAGGTGCCACAAGTACTCCTTTTCTCTCTCCTTGTGGAGCAGAACTAGCTGCTCCAAGAAGCAGTCATTAATGGTGTCTAGAAAATTTATATCTGCATCTCATCCTGATGTGACATGTACCCAGTCAATATGGGGACAGTTGAAATCCCCCATTATTATTGTGTGTTCTGTTTTTGTAGCCTCTCTAATCTCCCTGAGCATTTCACAATCACCATCAAGATGCTGGTCAGATGGTTGGTAGCATAGTCCTACTGCTACACTCTCATATTATCCAAGCATAGAATTTCTGTCCTTTCTGTGGTACTGTCTGATTTACTTAAAATTTTTACGTTATTTGACTCTACTTTCTTTCACAAAATGCTACTCCCCCACCAGCATGACCTATTCTCTCATTCCTATATATATTGTACCCTGGTATTACTACGTCCCATTGATTATCATCATTTCACCAAGTTTCTGTGATGCCTATTATATTGATATCCTTATTTAATACCAGGCACTTGAGTTGACCTATCTTAGTATTTAGACTTCTAGCATTTCTATACAAGCACTTGTACAATTTGTGACTTTTTAGTTGCCTCTATGTGATATAATTGAATGGAACTCTTTTTCGTTTGAATGTTTCTTTTCAGTTCCCAACTGTCTTTTATCAACTTCTGTCCCCTCCTCTTTACTAGGAAACAGAGAATCCCTGTTAATAGAGCCTCCTCTGTGGGACGTCTCTGTCCAAACCATGTGCTCCTTTGTACTTTTTGGCTTTCCCCAGCCTTTAGTTTAAAAACGCCTCTATGACATTTTTAATTTTACATGTCAGCAATTTGGTTTCATTTTGGTTTAGGTGGAGCTTATCCTTTCTCTATAGGCTTCTCCTTTCGCAAAAGGTTCCCCAGTTCCTGATAAACTTAAATCCCTCCTCCAGACACCATCATCTCACACATGTACGGAGACCCTGCAATTCTGCTTGTCTAACTGACCCTGAGCATGTAACTGGAGGTATTTCAGAGAATGCTACCATGAAGATCCTGGATTTTAATCTCTTCCAGAAAATTTTTAATTACTGTCACAAATAGTTTAATGTAGAGTCTCTAGACATACCAAATGTGAAGGGAAGAATGGAAAATAAAGTTTGGAAACTGATCTCAGAAATATTTCTCTTTTTTGGTTTCAAGCAGAAGGGTACAACAGTAAACACTAATCAAAGAATACTCTTGGTTGAACAAGTAATCAAGAGAAAACTGTATTAATCAGAACTTTACTTTTAAATATAAACGTGACTGCAATGTTTGGTATGAAAGCCTGAAGAACAGTGCTTATCTCCTTACTTATTAACATCTTCCATCACTATGCTAATAAGATCACTTCTTTTACCTTGCCCAGGAAAAGAATCAACTCAGCTGTTGAGACCTGGGTGTGAGCAGTAAAAGGTATTAAATAGGAAAAGGAATGAAAAATGAATATTCTACACTTTGGGGTTCTGTCTGTGGCTTGGTTGAACATAAGACAATAATATTCAATTCACAGCTAAAGTATATGTTGCAAGAACAATTTGGTAAAAGTGGCAATTTGTTTACTTTGTATACAGTGTGTGGTTGGTTTGTTTACTTAATATAATGTGTGTTGTTTTTACTTGGAATTGTACCTAGCCATATGAGTTAGTTTGATATGCATGCTTAACTGTGTTAGCTCATCATGTGTATTAAAGTTCAGCAGGAGAAAATATGCACAATGCTTCTGTTGGCTTTCATTTTTGCTTTAGCCCAGACAGTACACTGATCTGGATTTAATGGCAATGTTTCAACTAGGTATAGTATTCCCCATTTAGAGATTCAAAATTAGAGCCCTACACATCTTCATGGTTGACTTGCCAGTAATAATGTTGTTGTTCTGCATAAGAATGTGCATCGTTTACTCTGATTGTGGGAATAAGTAAGATGAATTATTTTCCCTGACTGATTTTAGAAATAAAGGATTTTTTTCTTTTTTACTTCTCACTGAACAAAACACATTGTATAATAATGTAGGCTGATGATAAAATTGGGAATGATTGCCTATCTGTCCTGAAGGGTTCTCGTATGGTCAGTTTCTCCATTAATCATATGCATCCTTCTCCAGCTCAGGTATATATAAAATATTGCACTGGATACTGAAATCTTGAAACTGCATTTTTTCCCAGTATCCATGGGGGCTTGAACCATTTAGTGGAGATCCAGCAAAACTGAGAAGAAGCACGTGGTGGGCACCATGAGGAACTGGTCTGATACCAGCAGAGGGATTCATTTCATATGAGACAGGGTGCACAGACTCCAAGTGCGGTTTGACGTGGATAATGTTAATGTATGAAATCTTGGCTCCATTGGAATCATTTGGAATTGTACCACTGGCTTCGATGAGGCCAGGATTTCACCAAAGCCCTTTCCCTAAACTGAGGGATATCAGGAGTATGCCTGAAATTTCTACATTTTATGATTAATGATATCATGTCCTAAATATGAAGTGAGGAATCCCCGTGGAAATGTGAGTGAGTTAGAAGCTAATTACTGAGGAAGTCTGCCCCTTTGCTGAGCATTAGGAGCAAGAAGACAGGAGATTTATTAAATAACTGGGGAGACCGTTTTAACAAAAAATGACAATGAATCTATAAAAGCTACTATTTGTTTTCTGGTCTGAAAATAGGATCAAAGAGAAATATCAGACTGTTGTTTTTTTCCTTTCTCCATTGATATGGAACTAGCTAATCTGTAATGGTGCATTAATGTAACTTTGGCTGCTTATGAAGAAAAACTCTATCAGTACTCTTTTGGACTTTTATGAATCCAGCAGTTCTTCAGTGAAGATTTTCAGTTTTGGCTCACCTAAATTCAGCTGGAAAAAATAGGAAAGAGAATTTTTGAACTGTGACTATAGTGAAATGCAACACTGGAGCAGCAGAAGTGATTGGTAAAGTTGGCATGCAAAGAAAATTGCAGCATTCTCCATCATTCACCAGAAAGTGTTATTACAAGTGCATATGTTAAAATATCACAAAGTCGAACACGTATATGCATTTCCTCTATTTTTATAACAGGTATGTCTGCCATTACAGCGTGACTTGTGATTTTGCAGGTCATGATGTACTGACCAACGGTGACTGGAAGATATTGTTTCCAGATGATGCACAATGGCACGTCACTGTGATCCTCAGGAACATACTCATGTTACCTCGTATTGATATAAGAGAGAGAATCAAAACTGTAGTCTGAAAATAGAAATGCTGAGTATTTTCAGAATGTTAGAAATCTTATGTTATGTTATATGGTAATCAAATTGTCAGGGTTGCATTAACTTGTATGTAAAATTGTTTACCATATACTTCTTATATAAAGTAGTATGTGAAATATCTGTTTTGTTGTCCCACCATCAGTAGGAAAAGTCATGTTAAATTCAAAACATCAGTACATCTTATTAATTACCCAAAGGAATCTTAGTGGTACTCTATTTAATCCACGAACAGTGGTCAGGTATAGGACCAAAGTGATAACTGCTTTATAAATGATGATAAATTAAATAGATTTTGAAATTGTCTCATGGAACAGGTAGTTTTTAAGGAAGAATTAGTAAAATGTTTAAAATTGTCATTTGAAAATTAGGCCCAGTTCTCCCGCATTGAAACAAGTGAAAAAAAGAGAGGCGGATTTAAATACATTCTAAGACCACTTTGTTGCTGATGCATTTTTTTCAATAACTAAAGAAAAAACTGAGGAGAGAGAAACATTTAGGCCAAACCCATTTTCCAAATCAAAGTTATGGAGGGAAGGTGGGTGGAGGGGGGACGAACTATGAAGAGGCTAATGCATTTCCATAGCAATACAGTGACAAATAGTAATGGCACAATTATCAGGAGAGACTACAGAGCCATTAATGCATTTTGCCACAAGCTTTTGAAACATGAATTGTTCTGCTCTGTGTGTCCTAGCCCTTCACGTGTTCTCAATGGAAATCTGTGTGTCCATCACAAGATCAAGTATATGGCCTTCACCATTCTATGCAGATAGTCAGTTTGGTTGCTGAGATGTTTTGTTTGTGTATTTTGATTTCTAAAGATTCATTCATCTAAAAATCAAGATGAGCACACAAACATCACAAAAATACACTAAAATCCAATAGGACTACTGCCTAAACAACTTCCCCTTCCTAATATTTTCTTTCCTCTTCATGCTCACTCACACTCGCCAAACTCCTGGAAAATAAGTGGACTTTGCAAGGTGACTTGAAGGCCAACAAATTAGGGCTCTGTTGAGGCAAGGAAGAAGAAAATTCCAGAGTTGAGAACCTCGCTGAAAATTCCTTGCTGGAAGACACCTCCTGTTGGAATCTTGGATTTTTATGGTAGCTCATGCTTTTCAGCTGCACTGAACTGCTGCTCTTTAAAATGAGAAGAGTCAGTCTCTAAAATAGCTGAGATTCAAACCTTTTATTAATTAATTCAAAACCAGTGCCTTGGTTTGCACCTGGAAACTAATACAAAACCAGTGCAAACATTGCTGGAACCCAAGTGTAATATGCTCCCACTGGAACTCTCAACTAAGCAAGTGGACAGCGTCATTCTGCACTGGTTTGAGTAGTCTTGAAGTGTGGCTCCTTGGAAAGCACATTGCACTAATCCAGTATGGAGGGGACTAATATATAGAGTTTCAAAGAGTTGCATACATACTGGAAGTGGTTGAAGCCCCTCATACTCAAGCACTGAGGAGGAGGGAAAGCATTCTTGAACACTGCTAATACCTAGAAATCCAGAAACAGTCAATATTGTCTTTCTTGAGTGACTTTAATGTGTGGAAGTGAACGACTAATGACCACTAACCGTAGTAGAAATCCAGGCATAATGTGGGCAGGTAGTCCGTGTGCTTTTCACCAAAGCTGAATGCAATCTCCAATCTACCAGCAGTATCTTTGTTACTTCAGTGTCTCACTACCCATAAACAGGATTTGCATTTTTGTAAACTGTGGTAAAACTCAGTTTCACTTTGATATGAGTGAGGTTTTCAACTATGGCCAAAAAGTTCAACAATTTCACACCCTAAACAAAACACTAAACGATGTTACCAAGAAATACCCTGCAGTTTGCTATGAAGAAGATCTTTGAAATATTTAACCAGCATAAATAAATGTTTACAGAAACTGAAGCCAATGGGGCTATGTGTATGAAGTTAAGCATGTGCATGTTTGCAGGAATGAGGTTCTGTATTTGTTTTTCCATTGTTAAAATGGCAACAGTTATGCTCTCTCCAGAATTTTGGGTCCTGAAAATAAGGGTCATAAATATTATTGTCTCCCACTGTTATTAAGTAGGAAGGAAGAAGAGAATTGTTTCATTTCTCCGAGGTATGGGAAAGGTGAATGTGGCGTCTGTAATCTGTAGTTCTATAGTTTGTATACAACATCCAAATTCTGCCTCTGTGTATATGTTGTGCTCCTAGGTCCTTAATATTACAGACCTAAGGTGATTTTCTTTTGACTTAATCATTCTACCTGCTCTGTTTTGCATGATCCCCTGAAATTATAGCTCAAATGCTAGCACCAAATATAGTTAAATATGCTCAAACATATTTATTCAAAGATCCCTAGTTGCTGATAATTTTTTCCAAGCTTAGTCTCTGGGTGTATGTATTTTGGAAAGTCTGAGCAAAAAACTGATTCAACTGTCTTTGAGGAGAAAAGAATTATGATAATAATTTTCCCCAGAGAGAGAGAGAGAGAGTGTGTGTGTGTGTGTGTGATATAAAAATTCTTGTATTTTTTTTAGTGTCAAAGTGGTTAGTAAAGAAAGTTGAAATTTGACATGGGAAGAAAAGTACCTTCATGGGTTCTGGTGAATATTGGTATTGATTTGGCAGAATTATGAGTTGTTTGAGAACCAGGCTGCCACACATACAATGATGATGATACATTTTAACACAGTTCCAGAAAAAACTGGATTGTATTAAAATTATTGCCTGTATAGTAAGAAATGTCAGAACCTTGTTCATTGAATGAATCAAGGTTCTGTAACAGGATGAGCACCTCTTTACGCACCAATCTATAATGTGTAAAAAAAAAAAAAAAAAAAAAAAGCTGCGTGATCATCAGAGGCTTGAATTTGAGGAACATATGCTGGAGGTCTCATGCTGCCAATCCTAAAACATCCTTGGAATTTCTACACATTATAGATGGAATTCCCTAACTCAAGAATTGTGGCAGCCAACATGGGAGAATTTTTATTAGACCTTGTCTTAACAGATAAAGAGGAATTAATCACAGAACTAAAAAATAATGGTAGGTTAGGTGCAAGCAATCATAACTTGATCATATTTATAAGGTGCAAACCACAATAAACTCCAGATCAATAATATATATGTACCTGGTGCTTTACTAGCACCCAAGTATATATATTATTCACAAACCTAAAAATAATTATAAGCCAAATCAGTTAGGAGGAAAAAATTACCCAGAAAAATGAGAGAGAGAATTGTGTATCACTTAAGAATAACTTACTAGATGCCCTAAAAGCCACAGGAAGTAGGCCAAACTGGTTAAAAAAAATGGCCTGGTTTAGAGGAGCACTGAAGGCAATAATAAAAAAAGTAACAAATAGAAGAAAGGGGAAATTGATAGTAACGAGTATAAATCAGAACTTAGCAACTGTAGAAAATTGATAAGGAAAGCCGAGGAACATAGGGAAATATCTTATTGTCCTTAACTCTGCCAGCAATAAGAGTTTTTTAAATAGATTAGGAATAGAAAGAATCCTGACAATGACATTGGACCATTACTAGCGGCGTCTCCCAGGGATTGGTTCTTGGCTCTATGCTATTTAATATTTTTATCAGTGACCTGGAAGAGAACAAAATTATCACTGATAAAGTTCACAGATGACACCCCCCACAAAAAATTGGGGGAGTGGTAAGTAACGAAGAGGGCAGCTCATTGATTCAGAGTGATCTGGAACATTTGGTAAAGTGGGCTCAGGAAAGCAATATGCATTTTAATACAGCTAAATGTATACATCTAGGAACAAAGAATGTAGGCCATACTTACAGGATGGGGGGCTCTATTCTGGGAAGCAGTGACTGAAGAAGATTTGTGGATTGCGTTGGATAATAAGTTGAACATGAGTTCCAAGTGTGATGCTGTGGCCTAAAGAGTAATGCGATCCTGGGATGCATAAATAGGGGAATCTTGAGTAGGAGTAGAGAGGCTATATTACCTCTACATTTGACACTGGTGTGACTGCTGCTCAAATACTGTGTCCAGTTCTTGTGTCCACAGCTCAAGAAGGATGTTGATAAATTGGAGAGGACTCAAAGAAAAACCACAAGGATGCTTAAAGCATTGGAAAACATGCTTTATAGTGATAGACTCAGAGTGTTCAATCTACTTAACTTAACAAAGAGAAGGTTAACGGTCACTTGATTACAATCTACAAGTATCTACATGGGGAACAAATAAGAACATAAGAATGGTCATACTGGGTCAGACCAAAGGTCCATCTAGCCCAGTATCCTGTCTTCTGACAGTGGCCAATGCCAGGTGCCCCAGAGGGAATAAACAGAACAAGTAATCATCAAGTGATCCACCCCTGTTGCCCATTCCCAGCTTCTGGCAAGCAGAAGCTAGGGACACCAACCCTGCCCATCCTGGCTAATAGCCATTGATGGACCTAACCTCCATGAATTTATCCAGTTCTTTTTTGAATCCTGTTATAGTTTTGGCCTTCACAACATTCTCTGGCAAGGAGTTCCACAGGTTGATATTTAATAATAGGCTCTTCAATCTAACTGAGAAAAGTATAATGCAATCCACTGGCTGGAAGTTGAAGCTGAACAAATTTAGTCTGGAAATAAAGCATATAGTTTCATGGAAATTGTAATTAACCAGTAGAATAATTTACCAAGAATTCTCCATAACTGTGGTGGATTCTCCATAACAGAAAATTTTTAAGTCAAGTTTGGATGTTTTTCTAAAATATATGCTGTATGAATTATTTTGGGGAAGTTCTGTGGCCTCTGTTTTATACGAGGTCTGACTTAATGATCACAGTGGCCCCTTCTGGCCTTGGGAAGTATTTTTTCACACAATGCACAGTCTGTCCTAACAACCTTTTTGTTCTCAAACCATTTATTATGCTCCCTGTAATAATTATAGACTTTATTCATAGTCTGCTTCTCTCAATGTATTTTTGAACTTTTATTAACTTTTTTCTTTTAACATGGCACAATTCTGCAGTCTATATAGCAAAATTTTCACTAAAATCCATATTATTTTTGCAGAGTAAGATTTGCAGAATTAGTCCCCAGATTTAAAATGGGGAAATCCTCATTTGCTTAATTTTGCAAGACCCCTTGTTTAAAAATACCTAAATAGTGATAGCAGTTCGTAAAGAACGCTTTATGGATTCACCATACATCACATCATACACCTTCTTGCATGCCTTTTTTTTCCACCTGCTTCTGTGGTGTGTACTTCTGGCCTGTGAGTAAAACACACAGAAAATTCTGTGATTAAAAATTAGCCTTGTAAAATCTTGTTTACCTGTTTAAACTCCATTGGTGCAAATCCATGTTTGCAGTTTTTTCTATTAGGGTTTTTCACTATCATAGCTAGACTGTAATAAGGACAAATCCCCAGTGTAGCAAAGGCCTGATATTCACTCTTGAAGACATCTCCATCCTATGGGAGGTATTCATTCACTGACAATGAAATGAAGGACTTCACATACTGGTGTGTATAAAATTCAGAATGGAGTGTAAATGGCCAGACCAGGAAGGGACTGTTAAGAATGTGCTATTAGGTTATGCTTGGTCTTTTACTATTAGAGGTTGGATAGGTACTTTAATGTTCAAAAGTTTAAAAACTTTTCTAAGCCAGCTAGAAAATTTCTTATTCAAGTATCTCATTATCTAGAGACAATTTTGTACTTACTGTCATGAAGGTTTATGAAATCTCTAATCTTGTCACTACACTGGGTAGCGTTTAAGACTGTAGGTGGTTTAAAATAAAAGAATATATAAGTGGAGGTGAGGAATGCCAAAATTGTGAAGATTTGGGGTAGAGAGAGGTTGGTAAATAGTCCTCACTCCTAACCCATTCTCCCTTTTCTTAGATTCTTCATCCAGTACACACAGCCGAAAGAAAGAGGGGGGGAAATTGTAAGTCTTCATGTATAATTTTTGTTGTTATATCTAAAGTGATAGTTGAGGGCTAAGAGCTGAAACAATATTTTATGAAAGTATCATGTTGAAGTTTTTGCAGGTTTCAAAATATTTAAATATGTAAATTTCAATGAAGAGATGTTCAGATTTTTTGATAGCCTAATGATTTTAAGCATCTCATTTCTAGTCAAACACTGACAAAAGATGTTCAGATTGCAGTGTGAGATGGTTTCTATGGTTACAGTTGTTTCCTAGCATTTTAGTGACATCTTTTGTGAGCATTGGCTGCTTCACATATTTGTCACTAATGTATGTGTAGAACTATAGTTAATAGCCTTGGGCGGACAATTTTTTTTTCTCTGAATGGCTGTATTGTTTTTTAGCAGCATTTTTCAATAAGGTGACAATGCAGTAGAATACTAATGGTATGTATGGTATTTTAAGATGTCAAGATTTCAATAAAATGATAATGAAAATTTTGCATTTCATTTAATAGTTAAATATTCATGAATTTTCACAGCATGATCAAGTGAGTGAAAAATAAAGAAACCATATAATGCATAATACTAAACATCATAAATTAGTTCTTTTCATAGACTATTGAAGACTGTTTAATATATGGCTCTTTATAGATTTAAACCAGTCTCTATAAATTGAAGGTATATTAAAATGAAACCACTTTAAATGAATTTAACACATTTCAACACAGCATGTTTACAATGGAAAGGAAAAACACACATTACAAACAACATATACTGTATGTATACAAAAATTATGATCAAAGGGGGGGGAGATTATGAAAGTTGTTTGCTAGAGGAGGGGCTGAACAAGTGATACGATTCAGATTTGAAGAACAGTCTTATTCAGAGGTTAGATCCTATTTGGATATATTCAAATTTAGGCAAATTTATTTAAATAATAGGGTTAAAATGTGACTTGTGATGGGCTGGGGAACAAGGGGAGCTGCAACATAGTTTGTATAGATTATTGCCTCCAATTTCTTAGCATAAAAAAGGTCCAATTTTACTTCCAGTGTAGTCAGTGGGAGTTCTGCTATTGACTTTAATAGGAGCAGTATCACGTCCTCTCGTGTTCTAGGTGTCTCCATCAGCAGTAATATCCATGATAGAAGACATTACATATGTAGTTTTCTCCAGCTGAATGTGCACTCACTATAGTGCTCTTTGCATTCAGTATTAATGGTCTAGCTCATTCCTGAGAGTCAGTATCTGTACTCAGCTGCTACTAAAGTCAGTATTATTTCATTTTTGTCGATTGGGGCAATATAATTCAACTTCACATTTTGAAAATGTATATGTTAAATGCACTATACCGCAGCAGCTCTGCAAAAGGTTGGAGCAGAGCCAAACGTTACTTAGGGGAGGGCTCTCTGTGTGCTGTACTCTGTGTGGCTGTTGTGGCTATTCCAGACTGTGTAGGAGTATGTACTGTCTACTCCACAGTTGTTGCCAGCTGGTGGGGCATACTTTTTGAGTGGTCTCTGATTCTTTGATTTATTTATTTATTTTCCACACCTGAGAGGCTAGTGTATTTCAAGATATTTTCTGTACAAACCTCTGCCTTCAAAACTAGGCATAAATAACCACAATGAGGTGCAAAATTAAATCTCCCAAACACCCTGCCTAAGCACCTCTGTGCTTGAGCGTGCTCCAGGGCAGAAAAAAAAGTGCCTATTTTGCCCACCTGCTACATCAGTTGCGCTGGGTTCTGATATCAGTTACACTAGTGTAAATCTGGAACAAGCCCAGTCAAGTCAGTGGACTTTCAACTACAGCTTTACAACAGGGTAAAACGAAAGCCAAAGTTAGCACATACCCAGTGTATGTTCAATATCTGTTCTGTGTTGAGAGACTGGTGGTGGTGGCAGCACCGCATGCACCTGACATTTAGAAAAGGTCTCATGTTATGAAAGACCCAACTATCACCGCACATAGCTCCTGCGCTCACTTCCGTGACTTAGTCAAGGTAGCCAAAGAGCAAGTAGTTACAAATAGTACAAGCTTCTGGCAGCATGAGGTCTGTACTAAGCTCCATCCCAGCCACCAGTTGTCTGCAACTGAACTGGATGCCCTGAGCAGGAACTGTGGCCTCTGGCTACAAGGAGAGTCACCGGGATAGTATGATAGACATCCTGTTATACTGGTGTAAGTATGGGACTGAGGAAAAGCACCTCCTGCATTCTCATCCTGACTCTGGCTTTCTAGTCTTTGGCAAATCATTTCATTTTTCTGCTTACAGTTTTTTGGACATTTGTTGAGAGTCTCTCTTTTTTTTTTTTAATACTATTTGTTAACATAGGTAATTGAAATAAGGCTTTGACCAAGCATCCGATCTGAATGATAGAACTATCAAAAAGTCCCTTAATAATTTGCCTCCAACAACAACCAATTCAAGTTTAGCAATAAAAATTAGATTCCATCACCATTATATTTGTCTACTTGAGTGAATCAAAAACTTGAAATAAGAGAATATTCATGTTCAGTACATGTACTTAGGGTTGGCTGTTTATATTGTCTTCTCTATAATAGGTGCATCAGTGTACCAGCATAAACAAGGGGAGCATTATCAAGGCAAACTGAGACTAATGTATGGTCTCTTATGCATTTCTGGGTTGATGACCAGACGGGCTAATCTCTGCCAAAAGTGGATTTGGAATGCAACTTAAGGCAGTGTACATCAGAAGAAGGAAAGGCCCACTCTGCCTGCCTCAGCTCAGGTGCATGTTACAAAAATCATTCCTTCACTAACTAGATTTCAGCATTGTGTGTCATTTCTATTTCCCATGTTATGTGCAAAAGGGCTAGTGGACTGGCTACACAGCATTCAACAAATAACCAATATGCAGCTGGATGATAAATAGAATTTGCATAAAGTTTGGCTGACTGCATGTGTTTATATTTCAATTAAGATTTTCATTAGCCTCTCCTAATAAGAATCCACTGCTATAATTCTTGACGTCTGATTTATAAATGGACAAAATCAGACGTCAAGAATTATAACATTCAAAAACCAATCGGAGAACACTTCAATCTCTTTGGTCACTCAATTACAGACCTAAAAGTTTCAGAGTAACAGCCGTGTTAGTCTGTATTCGCAAAAAGAAAAGGAGGACTTGTGGCACCTTAGAGACTAACCAATTTATTTGAGCATGAGCTTTCGTGAGCTACAGCTCACTTCATCAGATGCATACTGTGGAAATTGCAGAAGACATTATATACACAGATACCATGAAACAATACCTCCTCCTACCCCACTCTCCTGCTGGTAATAGCTTATCTAAAGTGATCATCAAGTTGGGCCATTTCCAGCACAAATCCAGGTTTTCTCACCCTCCGCCCCCCCCCAGACAAACTCACTCTCTTGCTGGTAATAGCCCATCCAAAGTGACCACTGTCTTCACAATGTGTATGATAATCAAGGTGGGCCATTTCCTGCAGAAATCCAGGTTCTCTCACCCCCTCACCCCCCTCCAAAAACCACACACACAAACTCACTCTCCTGCTGGTAATAGCCTATCCAAAGTGACCTAAAAGTGGCAATTCTTTCAACAAAAAAACTTCAAAAACAGACTCCAACGAGAGACTGCTGAATTGGAATTAATTTGCAAACTGGATACAATTAACTTAGGCTTGAATAAAGACTGGGAGCGGATGTGTAATTACACAAAGTAAAACTATTTCCCCTTGTTTATTTCCCTGCCCCCCTACTGTTCCTCACATGTTCTTGTCAACTGCTAGAAATGGCCCACCTTGATTATCACTACAGAAGGTTCACCCCCTCCCCCCGGCTCTCCTGCTTGTAATAGCTCACCTTACCTGATCACTCTTGTTACAGTCTGTATGGTAACACCCATTGTTTCATGTTCTCCGTGTATATAAAATCTCCCCACTGTATTTTCCACTACGTGCATCCGATGAAGTGAGCTGTAGCTCACAAAAGCTTATGCTCAAATAAATTTGTTAGTCTCTAAGGTGCCACAAGTACTCCTTTTCTTTTTGTGGATATTTTTAAAGATTACGGAAGGCAATGACCTATTACAATAGATAACCTCCTGCAGCTAGCAATGGTGATATATCTCTCTGCCCAGGATTGTCCCTTTATGGTGTTGTGTATTTATAAGTATTTGGACCAGTCTACCTTTGAATAATTCCAGCAACATGAATTAACTCCAATGATAAATACTACAGCTGATAAATACAACAAGCATGTATAATGAAACAGGTAATAAAGCTGTGTTAGTGAGTACATGGGGAATATCAGATTTTGAGGGGGAGTGGCACTCTGTCAAAAATTCCATTACCTGTTTCCAAGTAACTGATAACTTGGAAGAAAATTATCTTAAATCCCTATGGATAAATGACCTAACTCAGAAAGCACAATATGGGGTATTAGATGGTGTCTGCTACAGACCACCAAATCACACTAGGGAAAAGAATGAGCACCTCCTTACTCACTTACCTATAATGTGTCGGGAAAAGGCTGCATAACCATGGAGGTCTGCACCTTGAGTGACATATGCTGGAAATCTCTCACTGCCACTCCTAAAACATCCTTGGAATTTTTAAACATTACAGATGACAATTCCATAACTCAAAAAACACAGGGGAATTCTTTACTAGACCTTGTCTTAACAGATAAAGAAGAACTGATCACAGAACTAAAAATTAATGATAGCTTAGGTATACGTGATAATGACTTGATTATATTTATAATGTGCAAACAGAATAAAGTCCAGACCAGAAATATATATACCTGGTGTTTTTAATAGGGCCAATTTCACAAAGCTAAAAACAACTATGAGCTAAATCAGTTCTAATGAAGAATTTAATCAGAAAAATGTGAATTATAATTGAGAATCGTTTAAGAATAATTTACTAGATGCCCAAAAAGCCACAATCGAGGAAGAAGGCGGTGCTGTTTTTGTTTTTTTTTAAAAGCCTGGTTTAGAGGAGAAGTGAAGGCAGCTATAAATTTTAAAAAATGACAAACAGAAGAAAGGGGAAGTTGATAGTAATGAATATAAATCAGAAGTTAGGAATGATAGAATACTAATAAGAAAAGCACTCCTACAAAAAGAGAAATCTATGGCCAGCAGAGTTAAGGACAATAAGGAGTTTCTTAAACAGAATAGAAACAGAAAGTATTCTGACTAGATGGAAATGGTAGAATATCAATAAAATGCAGAAAAGGCAGAGGTTTCTGTTCTGTAAATGAGGGAAAACAGATGATATCTCATCATACGATGACTCTCTTTTCATTTTGCTCGTATCTTTAGAAGATGTTAAACAGAAGCTACTACAGTTAGACATTTTTAAATCAGCAGGTCCAGATAACTTGCGTCAAAGGGTTTTAAAAGAGCTGACTGAGGAGCTTGCTGGACCATTACAGTAGATATTCAATGTGTCTTTGAAATTCCAGAAGACTGGAAGAAAGCTAATATAGACCCAATTTTTAAAAAGGGCTCATCAGATGACTTGGGTAATTATAAGTCTGTCAGCCTGAACTTGTTCCTTGGCAAGATAAAGAAGTAACTGAAATGGGACTCAGTTTATAAAGAATTAAAAAGACAGTAATGTACTTAATGCCAATCAACATGGGTTTATGAAAAATAGATCCTGTCAAACTAACTTGATATATTTTTTGATGAGATTACAAGTTTGGTTATTAAAAGTAACAGTGTTGATATAACTCAAATGCCATAGACTTCTCTAAGGCATTTGAGTTAGTACTGCGCAACATTTTGATTAAAAAACTAGAATATAAAATTAACATGGCACACATTAAGCGGATTAAAAACAGTCTAACTCATAGCTTTCAAAATGTAATTGATTCCACATTTACAATCAGGTGTGTTTCCAGTGGGGTCCCCTTAGGTGTCCATTCTTGGTCCTACGCTATTTATTAATGATCTGGAAGAAAACATGAATCATCACTGATAAAATTTGCAGATGACAAAAAATTTGGGGGAGTGGTAAATAATGAAGTGGACAGTTAACTGATTCAAAGTGATCTGGATCGTTTGGTAAAATGGGTGCAAGGAAACAATATGCATTTTAATGCTGCTAAATGTATACATCTAGGAAAAAGAATATAGGTCATACTTACAGGTTGGGGGACTTGATTCTGGAAAGCAGTGACTCTGAAGAAGATTTGGCAGTCATGTTGAATAATCAGCTGAATGTGAACTCCCAGGATCATATTAATTCTTTAGACCACATTGGGTATTTCCACACAGCAACTAGACACCCTCAGCTGGCCCATGACAGCTGACTCAAGCTTGTGGGGCTCAGGCTGTGGGGCTGTTTCATTGCTATGCAGACTTCTGGGCTCAGGCTGGAGCCCAAGCTCTGGGACCCTTCCAGCGCACATGCTCCTAGACCCTGGGCTGCAGCTTAAGGCCAAATGACTACACAGCAGTGAAACAGCCCAACCGCCTAAGCCCCACAAGCTTGAGTCGGATGTCTAGTTGCTGTGTAAAGATATCCACTATGGCTTAAAGAACTAATGTGATCCTGAGATGCATAAGCAGGGGAATCTTGAATAGGAATAGAGAGGTTATTTTACCTTTATATTTGTCACAATGTGACTGCTGCTAGAATACTTTGTCCAGTTCTGATTTCTACAACTCAGGAAGGATGTTAATAAATTGGAGAGGGCTCAGAGAAGAGCCGTGAGAATGACTAAAGGATTAGAAAACCTGCCTTTTAGTGATTGAATTCCTTGAGTCTATCTATTTAGCTTGACAAAGAGACGGTTAAGGGGTGACTTGATTACAGTCTACAAGTATCTACACAGGGAATAAATATTTAATAATGGGCTCTTCAATTTACTAAAGAAAGGTAGAACACGAGCCAATGGCTAGAAGTTGAAGCCAGACAAATACAAACTTCTTAATGTTGAGAGTTGTCAAATGTGTCCCCATAGCAGGCTGTTATCCACAGAAGGCTGGGCGTAGGTGGTGGTCTGGGGAACCAAATGGTCTGCCAGACAAAGTTCAGAATCAGGCAAACTGAAGAAAACTTGTAGTAAAGTGCAAACTAAAGAAAATAGCCCCTTCCTGAGACTTCTTCCTCACAAGCAATCCTGCTGGGAATCCCATACTCTTCCCTGAGACCTAATATTTGAAAAGTTCAAACAAGACCGGTGGAATTTCCCTCTTTTGGAGAGGCTGCCAGCTCTCCAGCTCACTGCACAATGTCTCCTCTTACCAGGGAAGCAGGCTGTTTATATCCTTTCCTCCTATCCTAGCATGCTCTGCAGAGGGAGGCTGAAAAATTCTAACAGTTCTGGGACTGCACTCTACAGGATTCCTTCTGGCTGAGAGAAGAGGAGCCTTGAGTCTCCCATATTTCAAGTTTCCAGTCACAGGCCTAGATGTAGTCAGCAGCCTGGGTTTCCCTGAAACCACAAACTACCACCTGAGGACTACTTCCTTGCTCTTTTTCCTTTTTCTATGGCTCTGTTTGCATTACAGATGGATGAAATTATTCGTATAAAACGTTTTGGCAAAAAAAAAAAGTTAAATGCAAATTTGGTGACAAAACCGTAATGGTTTCAGAATAAATGTTTTGATTTTTGGTTAGTTCCTTTAATTTTAGTTTAAAAAAAATTTAAAATGTTTTAAAGTGATCAAATTGAAACAAAACGTTTCATTTGACCCAAAGTAAAAAACTTTAAAAAAAATCCGTCCTCAAAATTTACATTTTCAGTTCAACCTGAAACATGTATGTTTGTTTTTCAGAATTGCCAGCAAATCAAAAAATCAGTTACTCTCCCAACTCTAGTTTGAATTACAACCCTGGAACAAAGTCACATGCCCCCTCCTCCCAAATTTCCCTGTTCATCCTTGAAGTGCTTGTATATTCCATTAAAATCCAGTTTTATTGACAGTAATGCTATGTCAAAAACTTTTAGAAATATGAGCCAAAGCATCTAGAGAGGCAAAATAGATGCCAAGTGTTTTCAGATCCATCACAGAATATTAACACTGACAGAAGTGGGAAAAACCTGCCCCTCCTATCCCTACTTTCATAGGGCAAGTAGTAGAGAAGGAATCATGCTGTTACCTATTGACCCTTAAATATGCTAAAGATCAAAGCAACTGTTTTAAACGCTGTCTAAAAATTAAACCCACCTACTGTCTGTGTGACCTTAATAAATCAGACAAACTGGCAGCTTCTGCATTTAGTGAGTACTTGAGCTACAGCATAGATTTCTTAATTACAGTATGAAGTGTTGGTTCCCAGAGGTTTGGGCAAGGACTGCATGAAGCCTGAAAGAAAATGCCAGCAGAATCTTGCATGGCCACTATGCTATGAAACCACCTTATGTGTAAAATAATAAAAATGAATGTCATATTAGATGATTACTCCTCAGTTCCATGTCTCTTCATGTCTAATGTGTTTTAGTTGTGCATTTATTTGTACAGTAGAACCTCAGAGTTACGAACACCTCGGGAATGGAGGCTGTTCATAATTCTGAACAAAACATTATGGTTGTTCGTTCAAAAGTTCACAACTGAACATTGACTTAATACAGCTTTGAAACTTTACTATAGAGAAGAAAAATACTGCTCCCCCCCCCCCTTTTTTTTTTTTAGTAGTTTACATTTAACACAGTACAGCGCTGTATTTGTGGGGGAGGAAGGTTTTGGTTTTTTTGTTTTGTTTTCTTTGTCTCTCCTGCTGCCTGACTGTGTACTTCTGGTTCTAAATGAGGAGTTTGGTTACTGGTCAGTTCGTAATTCTGAGGTTCTACTGAACAAAAGTGACATTTTTTAAGGACAGCAAGAAATCTCTCCGGAGCAGTTTCCAAGATGGCATTAGTGCCTCTTCCTGTTGGTAACTTTGATATCTGATTTTTTTTATCATTGGTCATTTTCTTTAAAAAAAAAAATTAGTGCTGGAGATTGGCCTTATTGAAAGAGCTGTTAGAGAGCTCAAGAATTATGTGATGATACATGCTTGAAAAAGAATATGTGGTACTGTCTGGGAGTATGCTCAGTATTTAAAAAAAGATTAGCCAGCCTATTGAAAATTCGTAACATCTCTTCAAGAGCACAAGGAATACTGTACCAGACGTCCTGCAACTTTTGCCTCTATTTGGGATGATTATCATCTCCTTTGGTCGTGCCATCCATGGAGTAGTCCCTACTATTGCCATCTCTTTGATGGATAGATATAAAGCCTACAAGAGAGGATAGATATGTTCAGGGTGCTCCAGCCGTGGCTTGAAATGAAATGACATCCAGACTCCAAAATTATTACAGGCCATGAATGCCACATGTGTAACTGCCACCTGACAGGATCTGTGCTGCTTTCTCTTGATTATGTGCACTGCCTTAAAACAGACAGACAAATAAACTTAGATCTTAATCCACTGCTATCTAAAAGTGCAGATTCTTGCACGTTCCATGAAGAAGATTCGTGGAGGATACCTTTGTTGTGCCAAATGTTAACTTTCACAGTGAAAGCATTGTATGGGACTCCCACAGAATAGCATGCCTCCCACCCATTTAATTTGTTTGATGCTTGTAAACTATGCTTATCTAGAACTTCAGTGTCCTGTTGTTACCACTGCCTGAAACACCTTGAATATAACTATATTACCAATATCATATTACGTAACCTCTAGAAATTAGTAACAGATCTGGACCAGTGTATACCCCTTATATTCATTTTCAATTGCTTGGAGTAAGCAAACAAGTATATGTGGTTTTGTTTAGGCTAAATATAAGGGGTTTTTTGTTTCTCCTCATTATTCAAACTGGATTTGGAGTGATTTTTGTGCCCATGAAAGTGAAAATTAGCACTTTCTGGAGCCAAGCATAGTGCAGGCAGGCACCATTTCAGCTTCATGCCAAAGCATCTCAATCCTGAGTTGCATTATCCCTGTTATTTTGGTCCCAGGCTTCTCAAAAAGAAGCCATGCCAAATGTGTGGTGGTTTTGTGATATGAACAGTTGGGGATTAGAATGACATCATTTTCACTTTTGATAGGGTTTTGAATCCAGATTCAGAGGCGAAAAGCTGGTGCCAACACACATCATCTCCCTGTGTACCACCTCATGAGATAATGTCCCTTTCAGGGCCATCTGTACCATTACCACAACCTTTTTGCGGCAGATGCAGCAGCATTAGCCCTGCTGCTCTCAGAGGTTGCCTCTCACAAGTGGAAAGATGATTTTGTGCTGAACGGATTATGCTGGGACTCAGGAGACCTGGATTCAATTCCTGGCTCTACCACAGACTTGGTGATGGGCAGGCCATGTAAGTACTTAGGTAGATGCATTGTAGTCTGAGAAGCGTAAAGGGGATGGCATTACCAACTAGCTATATTGTTGAAGCATGATGCCCTCCAGTGAAGCAGTGCTTGACCCAAGCTGCTGATGCTGTCAAGGAAAGAAGCTGCTGCTATTGTTTCCTTGGCACCATCACTCATTTGAGAATTACTAGCCCATGCCTCTTCTTAATTCTAAGCAATCCAATTTGATACCACAGACTTTAGTATGGTCCCCATTATAGTGCTGTGCAAGCACTTGTATACAGTTATTGTCCAGGTAGTATTCTTAGAGTGTATTGTAGTTTACAGCACTGTTCCTAAAGGGGTAGGCATGATCATGAGTCAGGAATCTCAGGAGCAGGCCTCGAGCTTGTAAATCATTTTGAATTCTACAGAATCTGAAGTATTTTTATTATTGCTTCATCCATTATCTTGCATTACACCTCTCCCGATGGCAGTCTGGGAAAACATCTGCCCTCACATTGTTTAATTCCTGTGAAGTGATGAAGAGGAAAAAATCACTCCCCCTCCCACAATTTATTTAAAACAGGCATTTTGTTGTTGCTGAGAGGTGGGTAGAAAATTTATTAAATGTGTCAGGTTTTTGTATGGTGCAAAATGCAATCAAATATACTATTTTTAAAATTCAGAAACCTGAAGTTGCTGTTGCAAGCATACATTTAAAATGATTCTGTGGATATTGTTGGATCCGCAGATGACATTTGATCATATAGAGGCAGTGTCCAGGAATGCTTTTGTCTATCTGTGCCTTACTGGGAAACAGCAACTTTCTGAGGACTTTGCTACTCAGATCCATGGATTTGTCCCTCGAAGTCTTGATTACTACAATGCACTGTACATGGGGCTTACCTTAAGTCAACCCAAAAATGTTAACTGATACCTCGTTGACACCCTGCTTTCAAAGCAGTCTGATCACCAGGTGTGCATGACATCAGTGCCTCTGTATCTGACTTCACTGTTTGTTTTCAGGTGAAATTTAAGATGTTGGTCTTGACCTGTAAAGCCCTAAGTGGTCTGGGACTTTCCTACTTGAGAGACCACCTCTTTCCCAGTGCGCTGCTGCCACAGTTACACTGAGTGTAGGTGCTCAAGCTGGTCTTCCCTCCATTTAAAAGAGAGAGAGACTGGTGATAGGGTGTTTTTTCATGGTGGACCCTCAGCTTTGGAATCTACTACTAATGGGAACTACTAGACCTCCCCAAACACACACAGAAAGCCTGTGACAGAACCAGGAACTGGATTTCCTAGTCCACCCAGGTTAGGTTTAAAGGACTCTAAGGAGGCATACAGTGTTTTTCACTGTGCCATACTTATTCTGCAGGTTAGCACAGGAATTCAGTCTCCTGGGCTGTTAGTGTCACATTCCTGTGAGAATAGATTTCTTTAAAACTGTCCCAGGAAACCAGGCAGGGGAACATTGGCAATCTGGTTAAGCAGAAGCTCTACAGTGAAGCTGAAAGGGGAAGACAGAGTAGGTCTATGTACTGGAAGAAAGAAAGTATTTATATGAGTCCTTATCATGGCCACATATCAATTCTCAAGCACTACCTTAAATGAAAAAAATTAAATATAGAAAAATATTGTTTTTGTACTACATATATTCTAATGCTCATTTTTCTCTGCCTTCTCACACTTTTCTGATCATCTTTACATCTCTTCCAGGGCTGAAGAGTTTGAATGGCTTTTGTTACCACCATGCTAGCTTAAAAATACCCTGACGTACACTGGACCGTGCAATTCAATTCTTCTACTCTTCCCCTTGGTGGCTCTCGTCTTAAAGCAGGCTTCACCCATGGCTAGAAGCTTATAGGTCCCAGCTGCTTTTAGTCTTTTGATTTGTTTGTTTGTGGCATGATAAGATCAGCTGCCTTCTAATTTAGAAATCTGTTTAGAGTGACTTTCCGTCTCTCCCTTGCTATCGCTAAGGTTTGTGTTCATGCCTTTCCTTCATTCTCTTCAATTAATAGACTCCTTCTGATAGGATTCTGACCTCCAATTCAAGTAAGGTTACACTGGTTGATAATCAAAATGTGTATGAGCTTCAAGATGCTCTTCTTGACTTAAAAAATTTCCCTTTGTGAATCTTAGAAGAAACTGGTATCCCCTTATGATAGCTGAAGTCATTTTAAGCTGGACTGCTTGTCTCAACACCACCTTAAATTGCCAATGTGTGGCTACTAATTCAGCCATTTAGCATCTTTTCTCTCTTAAAACTCCCTGCACAGGAATGTCAGAGAGTCTGTCACTATCATTCTTTAAATCAAAACTAAAGACACTTCCTGCCAAACATGAGCTTCACGCTACTGGCTGACTGTAATATTAAACTATTCTATTTATTCTGTAAAGAGTGCCTTGTTATGTTTCAGCATGGCATGAGGTACTATATAAGTTGAAGTAGATAAAATAAATGGGGTTTTTAAATACATTTTTATTACAGGTTTTTTTTCTTGGAATTAACTGGAATGTGGTTGCCGTATTAGGTGCGAACATTGGCATTTCTGCCCCAGGGTACGCAGGGCACTGAAGATGTGTATTTTTTGTTTTCTACCCCACCTGCCTGATACATTAAGCAGCACAAATGTGGTTAAAGCTGTTGCAGTTTCAAGACTGGGGATTGTATACTGGGAGTTTTGTATGATAAGTGAAAAAAACAAGAAAATCTCACTCAGATCTCTGTGGTGTCTCTCAGAACTACACTATTTGTGCTTCAGTCACAGTGTGAATACTTTCAAGATTTTTTTTGTCAGATAGTAGAAGAAATCTATATTATAATAGCACAGCATTTTTAAGACTTCACTCCTTAAGCAAGTTTTCCTTTTTGTACTTTGCATGGACAAGGTATGACATTTTTCATTTGTATAGCTGAGTGTTTTCCAAAGTGGGGTAAGCATTCTTATCCTATTTTAACTGAGGCCCAAGGTGCTCAAGTAACTTGCCGAAGGTCATATAATGAGTCATTAACAGAGTGGGAAATCCTGGCTACACTGAAGTCAAGGGGAGTTTTGCCAGTGACTTCAAAGAACCCAAATTTCAATTCAGCTGTCTTGTAATATCAGTAGTGCATATTTAATCCTCCTTTATATCTATTTTGTGTTTCCAGAGATTACTGATTACTTTATATTGAGGGATTAATGTTATCCAAAACTGTGGTTTATGAAGAGCACTGGCTGGTGGGCCATGAAGAAATGGCTGGTCACACGGCCCAGTCTCTCTTCATTATTTCCAACTGCTACACTGAACTGAAGGGCTAAAAATATGTCTGTATCTCCAAATATTTTTATTTGCACAAGCAATTGCTAGTTGCCACATCAGTGTTGTAAAAAAATTAATAAAGAGGAGTTCTGCATGATCACAAATGGGCAGGGAGGTGATCTACAAAACACTCTATTAGGGTCTCTTTCAGGATTGAGATCTTTTTTGCAAATGCTACTGTTCTAAATACAGATCCTGGAGATCTTGCAAAGGATTTTTTTGGACCCTTGTCCTCCTGCTTGGTCAAGAAGAGTGCTATCCAATATAAAATACCCTACTTCCAAAAGAAATACTCCCATATGCAAGTATAAAATTAAATAGCCATGAATATTTGTGCTGGCACTCTAAAATCTGCTTTCTTTAACATGTAGGGGAGTAAATCGCAATCACTTACATGTTCACAGAAGGCTTACCCAAAAGGAACACAAACAGAGCCAAAACAAATTCATTTTTTAATTCGCATGACTACTCAGAAACATTCATTTGTGGTATTTTCCCAGCTCTACTTACTTGGTTTGGATAGAACTGTGAGCATTAAAGGAAGCATTGATCAGGGTAATGAGCCATTTTCTAGTCCTTCTCCACATAATTGATTAAGTTATGGTATAAATCTACCATGCCCCCATGAGGCATGCATTTCCAGAATTCATTACTAATTTAGCTTCTTTGATTTCTGGATCTTTTGTTTCTTTTTCTAACACTTCTCTACAGGAATCTGACATTGCTATAGCCTGTGTTTGTGTCTAGCCAATAACTTGAATTTGTTTTTAAAAAATGCATAAGCTCTGCTATGCCTATTTAATTTTAGTTTTTCAAAATGTGCACTGTTTTGACCCTACAACATTCAAATTCAAGAGCATCTGTTACTGAGTACATAGGAAAGTCACACTTTGGGAGCTACCAGCTTTGACTGTGTTCCTTTGAAGAACCTGCCTTTCATTTTCCATCAGTCTCAGATTCTACAAGATGAATTAGTTCATCCACGCTGGGGAAAACCAATGTAAATTTACACTGGGCCAGATTCTGCTCTGCTTCTCCACTGTAAATCCAGAGTTACTGCACTGGACTACAGTGTTGTGATTTTTTTCTCTTGTGTGTTTTAGGGGAGCACCTATTTGGATGGGGCTTTGATAGTATGCCTGTAGGAAACCTTGTTTTTTCTCCGCTTTTTAACTGTGTGATACTAAAGGACACCATCAAGCTAAACAGAGTTTGAACTTTGAAACCAAATATTTTACAATTCTATAAAATAACCTCCTGGATGCATGAAACTTAAATCTGTTTCCTTAAAGACGTTTTTATTCTTCATCATGTAGATACACCAAGTTTGTTGTTGTAGCATTGCTCGTGACTTTGCTACTAATGCTGGTAACTGGTTTTTAAGTGGGGGAGAAGCATTTAATTACTTAGAGAAATAGATAAATAATTTCATGGACTTTAAAAGCATATAGGTAAAGGAAAGGGTTGGCCAAATTTTGGTTCTATCAACCTTCACCATAAAATATTAGGATCCAATTTTGTGAGGTGCTGAGGGGTTACTGAGAGGTGGTCAATGAGAGTTTAGAGTGCTTAAGATCCTTCTAGTCTGGGTCCAGCAATCACTCACCCCCCCCGTAGTTACTGTCCTTTGTTCCAGTTTCTTTCAGGTATCTTTGTGGGGTGGAGATGCTGTCTCTTTAGCCAGCTGAAGACAAAATGGACGGGTCTCCCAGGGGTTTAAATAGACTCTCTCTTGTGTGTGGAGACCATCTCCTCTCTCCTATGCAAAGACCAGCTCTAAAATGGAGTTTTGGAGTCACCTGGGCAAGTCAAATGTCCATGCATGACTGAGTTCCTTACCAGCCACGCCACATTCCTGGGAAAGCTCAGATATGGATTTGCATCTCCAAGTTCATTGTTGGCTTATGGGCTTCTTGATTGGGCACTTACTGAGAATAGTCTCTTCTCAGGAAGCTGACCAACTGCTTCACTAAAACCTACTTAGAATCAGACAAGTATACAGCCAATCTTCATAACTTCGAATACAAAAATGATACATGCATACACCCCAGCCCAGTGACAGTGAGTGAGCATGGGGGAGAGTGAGACACCGAGGGAAGGGGAATGTAGCGAATGGGGGGCAGGACCTTGGGGAAGGGGTGGGGCTAGGGTATTTGGTTTTGTGTGTTAAAAAGTTCTATATCCAGGGGTGCTGGAACTAGGAGTGCTGGGGGTGCAGCAGCACCCCCTGGGGTTGAAGTGGTTTCAATCATATACAGGGTATGCAGTTTTGTTCAATGGCTTTCAGCACCCTCACTATAAAAATTGTTCCAACCCCATTGGTGTCATCCTTACACAGGTCCTCTGGCATTCTAGATCATATGTTTAATCATCTACCTGATACTGTGATGTAAGGCTAACACTGATTTATTATAATTATAAATAAGAAAAAGCACATTTTCAATCCTGAATCCAGCCCAGCAGGAACCTTTCCATAAAGTGATACTACTATTATAGACGAGCAGAAATGCATTAAATACTTTCCTCAAGATTCAGGTAGCAGTGGATATTGCACTTTATAGCAAAACAGACTCCAGAGTGCTTTCTGACAGCATTTTAAAAATATTCTAGGGCACTCCACTGTAGAAAAAGTAATGAAAGTGCTCCATCCATGTCTTTATTATAATGGATCACTGATGAGACTTAGTGACTCATACGGAACCACACATTCTTATTACATTTTTAGTGTGTACTCCTTTGTTCAGTGTACATGTATTAAATGAAAAAATATAATTTTCAGATTTTAAATTGATACTTTATCAAGATTTCTTTAAAAACTGGGTGTCTAAAATAGGTGCTTATGTCCACGTGTAACTTTAGACACCTTTAAAAAAAACACACACATTTTTGCCATTTATCGTTACAGCATAAGAACTGTAAGGCAAGAATTCTTATTTCATACTTCGATTGGTTAACTTTTCAAATATCACTTTCTACACACAGAAATGAATAGGTATAGAAATTAGGAATGTGGGCCCAAAATGAATAAGGTGTTTAACCTGACACATTAGAAGGGCTTGATTTTTAAGAAAGCAGCTGCTCAGGACCGTCTCAAAATCAGGCCCCTTTACCTTATGCTGAGCAACACAAAATGGAGTCACCCTGAGTTACTAATCACTTTCAAAAATGTAGGCCTAAGTATATATTCATGTTTTTACCTGGGGTTTAAATATTAATTAAATTTCTTACATAAGGTGGTTTATATTATGTAGGTACCGGTTATGACTGTGTTAAGATGGATTTCTGTTTTGCACAAAAAACAAGGAATCAATGTCTTTGTTACATATGAAAAAGATGAGGGTGTATCCTCCAAATGTACAGGATTTAATCTTTCAGTACAGAATGAATTTTCTGAGAATTTACAAGTAAATCGGTTAATTAATTTTAGTTCAATTTCATTAAAAAACTGGATCCTTTAAGAAATTTAGTATGTGTCATTCTTTCCTTTGTCCCAAATGATAATAATGGAACAACAGATTTTTCAAACTTCCATATAGTTAAAATTAATTGAAACCTTGTGCATAAGATATCATTGAAGAAATTATTTTGTAATTAAGCTAAGTTATTAATGATTGTTGATATATCTAAATGTTATAACTATACAGGCTCTGGACCAGGCTAATCTTAAGTGGAATCCATGTGATATCAAAAGTTACTTAGTCAACCACCACCCTTCTTCTAGAACTGACTTGCTTACAACAATTCTTTTGGTTGCTCTGACTCTGAAGGAACTCTTAACACATACGTTCAGTCTATCATAATAGACTGCTTGGCCAAACTGTTGATGCTTTAAAATGTTCTGTGGCTGTATACTAGCTTTGGCATCGGTGCACCTGAAAGGCTCTCCATGGCACTGCCCTGCCCTGCAATCAATAGGGGAGCAACTTTTGAAAAACTGCAGGGAAAGGATAAGGATGCAGCACTTACTGTAGCATGTGTAGAGGGAGGCTGACCGGAGAGAACAATCATGGTTAGGTGGGCCTTCCACTCCCTGTTGGGGGTCTGCTGCCTTGCCATTGGCTGGAGGTAGGAGAATGGGAGAACTGATGGGCTTTCATGGGGACTCCCTTGCCCCCACCCCACTGTAGTTTATCCGTGCTGTCTTGGCTCCACTGCACATTAAGGTAGCATTGCTAGGGGAGCCCATAAAGCACACAGACATTTACACTTAAAAGAAATCCAAACATTAAGGTATAGAAATGCACAGTTAAGGCACCAAATACCTTAATTCTACTCTGTAGTGACACCATGAGAAGAGAAAATATGTCTTTAAAATTCAGTTATATCTAATCTGGGACTACAAACACTAAAATGCCTTAATCAGAACTGTGTGTTTTAGCATAACATCACTGCAGGGCAGAGTTAAGTTTGTTTGGGTGCCTTAACAATGCTTTTTCATATGCTAATATTTTTGGATTTCTTTTCAGTGAAACCTTAACTCAGAGTTTCTTGGGTTTGGACTGCTTGGTTTTCAAATAATTACATCTCTAATATTTTACCCTCAGATTACTGATATGTACTCTTAACCTTAACTGAATTTTAACAACTTTTTTTTTCCTCTTGGAATATGAATTTGTTATAGTACATCACGCCCTATATAACTCCCTTGATCACTGACAACTTTGCTCAAGGAATATAGAAAAATATGCATTTATTCTTTTCCTCAGGTGCTATAAAAGTAATGACAGACTGAAAAGATGACATTTGTTCCTTTCTCAAGGAACTCCGATTTAATCAGAAGACATAGCAAAAGGACACAGGCAAGTAAGGTAGTGAAAGAAGAAGGACATCATCTTTTGGGCAGTGCTTTTCCTGAAGTGAGTGAGAAATAAAAGAAATAAAAGACTTATAGGGTTTTTTTTAAAAAAAAATATAAATGAATGGATTATGTTACAGTAAACTTATTCAGTACATCAGATATTTTGACACATTTACATTCCTTGTGTATTCTGTCCACGTGAACATCAATTAAGACTAGAACAATATTTTAGAAGCTTGGTATATGTACATTTCTTCTCCAGTGCTGAAAAGGAGTTTTAAAAGAAGTCCATGCTAAATTTAATTCAAGAAGTTGGAAGTATAGTTTTCCTCTCATATGTAATCATCCTTCTGCCTATACAAGCAAAATTTCTTCTTAGACATCCCACTTAATATCTTTACTTTTGCTACAGAGAAAGCAGCAGTTACCCTGCGAAAATGTACAACAGTTAGACAAGCAAAATGGCTGGAAACTAAAGATTTATCATAGGGGAAAATACTGTGGGTTTCTGTCTGTCGTAAGTACTAGGGTAGACAAATGTAGGCGATACCAAATTAAAAAAAATCCAACTGCATTGTTAATTTTATTTGGTTAAATTTGGAAATGATGAATAAAGTCAGAATAATGAGATCAGTATTTAACAGAGGCTGCTTTGTGGGCCCTGCTATATAGTCTCTGCCCATGTCCATGAGAGAACTTAACACTGTTCACTGTGTAAACAAGTTAAAAAAATACATTACACCTTTAACTTTTGATATGAAGAACTTATCTACATTAGACAGCATATATTGCAAACAGTAATGTAGCCAACACTTATTTTCTACAAAATTGCCCCTTCTTACCTAAATCTCACCAAGATCTTTGGAATAAAACATGCTTCAAGTTGCTAGGCCAAAGCACTCTTTAGACCCAGCATTATAAGAATTTCAAATTCCCCAAGTCTCAGAAGAGGTTTCTCCAGTTTTCTTCTAATTGGGCAGTAAAAGTCTTCTTTGTTTACTAATTTACAAAATGTGAAGGGGAAAGGATCATTTGTGAGTCCTTTAGCGATAGGAGACAAACTGATGTTTCAAGAAACTGAGCACTTTTGGCTTCTGTTAAAGTCAATAGAGAGAGTAGGAACTGAACTGAATTCAATGGAGTTTAAGATACTTAGCATCTTGCGGCATCATACTCATAACGGAAAACTGGTTATCATAACTCTGAAGAGGCTTCCCCTCCTGAATAATACAATACAACAGTTTCTTTCATCTATTCCATCTCAGGGAATAGGGGGAGGGGCAGAATTGTTTTGTTTTTTCTCTCCTAGTACCATATTACATGGGGGAAATCTAAAAACTACTTGACTGTGTTGTGTTTAATGTGCAGTAACACAGGAAAACTAGTAACAAATTAAACATTTTTAAACTGCTTCACCACAACAAATCTAAATGATCATGTGTTCCAAACAATGAAATGCAAATATATTTCCTTTATCTCAAGTATTGCATTGGTAGTGCAGACTATGTACAAAATTCTAATCGACCATCTAGATTTATTGTTAATGTCTATCAGTAATAGCTGCTCATTTAATTCTCTCTACAGAGTAACTAAACACACTTATTTCTTTCTAGTAAACATTAGTTTTTACTTATTGTTTTATACACCTATAGTAAGAAAAGAGCTTTTGAGCATACCTTGTCATAAAGGCAAGTCAAAGACTTTTAACTTGTTGTCAATGTCAGTGCTTCTTGACGACCGGTGAGAGAAGGCAATAATGCTACTTTTCATACACTGTCCTTTCCAGCATGTGCATCACTTCTATAAATGGTTCTAAATTTACCAAGCTGAGTGACTAATTTAGTTTCTTCTGTGGCCTTTGGCATATTATGTCATGCTCAGATAACTGCAGTACAATGGAACCTGGAATTACTCATGTCTATCGTGTAGATCTTCTGCTAGTCATGGTTTATCATATTCCATTTTTAATTCTTTTAAAAAATAAGTATGAATGGAAATATTATGGAATTTGCAGTAATTGTCAGTGAATCCTCTGTTGATATCTACATCTAAACAACAGCTGTACTATGAATGTTTGTTATTTGTGTTATGGTAGAAGTTCGAGACTGTAGCTCACGAAAGCTCGTGCTCAAATAAATTGGTTAGTCTCTAAGGTGCCACAAGTACTCCTTTTCTTTTTGCGAATACAGACTAACACAGCTGTTACTCTGAAACAACTTAGATCAGTGACCCATTGTGCTAGGCACTCTACAACCAGACAATCTGTGCCCCGAACAGTTTACAATCCATGTAGACAGGGTAAAGAGAGTGTGAGGGAGAAGGGATCTAACATGCAAATAGAATGAACTGTGTGATGATTTGCAAACATTGTGTTCATTCAACAACTTTTAAAAACATTTTTGGAGGAGTTTATCTTAGGAGAGAATTGGTTAAAAGAAAATATAAAGGAAGGGAAGGGAACACTGAAAAGGAGTGATGGGGATAGTGCAGGGGAGGAGGAGGAGAGGAAGGAGAAAAGCATGAGGCAATAGTATTTTGGCTGAAGTAAAAGAGTGAGAGGAGTGAGGAGCCAATCAGCAGAGGGAAAAGAACATTCAGAGTAAAAAACTTGCTCACCTTGACAGAAAAAGGTTATGAAGAATTTGTAATCCATAGTCAAGGTCAAAGTTAGCTTTTGAAGAAGTTTTGTTCTTATTCTTCCTAATCAGTCATTTTGTCTCCTGAACAGACAGCAACATTCTGGAAAGATTCACCAATAATGCATTGTATTAGTCAATAGGTCACAGCAGGGTCTATTAAAGAAGTCACAGTGGGAAAGACAACTGAGAGTGGGCATAACAAAATGTCCTTTTATTTACAAGAAGCATAATCTGTAATACACAATTTCAATGTTGAGATACAGTGTGTCTAAGAGATTGCTGATTCCTTCATGAAAGCTTTGAGTGATTCCAGAGGTCTGGGGCCTCTTGCTTTCGGTAATTATTCTTCACTAACAAGGAAAAGTGATTATTATTTCTCGGAATACTAGCACATTACTTACCCTGCCAGTGTTTCTAGTCCAGACCACTAAAGTTCACAATTGTTAATCAGATGATAAAAGGTAGAACCATTTATTTTTCATTCACTTGTGTGTCATAGCCACATCTCAGACATAATCTAGTGAAGGCCTACAATTTAGAAGCAAGGGGTTTTCTTTGTGAGAACAATGATGAGATATAAAGAAAACAAAGGTGATAAACAGAAATAAAAATGAAGGAAATTATTTGTATAATTTGGGAGCCACTCTATACTAGGTCATTTTGAAAACCATATCACATACTATACAAGTAGCAATCTTTTCTCTCTATCCATCAGGACAGACAGGCACATAACAGGCTGACCAATTTATTATAAACAGGCCTTTTTATACTAGACTGATTGCGGAGATGTTACTTTAGCTGAGAATGCTGCAGATGACATTAAAATACAGCTAAAATGCCAGATACACTAGCTGATTTGTCAGGGTTTTATTCATGCTGAATGTTACATACCTTTCAGAGTATGGAAACCCACAGGTGGCCATCGAATAGGATTGAGCAGTCTGTTCAGTCTATTCAGATGACATATGGCTAGGACATGGAAACGAATTTGGCCCAGTTCTGCAAGGGTCTTTCTCAGACTGCCAAAGGGGTGTGTAAATGCCCCTGTAATGCCAATTTTCGGAGTAGCAGCCGTGTTAGTCTGTATTCGCAAAAAGAAAAGGAGTACTTGTGGCACCTTAGAGACTAACAAATTTATTTGAGCATAAGCTTTCGTGAGCTACAGCTCACTTCATCAGATGAAGTGAAATTGGTTAGTAAATTGGTTAGTCTCTAAGGTGCCACAAGTACTCCTTTTCTTTTTGTAATGCCAATGTTTACCACATTTCTTAACTAAAAACTCTTCTCTTGTGGTTGAGGAAGCTGTTTTTCTTAGTGAAAGTTAATCCACCTCTTAACTGGATTAACTCTTATTCATTCATCTCAGCACACTCCTATTTGCCTTTCTAAGTACATATATACTCCCTTCTCTCACCAGTGCAGTAGCAGAGTACATCACAAAAATTAATGAATTTATCTGCACATCCTTGTTTAATGAAGCATCATAATCTGAGGATTAATGACATGCTCAAGGTCCAATACTGTCATACTGTGGGAATTGAGCCCACTGCCCAGGTCTGTTGAGTCATAGTCCAAAGCCATGACCATTCTTCCCTCTGCATGGAAGAGCAGATCTGCAAATGTTGCAGCCTTAGCACCTCAGGGTGAGGCCCCAATAATTCTTATGAACTAAGTCATCCCTGGTCTGTACTTGCTTTTTAAATCTCAAAGTGCAAAAGCATCAATATATTGTGCTTATTATTTAGTAGGTGGCACTCTTCCCTCTGATTCAATATTGATTTGACTCCTTGCTCTCACGTGTTACTAGCAGTCATTGTGATACTGGAGGTGCCTTCGTGTGCATGAGATCTAAACAGAGGCTCGGACCTCTTATGGTCATTAAATATCCCATGGTGCTTTTTACAAGAGTAACTATATTGGCCCTGTGCTAATTAGAATGCTTCCTACCTCACATTCTCTTTATAGAGTCTACTGTTCTTTTAAACTTTCAGTCCTAAATTGTTGTGTAGTAGTGCTGAGCACTTTTTGAAATAAAGGACTTTTCACATTTAGCGTCTGTATATTGATGGGTAAAGTCACCCCATTATAGTTTGCATGTATGCTCTTTTGCTGAGTTTCTAAAGCAATTTGAGATCCTTCTGAATAGATATTTGTTTTGTTTCTAACTTTTCACTTTTGAATCTTATCCTAAAGAAATTAATCTGTATTCTGAACTCACTTACACCTGTTCATATACTCAGGCCCTTTAAAGGGGGGTATGGCAGTCACTTTCCGATTGTATGACCTTAGCTATAAGACATAGATGCCAAGCAACTGTGAGGTAAGGTGGACATAATAGAATTCTTAACACTACTAGTGTCATCTGTTCTATAGAAAATCCATCCTTGATGTTGGCATTGGCATGATACAGATTCATAAGATGCAGGTTCCATCATAGTAGGTGCCTTGAAATCCAGCAAAAGACCACTTGGGGTGTCAAAATGTGTATTTATAGGAAGCACTGATTGCAGGTATCCCATGTGAAACCCAGCCCATGGCAGACTGTGGTATCAGGGACCAACAACAGGCACAAAGTGATTTCAACAGTGAGCAGGGCACAGACTATGGAAGGTGAGGTGACAAAAACAACCAATATTCATCTGAGAAATCTGATATTTTTATGAATATGCTAAAATGGTATGCAACACAAATTTGTCATTTTTGTAGGGTGAATATTGCATTTTATTGTTACACACACAAAATGAGGTGTTACTTTGTCACAAACCAGATTTTTTTTGACAGCTTCACTGGCAGTGAGAATTTCATTGCCTATTAATGGCACCTGCCCACGCAAAAGCAAACAGTTTAAAGTGCCACAATCCAAATTGGTCATTACCAGGATATTTCATGTGTTGCCCTGTCATGTAGAGGAGGAACCCATGGACTTGAATAATGTTCTTCATGATAAACAGTCTTTGTTTGTACAGTCAAAGTCAAATGTACAAATGGATTATCTGATTCCTCATCACAGTCAGCATAGAGCTAGACGTAGAATAGCACAGCAGGGTGCGACCATCATTTCAACAGATGATGCGATCCTAATCCATAACTAGTATGTGTGATTGTCTTTTGTTAAATCACTGCAGTATTGGTGTCCGTAAGCCCTGAAAGCCTACTCACTCCCTAGTTCTCTCCCCCACGCACATCAAATGATGTCAGTGCTCTCTTGATTAGGCTCAGTTGAGTCCAGTCTTACATCATCATTGATGGATACGTTCCAGGCAAGGACGTGTGGGGAGATGCAGAGTCTTGCTGTGTGGTAGTCAGGAAGGTGTTACTAATGTCTGGAGTTTGAGCTCTTCTGGAATGCTGAGAAAAACAGTCTTTTGGCTCTTGTGTTAGAATTAAGCAGTATGGCAGCTAGCTCATGCTACAAAGATATCATGGCCAAAACTACAGAAACTGAGCACTTTGTTAATTAATACATGCTGAAACATTGGACGATGATAAAATATATGCAGTAAAAAAATCTGCTACCTACTGTAACATTTAAAATGAGTGTTCATTTGAATTCAGAGTTTTGAATGTACTCTGACAATGCTATTCATCAGTTCTGTGGTTAGTTTAACACACAATACTCACTTGATGTCATCTGCTGACTATTGCACTCTAAAATGTCTTGTTGAAATAAAATTTTAATCCAACTTTTATCATGTTTAATTTCAGTTTCATCAAATGTCTGCAGTATAATGTCTAAAATTCTGAAATAGCCTGGAAAGAACAAAATTAATTTATTATGTAGCTTTGGTATTAGGATATTGATTGCAAATGATTAAAGGAAATTAGATTTTGGTAGTTTTCTATATCATTCGTTACTAGAATAAACTAATAAATCTATGTTGAGAATATGTGCTTTCACAGGGTGCATGGATCACTTGGGAAAGGACACTATTTACTAATATTTTCATTTTTGTGTTAGTTTTACATTGTTAGACTGAACAATTAATATTTTTTCAGATTTTGAATGCATTTATAGGTTTTCTCCTTGCTCACTGTTTTAAAGAGGTTTGTGAGAAAGTAATACATGTTTAGGTATATCACAGTAAAGCACAATTAGCAGGTACAGCTAATTTTTTATTTTGTCCATATTTGCAAGAAAATCAAAATGGGTATGACATCAGAAGTGCTTAGTGTACCCATAATTATGGCAGATTCCAAGGGCTATCAGCAGTTCAGCAACTGTAAACATTTTTATTGAAGAAGGGGAAAAGACAAAGAAGTCTACTTTTTTTCCCAGGCTTTTCTTCATTCCTTTCCAAAGAGCTGGCACTTCCACACTGAAGAAAGTATCTGTAACAGTCTCACCACAAACATCTCTCTCTGAATGTAACCAGAACTACTACCATATCGATCAGAAATATCTTTCTAGTCTTCTGGAGACACAGAAGGGAAATGAAAGCTGTTTGTAATGTAAAAGATCAGCTATTGCTTTCCTTTATTTAGGCTGCTCAAAATGTTTTCACTATCACAAAAATTTGATACAGTTTTAAAAAAATAAAAAAGGGCATGTTTATCCAGCCTCATCGTTCTCATTCCCATTTCTGTGCCTCCCAAGATATTTCCAGCAGCTACATCAAGTTGTCTGTTTCTAAGCTGAGTGTCTGTTTCTAGGCGGCTGAGGCATGAAGTATTATGTCACTGGTAAAAGCAAAGCATAGCGCAAGCTCTCCATTGTAATTGCTGCTGACTATTGCTGGGTTTCCATTTTAGACAGAGTTTTGCCTGAGAAATGACTGCAGGATTGGTTCCTGTTGTATAATATAGTAAATCTAGGTCATAGATGCCCAGAGGCTTTAAAGTTCAGTCCAACTCCTATTGAAAACCTCTTGCTGGCTTCACTGGGAGTTGGAGCAGAGCCTCAATGCCTCTAAAAGAATTAGTTTATGTAGGCCCAGAGCTGTGAAGTTCCAATTCAGATTTGGATCTAAGCTTTTCCAGACCTGGGAATATTCAGGATAAAAGAATTGATTCAGGTGCATCTCTAATTTTATTTATTTCTGAAAGTTAAACTTTTGCAAAATATAGTTCTGAACTTATGTTTATTTTAAATACTGTATTATGACTGCAGTTCAGTAAATTCTGGAAAACAGAATTGCCAGTTATTTACTTATGAATTGTGGGCCCATTGCCTAAAATTCAGCTATCACTCTATTAAAATATTTTTTTTAAAAAAATTGATTTTTTTACATTTTATTTTAGCTCTTTTAAAATGCACATGGCTCAATACTTGCTGCCACAATTTGCTGGCAAATAGACAGGTATATTCATTGCTCACTATATTTTATATGTTAGCTATAACCAAAGCACCAAATATAAGTTCTGTTGGAGGGAAAGGACAATCTTTTTTGGTCTCTGTACAGTACCTAGCACAATGGCACTAAAAATCTCATAATAATGCTGCTATGCATGTGGGTGTGGATGTGGATGATGTTGCACTCTAGTGACTGGCCCACTGAGATGACAAGGGACCTACTTCTACATCTGTTAATAAAGAAGTTGTCCTTTACCTCAAGTAGTAGAGACTTGTATTTTTGCAGTGCAGATAAAGGAACTGATTTCTAAACCTGGTTCCTCCTTAGATTCATAGATTCATAGAATATCAGAGTTGGAAGGGACCTCAGGAGGTCATCTAGTTCAACCCCCTGCTCAAAGCTTGTGTATGTGTGAATTACATTGTAACTGTCTGTTTCTGCAGAACATGGACATGTTTCTCTAGGTGCTATAAAATATTTTTTAAATGCATTCAGAGCCCCACACTACCTCAAAGAGTTCTACCTTTCATAATAACCAACTGAACAAAAAAAAAAAACCATGCAGCTCATGAAACTCTGATGGACAGTCGGAGGAGCAAGTTTCAAGGACAGGGCATTCTCAGTAAAAGTCCCTACTGCCAACTTGGGATGACAAATTCCAGGTGCTGATGGGCAAAACTTCTCCTTGCCCACAATGGACGTAATCTACTTCAGTGATAGATAGGGAATGAAATGGTCTCTTAACCAGATCTCCAATAATGGAGAGTTTTAAACACTAACACCTTGAATTGCACCTGGAACTAAATAGGTAGCTAATGCAGCATGAAGAGCACAGCTGTTAGCTGCTCAATTTGACCCACCCCTCTCTGAAGGCAGGTAACTATATTATGCACCAGCTGTAGCTTCTGTATGCTTCTCATAGGTTTTCCCCAAGAAACATGCATCACAGTTATTGAGCCTGGAGGTTGCGTATCTCCATGGCCTGGCTGTTTTCTCCAGCAGAGCTTAAAAATGTTCTATTATTGAAAGAGTTAAAAAAATCCCCTTGGAAAAGCTAATTATTACATGCAGATACTTCTTTGTGTGATCAAGGAGGGGACAATTTAATAGGCTCTGTAATACAACCAAGAACAAAATTGCTTTAAAGGAAGTCTCTTGTTGAGTGACAACTCTGTTGCCTGAGCCAATTAGGTCCCAATAAAGAGTGTTGAATTGGCTCCTGCTTTCTCATTAATTATGTTCTGTCACAGACATGGGGCTTGATTTAGCAATTTTGTATTACATTAAGATACTGAAAGGAATGGAACAAATGGCTCACTCTGATAATAGGCATTCTGTACACGGTGTGACATTTACTATCCAGCTGTCCATAAGGCAGCCTAGCACTTCAGTTCAGGGGTTTATTTGTCATTGCTTCAAAGGGACACTCAGCTTTTCACAAAAAAGAAACAGAGAGGCTAATAGATAGGACAAAATGTACTGCTGATATGCTTTATTAGAGATAGGATGCTAGGGTTTTGCTAACAAGCTCATCCGTTGGGACTAAGCCGAGTTTGCTGTCAATCATCCTACACACAAAAGCACACTAGTTAACAAGGAGAAATGAATTACAGACACTTATTCCTGCCTGTAGGATCACAAATACACCAATCTGTGAAAGAGGCACAAACTCACGAGACAAACTACATATTTGTCAATAACCTCCTAGAAAGAACCCTAGTAATTCTTTGAAGACCTTTGATTTAGTTTCCCTCTAAAATACGTGTATAGGAAATGTTTTAGTTACCATGACATTTTTCCTTTGTTACTTGTACAAATTTTCATCACATTAAAAACAGAAAACTGAGGAGGTCTTCAAATGTTGTAGTAGGTATATACACTGCTTTTTATACCAAGCCACAGGGGCTGCCGCTGTTGTAATATTCATTAAGAGCAACAGAAAATTAAATCTTTAAACTTTAGGTTCAAGCCTTCATCCATCCATGTGGAGAGCATAATCTAAATCCTGGTTTATATCTTATATGGTAATTAAAGTAGCAGGATTTTTTTAAACTATGTTCTTTATTCCACTTGTGTGTGTGTGTGTGTGTACACACACACACACACACACACACACACACACACACGGAATAAAGAATGTGTGTATGTACACATGCAAGAGGAGATCTGATCCTATGGGGGGTTTGCCTGTGTTGAGTTTGCAAGTTCAGACCCAGTGCATATAAGGGTGTATACAAATAGGTATGAATGAGCATGAATGTGTGTGAATATAATGGTTTCAACTATTTTGAAAAAAGATACTATCCTCATCCTATCAATATATCAGCATTTATAATGTATTATGTCCACAGCACTGTGTAAATAGTTCTTTAAACCTATACATAACTTGTTCATTGAGAACTAATAGCTCTTACAAGTATGGGACTCATCTTGCAAATCTTTAATTGCATGTACAAAGGCTTTCAAGATCAGGCCTTAATATGCAATGAGCAAAGAAAGACTGGAGGCTGATGTCACTACAGGGACAGAGTTAAGTTGTTTTGTCATTGTGTAGATAGTGCAGCATATGGGGAATGTTAATACTGTGTGATGTTTGGTGTCGGATGTATGCCTAACCTTAGTAGTGATTTCCATAGTTTTTAATATTTGGGGTTTCAAATTTAAACTGTAATTTTACAAAGTTGTTTGGAATACCACTTCTAAACCTTAACTCTCAGCCAACCAATTTGTTGTTTGGTAATATTTATATAGTCAATATTTTTGTGGCATCTATAGCTAGATTTCCCCATTCCTTCAAATCATTAAAATTCTTCATCTTTTCAATGAGGTAAAATAGGTTACCTTCTGGAGGTAGAAAAGAGGGGAATGTTGAGGCCAGGGACCTGGATAGATTCATAGATCCCAAGGCCAGAAGGAACCATTGTGATTATCTGGTCTGACCTCCTGCATAATGCAGTCCAGAGAACTTCCCCAAAATAATTCCTGCAACATATCTTTTAGAACAATATCTAATCTTGATTTAAAAAAAGGTAAGTGGGAGAATCCACAACCCTGGGTAAATTGTTCCAAATGTTAATTACTCACAATTAAAAACGTATGCTTTATTTCCAGTCTAAATTTGTCTAACTTCAACTTCCGGCTGTTGGATCATGTTATACTTTTCTATGCTAGATTGAAGATCCCATTATCAAATACTTGTTCCCCATGCAGGTACTTATAGACTGTGATCAAGTCACCCCTTAACCTTTGCCCTATTAACCTAAATAGAATTATGGAGCTCAATCTACCACAATAAGGTAGGTTTTCTAACCATTTAGTCATTCATAGAATCATAGAATATCAGGGTTGGAAGGGACCTCAGGAGGTCATCTAGTCCAACCCCCTGCTCAAAGCAGGACCAATCCCCAATTAAATCATCCCAGCCAGGGCTTTGTCAAGCCTGACCTTAAAAACCTCTAAGGAAGGAGATTCTACCACCTCCCAGGTAACACATTCCAGTGTTTCAACACCCTCTTGGTGAAAAAGGGTTTCCTAATATCCAACCTAAACCTCCCCCACTGCAACTTGAGACCATTACTCCTTGTCCTGTCGTCTTCTATCACTGAGAATAGTCTAGAACCATCCTCTCTGGAACCACTTCTCAGGTAGTTGAAAGTAGCTATCAAATCCCCCCTCATTCTTCTCTTCTGCAGACTAAACAATCCCAGTTCCCTCAGCCTCTCCTCATAAGTCATGTGTTCCAGACCCCTAATCATTTTTGTTGCCCTTCACTGGACTCTCTCCAATTTATCCACATCCTTCTTGTAGTGTGGGGCCCAAAACTGGACACAGTACTCCAGATGAGGCCTCACCAATGTCGAATAGAGGGGAACGATCACGTCCCTCGATCTGCTAGCTATGCCCCTACTTATACATCCCAAAATGCCATTGGCCTTCTTGGCAACAAGGGCACACTGCTGACTCATATCCAGCTTCTCGTCCACTGTCACCCCTAGGTCCTTTTCCGCAGAATTGCTGCCTAGCCATTCGGTCCCTAGTCTGTAGCGGTGCATTGGGTTCCTCCGTCCTAAGTGCAGGACCCTGCACTTATCCTTATTGAATCTCATCAGATTTCTTTTGGCCCAATCCTCCAATTTGTCTAGGTCCCTCTGTATCCTATCCCTGCCCTCCAGCGTATCTACCACTCCTCCTAGTTTAGTATTGTCCGCAAATTTGCTGAGGGTGCAATCCACACCATCCTCCAGATCATTTATGAAGATATTGAACAAAACCGGCCCCAGGACCGACCCCTGGGGCACTCCACTTGACACCAGCTGCCAACTAGACATGGAGCCATTGATCACTACCCGTTGAGCCCGACAATCTAGCCAACTTTCTACCCACCTTATAGTGCATTCATCCAGCCCATACCTCTTTAACTTGCTGACAAGAATACTGCAGGAGACCGTGTCAAAAGCTTTGCTAAAGTCAAGAAACAATACATCCACTGCTTTCCCTTCATCCACAGAATCAGTAATCTCATCATAGAAGGCGATTAGATTAGTCAGGCATGACCTTCCCTTGGTGAATCCATGCTGACTGTTCCTGATCACTTTCCTCTCATGTAAGTGCTTCAGGATTGATTCTTTGAGGACCTGCTCCATGATTTTTTCCGGGGACTGAGGTGAGGCTGACTGGCCTGTAGTTCCCAGGATCCTCCTTCTTCCCTTTAAAGATTGGCACTACATTAGCCTTTTTCCAGTCATCCAGAACTTCCCCTGATCGCCACGAGTTTTCAAAGATAATGGCCAATGGCTCTGCAATCACAGCCGCCAATTCCTTTAGCACTCTCGGATGCAACTCGTCCGGCCCCATGGACTTGTGCACGTCCAGCTTTTCTAAATAGTCCCTAACCACCTCTTTCTCCATTCTTGTGGCTCTTCTTTGAATCCTGTCCAATATATCAACATCCTTCTTGAATTGTGGGCACCAGAACTGGGAATAGTATTCCAGTAGAAATCACACCAGTGCCAAATACGGAGGTAAAATAACTTCTCTACTCCTATTCGAGAGATCCAAGGATCACATTAGCACTTATGGCCACAACATTGCACTGGGAGCTCATGTGAACTGGTTATCCACCAACCCCAACCCAGTCTTCTTCACAGTCATTCCTTCCAAGGATAGAGTCCCCTATCATGTAAGTATGGCCTATTTTGTTTATTCCTAGATATATGGATATGCATTACATTTAGCCGTATTAAAACACATATAATTTGCTTGCACCTAGTTTACCAAGCAATCCAGATGTCTGTATCAGTCATCTGTCTTCTTCAATATTTTGCACAAAAATTGAAGGGGTGTTATCTGCAAACTTTGTCAGTGTTGATTTTATATTTCCTTCCAGATCATTGATAAAAATGTTGGCTAGCATAGAGCCAGAATCAATCCCTGCAGGACCCCATTTCTTAGCATATGCACAAAAATGTGCCTCAAGTGGCACATGACCCGGATTCATCACTGAATTTGGTCTGCTGCTTGGATCATTAGCTTCCCCGTCTTAGGCTGGGAACTGACAGGGAGTGCAGTGTGAATGCTGATCCATGCCCCCCAGAATTTCACTTGAAACACATCCATCTGATTATTCCCTGTTTAAAATTATATTTTGAAACCTATCAGCCAGATTTTAATGCTTTTAATGTGTGCCATGTTAATTTTATTTTAATTTTTTAATCAAAATGCCATGCAGTATTAAGTCAATGCCTGACAGAAGTCTATTTTGTAAACATTATTACCTTTATCAACCAAATGTGTAATCTCAAAAAAGATATCAGGTCAGTTTGCCAGAATCTATTTTCCTAAACCCATTTTATTAGCATGAATTACATTATCCTCCTTTAATTCTTTATTGATTGATTCCCATATCAGCCAATCCATTATCTTGCCAGGGATTGATTTTAGACTGATAGGCCCTCTTCTGTCCCTTCTCAGTCTGGTCATCAGTGATGCAGTCTTCTCTGCAGCTGCGTTCCTGTATCTGTTCACCTCACAAGTTCTGTGACACCATTTCTAATCCCAGCTGAAAGTTCCTGCCTATATCCTCATTTCTGTTTCTGTGGATGATAATAGCAATTCTGCAGAATGTTTTTCCAGGGATAAAATCTGTTTAAAAAGACAAGTAGGATAAGGCTCCAGTCCTGCTTTTATGCAATCAGTGGCAAAGATCTGCCAGACTTTAATGGGAATAGGATTGGTATTGTATTGCGGTGCAAGATACTGGCATTCTTTAGGGGAACATTGCTAGGTGTTTGCAGGAAATAACGGGTGCACATCTCTGGAAAGACACTGAACTAAAATGTGTCTTAGTTATATCAACTCTGAGGTTGCTGAGACCAGGTGCAGCATTGTCACTAAGCTGGAGCACCAGCAGCAGGTGGTCCAGCCATTTTGTAGTACAGGCAGAATACTCAGGAATGCTGTTAAGAGACTATTCCTTAGTTTTCTGGCTCATGGGTCATGGTTACACATGGTGATACTCTGGGCAGGGGTCAGTATCCACTAAAATCTATTAATAATTATTATCCTTTACTCCCAGAGGCTTTCTGAGGACACTACAGGACTCTCCCCCCGAAAAAAAAACAACAACATCAGAATTGTCTTCATCCATGGCCTGTTCAGAAATCAAGGTGATCCACCACCTGAAGCCTGTGTGTTTTATTGTCAGTGACTGGGTGGGCATGGATTACTCTGTCTGGTCAGTAGTCTCCCATGTTTAAGAAAGATAAATTCAAACTGGAACAGATGCAGAGAAGGGCTATTAGGATGACCTGAAGAATGGAAAACCTACCTTCTGAGAGGAGACTCAAAGAGTTTGGCTTGGTTAGCCTAACCAAAAGAAGGCTGAAGGGAGATATGATTGCTCTCTACAAATACATCAGAGGGATAAATATCAGGGAATGAGAAGAGTTATTTAAGTTAAGCACCAATGTGGACACAAGAGCAAATGGATGTTAACTGGCCAGCAACAAGTTTAGACTTGAAATTAGACAAAGGTTTCTAACTATCAGAAGAGTGAAGTTCTGGAACAGCCTTCCAAGGGGAGAGTAGAAGGGAAAAAAAAAACACTAACTTCAAGACTGAGGTTGATAAATTTATGGAGGGGATGGTATGATAAGACTGCCTTCAATGGCACATAGCCGATCTGTCAGCTTGCAGAAAATATCTCCAATGGCTGATGATGGGGAAGGCTCTGAGGGAGGGCTCTAGATGGTGAGGGCTCTGAGTTATTACAGAGAATTCTTTCCCATGTCTCTGGCGGTAGATCTTGTCCACATGACCACACGCTGGCTCCTATGTAGTATGTGGAGGTGTGGTTCCCGGCCAATGGGAGCTGCAGGGGTGGCGCCTGTGGACGGGGCAGCATGCAGAGCTGCCTGGCTGTGCCTCAGAGCTGGCAGAGGGACATGCTTCCAGGAGCTGCTTGTGATAAGTGCCAGAGTCTGCATCCCTGAGCCCCCCCTGTACCCCAATCTCCTGCCACAGCCTTGATCCCCCTCCCACCCTCTGAACCCCTTGATCCCAGCCCAGACCCCCCTCTTCAACCCCAAGCCCTGCACCCCTAGACAAAGCGCTCATCCCCCCTGTACCCCAATAGCCTGCCCCATCCCTGATCCCCCTCCTTCCCTCTGAACCCCTCGGTCCCAGCCTGGAGCCCCCTCCTGCACCCCAGAGCCTGTACCCTAAACTCCTAATTTCTGGTCCCACCCCAGAGCCTGTACCCCCAGCCGGAGCCCTCACCCCCTCCTGCACCCTTACCCTCAATTTTGTGAGCATTCATGGCCTCCCATACAATTTCCATACCCCGACATGGCCCTCAGGCCAAAACGTTTGCCCACCCCTGCTTTAAGTCATGATTTGAGGACTTCAGTAACTCAGCCAGAGGTTAGGAGTCTATTACAGGAGTGGGTGAGTGAGGTTCTGTGGCCTGCAATGTGCAGGAGGTCAAATTAGATGATCGTGATGGTTCTTCTGGTCTTAAAGTCTGACTCTATGAGTAGCATTCCAAATGTCCTTATGACACACAGAGTCAGTGTCCTCCTTCATGTTGTTTAGATGTCTTTTCTTTCTCTTCTAAGACTGACCCTCAGGGATAATTGTGATGTATTACCTGTGTGCAGATCTTATTACTGTTGATGTGGCAGGATGCCCACCGCTTCTTGTTTGAAATCTAAATATTTTTCCTACTTACACTGGGGTTACATCCCCATTGTACTATTTCTTCTGTGCTAGTTTCTTGGTGTTTTTAGTGACTACTTCAGGCTTCTGTTTCGTTCAAGAAGCTTGTTAGATGATGGCTCCAAGGTATTTGTCCTTCTGCCCATAAATCTGGGAATCCTAATAAAAGCATTGTGTAATGTGTTGTGATATTCTAACAAAACTAAATAGGGGTCCTTTGGCTCTGCCAGGCCCTGTTGTGTTTGTTTTGTATCAAGTACTTTGCTATTTCTACTAACTACCTAATTTGACTGCATACTTAAGGCTTGATGTGCGTGGCTTGAACTGATATATCAAATACTAATTTCTGCAATCAGTCACACTTGAATTGTGGGCCTCTGCTATTAATTATCTGGAATCCCATGAGTGAACTGATTTATAATGTGATGTTACATTTTTATTCTATATATTGCACAACAGCTCAATTTAAAAAAGAATCAAGTAGTAATCCAATAGTAAGAGGCAATCTTTCCTGTTTAATTCAGAAACCTTTGCACCAACATTGGGTCAAGGGCAATCAGGAATTTCATGTGGTTCTTTCACATTTAAATTTCCTTTATTTATTTCAGATTTAACACTCATATATTTATCATTGATGGTAGTAATCAGGCCTGGCCAGAATAAGAGATCTCGGGGTCTATTCTTACATTTCCAAGTGCTTCTAAAGTCCTTAATGAGGTATTTGAGAAACCCACCTTTCCTGCCCCTCGTAGGTAACTGAGGTGGGCCAGGATGATCCACCTTTGCTTTCTGGCCTGAGGTTCTGTCTGAATTGAATTCTGAGGGGCAGGGCATTCTCAGTGTAGAGACCAAATATGCATTCCCCTGCCTGGCTGCCAAAAATCCGTGGGTGGATGCCTAAGACCTTATAAAGTTATACTGGTATAAGCTAAGGTGTGAATTTAAACTGATAAAGTTATATGCGTATTGCTCCCTATGTGGGCACTTCTTCTGATACAAGCATGTGTGTGTTTATTTTATTTTAAACTTGTTTCTCTGGAAGGGGTTTACTATAAAAAATCCATTCTTATTATGGAATAAGAGTGCCACATGGGGAGTTCTGCTGGTATAACTATACTGGTTTTACTATACTGATCTAATGATGTATATAACAACTTTCTGGATTGTCACTGTCTTGTGTCACTCTGAAGCCTAGAATGTCTTGAGTCAGCGTGAAGTGATGGCAACAGTCACATGGTTTTTGTTTAGAATATCACAAGGTTCAATAATCACCAGGATTTGTTGTCTGTTACCTCCAGTTTAAGTTCTCCGCAATTTGGACTTTACAAATTACTCCTGTGAGGTTTACTGCTAGAAGGCATCTTCAACAAGGCATATCTAAGCCATGCCAAGCATCCTAGATCTCCCCGATACCAGAGAGAACTCGGCAATCATCTTACTCTACAGCTAACTGCATGTAACGGTTTCATTGTTTGTGTGAGGCAGACTTCACAGAGGGTGGATTACTTGGCCCAAAAGCCACACCCATGCAACAGCACAGACTTTCAGCTCCCAGTACTGGTATAAGTGGTAAAATTTTCCCGGATAGACCGACCCTAAGGCTTAGTGCAAAGATTTCTTGGGTTGGGGATCAGTTTAACTTGGACCATTTTGCCACCCTTTTCCCACCAATCTGTTTATTGGGACTGCTTTTTACCCAGTTTGAATGCTGTTCTCCACTGAGTCCAGTTTAATTTATTTAATATTTGATTTATATGTGAGGCCTGTCATTTAAAGACATTTGAAAAATTAATAATCTAGATTTTATATAAAGTGTTAAAAAATACAGCTCACCCTATCTTTCATGGAATCCTTGAGTAACAAACAGAAGCTGTCTTGGAATTTGCTCTGCAGGACTGTAGGATGGAAGTTAAATGGAGTCCAGGACCCTCTACTGAAAGTATCCTGCCCTGTTCCTCAGAAATTCATATCTAGAAACCCTCAGCTTAAGCATCCTGATTGATCTCACCTGTCATGGCAAAGTACAAGGGAGAGGAGGCCTCTACATTTTTCTGGACCTGAACCAGAAAGTGCTTTATAGATCAAAAAATCAACATCTTCAACAGGATCCGGAAACTGGAAGTCAGCGCAGCCTTTAGATAACTCAGGATATATAAAATATTAAAATTTCTGTTAGTAGATTCGTTGTGTGCCAGCCAAAGTTTCCAAGTGGCCTTTAATTGTAACTTCATGTTTAGTCCATTGCAGTAATCCAGTCTGGAGGTGACAATGGGATAGATAACTGTGGTCAGGTGCACATCTTATTATAGTCTTCTAGTCAGACAGATAGTGGGGGGAAAAAAAAAGCAATCTTGGCAGCACTGCACTCTAGCCTGCCAGAAGCAACTAGAGAACCATAAGACCCCTACTGTATTAGCCAAAGTTAAACATGGGTGAGCACGTGCCCTCTCTTCCATTCTAGTGGTTCCCATAGCACACAAGCATTACCTCGGTCTTATCTGGGTAGAGCTTCAAGCAGCTAGTTCTTGTCTATGTGGCAAGTCAAAGACTGGGAAAGCAAAGTGAACAACATACCGTCTATCTTGGCTGCAACATAATGCTTCTCATGAGTATCTTGAGTATACGTTGTCAGTATACAATACATTACAAGCTGAAGATGGGCCCAACCTGCAGAGGTCTGATTCAGATCTCAAACCTACCAAAATCTAGCCATGTACTGATGCTGGTTTTGGGTTGGTCCATTCTGTGGCAGGTCTCAAAGATATTTCTTAAGCACAAAAATTTATAGTTTGTGAACTGATTCAGAGAACCAGAGCGGATTGTATTTCTTAAAAACTAAATTATTTTACTAAATAGCTAAATAATGAGCTTCCAAATGATTTTTAAATAACTATTTAGATACTGATTCATACAAGTTATTTCCACACATGTAGCAAGCTGTTATTTCCTTTGTGTGAGTTTTGATGAATGATTCAAAATGATGAGTCAAAAAAAGAAAAAAGTTCAAGATTTATATAATCACAAGATAGGTACAAAGCAGCCCATTTGAAATGACTGAAGTGCCAAAGGATCATAGTTATTTAAAGAAATGAATGAAAGTAGGTCTGCATTCTCTAGATTAAAACAGTACATGCACAAGGGGGCTTGCTGAGTTACAAAACCATCACAAAGCAGCAGGCCAAGTATAGAGAGTGTTGTGATGTATTTAATAAAAATCATGCAAGTCACAGAAAAAAAGAGAAAAGAGGAAAATATTTTCTTTAGCTGTTTCAGGCCAAGAAATAAATAGGTTTGAGGAGAGTGTGTGTGTGTGATTTCCCTGCCTCCTCTCCACAAAACAATCACTGATAGATAACATGAAGCTATTTGAACTTGTCTAAAATGCTGGTATTATAGAAGTGTTATAGTTAGTGTTATGACAGATGAAAGTAAACCAAGTTTAGCAATCAAAACGATGTGTCATAAAGCCCTAATATACACAAATATTATGCCCAATGGCCAATAATTTATTCTTGGCTAGTTTAAACATTTTGTCACAAAACACTTAGTTTTCTAAGTATGGGGGAGGGGGGGTGTTAAAGTTTTGTCTCTGATGTTCTCCTCTAATTTCTTCAAAGTTTTATTTTAAAATAGTTCAGACAACAGAAGGTCACCATATCAAAAAACCTATAGAGGCACCAGTCCAACAGAGTCCCAGCTATTTGTAAATGTTGCCCAAGAATATAAGATCTAATGCCAACAGAGATCCATGTTGCGTTTGATCTCCAAACTGCTCAGAAGAATTAGGCATAATGCCAACTCTCATCCTTCCTATAGGGGAGCTTTATTTAGTCATTGCATTCCAGCCCCCATATAGTTCTTTGTATCTTATTATGACAACTCTTCAGATGAACATGCATATCCAGATCAGAGCCTAAACAAAATATTCAGACTAAAATCACGTTTACAAATATCTTAACCTGCAATAAATACAGTATATCCTCCTTTTGCAAATGAATTAGGAAGGATGAGTAAAATGTTCAAAAGCTCCTTAGTTGCTGTTTGTACATGTTCCCCAATGTGTGTGCACAGAACGGCCCCAGGCTGGGGAAAACAACCACTTGTTACCCCACCTAGTGGTTACTCCTAAATTCTCTGATCAGCTGTCAGATTCCAACCACCACTGAATCTTTGGTTCCCATCATTCCATCTGCTTCTCACAGGGCTCAGTGATAATTGAGCCTTGCAAAGTTCTGAACAAAAAAAGATCTCCCAACCAGGCTTGTAGTTTCCATCTTTTCACACTGCCTTTAAAAGGTTTTGAGTGACACATTCAGTGACAATCCTGGAAGCTGATTAGACAAGAATTATGAGATGTGGTATGGCACTTAGATACCAGAGGGCACCTGAGAAAAACTGATACTACTTGCCCTGATTAGTAGTATTTTATAAATATTGCTGAGGAGTTTGTGAATATCTATGAAGGCTAAATTAATTATCAGTCCTCTGGTTTTGATGTGGTTCTGTGGACACAGATATTGCAACAAAAGCAAGCTCGTCCTTCCCCCCAGAATTTGCCTCTAGTGCAGACTTTGCTGTGGACATCTGTTCCTCTGCTCTGCCTGCATCTCACAAGGCTGGGCTGGAAAAAATTACACCGACCGCCACTTTTTCTCTGCCTAGATTGAGAATTAGGCAGGACAAACAGTGTTTGGTCCAATTCTGCTAGCATTAGCTGTCTGGCCACCCAATCTTTGCTAGTGGAGAATAAGCTTTTGAAACCTGCCCATTCCCAACTCCCCCACTGACCACATAGGAGGAACAAGAAAAGAATGGTCCTCCTGTCAATAAGAAAAAGTCCCTATAAATCTCCCCAGAACACCAGATATTCCCCTCTCAAGAACCATGAAGATTATGATAAAATCCCAGTACCCAGGAAGAGGGGCCAAAAATTTAATCAAAGCACTGGGATTTTTATCAACATTACATTTTTGACAAGTTTTAATTTGGGGTGGTAAGAATGGCCTGGGACAAGATTCAGTTGTGGTTTTTACTGAATTATACATCACCATATCAACTGTTATTCATCTCCTTTTAAAAAACGAAGTTTCTATTGAATTACACTTCTCCATGAAGTCTACACAGCCATAGAGATTTCAGTTTAATTTAAATTCATTTAAATACTTTTGGGGTTTTAGCTAAATCTATAAAAGCAGGTAAAGTCTTCTGACAGACTGCCACTCTGTCCTCCTACAGTTGCAGCTCCAATAAGTATGAATGATGACCACCCCACTAAAGAGTAAGGCCCAACCCTGCTGAGCCTTCTATGCTTGCTTCACTTTATGCAATTGATTTCAAGGGGCCTATTAATGTGCATAAGGTTAAGCATGTGTAACTCTTCGTAGGAAGATTCATAGGAAAAAGGTAGCTCCAGGTAGTTTTGCAGAGTAGTGTCCTTAATACAACTTCCATTACTCTTCCTATGTGGAATGAAGATGTTATATGGCTCAACTTATGTATGGAATGGGGTTTTTTTGTTTTGGGTTTGTTTTTTGAGATCACACCAAGCACAGGGAAAAAAACCTTCTGCCTTTTAAATGGTTTTAATGTTGTTTTTATAGGCAACTCCTACTGATATTATCAAGAAAGAAAAATGAAAACTTAGTTACCCACAGTTTTCACCAAAACTTGTGGTGATGAGTGAGTTGGGATAACTCATTATACATGATGCACACACCTCAAGTATTACAACAGCCACAGCTAATACTTTGAAAAAGACCATTCTTTTGACGGAAAAGATGAGGGTGTGACCCTCACCTTGCTGACTTTAGCCAAATTCTACATTTGTTGATATAACTGTTAAAATAGTAGAGTTTAGGAGAATGAAAATGGTGAGCATTTTAGGTACTTATATGACCCCCATTAACATAGTATCTGAGTTTGTCACAAACTTTAGTGTTTATCCTCACAATATCCCTGTGAGGTGGGGAAGTGCTCTCATCCCCATTTCACAGTGGGGGCACTGAGAAACAGACTAGAGGCCAGACTTTTGAACGTATTTCGGTATCCAACTCCCATTGAAATTGATGTAAGCTAGGCACCTGCCTTTAAAACCCTGGCCCTAAGTGACTTACCCAAGATCACACAGGAAATCTGTGGTGGAGCAGGAAATGGAAGCCAACTCCCACACATCGTATACCGTATCCACTGGACTAGCCTTCTCTTCCTAAGCAACACTCTTAAAGGATTCACAATAGTAAAGATTTAAAATAAAAAACAGAACAAAATACTTTTTGTACAGGATATAAACATTCATGCTTCAAAGCATAAACCAAGCTCTAATTAATGGGGTGAGGAAGAAACTTTCCCAGTGAGCAGGATATTCTGTAAACTACCTACTGCAGTTCTTTCTTGAACCTTCCTCTGAAGCAGGAACAGGTCTGAACGGGTATGGAAATTCCTATGTTCACCCTTGTCAAATCTCCTCAGTAACATCAGTTCCTGGACCAGGCACTACCCTAAACTGAAACATTTTTTGCACGTAGAAATCAAGTTTAAAATTTTCAAAAGTGTCTGGTGATTTGGGGTATTTCTATATTTTAGTTGCCCCAGTGGAGACACCTCAATGGACCTGAGCATCCATGACTCCCATTGACTTCAGCTGGACTTGTGGATACTCCACACTTCTGAAAATCAAGCCTTAGGCATCTCAAACTGGGCATGAAAAAACAGAAGCGCCAAAAATCATTGGTCAGCTCTAGAAATAACTTAGGGCACACATGAAGTATATTGTCAATGTGTTTTGGTGCATGGGAAACTTCAGTTCAGAGCTATGATTGGTTGTTTTTATAATTTTTCTTTCCATTCTTTTTTCTCTGTTCAAGCTCAAACTATGAAAAAGGAAATAAGTAATAATTTGGGCTATGAGGGGGAATCAAAAGGCGCCACCATGGTTTTTGATTCCTCTTTTTTAAAAATGAATGATACAATTTGTGTCATGACAGGTTTAGAGGTACAGTAATTGCTTTAGAAAATAGTCTAGGCTAACTTATCCGTATGGCTGCTGATAAGTTCCTAATGAAACTGTCCCATTAAATCTGGGCTGGTTTTTCCTACCATATAGTACGTTTAATCATAATGGTTCATGAAAACTGAGTGTGGGTAAGTGAATGGGCCACTTCAACTGTTAGTCTGATGGTTGCGGAGATGGAAATGAAGCCACATTAACACCGATAAAAATGTCATTAATGTTAACTACTGCAATATACCCTGAGTCCTCAGTCATTGATTTCAAGTAGCTACTGCCTGATTGCTACATAGCTGATACTTGAGCTGTAGTTGAAATTTTTTGCATGCAAATAAGCATTGTCGCAAACTCATTAGTATTGCATTTTCTCAGCTGCTAGTTGCGAGACCGATTTTTTGTCATCAATTCAGACACTACAGAATTGAGCTGACGGGATAGCATTAGTGCAACAGTGGGATAGCAGTGTGTCCAAGCCAGCCATGCTGTTTCAGTTGCAATTCAGCCTTTCTGGCAGCCCAGTGATATTATGGGAGAAAAGGTCAAACTCCCATCGTTCCTTGGAGAATCTCTGAGAAGTCAGCAGATCCTGGCATCATTTCCTAGTCCTTTTCTCAAAATGGAAGCCAGGATAAATGCTCTGCACTTGCTTACTCTGAAAGAAAGGTTGCTGCTGGAGTTCTTGAAAAGCACTAGCAAGATGGCTGCAGTGAGTCAATGGAGGGAGTTCAGGCAATAGCTGTGGGGAGCCAGAAACCTCTAGTCAATGGAGTTTTTGTTGCCAACAGTCATGCCCCTAGGATAGCTGGGTCTGTGCAATACTTGTCAGTGATGCTCCCCAGGTAGAGCATGACTTTTGATTCCAAACAATCACTGGGGAAACCGAGTTGTTCTCATGACCTGGGTTGGGAATGGTAGCTTTATAACTTTAGAAGGGGAAGATGACATTTCTGTACCTCTGTGGTGAGTTTGCACTGACATTGCAGTGCCAAAACACCAGGATGATAGCACCTCTGCCCATAGAAAAGAGTTGCAATTTCTCTGTGGACACTAGATTGTTTGTTATCTGAGCACCAGTTTATGGGTGGGAAGTCCCTGGTGGGTGCTATTGTCATAGAGATGTGCACAGTAATGCATACTTTGATTAACTTGAACACATGCTCCTACAACAATGTACCAGAGATCACTGAGCAGTTTAAACAGTTGGGGTACCTGACCAAGCACAAGCCCTTTGATAAGGCATAAGAACAGCTATTCTGGGTCAGACCAATGGTCCATCTACCCCAATAGTGGCCGGTACCAGAAGTTCCAGAGGGAATGAACAGAATAGGGCAATCATCCAGTGATCCATTCCCTGTTATCCAGTCCCAGCTTCTGGCAGTCAGAGATTTAGGGACACCCAGAGCATGAGGTTGCATCCCTGACCATCTTGGCTAATAGCCATTGATGCACCTGTCATCCATGAATTTATAGAATTCTGTTTTGAACACAGTTATACTTTTGACCTTCACAACATCCCTGGCAACGACTTCCAAAGGTTGTCTGTGCTGTGTGAAGTACTTCCTTCTGTTTGTTTTAAACCTGCTGCCTATTAATTTCATGATCCCTGAAATCTTATGTTCTTATGTTATGTGAAGAGATAAATAACTCTTTTATTCGCTTTCTCCACACCATTTGTAATTTTATAGACATCTATCATGTCACCCCTTAGTCGTTTCTTTTCTAAGCTGAGTAGTCCCAGCCTCTTTCATTTCTCCTCATATGGAAGCTGTTCCATACCACTAAATTTTTGTTGCCCTTCTCGGTCCCTTTTTCCAATTCTAATATATCTTTTTTTTGAGATGGGGTGACATGATCTGCATGCAGAATTCAAGGTGTGGGATTTATAGAGTGACATTATGTTTTCTGTCATATTATCTATCTGTTTCTTAATGGTCCCTAACATTCCGTTAGCTTTTCCAACTGCCGCTGCACATTGAGCAGATGTTTTCTGAGAACTATCCATGATGAATCCAAGACCTTTCTTCTGAGTAATAGTTAATTTAGATCCCATCATTTTGTATGGATAGTTGGGATGATGTTTTCCAATGCACATTACTTTGCATTTATCAAAATTGAATTTCATCTGCCATTTTGTTGCCCAATCACCCAGTTTTGTGAGATCCTTTGCAACTCTTTGCAGTCAGCTTTGGACTTAACTATCTTGAGTAATTGTGTATTGTCTGCAAACTTTGCCACCTCACTGTTTACCCCATTTTCCAGGTCATTTATGAATGTGTTGAACAGCACTTGTCCCAGTAGAGATCCTTGAGACCCAGCTATTTACCTCTCTCCATTCTGAGAACTGGCCATTTATTCCTACCCTTCCCCCCCATCCCGCCCCCAATATATTTTAACCAGTTACCAATACATGAGACCTTCCCTCTTATCCCATGACGGCTTACGAGCCTTTGGTGAGGGACCTTGTCAAAGGCTTTCTGAAAGTCCAAGTACACTATATCTGCTGGATTATATTTGTCCACATGCTTGTTAATCCACTCATAGAATTCTCATTGATTGGTGAAATAGGATATCCCTTTACAAAAGCCATGTGACTCTTCCCCAATGTGCTGTGTTCATCTATGTCTGATAATTCTGTTCTATACTATTGTTTTAACGAATTTGCCTGGTATTAAAGTTATGTTTACCAGTCTGCAATTGCCAGGATCACCTTTGGAGCCTTTAAGAAAAAAATCTGTGTTACATTAGCTTTCCTCCAGTCCTCTGGTACAGAGGCTGATTTAAGCAATAGTTTACATACCACAGTAAATAGTTCTGCAATTTCATCTTTGAGTTCTTTTGGAACTCTTGGGTGAATATCATCTCGTCCTGATGACTTACTGTTTGATTTATCAGTTTGTTCCAAAACCGCTTCTACTGACACCTCTATCTGGGACAGCTCCTCAGGTTTATCACCTAAAATGAATGGCTTAAGTGTGGGAATCTTCCTCGTGTCTTCTGCAGTAAAGACCAATGAAAATAATTCATTTAGTTTCTTCTCAATTACTTTGTCTTCCTTGAGTGCTTCCTTAGAACCTTGATCATCCAGTGGCCCCACTGATTGTGTGGTAGGCTACCTGCTTTTGATATAACCCATGACCACTTTTGACTACCTGTTCCACCCCAGTAAGTCCAACACTACTGTCTCAGTCCTGTCTGAGCTCCCCTTGGTAGATGCTCACCAGGTTGCTGTGTTTGGACCCACGTTCTGGATCCATGGTCCTCTAAGCTCTCTTGGGCCCGGTCAGGCTCCAGCCAGGGTCTCTGGCTCTGGCTTCCCAGACATTTTTTGTATGGTGCCACTTCTAGGGAATGGGGTCCCTTAGTGAAGTTTCCCTGGTCCCCAGAATCAATTCTTACCACCCCAAGACACCATAGTTGCTCAAGCATACCCTCCTCAGAACTCCATCCCCATGGGTACTCCATTTTTTAATTCAACCCTTCAGGAGACATGATCGTTGATGCAAGTAATGCACACAGACTCTGCACAGGAATTTCTAAACCAAATGCATGTTACTCAGACAAATCACAAGAGATATACAGATCTAGGTAAAAATAAATTGCATAAAAAAACCCCCTTCTTGATGGTTTTCACTACTTCAAGAGCCTTTTGGGTTTTGGTCAGTCCTTTCGGTGTCCCAAGACCCTCCTTCCTCCCTCCTCCTCAGATTTTCCTTTTTTGTCTGGCTGGTAAGAGAGCAGAGCTTGTCCTTTTATAACTTCCTGTCCCTTCTGACATGTAACCCTCCTGGTCAGACTCAAAGCCCGCCCCCCCCTCCGGTGATCTGTTGCTTGGTTACTGGCCACCTTAAGCCAAACAGGAAAAACTGGGTTACTGCCATTTTGCCCACACTCTTTAGCATACCCATTGTATTACCAGGGCAATGTCATTCAGAGTAAATGACCTTAATTTCTCATAATTGTTAGCCCTGTGTCAACACCTCTTGGAATTTCAGTCCAATATGGAGGCAGAAAGATAACTAGGAAGGCACAGAACAGTCTCCCAATCAAAATGGTGCTCATAGTACAAAATGGAGTTTGTAGTTTGATGTAGATACATAAACACATACTAAACCACCACAAGTACACTAACAGAAAGGAGTAATGCTCAGTGATGACACATCTTAGTTTCATTGTAGAAGGCTCCTGAATGTGCACATGGGTGTCCAAACTAGAATTTCAAACAAACTTAATATTGCAAGAGCAGGTGGAAGGGGACTTTCTTACTTTTCTCTCAATTTACTGAGTAAGCACTGCGGGGCACAGATTCTCACTTACAGTATTTCTAAAGGCCCTATCTTGATTGGCCCAATTAGGCATAACCATTATACAATAAATAATAATCTATTTCTTTTAATTTTTATGGTAAGGGAGTTTATGGACCAGGGTGGTATCACTGCATTTGTAGGTCAATAACTATTGACAGAGGCTGCTATGAAGGGCCTTTATGTGGTGGTGGGGTTTCCTATACTTTTCTTAAGTTTTATTAATGATTCCTTTTAGTTAGGAGGAAGATGTAAGGATTTTTCAGGACCACCAACCAGGGACCACAGGTTACCTTACGTACCTAACAAAGCAGACGTTCACTGCTTGTTCACCACTGCTAACTCAGAGTTCAAATCCAAGGAACAGGTTTATTTCAGCATAGGTACAGAATGCCACACCCCAGTGATCACTTGGAAGGCAACAAGCCAATGAATTGGCTATACATACACAAACTAAGGCAAAGATTTAAGTCTCAGTATACTTAAGTCTCACCCAAGATGACACCCTATTTTTATCAACATCCTCTCCTCAGATTCTTTATAGAAGAACAATTAGTAATGTTTATGACCAAATAATGAAATTCAGTATTGCACACATGTATCTACCTATTAACAGTAACAAAGCTATTCATCTTATTGACAGGGACTTTCCTTGTTTATTCTTATGTTAGACAGGTCACAATAACCTCTTCTTTGTCCTGTAACCAAATTAGGGCTATTCCAAAAACTGAACAGGATATTTAGTAAGCCAAGAAGGCTTTGTTTGCACTCCTTCCCAAAAGGATTATTCAAAGGGCTTACTGACCACATTAAGCTAAACCAACATTTATATTGCTTATATATTACTAAATATTGTATAATATATATGAGCCATTAAATACATTTAGACCCTTACCATCTTACATGAGGTAGACTCACCTAATCACCGTTTCACTTCCTTGTAGTAGAGAATTTATGAAGGAGTTAACTGAGTATTAGAGAACAATTTTATTGTGCAAATTAAACAGATGTTTTTGCAAGGCTCTACTTGTATATACTCCAAATAACCTGGGCTGGGCTGCAGTATCACACCAGGCAATATAGTTACAAAAATAAGGGTGATAAAGATTGAACATTTGAAGTTCATAAAGTGATGCTCATTGGAATTCTTATTTAAAGTAAAAATAATAACCTCTCCAATATAATCATGAATGGAAGTGGGTGAACCAGTTCAGGTAAAATAAAAACACCTAGTTGACCAGGTCTCATTCAGTAGATGGAACTATTCCCTCTGAGTTAGAATTCAGCAAATCAATGGGACTTTTGGTCCTAAATCCCTTAGGTGCTTTTGAAAAAAGTCTCTCCTTAGAGGTCAATTGTTCTAGTACAAGCCCAGCCCTGAACTACTTGACTAGAGAGCTAGTGATTCTAGTACTAGGTGGCATGGTTATGTTACACACTTATGAATTTATTCAAACTTCAATAAAGGTTCAGATTTAAACTTGGTGTCATCTTTTGATAATATATCTAGTAAGCTCTTATTTTAGCTGAACTTGTTCACACATTTCTAACCACTGAATATTTTGGGGTGGTTTTTAATGATCCTGATGGATTGCAAAATATTCTGATGTGATTTATTTCAGTTTGGGTACATCACCACAAAGGTCAGAATTCTTACTCAAACCATATCCAAGCATTCTCCTTTCCTCCCTCTACCCCTACCACTTTCCATAACCCAGTCTTGTCCAAAATATCCACATCCTGCTTAACTGGGGGTCTTTTGTGATTTTTTTGGTGAATATCCTTTAGACTGTGAACAGATATTTCTAAAGTTCCACTACCCTGTTGCTGAAAAATAAAAATAACTACAGATTTCAAACGTACATTATACTGCTTTGTGTTTTTGCTGTTCAGAGAAAGTACTAACCCTATTTCCAAAGGAGTGTTGAGATAATTGATTTTAATGGAAAACAGATGAGGAGGCAAATGAAACCGTGAGATGTTTGCTTGTTTAATTCAACAAACAGGGGGAGTCAATATTTACCTAATAGAGAAGGAGAAGATTGCTAAAGAAAAGGATTTTATCATCAAGATTCTAAAGGAGTGACAAACTATAGAGCTATAAAAACATCCCTGAATAAATATTTCACAGCATCTCTGTAACACAGATAAAAGAATGTATCACTTCTAATAAAAAGTGTTGGATTTGTGTTTACCCTGATTAAGTGTAGCCTGCTGCTTTAGTCTGTAGGAAGAGACAGACCTGCTCACATTTTAAGCTCCTACAGAGATGCTATTTATAAAGAAATCCAGAGTATTAGTATCTTTCAATCTGAAGACATTTGAAGTTAGAATATTTTTTAAAGAAAACAATGCTCATGAAAAATGTAGTTCTAAAGAGTGAAGTCCTCAGCTTATTCACAGCATACGTATAGCACAGGCAGTGGCAGTGAAAGCTTTCCTAAAAATCAAGTGGGTAGTTGTGAATATCTTAATCCTTTCTGAGGGGACCACCTCTGAGGGGACTATGAGGAGTCAGTTTATTTGCTGACAGACTTATTACAGCCCAAAGGGTGACAGCTGTCATGATGATTTATTTTGTGAGATGGACACCTCTTTAATAGGAACTGGACGGATACCACCAACACACTTTACACAGACCTCTGAACAGCCATCAGGCAGCAGTGACTTTCAGTCATCACTAGAGTTGGGTAAACAGTTTACAATGAAATCGAGAAAGATTTATACTGGCATCCAGAACTCAAACTGAATCAAAACCTTTTCCTCAAGTTTCAAATAATTGTAAAGAAGAAAAAGCTCATGTAATAGAGCCGGACTCACCCGGCAGCACCTCCCACTGGTTGTCCTTGGGACTAGCTTGTCAGCCTCAGGAGCGCCCTCTGCTGTCTGGTGATCCACCTTACCACTGGCCCCAGTCCCTCCCAGGACCTGGTGCCTCCTCCTACTGGGGTTCTGCCTCCTGGCAGTAAACCCCAACAATCCCTGAGGGTCTTCCCTCCCCAGGGAACCCCCACCTCACCTCAGTCTTGGCTACCTCCAGTCATCGCTTAGCCCTGCTCCCTGGGGCAGACTGCAGTGTATCAGCCACTCATCACAGGCAAGGGAGTTTGGACCTGCTGCCTCTGTCTACCCATGGGCTGCCCCCTTGCAATCCCAGTACCTAATAGGCCCTAATCTAGGCCTCGCAGCCTGGGGGTTTCCAGGCCAGAGCTCCCCTGGCCTTCCCTACTCCACTCTCAGTACTCCCTCAGGTCCCTGCAACCAGGCCCTTCCCTCTCTGAACGCAGCAAGAGATTGGCTAAGCTTTAGCCTAGCAGCCCCTTTATAGGCCCAGCTGCGGCCTGACTGGGGCATGGTCCAGCTGCAGCCATTTCCCCAATCAGCCTAGCTTTTCTTGCCCTCAGCCCTTGCCGGGGAACCCCTACCCCAGTACAGTCCACTTTTGGGTTTCAGTCCATAACAGAAGGAGGCATCAAAATACCATCAGAGACAACCCAGTTCTCAAATTTGGGTACTTAAAATAAGGCACCCAGTTCTACATATGGATGCTCAGGTAGGCACTTGGGAACCTAAAATGTTGCAAATATTTGATTATCTAATTATATTAATGATGCTCTACCTTAGTTGTCCAGGTTTGAAAAATGGTGAACGCCATAACCTACTTTTAAAGGTTATGCCCTAAGTGACAGATTTTCAAAGCATAGGGAAATTGCCTGCAACGGCACCCAGAATTTGTGCATGTAATCTCATATATGCACATTTAATTGTATGTAAATTTCACTTCTGGTTGCAGGTATGCTGGATGTACATGCAATTTGTGTATGGAAATATGGGTTTTGCAAGTAGAACAGATGTGAGCAGGTGCCTGTGGGAGTAAGGTTTTGGTTTTACTGTCTCACCAGGGTGTTAATTTTGTTTCAGTTTAGAGTTCACACTCCTTTTCTATACAGTGAACTCTCAACAATTGAATTAAAATGAACTGAGCAGCTGTAGGGGTTTCATATACTAGCAATTGCTGTTATACTTATTTTTGCAGGGGATACTGCTGCCAATCCCTTTTGGCACATTCTACCTCCTTTTGGAGTCTTAAGTATGTGATCATGTAATTAAAGACTGTATCACAACACAGGTGCACAAGGGGGCTGAATTACGATTGCACAGGCAACCTTAATTTTGGCACTTCCTAATTTTGAGAATTTGACTTTGCAACTTAATAATCTTCCAATATAATTTTTTGCAGGTAATTTCCTAGGTTTTTAAAACAGCAAACTGAAAAAAACAGAAATTCCATCATGTGGTATCATAGACTGTCACCCACATCAGGGTTTATCAGGGGGTCTAAACCTTTAAAACCACTGCACAGACCTCTGCCACTTGAACTAACAAAGTACTGATAGAAATAATAGGTTATCATCCTCTACATGGATCAGCACTAGAAAGGGTTAAGAGACATGTTTTTTCCATTGGATTTCATAGATATTTGCTGACAGCAGAGGGAGGAATGGGGAGACTTGAGAATCTTGGGTTCCATTCCATGCTCTAGAGGGGAGTGTGCTTTAATGGTCACAGACTCTTCTACCCATTTCTCCAAGCCTGACTCCTCCTGCCCCATCCCTCCAAACTGTTCCTGTCCCTGTCCTGTCTCTTCCATACCCTGGCTCTATTTCCCAGTTCCATTCTCCTTGCCTACCCATTCCTAGTCTCCACTCCTCAAGATTCTCATTTTAGTCCCAGTCTTCTTACCCACCCAGTCTTAGGATCCCCTTCCAAGCTCACTGTACAAGTCCCAGTCTCCTCTTCCCAGTATCTTCCCCCCCCCCCCCACATCCAGTCCCAGTCTCCTTGCCTAGTCAGTCCTAATTCCCTCCTCCTTCCCCAGCTTCTTGTCCCCAGTACTTAACTTACTACTTGTGTGTAATATATAAACTAGGTGAATGTATTTCACCTATATATGTGTATATGAGTTAAGCTGATGTATTTAATGCTATTTATTTTTCTTGTGAAAATTTCCCTTGGACATGGATATCAAAAAATCTTGGTGGTTGTTAGGATATAGATATTCAGGCCTGTCTGTAAAGGCTTATACTCTAAGAATTTAGGTGTATTCTTATCACTTGGCTAGTTAGAGGTATAAAAGAGAGAATCAAAATCAGTGTCTGCCAGTGTAAGGTCCTTCTCTTACTGTGACAGTCTGTTCTTAGGCTAAGATCTTCGGCTAAGCAACAGAGGCAGCCATAAGCTGGGAAGCGACCGGTCACATCCTCACATTCCAAACTAGTCACACTGAAAGAATGTGCTATTGGGCTGTTAGGAATACGCTCCTGTCCTGATAATGCCTGTCACCTCCAGAGAAAGGGAAGTGCCTAGAAAATGTAAAAGGAAACTTAGTTTGATAGCATCCTGTCTGGCAAGAACTCACTTATCAATATCTGAGATGTGAAATCCTCACTTCTGTATTGTTTTGTCATTATAGTTCCCACTTTGCTATTGTTTGTCTGTATAATCTCTGTCTGGTTCTGTGATTGTTTCTGTCTGCTGTATAATTAATTTTGCTGGGTGTAAACTAATTAAGGTGGTGGGATATAATTGGTTACATAATCATGTTACAATACGTTAGGATTGGTTAGTTAAATTTCAGGAAAATGATTGGTTAAGGTATAGCTAAGCAGAACTCAAGTTTTACTATATAGTCTGCAGTCAATCAGGAAGTGAGTGGGTGGGTGTGGGGGGGGAGATGGGAACAGGGAATGGGGGTGGGGAAATGGGAATCCTGTTTAGTTAAAGGGGGAAATGGGAACAGGAAATGGGGGTGGGGAAATTGGAATCATGTTTGGCTAAGGGCAGGAATGGGAACAGGGACACAGGTGTAAGGCTCTGTGGTGTCAGAGCTGGGAAGGGGGACACTGAGGAAGGAAACTGGAATCATGCTTGCTGGAAGTTCACCCCAATAAACATCAAATTGTTTGCACCTTTGGACTTCGGGTATTGTTGCTCTCTGTTCATGCGAGAAAGATCAGGGAAGTAAGTGGTTGAAGGAATAAGCCCCCTAATAGTGGTTTCCCCAATATAAGCTTTGCCAGAAGCTGTTGGGTAATCATGTGTAATTACCAACCACTGTAAATGTTAGCAAGTTGAATCATTCTTCTAAGTAGTTTTCCTTGTCCTTAGTGCAAATTGCAATTATTGGATGGAGACCACTTCACAATTTTAATCTGTCATGTTAAATATCTTTATTTTTGTAACTCATCTTGATAGCTAATTTTCATGAGAATGTAAGTGTTAATTGAAGAGAAAAGACCATATTTAAGAAGGTTATCAAAAGATAATCACACCCTGGGGCATTAGAAGGCATGAGGTGTAGCCAAGTATTTCTGTACCTCAAGAGATGCGATTATTACATGAGAACCATACTGCTACATTCTTTTTTAGATATCTGACACACCAAATTGCTGAATACTAATTCAGGTAGCTGGTATGCAGCACCATGGCATCTCACTTGTGCTCATCATGTTAAATCTTGTCACATTTTGTTATGTTTGTCATCATAACGTAGTTTGCTATGACACATTCAATAACATGACATAATTCAGTGTAACTTGACAAATCACATATTTGTTGTACAAAATGTTAGTTTAGGAGATGAGTTTCTCATCACACTATATATTTGACCACATGCTACGGACAGCAAACTCTATCTTTTGGTTCCTGTTCACCTAGACTGATTGTCCACTATAAGCTCTAGTTGCTACATACGTTAATAAAAATTCTCCATAGCCTTTACTGGTCTTGTTATACTTGTATATTTATTAAGATGCTCATCATATTTCCATTAGGTGACCAAGCCTCACCACCTGGGCCAGGCTATCTCACAGCCTCTAATGTATGGTCTGGTACCAGATGACCCACTTTCCTAGATCGACTTGATACCTGATACTCAACAGCAAGCATCATAGTATCTCTGTGTTCTTGCTGGCAAATTTGTACTTAAGACATTTTCAGAATAAATCAAACACACCAGGAGGAGAACCAGACAGGAATATAACAATTATTTAAGCACCAAGTCAGTTATTTAAAAAAAGGTATTAACAGGTTGACTATCACTAGTTGCTTGACCTTACCTACTATGTTCTAGTACACATAACAGCGATTAGGATACAATAATATTGATAAAAAGTGAAGCCACATACATTAATATGTTATAATAATGTGGTGACCAAATTCAGGCTGACTCCTGCATATATAAATATACAGGAAAAGAGGTGTCTGAGAAGAAGGTAAATGTTGCAGTCTGATCACAGTATACCACAAACCCGCAGAGCCTACATGCAGGCTTCCATGGTGGAAGTTGCAAATGGGACATCCTGGAATGAAGTCTGGGCTCGGGGAATGAGTCCATGTTAATAAATATTGAATTTATGGATTTAAAAGGAGATCCAGTAGAAATAATTGAGGAAATGCTGACCCAGATAGTGCACATATGCACCCCAGAATACCTACCCCATTACTTCATAAGGTAGAAAGTGAGTTAAAGAGGCTGGAAAAGAATGGCATAATTGTGAAACTCTGTGGGACACTTGCATGGTGTTTATTGATGGCACCTGTTATAAAGAAAAATGGGAAAATACGAATGTGTGAATCTGAAAAGACCTAATGAAGTAGTAGAGAGAGAAAAATATATTCCCCCAATTCTTGAAGATTTCCTCCCTAAAGTGGCAGGAGCTTCTGTATTCTCCAGGCTAGATTCCTCAAGTGGTTCTGGTAAATTCCTTTAGCCAAAGAGAGTGCTAAACCGGCTACATTCACTGCACCATCTGGGAGATTTTGATTTTAAAGTTTACCTCTCAGGAATACAAGTGCTTCTGAAATTTTCCAAAGAAAGATGGTAGAGCTGCTATAGAATATATATGGGCTTGTTGTTTTGATTGACAACATTTTAGTGTACAGGTCATCAATGGCAAACATGACAAAACCCTCAATTAAGTTCTGAGCTTAATCAGTGAGGCTGGACTCAAGCTAAATAAAGACTGAATTTTTGGGACAGATAATAAACAAAGTTGGAATTAGTCCTAGCCCTGAGAAAGTAAAAGCAATTAGAAAATTAAATGCATCAACAAATGTACCAGAACTGCAATGAATACTGGCAATTATATATTGTCTGCAAGACCTTTCTATGGTGGTAAAACCACTGAATTAACTATTAAGGTTGAATACACCCTATCTCTGGGTATCTCAGCTGCTCCATTTTAAAAAATCAACAGTGTAAATAAACTGTCAGTGGTCAGCGCTGTTACCAACAGCGATAGCCCTGGTGGTGTATTGTTGCAGCTACATGGGTCAGAGCAGAAGCCAGTTGTATTGTGCTCTTGTACACTTATAGAAGCAGAAAAACAATATGCATAGATTGAAAAGGAGTGCCTGGCAAGTGTACGAGCATGTGAGAATTTCTACAGATACCTGTGTCAGTTGGGTCCCTTTAAAACTGATAACTGACGATGAGGATTACAAAGAGGTTTATCAAGAGAAAATAAGTTTATCAGGCACCACTGATATGACAGCATCTTTTGATTAGGCTAATGTTATTTAATCAATTGTTACATATATTCCTGATAAAAATCTGTAATAGCAGACACACTGTCATTGAGCTCAGCTTTGCACCCAAACACCTGTGTGCTAAAGAAAGATGTAAAGGTTTACATGGATGCTTACAGATCAGTATCTGGTAAGAGATTATACCTGCTACAAAAAAGCAATCTTGGCAGATAAACTAAGAAGAAGTTTTTTAGTTACATTCAGGCAGGATGTCTCAGATGTCTAAAGAACACTATGACTGTACTTTGCTTTGGACAATTAAATAAATCCAAATGGACTAATGATTAAAGGTAATTGCATTGTCATCCCAAGTGTTCGAGAGGAGAATTCTAGACCTCATCCATAAAGGACATTGAGGACTAGCCAAATGCCATGAACAGCACAACCAGTCAGTGTGGTGGCCTGGAATCAGCAAGGAGATGAAAAATAAAGTGTCTTCATATGAACATTGCAGAACTATCCAACCCAAAGCTAAGAGCATCTACTAACAACATCTCTACCAAACAGACTCTGGAAGAGACTAGCAGATGATATATGCAAATTCAGAGGACATCATTACCTAGTTGTAGTGAATTATTTTTAGAGATATATTGAAATAGTATGTTTTAAAGATACATGTTGCCGTTTTATCGAGAATCATAGAAATTAAAGAGCACATTCTCCGGTTTTGGTATTCCAGAACAAATATTGACAGACCACACGTCACCATAGCTGAATTTAAGTAACTCCAAACAAAATATCATTTTAAACACATCACCAGCAGCCCGCATTAATCGCAAGCAAACAGAGAGGCTGAGAGGGCTATACAGCCAGCCAAGAAAATACTGAAGCAGAAAGATCCACTCCTTCCTTTGCTGAGCTACAGATCAACAATGTTAGTAATTACCGGCTGTGGCCCAGCCCAGCTCCTAAGGGGAAAGCAACTCAGGACTTTTGTTCTGATCCTGAAAAGAATCTAGCCCTGGAATGGCCAGATCCAAGAAGAGCAGCCAAATCATACCAAAAAGAGCTTATGAACAGTTCTATAACCAACATCACTCAGTTAGCGAACTGCCTGATCTGGAACCTGACTGTGTCTAACTGGATGATTGAAAAGGATGGAGAACTCTAGCAGTTGTAAAGAAAAGGAATGCATCAACCCGATCATACACTATTGAGACAGTCAGTGGGGAGTTCAACCAAAACCATCCACATCTTCAGTTTGTTCCAGAGACTGAACAATCAACTGAGTGAATGCTACAAATTGCAAATGCAAAAGACTGACTTATTCCAAACCTGCCAGAGACAGCTGCTGCAAATAACACAGCCTCGTCGTCATGTTGTTATCCATTCTGGCTATATAGTTCAAGAGCCAGTATGACACACAGACAGGGATGAGTAACAGACAGATGATGATGAGATTTAAAGTTAGTGTGGAAAATTTTTTTATAATTGTAAAAATGCAGAAAAGAAAAATTTAAAAGGGAGAGATGTTGATGGCAGGTTTAAACTGCATCATAATTTTTAGTCATTAGGTGGCTCTGTATGAAGAATACAGCGCAGCATGTCTTTACCAAGCGCTAGTGACAGTCTACATGCCCCTTTTACAATAAAGTTGTTGTTGCTAGCATCCATTTTACCTGTCACTGGGTGACTAACATGAGAGGAGGTTAGACTATATGATCACAGTGGTCCCTTCTGGCTTTATAGTCTATGAATTTAATGCTGTGTTTGCAGTATTTGTGAACAAATATAGGGTATGTCTACACTATGAGCTAGGAGTGTGATTCCCCTGCTCATGTACACACACCTGTGCTTGCTGTCACCAAGCTAGTGCAAGGATAAATAGCAGGATAGCCATGGTAGAGTGGGTAGTGGCAGCAGAGTCATGGTTTAGGTGGGCCAAGTACAAACCCGCCTGAATGCCATGGGTGTGTAGCTGGCATGGCTACGCTGCGACTCCACTAGACTGCTGTTTATGCTTGCACTCACTTGATGAGATCTAGCAAAAGTATGTGTATGTGAGCATGGGAATAATCCCCCTTTTCCCCCAGCTCATCATGCAGAAGTAGCCCTAGAATAGGGCCTGGAAACAATGCTGTGATTTCTAAGGTTAGTTGCTTGAGTCTTGTAAAAATAAATTTTTCAAAAAGGTACTGTACTACTGTATTGCACTGGATTTGCTTTCTAATACAGATTTTACACATTTGTTACCATTGTTTTGCAAGGTAGCCAGAAGACAAAGAGAAATGTCCAAGCGACTGGAAAGAAGAAATGAGGGATGGCATGGTTCTATGTTGCAGTACCTTCTATCTGGTGTGAAGAGCAGGAATCTAATCCCCAGCCTTCAATATGAAACTTAAAGGAAAGCAGTGTGTTAGACTGTCCTACTCAACAGTGTAGGGGCTGCTTGCCTTATATGTCCACCTGGGAATAGGTGGCTGGGTGGGTGGGAGCCTTGGCACTTTCTCTCCCGCATATCCCCATTTGGTGTAGCTGGCTGGGGGTTAGGAGAGGTTAGCTGCATCCCAAAAAGAATTGAAATTACTTATGCCCACCCTTTCCCAAAGCAAGCAGAGAGCAGGGAGGAATTATAACTTGCTGAGACTCAATTCCTTCCCAAAGCTCCTCCTTGGGCGATGCAGCTATACATTGCCCCTTACTCTGGGCCAAGCCTCGTGACTCAGTCTAGACTATGTCTGATTAAACAGCAGCAATTACTTTAAAAGTGTAAGAAGTTTGTATGGGCCCAAACCAAAACCTTAGCTCTACCAAGGTTACCTCAACGCCCTGGGGATGGAAAGCTCATTTTGTGCTAGCAGTCAGGGAGCACAAACATTGGCATTCTGGACAGTCCTGTATGAGAGTGAAAGAACTCCCCACCCTGCAGCTTGCATCCTTATGAAAGTGCAGCCCCAGTCTAGTCCTAAAAATCCAAAAATGTAACTAATCATGCAGTTTTCTTCTAAGATTATTAGATGCAATTTTGTCTTCCCTAGAATGGCTAAGAATATTCTGAGATACTTAATTTGTGGTTTCCTTGGTAACTCTTGTGCAAGTGTATATGAGGTACAGGGGCCCTCAGTGTAAAGTGGTCAGTGAAGGACCTGTGAAAATAAAATACGTTTGCAATTTTTCTTCCTTGACAAGTATTTGTAGAATGAAGGATGTGACAAGAAAGAAGCGAGAACATATAATTTTCTAGACATATGGGAAACGTGTGCAAACTCAAGAGACATGAATTATTCCTCTTGAGCAAATTGAAGCTTAGCAGATGTTAGTGCACAAAATCCATGTAAACAGTTTGGGGGATTAGTAGGGAGGGTTTTAAGAGTTCATATGTTGTTCTAATATATCTTTATTCCTAAAGGATCTTTTGCATTGCAAACTGGTACATAGCTAGTATCTTCATAGTATTCACGGGTCATATGGATTTTACTAGTTACACTTCTCTGTCCTGCTTATTGCTGTGGCAATAATTTTTCATCAGAAGTATGGGTCAGCAGGAGTGTGGCTTATTTCCTGGAAAAGGTTCCCATTGTTGGTGGTTACAATTTATCATGATTTATTATTAAGTCACAAAATTTAAAGTAATGATTTCTTCCTCAGAAGTGAAATTCTTTAGCTGCCACTCAGATATCAGATGATAAGCAGCAAACATCAAGAATGTTTTGTTTAAATGGAAGTATTGAAATACCCAAAGAAAAAGCCATTCTTTGGGAAATGTACATTCGAAACGACATTTTAAATTTTTCAGTTGATCCTGGGGATTTTGCAGAAGACCTGGGTTAAGGACTGACATTTGGGTGTCTGGCATAGACAAGGAGTGTTAATACAAATGGTATTCTAGGGTTCAGAGGGGGGAAATGTGGAATATGCTACTCTTCAGCACCTTTTAGTTGGACTAATTATTATTCTGCCTATTCTTTCAACCCAGGGCTAATCTGTCTAAGTGGGAGATAAGATTCAAAAGGGGATAAAACAGTTGCTTAGGGGGGAGGGATAGCTCAGTGGTTTGAGCATTGGCCTGCTAAACCCAGGCTTGTGAGTTCAATCCTTGAGGGGGCCATTTAGGGATTTGGGGCAAAAATTGGGGATTGGTCCTGATTTGAGCAGGGGGTTGGATGAGATGACCTCCTGAGGTCCCTTCCAACCCTGATATTCTATGATTCATACAATTCATTAGTGATCTGGCTGTGTTTGGAAATGCAAGACTATTGTGATACCAGAATGACTCTTGTACCATTTCACACCACTTTCACCTGTTGGCTGCTCCCGAGTATAACTGTACAGTCAGTGCAGCTGAACCTTGCATACTGACACTCTGTTGATCTCCAAAGGAATGTCAATAAAATAAAGCAGCACAGAAATGTGCCTGACGTGCCACACAGTTATGGAATGGGGATCATATGGGCTCATTAATGGGTTAATGTTATGAAGTAGCTAACTTTACTAACATCTTCTAAACAGACCCCATTCCTCACAAGCTGAAATGATATATAAGTACACATTAAAACTGAAATGTCTGTTATGTATGGAAAGAATAGTCTTCTACTAAATGTAATATGAAAATTCAACTTGCTAGTCAGATACCAGCACTAGATTGATTGCTGTGCACAACAACTGACATGACTATAAAGACTCCCTAAGGTTAAATTGGGCTCCTGCATTGAAATTCTAATTAGGCATAGGAGTGCCCCAACTCTGTGAAAGTGCATGTGTGTTTAATTATTCTCCCTTTTCACCTTATCTCTTCCATTATTCCATATCCCTTTCCTTCCTCCTTTCTTGCTGTTTTCAAGCAACTCATGCTCCTCACTTAATCTAAGTGTAGGGCCTTTCTTTCTTTAAATTGGCATTAATTGACAAGCAGTGTTTAATTATTATTTTTCATCTTTGAAGAGACCTGATATTAACTCACCATGGGCCCTGAGACAGCAGCTCACCCCCTTTATTCTTGCGGCACAGCTCTGCCATCTTCTGACATTTCTCCACTCTTCTCAGTAAAACAGACATTTTCCTTGCTATAATCCCAACGATAATTTTGTCACAACTATACATTATCTGTGGGAATTTCGTACGAATTGAGTTGCACACTCAATATTTTCCACAGTCGATGAAGTAGTTTAGTCAGTATGTGAAAGATTTAAGTTAGGTAGATCTGGTGGCTGTTTTCTCACATTAAATATTACTTTTAAAGTCTTGGTTTCCCAAACTGAAGTGCAATGTACCAACTGCCACAAAGCCATTCTAATTAGTGGTATGGTACATCATTACTGCCTGCATTAAAAAAGAGTACATTCATTTGATCATTTTCTTAAAGCAAAATAGTGCAGTGGGTCTGATTCTCTGCAGAATTATGCTTGTGTAACTTCACTGACTATAATAGTTATTCCTGATTTAAACAGACGTAAGTGGGAGAAGAATCAGACCCAGTATGTAAACTAGATTTTGGCTGATCAGCTCAGAACACTTGGAACTTTATCCTTTTCTCCTACCTTAATCCAAATCTTTAAATTCATTTCCTTCCCCACAGTGGGTGTCAGGGAGAACCCTTTCTGGTAAGAAGAAAAGGTGGTAGGCTATATGTCACAACTTATTTTGTAAGTGTGGGGTGGATGTCCAGTGAAAGTACTCAGTGACTAGATAAATGGCCTGGCAAAGTATTTAAATGGTGGTGCTGGATAAAGGAATAGAACGGGGGCAGAGGGTTAGGGACTCCTATGATTGGTACGGCAGGGAGCCAAACACCCTCCCCCCATTCTTATAGCCCACCTTAACCCTCCTACAATGGGGGTGGATGGTAAAGTCCAAGTCATGGGTTGGCTGGGGGGACCTGGATGGAAAATGAAGGGGAGCTGGTGGAAGCCCTGGGTAATGATTTGAATAAACATGGATTTGCCTGCACTGTACACTTTATCTGCCGGATAGTCCCAGACATCTATGTAATAAAGTTGCGATCTGATTAAAATCCATATTAAGTGTCTCCTGTCCTTCCTTCAGTGTACCCAGACAATTCCAGGATGTGAGAAATTAGATTGTCAAATACAATTCTTAAGTGAGGAGTGATTTATCAGTGAAAACTAGAGCTTGGCAAAAGCGGAATTATTTGGTGTCAGATCCAAATTTACTCAAAATTCAAGGAGTTTGGATTTAATGTTGAGGTTCAGGCCAATCTAAGTGAAAACACACTGAAGTGCTGCAGTTAAAAACAACAACTACACAAATAATACTTGAAAAGTCGCTGGGAATGATGAATACTGTGACTTCCCCAGGTAAATCCTAAACTTCAAGGATTAGAAGCATCACCTGGGAGCTGAACTCTACTCCAGTAAAATGTGTGCATACTTCGTATTCTCCACTATTAATACAGGCAGTTTGGGTAAAAATGACCTTGAAATGATAGATTTCAGGATTCTAGGAAAAGAGTCAGAGTAGCAGAATGACAACTAACTTCAAAAAACAGACTTTAACTGGCTCTGAGAACTGGTGGGTAAGGTCTCAGGGGAAGAAAATCCAAAGGAAAAAGGAATTCAGGAACACTAGCACTTTCTCAAGGACACTATATTAAAGGCAGAATTGCAAATTATCCTGATGTTGGAGTACTTTGTCCAATTCTGTGTGCCACACTTTAGGGAAGATGTGGACAAATTGGAGAGAATCCAAAGAAGAGCAACAAATATTATAACATTTGTAGAAAACCTGAACTATGAGGAAAGATTAAAAAACTGGGCATGTTTATTCTTGAGAAAGGAAGATTGCGAGGGGACCTAATAACAGATTCAAATATGTTAAGGGCTGTTATAAAGAGAACAGAGATCAATTGTTCCCCATGTCTGATGAAGGTAGGGCAAGAACTAACGGATTTAATCTGCAGCAAGGGAGATTTAGGTTTAGATATTAGGAAGAAATTTCTAACTATCAAGGTAGTTAAGATCTGGAATAGGCTTCCAAGGGAGGTTGTGGAATCCCTATCAATGGAGGTTTTTAAGAACAGTTTAGACAGACACCTGTCAGGGATGGTCTAGGTCAGGGGTTCTCAAATTCATTGCACCGCGACTCCCTTCTGACAACAAAAATTACTACATGACCCCAGGAGGGGGACCAAAGCCTCAGTCTGCCTGATTCCCACTGCCCCGGGTGGGGGAGTCAAAGCCTGACCCCCACCGCGTCAGGCAGGGAAAGGGTCAAAGCTGAAGGCTAAGGGCTTCAGCCTTAGCCAGGGGGCCTGTAACCTGAGCCCCACCGCCCAGGGCTGAAGCCCTTGGGCTTCGGCTTTGGCCCCTGGCAGTGGGCTCGGGCTTCAGCAAGTGTAAGCCAGCCCTGGAGACTCCATTAATATGGGATCCCGATCCACAGTTTAAGAACCTCTGGTGCAGGTTTACTTGGTCCTGACTGAGCACATGTGGCTGGACTTGGTGACTTCCCAGTCCTACAATTCTATGATTTTAAGATACTGACCATACCCACCTCTTCCCACCACCTTCTTTTAGACCTACTGCTATTCAGGGCAGATATCAAGTGGAACACAAGCCAGGCCCTTCTCTACATCTCTGCTTCTTGTCAGTCCCAGTAAAAGGAAAGAGGAAACAGCTTCTCCAGCTTCAGGGAACTTGTAACCCCAGCTATAACTTGCAGCAAAAGGTCTTTCGCTGCCTACTGTCAGCCAGCGCCTGAGCACTTCTGTAAAGGGAAACCCTGTGACAGATCAAGGAGTCTGAAGAAATGTTGCTGACCTGTTCATGAATATAAAAAGACTGTGTCAAGGTTCCTTCCCCACTCTGAACACTAGGGTACAGATGTGGGGACCTGCATGAAAACCTCCTAAGCTTATCTTTACCAGCTTAGGACAAAACTTCCCCAAGGTACAAAATATTCCACCCTTTGTCCTTGGATTGGCCGCTACCATCACCAAACAAATACTGGTTACTGGGGAAGAGCTGTTTGGAAACGTCTTTCCCCCCAAATACTTCCCAAAACCTTGCACCCCACTTCCTGGACCAGGTTTGGTAAAAAGCCTCACCAATTTGCCTAGGTGACCACAGACCCAGACCCTTGGATCTGAGAACAATGAAAAAGCATTCAGTTTTCTTACAAGAAGACTATTTACTCCTATTTCTATTAAAAGAAGTAAAGAAATCCCCTCTGTAAAATCAGGATAGTAGATACCTTACAGGGTAATTAGATTCAAAACATAGAGCACCCCTCTAGGCAAAAACCTTAAGTTACAAAAAAGATACACAGACAGAAATAGTTATTCTATTCAGCACAATTCTTTTCTCAGCCATTTAAAGAAATCAAAATCTAACACGTACCTAGCTAGATTACTTACTAAAAGTTCTAAGACTCCATTCCTGGTCTATCCCCGGCAAAGGCAGCATAAAGACAGACATACAGACCCTTTGTTTCTCTCCCTCCTCCCAGGTTTTGAAAGTATCTTGTCTCCTCATTGGTCATTTTGGTCAGGTGCCAGCGAGGTTACCTTTAGCTTCTTAACCCTTTACAGGTGAGAGGAGTTTTCCTCTGGCCAGGAGGGATTTTAAAGGGGTTTACCCTTCCCTTTATATTTATGACAGACTGCTAGTAGCTTCCAGAATGCTTCTCCCAGTAATAAGGGAGGTTACGCACACCATAGTCTTGAACCTACTTTAAGGGGTAGCAGCAGTTTTCCTAAAAGCAAAACTAATCTCAGATAAAATATTCAGATTTAAGCATCAACTAAACACAACCCTTGTCTAGCCTACAGATAACTCTGCTTGAAAGCTGCATGTGATACTAGAAGTCCAGAATGAGCCTTTGCCACAGACCTAAATTTTCTGAGGTTGAGGCCCATATTGGCAAGGGCTGTGCCCTGTCTGAGTATGTGTAAGGGGACTGTTGCCCCCTTACTAATATTCAGTGGGGGGTGTTTTAGTTGCTAGCTCCCAGTACTAAAAGGGGAAAGGGTTTATGGGAAACCAGGACCCTGAGACTGACAGTCCCCAGGAACAATGGGGGAGAGGCCAATGCTCCAGGTCAGCCTGAATGACAGGGTGGGCAGGCTAATCAGGGAGTCAGGAGGCCAGGGAGGTCCCATCCTCCGTGTGAGCTGGAATTGCCTGGGTCAGAGAGAGTGGGGCTGAGCTAAGAAGAAAGCAGGGGCCCAAGCTGAGCTGGGGAGCAGAGCTGTGCCAGATCCAGAGAGAGCAGACCCTGTCCTGGGAGCAGAGCTGCAGCCCCAAAGCCAGAGGCACAGCCCAGAGAGAGCAGACTTGCCCTGGGAGCAGAGCTGCAGCAACCAGAGCCAGAGGGGCAAGAAAAGCAGCCCACGAAGCAGGTCAGTGCTGGGAACAGAGTCACAGAAGCAGCCTGCAGAGCAGACCTGTCCTGGGAGCAGAGCTGTAGCAACCAGAGCCCGAGGGGCCAGAGAAGCAGCCCAGGGAGCTGGAGGCAGAGCAGCAGCAGTGCTGAGACAGAGTGGTGGAGCTGGGGCTGGAGAAGTCCCGAGCTGGGTGCGGTGAGCAGCTAGGGAGAGCAAGGGGGACCCTGGGCAGCGGGCCCAGCACAGGGAGACGCCTCAGCCAAGAGGCTCTGCAGGCCAGGCTTGGATCTTAACCCCGACAGGGCAGGGGCGACACTGGGAAGAAGAGTCCTACCACTTAGAGCCTGAGAGTGTGTGGCCACCACCAGAGCAAGTGTCCAATCCACAGCATCCCTGCAGCAAAGCCAGGGCCTGAGAAGAAGGCCTGGGACTTACAAGGAACAGACTGTAAACTGCCCTGACGTTCCAGAGACACTGTTTGTGAATGTTCCCTGCCACAGAGTGGGTTGATGTTTCCTTTAACCTTTCCCATTTTTCCTTATTTTTTTAAAAAAATAATTGTTGATTAAATAACTTGCATTTGCTTTAACTTGTATGTAATGGTCAGTGGGTCAGAGAAGTGCCCAGTGCAGAGAGAGTACCCCGAAGTGGGGACACCCTACCCCCTGTCCTAGGTGACCACAGCAGGGTTGGGGGTTGAGCCCTCCAGGAATCCTGGGCCCAGCCTTGTTGGGGTTATGAGGACTCTGCCAGACAGGAGAGTGGAAGGGGAGTCCTCAAGGGCAGGGAGGCCACTGGGTAAAGGAAGTGGGAGCGAGGACTCAGATCCTTTCGCTAGCCCACTTCACTGGGGTAGTACAGAAGCCAGGAAGGTTCCCCACAATAGCGGGACTATTCCCCCGCTTACATATGTAACGTAAGTACAAAGCCTAAACGTACAATCTGCCTGGATAGACTCTTTGCCCATTCTCTCATTGGCTTGTAATCCTGGGGCTGAAAAAACGTTCTCAGGGATGGGAAATCACCCCGTTCCATATCAAACAAGGTTTCTGTCCATCGTCTTCTGAATCCCAAAGTGCCCTATTCAGCTATGCTAGTGGTATAATTCTTCTGCTTGTGTACACATATTTGCACTAACTCTCATCAAGCTAGCATGAGTATAAATAGCCGTGTAGTTGCGGTAGCATTAAGTATCAGCAGTGGCGGCACGGTTGAGCTGTGCTGAGTACATACCCACCAGTTTCAGGTGTGTTTGTCCTTGGCATGGCTAAGCAATGACCCTGCTGCCACTACCAGTGCTACCTTGGCGCTGCACTGCTATTTATACTTATGGTTGCTCGATGAGAGCTGGCGTGGATCTGTGTACACAAGCAAGGGAATCACACCCCAGCTCATAGTGTAGACATAGCCTTAAGAGTCTCACAACTCCTGGTAAGGGATCTTGCAGTGGCCATAGTCCCAGTGGTCTGCTTGGGACAGATTGCATAAGAATTTCTAAAATTACTGGGGCTGGCTGGAGCCTTAATACACTTTATTCAAGTGGGTGCTTTGAAATAAGTAAACAGTTAGATGAATTTTACATTAAAATAAGAGAAGTTCTTGTGTCTGAATGGAAGAGTCTAGAAGTATCTTAGAACTGATCCTAGCAGGTTGTAAACTATGTTTCCATAGCTCGGCACTCATATCCTTGTAAGCCCAGGGATCAGGAAGTGAACTCCAAGAATCGTTTTGTAAATAGCAACATTACAAATGGATCTGACTGTAGTTGTCAATCGGAGTGAGCGTAGATCAGTAGATAAGGTACTGGACTAGCATTCAGAAGCGCTAGGATCTATTCCCAGTTCTGATGTCAATATACTGTGTGACCTTGAACAAGTCATTTCACTTTTCTCTTTCTGCTCCCATCCTTTGTCTTCTCTGTTTATACTGTAGGCTCTTCAGGGCAGGAACTGTGTTTGTACAGCTCAGGGGAGATCTGATCTCAGTTGGGACCTCTAGGCACTATTGCAATACAAATAAAATAATGTATATGATTTCTGTTTAAATCACCTCTATGCATTGTTCTCTTGTTACTTATATTGGTTACCAGCAATGCATGCAGTAGAATTATTCTTTTTATTTTGTTTTTCCGACTTCAAAGGCTATGGCCATATGAGAGACTTGGGGACCAGATCCTCAGCTGCTGTAAATTGGCAGAATTCCATTGCCTTCAATACTGATTTATGTTAAATAGGGTCTGGCCTTCTAAATACAAATTTTCTGAGTAAAACATATCATGCTTTTAAAAAGACCAGAGAAATAGGGTGATCTGATTGGTTTATAAGATTTCTGAGCAATACGTAAAGAAATGTAAATCTCTTCTTAGATCTTATGACACTAATAACTTAACTAATTATTTTTGGAAACTATGACCTTTTGAAATATTTTTATAAGTACAATAAAACCATCCAGTGTGTGAATTAATGTTGAACTGATGGTTAGCAGAGTTGATTGCACTCAGCCTTTAGCTTCATTCCCAGCAATACATTAGGTGTGAATTAATGTGCAATAATTCATACCCTGTTGTGTCTTAGTACTAAATATAACATTGATTCAATTTTTGAAATACAATATAACAGAACTAAATTCTAGGTCCACCTCACTCTTTTCTTTTCAGACCCTGTTTTTGCCTTTGCCTCCCTACCTTACAATCATATCCCTTTACTCAGGGCTAAATAGTGACACACAGCTTCAGCCTACCACTGGGACTGTTGCAGAGGGGCAGTTTCCCAGCAGCAGCTCTGGGAAATTCTCCTCAGCTGTTGTGCCGTCCTTAGAGGATGCAGTGTACAATTTCCTCCATACCCACTGAGCCCCAATTTCCAAGTATTGTTGATCTGAGATTATGGGTTACTCCTAAGGGCATTCTGGGCCTAAAAATTCTGCACCAAAAAAATTAAAATTCTGCATATAATATTTTAAAATTCTGCAAAATTCTGAAAATTTTATTTGTCAAATAAATGTGGAGGCTCCAGCAGGGCAGTGGGGAGCACAGGCCACTGGCTGCACAGAAGTGGGAGATCACTGTGCAGCTCCCTCCCAGGGACATGGACTCAGCAGTGAGGCTGCACTCAACCCTGACACAGTGCAAGGACCGGGCCTGCCCCAGAAACACCCTGGGGCCCTGCCCCTCCATGCCAGGTGCATCAGGTGTGGGCAGGCAGGCTCAGCAAGGCAGAATCCAAGCGTGGAGGGGCTTAGTGTGTTGTGGGGTGCGAGTTGAGAGAGTTCTGTGTGGGGCTATCTGGGTGCGGGCGGCTCAGTGGGGGATTCAGGTGTGGAGGGATCTGGATGCACAAGGGCATGTTGGGAGGCTCTGGGTGCAACAGTAATGGGACTCTGCAGTGGAGTCCAGATGAAAGTGGTTGGGACTCAGCAGGAGGGATCTGGTTGTGAGGAGCTCAGTGGGGGGTTCAGATGCTGGGGGAGTGGGGCTCAGTTGTGTGGGGATCCAGGTGCAGCTGGTTGGGGCTCAATGGGGTGGGGATCTGGGTGCGGGTGGCTTGTCGGGGTGGTCCAGGTACAGGGGGAGTGGGGCTCATTGGGGGAGTTCTGAGTGCCGGGCTGGGCGGGGGGAGGATGAGGCTTGGCAGGAGGGTCTGGGTATGAGGGGGTCTAGATGCATGGGGGTTAAGCTGATGGGGGAGCAGCTCCCTGCAGAGGGATCCCTCCCCCTGCAGCTGAGGAGAGATGCATATAGGAAGTGGAAGGGGAGTTTGCAGAGCTCCCTGCAGCTGGGGGAGAAATCTGGGGTTGGGTCTGACCTGGCCCTGGATGCCATGCAGAGGAAGAGGAAGTCCCATCCTCCTCAGCCCAGCTGGGACTAGCAGCTGAGCCCGGCGCAGGGTAGGAGCCACCAGCTGGGTCTTTCCCAGTCTCTGCTCCTGCCCCACAGTGATTTACCTCTCTGCCGGCTGCCCTGGGCACCCAAAACATACTGCTGGGGAGGGTTGCATAACCGCTCTTGTGGCTTCCCTTTGCTTCCCCGTCAGAAAGTCATTTTTCTGTGGGAAAGCAAAGAAATCTGTGGGGGACATAAATTCTGTGCATGTGCAGTGGCACAGAATTCCCCCAGGAGTAATGGGTGAAATCCTAGCTTCACTGAAGTCAATGGCAAAACTTCTATTGACTTCAATGCGGCCAGGATTTCACCCTGTGATTTTCAGTTTATACCTTCTTTTGGATATATCCATACAGAACCTAGTGCAGTGGGGCCCGACATTCTGATGGGGCTTCATGTGCTACTGCAATAGAAATAAATAATATAATGCTGAATTGTATTAATGAGCACATAAAATATTGATCAGACAGATACTTTATTTACTCATATAAGCACTGATCAGTAGAAGTACTTGTCTCTCTGCAGAGACCAAACAAACTATAGGTGCATAGTATAAATTGGTAGATTGAGTTGGTGGGGGAAAAATATGCATGGTCAGCAAGTTCTTTTTCTTACCAGTAGTATTAATAACAAGGAGTAAAATAAGTCCAAAATATCAGAAAGAAAGGAAGGAGATTTCCTTGGATGTGGGGTCTGACCTTCCCAAATGCATCCTCTCCCCTCTGTGTCCCAATCTGCCATCCTAACACTAACATGAACATCCATCCAGTGGGAGAGAAATGCTGAGCTGGCGTTAACACCAGGAACTTGAAAGTGGCCCAGTGCTTGCCCTGACACTTTCAAGTCCTTCTGTTTTATCCTCCATGCTAATTGGAACAAATGTTGTATTACCTAACACCTACTTCCATTGCTGTGAGAAGATTGTTCCTGAGTGGGTAGCCTATTCTTGTGGCTTTTTTCCCTCTTACCCTACCTGTGCTGGTCCCTCCACTTACTTTGTCTCAAATAACCACAAAATAAGGAGTGAAATCAGCATTCTGACTCATTTATCCCAAGTCACATTTGGCTATGAGGTGAATGTTTTAATCTGAGAGTCTCTGCACTGAAATGAGGACATTGTAATGTCAGATTGCGTTTTGTGCCAGGACTCCTGTATCATGGTGGTTAAAGAAAATGGCTTTTAACTTTTGTAAGTGGTACCTCTGAATACAGAAAAGATTGACTTGATGAGATGGTTGGGAGGAAGAGGCTGGTGTAAAAGCTGGATGAGAATCTGGTTTTGTCAGAGAAGTTATGTTTGTGCAGATACATCATGTACTTTAACTCAGGAAATGCACATTGATCACTAGGCCCTGCATGGATTCCACAGACAGGAGTGTTGAAGATCTGCTTTCCGTTGCAAGGGGTTAGTGCTGCCTGTTGGGACCCCTTCACCAGTCCCACTTGAAAAGTGTAGCTCTTTTATAGTAATACATGCTTCCACCTACAACATTCACATCCTAGCGGCAGCACAAAGAGCCATGGGTATAGAAATGACAAAAAAGAAGAAGAAAATGATAAATGCACAAGGAAATAGACAGCTTCCTCTTCCAATTCCCAGCAATTTTTTGTTTGGTTTGGTCAGATTCATGAAATAAGCTGAATACTGTCAGGGATGCTGTCTATATTCATTGCTAATGTCTCTGACAACAGAACATGCACAATAATAGAGTTGATGTCAGCCAGTTGCAGTGGACCTCAAAAAGGTGCATGCACTTTAAAGTTGATGGGCGGCGGGGGCATGTTCAGTGGCACAGCCATCAATAGCCTTTCCAAGAGACATGGATGATGACAACATGGAGGAGAAGGGGTAGTTAACTGCCCCTGGGACAGAATAATACAGCTGTAAAAACTGAGCTGAATTAAGCATATTGTTGGTGTTTCTGCTGCACTCAAATAGCCTCTGCCTATCATCAGACATATACCATAAGCCTTTTGAGTCTGGACTGGGTTCTTTAGCTAATATTTCAAAACTGGGTACCTGAAGTTAGGCTTCTGAGTCCCTATTCACATATCTAAATAAATGGGCTGCTTTTTCAAAAGTACTGAGTAGCTAACAGCTCCCACTGACGTCTGTTGCAATTTAGACCAGCTTAGCATTTCTGAAAATCAGGCCATGTATCTAGGAACCTAAATGATGGAACTTAGAAGCCTACTGTGGGCACCCAGTTTTGAAAATACTGGCCTAAAGGCATATTTAGAATTCCAGAATGCTCTCTCAGAAAAACCCAGTAGTTAAAATACCATGTGCTTTTATACTTTTAAACACATAAGACACTAAATATGTTCTGCTCTTTTTGCAATTATCACTTGTTTGAATTCTGGTAACACTTAGTTTTCCCTGTAAACAACTTAAACACTTTTCCCTCAAAGAGATTAAAAAAGGACCATTTTCTTTCAATGCAAATTATTGAAATTTCTACCAAACTTTAGATTGTTTTTCTTTACTTTAATCATCATTTCAGAGAGATTTCACAAATAACAGAATCCAACTGAACTCAGATTTCAGCCATTCAAAACCTCAGTACAAGCTGTGACAAAGTTCCTCCTCTGCCTTGGTGGGTCCTGTGCTTATTGGCGGATTTGCTCGCCTCAGTGATTCACAGCAGCCCTCAGTTTGGCCACTTTTGCTTGTGGCTCAAACCTGCCGTTCACTCAGCTAACCTCATCACTAGCCAACATGGGAAAAAGGAAGGAGAACAATCCCCACAGTCTCTGCTGATCCACCTAGTGGGTCGGGGGACAGGGCAGGGATCTTCCCCTCTGGTGGGATCCACAATCCAGGTCAACTCCCCTTATATCCAATAGGGAGGAGGGGGCGGGGGGAAACCAGGCCCACCCTCTACTCCGGGTTCCAGCCCAGGGCCCTGTGGATCACAGCTGTCTACAGTGTTCCATGTAACAGCTGTGTGACAGCTACAACTCCCTGGGCTACTTCCCCATGGCCTCGTCCCAACACCTTCTTTATCCTCACCACAGGACCTTCCTCCTGATGCCAGATAGCGTTTGTACTCCTCAGTCCTTCAGCAGCACGCTCTCTCACTCTCAGCTCCTTGCACACCCCTCACAGACTGAAGTGAGGTCCTTTTTACACCAGGTGCCCTGATTAGCCTACCTGTCTTAACTGGTTCCAGCAAGTTCCTGATTGTTCTGGAACCGTCCCTGTTACCTTACCCAGGGGAAAGGGACCTGCTTAATATGAGGCTAATATATCTGCCTTATATGACTGTCCTGTAGCCATCTGGCCCGACCCTGCCACAAAGCTCAATAGGAAACTCAATAGAATACTAGTAGTGGTGTTCAATGTTCTGATTCTGTGTTTCCTTTAACTATAGTGTACAGTTACTTTAGTACGAAATATAATTAAAATGGAGAAACTGCTGTCTTACTGTGTTATACATTTTGAAAAGTTCAGGATGTCCTAAGCCTTTCTTTGTTTTATGCTCCAAACAGTCAACAGTATATGTATCTTCTGTAGTTCTCTGATAGAATACTGGAGGTGTTCACCCCACATAAACACTTCCATCTAAACAATTGAACATTTCCAGGAGGGTAACTATATGTTCTGGTTTGTCCCAAATGCCTGGAAAATGTAAGAAAGAAAAGTTATGAGTTGCTGCTTGCTGAAGCCCACAATTAATACTGCTGTCAAACTGCAGAATCCCACTGTGATAGGCCTCTATACAAAGTGTCTACAACAATTGAATAGGGAGGCAGTGGCAACTGCTTGCTTCTCATTGGACTTCCGGAGCCAGCCCCTTGTAATCAGGTAGACCGGCTTATGCTACTCTTCAAAAGGAGAAGTGGTGTAGGTGTGGGTTTTCCCGTAATAGAAAAAAGGTATCTGCTTCCAATTTGATTATAACTGAGATTGAGTTACTCTACTGTTAAGGAAAAGTTAGCACATGTGACTCCATTTTGGTTTGGGACCCACCATTGTTTAAATGCCAGCACATCATACACCAGGAGGAGTAATCCTTAGATACTGAATCCCTGTGAAAATCCTCCTCCTTGTCTCCAGCCTGCCTTGATTCCCAGTATCTGGTTTTTGTCAGTCTCTAACTCCCTGTCTCTTGGCCTTGATGTGAGGCCTCCCATCCTGATAATAAAAGTTACTGATGCATGGCTTTAGGACCATGCTGTGTAATTAACATACTGGTATAGCACGAGGAATGCACCAAGCAGGGATAGGTGGTAGATAAGACAAGGGTTTGTTTATTGGCTAAGGTTTCCGATGCACGAGGGCAACATGCTTTGCTAAAAGGTATATAACCTTTGTATAATTTGCATTCAGGGTCCCCTCCTGGCTAGCAGGGGGGCACCACGCTCGAGCGTAATAAACTTAGTGTCTTTTGGGAACTCTGCAGTTGTGGACTTTATTTCTGTGCCTCAACCTAGATTCGAACTGTGCGTGACCTATCAGGTATAATTCGCAGCATTGGTGTGCGTGTCCTACCAGGTGTAATTCGCAGCACTTGTGTGCGTGTCCTACCAGGTGTAATTCGTAGCACTACAAGAAAAGATAAATAGTAAGGTGAGAAGCATCCAAACCACAAAGTTTAGATGTGGGATTATGTTTTAGAGTAGACCATTATACAACATCCTAAGTATACATGGTGCTATACAGACAAATAAAAATCAGTGGGTGAAATTCTGGATCAATTTTAAGTCAATGGCAAAACTCCAATTGACTTCAGTTGTGCCAAGATTTCACTCAACATACCTATCCCAAAGAGTCTGTAATCCAAGCTAAAGCAAGAGAGAATGAGATTGTGATAATTGTTCCTGGGAAGACACTGAGAAGGGAGGAGGATGATTACAGTAATAAAATCATGCTGAAACACAAATCTCAAGGGTTTAGAAAAGATGACTGTAAAGTTTTATAGGTGTTGCAAAAAAAGAGGGCCAGGAAAGGACTCCCAAGGATAGACCATTGCATGGAAGAAGGCTCAGTGAGAAGAGCAGAAAAGGAGAGGTGTACTATATGTATAAACTATTTACAGAATAAGTCTTAAACAATATGAGAAAAGGGAAAATCTTAGTGGAAAATCTTAGTGAAATACCTTAATTAACTATATGATAAATTAAACAAAAAGGGGAAAAAACTACAATGGACATCTGCTACAGACCCTCATGGCTGGAGGACAGCAAGAACCAAAACGCTGTGTTTCAACTCTTGAGCAGCTTGAAGACGTAAGCTATTGTGCTCTGGGGGATTTTTAATTATTCAGAAATCTGTTAAATGACAAATACATGGATCAACGAACTAAATATGGATCAATGAGTTTCCTAAGTTGTGTAGAGGGCAACCTCATGAATGAGAGAATAAATAATTAAATGCAAAGGTGTCCTGGGTCAGCTTCTTAACCAAAAGATGGGACTTGATTGTCAATATGAAAGTTATAGAGTCTGGTGCTAGTGATCACAACATACTTAAATTCATCATCAGAAGGAATGGATTCAGAGAACATAGCAGTACAAGGGTATTAGATTTCAGGAAAGCAGATGTGGGGAATAAAACAGGAAGATGTATTTGAATTCAAGAGAGTAGAAGATGGCTGAAAAATTGTAAGATTATCATCTATGTTCAGTACTGTGGCAGAGCTCCTTCTCTGCCTTGGTGGGTTCCGCACTTCCTCTTAGCGGTGGGCGGGGGATTCCTCTCTCCCTGGGAATTTCCCCATGCCCCTGGGTTTACTTGCCCCCACATTGTCTGAGCAGGGGTTCCTCCTGGCCTCCTTGACAGGGGAGGGAAGCCTCTTAGTCTCTGGTAACTCCTCCGGATGTAGACCAGGCACCCAGTTCAGTCTCTCCCCTCTGGAGCTGTCTCTTCTCCCCAAACCTCTGGGGCCTGGAAGGGCTGTACACCCTGTTGGGCAGGGTTTCCCCTGCTCTTCACTTCTGTACCTGTGAGGTTGGACTCCAGTGTCTGCACTGTCCGGCTCTCCAGTAGCACACCAGCTCTCCAGAACATGTGCCCATCTGACTGGAGGGGAGGCTTTTAACAGGTTCTGGCAGGCCCTTGATTGGCCCCAGGTGTCCTAATTAACCTGGACTAACCCCTATTCTATTACCAGGGAAAAACGGACCTGCTTATCCTGGGGTTAATATACCTGCCTTCTATTACTCTCCTATAGCTGTCTGGCCTGACCCTGTCACATATCCCTCCCCACTGCTAAACACTCTATGGGGTTGGGCAACTTGGGTCATCAGGCACTGTGCCCGTGACAGGCCATCCGTGTTGCCATGGCAGCTTCAGGCCCTGTGTTGTATGCTGAATTGGAACGGTTGGAGGGACAAATACCATCTGGTCACTCTGGTGTTCTTCTCTTTGGAGGGGTGCCTGGTCGGTCACGAGGACAAATCGCCGGCCTACTAAGTAGTAATGCAGAGTTTCCATGGCCTATTTGACTGCGAGGCATTCCTTCTCCACCATTGCATATTTTAGTTCCTTCGGAAGAAGTTTTCTGCTAAGGTAAAGGATTGGGTGTTCGTCCTTTCGGACCATTTGTGACAGAACAGCCCCAACCCCACTTCGGATGCGTCCATCTGTAAAATGAAGTCTTTGGTAAAGTCCGGGGCTATGAGAATGGGGTTACTGCAGAGGGCTGTCTGTAGGTCTGTAAATGACCTCTCTGCCACGTCGGTCCATCTCACCATGTCAGGACTCCAAGCCTTTACCAGATCCATCAGGGACTTACTCTGGTGGCCTAGGAACACTTGGACCTGATTTTTCCAGTTTGGCCGGGGCCAATTTTGGATCACCTCCAGTTTATTTAGTTGGGGCTTTACTACACCTCTCCCTACAATGTATCCAAGGTATTTAGCCTACGGCACACTTAGCGGGATTGGCTGTAAGACCAGACCGCCTTAGGACATTCAGCACCGCTTCCACCTTTTCCAGGTGAGTCTCCCAGTCTGGTGTATGGATGATCACATCGTCCAGATAAATGGCTGCGTAACTGGCTTGGGGGTGCGCAGATTGACCATGAGGCGCTGGAAGGTGGCTGGGGCCCATGTAGCCCTATGGGGAGAACAGTGTTCTGAAATAGTCCTGGCATGGAAAACGCATTCTTTTCTTTTGTTTCTTTGGCTACGGGACTCTGCCATACCCCTTTGTCAAGTCCAGGGTGGTCAGAAACCGGGCACTGCCCAGTCAGTCAATTCATCTATGCAGGGTACAGGGTATGCATCGAAGTGGGATATCTTGTTCAGCCAGTGAAAGTCATTGCAGAACCTTGGGATTCCTCAGTGACCACCTAACTCCAACATTCTCTTCACTTCGGCTTTGATTTCCTCCCTTTTGGCCGCTGGGACCGGTAGGGCCTTAAAGTCAACTCGATCGTCCAGCCCAGTTTCATTGATAACATATCCTGGTTCCAGTTGATCATCTCAGACACCTCAATATTTTGGTCTGGTGTCAAGTCGGGGGATATCCTCACTTGCCCCTGCAGGTTGCTCTTCTGGGACAAGGCCTCTTGGGTGACTATGCATACCTCTTGGGTGTGCCAAGGCTTTAGGAGGTCTATGTGGTAGACCTGCTCCTCTTTCCGGTGTCCCAGCTGCCGCATCTTGTAGTTTACCTCCCCCACAGGTTCGATCACTTCGTAGGGCCCCTGCCACTGGGCCAAAAGCTTGGTCTTTGTCGTGGGTACCAAAACCATCACCCGGTCTCCAAGCTGGAACTGTCGAACCTTTGCCTGGCAGTTGTAGTGGGTTCGCTGGGCCTCCAAGTGCTTCCGTACAATGGGGGTGACTCGGGTTATCCGGTCTCTCATCTGTAGTACATGCTCAATTATGTTTCTCCTCATATTGGGTTCTTCCTCCCAGATCTCTCTGGCTACATCTAATACGCTGCGGGGGTGGCGTCCATATAATAATTTGAAGGGGGAAAACCCAGTTGAGGCCTGAGGGACATCCCAGATGGCGAACATGAGGTAAGGCAGTAGGGTATCCCAATAGGGTCTTTCCCATTCTGACTTACTACTTTTCTTATCATGGCCTTGAGGCTCCTGTTGAACCTTAAGACCACTGGTCTGTGAGTGGTAAACCAAAGTCCCCATGGTCTTTACATGGAGTAAAGCATACAGGTCCTTCATCAGTTTTGACATGAATGGGGTCCCTTGGTCAATCAATATTTCCTTCAGTAGCCCTACATGGGCAAAGATCTCCAGCCGCTCTTTGGCTATCGAGTTGGAGGCAGTGTTCCGCAGCTTCTGGGTATGAGGTAGCATAGTCCAGAATGACAAGTACATGCTGGTGGCCTCAGGTCATCTTCTCCAGAGGGCCCACCAGGTCCATGGCTACCCTTTCAAATGGGACCTCTATGATTGGTAGGGGTACTAAAGGGGCCCTCAGGTGGGGATGGGGACTGTGTAGCTGACACTCAGGACAGGAGGCGCAGTACCACTGGACTTCTTCGTGTATTCCTAACCAGAAGAACTTTTGTAGGATTCATACCAGGGTCTTCTCTACCCCTAGGTGCCCTCCAAAAAGGTGGCTGTGGGCAAGTCTTAACATGGTTCTCTGATGTTTTTGTGGTACCAGGAGTTGTTGTACCTCCTCCCCCTGCATTGGTGCCACTCAATACAGGAGATCCTTCTTGACCATGAAGTAGGGTCCCGGTGTGACGTTGCACTCCATATGTTTTATGGAAATATGTTTATAAGTGTGAATATGATGTAACTGGAATATGCTTCATGCAAAAGGTCTCTTGTAAGGTATCGTTACAAGGCTTATGATCTACTGAGTGTGTTAATCCTATTTGTTTACATGTATTATTTCTATGTCTGGAGTTAGGAGAATAAGATATAAACTTTTATTACTGATGTAAACATGTTAAGTGGAAGCCATTAAGGGTGCTTCAGAATCAATGAACTGTGAATGGGTTTGTTTACCTGCAAGCCTTCCTATATATGTGTCTTACAGTGACATGATCCCTCTTAAACCTGGTGCTTTTCCATTTAGAAGGAGGGGTGGGGATCCAGAGAGACAAAAGATTCCCGCCTTGTGCTAAAGCTATAAAAGGGGGTGGAACAGAACAAAGGGGGCGGAGAGTCATGAGAAATCCCCTAATTACCACCTGAGCTGGTACTAACAAGGACTGTACCAGGGGAAAGGATTAGGCCCAGACTAGGAAGGAGTCTATTCTGTGAAAGAAGCTTATTGGAACATCTCTGAGGGTGAGATTTACCTGAAATCTTAACGTATTAGGCTTAGACTTGCATGTTTTGTTTTATTTTGCTTGGTGACTTACTTTGTTCTGTCTGTTATTACTTGGAACCACTTAAATCCTACTTTTTATTCTTAATAAAATCACGTTTGTTTATTCTTAAACCCAGAGTAAGTGATTAATACCTGGGGAAGTAAACAGCTGTGCATAGCTCTCTATCGGTGTTATAGAGGGTGGACAATTTATGAGTTTATCCTGTATAAGCTTTATACAGAGTAAAACAGATTTATTTGGGGCTTGGATCCCACTGGGAACTGGGTTTCTGGGTACTGGAGATAGGTGACCTGCTGAGCAGTTTTTGGTTAAAGTCCACAGCTTTGGGGGTGTGGACTAGACCTGGGTCTGTGTTGCAGCAGGCTAGCATGTCTGACTCAACAAGGCAGGGTTCTGGAGTCCCAAGCTGGCAGGCAAAATGGACTCAGAGGTAATCTCAGCACTTCAGATGACAGTCCCAAGGGGGTCTCTGTGGCCGAACCTGTCACACCCAGTCCCCAGGTTTTTCTGTCTATGGGCACCCCATCTATTTCTGCCACCTCCTTCCTGATATTATCGTATCTCGGGTCTTCTGCCTGGTCCTGCCCGAAATTCTCCCTCCCTGGACTAGCTTGTCCAAGATCCAGGGGGCTGGTCTCTGCACCCTCTACTTGTTCGGTGGCATTACGATGGAGATCAGCCTTGGGTGCCTCTCCCTCTGGGGTGGCCTCCCTACCTGCTGCCCAGATCTGCCTGCCTATTAAAGCGACCTTCTGGCCCCAGGTCAGGATTCGGGTTCCTAAGGTCTTAGCTGCCCTCCTTTCCCTCTTGGCCTTCCTGACCCTCCTGGGAATGGGGAACAGATCTTGGGATATCTCAGAGAAAATTGAGAGGTGGATTCTGTTGTGGATGACTCACTGACTTCAGGGTCCTCTCCTTCCTTCAACCCACCTGGTGGGAGTAAGCTTCCGAACCCTGGGAAATCCCTCCCTACGAGTACAGGGTATGGGAGTTTAGGGACTATACCTGCTGTCATCCCAGTAATGTTCTCCTGGATCTTGATCTTTGCTGGTATGGTGGGGTAATAACTAACCACCCCATGGATGCATGTTACCCCCCATACGTTTGGCCTGTAGCAGCTGGCTACTCTTCACTAGCTTCCCCGAGACAAGTGTGATAACACTCTCAGAATCTACAAGTGCCGTGGTCTCTACCCGATTCAGTCTCACTGGCCTTGTATACTTATGTGGGGTTACTGCGACCCCCACGAGGTGGATTAGGGAGCATGGGTCTGGCCAGTTCCCCAGGTTACATTGCATGGTCTCCTTAGCATTGGGACACTGTGCTGCTATGTGCCCCCAGTCCCCACAGGCATAACACCTATATGTGGTCCTAGGTACCCCCCAGTCCTGGCCTCACAATCCTCTTTGCGCTCATTACTCCATCCCTTTGTGACCCCTGGTTGGTCCTCCTTCTCTTTCTTCTTCCACGCAGGCCTTCCTGCTGTTCGGTCATCCAAGCTCTGGGGATCAGGGCCGATCATTTGATTTGGAGTGACTCTTCCTTGGGTGGTCAGGAAAGTTCCCTGGACATCATTTGTCTTTCCACCAGTGTGACCAACTCATTGTAGGCAAAGGGGTTGTTCTGGCTTACCCATGCGCTAAGGTCTGACGGCAGTCCCCCTATATACCGGTCAGTGACAGAACCTCCAGAATCTTCTCTGGACTATGGGCCTCAGGTTGCAGCCACTTCTGGGTGAGGTGGGTCAGGTCGAATAGTTGGGACCACTCATGGTACCACTGCGCTCATACTGCTGCCGACATCCCCGATTGGGCCAAGATCTCCACTTTCAACTGTGGGTAGTTGGCTGAGGCTTTGGCGGGCATGTCATGGTAGGTCTTCTGGGCCACCCCACACAGAAAGGGGGTGAGGATGCCAGCCCACTGGTCCTGGGGCCAGACCTCACGTGACACAGTCCGTTCAAGGTAAGGAGGTATGTCTCCATGTCGTCTTCCTCAGTCATCTTTGGTAGATAATAAGTGACCCTCAGTCCTCTGGTCTCCCCGGGCCCATGGGCTAGTGTGGTCAGGGCTTTTAGCTGGTACATTAACTCTTGCAGGAGGGCTCAGTCTTGGGCCACCTGAATCATCAGTAATTGGTTGATCTCATGCTGAAACCGCAGGGATTCCTGCTGCGCTGTCACCTGGGCCCAGGTGGCCTCCTGCTGGGCCGCTGTGGCCTGCACTAATGCCCTCACCACAGTACTTATATGGCCCTCATCAGTATAGGATTTGCACACCTCACAGTTTTAGTTGTAAACCTCCTCACAACACCCGAGTCAGGTAGGGGAGTACTAGTAGCTAGAGCTAGTGAGAAAAGTTCCGACAAAACATTTTTTTGTCAATTGGAATTTTCCAGTTCATCAAAATCAAAAGATTCTCAGAGAATTTAAAAATTTTGGGTCATCATTCCAAATCAGAATGAAACCAAATTTTGAAATCCTCCACAAAACGGAATTACTTTTCTCTGCATAGCTCTACCATTATCTTCATTTTATAGATGAGAAACTGGGGCATAGAGAAAGTAAGTGACTCACCCAAAGTGAGTCTCACAGGAAATCTGTGACAGAGCAGGGTCTCTCAAGTCGCCAGCTAGCACCCTACCCACTGGATCATGCTTGCTCCCTGGCTCAACAGATTACAGTTCTACTGAAACTGCAAAGTGCAAGGAAGTGGAACCAACCAATGAGAACCAAAGAATCTCTGTTGGCAATGAAGAAAGGAGGTGGAACCAAACATGAAAAAAGTAGACAGTTACATTATGTGAGAGAACCCCCACTTCCCCCCCAGCACAGGTTAAACAGAGTTCAGCTCAGCCCCTTACATCCCTTGCAGTATTGCATATGGGAAGAGTTACGTGATACTTTCACTACAACTGTGCAGCTGCTAGGTTTAACCAGACAGCAGGAGTTTGGAGAAGGGTAATGAAATGTGTCAGATAGTGTAATAATTCTGGTGATTCAGGAAAGTTTAGGAAACACTACAACTTTATTTAACATCATAGCACAGAAACCCCTTAGAGAAGGAAAACAGTCTAACCCAAAAGACAGGCATTGAACTGTTCTGTTTCTAGCAGCTGTTCCATTCTAGTTCCAGGAGCCTTTCTCAGATTACTCCCAATATCAGAAGAACAGATGTTTGACACTATTTTGCTCTTATGAAAAAAACCTATCCAAAGTCTTATGTGGCCTGTTTGGCACGTATGAGCTGATTCAATTTTTCCCTCCTATATTTCCTTAGCCATACTGCTCTGAATACAGTTCCTTGCTCTGGTGGCTCCCTTCCTATTATCTCATGGAGCAATAGTAGACCTAATTTACCATTCACGGTTAATTGGCAATGTGCACCTGCCTTAGCTGTTGCATCAACAAGCATCATGGAAGGGGCTGTAGTGAGTGGGATCTGAAGGCTCTTCTAAGAAGCTAAGTGGGTTGGTGCTTTACCGTACCTGGCAAAAAGAAGCTCTGTGCCTGTAAGTTAGGAGTAATTCTACTGAAGTCAGTAGAATTACATCTGTGTAGCAATGGTGGAAATGAGATGAGAATCTCTCTTCTGCTGGAACTCTGTGTTCTCTGAGCCTTTTTCCCCCCTTGGAGGATTTGTGTTAGGATAAAACATTCTATACCAGTATCTAAAGTATAACCCTGTTTGCAGCTTTCTTTTCTGTTTTGAATAGCTGCTGAACTGACTGGCCTGTCAGAGTGAGGCCAAAGTAGAATGTATTAATGCTAGCCAAAGAGGTTAAGGGGCAGAAGAAGAGCTTTTACAAATATATCAGGGGAAAAAAGAAGTACTAGAAAGAAACTAGGTTAATTAATAAATAAGGAGGGGGATGAAGTCTGCAGTGGTTCTAAATGGCTATGCTACTCAATCGCTCTCTAAAAGCAGTCTTTCACAAAACAAAGAAAAGAAATGTAGAGTAATTAAGATGATGTTGATGAAAAGGAGGCATGGGAATAATTGGAAAAGCTGAAGATGTAAAAAAATGTGGAGGTCCAAATGACGTACCTCACTAATTAGCTAATGGATTTATCATATAACTGCAATTATTTTTAAAAAGTCATTAGAAATTACTCTCACGTACTCTCTCCGGGAAGCAGCAAAAGCAAATGTGGTACAAATCATAGCTAGAGTTGGTTGAAAAATTTATAATTTTTATAAGAATTATGAAAAAGGGATATTTTCATGGTTTTTTCCCCCTTCCCTGCTCTATAGCTGGTTGAAATATTTTGAAAATAACTTTTCAACAAAAAGGGACACATTTTCAACCAGCTCTCCTAATGACATAGTAATCCTGGCAATTACTGTTGGGAAAAATCCAACTTCAGTCCCTAGTGAAAAAAATACTGGAACAAATATGAACAGAAAAATCATTAAGCACCTACAGACTAATTCAATTAGGAGCCATAAACTGAATGGGTTTACAAAGAACAAATCATTTCAGACAAACTCAATTGCTTTTTCAGCTGAATGACAAAATAAGTGGATAAAGAGATTGCAGTAGATGTAATATATTTAGACTTTATTAAAGAGCTTGATAATGTCTTGCCTGAAAAAATGAATTTAAATTGGCTAGAATGTGAGCACTGTCACATGGAATGAGAGCTAGTGGAACTGCAACCAAAAGGAAATGATAAATGGCAATGTTATTGAATTCAAAAGATGAGTCTGGTGGATTACTGCAGGAATTAGTTTTAGGCCCAGATTTATCTATCACTATTGGTGATCCTGAAGTAGGAATTTTTGGCTCATTATTAAAAGGCACAGGTGATAGTAAAGCAGAAGGTGTTACAAACACCAGTAGGATGGAGAAGTCACACATATGGGCTGGGGGGAAAAAATCTGGAATATGCAAGATAGTAGTCTACTTTTGGGGAACATAATCCAAACCAAAATATAATGGGAGAGAAATACATGGAAAGCAGTAGAGACCAGGTGAGTTTTTAGTGCTTGTAGTTTCCAAAAAAACCCAGTGCTATTTGAATTGAATACATAGACGACCCGGGAGGTGATAGTCCCAATTAAGAAGCTAAATTCCAGAATAACACAAGGGAAGGTTTACTTCAGATTACATTATGTGCAAGTATACTGCATGTGCAAGTGTACTGGAGTGAGGTTACTAGTGGAGTTCTTCAAGGATCAGGACCAGTCTTACTCAATATTTTTATTAATGATTTTTGCACAAAAAAGTAGGAGTATGCTAGTGAAATTTACTGATGACCCAAAGTTAGGAGACATTGCCAGTACAGAGGAAGATCATAATAATACACAGAGATCTGGATGACCTTGAAGACTGAAGTGATGGAAATGGGATGAAATTCAATAGTACAAAGTACAAGGTCATGTACTCAGGGTCTTATAATAAGAATTTCTGCTAAAAGGTGGGGGCTCATCAGTTGAAAATGACAGAGGAGGAGAGAGACCTGGGTTGGATCTGGCTGTGAAAAAAGGCAAATGCAGTCTTAGGATGTATCAGGCAAGGCATTTCCAGTAGAGATAGAGAAGTATTAATACCACTGTATAAGGCACCGGTAAGACCTCATTTGGAATACCGTGTTCAATTCTGGTCACTCGTGTTCAAGACAGATGAATTTAAACTGCAACAGCTGCAGAGAAGAGCTACTATGAATCAGGGGAATGGAGGGCCTATTTTATGAGAGGAGACTGGAAAAGGGTGGCTTGTTTAGTCTATCAAAAAGAAGGCTGAGGGAAATATGATTGCTCTCTATAAATACATTAAAGGGGTAAATAATAGGGAGGGTGAAGAGCTATTTAAGCTATAGAACAATGTTGACACAAGAAGAAAGGTATAAACTGGCCTTGAACAAATTCTGGCTGGAAATTAACCATGATAGGGGTGAGGTTCTGGATCAGCCTCCCAATAGGAGTTGTGGGAGCAAACTTAATTACTTTTTTAGAAAGAGATGGAAAAATTTATGAGTGTAATTGTATGATGGGTTGCTTGTGATGGTAGGAGCAGGGCTCGCTTATGGCTATGTCTTATGTTCCTGAAAGTCATACTTCAGTGTTTCAGACAGCCACCTGCAGGGGTGAGGAAGGAATTCCCCTGCCACCCAATGTATTCTGGGTTTTCTTTTGGTGGTGGGGGGTGGCAGTAATCTCTTTCTTCTGAGGCATCAGGGATTGCCAGAACTGGAGATAAGACATTGAATGGGAGGACCAGGACTCTGAGGTGACACCAAGCATTCTCTCTTAGGTGTTGGGCTGGATGGTTCTTGCTCAAATGCTCAGGCTCTAACTGATTGCTATATGTGGGGTTGAGAAGGAATTTTCACCCAGGTCAGATTGGCAGTTATCTTGGGAGTTTTTCACCTTCCTCTGCCGTGTGTGGGTGCAAGTCTTTTGCCAGGATTATCTGGGTATATTTCACTTAATAATTGCCATGCCATTGCAGGGGCCTCCGGCACAGTGCACCTTGGTCCCTCCTATTCTCTGCCTGTGGCACATAATAGTCTAGTCTCCAGTGGGCTGTAATACTTTGGTCTAATTTCAGTTGAGGGGTTTAAGGTGTGGGTGTTGGTGGTCTGTGATAGACAAGACATCAGACTAGATGATCTGGTGATCCCTTCTTGGCTTGGACTCTCTGACTTGGTGACTATTTATTCTATATTTGGAGCATAGATAATATTGTGATAGGCACACTATAAGTACCAGAAAGAAAAGGAGTACTTGTGGCACCTTAGAGACTAACCAATTTATTTGAGCATAAGCTTTCGTGAGCTACAGCTCACTTCGTATGCATCCGATGAAGTGAGCTGTAGCTCACGAAAGCTTATGCTCAAATAAATTGGTTAGTCTCTAAGGTGCCACAAGTACACCTTTTCTTTTTGCGAATACAGACTAACACGACTGTTACTCTGAAGTACCAGAGAGATTAGATAAGAGGATCTGACTTATTTAATTAGCTTTCATCATGGTGGATAACAGAAATTGATTTACCTTGATGGTCTTTCCCTACCTAATTTCTATAATTCTGTAATTATATGTGTATTACATGCACTAGGAGGTTCAGGACAGAAAAGTCAAATACAACATTGTTTCCAAACCAATAAAAATTAGTTTTGGTCACTCAATGTTTCATTTCAGTAATTTTGAAGCATTTTTTTTAGATTTCAACCTTTTAAAATTGTTTAGAATTTTAAACTGTAGCTTAAATTTTCAAACAAAGTCATTTCAAAACAGATGTTTTTAAACAGACCATTACTTGAAATCAACTTTTTCCCATGAATGGTTTTGGTTTCAACGAGTTAGCATTTTCCACTGAGAAAACACTCAGGCAAATTCCCAGCCAGCTGTACCTCTTATATTCATGTAAATACTCTTAATTAAATAAACAGAACCATGTAGAAATTTTGGCTTTTGGCCTTAGCTACGTTCATCCCAACATCTTCCCTGTCAGCTCCCCAGGCCTGTTCTCGGTAACAATTCCATGCTCTCTGTTTTAAAACAACAAAAACGCTTTCCATTCTCCAGCCTGCTGCTATTACAGTTGTTCCAATCCATTGCCCTGATGCTAGTTCTCAGGATTTTGTTTACATTTAAAAACAATAGTATAAAAAATACATGTCTATTCCACTCGCACCACTCTCCTTCCTCAAACTCACTTCAATCTTTCATTGTGTAGGACTTTGCTTCACTGCGAAAGAATGAATTAACAGAAATAAATGAGGCTCAGTACTTAAGTATTATAATTATTAATAATAGTATAAAAATAACTATTCACAAACCATTTCAGAATCAAATGCTCACATCTGCTATAATGTGGTCTCTGTTCCGCCCAGCATTTAGGGGCTTGTGAGAATGATGTGGATTCTGGAAGGACAAACAGCCAAAGGGGAAGAAGTGTTGAAGAACTCTCAAAACAGATGACTTCTAGTCAGTATCAGGTCACCTGAACAGCATTTGTGAGGCAAGGTCTCAGGAGGGAAAGTTGGCCTCTTAGGGGAGCAGTAGCCAAAGATTCACTGATGACATTGCTGTTTTGCCAATTGCATAGCAGATTTAGAGCCCCACTTTTTTTTATTGTTTGATCAGCCTAAACTCTAATTGATGTCATGGTATGACCAATGTTTCAAGCTTGTTTTTCTGGGAACTAGAGAACTATTACAGACAAAAATGATTGATCACTGTAAAGTGATTGGCTCACAGCATGAAATACTCAGGCATGTGGCTGGGCTGAGAAGGTCATTAGTGTTCATTAGTCTTCCAACTATCCAGAATAGTTCTGCTGGTCATGAGTCAGTAGATGCTATGTTGGATGAATGAACATCCAACACTTGGTTTTGTTTACAACTGCTGGATAAGATTGCAAGAATTCTTATGCCTTATGACTCCTGGGGCTGCTCCGGCAATGCCAGGGTCAGCGTCTCTGTTCTAGAGGCTGTCTTTGTCTCTGGGGAATCTCATGTGGTCTGTGAGGGAGGTACCTGGCTCCAGTGCTCCAAAATTCCTTCTGCTGCTGTCCAAAGGGTGAGTGCTTTACATCATTAGTCTCCTCCCATTCCCTGGCACGCTGGCTGTTCTGGCAGCCTCAGGCTCTGTCTCTTCTCCCAAGGCTGGTGCAACCCATAAAATGTTGACAGGGATCCTGTCCATGTATAATAATAATTTCTTAATACTCACATGCATTAGATATTATTATCCCCTATTAACAGATGGGGAAACTGAGGCAGAATGATGATAAATGATTGGACTGAGATGACCAAAGGAGTCCTTGTTAGAGCTAAGATGAGAACTTTGCAATTCCTGGCTCTGAGTCCTGTGTACAGCCCACTAGACCATACCTCTCAGATCTTTGTCTTAAATCTGACAAACTGACACTCCTCGAGGCTGTTGTTTTGATATTCAGCTGACACGTTCGGATATCACTCTCTATGTGTGACTTCTTACTCAGTGTTTTGTAGTAAAGGTGACAGCATCAATATTTAAAAATAAGCAGAGTTGCTTAGTTTTAATGTTTGTTAAATAAAGCCTTACCCTAAAAAGGAGTCTCTTTAAAACTCATTATATTCCATATATGAATGTCTCATATTTTACAAAGTACATTCAAAATGAAAAATGATTGCCTCTCATATTGTTACAGCTCGTGTTCACCATGAACCAAAACATTTAAAACAAATCTTTTCTGAGGGCTCTCCTCTCAGGATGAACTGTATGTTTCTCTCGCTGTGTTGCTTGGCACTGGGAATTTCTTGCCCCATTCTAGTATGCATTGTGGCAGCCCAGAAATATTTAAGGTTGGAAGATAGCCTGGAGCTTAATGTTGAACTTGGCCTTTTCGCGTGAGTGATGTTGAATAAAACCAACAAAGCTAAATTTTAATTCCCTGCTGACAGTAGGTCCATGCAGCATAGACTGATGTTGCAACACTGCAGGAAGTCTCAGATGAGATAGGATAGCCTTTATTCTCTGTCAGCAGAAACACAAACACTGTGACTAAATTCAGCAGATATGAAGAAAGTTACAACATAGTGTAAAGTATCAGAGGGGTAGCCGTGCTAGTCTGGATCTGTAGCAAATCACAAAATAGGAGGCACAACATGAAGATTTAGGGGGCAGGGTTGAGAGCCTTTAAGATAATAAAAAATTAAGACTTTAATTGCTGAAAAATATAGTTTTGTAGGTATAGTTTTATATCTCATCAAAGACTCTGTATGACGCTGCAAGCTAATTAACTGTAAAATATTACTATATTTAGGATCTCCCATTGCTTTATATACATACAGCCACCTCAGAAGTGCAGGGTTGTATCTAGCTGGCAATTTATATGTCACTGTGGTGAGCTAAAGAGGGAAAATCTGGGAAAACACCTAATTTTACACAAATGACTTGGTATATTTAGATTTAACATGCAAGTGAAGAAAGTGAATAATTTTAATGAGTTATTGTAATTGTGTCCACAGCCATGCTGATCCATCAAGCAAATTATATGCATTCTGTACGTACATAATCTCAGATTTCTGAGTCTGAGATTCTGGGATAATTTTTCAAGCCCTCCAGCGTGACTTTAGAATCTCAAGACTTTCAGTAATACCACAGCAGTGGGGGTAGCCACGGCTGAGACACAACAGTCAATACAGATGGCATTGAACAGAACAAAATGGGAATAATGAATCCAGCAAGTTGCAAAAAAGGGCATTTATTGGACTCTGCTACTGTTCTGATTGACCTAAAAGAGGGGATATAGACATTTCAATGCTAAGCTAACTAGAGCTGGTTAGAAAAACTGAAAATTTTAAGCCAAAACCCAAACATTTTCAACAGAAAATAGCCAGATCCCAAGCACTTTCAGTTTTCACTTTTCCAACCAAAAAAATCAAACCTTTTCTCAGAAAGCAGACACTTTTCACGTTTTTCTTTAGCCAAAAACTGAATTTTCTGTTGATATTTTTGATGGAAGATTTTGGACTAGATTTAGCACTAATCTCAATTAGAGCAGTCTCTAAGACATGGAATTCAGGTATGTAGAGCTTTATCAATAATCGTTAACAGCTTACATTTCATGCAAAAGTGCATACAAAGCCAGCACAGTAGTCAGAGAACTGATCTAATATGTTCCCTGCAACTACCACCATGCTACAGCTTCATTTTGCGCCAGCTTCTAATTGGTCTTCAAGGTTAGCCCCATTTCAAGTGCATTTCAGAACTCCAAACTGATTAAAGTATACTCCATAATCAAAAAAAGCCAAGAGTTGGAGTTTAGAGTGACGGTAACAGAGAGGGAAGGAAGGAAAGGTGATTCAGAAAATATAAGAACCATGCCAATTATTTTCCCAAAGAACTAGAAACTTTTTGAAATACTCGTATGCATTTTTCGTTTGCCTTTTCCCATCAAGATCAGAACAAAAGTGTAAAGGTGTCACAAGAATTGATTCATATGATATTTCTGTCCATGACAATTTATCGAGAAGTCTGTACGCTAAGACTTGGTCAGACTCTAATAGACTCAGTCTGTACTTACCCATTCAGTACAATTTTTATTTATTAGCACCCAGTGTGTTTGAGGCCTCAGCAGGGCAGACAGCGAAGTCCAATAAAGCGTATGTCAGCTTCATTCTATAGGTAATATTTACTGGAAATGCCGTGTGCCTATTTTACCACAACTTGCTATTTATTTCTAGTTTATTTTATTTTTACTCCATGTATATTAAAATGGGAAGAAGAGGCTTCCTTGCAATCATGGATATTTGGAATTCTTCCCAAACCCTTTGGTTCAAAATTGTCAGAGTTTGCTCATCTTTAGGTTCATACTGCAAGGCCCAGTATAATGCATGACTTTCAGGAAAGGGAGGAGACTCTGTTGGGAAGGGCCTAAGCTTTGTATACATTTGGCATATTGTTATCTGAGACTTAGGGAGAGAATTGTTGGTTAATTTAATTGTCCTTCTGTGGATTTGAAGATGATCAGGCCTCCCCAATGCTTTGGGTTGGGCTCTCTTTTTCATTATTTAGTAGAAAATGAAGCGAATAAATATTCAAAAGCAAAAAAATCTAAGTTAACACAGAGTTAAGGTTGCTTGGTGATGTGTTGTCCCCTTTCAGATTGTTGAGTTGAGCAAAACTCAAATTTCTGAAAACCAGATGATGCAGCATTAAGGTTGCCTGGGCAACCTTAACTCTGCCCTCTTTCAGCAATGCTTCAGTACACCCTATTAACACATACACATTTACTCTGCCAGCCCCACAGTTCCTGAAATGTACAAGCTTCTCCTCCTTGTACAGCCCATTGGGACTGTCCCACAGGATTCCAATTAACTGTATTAAAGGACAAAAAGAAAACATAAAAAGAATGCCCACACCAGCTTCCCTCCACCCTCTTTGAGCAATGCCTCAGTATGCACACAGCATATACTCGCACTGTCCCTTGGCACTATAAGATTCAGAAGGTTCCAGATCCTGCAATACACTCACACTTACCGAACTCCCCAGAAAGAATACCATCATGTGTACAATTTAAGGACCAATTCACAGCCTTTTACAACTTCCAACTCACAGGATACCATCTCACTTTCACTTAACCATCACTAAAGCATTAGAATCCTCTCATATTCTACCTCACTGCTGTCAACATCCTTTATAATGAAAGCCCTGTGCCCTACTGCTGACATAACCTACACAATTCTGCATAGCAATGGTGCATGCTGCATCCTGAAGGTATATGTGAACCTCTTCCCCTTCGTAACACAGACCAGAGGGTGCACAATAGATCTGTTCATATCATAATCACAGCTGTCACACACCTCAAAGTAATGTCCTGATATCATTAAGACAAGCCCCTAATATACTTTAGTAGTTAGGATAGTATTTTTATTAGGTTTTAGTTTGGGTTAACTATTTCTAGCTATTTGTTTACCAGTACCAGGTGGTCAACTTCATGGCTGAACTCACCTTTACCAAGCAGGCCAACTACTGACTCCACCATTTAGTGTAGGTACACCTAATACTGACTGCAACTGGAGTGTATCCAGATAATTCCCATTGGCTACTGCCAGCTCCAGGAGAACAGAGCGTCAAATGACCCAAAATTTGGATCACTAATGCTATCCTGGGCCCCTGTGAGGTGCACCAAATTTCAAAGCAATCCGAGTAACTGCTTGGACTCTAGAGCACTTTCAAGAGTTGAGCTTTAAAGAATATAAAATGGTGGGAATGGAAACCCTCTAGAAGTTTCTCTGGTATTGGCGCACATGCAGTGTAAACATGTGCATTTTTAAAAATACCGTTCTCAGTTTGGGTCCCCGAAAGATTTAGTGAGTGCTATGCCATTACCTTGGGTGAAACTCTACAGAGTGAGACCATTTTGACCCATAGCTCATCAATAGTTTGAGCTGTAGTTCTGGGGGGGAAAAACCCCCAAACACCTAGAAACTTTTTTTGAAGCAGCTAATGTTTTAGGGCTTATGTCTCTGGAACCTATTCAAATGACTCTAGGTGTAGGTCTTTAAACGTACCCTGCACCCTCCTGAGACATACCAAATTTCAAAGAAATCTGATTAAGTATGTTGATTTTAAAGAACTTAGAAAGGTCAACCTTTGTGAATGCAACCTTAACTGTCGTGGCCCTCCCACACCATTATAATATATTTTAGCAGTGTAATTTATCAGCCTCTCCAAAGCATGTACAGATGTAGAGGCCAAAATGAAAATGTAATGCTAAGGGGAAAATGCTGATGGTGCAGAAATAAAGTTCCATATAGAAGAGCTCTGCATCATCCTAGTCAATCCTCTACCTCCTCCACCATCCTCCATGGATCCTGTTCCTCTGTCTACAGTGGGCTCTCTTGTGGTTGGCCCAGGGAGGAGATCAAAAAACGTAGCAACTGAAGGGGTGGGAAATCATCAAGTCTCCCCAAAATGTTGCCCCAAGTGGATTGGGAGTGCTTACCCAATGGTAATGAGCAGATGGGAGATCTAGAGCTCTCCCTGCCTTAATGCTTCAATTTAGCTGTGTGGCCATTTTACTGTGTCCCAAGCTGTCACTCAGCTGTGGAGACCCCAGTATATCCCATGCTGCGGGGGTCAGAGGGATACAACCTGCCCTGCCATCACATCACTGCTGTGTGTGAAAGTGGTATCATGGACTTTGAGGGGAAGGGTGGGGATCAGCAATCAAGCAGCTCCCCAGCCATTGTTGAGGGGTGGAGTAGTTCCACCATTTGAATCCATTAACTGTTTCCATGCAGCAGTGAGTAGATCAAGATTTGGCCTCCAATGCAGAGAAAACTCTAGATGCCTTATGATGTGTATAAAATATAATTAATATAATGGGGCTTCAAATGGTCTAAATTCTGCGATACAGACTATGGGTGTGTAACAGGGTGATCTGCCCCTTTAATGGCCCCAGGCTGGGGGGTGGGGGGTGGAAGGGGAGAGGAGAGGAGAGCAGCTGATTCTGCTCGAAAGAGAAGCCCAGCCTGCAGGTGCTGGGAATCAGCTGATGCAACTGTACAGTACCACAAGTTTGGCAGCTGAACAATATAAGAGGGTCCAGCCCCATATGGGGAGGGAGAATCAGGAGTTAGCAGAGAGCACACTTTGTGTTATCAGAGCAGGAAGCTGCTGGCCATGTGATTTTTCCCCACCAGGGTTGTGGAAAGCCCTGCCCAGGAGCTACTGGAGGCCACGGGGCTCCAGTCTGAGCTCTTCACCAGATGGCTGTTTGTGTTACTTTTGCACATTTTTTCTTTGTTTGTGAAGATAATAAACAGAGCCATGAAGAAAAGGATAGAAACCAAGCTGGACATGGCTGATGATTTGTCCCCAGCTGGTGATTAGGACCACCAGTCTACATGGCCAAATTATCTGCTGGCATAACTCTATTGAATGTAGTGAATTATGCCAGCAGAGAATTTGGCCTTCTATTTCTTATGCCAGCTCTTGACTGGTGTGCAGGCTGCAAAGTGTTAATCTTTTTTAAAAAAATTCTTTGCTGAGGGTGAAATTATTTAAAAAAAACAAACAAACCATCATCTTGGATACCACTGCCATACAGGATTGCTCTGCTTTTAACTAGGGCTGTCAAGCAATTAAAAAAATTCATCACAATTAATTGCACTGTTAAACAATAATAGAATACCATTTATTTAAATATTTTTGGATGTTTTTTACATTTTCAAATATATTGATTTCAGTTACAACCAGCATACAAACTGTACAGTGCTCACTTTATATTTATTTTTTATTACAAATATTTGCCCTGTAAAAATGATTAAAAAATAGTCTTTTTCAATTCACCTCATACAAGCACCATGGTGCAATCTCTTTGAAAATGTAGAAAAAAATCCAAAAATATTTAATAAATTTCAATTGGTATTATAGTGTTTAACAGTGTGATTAATCACGACTAATATTTTTGAGTTAATCGCGTGAGTTAACTGTGATTAATCGACAGCCCTACTTCTAACTGTCATTTTCAGTAACAATTTATCTTATCGGTGCAGATGCTGAATTCAAATTAAATGGCTACGGAGGGCACCGGGCACATTAATATTAGATGAATGCAGTGCAATATCCTTACATAACAAATTCATTATGGGGTATTATTGCACAAAGCTTCTGACTGTGCCCCTTGAGTTGCATCTGTTCTTCCTTTTGTCTCTACATTTTCCTGAAGTTCAGAATGAAAGAAGATACTCTACATTTCTATGTGGGTGTTTATTAACAGAAATTTCATTATTATAGTATAGTATACTATTATATGTATATGATAGTATTGTCCAAAATGACCTGGGTGCTGTACAGACACATCAGAACACAATCCTTGCTCCACAGATCTTACAATCCATTTTGTGTATTAGAAAAACTGTTATTTATGAATCCCTGCATTTTTACTTGTGTGGGGTTAGATTTTATGATGGTGTGCACTTAAGATAGTTCTTTTCTCCAGCACTTTCACTACGCTGCTTTCACAGCAGGGTACTAGACAGCTGAAAGGCATATCCCTATGTCTGTTGCTATACAGTTGTCAGACCTAAAATTTTGCTATCAGATCATGAAAACCAGCCTCTTAGTTGCATGCTTTCTTTTGTGGAGGGAGGCCTTAATTTGTTTAGCACATAAATCAACCTAGAAAAAAATCACATCACTCTTTAAAGGTGTACATAGTCCAGATTTAAAACCCAACAGTCATCAAGACATTACAGTTCTTTTTTGCATGCAGAAGCACCTCTAGGTTCATGCATGCATGTCAATGAGATCAGTACAGTCATTCCAGCTCATTTTTAAAAAAAAAATTACATGACTAACTACAGTCTCAAGCAATTTGCGTATGACTTAGGATCTGAGGTCATAGCTTTCTGCAGCACTGTCAGCTTTATTCAGTGAATGTGATGATATCTGGAATTTAAATTTAAACCTAGATGTCAATTAAAGAACACCAAAGGAAGTCTCTGCATGAACTAGATCCATATTTTACAGAGTATGAAGCAAACAGACCCAATCCTATTGTGGCTTCCCAATCACATTCAATATATCCAATGTGATATTTACCAAAGGAAAAATCTTACCTTATGGTAAGTGACAATCTACAGCAAATGTTCTCCCTTTTCAGGATGCTCAAGCCTGCTTTTTCACTACCAATCCATCACCCTAAAGGGTGTAATGTAATTACAAACATTAATAGTATTACTTTTCAAGGCTACCTATCTGATTTGACATTCAATAAGGAAAAACTGCCAAGTCCACAAAAGGGAACTTTTACTGCTTAAAAGGACAAAACCTATAGACTAACTTGTCTATATTCAGAGCCATCCCTCCATAATGCTGTGCAAATCAGAGATGCCATGGCTGTCATGGAATATAAGCATATCTACCTTGCTTCTGTTCAGTGTGACAAGACTACCATTTTTATACTAAAAACAGTGTGCTGTTAAAAACATGGTGAGTAAAAGGAGCAGACAAAAATAATATCAAAATTATTATTTTATTCAGAAGTATTTTTGTTAGGTGTCATAGTTCTATATTAACCTTGTTTTAAATTACCCTTGATCTTTTCATACAGGTTAAATTTTTGGACACTTTTCTGGAAAAATCATGAATTGCTATTTACCTGGTTCTATTTGAAATGCATTTAGTGAAAAATCTATTTCAGAAATGGTCAGAGATTATGGTTCCTGCTGTGCTTTTTTTCTTCCAAAGAAAACACTAGAAAAATACACATCACATTAATGCCTATTAATAAGAAATATGCACACAAGGAAAAGGTCATACTTCTTGCATAATCCAGTTTATTTTAAACACTGTGGAAAAAGTGAATAAATATGTTGATTAAGGAGTAGAAGGAATAGTAGCCACAGTTTCCATACATTTTTAATTCCTCTTATAGTCCATAGAAAACAGGATTCTCAACCACGGTGTCATTCCATTCAAAAGCTACATGTATAAGTTATGGGTTCTTGTAATTCCTTACCTGGTTTATCTGCCGTGTCCCTTGGCCCCTCACCGCTTTCCGCAGCCCCCACTGGCCTGCAGCGGTGAACCACAGCCAGTGGGAGCCGCTTTCAGCCGAACCTGCGGACACGGCAGATAAACAAACTGGCCCGGCCTGCCAGGGGCTTTCCCTGAAAAAGCGGCATCTCAAGTTTGGGAAACACTGTTGTACAAGATATAGGAGGCCTCTTGGCAAAATTATATGCAGCACAGAGCATCATTAGAACAGTGCTGATACAGAATTCTATATCTCTTTTTTTCTGGGGACCATGAAAGATTGGTCTCTACATTCTCAAGGAATGTGGGGACAATCTTGCCAAATGGATGTATCAGAGCTACTTCATAGAATTACCTAAGGGGCTGTATTATGCAGGAGGTCAGATTAGATGATCCTAGCAATTCCTACTGGCCTTAAAATCTATGTTTTCTTAAATATGTATTGGGATTGAGACGATTGTTTGGAGATAGGGGAGAGAGCAACATGAGGAGCACCTAGATGGCTAACATCTAAAGAACTAGCGAGGAAAATGACTGTAGGACTGCTGTCCTGACAAAGACATTAGAAATGGGTGGTGTGACCATCATCCCCTATCCTCCTCTAGAACACAGTTCAAGGGAAATATGAGTAGGGATAACCTGTTGTGGGAGGGTGTGGTCACCTTCACTCCCCATGCCCAGAGGGGTAGGTGGCATTGGATGATCTTCACTCCCTTTACTCCAACATCTGCAGAGAAGAGTTGGCAAGGAGGTCTTCATTCCTTCAAACTGCTGCTAATCAAGGTGGGAGGTGGGGAGCAGATGGGAAGACTTGACTACACGTTTCTCTAGAACCAAGAACAAGAAGCCTCTTAGGATATTGACTCCCTACTCAGAGACCATGCCCACTGGCAGTGATGGGTTCTCTCTCCTGCCTTATGAGAATAGGGGTATTTCCAGCCTACGGCACCTCAAATATTAGTGTTGGCTGGCCAGGCAGGCATGAGGACAAAATCTGATTAATGCTTCGAGTTTAACACCAGAGTGGTTAGCAGCAGCCAAATGCTGAATAGCATGAATCTTAGTGAAAATATATGGCCAAATTATGATCACTCAATATTGCTGATATTCATACTGTTGAGCACATATTTTATTTGATTCCCTTTTCTCTAATATGGACACTCCCCAGTTCAGATTCATCCTTGTATCTTAGCTATGCTATGTGAGCAGATTAACAAATATTAACCAGCCTTTTACATTGCTTCTCAGCATATTAATTATAAATGTAAAATCTTTTCAACATTTTTAAATATGTCAAATATAAATACAGAATCAAAACACATGGCTAGAGGTGTTTGTGAGCAATTGCTATATGCTTAAGGCTTATTTTACTGTGAAAAGTATATTTAATCTAGACAGCCAGTAGTCTCAAGAATTGGGGCTTCTTCTGCATTAGTTCTGTGTTAATGCCTGCTCAAAGCCAATGCCAGAACAGAAGCTTTAATGTTTCAGACAGCAGTTTGCACAAAGTGGTGCTGAAATAATAACTTACATTTATTTAGTGTTGTTAGAGAGCTTATTCCTTCACTCTCCCACTTCCCTGGTCCTTCTCGCATGAACAGAGAGCAACAATACCCGAAGTCCGAAGGTGCAAACAATTCGATGTTTATTGGGGTGAACTTCCAGCAAGCTTAAATACAAGTTCCTTTTTCCTTATTTTCGAATCCCAACTTACTTCCTGTTTGCCCCTAATTTATATAGTAATATTCTTAGCTATACCTTAACCAATCATTCTACTGAAATTTAACTAACCAATCCTAACATATTGTAACATGATTAGCTAACCAATTATATCCCACCACCTTAATTAGATTACACCCAGCAAAATTAATTATACAGCAGACAGGAACAATCACAGAACCAGACAGAGATTATACAGACAAACAATAGCAAAGTGGGAAAACAATACAGAAGTGAGGATTTCACATCCCAGCTATTGATAAGTGAGTTCTTGCCAGACAGGATGCTATCAAACTAAGTTTCCTTTTACATTTTCTAGGCACTTCCCTTTCTTTGGAGGTGATAGGAATTATCAGGACAGGATTGTATTCAGGACAGGATTGTATTCCTAACAGCCCAATAGCACCTTCTTTCAATGTGGCTAGTTTGGAATGTGAGGATGTGACTGTTCGCTTCCTGGCTTATGGCTGCCTCTGCTGCTTAGCCAAAGGCCTTAGCCTAAGAACAGGGCCTCAAACTGTCACAGTAAGAGAAGGCCCTTACACCAGCAGACAGTGATTTTGATTCTTTCTTTTATACCTCTAGAACTAGCCAAGTAATAAGAATACCCCTAAATTCTTAAAGTACAGGCCTTTACAGACAGGCCTGAATATCTATATCCTAACAAGTGTCTTTCAGCCTAAACGCTCCCAAATTATTTTTCTAAAGACACATACACAAATCATTTGCAACTGGGATGAAGAACAGCAATCAGACAATCAATGCCCGATTACTGGAGAAAGGGAAGTTTTGGGCAATGATGCCCAAACAAACTCCTGCTCATGCTTGTACCTATAATGTCCACACAGAGCAGACAGGACCCCTGTTCTTCTGATCATGTCTGAAAGAGCCCCACATGGTCAATGGCACAGACACCAATTTACCTTGGAAGGATGACAAGCCAAGCTACCATTGCTGCGATTCAAAGCTCTTTTGCCAGAGAACATAGATATCTCAAGCCTGATGATGAGACAACTAGGCCATCCTTTCTGGAAATGCTGACTCTGTTCCAATATTCAGCTAAGCATACTGGACACACTGATGACAGATTTTATACAATCTTAACTGAACCCAGTTAAAAATCTAGGGAGACTAATGTAACAAAAAAGGTGGGGAACAGATTAAATTTAAATGCCAGTGTCTCCATGACCACTTTGGATTGTACCTTAATCTTCATCTTATTTTGCATCTTAATATTTTTTCACATGATACTAAGTTTGAGTTAGAATTCTACCAGGTTGTGGACAGCCTGGCATTTAAACAGATGTCAACAGTGTTCTAAGAAGTGGAAATTGAATTACAGATTTGTGGTGGGGAGTTATATACAAACTACATTAGAGATAAAATGTATTTTACTAAAAATAATTATTGTGTGTTCCAATTTAGTTTAAAGGGATTAGAAACCTGATGATAACAAGATTTCATGGTGGTTTTCATATCAAGTCAAAGGTGACTGAGGTTTTTGTCCTGAAACTTTCAGTTAAAAATTGCTTTTTTACTTTTCAATAGATGGAGAAGTCACAAACTTCATATCCTTCATATACAGGCCACTAGCATCTTTGTTTTATCATAATTTCTCCTACAATATAAAATTGTAACTATTCCACTAGTAGAGCTAGCCAAAACTTGAAATTTTAGTTTTCAGACAATTTTGACATTTCACAAGAACATAAGAATGGCTATACTGGATCAGACCAAAGGTCCATCTAGCCCAGTATCCAGTCTTCCGACAGTGGCCAGTGCCAAGTGCCCCGGAGGGAATGAACAGAATAGGTGATCATCAAGTTTTCAAAATTTTGTTTCAGTTCAGAAAGAAACCAATTTTTTTAGAATTTCCCATGAATTAGTGATGCAGAAATTTTTTTGTTTCAGACACACTGAAATAGGGTGTTTCTGAAATGAAATATGCTCCCTAGGACTCCAGCAGCTGCTGAGCAAAATTGTCATGATTCTTGTCAGATTCAGTGCTCCCTGAATATCAGCAGTGAAACTGACAATTATCATGTCAATTTCACACAGCCTCCGCCAGTGCTTCCAGGGCAGTCTTGCCTTGCAAACTGCCCTGTGCTGGAAACCCCAGGGCTTCTGGACTCAGAGCAGATGGCTCATCAGGCTGCAGGAATATGGAAGCCCAGGAACAGTTGGCCAGGGCACTCTGCACAGTGGGCTGTCCTGGATCCATGGACCCTGAGAGCCGTGACTCAAGCCAGGGCTTCCACACTCCTAGCTCCACCAGCCAGGAGCCTAAAAGCCCTGGCATGAAAACCAGGCAGGATGGGAATACATATGGGAGGGATAGCTCAGTGGTTTGAGCATTGGCCTGCTAAACCCAGAGTTGTGAGTTCAATCCTTGAGGGGGCCATTTAGGGATCTGGGCCAAAAATTGGGGATTGGTCCTGCTTTGAGCAGGGGGTTGGACTAGATGACCTTCTGAGGTCCCTTCCAACCCTGATATTCTATGATTCTATGATATGTGGATGAGAGAGCAGATAGAGTGACAGCAAAGACAGGTAGGCAATTTCAGAAGGAACAGCAAGGTTAGAAATTCTAATGAAAAAGTGAATACTGTATGCATATTGTATATAGGTTACCCACTTCTGCAAGCCTAGCATTTAGAGGCTTATTCTTTCTCTAATACAAAGCAAGGTCTGGGAAATAATTTTTCTGTTTTTAATTTTGTTTCTTAATATATATTGTAAATTTTTTTTATGAACCCCATGGGAGTAAATATTCAGGCTTCATTTTCCACTACAGCCAAGGACAGGTCAGCTCCACCAGGTCCCTTCGTCCGGAAGGCCCTCTCTTTCTAGGTGAGCAGAGGATAGCTGGTGTCGGAGCTCTCCCAGCAGTGTGGATTCCCCATACATTTCCTCCCACTGGAAATGTCTGGCCAGTTTAAGATCACTGAAGCTGTACAAAGTGGCCTTAACAGAATGGAGAATTCAGCCTCAGAGATTTTTAAAATTTTTAATTCTACTTTGGCTGTCTCTAGTTTCTAATGTACAAATTCTCTATAGTTCCTTAATCCTTTCCATGCAGTACTTCTGGGGGAGTTCTGCACCACTGCACATGTGCAGAATTTATGTCCCCCGCAGATTTCTTTGCTTCCCCACAGAAAAATGACTTTCTGATGGGGAAGCAAAGGGAAGCCACAAGAGTGGTCATCTGATCCTCCCCAGCAGTATGTTTTGGGTGCCCAGGGCAGCTGACAGAGAAGTAAATCACTGTGGGGCAGGGGGCGGGACTTGGGAAGACCCAGCTGGTGGCTCCTACCATGCATTGGGCTCCGCTGCTAGTCCTGGCTGGGCTGGGGAGGAAGGAACTTCCTCTTCCCTTGCATGGCATCCGGGGCTGGGTCAGACCCACCCCCAGATTTCTCCCCTGGCTGTAGGAAACTCTGCAAACTACCACCCCACCCCTCCAGAGCTTCCTGCACTCATCACTCCTCAGCTGCAGTGGAGGGATCTCCGTACAGGGAGCTGCTCCCACATCCACCCAACCCCTGTGCATTCAGACCCCCTCATACCCAGACCCTCCTGCCGAGCCTCACCCTCCCCGCACCCAGAAACACGCCCCCCCCCCCACAAGCCCCAACCAGCTGCACCTGGATCCCAACCCACTCCCCCCAGCATCTGGAATCCCCCACTGAGCTCCCCACACCCAGATCCCCCTGCCGAGCTCTATTCTCCCCCACATCCAGACCCCCCCTCCTCCCACTGAGCCCCAACCACCTTCACCTGGATCCCCCTGCAGGGTCCTATTACCATTGCATCCAGAACCCCCCAACAAGCCCCTGTGCATCCAGATACCCCTGCACCTGGATTCCTCACTGAGCTGCCCACAACCAGATTTCCCCACACAGAATCCTCTCAACCCACACCTCCACCCCCCACACTAAGCCCCTCCATACTTGGATCCTGGTCCACCTGGCACGGAAGGACAGAGTCCTGTTTTGTTTCTGAGTCAGGCCCAGTCCTTGCGCTGTGTCAGGGTTGGACACAGCCTCACTGCTGAGTCTGTGTCTCAGGGAGGAGCTACACAGTGCTCTTCCACCTCTGTGCAGTGAGTGGCTTGTGCTCCCCAATGCCATGCTGGAGCTTCCACATTTATTTGATAAATAACCTTTGCAGAATGTTGCAGACTTTTAAAATATTGTGTACAGAATTTTTAATGTTTTGGCACAGAATGCTCTCAGGAGTAATGTTGTTGCTACCCTTGGCTGAAGTGCTGCATTTCAACTCCATTCACATAATTACTTTGGGAGTAGGCTGCTGAGCTCTGCCCAGGCTAATTCTTCAAGAATATGAAAGGATGGGTCATTGTTGGGCCTTTTTCCTCTCCAGAAAGTCATACTTTTGGTAAGATATCTTGTAGGCTGAAATTTCTCAACCTTGTTCTCAGGCTGAGAGTTATTTTTGTTTTGTTTTTTTTCCTTGTAGTGGTAATGACAAAATCTGGTTCAGCCACAAGCCCTATTTTATTAACTTTATGACCTTTTTTTTCACTTAAAGTATTTTTAAGTTAAAACCACATTGTCTAATGTTCCTGTCCAAGCTTTATTACAGTTTGACAATAAATAATGTGCCTGATCCTATGACCTTTGTAGTAGTTATTCACACAAATAGTCCCATTAACTACATTAGATCTATTCCAGTGAGTAATGGTTGAGGGATAAAGCCTTTTTATAGGATTATCCAAAATTCTATTCTATATTGGTTTTTACATCCTCTGTAGTATCTGAGCATCTTCTAGTAGTGCATTAGGCAACATAATTAACATCTGTCACATGTTGTCTGTTCTTTCTATCATTCTCCCCGCAGTGGGAATATTGTGTATATAGTGGAGTGTTTTGTTTTGCTAGGGTTCTGTTTTCAGGGATTTTTCTTTTTAATGTACACTCTACTCTGTGTTTTTCTTAGAGAAGGCAAGGTAAAGGAGTGTGCCTTGCACTTTGATCCGAAGGTAGTGAGGTTTGTAATGGTCCTTAGGTCTTGTGGGAGGCATGGTAATAATTTACCCTAATCATAATCTCAACTGCAAAAAGTGACTGAAAGTTCATAAAATGTCATACACAAAAAAATGGGAAAAGGTGTAAAAGGAAGGCAGAAAAACTGAATTAGTCTAAACCAAAAGGCCTGCTGATATAATTCAAAGACCATGTTAAGACCATGCCTGATGTACAAGAGAAGTGTGGGACAGGAAATCAGTGAACCAAAACTAATGTCTCAGAAATGAGGCCTGACTGGTGGACAAGATAAGGTGGAGACTGTTCCACCCATCATTTCCTTTTAGGGTCATCAAAAAGAGATTTTGGCTGGGAAAAGTGGGTACTGTGATGCTGACAGACTGAAAGACAAGAAAAGGGGAAGGAATGAGCCTCAACATCCATGTCTGCCACTCCCACTGTTTCCTGAGACCCCGCACCTAATCCTGAGAGATGTCCTAAGCAGACTGGGCAAGAGAGAGGGAGCCAGATGCCATTGTCAACTCCACCAGCTTAGGGTAAATCCCAAACACCACCTGGGATGTAAGACTCTGTCACCTTGCCCCCACCCAGTGTGTCATTTTCCTTCCCCATCTTATTTCTTCTCTTTCCTGTCTTTCTCCTTTTGCCTTCTGTCTAATAAGAGTCTGGCTTAGCTGGCGAAGACCAGGGCTTAAATTCAGTCAGAGCTATCTGGAGCGGAGCTCTGGTAAATATTTTCAAACCTGGAGGGCTGCAGCCGTGGCTCCCCGGTGTTTCCCCTCCCTACCCCTCTCCCACCCCCAGCCCCGCACGGGGTAGAAGCGCCAAGTCCTGGGGCGACGGGAAATACTCTGTGAGAATTTAATCCCTAGCCAAGACTGTATATTGTGCAACAACTGCTGTAAGCCTGTGAATAGGAAGAGGTAGCTAAATGCAATGCCCTAAACAGCCCGACACTGGTACAAGTTTGCCAGGTCTTGGAGTAGCAGATAAGGCCATTGCTGTGCCCATGATTTTTCAGCAGTGGGGTTGCAAGTGAGAGTCAACACAAGAGACAGAAGCTGCATTTTCTATCTTTGCTGTTCTTTTCTTTCCCCTTTTGTGTGTTTGTCTTGCTTTGTCTAATAGAAAATGGGATCAGACTTCAACAACAACAACAATAACAGCTGTAGCCCATCTCAACTAACTTCCTCTCTTTTCCCTAAAAAAGGACAGTTAATACCATCTCTAATACCATCAAAGAGACTGTCAGATGGGTGTTTCCTTATAACAACTCTCTCCAGCTAGAGGGAAAGGGAATAGGGGATATTGTTAAAAATAAAGCCTTACTTAATACTTTACATTTCAAATGCTTTAACTATTTTTTATTGCCCCCCTGTATTTTTAATAAGATTTTAATCATGTGTTTGACATGGTACTAAGCAGGATGAGGTCTCTGTATACCAAACCCCAATCCTTGTTTAAAACTGTTTTTAATTTTGGACGGTTTCAGGGTCATGTTTACACCTTTGACTCTTCGGGCCAAATTAGTCTATGTAAATGAATTCAAGAGTCCATTCCATAGTCTTGGACCAGCCCCCAGGAAAGCAGTGTCTCCTGCACAGAAAAGCTGCACATGTTTGGTAGAAAGTTCCATTGTGTGTGAATAGCAGAGCTGTCAACTACTGCCTTCATCCTGGAGTTGTAGGTGATCTTTAATATATCCTGAGCCCCAGCCATGTTGCACCTTGACAGTAAGAACGAAGACCTTAAACTTGGGCCAATGTTCTACGGAAAGTCAGTGCAGAGAGCGGAGAACAATTCTGATGTGCTTCTGGCAGACCATGTTAATACAGTGTGCTGTACTAATTGGAATTTCCCATGGGCTGGTGGCTTTATGGCCAGGTGTATTACATTAATGCCGTCCAGATGGGAGGTGAAAAAAGCTGGTGTATTTGAGCCTGCAATCATTCACCAGGATGGGACTGAATCTCTTAGGTAACTGAAAATGGTTGAAAATATCTTGCACATAGCAGATCTGTAAGTATAGAATGAGAAAGAAATGCTAAACTATAGACTGAAATGCCCATTTGTGAGTGTGTACCTTTAAACAAAGGAGACTACACTGTGGCTGTAAACTCCAAAGGCATTTTCCTCTGCCTACCTTCTGTCTTGCTCTGGTTTTCTAGTGGGCTGCTGTCCATATATAAATATATATATGTATGTATTTATATGTAGGTGTGTATATTACCTAACTCTTGATAATTGTTAATTGTTTTTTCTGGTTCCATCTATTTAGCTTTTCATTGGTACCAAACCCCCCTCCCCCCGCCCCCAAAAAAACCAAAACAAAAAAAAAAATCCCATGCAAGTCAGAAAATATACAAATAGATAAGATCAACTATTTCACTTATGGAGGGCAATCTCTTTAAAACTGGTCAAATTGTATTTTCCAAACACAGTGTTTGGTAAATGTTGGCTTTTGGGGGCTTGTGAAAGATTTGGAAACATTTCCATTTCCTGTGACTCAACTTGGGATTTAAAACTATTTAATTATTATAACCAGTGAATAACTGGCAGACTGTGGAACATCAGAATTACCATACTGGAACAGACCATTGGTCCGTCTTGTCCAGTATCCTGTCTCTGACAAAGGCAAGTACCAGATGCTTGAGAGGAAGGTGCAAGAAATCCCATATGGCACAATTGTGGAATAACCAGTCCATAGGGAATTTTCTTTTTTAGTCCCATCAGTTTTAGTAGTTGGCTTATGGCTTGAAGCATGAAACATAGGGGTTTAATATTCCTTTACAAAAAGAAAAAAGAGAATATATATCTGATCAACTTATCTGTGGATGTTCTCATTATCCATATAGATGACTAAACATTTTAAGAATCCTACTAAGCTCCTAGATTCAGTATCTTGTCCCTCCAAGATATACAGATGTTAGTATTCAATATTCAAGCCTCAAAATTACTTATCCAAGTCATTCTAATCTATACTGTGTCATGTGGTGTTTGTTCTCTCATCTTCTCCCCAGAGGGAGAAATTTGTGGAGTGGAGTGTCTTGTTTTGGTAGGTTGTGGGATTTTTGTTTTTGTATCAAGTATCAGAGGGGTAGCCGTGTTAGTCTGGATCTGTAAAAGCGGCAAAGAGTCCTGTGGCACCTTATAGGCTAACAGACATATTGAAGCATAAGCTTTCGTGGGTGAATACATGTCGACATGCATCCGACGAAGTGGGTATTCACCCATGAAAGCTTATGCTCCAATACGTCTGTTAGCCTATAAGGTGCCACAGGACTCTTTGCCTGTTTGTTTGTGTGTTTTCTTAAATATACCTGTTGCTATGTGTATATACTAGAGATGGCAAGGTCAAAGAAATATGTCTTCCAAGTGGAGCACAAAGTACTGAGGTTTGTGATAGTCCTTAATTCCTGGGGAAGCTCATTCCACAGTCTCAGACTGCACCCGGAGGATGTTCTGTCTCCTGCACAGACAAGCTTTACAATTATTGTTGAGGTTCCATTGTGCCAGAGGAGCGAAGTTGTCGACCACGGTCTTCGTCCCAGAGCTTTAAACAGCCTTTTAAGTAACCTGGGCCCAGTCCATGGAGCGCTTTGAAGCTAAGGACTGAGACCTTGAACTTGATTCAAAATTCAGTGTAGAAAATGGAGGTGTATTGTGTTCAGAGTGGCCTACGTTGCTGAGGAGATGCACTTCAGCATTTTGTACTAGTTAGAGTGTCCTAAGTACTGAAGGTTTTTTACCCAAGTTTATCACATTACTGTAATCCAGCCAAAAGGTGACAAAGGAATGGGCAAGTGAGGCCAGATCTTCATCTGCCAGGAAGCAGAGTTTCCTAGCCAACCAAAGACAGTAGAAAGCATTATTTGTGATCACTGTAATGTGAAAGCTCAGCATCAGTGAAGAATCCAAGAGTACTCCTAGACTACAGCCTGAATTGACCAATTGTGGAGTTGAACCTTCAATCAAAAGAGATTGCACCACAGTTGCAAACTCCTAAAAATATCTTTCTCTGCCCAGGAGCATCACTCCGGTTTTGCTCAGGTTCAGCTTCAACCAGCTGTTCTTCATTCAGGAGTGGATCACATTCAAGCACTGGCATCTTGGTGGTAGTGGTATTGTTGTATGTAGTGAAAGGTAGATAGAGCTGTGTATCATCTGCATATTGGTAACACCTGAGTCCATGTCATTTGACCAGTTCATAGTGGTTGTATGTAGAGTTTGAAAAGGACCAGAGAAAGAACTGGTCAGTGTGGAATGCCACAGATGAGGGGTATAATGGTAGAAGTGCAATTTCCCATCACTACTGTTTGGGTGTGTCCCTTCAGGAAGGTCTCACACCATTTTAGCACAATATCCTGGACTCCTGACACCTCTCTCAGGTGAGACAGCAGTATTTCATGGCCAATAGTGTCAAATGCTCCAGAGATGTCCAGGACGATGAGAATGGATGGCTGTCCTCTATCCATTGACACAAGGAATTCATAGATTCATAGATATTTAGGTCAGAAGGGACCATTATGGTCATCTAGTCTGACCTCCTGCACAACGCAGGCCACAGAATTTCACCACATCATTCATCCATCAATGTCAGTAAAGCAGTTTCAGTTCGGTGTCCTTGCCTAACTTCATATTCTGCCCAGTCTAGGATGTTGGCTCGGTTACATGTGCTTGGCAAAGGGCCCCCTGTCCTTTGCAAACAACTCTTGTCTTAGATCTGACAAACTATGTAAACAGGGGAGTTTGAGTGGGAGTTCTGTTGGAGGAGAAGGTATTTGTATGTGTGTGTCTTTGTATTGGTATTTATAGAGGCTTGTAGGGGCAGTGTGCTGGGAGAGAAGCTGAGCCCTGATTGGGCGGGGGGGGGGCTTCTCTGACTAGGGGTCCTATAAAGGTAGCCGGCCAGTCAGGCAGCGGCACAGACAGCTGCAGCAGCACAAGAGCCAGCAAACAGAGCTGTAAACAGGGGAGTTTGAAAGGGGAGTTTGAGGGGAAGACTAAGAGCCAGGCAAAGGAACAGACAGGCTAGTGAAGTGAGCGTGTGGTGTTCTGGTAGTGTTTTCATGCTCGTTGGGGGGTTGTTTTGCTGTGGGTGGGTGTTTTGGTCTGGTTTGTGTTTTCCAGACTAACAGGACTTAGGTGAGAAGGCTATGACAGACACAGAGGCAGCAGTGGTAGTGACGCAAGTAGTGGAAGACACAATGAAGATGACTGGATGTAGAAGCTGTGGCATGTACATGATCCTGGAGGGGGTACCGGAAAAGAATTTCATCTGCATGAAGTGCCGCCTGATAGAGCTGTTGGAAGAGAAGATCCTAGGATTGGAGATACAGGTGGAGACTCCGGTTGAGTTAAAAGGGGGTTCGAGCAGATGATGGCGCAAAGACATGAGGAGTCTGAAGGGAAAAGCTCAGACCTGCAGATGGAAGCAGGACCAAAGAACTCCAAGGGGATACTGCTGGGTGAGGAAAGTGGACAGTGGAAGCATGTGACTAAGAGAACAAGGCAGAGGAAAAGACGGGGCAGTGAAGGAGAAATAGAACTCAGGAACAGGTTTGCGGAGTTGGAAAATGAAGAAGGGGCACAGCAGGTGGTCACTGAAGGTGAGAGGGCAAGGGAAAAGAGAAGAGCAGATAGTCCTATTGGAAGAGGGCAAGAGTCAATGGCGATAACAACACCAAATATGAGCCCCAGGAGGATGTTGGCTCGGTTGGCTCGGGGATGGGTTGCAGACGATTGCAAGGAATCTAGAGGACTTGCGGCCAGATGGAACAAGGGATAGACTGGAGAATCGCACCATTGCCAGGAAAAGGCAGGTCTACCTCATTGGGGACTCATTGCTGAGAACAATGGACAGGCATGTAACAAGAACTGATCCAGAGAACAGAAGGTTGTGCTGTCTGCCGGGTGCTAAGATACGGGATGTGGACCTGAGGCTGAAGAGGATCCTAATGGGAGCGGGAAAGAATCCATTGATTATCCTTCAGGTGGGAACAAATGATACGGCTAGATTCTCGTTGAAATTTATCAAGGGAAACTATGTCAGGCTGGGGAAGATGCTAAAGGAAATCAAGGCTCAGGTGAACTTCAGTGGGATTCTGCCTGTTCCTAGAGAAGGGCAACAAAGGTGTGACAAGATTATGATGCTCAACAGATGGCTCAGGCAGTGGTGCTATAAGGAGGGCTTTGGGATGTATAGCCACTGGGAAGCATTCATGGACAGAGGACTGTTCTCTCGGGATGGACTTCACCTGAGTAAGGAGGGAAATAGACTTCTAGGATGGAGGATGGTATAACTGGGAATTCGGGGGAGATGATTGTGAGATGTCCAGGTAATCTCCACGCCGGTTATTCTCTTTGAGAGGGAAGAAAATGAAGTAAGAAAGGATACAGCCGTGGGTAGGAGAATGGATATAAGGCGGAAGGGAAGTGTACATAGCAATCTAATAGGTAATATTGGTGGTAGAATGTCTGTACCCAATCAGATAAAGAATGTGAGTGAAGCCAAATGGCAAAAATTAAGACGTTTGTACACTAATGCAAGGAGCCTAGGTAACAAAATGGAGGACCTAGAGCTACTGGTGCAGGAAGTGAAACCAGATGTTATAGGGATAACAGAAACATGGTGGAATAGTAGTCATGACTGGAGTATGGGTATTGAAGGGTATGTGCAGTTTAGGAAAGACCAAAATAAAGGCAAAGGTGGTGGAGTAGCATTGTATATCAATGATGAGGTAGACTGTAAAGAAATAAGAAATGATGGAATGGATAAGACAGAGACTGTCTGAGCAAAAATCACATTGGGGAAGAAAGCTACTAGAGTCAGCCCTGGGATAGTGCTTGGGGTGTACTATAGACCACCAAGATTTGATGTGGTTATGGATAGAGACCTCTTTAATGTTTTTAAAGAAGTAAATACTAATGGGAATTGTGTGATCATGGGAGACCTTAGCTTCCCAGATATAGATTGGAGGACAAGTGCTTGTAATAATAATAGGGCTCAGATTTTCCTGGATACGATAGCTGGTGGATTCCTTCACCAAGTAGTTGCTGAACCGACTAGAGGGGATGCCATTTTAGGTTTGGTTCTGGTGAGCCATAAGGACCTCATAGAAGAAATGATTGTAGGGGACAACCTTGGTTTGAGTGATCATGAGCAAATTCAGTTCAAACTAAATGGAAGGATAAAAAAAATAGATCTGTGACTAGGGTTTTTTATTTCAAAAAAGCTAACTTTAAAAAACTAAGGAAATTAGTTTGGGAAGTGGATTGGACTGAAAAACTTGAGGATCTAAAGGGAGGAGGCCTGGAATTACTTCAAGTCAAAGTTGCAGAAACTGCATCCCAAGAAAGGGGAAAAAATTCATAGGCAGGAATTGTAGACCAAGCTGGATGAGCAAGCATCTCAGAGAAGTGATTAAGAAAAAGCAGAAAGCCTACAAGAAGTGGAAGATGGGAGGCATTAGCAAGGAAAGCTACCTTACTGAGGTCAGAACATGTAGGGATAAAGTGAAAAAGGCCAAAAGCCATGTAGAGTTGAACCTTGCAAAGGGAATTAAAACCAATAGTAAAAGGTTCTATAGCCATATAAATAAGAAGAAACCAAAGAAAGAAGAAGTGGGACCGCTTAACACTGAGGATGGAGTGGAGGTTAAGGATAATCTAGGCATGGCCTATATTAAGGAAAAGTTAGCACATGTGACTCCATTTTGGTTTGGGGCCCACCATTGTTTAAATGCCAGCACATCATACACCAGGAGGAGTAATCCTTAGATACTGAATCCCTGTGAAAATCCTCCTCCTTGTCTCCAGCCTGCCTTGATTCCCAGTATCTGGTTTTTGTCAGTCTCTAACTCCCTGTCTCTTGGCCTTGATGTGAGGCCTCCCATCCTGATAATAAAAGTTACTGATGCATGGCTTTAGGACCATGCTGTATAATTAACATACTGGTATAGCACGAGGAATGCACCAAGCAGGGATAGGTGGTAGATAAGACAAGGGTTTGTTTATTGGCTAAGGTTTCCGATGCACAAGGGCAACATGCTTTGCTAAAAGGTATATAACCTTTGTATAATTTGCATTCAGGGTCCCCTCCTGGCTAGCAGGGGGGCACCACGCTCGAGCGTAATAAACTTAGTGTCTTTTGGGAACTCTGCAGTTGTGGACTTTATTTCTGTGCCTCAGCCTAGATTCGAACTGTGCGTGACCTATCAGGTGTAATTCGTAGCACTTGTGTGCGTGTCCTACCAGGTGTAATTCGTAGCACTTGTGTGCGTGTCCTACCAGGTGTAATTCGCAGCAGTGGTGTGCGTGTCCTACAAGGTGTAATTCGTAACAGTTTTGGCGACCACGAAGGGACTCTAGGCTCGCCCCAACAAGCGAGACTACACTCCTCCTCTCGGACAGCTCCAGCCGGCACAGGGTGAGTTCACCTTTGAGAACTCCAAGGAGCGGGGGTGTGAGCCGTCGCTTAGGCGATAAGGTGGCACATTTTGTGTTCTTTTGGTAGCCCATTATGGGTTCTGGGCAGAGTGTAAGTAAGGGGACCCCTTTGGCTGAAATTCTCGAGAATTGGGGGACTATTTCTGGTACCCATGGGTTAAGTAAAAAAAAAAAAAAAAAAAAAGCTGTAATCTTTTGCAAGGTTGAGTGGCCAGCACTAACAACTCAAACACCTTTTGACTGACTGGCCACCGGATGGGTCCTTTGCTGGGGAAAAATTAACAGCGCTTAGGAAAAGGCTGGAAAACAAAGCTCCAGCCCAGATGGATTATTGGTATGTATGGAACAACTGGGCTTATGCGCATGCGAAAGGACGTCCTCTTTCCTCCTCCTTTTCTTATTCATCTCAGGGGTCTCCAGCCCCACTCTGTGCTATGCCTGCTTCTGCCCCTCCTCCGGCTTACCCTCAGCTTTCTGACTTATGCCCGTCACCTCCTTGCTTGCCAGTTAGCCATGCTTTCTGTCCAGCTGACAAGCCTCATGGGGGGGAGGACTCGGGTAGCCCTTGTAAGTAAAAATATTTAAAAAAAGAGACCAGGAGGGCTGGGGGCTGGTTAAGAAGTCCACCCTCCTTGTTAATTTGGTAGTGAAAAAAGCTGGTGCTCATGGAAGGGACAGTTCAGAGAAAAAAAAACAGGATCGGGCCCAAGCGGGCAGGCAACAGATAGAGAGATTGAAAAACAGGTTGGAAACTTGAAGGTCATAGTGAAAAAAGAGGAGTAAATAATTACAGGAATGAAAAACGTAAATCCCGGAATAATACTTGGAATGGTAAAATCTAAGTTAATTGGATGTCGTTTTGGGAAATAAGCAAGTGATTTAAGAAAGGAAAGTAAAAAGTTAACTCTTTAGTTGCTGAAAAGAATTAAGCAGTTAAACTTTGTGAAATACTGGAAAGAAAAAAATTCTTGGTTTCTTTGCAGCCATTTTAAAAAAATATGGGCCCTTTTCCAAAAAAAATGCAATTATACAGTGCTACTTAATTAATATCTTATTAGGCTCCAAGGGGCTACAATAGGTGGTGTCTTCCTTTTCAGGTCGCTGTGTGTTTGACAGCAGGAGTTAAAAGTAAAAGGCAATCAAAAGTCTGGTAAAGTTTATTGTGCCCTTTTTAAAGTAAAAATCTTTAACCTGTGGATCCAAAAGCAAGCCAGAAAGCATTTGTTTTAATTTAAATTACCTAACCGATAAGGTAGAGGCCACTGTAACCTGGGCTGCCTATAAAACAAATACAAAAAAATATGGGTAATTCCTCTGTTTTGCCTGCAATTAACAAGGGTATTTGTATAAAAAGGAAATATTTTAAGCAATGACTGACTGCCCAAAAGGGGTAGATCTGTGTTTTATTTTTGTCTTTCAGAAAATCAGAGAAAACTGATGCCAGCTGAAAAGCAATTCAACATCTCATGAATTTACTGGCACAATAGGAATTCTGTTCTGTGTTCTATGTCCTGTCTTGTGGTGTTTGTCTTGTGGCCAGAATTGCTGTGTTTAATTTTTCATAGGACAGTTTAGTTTAAAACTAAATAGAAGGGTTAAATCAAAATGCAGATACTTGTTTTATTCAACTTGGAATACAAAGTGTTTGAATAATATCAAAAAATGTAATATACTAAAGTTTAATACATTTGCTTAAGTAAAAAAAAAAAATTTCATTGGCCACATTTTTTAATTGAAAAAATTGTTGTTAAAATTTGCACATCAACAGTCTTTGAAAGCAAGGACATGAAAGGTTAACCCATTCCCCATATTATACATGAGATCCTTCTGGCTACCTCACATTTCTAGCCAGAGGGCTGGGGAGGGCGGAAAGCTATTGGACACCAGAGGTTGTACCAGGTGGACTCCTCAAAAGTGAGTGTGCTTGTCCTGGCTTGTTGCTCCAAAGCTCTGTAATAAAGTCATTTTCCTAGAAGGGTGTATGTGGCATACATTAAACAATAAGAACTAAAGTGCTATGTAATGGGCAATGTACATGTGTTCCTTTTTAAACAAAGGTGTATAAGTAAAAAGTAAAAGTTTCCTTTGCAGGTTAATAAAAGCCAAAAAGGGGAAAAGAAATAGAACGAAGGACGAGCTAATTCAACACTGCAGCTGGCAGGCTCGGTCCAAAGATAAGACACTGGCCTGCCCAAGGACACTACTCACAGCTAGGATTTGGCTAATAGCCAAGAAAGAGCGGGGCTTGAATGTGCCCAAGCAGCTGTGAGATCTGCAACACACTGCCAGACATTAATGAAATGTGTTAGGTCTCTGTATTTACAGGTAAAAGAAGTCCTGCTTCAAGAATCCTGAGCAAACCTGCCATTTGTTAAAACCAGGTGACTGGGTCTACATAAAGGTCCATCAACAAAAGACTACTCTGGCCCCTTGCTGGAAAGGCCCTTATTAAGTCCTGCTAACTACCAACACCGCTGTGAAGTGCCAAGGACTGACTGCCTGGACCCATGCTTCTTACTGCAAAAAGACCCCTCCACCTCGAGATGACTTCACTTTGACTACTGATCAGCCTGTCCCTCCTTCTGGGTTTTTTTTTTTTCTTTCCTCCTTTTAAACAGCAGGAAAAAAAAAAAAAGAAAACAAGGTGAAGTGCTAGTAACCTCTCCCTTGTCCACTGACAAAGCTAACCTGCATTCAGTATTTGCTAAAAAAAAAACAGCACTACAGGGTGACGTGCTAGTAACCTCTCCCCTGTATAATGCAAAACCATGACTGTTCCAAAAAAAAAAACGCCTGCTCTGCTAAAACCACCAAAACCCAAGGATTCCTGACTGCAAGAGACACTGAGAATTGGCCTTAATGGCAAAAACGGAGCATTGTACATTGGCAGGAAGGAAGTTGCGGGATGTGTTCTTGGAAATGTGAAGTAAAGTGGTGGGGTGGGTTTATTCCAGAGGCTGGAACCTGTGCTTGTAGGCAAGTATAAATACTAAAAACGCCTTACAGCCATGAACATTACTCCCACCATCTGCCACCACTCCTTTGCAGGTAAAGGTTCCTGGATCCATCATAGCTATGTTAAGTTGGCGCTGGGACCCCCACCTGACCCTGACAAGCCATTGGACGAGCCACTTCACAAATAAACACTACAACCAACCCATGGACTGAGCTTTCCAGCTATTGGGACCTTCACAGCCCACCAGGACTTTTTGTTTTCCTGTTTACTGGACTTACATTGGGGGTAGTGTTTTTCATATGGTACAGGGGAGGATGTCGACATTGGTATGGTTTGCCTGGGGGATCCTCTCCCTATTCCCAAGTCCAGTACAAGGATGGGAGGGCAATAGCTTCTTGAATTTAACCTGTGCTATCAAACAGGGTGTAAATCGAACGCAGTGTTGAATTTGTATTCATACCCCCACATATTTAGGTCAGGGGGTCCCGTTGGTAGGGGTACCTATCCCCCTTAATCGAACACTCCAAGCTAAGCTATGGGCAAACACTACATTTAACTGGAATGTTACAATCCAAATATGGTTTATTAATATGGTGGCTCAGGGTAATTATGCTTTATGTGTGTCAGGACGTAAGGCTATAGAAAATACAGTTTTTGTAGGAAATTTTGTGGGGTGCCAAAACACCACCCAAATCAGCTCTGGTGCGGAAGTCCCCTCTACCTACTCCAGGACCCCGTGGCCAGTCCCCAAGGGGTCTGGCTGGTATTGGTTATGCAATCACACAGCCTATAAGATTCTCCCAGCAGGATGGTGTGGTACATGTACCTTAGGGGCTATAGTACCCGCCGTGACAGTACACCAGAACCTGACCCGGGGAGAGATCCGCAATCTAGTATGGAGGGACAGACAAAGTATTCCTTTAAACCCCCTTTCTTATCGGCCCAAAGGCTTTCACTCCTTTGTGCGTTGGTTTCTGCCATGGTTGGGAGTAAGCGAGCTGGAAAAAGCTATAGTTAACATTTCAGCTGCTTTGGAATTAATGGCAAATGCTACTGCAGATGCTCTATCTGCCCTTCAAATTGAAGTCACTCAGCTATCCCAAACTACATTGCAAAACCGCCTAGCCCTGGATTATCTCCTTGCAAATCAAGGCGGGGTTTGTGCTCTGGTCAACTCAAGCTGTTGTGTTTTTGTAAATCAGCACCATAGGGTGGAAACTGACATCCACATCCTCAAGCAACAGGCAGCCCTATTCCACCACATCAGCCTCGACACTACCAGCGCCGGATTCCAAGAGGTCTGGGACTGGCGCACCTCATGGCTACCGGATGTGGGGACTTGGGGACGGCGTATTTTGTATTTACTTTTTTTGACTGTTATTGTTTTTGCGTTATTTTTTGTATGCCTACAATGCTGCAGTATGTGCTGTCGGCAGTTGCTAACCCTGCAGCGCGGTTACTCAGCCCCGATATAGCTTACTGACGTACAAAAAAAAAAAGGGAGGACTGTTAAGGAAAAGTTAGCACATGTGACTCCATTTTGGTTTGGGGCCCACCATTGTTTAAATGCCAGCACATCATACACCAGGAGGAGTAATCCTTAGATACTGAATCCCTGTGAAAATCCTCCTCCTTGTCTCCAGCCTGCCTTGATTCCCAGTATCTGGTTTTTGTCAGTCTCTAACTCCCTGTCTCTTGGCCTTGATGTGAGGCCTCCCATCCTGATAATAAAAGTTACTGATGCATGGCTTTAGGACCATGCTGTATAATTAACATACTGGTATAGCACGAGGAATGCACCAAGCAGGGATAGGTGGTAGATAAGACAAGGGTTTGTTTATTGGCTAAGGTTTCCGATGCACGAGGGCAACATGCTTTGCTAAAAGGTATATAACCTTTGTATAATTTGCATTCAGGGTCCCCTCCTGGCTAGCAGGGGGGCACCACGCTCGAGCGTAATAAACTTAGTGTCTTTTGGGAACTCTGCAGTTGTGGACTTTATTTCTGTGCCTCAGCCTAGATTCGAACTGTGCGTGACCTATCAGGTATAATTCGCAGCATTGGTGTGCGTGTCCTACCAGGTGTAATTTGCAGCACTTGTGTGCGTGTCCTACCAGGTGTAATTTGCAGCACTTGTGTGCGTGTCCTACCAGGTGTAATTCGTAACACCTAATATCTAAACAAATGCTTTGCCTCAGTCTTTAACTAGGCTAATGACGAGCTTAGGGGTAATGGTGGGATGACAAATGGGAATGAGGATATGGAGGTAGATATTACCACATCTGAGGTAGAAGCCAAACTCGAACAGCTTAATGGGACTAAATCGGGGTGGGGGGGGCCCGGATAATCTTCATCCAAGAATATTAAAGGAACTGACACATGAAATTGCAAGCCCGTTAGCAAGAATTTTTAATCAATCTGTAAACTCAGGGGTTGTACCGTATGACTGGAGAATTGCTAACATAGTTCCTATTTTTAAGAAAGGTAAAAAAAAGTGATCCGGGTAACTACAGGCCTGTTAGTTTGACATCTGTAGTATGCAAGGTCTTGGAAAAAATTTTGAAGGAGAAAGTAGTTAAGGACATTGAGGTCAGTGGTAATTGGGACAAAATACAACATGGCTTTACAAAAGGTAGATCATGTCAAACCAACCTGATCTCCTTCTTTGAGAAGGTAACAGATTTTTTAGACAAAGGGAACGCAGTGGTTCTAATTTACCTCAATTTCAGTAAGGCATTTGATACGGTTCCACATGGAGAATTATTAGCTAAATTGGAAAAGATGGGAATCAATATGAAAACTGAAAGGTGGATAAGGAACTGGTTAAAGGGGAGACTACAGTGGGTCACACAGAAAGGTGAACTTTCAGACTGGAAGGAGGTTACTAGTGGAGTACCTCAGGGATTGGTTTTGGGACCAATCTTATTTAATCTTTTTATTACTAACCTTGGCACAAAAAGCGGGAATGTGCTAATAAAGTTTGCGGATGACACAAAACTGGGAGGTATTGCCAATACAGAGAAGGACTGGGATATCATACAGGAAGATTTGGATGACCTTGTAAACTGGAGTAATAGTAATAGGATGAAATTTTATAGTGAAAAGTGCAAGGTCATTCATTTTAGGGATTAATAACAAGAATTTTTGTTATAAACTCGGGACACATCACCTGGAAGTAACAAAGGAGGAGAAGGATCTCAGAATATTGTTTGATCACAGGATGACTTAGGGTATGTCTACACTACGAAATTAGGTCGAATTTATAGAAGTCGGTTTTTTAGAAATCGGTTTTATATATTCGAGTGTGTGTGTCCCCACAGAAAATGCTCTAAGTGCATTAAGTGCATTAACTCGGCGGAGTGCTTCCACAGTACCGAGGCTAGAGTCGACTTCCGGAGCGTTGCACTGAGGGTAGCTATCCCACAGTTCCCGCAATCTCCGCTGCCCATTGGAATTCTGGGTTGAGATCCCAATGCCTGATGGAGCTAAAACATTGTCGCGGGTGGTTCTGGGTACATATCGTCAGGCCCCCGTTCCCTCCCTCCCTCCGTGAAAGCAAGGGCAGACAATCGTTTCACGCCTTTTTTCCTGAGTTACCTGTGCAGACGCCATACCATGGCAAGCATGGAGCCTGCTCAGCTCACTGTCACCGTATGTCTCCTGGGTGCTGGCAGACGCGGTACTGCATTGCTACACAGTAGCAGCAACCCATTGCCTTGTGGCAGCAGATGGTGCAATAGGACTGGTAGCCGTCATTGTCATGTCCGAGGTGCTCCTGGCCACGTCGGCCAGGAGCGTCTGGGCAGACATGGGCGCAGGGACTAAATTTGGAGTGACTTGAGCAAGTCATTCTCTTTAGTCCTGCAGTCAGTCCTATTGAACCATCTTATGGTGAGCAGGCAGGCGATATGGATTGCTAGCAGTCGTATTATACCATCTTCTGCCGGGCAGGCAAGAGATGAGGATGGCTAGCAGTCGTATTGTACCATCTTCTGCTGAGCAGCCCTGAGATGTGGATGGCATGCAGTCCTTCTGCACCGTCTGCTGCCAGCCAAAGATGTAAAAGATAGATGGAGTGGATCAAAACAAGAAATAGACCAGATTTGTTTTGTACTCATTTGCTTCCCCCCCCCCTCCCCCGTCTAGGGGACTCATTCCTCTACGTCACACTGCAGTCACTCACAGAGAAGGTGCAGCGAGGTAAATCTAGCCATGTATCAATCAGAGGCCAGGCTAACCTCCTTGTTCCAATAAGAACAATAACTTAAGTGCACCATTTCTTATTGGAACCCTCTGTGAAGTCCTGCCTGAAATACTCCTTGATGTAAAGGCACCCCCTTTGTTGATTTTAGCTCCCTGAAGCCAACCCTGTGAGCCGTGTTGTCAGTCGCCCCTCCCTCCATCAGAGCAAGGGCAGACAATCGTTCCACGCCTTTTTTCTGTGCGGACGCCATACCAAGGCAAGCATGGAGGCTGCTCAGCTCACTTTGGCAATTAGGAGCACATTAAACACCACACGCATTATCCAGCAGTATATGCAGCACCAGAACCTGGCAGAGCGATACCGGGTGAGTAGACGACGTCAGCGCGGTCGCGTGAGTGATCAGTACATGGACACAGATTTCTCTGAAAGCATGGGCCCTGCCAATGCATGTATCATGGTGCTAATGGGGCAGGTTCATGCTGTGGAACGCCGATTCTGGGCTCAGGAAACAAGCACAGACTGGTGGGACCGCATAGTGTTGCAGGTCTGGGACGATTCCCAGTGGCTGCGAAACTTTCTCATGCGTAAGGGCACTTTCATGGAACTTTGTGACTTGCTTTCCCCTGCCCTGAAGCGCATGAATACCAAGATGAGAGCAGCCCTCACAGTTGAGAAGCGAGTGGCGATAGCCCTGTGGAAGCTTGCAACGCCAGACAGCTACCGGTCAGTCGGGAATCAATTTGGAGTGGGCAAATCTACTGTGGGGGCTGCTGTGATGCAAGTAGCCCACGCAATCAAAGATCTGCTGATATCAAGGGTAGTGACCCTGGGAAATGTGCAGGTCATAGTGGATGGCTTTGCTGCAATGGGATTCCCTAACTGTGGTGGGGCCATAGACAGAACCCGTATCCCTATCTTGGCACCGGAGCACCAAGCCGCCGAGTACATAAACCGCAAGGGGTACTTTTAAATAGTGCTGCAAGCTCTGGTGGATCACAAGGGACGTTTCACCAACATCAACGTGGGATGGCCGGGAAAGGTACATGACGCTCGCATCTTCAGGAACTCTGGTTTGTTTCAAAAGCTGCAGGAAGGGACTTTATTCCCAGAGCAGAAAATAACCTTTGGGGATGTTGAAATGCCTATAGTTATCCTTGGGGACCCAGCCTACCCCTTAATGCCATGGCTCATGAAGCCGTACACAGGCAGCCTGGACAGTAGTCAGGAGCTGTTCAACTACAGGCTGAGCAAGTGCAGAATGGTGGTAGAATGTGCATTTGGACGTTTAAAGGCGCGCTGGTGCAGTTTACTGACTCACTTAGACCTCAGCAAAACCTGTATTCCCACTGTTATTACTGCTTGCTGTGTGCTCCACAATATCTGTGAAAGTAAGGGGGAGACGTTTATGGCGGGGTGGGAGGTTGAGGCAAATCGCCTGGCTGCTGGTTAAGCGCAGCCAGACACCAGGGTGGTTAGAAGAGCACAGGAGGGCGCGGTATGCATCAGAGAAGCTTTGAAAACCAGTTTCATGACTGGCCAGGCTACGGTGTGAAAGTTCTCTTTGTTTCTCCTTCATGAAACCCACCGCCCCTTGGTTCACTCTACTTCCCTGTAAGCTAACCACCCTCCCCTCCTCCCTTTGATCACCGCTTGCAGAGGCAATAAAGTCATTGTTGCTTCACATTCATGCATTCTTTATTCATTCATCACACAAATAGGGGGATGACTACCAAGGTAGCCCAGGAGGGGTGGTGGAGGAGGGAAGGAAAATGCCACACAGCACTTCAAAAGTTTACAACTTTAAAATTTATTGAATGCCAGCCTTCTTTTTTTTGGGCAATCCTCTGTGGCGGAGTGGCTGGTTGGCCGGAGGCCCCCCCACCGCGTTCTTGGGCGTCTGGGTGTGGAGGCTATGGAACTTGGGGAGGAGGGCGGTTGGTTACACAGGGGCTGTAGTGGCAGTCTGTGCTCCAGCTGCCTTTGCTGCTGCTCAACCATACACTGGAGCATACTGGTTTGATCCTCCAGCAGCCTCAGCATTGAATCCTGCCTCCTCTCATCACGCTGCCGCCACATTCGAGCTTCAGCCCTCTCTTCAGCCCGCCACTTACTCTCTTCAGCCCGCCACCTCTCCTCCCGGTCATTTTGTGCTTTCCTGCACTCTGACATTATTTGCCTCCACGCATTCGTCTGTGCTCTGTCAGTGTGGGAGGACAGCATGAGCTCAGAGAACATTTCATCACGAGTGCGTTTTTTTTTTCTTTCTAATCTTCACTAGCCTCTGGGAAGGAGAAGATCCTGTGATCATTGAAACACATGCAGCTGGTAGAGAGAGAAAAAGGGACAGCGGTATTTAAAAAGACACATTTTATAAAACAGTGGCTACACTCTTTCAGGGTAAACCTTGCTGTTAACATTACATACATAGCACATGTGCTTTCGTTACAAGGTCGCATTTTGCCTCCCCCCACCGCGTGGCTACCCCCTCAACCCTCCCCCATCCCCGTGGCTAACAGCGGGGAACATTTCTGTTCAGCCACAGGCAAACAGCCCAGCAGGAACGGGCTCCTCTGAGTGTCCCCTGAAGAAAAGCACCCTATTTCAACCAGGTGACCATGAATGATATCTCACTCTCCTGAGCATAACACAGAGAGATAAAGAACGGATGTTGTTTGAATGCCAGCAAACATACACTGCAATGCTTTGTTGTACAATGATTCCCGAGTACGTGTTACTGGCCTGGAGTGGTAAAGTGTCCTACCATGAAGGATGCAATAAGGCTGACCTCCCCAGAAACCTTTTGCAAAGGCTTTGGGAGTACATCCAGGAGAGCCGTGAATGCCAGGGCAAATTAATCCTTTCACATGCTTGCTTTTAAACCATGTATAGTATTTTAAAAGGTACAGTCACCGGAGGTCCCTTCACCGCCTGGCGGGTCCGGGAGGCAGCCTTGGGTGGGTTCGGGGGGTACTGGCTCCAGGTCCAGGGTGAGAAACAGTTCCTGGCTGTCGGAAAAAGCGGTTTCTCCGCTTGCTTGCTGTGAGCTATCTACAACCTCATCATCATCATCATCTTCTTCGTCCCCAAAACCTGCTTCCATGTTGCCTCCATCTCCATTGAACGAATCAAACAACACGGCTGGGGTAGTGGTGGCTGAACCCCCTAAAATGGCATGCAGCTCATCATAGAAGCGGCATGTTTGGGGCTCTGGTTTTCTGGTAAGCTTGCCTCAGCTCCTTAAGTTTCACGCGGCACTGCTTCGGGTCCCTGTTATGGCCTCTGTCCTTCATGCCCTGGGGGATTTTGACAAAAGTTTTGGCATTTCAAAAACTGGAACGGAGTTCTGATAGCACGGATTCCTCTCCCCATACAGCGATCAGATCCCGTACCTCCCGTTCAGTCCATGCTGGAGCTCTTTTGCGATTCTGGGACTCCATCATGGTCACCTCTGCTGATGAGCTCTGCATGGTCACCTGCAGCTTGCCATGCTTGCCAAACAGGAAACGAGATTCAAAAGTTCGCAGTTCTTTTCCTGTCTACCTGGCCAGTGCATCTGAGTTGAGAGTACTGTCCAGAGCAGTCACAATGGAGCACTCTGGGATAGCTCCCGGAGTCCAATACCGTCGAATTGTGTCCACAGTACCCCAAATTCGACCTGGCAAGGCCGATTTAAGCGCTAATCCACTTGTCAGGGGCGGAGTAAGGAAATCGATTTTAAGAGCCCTTTAAGTCAAAATAAAGGGCTTCATCGTGTGGACGGGTGCAGGTTTACATCAATTTAACGCTGCTAAATTCGACCTAAAGTCCTAGTGTAGACCAGGGCTATGAGCCACCAATGTGATATGGCCGTGAAAAAAGCTAATGCAGTCTTGGGATGCATCAAGCGAGGTATTTCCAGTAGAGATAAGGAGGTGTTAGTACCATTATGCAAGGCACTGGTGAGACCTCATCTGGAATATTGTGTGCAGTTCTGGTCTCCCATGTTTAAGAAGGATGAATTCAAACTGGAACAGGTACAGAGAAGGGCTACTAGGATGATCCGAGGAATGGAAAACCTGTCTTATGAAAGGAGATTTAATGAGCTTGGTTTGTTTAGCCTAACTCAAAGACAGCTGAGAGGAGATATGATTGCTATCTATAAATATATCAGAGGGATAAATACCAGGGAGGGAGGAGAATTATTTAATCTCAGTACCAATGTGGACACAAGAACAAATGGGTATAAACTGGCCATCAGGAAGTTTAGACTTGAAATTAGACAAAGGTTTCTAACCATCAGAGGAGTGAAGTTCTGGAACAACCTTCCAAGGGAAGCAGTGGGGGCAAAAGACATATCTGGCTTCAAGACAAAGCTTGGTAAGTTTATGGAGGAGATGATATGATGGGATAGCCTAATTTTGGCAATTCATTGATCTTCGACTACTAGTGGTAGATATGCCCAATGGGCTGTGATGGGATGTTAGATGGGATGGGATCCGAGTTACTACAGAGAATTCTTTCCTGGGTGTCTGGCTGGTGAGTCTTGCCCACATGCTCAGGGTTCAGCTGATCGCCATATTTGGGGTCAGGAAGGAATTTTTCCCCAGGGCAGATTGGCAGAGGCCCTGGGGGGTTTTCGCCTTCCTCTGCAGTGTGGGGCATGGGTCACTTGCTGGAGGATTCTCTGCACCTTGAAGTCTTTAAACCACGATTTGAAGACTTCAATAGCTCAGACATAAGTTAGGGGTTTGTTACAGGAGTTGGTGGGTGAGATTCCATGGCCTGCGTTGTGCAGGAAGTCAGACTAGATGATCATAATGGTCCCTTCTGACCTTAAAGTCTATGATTCTATGATACTCCAAACCCGTCTTGCAGGGTATTTATCCATAAGTGGTAACAAGTAAGGTATCTACAGAAAGCTGTAATTTATCAAGACTCAATCATGTCAAGATGTGTGTAGTGGTAATATTTATGGAATAATGTAACTATGCTGAAAGTGTGCTTTATAGTCTTGGGTGTAAAAGTTAGTCACCAGGGGATAATGTGTCTCAGTGATGGCCCATTCAAGCAGGAGGGAGTTGTCACCCGTCTCTGATTAGCCAGTGATATAATGCAAGGCTCAATGGTGATTCATTAGATTGTGTTCTTTCCTCTGATTTAGTAGTGGCTCATTGCCCCCAGAGCAATCTTTTGGATAACAGTTTGTTATCAGGTAACTCAGGGGTGACAGATGAGAGGAAGGATGACTAGTGGCTAGAGAACTAGACTTGGACTTGTGAAACTTGAGTTCAAGTCCTTGTTCCACCACAGATTTCCTGTGTGACCTTGGTCAAGTCACTTAGACTCTCTGTTCCTCAGTTCCCCATATGTAAAATAGGGATAATAGTACTGCCCTACCTCACAGGGGTATTGAGAAGATAAATTACATGAAAGATTGTGAGGTGCACAAATTGAATAGTAATGGGGACCATATAAGCATCTAAGATGGATAGATACTGACTGTGCCTTGTTCCAGATGTAAAGCAAAAGTGAAGTCTGCTTCCTGACCAGCAGTTATAAAAAAAAATGCTTGGCGCTTCTTTCAAGAGTAGGGTTGTCAGCCCCAGGTAGATGGTCATTTGGGTAATTATGTTCTCCTTTACTTAAATTCTCTCTCTGGTTTTAACTGAATAAGTTAATTTTCATTGTCTGTCCTAAACTGTTGTGTAAATGTTGCTGTGTTCTGTTAAACAACTAATATAATCCACCCCAGGGGTTGTTTAATTTCATTGGTGGATGAAATAATTCCTATACAAACAATATAAGAATTTACTCCTAGTCTGTAATGTACTCTGGGATCTATCTGAATGAAAGGTACCATGGCCAAAACTTTAGAATTTGAGTTCCAGAAATCCATATTTGGGGACCCAGTTAAAGGGATCTGATTTCCAAAGATGTTGTTGACTGTTTAGGCATCGTAGTCCTTCAGATGTGCTGGTCTTTGAACTAATCTCACAAACAATAAGTGGATTACCACTCTTGGTGGAGGACTTGTATCCACTCTGTTGTTGACTTCATTCCGTTGGGTGGTATCCTGTTGATCTTTGGTATTGGTCATATATGTCATTTATGGTACTCAGGCATCAGGCAAGCTGATGTCTAAGGTTCATTCTAATTCCTACTGATGTTGGCCCTGTCTGTCAGGATGTGCCAGCTGTCTGCTGCTGCTCTGCAATTGTCTTCAGTTTCATTTCCAGTGCTGTCATGAGTCTATAGCTACCTTTGTCCCACAACAACTTGAAAACAAAACGCTCAACCATGTATACGATACTGTAAATTTCACTCCACAAAGAACATACTTTTTATTATTTATTTATATGTATAGCATGGCAACAACAGGTGCCCATCTGTTAGTGCAGGGTGACCCTGGCAATAATTTGAAAATATAGTGAATTTCAATTAATTAAAATTAGAGCTGATTGGAAAATTTCTATCAGAATGATTTTCCAACACAAAATTCAAATTCCACAAAATCTGCCAAAAAAATTGATTTTCCGTCACTGTATTTTATTTTGTTGAACTGAAATGTTTAGTTTTGAATCAGTTCAACAAAACATTAAGCTGTATTTCCCTATCAGCACATTGCTTTATGGGAATTATATTTTGGGTTCTCATTCTTTCGAAAGGGATCGGCTCCCCAGAAGACTACATCTCCCATAATGCAATGTGAATTGCCTACTGTGAGGTGCATAATGGGATATGTAGTCCATCCAGGAATTCTGGCCCATTAGAGGATATGGGGCATCAGGCTCCCAAACTACAAAGAGGCAATGCACCACTATGCAAACCATGCAGTTTAATATTGAACTGACTTGGAACAAAGCATTTTGGGCCAATTCAATAACCCAAATGAAACTTTTCAATTTGGGGATGTCCAAATGTTTCATTTTGATGGAAAATGTCAAAACAAAACATTTCAGCATTTCCAAATAATTTTTTTTATTGTTCCATGTCAAATTTTGTTAGTTCCAAATTTTATTGTTCCATGTAAAATTTTGACATTTTGGGACAAAAAAATGCTGAAATGTTGCAATTTCTCATGGGATGGAAATTCAAGATTTCATGCAGCTCTAATCAAAATAAGCAGCAAAATCACTACATATCATGAGACCGTATAACCATTCAGCACAAAACTAAGATGATTTTCCCTCTTTCCTTTTACGCCATCTTGACTAATCTTTGCTGCTTCAATGGCCCTCTTTAAAAAGATGTGACTTGCACCATGCCCTGAAAGTCTGTTGATCTGGACTACATGCCTAACTGCTCATTCCAAAGGAGAAAGGGCACTCATCACTCATGAAAAACATGAAGCTAGTATCTTCAAGAGCATGTACAGAAATAAAGTGAATCCCAGTGTCACAAACACCCCAATGTCAATTAATGGTCTCAACCAAAAATCTAATCAGAGAGCTCAATTTGCATCTCCCCTCATAAAAACCCTTACACTCTCCAACCCACCCTTTTAGGCAAAAGTCAGTGCAAATGGATGAGTTTTCCTGTATATTGTGAAGGTCAACAAACCTAAATCTCTGTTGAACCAGCAAGGGAGAGTAGATTTCAAAGCCAAGGGCCCTCTAGTAATGGCAGACTGCAACCAGCCCACAAATATTTAAATCTGCAGGGGTAATGTTAGTAGCAGAGATATTTTCAAAATACAATGAAAATCATATTGAACAATTAAACACAAAGGTACAAGAAGATAACACATAAAACAAAACTAAAAGAAATGAAAACACAATTCTACCATTAGTATCTCTTCCTATACCCAAAAAAAGATGCAGAAAATTATATTAACCTTGCAACAAAAGAAAGCATCATCTGCTCATTGAAATGTAAACCCACCAAAAATGATATAATAGCAGCAGAACTAACACACTCCAGCTATCCCTTTGGTCAGGGATGAACAGTTTTGCCCCAAATGCTTATTCAGCCCAGATTAAAGCCTTCTGAAAGTTCAAAATAGCTAACTTCAGAAAATATTATGACATATCTAATTTGTGGTTCTTGCTGGAGTAAGAGAAGAGATGGTCCAGTAAGTAAGGCATTACCCTATGACTCAAGAGGGTAGGGTTTGATTTCCCATCCTACTACGGACTGCCCATGTGACCTTGGACAATTTGAATCATCTCTCTGTGCCTCAGTCCCTTCATTTGCAAAACGGGAATACGAGACATTCCCTACTTTTCAAGGGTGTTGTGAGGTTAAACATATTAGAGATTGTGAGGCCCGCAGGAAGTTATGGTCACGGCGATATACACTTCCTTGTGCGTGGTCCTAGTTCAAGCAGCGTGGGTTGGTCCTTTTCCTGGGCAGCAGAAGCTTAAATCAAATCAACAAAAAGGCCAAGTCTATAAATATAACATAAATGGTTCAAAAAGCTATTTGCACTCAAGGCTTCTGCTTTTAGTTCCCTCTCTCATGTTCCAGGGAGTTCTAAGTCTTTCAGAGGAAGCCTGGTTCTAGTTCTTGTCAATCTGACAGAGATTCATTACTCCCTTGAAGCCCCGAGCTTTGCTCTCTCCTCTCTCCTTGTTTATCTGTCTTTATACTTGTCCTTGTCCTCATTAGCTTCAGTAAGTGAGGTTGTGTCTCTCCATAAGTGATGTTTCTTGTGGCTGAGCCAGGATAGGGCTTGTTTTGCTGTCTACAGGCAGGGAGGTTTCTTTAATTTTTCTTGCCTGTGTTTGGTGTGGTGCTTGTAGATCTCATTACAGGGCCAGACAAGTACCTTAGACAGATTAAAAGTGACAAATTACCGAAAAAAGCTATTCTCATGGTATTTCAAACCTAGTATTACAGAAATCTCATGGGGATGTTTGTTTTCAAGTCATTTTCAACCACTTTTAGACAAACCCAAAATGTATGGATAATTCAGAAAAGATATGGATAAGCAACAAGAGTTTATGTGCTAATATGTGCCTCAAATGCCTTTGAAGTTCTTCCATCATGGACGGACATAAATGTGTAATGAAAACATAGGGTACTAATTCTAGTTGTACCTATACTCATATTCTACTATTGCAGCTGGCAAATCTAATTCGTAATCTTATCAAGTAAGAATTTTAATTTCAAAAAGTTTAGATTTAGAGATAGTAGACCAGATTCAACCCTGGTGATTTTTTGAGTGAAATCAATGAATTTACACCCGGGATGAATTTGGCTTAGTTTATCCTAATGGCGCTCAATTGTTTTATCTGACTAGTGATGCACTATAGTAAACTGGCAACAGCTAACACTTTTTTAGTAGTCAGTTTGCTTAGACTGGTGTTGTAAATTACGGTGTGTTTGGCAGGAAGCCTCTTTAGAAGTGTTTATAATTAACAGGCTTTTACTACTAAGAATGATTAACTGCAATTGCTTAACAGTCAGTTGTTCACTCCATAATACATGTGGTCAACTGAAAGATAAAGTTAGATGTCAAGAATAAGCTTTCAGAGAAGTAGTATTGAATCAATCATATGCAAATATATATGCAGATAGGGGCCTAATCCTGAAAACACTGCCAAGTATAGTGCTGACTATTGTGAGCTGTCTCATTGACTTCCCATTGATGCTCAATTGTACTATTTCAGGATCAGTCTTTGGGGCTGCAAAAGGAGATGCACCATTGAACTAGGTGTACTGAATTTGTTCTCCCTCTAATGCGTACACACTTTTTAATCATCATCTATCAACCCACTGAGCCAAACTCATCCTCAGCATAACTTCATTTATGTCGATGTACACCAGGGAGCCAGTAGCCCATATGTTGTTGTTCTTCTGCTAATGCAGTTGGGCTCATTTTTTGAGTGTTTCAAAAGCACTGTGGGCCAGAGATTGCTATAAGATTGCGTGGGGTGCAAGTTAGGGCAGAATTCGTCCTATATGTGAAAGACTCTTTCTCCCCTATGAAGTATCATGTCCATCCCTACATTACTGAAAGTGACAGGAACCTGGGACATGCCATCTTCAAGTCTATTACAGTCGTTTTGTTGAGAGAGAAATGTACTGCTATGCCCTGTACTTATATATGTACCGTCACCAGTACTATAGTTCCCCTTTTTAGTAAGCAACATGTATATCGTGTGTTTGAGTTATTTCCAATTTCTCTCTACCACATTCCATTTTAATTACATTTGTACAAAATATTGTTAGCCAACATGTGTAGGTGACAATACAGACCTTGAAGAGAGGTAAATCACACCTGGCTTCTGTTTTTCACAGCATATTTGGTCTAAGGATTGTATTTCTTTCTCAGTAGTTTGAATTTTAGCTTACTCTATGCTTTGTTATCCAATTTGGAAGTATTATATCAAACTATTTTGCTAATTATTATTTGAAATGACTGCAAAGGCACTTGAAATGTATTTTAATGTAATTTTTAAACGTTGAGAGTATATTAATGGACAAGTTACTACTGTTGATTTGACTGGGAATAACATAAATGGTACAACAGACGGTTATACATAAATGGCCTTCTCTCCTCTCCCATTGGTGTTATATCAGACTAAGTTCCGATTTAGACTGGTGCAAGAGAAGAGCCAGTGGCAAGTCTCTAAGTGGACCTAGAAATATCTATAGCAACTTTCTTCTGTATAACGTGTTTCTCCTTTACAGCCTGAGCCTCAATATCTTATTATTCTTATGTTTGTATTACATTTTGAACTTGTATTATTTATTTGAACCACAGTAACACTTGGAGGCCAACTGAGAACAGGGTCCTGCTGTGCCAGGCACTGTGCAAACACATAGGAAGAGCTTGTCTACACAGAGCAGCAATCTGCACAACGGGGGTCTAAAGCACAGGTCTACTTTTCGATTTATGGTCCTAGAGATGGAGTCATGATAGAGGGAGGGAATGGACGCCCTCTATGGCACTGACGGCCATGTAGAGGCAATGTGGTTAAGAGGGGTAAACTTGCAATCAAGGGGAGGAGGTTGCACAGACATTGGAGCTATGCTGTGGCCAAGGGAGGACAAAGGTCTGCATTGGTTGAAACGTTCGTTTTGCTAGGCCTTTGATGACCCCAGAAGCATTGGAATTTGATTTAGCCTAAAGGCTAAATAAACTGTTTTACAGCAGGAGGGAAACTGCACAAAGTGTGAATAAACCACCCTATGGAGAGAGGTAAACTGAGGCAGAAGTCACATGTGACTGGGTAAACCACTGGCCTACTAATACCAATGTACAGTTCTAGTGCAATTATAGATATGGGCTTTTTTCTTTTTTATGTAAAATGAACGCTTCTGAAAGATGCCACATTGACTGACTGTCCTAAAACCAAAATCTTATTTATGCACAACTAATACAGCACAGGCTGCAAAAGCATAGGCTTCCCCACTCCATGAGAGGTGGGGACACGATAATTCATTCTCCAATGTCTTTTACTTTTTGGCCTCTCTGATGAAACAGTTACGGAGGATGACGATTAGTGCCAGCATAGTGGGAATTTTGTGTGGCCACCTTTCTATTAAGAACTGGACTGAGACTGTGTCATTCATTTCATATAGGTCACTAAGCAGCCTACAAGTGGTCACAACTGATCTGAGCTGGATTTAAACCTGTGACTTAGAATTGCCAATTCAGGACAGGAATACTTAATCCTCTGTCAGCTAGATTCAGAATCTGTTCTAGCTGTAGACAAGCTAGGCAGCAGATTTCTGTGTAAGGCAGCTGATTTGGACTGGCCACCCTTCCAACATGGGGCTAAATTTGAGGGACGTTGCAACCCCACGTGCCAGGTCGCAATGCCACTCACTCAGATTTGGCCAAGCTGCCCCTCCATGATGAGGAAGAGGTGGCTGGACCAAATTTGAGAGATGTTTTGGGCAGCACACTGAAGTGTTGTCTCAGGTGGCAGATTTTGTTGAACAGCCTCTGTCTGGGTTTGTTGGATTTTACCACCTTCACATTGTCCGGCGATCTGTAGCTTTTGAGATAACTACAGAGAAATCTTTTGAAATTAAAATTATTGTGCAAAGAAGATGAAAGAGGAAAATTGGATCCTTTACTATAAATGAATGCAATTTCGCTTTTGCTATCGCATACTTGACTATTCTGTTAACAAACATTTCAGGGTTTTCATTATGAAAATGAATATTTTTTCTAAGTGTTAATACTTTGGGGGAACCCTTACTCATCTTGAACAGTGTTTGCTCATGCAGGTAGTCCTACTGACATAAATGGGGCTACTGGTGAGTAAAAATTACTCACTGCGAAAAAGGCTCGTGGAATTAGGACCTTAATTATTTGATGGACTTATTTAAACTTCTTTATTTGGTACTTTTCGGTTAAGAAGGAGGAGAAACTTGGGATGAAAGAAGGAAACACTGAGAGGAAATTACTTGGATTGAATTTAATAGTTCTGAGATCTGAAGCTGTGATCACATTTTAAACACAGTATGAGTCATCCATATAAATGTTTGGTTTTAGACCTTTAATTTAAAATGAAATTGAAATAGGCTATATTTGACAGTATAGTGTAATTGTCTATTGTGTTTGCCTATGAGTATACTGATACAATTGACTGTTGTTTAATATTTGGCATTTACAAGTATAATTAGCATAGAGGTGAATTTATATTAATTTTAGGATTGTGCATTAACTGCAGTTAATGCATACAATTAACACAAAAAGTAACTAGATTTAAAAATAGTTGTGATTAATCTCAGTTTTAATCACACTATTAAACAATAATAGAATACCAATTTAAATTTATTATAAATATTTTTGGATATTTTTCTACATTTTCAAATATATTAATTTCAATTAAAACATGGAATACAAAGTGTACAGTGCTCACTTTATATTATTTTTATTACAAATATTTGCACTGTAAAAAAAGATAAAGAAAAGAAATAGTATTTTTCAATTCACCTCATACAAGTCCACTCAGTCCTACTTCTTATTCAGCCAAATCACGAAGACAAACAAGTTTGTTTACATTTATTGGAGATAATGCTGCCCGCTTCTTATTTACAATACCACCGGAAAGTAAGAAATGGAGGTTGCATGGCACTATTGTAGCCAGTGCTACAAGGTATTTATGTGCCAGATATGATAAACATTTGTATGTCCCTTCATGCTTCGACTTGTAGGCTCTAAAGTTTTACGTTTTTTTTAATGCAGTTATGTAAAAAAAATAATTCTACATTTGTAAATTGCCCTTTCACGATAAAAAGATTGCACTACAGTTCTTGTAAGAGGTGAATTGAAAAATACTATTTCTTTCATTTATCTTTTATGCAGTACAGATATTTGCAATCAAAATAATAATATAAAGTGAGCACTGTACACTTTGTATTCTGTTGTCATTGAAATCAATATATTTGAAAATATATAAAAATATCTAACAATATTTATAATAAATTTTAATTGATATTCTATTATTGATTAACAGTGTGACTAATCTCACAATTAATTGCGATTTTTTTTTATTGTTTGACAGCCCTCATTAATTTGGATGCTATTTACTATCTCTGAGGTTCCTAATGTATTTTTTTCAATGTCTGCATAGGTATTCTTCAGTTTTTGAATGGTTACATTATGATTCTACCAAATCGGCATTTAGCATGTGCATCAGAGGACCGTGGTTTAAATTACCATCAGTGTCACCATCAACAAAATTTAAGTATGATTCATTATGAATCTCTCCGGAGATTGCTGAAGTGCTTATACTTGCTTCATAATCTACAGAAAGATCTGTTTAAAAGTTAATGGCTGGTGGAACGCGACTGGGACCATCTGGCTCACTAGGAACAATTGTTCTTGTTTTAATTCTCCTCCGTCTTTGCAGAAAGAAGAAAGGCAAACCTTGAAAGCCATTGTATCTTTGAAAACTATGGAGATGCATTTGGTGCTCAGGGGTATAAAAAACAGCATGGGTTTCTGACACACAGCTCAGCCAAAGTATCTCAGTTCTGGTTCAGATATAGGTGCTGTTACTAAAAAGTCAACATTTACCTGTAATTCATAAATTCACAGTGGTAACAGAGATATTATTCCCTATATGTAATTATGGTTTCTTAGATACCCTTGAGTGGTGACTGTATGCAAATGTTGAGTTTTTTAATAGCAACCACCATAACACTGTGAGACCTACATTGGGCCAATTTTGTGTACAGACATTAGTTTAATATAGCAGCTAGATGTCCACATATACACATTTTACTTGTGTGACTGTATCAAAATATAAGATGCAGTAAAAGACTATTAATTACAGTAGTCGACTGCAGTTCATAGACCTCATTGCTGAGATTCTAACATATGGCTGCCTAGAAATGAACCATAAACATCAGCATATGGGGTTGGCTTGGTGAGCTAAAAACAACATTATGCAATACCAAGGAAAGATCTGGCTTCGAACCTCATATCTTATCTTGCTATTAGAACTGGCAAGAGACTGAAAACTCAAAGTAGAGGAATCATTCCGCTTCTTGGGGGGTGAAGAGAAAGTATTTGCCTTACAACTTGCTGTAGTCACACCTATTGGATGGTCAAGAAATTCATACCACCTCAAACCTTGCTTGAAGGAAAATAAGGGGAAGAGCCAGGCAGCAGTTGGTAAACTTGACGGCAAAGAAGGTAGAAAAATATACTGCGTAACGGCAAAGAAATTTGCGCTGAGCTCATGTTCCAAGGAGCTATTAACTAAATTTAACTAAATAACTAAATTTTGAGTTATTCATAACTAAACTGCTTGAAAAGGGTATTATAAATTATTACCAGTCAATTTAGGATTTGTGGTTGTATAACTTTTTAATAATGCTGTGTAATGTTTTGCCTCTCCACTTTATGTTGAACATATTGTTTTACCCTCTAGGATACCTTGTAAAATAAATCTCATTTGAAGTGTTATTTCCTGGGGGAACAAATAGAAGTATGGCTCTTATCTATTACTTCAGAATGTAACAGTACCCAAATGTGCTTTCTACTTACATCTCCATCTCTACTGCTACCACCATGGTCAGAGATGCAGTGGATAAATAATTCACTGGAGCACAGGACCCTCCTGGGTGGGTGCCCTACCCACAAAGCTGCATAGTCATTTTTATTCTTTCTTTATGGCCCAATGACTATTTAAGTATTTATACAGTATTTAAGTGGAACAGCTTCAACAGGAGAGATTAAGGGAGCTCCACATCAGACTAACCCATAGCCCAGTGATTAGGACACTCTCCTGAGAAGTGGGAAGCCCCTGTTCAAATCCTTTCTTCCCCCTCAGGAAGCGGGGCAATTGGGCCTGGATCTCCCACGGGCCATGTGAGTTCTCTAACCACTGTGCTAAAAGTTATAAGGAAGCCACAACTATCACCTCCTCCTCCTCTTGCAAGAAGCAGCTTCCGTGCCTAAGCTGCCTGACTCCAGGGGACTCCAGGGGTTCTACTGGTTGATTGCAAAAAGAGATAGGCACATTGCTGCAGCTCAGACTTAGACACTCAGTCCTGTGAGAGCAGCTGTGGTTAGGATACCCTCTCTTGTTGGCATCTCCCATTGGCTAACTTAAGCAGTGTGTAGCATGCTGTCTTGCGTGGATACCATTCTTAGGTGCCTATTTGTGCCCTCTCATTGTACAGGGAGCAAGGGTGCCTAACTCAGGCTTTGTGTATCCCAGTGTTCTTCAAGTGATTTTCTAGGTGCTTATCAGTTAGACATTGCAATGCTGTGGCCCTTTGTGGATCCAGACCTAAATAACTAGTTTAAATTGGTATCCGATTCACAAAGCATCACATGTAGTGCACCAACAAAATCTCTGAAATAGTGATAGTAACACTACAGTTTGGGAAAACAGTTCAGAAAGCACATTTTAAGTGCCCAGCCTAAACCACCAAATGTAATCACACCTGAACCTCTGTCAAGATTGAATCTGTTTGGATAAGTATCTGCCTTCTCCTTAATCCTCAACAAAATCCCTAGCTTTCCTGAAATTCTTTAGGTACGAGCAAAAAGAAAAGGAGTACTTGTGGCACCTTAGCAACTAACCAATTTATTTGAGCATAAGCTTTCGTGAACTACAGCTCACTTCATCGGATGCATACTGTGGAAAATACAGAAGATGTTTTTATACACACAGACCATGAAAAAATGGGTGTTTATCACTACAAAAGGTTTTCTCTCCCCCCACCCCACTCTCCTGCTGGTAATAGCTTATCTAAAGTGATCACTCTCCTTACAATGTGTATGATAATCAAGGTGGACCATTTCCAGCACAAATCCAGGTTTTCTCCCCACCCCCAAACCCACTCTCCTGTTGGTAATAGCTTATCTAAAGTGATCACTCTCCTTACGAGGTCTCTCTGGGACTGGCTGCCATCTTCAGGTCTTATACTTTGGGTCTTCCTCAAGGCCAAAGGTGTGCAGTGCATTCTGGGTTGCCTGGCTCTGCCCTTCAGCACACGCAATCTGAGTAGTTCTCCTTCCCTTCTTTATACATTGGATGATGCATTTTTCAGGTTGTTTCTGAATTCAGTTCAACCAAACACCTGCATCTTGGTGTCCAGTCTCTGATCCCACCCTTATCCTACAACATCAAGAGTAGTGTCCTTGCAGGCAGAAGGAAAAAAGCAAACCTTGGATGAGAGTGGAGCTTTCACTGATAAGAGATAGCTTAGGTTAGAGGAGGAGTGACTGCTGGGTTGTGCTGTACCCATTCCAAACAGTTAATTAAATGAACAACTCACTAATCTTCAAAATCTTCCAAGCACCACATTTTGAATGCTCCAGTGATCTGATCATTATACTGAGTCACCCCTACAGATAATATAACATTTAGTATAAAGTAGTTCTTTGTAAGTTTAACTCTGGGTGACATTAAAAGTGAAACACAGAAAAAAATTTAAGGTTAAAACGTAGAGATTGTGCCTTTCATCTGAGGATCACAAAGCATTTTACAAATGTTAATGAGTGTGGCTTTTCTTTGCCCTTCTGGGGTACGGACATTAATGTTATCCCCATTTTTTAGATAGGAAAATTGAGGTACTGTTCTTATATTTCCCAGAGAAAACAGTGGTCTTGGGCTAAAGTTTAGTGTGGGCTGTTTTGGGAGCAAGGGCCCAATGCTGCTCCCATTCATGGTCAGTACCAAAACTCCCATTGATTTCAATAGGAGCAGTGTTGAGCCCTAAATGCATAGTAAGGGGACATGCTACAAGCGACCTTTCTGATTCTTTTCTTGTTACAAATCTTTGTTTGGTGCTCTCGGTGCTTCTCATTTGCTCCTCAAAGTGTTGGAGTTCTGCGTTCCAAACGAGGGGGAACCCATTTTCATTTAAGTTGCTCTCCCATCATGAGTGATAATGTGGCTCCTACTTTAATTACCATGGTTTTGTCTGCCAGCTCCTGGCATCACCCTGTCATTCCCTTTCTCCATCCGCCTGCACTTTCACTCCCATTGTCACCCTCTTGTCTCTGACTAAAGAAAAGGAAAGAAAGAAAATAACTTTTATAAGCAGACAGAAGTAAAAGAAAAACTAGGGGCTACTGGGGCACTGTCTTCAGATTTTCATTCTAACAGTCATGTTACCTTCCCCTTCCTTCCCTCTTCCAGTTGTGACAGTCAGCAATGTCAATCAGTGAGGGCAAGATTGATCATGTGATGCAGCAAGCTGTGTGACCTCTTTGACCTTCAACTCTGCACCTCCTTCACACGTGTTTGCACCTCCACGCTAAACCAAGTAATCTATAACTGTAGGTTTTGCTGTGACATTTAAATTGCTGGGGCTGGGAATTTATTTTCATTTATTATAACTTTGGTAAATTTCATTGGGCAAAAAGAGTGAATTTTTACACTGTTTTAATGTCCATTTTCACTAAGTTTGCTTTATGAAGGAAATGTTTTGATTTGAAATGGGTCTGTCCTGGGAGTTGGTGCAGGCCTGGTCTATTGGGCATGGAACAGCAATAAGCTCAAACTGCAGTTATTTAAAAAATGGTGACTTTAAGACTCCAGATCCAAAAGCTTTGTGAATCATAAAATGACTAGATGTAGCTTATCTTCATGGTCCATGATTCAATTCTCTAGCAACTGCTCACTCATGGTCATTATGTGCATGGCCTTACACAGGGTGTATTGGCTGGTGTGTGCTCCTCTACCATAGTAGAAAGAAGCTTGGAGGAGGTGAGAAGAGAAGGAGATGGAAGTATATTATCCCCACCAATGCTGACCCTGGCCTGCCTGGTGCCGTGAACCAAAAGCCACCAGGGGAAGTATCATTGCTGGTTACACAGCAATTTCATGTGCGAAGCAGAAGACCTGTGATTCCACAAATAAGAGTGCGCACATCCCCATTCAACCTCCTCCCAACCCAATACCCTGCAATATTTGAGTTTCACATCCAGAACACAAACATCACAATGTTTGACTTTGTGTGGGTCCAGATGATTGTGAAATGCACCTGGGTGTACATTAGAAGGAAACAATATTATCAGATTAAAATTGCACAACTCCTCCCCCAATATTTCTTCAGTCTGGTGACGTGCTATTTTTATGCAATCATCCTCAAGTATAATTTATTGGAGGGGGGGAAGAGAAAGAGAGAGATAGTGTTGTGCTTTGTGTAGGTAGAGTTACATCCCTTCAACTTAACAGGTTATATGAAGCTGTAACTTAGTGGGTCCTTCCCGATATTTTTTCGGTGTGTAAGAGTTTGCATGCTGCTTTTATAATGTTTTTATTGCTGTCAAGACCTTGATATAAAAACAAGACTAGCAGTGTACTAATTTACTCCATGGTCTCCCATGTCTTTCTGTGCCTCCCTCCTTGAGCAATTGGCATAGCTGCAGGAGTGTTTACTCCACGGCTTATTTCCCCTTTATCTTTGCTGTCCCAGGATGTCAAAGGCTATGAATTTAATATTGATTTTTATAAAGTACTTTTACTGTAACATGTCAGTTAGGATTAGCTTCAACCTCGAGGAAGCTTGGGCACTGAGCTGAATTTGCACGCAATGTGGCTCTCTGGTTCTCAGACTCCTTACCAGAGCGAATGCTTTATTTATAAGAGTGACAGTGTGCTGTGAAAGCAGGGACAGCACACAGCCCCCAGCTATCTCTGTGTCTTGTATACACAACGTCAGTGCCTTGTGTATACATTAGGCTTGAAAATGTAAGTGGATCAGAGAGACGTATCATTGGCTGGTATGTAAACAGACAGATGAGTTTATAGATCGCATTAAACCCCAGTGGCTGTAACTAGTGGAAGGGAGAGAAGTCTTCCTTGAGTACCATTCCCACCTTAGAATCATAGAATAACAGAGTTGGAAAGGACCTCTGGAGGCCATCTAGTCCAACCCCCTGCCCAGAGCAGGACCAATCCCAACTAAATCATCCCAGCCAGGGCTTTGTCAAGCCTGACCTTAAAAACTTCTAAGGAAGGGGATTCCACCACCTCCCTAGGTAACGCATTCCAGTGTTTCACTACCCTCCTAGTGAAAAAGTTTTTCCTAATATCCAACCTAAACCTCCCCCACTGCAACTTGAGACCATTACTCCTTGTCCTGTCATCTGCTATCACTGAGAATAGTCTAGATCCATCCTCTTTGGATCCACCTTTCAGGTAGTTAAAAGCAGCTATCAAATCCCCCCTCATTCTTCTCTTCCGTAGACTAAACAATCCCAGTTCCCTCAGCCTCTCCTCATAAGTTATATGTTCCAGACCCCTAATCATTTTTGTTGCCCTTCGCTGGACTCTCTCCAATTTCTCCACATCCTTCTTGTAGTGTGGGGCCCAAAACTGGACACAGTACTCCAGATGAGGCCTCACCAGTGTCGAATAGAGGGGAACGATCACGTCCCTCGATCTGCTGGCAATGCCCCTACTTATACACCCCAAAATGCCATTGGCCTTCTTGGCAACAAGGGCACACGTTGACTCATATCCAGCTTCTCGTCCACTGTCACCCCTAGGTCCTTCTCTGCAGAACTGCTGCCTAGCCATTCAGTCCATAGTCTGTAGCGGTGCATTGGATTCTTCCCTCCTAAGTGCAGGACTCTGCACTTGTCCTTGTTGAACATCATCAGATTTCTTTTGGCCCAATCCTCCAACTTGTCTAGGTCCCTCTGTATCCTATCCCTACCCTCCAGTGTATCTACCACTCCTCCCAGTTTAGTGTCATCAGCAAACTTGCTGAGGGTGCAATCCACACCATCCTCCAGATCATTAATGAAAATATTGAACAAAACCGGCCCCAGGACTGACCCTTGGGGCACTCCGCTAGATACCGGCTGCCAACTAGACATGGAGCCATTGATCACTACCCGTTGAGCCCGACAATCTAGCCAACTTTCTACCCAGCTTGTAGTGCATCCATCCAGCCCATACTTCTTTAACTTGCTGACAAGAATACTGTGGGAGACCGTGTCAAAAGCTTTGCTAAAGTTGAGGAATAACATGTCCACTGCTTTCCCTTCATCCACAGAACCAGTTATCTCATCATAGAAGGCAATTAGTTTAGTCAGGCATGACTTTCCCTTGGTGAATCCATGCTGACTGTTCCTGATCACTTTCCTCTCCTCTAAGTGCTTCAGAATTGATTCCTTGAGGACATGCTCCATGATTTTTCCGGGGACTGAGGTGAGGCTGACCGGCCTATAGTTCCCAGAATCCTCCTTCTTCCCTTTTTTAAACATTGGCACTACATTAGCCTTTTTCCAGTCTTCCGGGACTTCCCTCGATGGCCAGGAGTTTTCAAAGATAATGGCCAATGGCTCTGCAATCACATCCGCCAATTCCTTTAGCACTCTCGGATGCAACGCATCCAGCCCCATGGACTTGTGCACGTCCAGTTTTTCTAAATAGTCGCGAACCACTTCTTCCTTCACAGAGGGCTGGCCACCTCCTCCCCATGCTGTGCTGCCCAGTGCAGTAGTCTGGGAGCTGACCTTGTTGGTGAAGACAGAGGCAAAAAAAGCATTGAGTACATTAGCTTTTTCCACATCCTCTGTCACTAGGTTGCCTCCCTCATTCAGTAAGGGGCCCACACTTTCCTTGGCTTTCTTCTTATTGCCAACATACCTGAAGAAACCCTTCTTGTTACTCTTAACATCCCTCGCTAACTGCAACTCCAGGTGTGATTTAGCCTTCCTGATTTCATTCCTACATACCCGAGCAATATTTATATACTCATCCCTGGTCATTTGTCCAATTTTCCACTTCTTGTAAGCCTCTTTTGTGATTAAGATCAGCAAGGATTTCACTGTTAAGCTAAGGTGGTCGCCTGCCATATTTACTATTCTTTCTACACATCGGGATGGTTTGTCCCTGTAACCTCAATAAGGATTCTTTAAAATAAAAGCCAGCTCTCCTGGTCTCCTTTCCCCCTCATCCCTTCCGCCCTTCCTTCATCCCTTCCCATTCTCCATTCCACTATCATCACCACCACCACTAGTTGGTCTCTTCACTATATTTCTCATTTGGAGAGATAGATTGCAGCATCTTTCAAAGAGAAAAACATGTTTCAAGAACATTTTCAGCTCTGACTTCCACCCCCCACACCTAGCCTCTTCATCACTCCTTCTGAATGCAGGTGCTGCTGATGAGATGCAGTAGTCCACAGACGAATCTGCAAGGTCTTTTCATAACTCAGTATTGATCCCACACTCAGTACCAACAAAGGTGAAAAGTTTGTCTTGCTTTCTCCTTCCTTCTCTCCCCGCCCCCTCTCTTTACTCCATATCGTTTCTGTTTCTTATGGGGCAGACATGAGGGGTAGAAGCCTTTTTAGTGTCTAAAAATGTTGACAGTAAGGTTAGGTTTCTCAAAAGAGCTAATAATCCTGGGGCTTGGAACTACAGTCTCTGGAGTGCAGTCCCCAGTGTTCTCGGGTGCTAAGCAAATCATGCCAACTGATTACACACTGTTAATGAAAGATTAACAATTTAATGCATTAGCTTTTTGTAAATGCATGGAACAGCTGTGCATGCAGACCATGTCTGCCCCACTCAGAATATGTTGTATATTCTCATAACTCCCCAGTTGCTTTGAGCTTGCTTTCATCCTCAGCTGGGGCTCAAGCCAGTTTAGGTCTTTTGAGCATATTTAAAATATTTCATGTTCGGTTCACTAATAATTCTACAAGCCGTGACTTTAAAGCCCATGGACACTTATGGTGCTGCATAAATAATAAATAGTTGTTATTATTTATGCGCAGGATAGATTGTTGGTATTTTAACAAGAAGGCATGGAGCTGCATCCTTTTTCTACCCAATCTATTGTATCTCCCTGTCTAGACATATTTGACAATTAGATGCTTATTTTAAGCCATTTTCACAAGTGATAAGCTATTGACAGGTAAAGGAACCATAGGGCTAGATTCACAACTTGGATTCGTTTAGGGAAGAGTTTGGAAGAGCATTGTGCAAAACTGAAAGTTGAATACATGTGCCCTCCCCACACACACACACATGTGACACTCCATATTTTATACTGCAACTAAGACATACATTCTCATGAAAATTTGGAAATAAAGGAATCCAAGCAGCAAGGAATTTAGGTGATAAGGTTAAGGTCATATGACCTGGGTACCTTCCTTATACAGCTGCATAAATTGGTGTGAATAAAATGACTGGCTCAACCATCTTTAAAGCAAACTGAATAAAACCTTACTTTGAGGCTTAAACAAACACGGTAAGCTTTTTAATATTTTTGGTCCACCTATGCATTTCCTACTTTTGGCAGACACATTAAATAGAAATACCATGAGATAAGCTCTTCAATCTCTGAAGCATCTGAGAATCACCTATCATTTTTTCATACTTACAATAGATCCATAAAATATTTGATTTACCTGACAACAACACCTCTTCTGTTTCCCTTACCAAAATGAAGTCAAGTACAAAAGACTGCAGAGCAATTATTGAAGTAAAATTATGACTTTATTTTTCTAGAGCATTTTTTTATTATTATTATTTTATTTATTATTTTACTCATGCAGTACTTTTACATTACTTTTTATTCATCTATATAACATGGTTGCACTTTCTACAATATTGTTAATCAGATAATTGCCTAACAGGTAGCAGCATATGCTGTGCTGAGTTAGCAGGGATAATTTTTGTCAGTCAGTAGCAAAGCATTCGTTTAGATACACCTAGTTCACAACAGTAACTTCTTTGAATACTTAATTGAATTCATACCACTAAAACGAGGTTGAAGTAGCATTAAGGTTCTGGCTTAAAACTAAATGAAAAGCCAGGAAATTCCAAACTCAGTTGTCATGTCAGCCTCATATGACTAAGCCACACAACTGATCTGTGCATCCACTACTTTTGTAAGTTTTTATTGGAATTTTTGATCACTAACGTGTGCAAATGATACTACTGGCTATAGTCCAGTAAAATGTTCCTGCTTTGCTGATGACCTCACTACTCCAGTACCCTGGTTGTCTCCAAGGCTTTTGTGAGCAGACTATTAGTCATGTCACAATCGTTGGGGGTGTTGGTGCTGTCATTCTAGCTGGGTGCTATTCAAAAAACCCCAATGGTTGTGATACACCATGACTAACAGTCTGCTCAGGAAAGACTTGGAGACAACAAGTGTACTGGAGTAGTGAGGTTGTCAGCAAAGCAGGGACATTTTACTGGACTATAGCTAGTAGTATCATTTGCACTCTTTTGTGATCAAAAATTCCAATAACAACTTACAAACGTAGTGGATGCACAGATCAGTTGCTTTGCTTAGTCATATTGTGCAATACATTTGGGGTATTTTTAGAATAAATGTCATTTAGGTACATGTTATCTTATGGAAACATGTTTTTAAATGCCTGTTTCTACAAATAGTTGAATTATTTTTTGTGAGTAAAATATAGTCCTTTATTCTGTATGCTACTTTTTGGTACAAAGTCATAGGGTGTATCTACACAGAAAAGAAAAATCAAAGAAACCTGCAGCTCTAAGTCTGAGAGCCTGGGTCAATTGACTCAGGCTCGAGGGACTCTGGTTGAGGGGCTGAAAATAGCAGTGTACACATTTGGGGTCCAGCCAAATCCTGGGCTCTGAGATCCTTCCACCACACCAGGTTTCAGAGCCCAGGATCCAACCCAAGTCTGAATATAAACGCTACTATTTTTAGCCCCACATCCCAAGCCCCACAAGCCTGAGTCAATTGACCCAGACTCTGAGACTCGGTGTTGTGGGTTTTTCTTTGGAGTGCAGATATACCCTTTGATCTAGATCCTCTGCCCTGGTAGCCTGGCCTAATTGGTTAACAGGGAATTCCTCTGGCATAGAGCAATCTCTGGGTTTCATAGAGCTGGCTGGCCCCTGAGGCTCTTTCTACTACCGCTCTGTGATGTAGGGGAGTATTATTATCCCCACTTTTAGAGAGCGACTGGTGTCAAAGAGAGAATAAGAGACTGCCCAAGGTCACACAGTGAGTCTGTGGTGTAGACAGGAACTGAATCCATGCTTCTTGAGTCCCAGTCCACTGCCTTAACCACAAGACCACTTTTCATCTGGCAGACTCTGACTGCCAGAGTCTATTGCAGGTGGCCATAAGTTACATCAGCCCTGAGATATGTTGTGGGGTCAAACGAGCCCCATCAAATGAAGTGTTCAGTTAGTGCAAAGATGGCACATGGTCCCCTTTGCCGTTCCCTCCTGGTCCTACACTGAGCACTGGAGCTTTAGATAGTTCAAATCTGGGTGCTGTTGAGAAATGTTCAACAACAATTTATGCAAACCGCTTTCAGCCTATGAGTTGTTCATGAACTGTTTGGATATTTATTATCAGTGGTCTGTGAATAGTCACCTAAATCACAAGGATTGTTTCTACTTCCTGGCTGAATGAGTGAATCTTTCAAAACTGGAAAATAGCAAATAGTGTCAAGTCTTGTTAACATAGCCTTTGTTCATACGGAAGAATAGCCTTTCCACAAACCCTAGTGTGAACAGGAATGTTTGCAAACAGCAAATAACAAGGGATATGAACATGGCTGAATTGAATAGCTGTTCAGAATTCAAACAAATGTTTGTGAACAGTCTTTATTAATATTTTACCCGTTCTGCCTAATAGCATACACGGATGCATTTTAAAATGTGTAACATCAAAATCGTATGTTTATGTATAGGTACTGGATTTGATTTCTTTTTCTCATAAAGCTGTGGACCAAATTCATCACTCCTGTAACTTCCCTGACTTCAGCAGTGATCAGAGATAAACTTGGCCCCTAATGTCTACTTTAGAAATACCACTCTAACTATAGTTCACTCAACACAGTTTATTCAGACTTTGGGGCCTGATTCTGAGGGTCAACTCTGACTCCAGTATTCTCCCTATATGTGTAAGATTTCAGAGTTTCATGCATCTAGAAAGGGAAAAAACATAGATTCAAGAGGAAAATTTACTCTTTCATCTGCTGTAGCAAAAGATAATCAATCATATTGCTTAAAAAGGCATAAAATAGAGAGACGGATTTAAAAACTGGGTGGGGAAAAGCTCTGCTCCTAAGGAAAGCAAATAGTGCAAATGTTCTTCCTAATATCAGTCACTTAAGATAAAAAATGAAGTCTTAAAAAAACTGTCATGTTTTGTAACTGAGAACAAGCACAAAAACCAGCACCTCATATGTATCAGCTACATGTTTGCATGTTGGCTGTCATTGAGTTTCAAGAATGACTGTTGGAGATCAGGACATGTGGACCCACTCTCATAGCTATCTAGCACAAATCTGGATGTGCAGTTTCCCTCAGTGTCTGATTATGGAGGCTCTGCTTAGACTGATAGCTAGATGCTTTCATTGCATTAATTTTACACACAGATTTTCCCCCTGTAGTTGTAGTTTGTGTCATTGTTTCTCAAAGACATCCACTCCATTCAGTCTGACTAACTGAAATCCTACCAGTTCTTCTGCTAGTATTTTCCAGTTATTAATGCAACTCATAGGTTCAGGCCACAGTTATCATAGATTCATAGATTCATAGATATTTAGGTCAGAAGGGACCATTATGATCATCTAGTCTGACCTCCTGCACAACGCAGGCCACAGAATTTCACCCACCACTCCCACAAAAAAACCTCACACCTATATCTGTGCTATTGAAGTCCTCAAATTGTAGTTTAAAGACCTCAAGGAGCAGAGAATCCTCCAGCAAGTGATCCGTGCCCCATGCTACAGAGGAAGGCGAAAAACCTCCAGGGCCTTCCAATCTGCCCTGGAGGAAAATTCCTTCCCGACCCCAAATATGGCGATCAGCTAAACCCTGAGCATATGGGCAAGATTCATCAGCCAGATACTACAGAAAATTCTTTCCCGGGTAACTTGGATCTTACCCCATCTAAAACCCATCACAGGCCATTGGGCCTATTTACCATGAATATTTAATTACCAAAGCCATGTTATCCCATCATACCATCTCCTCCATAAACTTATCGAGTTTAATCTTAAAGCAAGATAGATCTTTTGCCCCCACTACTTCCCTCGGAAGGCTATTCCAAAACTTCACTCCTCTGATGGTTAGAAACCTTCGTCTAATTTCTAATCTAAATTTCCTAGTGGCCAGTTTATATCCATTTGTTCTTGTGTCCACATTGGTACTGAGTTTAAATAATTCCTCTCCCTCTCTGGTATTTATCCCTCTGATATATTTATAGAGAGCAATCATATCTCCCCTCAACCTTCTTTTAGTTAGGCTAAACAAGCCAAGCTCCCTGAGTCTCCTTTCATAAGACAAGTTTTCCATTCCTCGGATCATCCTAATAGCCCTTCTCTGTACCTGTTCCAGTTTGAATTCATCCTTCTTAAACATGGGAGACCAGAACTGCACACAGTACTCCAGGTGAGGTCTCACCAGTGCCTTATATAACGGTACTAAGACCTCCTTATCCCTACTGGAAATACCTCTCCTGATGCATCCCAAGACGACATTAGCTTTTTTCACAGCCATATCACATTGGCAGCTCATAGTCATCCTATGATCAACCAATACTCCAAGGTCCTTTTCCTCCTCCGTTACTTCTAGTTGATGCGTCCCTAGCTTATAACTAAAATTCTTGTTATTAATCCCTAAATGCATGACCTTACACTTCTCACTATTAAATTTCATCCTATTCCTATTACTCCAGTTTACAAGGTCATCCAGATCCTCCTGTAGGGTATCCCTATCCTTCTCTAAATTAGCAATACCTCCCAGCTTTGTATCATCTGCAAACTTTATTAGCACACTCCCACTTTTTGTGCCCAGGTCAGTAATAAAAAGATTAAATAAGATTGGTCCCAAAACCGATCCCTGAGGAATCATATCTCTAAGGATTTTTCTACCTAACCTTTTAAATACTTACTAGGCCTGATTCGTACTGTGATTAAGGCAATTTTACACCCCTCTGGAAGTGCAAAAGGGCCTTTACCTAGAAATAGGGAATCAGGTTTACATTGGAAAATGTGTCAGCAGAGACAATTGTTTCTCTTTCAGGCACTATTTATCCAAATGAATCAACACTCATTCAACTAGTAGATTAATGATTCTCTTCTCTGATCCAATGTATACAATTTATCTCAGTGGGAATTTGCCTGCTTCTTAATGTGAGAATTATGGTGACAGTACAGCCACATTTCACAGACTTACACTGCAACTCCATGGAATGTTTTGCACAGAATATCTTGAGTGGTGTACACGAGAAAGACCACTACCTAAGAGAGAGGGTACTGAATAAACTTGGAGCACTCACATATCACTATAATGGAGTAATCCGTGCTATACTTCTTTTGCTCATAGCTATCAGTTGCTATGATATGTATGTAACAGTACAGAAAAGTACAGTATGGCAGTCTAGAAAACATGGGAAAGCATATAAAAATAAGGTATAGATTCATCGATTCCAAGGCGAGAAGAGACCACATTGATCATCTAGTCTAATCTCCTGTATCACACAGGCCCTAAACTTCCCCCAAAATAATTCCCACAGCATATATTTTAGAAGTACGTCCAATCTAAAAATTGTCAGTGATGGAGAATCCATCATGACACACAGAAGGTGGGGCTTCCCTGACCTTAAAAATGCTTCAGAAAATATACTTAAGGTGTATTGACTCTTGATTCTTATTAGATGTGTTGTAGCCAATTAGTATTTGGTTTCTTCAATCCAAAAGGCTTTCTACATGACACTAAAATTAGCTCCATCCATGAAAATCTTCTGTATGCTATTGGATATACTCAGGCATTTACATGTTTTGGTGTTTTGCTGTGTTTTGAACAGAATAATTTAATCAGCAACCTGGTATCAACCACTGAAGACAAGTGCAGAATAGCCTTGTATTAACTGAGATGGAGCTCATATTACACTTTTCAGAATAGCAGCCATGTTAGTCTGTATCCGCAGAAAGAACAGGAGTACTTGTGGCACCTTAGAGACATTACACTGGCATTCATGTCACCTTTTCTATTAACAAGCATTGAAGCATTTGTTAAAATTAGCAAAAATGAATGCACATAATTATGGCAATTGGTTTTCATCATCTCACTGTGACAGTCCGGGGAGCAATCCAGACCAGTGAGGTGTTGTGTCACCATATGCACTATAACCCTGGGTGCCTCACAATGCTTTGTTGCCGTAGCTTCCAACCTGGTCTGCTCACAGACAGCCTACCAGCATGCAGGTCACACCCTGAGTATCTGTGTAGAGCTGCGGCCCTGGTCCAGCAGACTCTGACCCCAGCAGTCTGCCAGCAACACACCAGTCACACTCTGGCTTCCAGCAGCCTTGGTTACAATCATTAAGATGACTCAAACACACTCCCAGTCCTGAATTTCTCCAGAGCCATGTGCCCTGAAGGTTGCCATAGATGGCTTCTGTCTTTGCTTATGTCTTCCAAAGTTCAGTGACTTTGTTTAAGGAGCAAGATGGCCTCATGCTGTTCTTCCCTTCCTGTGGGCTTCCCATCCCCCTGTATGATTTCAATGTAAATGGGGCTTCCATTGTTTCTGATTCCACCATGCTTAATTTACATAGGAGATAGGTAGATAGCTGTGATATTCCCTCCTCTCTAGGCAACCCATACAGCCAAATATTAGTGAGTATTCATAGTTCCTTATATAGTGTTAAAACATACATTTCATAATGATATTAATCACCAATGTGTCATTAGCTTTCAGAAAAGACCTCACTCTGTACACTGCTATAATACAGTAATACTGCATATAATCAGTTGATTCAATTGCTTATCACTTGAGGTTCAGCACCCTGTCTTTATAGACCAGTAAACCTTTTCAGTGTATTCTTTGAAAAGTAATACCCAGACCAGGCTTCTCTGTTCTGCTGTGAGTAGAGGCCATGCTATCTCCTCCCCAGTTGTTAGTGCCTCCACCTCTTATTACTTGGTGGGTCTGTTTACACTATCTGTAAATACAGTCTCATTGTCTTTCAAAGAACTTTGGATGTAGCTCACAGGTGGGGAAAAAATATTCCTTTGTCTATAACAGACCTGTTTACCAACTCCCCCTTAAATGTCTGGATTAAACACACTAATGTCATAATTCGAGCATATATCTGTAATTCTTCATTTACACCTTGTACATACCATACACAAGAACATTGATTTCCAGTGAGTTATTAGTTTTCAAATGATATGTCACAAGGCATACTTTGTACAAAGATTATTACAGTAGTGTGTAGGGTGTGAATACAGGCATGTTTAGTGTCACACCCACATATAGCCATGATGAACATTGATATTACAGCCAATTTGGAGCTACCCTATTTATAGCAAGTTACATTCTTCCTGCATTTGGAAAGCTCACACTGTGATCTTGCTAGGCAGATGCAAACTACAGTTATAGCCAGACTAAATATATCCCAGACAAGAAGATTTTCAACAGGCTGTCATGCATGAGACTACAATCATTTTTTTTTAATATCTTGAGAAGTAGATTCAATACAATATTTTTTATTTTCAAAAAACAATGACAAAGTGCTATACTTTGACCAAATATTTTGGCTTGCTAGGCCTTTTTTTCTAAATAAATCTATGGCATGATGTGAGATGAGTATCAAATTACATGAACCAAATTCAGTAACTGTTTTTGGAAATCAAATGGGCCATTTCCTACTTCCTTTGCAGGTTACAGGGAAAGGAGAGTATTTCCAATAACAATCTATGAAGCTAGTGAGAGAAAAGTTAATTTATGAGAGTCCCACCCATTTATAGTATTAGTTCGTTATTTAGAAAGAGGCTGAATATAACATCCTGGGTTTGAGGGCTCTGAATTTTGGGGGTGGTTCAAAATCAGAACCAGATCCAAAACCTAATTTTTTTGCTGGTACCTATCTCTGTAGTGGGTTTAACTAAAACCTCAGATCCAAAGACACCCACTCCATCTCTGAGGGGTTCAAAACCCTCATTTCTGCAGCTCAGGCCCATCTCTGTTTTATGGCTTTGATCCATGGCTGCAGCTGAGGAGCACTTGTTACAGTTCAGTACACCCACTCCTCCCATCCTAGGTTGCCAATCCATTAGGCTACAGTAACATGGGCTGGCTGCCTGCAGCGCCAAGAAGCCATTACAGCAGCCAGGGATTAGCAAAAATACCCTGGCAACTCCCCATCTGCTGGCTCTATGCCACCTGAGAATACCCTGCACAGGAGCTTTCCTCCTGTGGCAAACTACACTGGCTTTAGAGCTACCTTCCACCAGCAGAGTGGTGCAAATCAGCTTCTATGCAGGGGCGGGAACATGGTCTCTGTTTCTAAGTCCTGGGCAATTTTGTACTTATACAGGGCCTTATCATGAGCCTATTAGTCAATGGTGAAATTTTCATTTTCTTCAATAGGCCCTCAAAGAGCAGTGTTGATAAACAAATCTACAGAATAGCTAAAGCAAGTACTCAACAGTCGTCTTCTTTCTTACATTAATCCTACCAAATGGGCCCGCTTTATAAGTCCTCTCCCTCCAAAGTGCTATTCAATGCCATATCTTCTATGACACCACATTGCTAACATGTCTTCCTTTATGACCTCCCACGCCTTCTTGGGTCAGCCTTTCTGTCTTTTTCCTTCAATCTTGATTTGTTGGACTCTCACACCTTGTAATTATCAGGACTACACTTTACATGACCAAACCATCTAAGCCTGCACTCCCTCATTTTTTCATTATGGATGTTACTTTGAGCATGTCTCTAACATACACATTCCTCACACAGTCTTTCTTGCTTACACCACTAATCCATCTCCACATTTGCAGTTCTGCTGAACAAATCATTTGCTCAAGTTTCATCTTTGTTGCCCAACACTCAACGCCATACATTAAAACTGGATGGAGCGCCGTTTTATAGACTGCCTCTTTTAATCTTACTGGCACTTTACTGTCACATACTACACCACTTATCTCTCTCCATTTGAGCCAGGTACTTATTATCCTACCTCTAATTTCATCCTCCTTTTTCCCAGATTCTGTAACTCAGATACCTGAAACTTTGCATGTCTGCCCATCTCGTTTCAAGGATAATTTTTCAGTGTTCACATTACTGAAATTACATACTATATAGTCTGTTTTTCCTCTGCTTATTGTGAGCCCATGTCTCTCCAACCCATCTCTCCATTTATCAAGATCCTTTTCTGAACTATATTTCTCTTCACTGCATAGAATACCAGCTGCAAACAACATGCACCAAGGTGCCTCCTTCTGTGTGTTCCTTGGGAGGGTATCCAGGACAAGGACAAACAAAGGGCTCAGTGTTGATTTCACCTTTACTGACAGTTTGTCTGTTTCACCACTAGAAACTCTTGACTATTGATGTTGCACCTCCATACATTGATAGAACATAAAGTTCTGGTACAATTTCTCCCTCATACACCACCAGATGACTTCTCTTGGAACTTGATCAAAGACCTTTTCCAGATCAATGAACAACATGTGAATATTTTCCCTTTTCTCTGTAAACTTTTCCACTCAGTGCTTTAATGCAAAAACAGCATCTATTGTCAACCTCCCTGGCATGAAGTCATATTGATTTGCATTAATATTTACTTCATTTCTTAGCCTCTTATTGATGACTCTCTACCACAGTTTCATTGTATGACTCATCAGCTTTATACCTCTATAATTTGTGCTATTGCCAGAATCACCTTTTCCCTTGTGTATTGGCACCGCGATACTTTTCCTCCACTTGTTTGGTATCTTTGCCCATCTCATGACTGAACTGAACAGGGATGTCAGCAGATGGATGCCTTCTATTTAAAGCTTTTTCCATGCCTCTGTAAGGATTCCATCTGGACTAAGATCGTTATTATTTTTCATTTCTTTTATGGCATTTGCTACTTCATCAGGTATGATAGACTCCACTCTACCAAAGTTCATCATTTTGAAGTTGCATTGTTCTCTTGGGTTTTCTTCATTTTAACAGCTGCTAAAAATACCTTTTCCATCAATCCTTTATGTGCCTATCATCAGTCAGTCCATGCTATACCTTTTTCATCCTTGATTAACTTCACTTCCTTTATATTTTTGGTACTTCTGTCCCATGCTTTCGGCAGGGTATACACTTTTTTTTTTCACTTCCTTTGTTCCAAGTCTTGGGTAGAGTTCCTCAAAGACCTTTGTTTTCGCTTTTGTAACTAGATTCCAATTTATTTTCATGCTTATATTTCTCCAAGTCCCATTTGCTCCACTCCTTTGTCAGAATTTAAACTTTGTTCTCTTACCTTTTGTAACTTCTGGTACTTTATTCACTTCACCTCCAAGTTTCTTTTTAAATAAAGGCTTTCTCTCTTGATTCACCAACAACTTGTTTAGTACTCTCCAATATATTTGTTGCCATAAAATCCCAACATTTTCCTTCTGCATGTGCTGCTGACCTCATCTCCTCCATAACCAACTCCCTGTAGTCTTAGCTTTACCCTCTGGTTTTCACCACTTTGTCTTTGGTGTTACACTCTTTGATTTTCTCTGTATGTTTGTTCTAAGAAACATATCTAAGATAGAGGTATCTCCCATTATCACCTTGCAATCTTTTATATCTTTCATTTTCTGCTGGGAAACAAGAATTAGTCAATCTGTCTTCTAGTTCTTCCACTCTAGATATGTAATAAGATGTTCATGTCTTTTCATAAAGAACGTGTTGGATACTACTATACTAGGTCATGAACTTGTGCCAACTTTCAATATGCTTTCTTCTTTGTCTTTTAAGTTCTAAAGACCTGGTCACCATGTGCTCTCCTATATCTATTCCTGTCTCTTCCAAAATATGCATTTAAGTTGGCACCAATAACTAGTTCCTCATTTTATGGAATTTGCTGAAGAGCAGTGTCTAGCATTTCCCAGACATTTGCTTTACATTTTTCACCACAGCCAGACTGGTGTGCATATGCACTATGATTTGCATGCCACATTCGAAAGCTAGATGGTCCATCTGTGATGGAGTGCACAAACCCCACACTGGTGAAGCAAGAGTTAAGGAGTTGTTCTTGACACAGGGAGCCACACCCTGCTATCCCTGCTGGGCATGGTCATAGTGAAGGCAGAGTTCAAAAGAGAGCAGCTCAGCTCAGTCTGGGCGGACAGAGCAAGAGAGTAAATGGGTGGTGCAGCCTCCTACAGAGAAGCCGCTGAGGCACCAACTAACCTAGACCAGGCCCTGTGGTCAAGCTGCCACAAATAGAGGGAGACCTTCCGGAGAGTGACCCAAGCAAACTCCAAGGGGGACCCCAAGACAGACTAGTGGCACCAGCAGAGGACCCCGAAGCCAGAGTAGGAAGTGGCCCAGGGAGCAGGTGTAGGGGTGTCCATCCTCCAGGCTGCACATTTTGAATTATTGTTTCTTTGGGCCCTGGGTTGGAACAGGGAGGGCCTGGAGCTGGAGCAGGGAAGGTCCGGGTTCCTGTACCCACGGCCACTGATCCTTGCCATTCGGTGATACAGTTGGGTACTCTTGCCATTGGGCAATACAACCACTGACTCTAGCCACTAGGCAAAGTGGTCACTGGCACTCACCATTGGGCAATACGGCTGCCGACTTTCACCACTGGATGACACGGCCATTGACTCTAGCCACTAGGCAAAGCAGCCACTGACTCTCATCACTGGGAGACACAACCACTGACTCTAGCAGCTAGGCAAAGCAGCCATTGATGCTCACCACTGGATGACACATCCCGGAGTATCACCACTAGACGGTACTGCCGGCCTTGGACTCAAAACCCTCTTTGACACTATCATTGTGTCACTGTAGCTGATTGTATTTATTGTCACTAATCTTTCTTCATTTTACTAGAAAGAGCTATACCTGCTCTGTTTCTTGAGTGGGGGGCCCCCCAGTAAATTATTTTTTTCCTTTCCTCAATCTCTTTGGCCTTCTCCCCCTTCCATTTTGTTTCCTAGATGCATGGAATCTGTACCTTCCTCCACTTCAGTGTCTCCACCAGGTCCTATGGCCAGTTAGTGTTTAAAATTCCAGCTTACCAGTCTGATCTTGGTTTTCTGGGCTAGCTTCTTTAACTGCATGTGTCCAAAGTCATACCATAGCCTTCGCCCACTTTCCACAACATTCAGGTGGGAGCACTGCACAGTAAAATGCAACTTTGTGAGGTATTCTGCTCTGCTCTTTAATTAATGGATTACTGTTTGTATATTTGTTTTCTAAATCCTTTCATCTAGTATCCCTTACTCAGGAGAAAGAGCATAGGACTGTTGAAAGAAGTACTTTGTGTTAGAGGAAAAGCATTCTGTGAAAGTATTTGCTTGCTTTTCTCTGGCTGGCATTCTTGCTAGTGCTCATTAAATGGGATTCTAAATTTCAGTCACTGATGTGTTTAAATCCATTTTAATGAAAAAATTCTAATCCCGTATAATCACACTATAAGTACCCGCTTTCTCTTCAAAGGGAAAACAGTGTAAAATGTTAATGCATGCCTCTGCCTGGTCATATTAAAAGTGTATGGGCAGCTTTAAATCCAATTACTGTAACTGTTACAGATTACAGTGAAATCACTTATGATCACAGATAGTCACAGCTACTCAAAAGAGTCACATTCACAATCCCTGCTCTGCTACATAGTTGTGATATTTAAATGGACAGGCACAACAGTGCATTGTAGTAAAGAGTTTAATCTTTTTATTAGAATAACAAAAGGGTTAGAGGAGAAAATATTTCTTATTAAGATCACACACAAATACCCTTTTAAGCAAACTATTGCAAATCCAAAAAACTATTGCAACTATTGCAAATCCAGGTAAGATTACCTTTAGTGATTCACAATATGCCCCAAAAAGATATCAGGCCACAAGTTCTAATATTTCCAGAAATGTAAACATAAGGGATCATCAAGTTATGATTATTTTATTCCTTTTGAAGACGCAGCACTGTTTGCAGCTATGACATTTCCCCACAACCATGTTTTAATAAATGCTGTTGTCTTTTTTCATGTGACTGTACTGCTCTGAGAGCTGAAGTCTTTTGTTAAAGTATGAATATAGCACTGGTAGCAGTTGTGCAGGCTTCTTAGTACTACCCGCCCCCAGCACAGTTTCCCTCTGATGTCCAGGGAAGGAAGTGTAAATTCTGTATCTGTGCAAAATCAGTCGTTAAAATCTCTGCTGTTAATTATTTTTAATAATTCTAATTACAAAGCACTTTATGTGTTATATTAAGTTGTTATTGGAGGGGCACTAAAGAAATATTTTCTCCTTCAAACTGAACAGAGGGCTATGAGAAGCAATCCTTGCTCAGGCAAAACTGAAGGATTGGCACTAGTATCACCAGGAAATATGCAGGAAGGCAGACTTTTAAAAAAAAAAAAAAAGGATTCATGGAAGCTGTAAGGAATTAAATCAAATCGTTCATATAATCATAAGTACCATAATTAGAGGAGGATTTATAATAATTCCATGCATGTTTCTAGTATCTGAGTCTTTTTTTCTTGCAATTTTCTGTATCTGCTTTACATAAAACTTGGACTCTTACCAAAGCCTAATGAGACTACTTTATATTAAGCTTCTCTAAGGATCTAAGCTTTAAAAGGAAAAGCCAAAATCCTGCTAATTTATCTTAGAGGAAAAGGTGTCATAATTTGAGTGAAAAACAGCAAGCAGAGGGATAAAGATGAGCTAAGAAAAAGCTCAAGCAATCAATATGTTCTGTACCTGCTTACAGTGAAATAGTCCTCCACGTTTTGTAAGGCTCTGGCAGTTATCTATTTTAACTTTATAGTAGGTTCGAGTGTGATTGTGTTAAAATCTGAACAGTGTGCAAAATTTAATACTTTAATAAGATAAAATATGTTTAACCTGTTTACATGCTGTAAAAGACTATTGCCATACCACTCAACAACAGGAATCAAACTTTGATTTAGAGGATGATAAAGCGTACAAAATATACGTCTATTACGGGTTTAAATTAATATTAGTTACAAGCAGGTGATTAGGGTGATTTGTAGAATGCAGATAGCAGAGTGATAGAACCTTGTAAACCAAATATATAATAAGATCACATTTGCTTTTGGAAGGGAACTGGGTGAAAAAACAAGAATTTTTATATCAGTCTTCTGCAGTACTCAAGGAGTGGAAAGAGGAGTGACTGGGAGCCATTATAAAAGAACCTGTTATGGAGAATGAATTTCAAATATAGAGGTTGTCCAGAACCAAAATCTAGATCTGAATGGACCCAAACTTTTGGGAATTTCAGAGCCCGGCCTCCACTTCACAGCTGACCTTTTTCATAAAGGGCCAGAACTGAAACTCACTTTGAAACACTCCTAGACTGAAGAATTCTGGATTCAAGTTTTGTATGGTTCCTTTCTAACAAGTGAGAATATGACTGATGCTTCCTTTTATAAAGTGTGCTTCTGACGTGTCAGGTGTATAAGGAGTGTTCAGTTTAAGCCATACTGATTTCTAAGAAGATCAGGATGTGATATTGGTTACTGCTGTTGTTGTTCTTTGAACCTCAAAAAGAGAGAGTGCCTGAAATACACTCTTCCTCCTGTACTCTGTATCCTTTGATGTATATACCCCCAATCTTATGACTGGAAAGGAGAGGGTTAACCCTCTGTCCCTGAGCTAAGCCACTGGGTGCCCTCAGTGCAAGGATTGCCAGGAAGACCAGCCATGAGAGACAGAGGGAAATGTGGCTTGGCTCAGATGGAAAATTACCTAATCCGAAAGGGATTATAAAGGGAGAGAGTTCTGGGGAAGCGTTCGATCTGGCATGGAATCAGACCTGTGTTATGGCTAAGGACAACCTTAGCTGCAGGAAAATTTTGTGAGCTGATTGTTTTTGTTTTTGTTTGGTTTGGGGTGGGGGGGATTGGTGTTTTGGTTTTGTTATATGAAGTCATTTTTGCATGGGTTAAATTTAGTGCCAAAAGCCTGCCTGCAGGCAGCCTTTTTGTGTTAATTTAGCAGAGCTGGTTATTTGGAGTGCCAAACTTGGCATTGGTCCTCCACCAAGCATTGCCTACATGACCTGTCCCATCCCAGAATGAAGTGGTATTATTCCAACTTTCTCAATCTCTTCTGTTGTGAAGCTGTTCCATTTGGGCTAAATACTTAGTGTCACTGGGGCCACTGAGACAGTCACTCTGTCGTCTGGTGATTAGGGCCCACTTGGGAGTGAGAGACCCTGGGTCCAATCCCCCTGCTTCAGTGACTTTGTAATCACTAATACAACATAGAATAGCTTCAACAGGAGAGGTTGAGGGGGCCCCACAGCAGAATATCCCCTAGCTCAGTGATTATAGCACTCTCCTTAAACCTGGGTCTCCCACATCCCAAGTGAGTGCTCTAACCACTAGGCTAAAAGGTTACTACTGGCACCGGTAGCCATATTTTGAAAGGGACCCAATCCAGCAGGCAGCCTCTATGCATGCCTACCAGATCAGGCCCTATCTGTGAATAGATGGGCTGATGTCTGTCTACTCCAGTTTGTGAATCACTCTGAGGCTTAGGCGGGAGATAGGTGCCTGGATGGCTAGAGTGAGGCAGCAGAAGAACAAGCCCAGAAGAACTTTTATCCTGAAAAGATAGGCACTGAGTGAGTTTGGGTGCTTACAGGGTTCAGCGGGAGTTTTGTGGAGCCTAAAACTGAGATTCAGGCACCTAAACCCAAAGTTATTTACCTGCAGCGTCCGCACGTTCGGCCGATCGCAGCTCCCACTGACCACGGTTTGCTGTTCCAGGCCAATGGGAGCTGCGGGAAGTGGCATGGGCTGAGGGATGTGCTGGCCGCCGCTTCCCACAGCCCCCGTTGGCCTGGAACAGCAAACAGCCAGTGGGAGCTGCAATCGGCCGAACTTGCGGACACTGCAGGGTTAACAAACATTGATTTCCCTGATGGGCCATGTGCCAAAGGTTGCCGATTCCTGCTGTAGATCTTGCTTCTTTCCTTGAGACTGCAAATCCCAGATTTAGCAGCATTCAGGCACTGCATATTTACTTAGCTAAGCATTGTCTTGGATGGTTTTGCAGTGAGGAACTTACTTGGGCAGTGGATGCAAGCTGTGTTTTTCCACTCTGCTTGTGGAGACTTTAAATATATCTGTTAATGTTTTAAATGTCACCTGATACCCAGGTGCTACAGCAAGGGGTGCCAAACTAACACAGAAAGAAGTGAGAATATTTAAGGAAGCTAGGATGTGATGTGTTGCACACATGAATTAGTATTAAGCTGTGCAGATCCAGCACAAAAAAGTGCTGAATTTTAGACTTGGCTGACCAGCTGGGTGTTTTGATTGTATAGTTGCTTTTTGTTTTGTTTTTTGAGAGGCAGTGTGATCTAGTGCAGTGGTTCTAAACCAGAGGTCCGGGGTCTCCTGGAGGGGCCCTGAACAGGTTTCAGGGGGGCCACCAAGCAGGGCCGGCATTAGACTTGCTGGGACCCAGAGCAGAAAGCCAAAGCCCCACTGAATGGGGCTGAAGCCTGGAGCCCCGAGCCCTGCCACCTGAGGCTAGGGTTGCCAGGCATCCGGTTTTACACCAGCCTGCCCGGTTGAAAAGGGACTCTGGCGGCTCTGGTCGGCTGCGCAATGGAGGCCCAGGGCTAAGGCAGGCTCCCTGTCTGCTCTGGCTCTGCACAGCTCCCAGGAAGCAGCCACCAGGTCCCTGCAGCCCCTAGGCACCTGGGAGGCTCTGCAAGCTGTTTCTGAGTTTCTGGCTCTGCAGCTCCCATTGGCCAGGAACCGTGAGCAATGGGAGCTGTGGGTGCGCCGCCTGCGGGCACAAAGGCAACACGCAGAGCCTCCCTGGCCGCCCATGCACCGAGGAGCCACAGGGACCCGGCGGCCGCTCCCTGGGAGACATGGCAAGCACTGCTGGGACCAGACACCCTGAACCCCCTCCCGCACCTCAAGCCCCTGCCCCAGCCCAGAGTCCCCTCCCGCACCCAAACTCCCTCCTGGAACCTGCACCCTGCACCCCCCCCCCGGCAACACCCCAAACCTCTGTCCCAGCCCTGAGCCCCCTCCTGTACTCCAAACTCCTCATCCTTGGCCCCACTCTAGAGCCCACACCCCCAGCCGGAGCCCTCACCCCCCCACACCTCAACCCTCTGCCCCAGCTCTGAGCCCCCTCCTGCACCCAAAACCCCTCATCCCCGGCCCCACCCCAGAGTCCATATCCTCAGCCAGAGCCCTCACCCTCCGCCCCAGCCCAGTGAAAGTGAGTGAGGGTGGGAGAGAGCGAGAGACTGGAATGGAGCGAGTGGGGGTGGGGCCTCAGAGAAGAGGCGGGGCCTCAGGGCAGGGGCAGAGGAGAGGTGGGGCAGGGGTGTTCAGTTTTGTGCAATTCGAAAGTTGGCAACCCTATGTCGGGACTGAAGCCAAAGCTTGAGCAACTTAGCTTCAAGGGGGCCCCTGTGGCACGGGGTCTGGGCAATTGCCCGGCTTACTACCCCATAATGCTGGTCCTGGCTTTTATATGCAGAAAAACAGTTGTTGTGGGACAGGTGGGCTGTGGAGTTTTTATAGCATGTTGCCGGGGCCTCAGAAAGAAAAAAGTTGAGAACCCCTGATCTCGTGGATAAGGCAATAGAGTGGGAGTACAAGAACCAGATTCTATTACAGCTGTTCTGCTGATCTGCTATATGAAATTGGGCACCTCCATTCTGTCTCTATTTCCCTTCCCACCCTGTCTGTCCTGCCGATTTAAATTACTGGCACTTTAAGGCAGAGACTGTCTCTTTCCATGCATTTGTACAGTGCCTTGTACAACAGGGCCTGAATTCAGAGAGGGCCTGCAGCTGCTACCATAATAGAATAATGATAATTTTTGAGAGGGGTGTTCTCACAGAAATGACTGAGACAAAAAATGATTGTATCACTTAGATGTGTACGCTGCACATTCCTTACAGTGGCATGTAGAGAACATATACTATGTGACCCTCTAGCAGAGGTATAAGTACCAGTGTAGGGGGTGAGGCACTGCTTAGGTGCGTAAAGACAGGACAAAACCTTGGGTTACGTGCCTTACACAGTTCTCTACATGCCTAAGCTGTGCCTCCCCCATCTACACTGCTAATTTTAGCAGTGTAGTGTCCTGCTGTTTCCCTGCTGCTGGAGACTTTTCCCACTACAGTGAGGTGCTAGGGCCTTTCCCTGCTGCCTTCCCCTGCCAGAGCCTTTCACTTCCGTGTGCAGCTATAGGCACTATGGTGTGGACACAGCTTGGTATTCACTGCTGCATGTAGCTACCTGTAGTCTATACGCCACCATCAGTGGTGTGCAGTGTAGACATACTCTTAATGTGTTACGGTAAAGTGCTCCGATACCACTGTGATGGATGCAGAATGAGACCTTGAATACAGTAGAATTGAATTGTATGCAGACATTTGAAATGCTTTCGCAAAGCGGTGCTTGAGTTACACTCACACCTCCCATGTCAACTTTTCTACCATTAGCAATGACTCAACAGTGTTAAGGAGGCTGCTTATGGTAGAAATAAGCATATTTCTTCCAAGCTCCAGTTGGAAGAAATTTGCTGTTACTACCACCTATGAATGCTCTAGTTTGCCGTCGTTTCATGAACACCTTGATGAGGGGTTACCAGGGAGGATTATGAATATATGAGGAAGAAGAACAAGGAGTGGGCCCCAGATGGGAATCCTAAGGAAGAGAAGTTAAATGACTTGTCCAAAGTTACACAGTGAGTCAATGACCAAGCTGGGATTAGAACTCACATGTATCAATGCTTTCTGACAGACCGGATGTCATAGCAACCATGGGGAAGGGAACTAATAGAGAAATACATCACATGTACGTTCCCAAAATTCTGTGTTGTATTAAATTGTGCTGTGAAAGGTGTTGGGGAAAAAAGTCCTCATTCTCCACTTTTCATTTTAGATTAACATAACCAAATGCTAATCAACAGTAGCTTCTGTGGTGGGCATGACATTCCTTACTTCATGGATGGAAAACAACCAGACAAAACACAGCTCCCCCAAGCATATATAATGGATGGCACTTATGTAATATGTACTGGACAGTGGCTTTTACTCCCAGGAGGGGTGACATTTTAGAAAGTCACATAAAAGTGCTGCACAGATAAAGTAAAATAGCCTTGTTTCTGTTGTATCAAGGTGAAGTCTGTGAACAGTATGTTAAGTGCTGATTGACTTTGATGCTTTTATTAATAGCAAATGCAAGTGGTCTCTCTTCAGACCCTTTACTGGTTTTATTGGTAGAATATTTTGTTATTTTTAGCACAGTGGCACTGTTACATCAGATTTTTTTTCTAATTCCTATGCCTACTGGAGAGCCCCATGGTAAATTTCCTTTTTACAGCATAATTGATCAAAGGCTCAGCATCTGGGACATATATACTAAGTCTTAAGACTTTAGATTTTGTCCTTAGGACTGTACAGTTTCTGCCATGTATATTGCATGCTGCCGTTTAATTAGCTCTTCCTAAATTTATAACCATTAGTCCTGGGGACAAATTCTGCCCTGGGATAAATGTGTGCAATTCCCATTGAAGCCAGTGGGAGTTCCATGTGTATAACTGAGGACAAACATGGTCTTTTGATTTGTAACTGTTCATTCAGTAGAAATAGAGGAGTTAGCCTCCAGAATAATCACTGGTTTGTGGCAAAACAGCAGATATCCCTGATACCAAATTGAGGAAGAAGATCACAACATACTAGATATTGGCTTATGGAGTATTTTGCTGTGATGAGTGTAAGGTCGTCTTTCAGTGGATCACAAAAAAAAGACAGCAGGGCCTTGGTGGGGCTTGAGTAGTTATTCAGCGGGGACACCTGACTTATTTTGCTCAAAATCTTCCCAGTGACGGAACACAACAGCACCCAAAGTGACCCTATGACCTTCTGATATCAAGACTGACAATGTAATTGTGTTTGCAGATCTTGTGGAGTTGGACCTACAGTTTCCATGTCCATCTTTCCTTTTCTGACTTCCCTTTTTTTCATTGCGTTACAATGTCAGCTCACAAGTAATGGTGCAGAGTGAAAATGAAATCTTTTTCTTCATCCATATTCCTTATTGGCCTCAAAGATGTTATAGAATATTTGTAAAAAAAAATGTGCAAGAAAAATAGTGTCTGGTCTTCAGAGATCCTAAGCACCCACATGTCATATTGACTTCAACTGATGCTGTAGGTGTTGAGCATCTCTGAAAATCACCCAAAGGGCTTACGACTTCAGTTGTACTTCAGTTTATTAATTTCACAGAAGTCTTCTCCCTGCCTGCCTAACCTGATTTCTGTGATACCATATAGCAAATAAATCCCCAAAATTTCATAGAGAGAGAAGTTTCAGAGTAACAGCCGTGTTAGTCTGAGAGAAGGCTTCTTTCAGGATCACAAAGGTTTTTTTTGTTTTTTCACTTTCTGTTTGTCAGGTGATTGAATAACACACTATATAGTATTAAGCCACAGTTAACAATGGAATAAGAATGGTCAGAAGTTTACACGTCATCAGCCATTGGCTCAAAGGGGAGCACAATCATTGCTAAAAGCTCAAAGATAGGTTTCCATTTGTGGGGTCTAGAAAAAAAAAATTGATTTCCCTCATCCATGTAAAGAAGCAGATAAAGCACAAAGATGAAAGAGACACATAAATTATCCATGTCAGAAGTTTATAAATATGTCAAAATCAGTACAACAGTCTACAACACTGGTGGGCAACCTGCAGCCCCTAAGGCCACATGTGGCCCATCAGGGTAATCTGCTGGCCGGCCACCAGACAGTTTGTTTACATTTGCACAGCCACCCGCAGCTCCCAGTGGCCACAGTTCACAGTTCCGGCCAATGGGGGCTTTGGGAAGCAGCAGCCGGCACGTCCCTGCGGCCTGCGCAGAGCCAGCGAAGAAAGAACTTTTGTTTGAGCTCCTAAGATAAATTTTTGCATTAATGCTGAGCTCTCGGCTGTTATGTGTAACCCCACGCAAATTACTGAAAGCTAAAAGTTTCCTAATTAAAACATCCTGTTTTTCCTCAGCAGATGTCATGATTTTGCATAATCACCCCCACTGTTTGTACTAGTTTCTGTTACCATTCTTGGATAAAAACTGTCATTACTGAGCATGTTAAAATTGTGTGAACCATAATGTCCTCAATAGGCTTAATTCAGGTCACTATTTCAAACTACCCATCCAGCTGACATTAGCAGGGTGCTGGTCACTTGCTCTTCATTCAGCTCTTGGACTGCCCAATTCTTCATGTGCTACCTTGAAGAAGAATATCTGGACAAATGCACCATGAAACCAATGTTATACCTGAGATACACTGATGGTATTTTCATCCTGTGGACAGATGACTTAAACTCCCTTATAGATTTCCACCACAACTTCAACAACCACAACCTGTCCATTAAACTCTCTCTGGAACACTCCCACACTAACATCAACTTCCTGGACACCATGATCAGCTTCAGCAGTGATACCCTAAAGACAAGTGTATACAAGAAACACATGGGTCACCACACCTACCTTCATAGATCCAGTAACCACCCCAAACACACCAAGAAATCTGTTGCCTATAGCCGGGCACTCAGCTACCACAGAATAAGCTGCAAGGAGAAAGTCCAGGATATACACATTCACACACTCAAAACCACCTTCACCGAACAAGGGCACTCCACCAGAGAAGTAGATCACATTATGGAATGGGCCACCCAAATTCTCTGAGAGAGTAATACAGAAATAAACTTCCATAAGAATATAAGAACAGCCATACTGGGCCAGACCAAAGGTCCATCTAGTCCAGTATCCTGTCTGCTGACAGTGGCCAATGCCAGGTGCCCCAGAGGGAATGAACAGAACACGTAATCATCAAGTGATCCATCCCCTGTCGCCCATTCCCAGCTTCTTGCAAACAGAGGCTAGGGACACCATCCCTCCCCATCCTGGCTAATAGCCATTGATGGACCTATCCTCCATGAATTTATCTAGTTCTTTTTTTAAACCTTGTTATAGTCTTGGCCTTCACAACATCCTCTGGGAAAGAGTTTCACAGGTTGACTCTGCATTGTGTAAAGAAATACTTCCTTTTGTTTCTTTTAAACCTGCTGCTGGTGACCCCTAGTTCTTGTGCTCTGAGAAAGAGTAAATAACACTTCCTTATTTACTTTTTCCAGGCCAGTCATGATTTTATAGACATCAATCATATCCCCCCTTAGTTGTCTCTTTTCCAAGCTGAAAAGTCCCAGCCTTATTAATCTCTCCTCATACAGAAGCCATTCCATACACCTAATAATTTTGTTTCCCTTTTCTGAACCTTTTCCAATTCTAGTATATCTTTTTTGAAATGGGGCGACCATATTTGTAAACACTATTCAAGATGTGGGCATGTCATGGATTTATACGGAGGCAATATGATATTTTCTTTTTTCTTATCTATCCCATTCCTAATGATTCTTAACATTGTCTGCTTTTTTGATCGCCACTGCACATTGAGTGGATGTTTTCAGAGAATTATCCACAATGACTCCAAGATCTCTTTCTTGAGTGGTAACAGCTAATTTAGGCCCCATCATTTTATATGTATAGTTGGGATTCTGTTTTCCAGTGTGCATTACTTTGCATTTATCAACATTGAATTTCATCTGAGATTTTGTTGCCCAGTCACCCAGTTTTGAGAGATCCTTTTGTAGCTCTTCACAGTCTGCCTGGGTCTTAACTATCTTGAGTAGTTTTGTATCATCTGCAAATTTTGCCACCTCACTATATACCCCTTTTTCCAGATCATTTATGAATATGTTGAATAGGACTGGTCCCAGTACTGACCCCTGGGGTACACCACTATTTACCTCTCTTCATTCTGAAAACTGACCATTTATTCCTACCCTTTGTTTCCTATTTTTTTTGCCAGTTACCAATCCATGAGAAGACCTTCCCTGTTATCCCATGACAGCTTACCTTGCTTAAAACCCTTTGGTGAGGGACCTTGTCAAAGGCTTTCTGAAAATCTCAGTACACTATATCCACTATATTACACTTTGCTTCAATGGCTCTTGTTAGGGGGCTTATTCCTTCACCCACTTACTTCCCTGGTCCTTCTCGCATGAACAGAGAGCAACAATACCCGAAGTCCAAAGGTGCAAACAATTCGATGTTTATTGGGGTGAACTTCCAGCAAGCATGATTCCAGTTTCCTTCTTTAGTATCCTCCTTCCCAGCTCTGACACCACAGAGCCTTACACCTGTGTCCCTGTTCCCATTCCTGCCCTTAGCAAAACATTATTCCAATTTCCTTACCCCCATTCCCTGTTCCCATTTCCCCCTTTAGGAAAACATGATTGCAATTTCCTTACCCCTATTCCCTGTTCCCATTTCCCCTCTTTAGCAAAACATGATTCCAATTTCTCCACCCCCATTCCCTGTTCCCATCTCTCCCACCCACACACTCACCCCCTCCCACCCGCACCCCTCTACTTCCTGATTGACTGCAGACTATATAGTAAAACTTGAGTTCGGCTTAGCTATACCTTAACCAATCATTTTCCTGAAATTTAACTAACCAATCCTAACATATTGTAACATGATTATGTAACCAATTATATCCCACCACCTTAATTAGTTTACACCCAGCAAAATTAATTATACAGCAGACAGGAACAATCACAGAACCAGACAGAGATTATACAGACAAACAATAGCAAAGTGGGAACTATAATGACAAAACAATACAGAAGTGAGGATTTCACATCCCAGTATTGATAAGTGAGTTCTTGCCAGACAGGATGCTGTTTCCTTTTACATTTTCTAGGCACTTCCCTTTCTCTGGAGGTGATAGGCACTATCAGGACAGGATTGTATTCCTAACAGCCCAATAGCACCTTATTTCAATGTGACTAGTTTGGAATGTGAGGATGTGACCGTTCGCTTCCCAGCTTATGGCTGCCTCTGTTGCTTAGCCAAAGGCCTTAGCCTAAAGACAGGGCCTCAGACTGTCACAGTAAGAAAAGGCCCTTACACCGGCAGACAGTGATTTTGATTCTCTTTTGTACCTCTATAACTAGCCAAGTGATAAGAATACACCTAAATTCTTAGAGTATAGGCCTTTACATACAGGCCTGAATATCTATATCCTAACACTCCACCCCTTCTTTTTCTTTTTCTTTTGGGATCCTCCTGCCCAGGTATCCCTGGAAAAGCATAGGCCATACGGCGACACATTTCCTGATAGGGCCAGGCATCAAGGTGGAAGGTGTCGATATTCCATTTGTCCCACTGCCCCTTGTGTAGTATAGTGCCCTGCACCTTCTCTCATACGGGCATACCACACCTATTCCAATTAGTGTTCCAGACTTCCCATTATAGTGGGCCCGAGAAGGTTGAATCCGGGTTGTCTAGTACACTGTAGGGTTTGGAGGGCTTATTACATTCCTTATAGGTTATCTCCCTATGCAACGTAACACAAGTACAGTTAACAATACAAAATCCACAGCAGCACTGAGTCCTGACCACTGCAGTATGGTCCAACATTCGAGACACCCCCAAAACACTGCCTCTCCTCCTTCGACAGGGTCACGATCTTATGTGTCCAGTTGCTGGCAGTTGCAACAAGCTGCCCCTGCAGGTTTTGCTTGCTTTTGTCCATATCATAAGTCCATTGAATGTTCACAGAGAAAGGGGATATTGTCCAAACCAGCTTGACCACTTGGTATGGAATCAGGCAGTAGGCCCTGGCTTATTCACAGCAATAAGATTCACAGATACATTTGTGCACCAAAGTCCATATAGCAGCATGTAGATGTGTGTAGTTTGGTTATGGGCTGGTGTAATTGTGCCCCCAGTAATATGTACATTCCCAGCAAAACACCTTATACACAGTACACCCAATTGTCCACCCTTTGCATAGGCTCTTCTATAGTCACAGAAGAGGGGCACATCCAAACATCTTCTATTGATTTACACTATTTTACACACCCCTCCATTGATTCCCAGTGAGCTCCTCCCCTTCTCATTAGTTCCATAGGCCTTGTGGGGACCACCTTGGTTGCCATTCCATTTCCAGGTACCATGGTAGCTATTACACAGGTGCTGGCCTCCTAGTTGAGCATTTTGCATTCCCATACACATCTTCCTCCCCAAGGTCAGCCTTTTGAAGCCATCCCCCACCCACATCATGAGATTTTTCTGTTCATTAAAACACAGCAATGCTAGCAACAAGACAAACACCACAGGCAAATAACACAAAACATAGATCCATGGTATTCTGAGTTATTCTTCCGCTGGCGCCAGCTTGCTTGTAGAGTGTCTGAAAAACAAAAGAAACAATGTCCACCCCCCTGGTAGGGACAGATTATTGCTTAATAATAATACCACTTTCTTTTACAAATTTCCTTTCTAATTGCAGGAAAAACAGAAGAATTACCTCCAGGCTGTCCTTATTTTGTTCTATAGACAGGCAAGTGAATTACCCCACTCACTGGTCATTTATGAAATTCATGAGGTGGTGAACCTCAGTTTCCCCTCTTGTACAACAGGCCATGTTTCCAATAGTTTCTCTGCTGTACCAAGCTTTAAGTTTATTCTCAGGTAATTGCTGAGACACAGCTTCAGATTTTAGCACTGTACACACACACACACCCCTTAAGGTTAACCTGTCCCCTTTATTTTCAGGCTTGACTTGTTTTTTTCACCTCCCTTTCCTGGAGGGCCATAATCTTGAGTCTTCTAGTAGCTTGTTTGCTGACTAGATGTATTCGTAATTTGTAGCTCCTTTGTGTCCATCAGCTAGGTAATTTGCATTTACACAGAGACTTACTAGCTTGCTTCTGGATCCAAAGCTGTTAGCAGCTGAGACACTGTCTTAAAAGGGAAGCATTTTACTTCCACCAGAGTTCTGATTACTTTCCACTTTCATCACCTGCTCCAAAACACAAAGAGATCTGAAAAAGAAAGCACAACCTATTGTGGCCCCTTTTGGAGCCCTAATAGGATTTTAATTAAGTACCATGTTTTATTTGCATTTCTTTTACCCCTTCTCCAATATACACTGCACACGTCCTGGGAATATGCACATTCCTTCCATATAGTTTAACCTCCATAACATCATATTAGCCAAATTAATTTTACACAAGGTGTAACTGCCTCCCCTATGCCCACAGAGTTTTCATGCACACCCACCAAAGCAACAATCTGATCCCCCAGAGCCACCCCAAGGCTCAGTGCTCCCATCATTCCTCCCGTTTTCCTTTTCTTTTACCTGTGCACACACACAAAATTCTCTTTTGCCTACCATCCCTTGCACTGTGATTACTCTTTTACACAACTCTACCCCGATTACCCTGCCATCTTGTACAACTAGACACAACCAGGGGCAGCCAAGTTAAGTTCCAATAGAAACCCCTTACATCCTTTAGTGATTTTGATTACATTACCCAATAGTCAAATAATTTTGCTCAGATTCTCTTTCCACCTGCTGCCTGCAGCAGCCCCTTATAGACCATTTCTGTGGGAAAAGGGCCCATTTTCCCTCAGAATAGCTGTAAAGGCTTCTGTGGACAGAAGCATAGTGGTGGTAGTAGCCACTCGACCTGACCCCCTTGGATAATTTAATTACCAAGCTTCCATCCAATGTGACTGCACAGAGTTGCACATACAGTTACATTTATATAACTGGGTTTTATCATTAAACAAAAACTTCCTTCTTGACATCTCACATATCCAAAGTACCCTCCATTAAAACTTCAGAAAAACAAGAGTGTGGAAAGGCAGGTTGCACTTTGAAACTTTTTTTTTTCCCACTCCCCCAGGACCAAGTCCCAGATCCAGTCTCTAAAGGTGGTCTGTTAACTCTGCTTTTGACTATAAACCCTTTTGTGCCAAATCATCTTTCACTACCCCTAACTAATTTACAACCCTTCAGCAGCCCTTGCTGAAGCAGCACCAAACTTGAAAGATTCCTGGCAGCTTCCCATAATGCTGCCCTTACTTCAAACCTCTCACAAGCAGACTGAAGTGCCTCCTTTCCCTGGAAGGCATTCAGTCCCCATGGGCAGGGACCTTCTTCCACTACCCATATACCAAGGATGGTGGGCTCCTCAGCCACCCCCCATACCTCTGGGTCCCCTAACACTTCCTCCATTTCCTTTTTAATCTCATCCCAGGTTGACCCCTGCACCTGGTATGGGTCCTGGTTCTTCCTTATCCATTTATCCAAAAAATCCTTTACCCTGGCTTGCCAGAACCCGCAACTACCATCACAAGAGTTCGCGATACCCCCTCCAAGCAGCTGCGCGGACTGTTGGGGAGGGGGACTTACAGGCTGCCACTCACCTATCCAATGCAATGCATCCGAGACAGTCATGGCACCAAGATGTTAGGGGGCTTATTCCTTCACCCACTTACTTCCCTGGTCCTTCTCGCATGAACAGAGAGCAACAATACCCGAAGTCCAAAGGTGCAAACAATTTGATGTTTATTGGGGTGAACTTCCAGCACCCCAGTAAATATCAAATTGTTTGCACCTTTGGACTTCAGGTATTGTTGCTCTCTGTTCATGCGAGAAGGACCAGGGAAGTAAGTGGGTGAAGGAATAAGCCCCCTAACAGCTCTCAGCACCCCCCTATAAAAATTGTTCCAGAACCCCTGCCTGCTAACTAATTTGCTTGAATATCTGTAGGAATTTCGAGGCCCTACTCTGACGAGGTGCCCATCAGAAATCAGCCAAAGAAAAGTGGCTGGCCTTAGGGGCATGCAGGGATAAGTTCACACTTACTTTATTTACATTAATAACAATATATAGATAGATATAAAAATTGTGTATAATTGAATGTTTCCTTCACATCATAGCTCCATAGATGACTTGTCATTTTAAACTGTAAATTCTTCATATTTGTTTGAACAGTTCATAATGCAATGGGATCTCAATCCTGATGGGACCTTCAGGCACTGTGGTAAAAAAAAGTATTAAAAGATAAGAACAAATGGAGTAGAAACACAGTGGTAGCTAATTCCGTTTAGACATTTGAACCAGTGGTTTTGAATAATCTGATATAATACTCACCCACATCGCCTCTGAACTTGCAAACAGAGAATTGTAGAATTATAGAAGTTAGAGATGGGAAAGTCTTATTAGGTTAGCCAGTCCATTCCCCGTCAGCACAGGATTGTTCCCTCTAGCACATTTTTTAGGCTTTTGTCCAGTCCACTTTTAAATGTGAAGCGTAAGGTGATAGGGTTTTCACCTCTGCCCTAGGCAATATCACTTTTAATAATTTATTCCACCTAAATTTTCCCCCTCTTAATTTTATCCCATTCCTCATATTTATACCTCCTGTGCACCATACCAAACAGTTTCTCTCAAGCCATGATTTTCACACACTTCAAATGTGTATTGACTTTTACTATGTCAATACATGCTTAATCATCTCTTAGTCAAGATATATATTTAATCTCTTTTAATCTTTCCCCATAGATCAATCCTCCTAACCTCCTGATCTGTTCAATTTCCCTTCCCCTTCCCGTTTCTCATTAACTTTAGGGTAATGGAACATTTTAATCCTAAAGTCAACTGGGAGTCAAGGGTCTATCACCAGAATCCGGAAGGAAAACGGGGAAGATTCATCTGTCTTCATCATTATAAGGGAAATGTTTTCATCCTATCTATTCCCAGGTTGCCAGCATTTATTCCACTATCACTATAGCCAAAGGAGTTTAGTTAGGTCTGGCGTAGAAAGGGTTGGTATGATCTCTTATTCTAAAAATAGGAATCCATTCAGAAGCTTTAAGATAGAATCCTTATGTTTTGCTTTGCACAGTATGACACATAACTAATTATATGTCTGTAACTAATTATAACTAACTATAAGTCTGCTTCTACAGGGTCCATTCTGAACTATACAGTAGTTTTATAGTCTTGTACTTCACAGTTCCATAAAGTCCTGAGGACAGAAAAATGAATAGATGCTTTGAGCCAAAAGGAAATATTATGCAATATAATGTTATATCAAAAGGTGCCAGGCAAAATAAATTAATATTTTGTTCTTATATCTCATATTATAGAAAAATTCTAGCTAAAAGAATACTTTCCCTCCATAATTTACCTATTGCAGGGTTCATTTGAAGTTCGAGGAATATGCCACATCGTTTAGCCTGAAAAAAGGCTTTACACTGCTTTACACTGCCTGCCACCTACAATTATTATAATCTGGCAGACAAATATAATTACAGCATGTGATGTCTGTTTATGTGTGTGAAGGCTTTGAGTGTGTAGTCTTGTTGGTATTATACCACAACACAGCATAAACAATTACACTATGTAGTAACTCTAATCCAGTACTAATGCCCACAGCTATGGGTGTCACATCAGATTGCATGGATTTGTTTGATTCTTATAACTGCCCATTTGCAGGTAAATTTGACCACAATGCAAATAGTGTGGTCCTGTTTGGTAGGTCTCTGGAAGATCATTAAAAACTATAGAAATGAATGTGAATTAGCTGAACAAAAATATGCATAATAGATGAACAATTATCCTAGCATTTTGTTATGATATAGGCAAAAGGAGTAGGGATTCCTGGATCATTTTAATGATTAAAATTGTAATTAGATGAGAACTCTTGGGTTTTAGAGACAGTTATTTTTACAGAGTACATTATGATTGTAATTTGTTCGTAGAATATTGCACCAACTGACAGAATAATAAAAGTAATAATTATTAGAAACCTTAGTGGTGTTTTGATCAAAATAAACCAATAGTCAAATTGTACAGTTATTTCTAAGAAAATTCTAACCATATCAGGTTTAGATTTTAGTATGTTCAAGCCAATAAAATAGCAAACCAGATCAAGATTACAAGTGGGGTAAAGGCATCTTAGCCAAATGAGAATTTGGCCTGGAATGCCCAGATCAAGCAAATGAAATCCTGTACTATATCGGTGGAGAATAAGCACTCTGGAATACTTTCGAACATTTTACCAATTCCCCCAGTCCCAGATCTCTCTAAACTTTGTCCTACACACGGATTTTTTTCATCATTGTAATTATTATACAATACAAAATTAAGAGTATTCCTAACAATCCCACAGAAAGGGAGAGAACAGGATTCCAGAGGAAATGAAGTGGGGTGTTCTGTAAACCCACGCTAGTGATGGAAGAAGAGGAAGAAGCTGCAAGTTGAGGATATAGCTCTTTAAAAGTCTTAAGTAAATTTTAAAGCTCGTGCTAGGTGACAGGTTGACAGCTCTTGAGTCATCAACAGCCCATGTTTATCCACAGAGATGGTATAGCACATATAGCACTAATGTAAGCTTCTTCACACAGGTTTCAGAGCAGCAGCCGTGTTAGTCTGTATCCACAAAAAGAACAGGAGTACTTGTGGCACCTTAGAGACTAACAAATTGATTTGAGCATAAGCTTTTGTGGGCTACAGCCCACTTCATCGGATCATAGAATGGAACATATAGTAAGAAGATAGATAGATAGATATACACATACATACAGAGAACATGAAAAGGTGGAGTAAGAGGCTAATTAATTAAGATGAGCTATTATCAGCAGGAGAAAAAACTTTTGTAGTAATAATCAAAATGGCCCATTTAGACAGTTGCAAGAAGGTGTGAGGATACTTAACATGGGGAAATAGATTCAATATGTGTAATGACCCAGCCACTCCCAGTCTCTATTCAAACCCAGGTTAATGGTATCTAGTTTGCATATTAATTCAAGCTCAGCAGTTTCTTGCTGGAGTCTGTTTTTGAAGCTTTTGTGTTGCAAAATTGCCACCCTTAAATCTTTTACTGAGTGGCCAGAGAGGTTGAAGTGTTCTCCTACAGGTTTTTGAATGTTATGATTCCTGATGTCAGATTTGTGTCCATTTATTCTTTTGCGTTGAGGCTGTCTGGTTTGGCCAATGTACATGGCAGAGGGGCATTGCTGGTACATGATGGCATATATCACATTGGTAGATGTGTAGGTGAACAAGCCCCTGATGGCATGGCTAATGTGATTAGGTCCTATGATGGTGTCACGTGAATAAATATGTGGACAGAGTTGGCATCGGGCCTTGTTGCAAGGATAGGTTCCTCTGTTAGTGTTTTTGTTGTGTGGTGTGTGGTTGCTTTTGACATCAGGGCTCGTTCACCTGCACATCTACCAATGTGATATATGCCATCATGTGCCAGCAATGCCCCTATGCCATGTACATTGGCCAAACCGGACAGTCTCTATGCAGCCTGGGGAGATCTGGGTGTGGGTCTGACCCGTTCCTGGATGCTGTGCAGGGGAAGAGGAAGTCCTGTCCTCCCCAGCCCAGCCAGGACTAGCAGCTGAGCCTGGCACAGGGTAGGAGCCACCAGCCAGGTCTTCCCCAGTCTCGCCCCCTGCCCCACAGTGATTTATCTCTCTGATGGCTGCCCTGGGCACCCAAAACAAACTGCTGGGGAGGGTTGTATGACTGCTCTTATGGCTTCCCTTTGTTTCCCCATTAGAAAGTCATTTTTCTGTGGGGAAGCAAAGAAATCTGCAGGAGATGTGAATTCTGCACATTCACAGTGCCACAGAATGCCCCCAGGAGTAGCACATTGTGAGCAGTACCTACCAGGAATAAATAATAGCTTTTTGTCATATGGAGACCACTCTGAAGGAACTGGACTGAAAACACTAAACATTTTTCTTATAGACAGTTGTTTACCTGGATTGTCTCCCACTGTCTACCTCATTCAGGCTGTGTGAGCATACCCTAGTTTCCACTGCAATCCATGTGTATTAGTATCATCCAAGATACCGAGACTTCCTCACGCATCCTTTTTCTCTTCTTAATTTAATTCTGTTTTTTATTGGGCACAAATTAAGCATTCTCACTAGAGGAACATTTGCTTAGTTTTCCACCTGCCTTTTTTTTATTTTATTTGTTATGTTGCTTTACAAACACAAAATATCACCTTACTTAGCGCAGCTATGAGTGCATATATATTTTGTGTTGTTGGTTTGCTGTTTTCTTTGTGTTCTTTCCTCTCCTGCACACGGGACAGAAGAACTAAGTGTGCTTTCTCACTTGGAACTGGGGGGAAATCACTGGCATGGAAAATCAGTGTTGCTTTTATAAGATGTGGTGGATTCTCCATCACTGGCAATTTTTATATCAAGACTGGATGTTTTTCTAGAAGATATGCTGTAGTTCACATGGGAATTAATTCAGGGAAGTCCTATGGCCTGTGTTATGTAAGAGGTCAGGCTAGATGATCACAATGGTCCCCTCATGCTTTGTATTCTATGAAAAGCAAAAATCCAGCCTGGAAATATTGAGTGCATTGTTGATGCAGAACAATAATGCCTCATTATGGAAGGGGAGGGAGCCTGTTTCCCTCTGTTGAGTGATTGTGAGACCCATGCTAAAGAAGTAGTCTCATAATGTTGGTGATCTCATCATTTATTTGCCATTGTAAACTTCCCTTTTTTGGTATGATAATTGAGAAGCTTGTGTTGAGACAACTTTGGTATCATCTGGATTGTTAGATATCTTTGATTGTTTTCAGTCTAGCTTGCATAGAAATGTAGGGTTGTAAGCGAACACAAGAAATCATCTAGTCCAACCCTCCCCTCCCACCACCACCAATGCTGATTTAGGACCAAGTAAACCCAGACCATTCCTGACAGGTGTTTGTCTAATCTGTTCTTAACTATCCATATAGTTAGAACGTTTTTCCTAATATTTAACCTAAATGTCCCTTGCTGCAGATTATTTCTTGTCCACCATCCTCTTCATAACAGCCCTTAGCATATTTGAAGATTGTTATCAAGTCCCACGTCAATCTTCTTTTCCCAAGACTTAAACATGCCCAGTTTTTTTCCCCTCATAGGTCAAGTCTCTACATATTTTACCATTTTTGTTGCTCTCTTCTGGACTCTCTCCAATTTGTCCACATCTTTCCTAAAGTGTGATGACCAAAACAGGATAGAATACTCCAGCTGAAGCCTCACCAGTGCCAAGTAGAGCAGGACAATTACCTCCCATTTCTTACATATGACACTCCTGTTAACACACCCCAGAATATTAGGCTTTTTTGCAACTGCATCACATTGTTTACTCATATTCAATTTGTGAGCCACTATCACACCCAGATTCTTTTCAGCAATGCTACTGCCTAAGCAGTTGTTCCCCATTTGTATATTTGATTTTTTTTCCTTCTTAAGGTGTAATATTTTTGCACTTTTTAATGAATTTTATCTTGTTGATTTCAGACTAATACTCGAACTTGTTAATGTTCTTTTGAATTTTAATCATATCCTAAAAGTGCTTGCAATCCCTCCCAGCTTGTTGTTATCTGCAAATTTTATAGGCATGTTTTCCCCTCTGTTATCCAGTCATTAGTGAAAATATTGAATAGTACCAGACCTGGGATAGAACCCTGCAGAACCCCCCTAGATATGTCCTACCAGTTTGACTGTGAACCATTGAGATGGTTGGAGTATGTTTTTTTTTCCCAAGCAGTTGTGCACCTACCTTATAGTAATTCGAGCTAGACCACAATTCCCTAACTTGCTTATAAGAATGTCATGTAAATCTGTGTCACAAGCCTTACTAAAATGAAGATCTATCAGATCTATAGCTGCCTCCCTTATCCACTAGGATAGTAACCCTGTCACAGAAAGAAATCAGATTGGTTTGGCATGATTTTTTCTTCACAAAATCCTTGCTGGTTATTCCTTATTACCGTATTATCCTCTAGGTGCTTAGAAATTGATTATTTGTAATGCAGTATATGTTACATGGGAATGAGGGGAATGTTCCTGTTGACTTGTGTTAGCCAGTGTTGATCCTTCAAGACGATATCACATGAATCCTGCTGACTAACTCTTGCTCATTCACTGTAAGCTGAATATAAGGAAGGAAACCCTAGAAACAGACAAGGGTGAAGTTTGTATTTATTTTTATCAATTTGTTAATAAAGCTAACCCCTACAAAGGAAAGTGACTTTGATAGTGCATCTTGACTGTATTTTTTATTAGGTTGGAAAAGTACCTGCTCACAGTATGGCAAAAATATTGTGCCACTCTTTGCCTGATGTTAAAGTGACTTATAGAAGGTAGGTGTCTATACTAATTCTATTGAAGTTATTAGCCACCTTTAATAGTACTGATCATGAAGTTTTGAGAGATGAGGTGGGTGAGGTAATATCTTCTATTGTACCAACTTCCGTTGGTAAGAGAGACATGCTTTTGAGCTTACATAGAGCCCTTCTTCAGGTCTCAGAAACTAACTTCAAACCTTGCATTTAGCAGTGACACTGAGTTAGTTTCCCAGACCTGAAGAAGAGCGCAATTATGGAAGCCAGTTGACAATTTGCCACTTTGAGTGAAGAATTAAATGTAAAGGGGTTAGGAAAGGTACTATTCACCTTGGCCTGCCACCATTGTACCATCTGATCACTTTATCCTGGTTTAAGGAGATTTTTCTTGGGAATAAAAGTTTTAGATCAAGTCTTTGACTGCTATTACCATCAGTGAGAATGCAAAAACATTTCTAGAATCTTCTAGTAGCACTGAGAATGTGTTTTCTTATTCAACAAAAATGTAAATCAGATCAGGCAATATAATTCACATGGCATGCACAGTGACCTGGTTCCCTCTAAATGAGTTTAGCATTGTCACACACCTACAGTAGGCAGAGCAGGGGTATTCATTCATGCTGCTTTTATACTCCAGGTTTTTGCATATATATTTTTGCATTAAAATATGCTCTTGTGTAAACACTTAGTGACAAATCACTACACCAACATGAGAAGTAGAAGTTTCTGCTTTTCTTAATTTAGGTGCATCCAGGAGGTTAAAAGTGTTTTGAGAGCGTTGCTAAACATTCATATAAACTTGGCAGTTTCAGTTTGCAGGGGTTCAAATTCATGCAAATAATTTTTCCAGCTTGCATCTATTTGCACCCCCCTGTGATGTGACCCATTAATTTCTTTTTCAACTAAAAAGAGATGCCAGGCTTCAGTGAGCAGTCTTTCCATTTTCACATTCCAATCCAACCTGGGGAAAACAGAAAATAAACATTAAATGAATTGCTAGGTTTATCCTCCTGTCATGCAATTTGAAAGAAATGTATGATCTAATTTTCATCTCCACCATTAAAAAAACAGAAGTATTTCCACTCTCCTTATCATCTCTGCCACAGGATTGACCATGTTTTCCCAGGAGCTTATGAAATTCTAACAAATAGAATAATTTGTATATATTTGTATTACCGTTGCTTTATATTGTTTGAGGACTTAATAAATCGGATGATAGGCTATGAAGTTTAGAAATACAGTATTTATTCAATAACTCTTAAGGATCCCGTCAAGTTTCACTGTCTCATTGGAAAAGCCAGTCAGTAGGAAAAGTTTATACATAAAGGTTCACTCAGTGGTTAAAACTAGAAACTGGAGAACTTTAAAAGGTTTTGCAGTTCAGATAATCATCCGAAGTTCAGCTGTTCATCCAGGGTTCATTTCAGAGTGCAGGATTGTGCCTTCATTACACCCAAAGAAAAACAGAGCACTAGAAAGAGAAAGAAAGGCAACAGGGATCGAGAAGGGGAAATGAATTTTGAAATTCACTGAGAGCACGTGAACAGGCAACACCTAGACACCACAGTGATGGTGATTTAGAAACGAGTATAATTAATTATTATTTTAAGGCCCTATTAATTAAGGCCAGCCCCGCTGGAGGCTCTACTCTTTTAGCATTACTAGTGTCTGCCATCAGTGTCTCTCATGAGAATTCCAGTTTCTCCCAATTTCAACCAGGCTAACAATACAACAGGAAAGTCTCAATTCATCACTGGTATAATGGTAATGCTTTTCCTGTTTTATGCTGCTGAAAGTGAAAGGAGAATCAGGCTAATGAATGCAGCTTTTCTCCTGTTACTTTTACAGTGCTAACCCTGACTAAAACTGGGAAGTGATGAGATGGCCAAAAATGAATTACTTAATTAAAAAGAAAAAGTTACATGAAACATTTTTCAAACCTCAAAAAGAAAAATGTGAGTTCAGTTCGGTTTGATATTGGGGCCAAAGTTCAGGTCGGTTCTTTTCTTGTCTAGTCTGTCAGGTTTATCCAATCCTAATATAAATTCACTTACATGTAATAGTAGCACACACCCTCTGATTCTGTTTTGCATTCTAGGACTTCCGGAAAGGGAAGAAATTGCTCTGTCGTAATCTGGCCAAAGAACTGTGTGAGTCTTACTCTTCTCTGAAAGAAAGAGCAAACTGCTCGAGCTTATCCTTAATTGTTCAGTTGAATTTCTTCCTGACGTGCAAGTTAAAACTTCGGTATTTAGGAATAATAATACTTTTAATAATCCTATTCAAATGTTCAAACCTCCTTCCACCTCAAATAATTAAGATTCTACTGTGCATGTGTCCCTAAGGCTCACAAAGTGCTTGAATAGTTCAATATCCCAGAGGATCACAGCTGTTTTTTATTTTATTTATTTATTTATCTTACACTAGAGTAGAGATTCAGTGTGTAGCCTGAAGGGTGTGCTTTTGAATAGAAGATAGAAACAGATGTTATTCAACTAGCAATGAAATATGAGGCCTCTCTTTCAACTCCGAGGCTTGTTAAAATGTTTTGTGGCAATAACATTGCCAGAGGTAAGTAGGTCAGGTTTCAGTATGATCTAATTAATAACGAGTCTCTATCTTCACTCTACTTACAAGTAACCCAAAGATGTGTGTCACTTTGAATGACATGTGCAACAGTTTTCATCCTGCACCATGAAAGTGCACACAAAGTGCTACATGAAGGCAAGACTATATAGCAATCATGGCCGTGCCCTTCTCTCTCCCTCTCCCCAAAAACTTAGAATGTCTACTCTATAGGACAGTGGTCCCCAACCTTTCTGTTGCAATAGCATATTCATGTTCCCAGAAGAGTGCGGCGGGCGCCGGACGATCAGCTGCCGAAATGCCGCCGAGGAGCAGCGTCATCAAGAACCGCCACCGCCAAAATGCCACCGCGAAGCAGCGGGATTTCAGCGGTGACGCTTCCTGGCATTGCCTCTTCTGGGCGGCATTTTGGCGGCTGGTTGTCCAGCGGAAGCGCTCCCTTGTCAGTAGGAGGGCGCACATAAATGGCGACCGTGGGCACCGCGTTGGGGACCACTGCTTTAGGCATTCCCTTCCATTTGCCATGCCCAACGTGCATACACACGCCGGTAATAAGGTTACGGCCACTAATGCTATTTGTTTACCGATTAACATGTCCAAAAATCCACATTGCTTCAGATCTAAAAATGGGAACTACCTTAATCTAAATATCTTAGATGAAATGTTTTCTTTAAGTTGAAAGCAGGCATATGTGAGTTTCATTTGTTATTCTGATACAGTATAAAGCCACTGGCAGAAAAAAGGAAATAGCATTCAAAGATTATTTTATACTATTTTTCTGAAACTTAATGTAAGATTTAAAAAAAAAATACAGGTGACATAGCTTGCTAATATACCAATTGAAAGACTTTGTTCATATTTTAAAAAAAAAATCAAAAACAAATTCTGGTTCTGTTATGTGATGCTGGCTCAGCATTATTTATTCCTGACTCACAGACACACTTTTTTCTGTAAGGCAGACCATAAGAGCCCACAAGAAAGTCTGACCAGTTTGCAGACTTATGGAATCTCAGTAGGATTCTATTTCCAAATATGAAATGCATGTCATGCCCATCGGCAGAGTCTTACAACAGCAATAATGATCTGATGGCCGCTTTACCATGAAGGCACTATTAATGCTTTGAACCACTGCTACTGCTGTGCAGGTCCAAACATATAATTTCAAAGCATGCATGGAGTGCAAGCCTCCTGAGGCAGAACTGTGTCCCTGTTTTAAAATTGACCCACAAAAAGTGCAGTAAATAAAAGAACAAACTATTTTTCTGAAATACAGGAATATAAAAACTGAAAGAAATGAACTGCTAACAATCTTGTGAATCATTAAAATTACACCCAGTATAAGCAATGCTTGAGTATGTGGAGTTTATAGAAAAAAAGATATTTGTTTTCAGACAGCACTGTGTGTAAAGGGAATTCTACAATTGGCTGCAGCTTCAGCTTTTCCATCACCATCCTCACACATGAAGGTCTTCGGTTCCTGCCAGAAGTAACTGACACTCTGATGCCAGCTCACTTGATCTCCAGTCTTCTGTAACTTCATAGAACCAGTTGTGAAGAAAAATAAAACACAGTCACAGAATTGTGAAACAGTTCTGAATCCTATACATATGCCTGTAAATTCCTTTTGTGTATTATTTACTCAACTTGATAAGCATTATGGCCCTGATTATCATTTCTTAGGTGGAAGCACACTTGTGCTCATGTCTTTTACCAGGCACGTGTTTGTAAAAATCATAGACTTCTGCGCGTGTGCACCTAGATAGAAGTCAGGGATTTGAATGCTCAAATCCAATAGTGCATAGGCAAATGTGTGTCTAACTCACCCTAAAAATTAGGTTCTATATGTTTCCAATACCAACCCAAAAGGGTAAAAAAAAAATAGAGGTCTGAGTGTGATGATGCATAAGTTGCTCTATTTTTGAGGGTTGCAACTGACTAGTGCAACCAAAATATACAATTTTCTAACATCTTAAAATTTTACCTTTTAAAAAAATGCTCAGACATTTCTTCTCTTTTCACTATGTTTTAGAAGTATTTTAGCATGCTATGTAAGTCCGTTGTCTCAGCAGCTTTCCTATGATATTTCATAATACACATTTAAAGACTAAAGTTCTGGAATAATGAGTGCTAAAAAAAAATGCTTGTTCAAAACCCTACATTTGCAAATCCAAACAGGCATCTGCATGCACAAATCATTTTTTTGCATAGCTCTGCACCCAATTTGCTGGTGCAAATGCCCATTTAGTCACAGAAATTTAAGGATATTCAGGTGAATCTGGTGCCACCCTCATTGCTCTTGACCTCAAAAATATGGTCCTTATAAAATAGTTAATGGAATTTTTTTAATGTATTTTATCTTTATCCAACTCTTTCAGGGCTAGGAGTTGTAATACTCAGAGCTACAGTACCTAATTTTTAGGTGCCTTGCCACCTAGTGGAATGGACAGCCCCAGGTTAGGTGCCCAGACTCTCTAAACAATGCATGGGGAGAGTTAGCACCTAAGAATGGGATTCACAAATGTCAGTTCTTTTGAGTGGGGAGCTGCAAAAGCTAGCCAATAGGAAATGCCGAGGACAGGTGTGTAGCCTAAGCCCCATCCCTCAAAGGGAATTAGGTGTTTGTCTCCACTCAGGATTTCCAGCCTGAACCCTCTTGTGGTGGTAGGTGCCTAAGCCATCTCTTGCCAAAAACACTGGCGGAGGAGATGGTGGTGCTAGTGCCCCTCTTACAACCTTTAGCTCAGTGCTAAGAGCACTCACCCGGGAGGTGGGGTTCAATTCCCTCCTCTGTCTGATGAGGAGCACAGATTATCTTAAGTCTTCTCCTCTCAGGTGAGTGCCCTCACCACTGGGTTGTGTGGTATTCTGGGGCAGGTCTTTCTCAATCTCCCCTGTTGAAGCTGTTCTGCTGTGTGTTAATAATATATGTGTTATATAATATGAATGGGGGTGAGTAGGGCATGTATAGTAGGATGCAGTATATTATTATTTGTCATTTGCTTTCTGTCTTGGAATGGAATTTTATGTGATACTAAATACAGGGTAAATGAGGTATATGAGGCGGTTCTATTCTCTGTAACAGACTAACATAGGCTTATTTTTTGTAATTAGAGTCGTCTTAGTTTTTGTGAATGGTGGCACAACAAGCTAAAAAGAAAAATGAGCAGGGGAATGTCCTGGGAGATGCGCCTCTTCAGAATCCTCATCGGGACTTTGGAAGAACCAAAGGTGAGGCTGCTCCCTGAGTGCCATGCTCACGTACTTCATATACCCCAGTCCTGGGAAAGGACTTCTGGAGCTTGAGGGCTGTGTGAATACAATGCAAACAAGATCCATAAAGCTTACAATTATGTATCTCACTAGCCAAACTATATGCCTTGATTTAAGGGGTTCCCAGGACCTGGGGATACAACACATAGCAGTAGTCTGGAAGGAGTTAAATAGCTCAGGCATTCCAGTATCTCTGTGTATTGTAAACAGAGATTCATACTAGAACAGATGGAGTCTCCCCTATTATCTGGTAGTGTTCTGTGATTAGATATGCCTCAGGAGTAATAAATTGCTTCTACTGCATTTAACTGTCCATCAAAGATAGAAATGGGGTTTTCTTATATTAACCTGGATAGTAAGTGATAGATGTCAAAGAAAATTGTGTAGTGCATACTTGGCCTCAAATGGTGAAATGAAAAATAACATCACCTAGTAGTTTCCTCTTGAGGATAAAGCTTTGTTGACTTCATAAGAGGTTTGACTAACTCAGGAGCAGATGGTGATGTTAGTTCAACTGGAGCATCAATTAGTAGACTACAGGCCTTCTAATGATATTAATGATCTAATGCCGAGATACTCAAATTGTAGCCTCTGCACGACTAATGACCCATGGAGCACTTGCTTGTAGTCCATGGAGAGATGGCTGTTCACATAGTTTCCTGGCTTCCACATTCTCCTTGTTTCCAGCTGCTAAACTGCATTAAAAGAAACTAAAGACATTCAAGATTTTTTTCTAATATTACTTTTTAATGAAAGTCACTGCTGTGGTTGCAGTGAGGATGTTACGTGATTGCAGTGTGGTCCATTCTATGAAAATTTGGGGAATGCCTGATCTAGAAATTATTTTATGGAAACTAAAGAGCGTTTATAGGAAACATCATTGCCTTGTATAGAGATGTTGTAACAGTGCAACTACATAGCTACAAAGTTCTGGATTGTCATAACTACTGAAATTCAGTGACTAGGACGTAGAACTATTTATTTACATGCTGTCACATGTAATCAACAGGAAGGCCAGATATTACTTTAAAATATTTTGTCAGATTTACCCAAGATTTACATTAATGTAAGTGAAACAAAGATTTGGAAGAAGTTGTTGAAAAGGAAACTGGATGACCCAGAAACACCAAAATCTTTGGAAATCCTGGATCAAATAAATCCCAAGTGTAACTCCGTTGAAACCAAATGAAAACTTTTCTGCCTGCTCACTGTGTTCACTTGCCAAAGGTCCAGAGCACCCGCACATCCCTAGCACTAACTCTAACAAAGAATACTCTCAAGAATGCACATATAGGAAATGTTGGAAAGAGTGTCATAGCAGATCCCAGCTATCATGTATTTTGTCCATCTAAAAGGATGGCCATATTTTACCTACATAGATAATCTTTTAAAGCTTCTACATGGGTATCAATCAGTTCTGCTTTATGACTTTTTCATATTTATAAAACAGTTCTTGAAATAAAAACACAGAAAACTAGTCAAAATGCATTCTCGGACTGAATATAAAGTAATGTTCCCCATGATTTGTTTGGTCACAGCAAGCAAACCCTCCTTGCTGATAGAGTAAAGCAAGATTTCTTTTATGTTACTCCTGACTGATAATGATAAATTCCTGAGACATTTTTTCCCTAAACACAGTAGGTAAATCAAGGACACTCTAGGGGTCAGTGAGATGTTGCAGGCCAGATAATTCTAATTCATATCCATTCCCCCTTTATGTTTACAAACTTTAGTGTTAATCCATGACTAGGATGCCCTTCACATGAATGTAATCTATTTTTGCAGATGCTGTTTTAAAATTGATTAGATTGCAGACACGCCTACTGAAATCATCCAACCTAGTGAAGAAACAGAATGGGATTTGGATTATAGGGTTTCAGATAACACCAAGTCCCTCGTGAAAGGTATATTATTTCTTTTCTTTGTTCTGCTTTTGGAAAAGTATAGCTGTGTTATTCTTTCCTTTTTTTCCCCCAACAATATAAGTCACAGCATTTTTCCCCCACCAGGAATTATAAGCTGCAAGGAAGATTTCCAAGCCAAAATCACAGTCTTAAATGGGTGCTGAATAAAACTAATCAGATGCTGCATGGTTCACAAAGGGTAATTAGTAGGTTATATTTGGTCAGCACTAAGGTCATTTCTGAGATAACAGGATGAAGACCTTCTTTTAGCTGCCCGCACAGAATAATTGAAAGACTTCAGTTCTAAGTACTACCTGTCCATAACCATTTATGAGCACAAACAGTACAATTAATTACACATAATGGATAGATCTTTCACTCTTCCTCTCTCACCGTCTCTCTCACACACTACAGATAGAACTCCAATTATTTGAAGGTCTCAGGGGACAACCAAACCCTATGAATAACTGAGGAAGCTGGCTCCTGAGTGCAGACTTGAAAGCCTGCTGGCCTGTTCCCCTAATTCTAGTCAGTTGACCAGTCTCCTCAAGGCCAGGCAGCCTCAAGAAGACTTACTGTCTCAACAGGACGTCAGCATGTATATGTTGAAGTCCTGATGAGTTGGAAGGCCTCAGGGAAGCCAGCTGGCTGTCTGTAACTGGGGAAGCGGTCAATAATCTTTGAAATCTGTGCTTTTGGCTTTGGGGAGCATGAGCATAAGCTTCAGTTCCTGCTGGGCCTGCTCCTTTGATCATCAGCTGATTTTTGTAGGCACTATAGTCAGCATCAATGCCTAAGGACTATATGGATTCTGGTTTTCAAGGGGATCTTTTGCACATATGCAAAGTTGTGTGCAGCACTTTTTAAGCATTAACATCCATATGTGCTTTTGATAATATTTACACATGCAGAGTTTGTTTGTCTTAATTGGTTCTGTGTGTGTAAATATTATCACCTGGGTTTGCAGGTGTTATAATATATCAACTGTGTATACAGGCATTACAGTTCAAAAAGTGTACAAGCGGGTGCACATACATATGAGAGACATACGCACATACTTACGTATGGATTTAGGAGTTTAACTCTAGATGCTTATTTTTTGAAAATCTTGGCCTAAATGTTCATTTAGCAAAATGAGAAATTTAAAAGCAAAATCAGGTGAGCTACACTGCCTGGCAATGGAAGAAAACCTTCATATGGCAGAGATTACTTAAACATGGTAAAGTGACAAATCAGTCGGACACTGGAATACCCAGCTACAAATTTGGGATAGCTTTGCTCACAGAGGTGTGGGGAATAACACTATATCCAAGAGATTATATGGAATTCAATGAGATAAAATCTCTGATTGGAGAGACCTATACAATATAGTCTGATAAAAGTCCCAAAACATATGTACTAGTAGGATTATACTACTGACTCCAGCTCAGGAAAAAGATATTGAGTGCACAATCTTAAGGGAGATCAAAGAGGCAACTAAGGCTAATGAAACTGTAATAGCAGGTGACTTTAGTAGTAGATGACCATCTGCATATTAACTGGTCAAACATCACAAAGGTACAAGGTTCAGAGAAGCAATTTCTCAACACCTTAACTGATTGCTTCTTGCAACAGCTAGGTCTGGAGCACACAAGAAGAGAAGTTATTTTCAGCTTAGTCCTATGTAACACACAGGAGTTGGTTAATGAGAGTTATTAACCATTGGAACAATTTACTAAGGGTTGTGGTGGATTCTCTATCACTGCCAATTTTTAAATCAAGATTGGATGTTTTTCTAAAAGTCCAGCTCTAGGAATTATTGTGGGTAAATTCCATGGCCTGTGCTATACAGGAGGTTACACTAGACGATCACAATGGTCCCTTCTGGCCTTAGAATCTATGAGTTGTGACCACAGTATAATTAGGTTCAGGGGAGGAACTGTCCCAATAAACTAGTATTATGATGACAGCTGATGGGGGTTAGGGAGAAACTTTCCCTGTAGATAGGTTATTCAATGAGTGTCTGCCGTGTGTTATTGTACCGTCCTCTGAAGCATGTGGTACTGGCCACTGCTGGACGCAGGATATTGGCAAATCTAGTATGCAGCTCCTGTGTTTGTAAAATTCCGAGTCAAGATGATTGTATTCCTCTCATCACCCTGACTCACTATGTGGCCTTGACTATGTCACTTAGCTCCTCAGTATCTGTTTACTCATCTGTAAAATGGGAATAGTAATATTATCATCTAATTGTCGTGAAGCTTAATTAATAGCTGCAAAGTGATTTGAGATCCCTGGACAAAAGGTGCTACAGAAGTGCAAGATATTAGTTTAGGAATGAGTTTAGCACTAAAAGAAGTTCAGCTCTCCTCATTTTTTGGTAATATGATTTTCAGTGGTTCCCAATGTGTTATATACAGTCTCCATAAGCATGTTTTCCTTAGACTTTGGAGTTTTGTCAGGGACACAAGATGCCTTTTCAAAACTCAGCAAAACAAGGAGAGACTCACTAAGCTCATATCATTGCAGTCAGAACTGGTGCTTACAGCAACACCCATTGTTGGTGACAGGCTCTGGGGAGCCCTGCCAATGCTGATCTAGCTGTCTATGCCAGCTCAATGAATCAGAAAAAAGTTTTGCATGTGCCAGCTCTATCGTGCAAGGTTGCTCAGAAATCCCCTTCAGTTTCTAGGCAGAATAATTGCTGTATTCCCCCATCTACTTCCCCATGAGAAAGGAACAAAGCAAAGGAGAGGAAAGGACAGCTTTTGCCAGCAAAAATCTAGCTGGCATTGTAAGGTCATTGCTTTGAAAATATTTTCTACATGATTGTATTTGGGGCATCTGAAAGTGTGTGGAGCTTTCTGCCATTCATGTACACAAAAAAGAAAAACAGTGGTGGGAATACATTCAAGGCAAGCAATAGAAGCAAGCACAAAATGTAGCTTGTTTACTGTAGGGGCAAGGCTGCGGAAGATTGGCGAGAAGCTAAGTGGTGGACTGAGTATGTGACTGGATGTAAGAGGAGGATGCAGGCAGTTTCAATGAACTTTGTCCGACAAACCCTGCCAAAAGAAATTGTAGCCTAGCTCAGCATATTTTTGCCTGTAAACGAGTCAGTTTATGTAATAAGCATAAATCGTACATATAAGAATGTAGCCAGCTGTTGACCCCATGTAACCCCGAGATAAACGTGGAAAATATAGCACCGCAGAGGACTCTCCCCCCGGTGGAGTCCTGCCTGGTCAGCTGTCCCAAATGGCCAGAGCCCCCTGCAGCCCCTCCACGCGTCCTAGGGGCTGCCCGCGCAGATTGGAGTGTAAGTTCTTCCTTCCTTCAATAAAGCATAGTTTACTATTCTTAGGCCTGAGTTGTCCTCCTTTCGCTGGTATCTTCCCCCCCACCCCCAGCCCTTGCGGGCACAACTGGCATCACGAACAGGATACCAGCGGAGGGATGCCTCTTTGGGGAAGGAAGGATAAGGGGGAGGGAGAGAGCCGCATCCCTGGGTGGCCCTCCACGGGACAGTGGGCACCGGTGGCTCACAAGCTGGTGAGGTTGGTTCCCCCCACCTAATGGCCAGAGCTAGAGCAGGAGCCGGGGGCTACCCCAGTTAGGCTGGAGGAACTGATATCCAAGCTCCGGCTGGAAAAAGTAGGACCAGCAGAGCGAAAAGCGGCGGGGAACCTGGGATGGGTCTTCCTGACCACGCTCTGCATGGTGGACAAGGCACTGCTGGTTCAGCGCCAGCGGATGGGAAGATTAGAGGCTGATTTGCAGCAAGCAAATGAGGCCTGTTCACTAATCCAAGATGCCTGTTCACTAATCCAGTTGGTTAGTCGAGACCTGGAGCAGGTGACTCTTCCAGAGGGAGTGGTAACTGGAGCACTATATTGATGATGTCCTGCTGAGCGGGCCCCCTCCAAGGCCAAGAACTATGTGTTGCAGGTTCTGGCAGCCAGGGGATGGGCTGTCAACCCTAGTAAAATCCAGGGGCCCAGCCAGGAGGTGATCTTCTTGGGAATACTTTGGTCGGGGCCTCAATATAAGATCCCACAAAAAGCCATCGAAACAATTACCCACTTCCCAGAGCCCACTAGCATAAGCCAAGCCCAAACTTTCCTGGGCCTCCTTGGGTATTGGCGCACATTTATTCCCCATCTAGGGTACATCTTGCAGCCCATACAAGCAGTAGTCCGGAAGAAAGCCACGTTTAGTTGGGGGGCCAAGCAGCATGCCGCATTCCAGCAGGCTAAAGAGGTGCTCAGCCAACACGCAGTGCTGAGCCCAGGCAGACGAGGCACCCCCTTCGAACTCAAGGTAACGGTGGTTGACCACGTGGCCTCGTGGGGGCTGTGGCAGCAAGCTTCGTCTCGAAAGGAGCCCATAGGGTTTTGGTCGTGATCCCTGCGAGGCTCGGCTGAGTGTTATACACCCCTTGAACAGCAGCCGCTTGCAGTAGTGTGGGCCCTGCAGCAAACTGAGCCCATAACAGGCACGGAGCCTGTAAAGGTGCGTACCCCGCTTCCGATTATGGGTTGGGTCCAGGATGAAAGCCCGCTCACATGGACTGGGGTAGCCCAGACTCAGACCCTATGGAAGTGGAAACGCTACCTGCAGCTGCATATGCAAATGACCCAGGCAAGCATTACCAATGTGCACGCGCGGCTTTTGGGTGCTGTCACTTTCGATGAACTGCCCTCCGGGGGCCAGCACACTTATGTCCCCCCGGTCGAAATGCCTCAATCCCCCTGTATGGAGGTCCCTCCTTAACCAAACAACAACGAGAGGTTGCGTGGTTTACTGATGGATCGGCCTCGTACAGGGGGGCAGAATGATGGTGGCGAGTGGCCGCATATAATCCCTGCCTTGAGGAAATACTGTTCGAAACCGATCCTGGCCTGTCTAGCCAGTGGGCTGAGCTACGGGCAGCGTTCATGACCATCACAGAGAACCCAGGGCCCGTTTATCTGTATACAGATAGCTGGGCAGTCTACAAAGGCATGACACAGTGGATGGCCGTCTGGCATGAGGCTGGCTGGAAGGTGCATGACAAACCCCTTTGGGGTTACGACATGTGGCCTGCCATTTGGGATGCCTGTAGCCAGAGGCCCGTTGCTGTTCGTCATGTAGACGCCCACCTGACAGGGGAATCAGAGGAGGCCCGGTTCAACAGAGAGGTAGATGACATAGTATATGTAGTAGCTGCCCCTGGCCTGGACGAATGGATACATCAAAAGAGTGGTCATCTAGGAGGGGAAAAAGCAATGCAATAGGCCACAGTTCGTGGCTTACAGACCACGATCGGTGCGCAGCGGGATGCCCATCAGCACTGCCCACAGTGCACCAGGCTCTCTCCCCAGCACTTAAAAGCAGAGAAGGGGTACCTGAAGCGAGGTCAGAAACCTCGGGAAGTACGGCAGGTGGACTACATCGGCCCGCTGCCCAAAAGTCTGCAACATAAATGCGCGCTAACTGCAGTCAACACATATTCAGGTCTGCTCTTTGTATACCCATGCGCAAGCGCCGCACAGGTGCAGACTATAAAGGGGTTGGAAGAATTCATCTGCTACTACTGATCCCCCCTCAAGGTGCAAAGTGACCACGGAACCCATTTTAAGGGAATGGAAGTAAGAGAATGGGCTAGGGGATGGGGGATTGCATGGGTGTTCCACATCGCATACCACCCGCAGGGCACCGGACTCATCGAACGCATGAACGGTTTGCTTAAAGAACCGTTACGCAAACTATCTCCCATTAAGTCCCTGGCCGGGTGGAGCCATAATCTCCGCCAGGCCACGGCTGCACTCAATGACCACCCTCTGTATGGCTCCACCCCGTACGCTAGATTCAAGGGGGAGGTCATCGAGCGGCCCCATGTGTTGCGAGTGAAACGCCTGCACCCGCAAGCCCACCTCCCCATTTGGGCCACCCCAAGAAGAGCTGGTCTCAATCTGTGGGTCCCTCAAGAGGGCCTCACTCTACAGCCCAATAGCCGGAACCTTGTAAGTACTGGCTTAGCCCTAGGGCTCCCACAAGGCTATTATGGGCACATTGCCCCACGCAGCAGTCTGGCCCTTAAGGGCATAGATGTTGTGGCGGAAGTAATCGACGCTGACTATACCGGGGAGGTTAAGGTGCTCTTGGTTCACAATGGCCCACAGGCAGTAACCCTCCCTGAAGGCAAACGTATTGTGCAGTTGATTTGCGAGCACACTGGGTTGCCTGATGTCCAGGAGGTGGATGCGCTTGCACCCACCACTCGAGCGGGAGGGTTCGGCTCGACTGGACATGCAGTTTGGGACCACGACCCCACCAAACATAACCCGCTCAAAGGGGAAATCCTAGCTGATGGTCTCGGGAACACTCACCTTGTACTGCTAAAAGGGGAAGACGCCCCAATTCATGTGCCCTCTAAGCGTCTTTCTTCCAGGCAATCATAACCACCGCACTGCAGTTTGGGCAGATCCATGGAGCGTCCTGGTCACACCACACGAAGGCCAACACCTGCGATGGCCCTATGGCATGTTCTCTACGGCATGATCCTCGAACTAATTTTAGCTGCGATAGGTGCCCAAGCCACATGGCACCACAACTCGGCCGTCCAGTGGATGCAATCGATGGCACTAGCAGGTAACAAGTCGGACTGTTGGTACTGCACACATGCCCCCCAATTGGCAAGCGCTAGCATTCCATGGGCCGCAGTGCCATGGAATGAATCCTGGGCCCTTAACAACACCACTTTTCTCACTAAGTATAATTAAACCCCCCCTTACCGGCACCAAGGGACACCGGTAGTGATACTGGGGGACGCGTATTGGTGTGTTCAGCGGCTTTCAGCAACGGACGCCGCTCGTCCCGTTGGAAAACTTCCTCATGCGCAAAAAGAAAAGGAGTACTTGTGGCACCTTAGAGACTAACCAATTTATTTGAGCATAAGCTTTCGTGAGCTACAGCTCACTTCATCGGATGCATTCTGTGGAAAGCGTAGAAGATCTTTTTATACACACAAAGCATGAAAAAATACCTCCCCCCACCCCACTCTCATGCGCAGTGATAGCAGAATAACTGCCAGACACCGGGCAGTTTAACATTACTGCTGGCCCACCGGAAATGCACAGTGAGTAGATGGCCGGAGAGGTGTGGGTCTCGAGTGACAATTGCTCCGGTTCCTCCAAAACCAATTTGACTTATACCAATGGCACCACCCTCTGCCATCGGTGGTGGCGTTGGGGCGAGTGGGGACTACATACCCGTGGTTTTCTGTATTCCTACAATGCCAGTGCCCCTGTATGGAGAACACGCCTCAGCACAATTCGGCGCGGGCAAACCCCGCGTGCACATTACTGGTCTCCCTGTGACCAAAGCTCCAATAGTTGGTGTCGCAATGCCTCAGATAGCACATGGCTCCCCACGGCAGGATTGCCGGGGCTGTACTGGCTCTGTGGCCGTTGGGCATATAAAACCCTACCCAACCAATGGTCTGGATGGTGCACATTGGAACGGCTCCTCCCCTCTATGTATGGAATGCAAACCATGCATGCTCATGCAGTGCATAATTACATATTGGTGGCATGTCCACGACGGAGCCCAAACCCCATTGTGCAGAGACCCACTGGCTTCCATCAGTTTGTCCGCTCTTTCCTCCCCTGGCTAGGGGTGGCCGAACTGGAGCGGGCTATTGTAAATATTTCAGTCACATTAGAGATTATAGAGAATAATACCATAGATGCAATCCAAGCCTTGCAATTAGAAGTAGCTTCTTTGTTGCAAGTTATATTACAGAATCGTATGGCGTTGGACTACTTATTAGCAGCTCAAGGTGGTATTTGTGCCTTGATTAATGAAAGTTGTTGTTTTTACTCAAATCAGGATAAGCGCATCAAGACTGCTGTTCATAATATGATGGACCACTTGAAGGTGTTACATGACGTGGGCTCTGAGGCTTCTGTATGGGATGACCCTTGGCGGTGGCTAACCTCCTGGCTTCCAGATCTTGGTGCCTGGGGGAGACACATCAGGCTCCTGCTATTGACTGGGCTTTGTATGTGTGTTTGTCATTCTTCAATGCTGCGTGAATTGCTCCTCCACCCTCCTGGCCCGACTGGCAACCCCCAAACCAGTGTGCACGCTCGAAGTGCGCTGGTGGCAGTAACTAATACACCTCAGTCCGCCAAGGGGTGGAGTGTAGGGGCAAGCTTGCAGAAGATTGGCAAAGAGCTAAGTGGTGGACTGAGTATGTGACTGGATGTAAGCGGAGGATGCAGGCAGTTTCAATGAACTTTGTCCAACAGACCCTGCCAAAAGACATTGTAGCCTAGCTCAGCATATTTTTGCCTGTAAATGAGTCAGTTTATGTAATAAGCAGAAATCGTACATATAAGAATGTAGCCAGCTGTTGACCCCATGTAATCCCAAGATAAACGCAGAGAATATAGCGCCGCAGAGGACTCCCCCCAGGCAGAGTCCTGCCTGGTCAGCTGTCCCGAACGGCCAGAGTCCCCTGCAGCCCATCCGCGTGTCCTAGGGGCTCCCCGCGCAGATTGGAGCATAAGTTTTTTCTTCCTTCCTTCCTTCAATAAAGCGTAGTTTACTATTCTTAGGCCTGAGTGTCCTCCTTTCGCTGGTATCTTCCCCCCCAGCGCTTGCGGGCACATTTACCAAACCATTTGATTAGACAAGAACTTAGGTACTTCTATATGTATTTTCATGAATATTGACGGTAACACCACATTTCATTTGTGTGTGCAAAAAGTGAAAGAGAGCAATGGGAAATGCACTGGCTTGAATTAAATGAGCTAGTAACAGTATTGTCAATGGGATAATACTTCCCTCAACATAGACACAAAGAAATCCTAGCTAGAATGTGAGTTTGCAGTAAATGCCATGTTCAACCCAGTGGAACGAATGTGCAGGAGATGAAGATCCCAAGACTTCCTCCCTTTGTAGATTCAGTGCACAAATCCAAAAGTAAGGTATTTAAGAGCCAAGTCAAAATAATTATTTAATCATTAGCTGAGGATAGCATCATTGTTTGCCACAGGCATAAAAAATGAACTATTAGCTAACTGCATACCTAGCCAGAGAAAGACTGCTTGAAAAGGACCAAGTAGGAAGGAGGTGGGAAGCTTAGTTTGCTGGGCTTTTAAAAAATTATACAACTGAATAAAAAGGGGTTTTAATCATTCTGTAGATATATATTATAGCAGTCGTTGCAATCATTACCATCACTTACCGAGCACGGGCAATGTACTTGGTGCTGTACAAAGCATAGAGAAGTTACAGTCCCCACCACAAGGAGATTACAGTCTAAATAAGAGAGACAGTATGGTTTGGATGCATGAATCTAAATCCTTCACCAAGTGCCCAGCTGGTGTGACTGGGCTGGCCTCTAGGAAACTCCACAGAAGAAAGAAATCCACCATCCCCAGGCTTGGGATGAACACAGATATGCTCAGTGGCTGCTATTCTAACCCAATGACTGAAGTAGCTTCTATGTCCCTAGCTGTCTCTGCAGAAGGAGATAGGACTGAGGTTGTTGACATTCCAGAACAGTCTGCATTCCTGTGATGTTGAGCTAGAGAGTTCTGAAGACCCCGTGCTTCAGATGGGTCTGGTCCTGAAGCACAGGCTCTACTGAGGAAGAAATCAGAGGAGAAAGAAAGAGTTAGAAAGCAAAGTGATAGAAAGGGAAACCTGGGAAGGAAAGAGATGGATGATCCTTTGACTTCTGAAATCTGGGAAGGGAGTGTGGGGGAATGAGATTCTTTTCCTAAAGAATAAATAAATAAATATAAATATTGAAATCATGTTTACAGCATTTTTTCCCTCTCAACAATTCAATTAGCTGGCTGAGAGGATCATATTTCCCATAAAACAGTAACACTTTCTTCATGTGGGCCAGTCTCTTCCTTTTTTCCATGATGGTTAAATGATTTGCAAGCTCAGAAGCCCACTTACTCTATTTTGCTGCTGACACACAGTGTAGAATATGGGTCTGATTGTGATGGCTTTTACACTGCCATAAATTAGGAATAGCTTCAATAGAGTCATACCTGTGTAAAAGTGGAGTGAGATCAGAATCAGGCCCACTTGGAGATGTACATGCAGAAGCTGGCTTAATTTATTATATGTCGATACATAATGTCCACTTTCCGTTTCAGTGACATAACTGGATGAACAAGCCTTCATTTTTACTATCAGAATAATACTTTACGAAATGCTAAGTATAAAGACTTATTTCTTCTACTGCTGTGCACATTGAATTCCTATTGAGGTCAAGGTGAGTTCTCTGCAAAAAGTGTCTACACTTTTTTGTGTATATTGCCTGCTCCTGTTCACTTCCATATTTCTCAGACAGATAAAGAGCTCTCAAACATACTCCTAACTTGAGCTAGAGAGTCCTGTTACAGTATCTCTTGATTTTTCAATCGCACAGTGGGAGATTTCCAAAGGCACAAATGGCAACTGTATTCTAATTGGTGCATATGGCATCAGAGGCCCACGTTCCCTGGAGGAGCTATTGAAGGGACACCAAGAGAACAGAAAAGGTATGGAGTTAAGCTGGAAGCAACTCAGCCATGTGGACAAAGCACTGCACAAGGTTTAATAACCTCCCATTTGCTCAACTTTAATGGACATTTAGCTTTACTAATGAAACATGGCAGCAGTGTCATACAATACCAGGGTTGGAAGGGACCTCAGGAGGTCATCTAGTCCAACCTCCTGCTCAAAGCAGGACCAATCCCCAGTGTTTGCCCCAGATCCCAAATGGCCCCCTCAAGGACTGAACTGACAAACCTGGGTTTAGCAGGCCAATGCTCAAACCACTGAGCAATCCCTCCCCCTGAGCTGTGTCAGAGCTGAGAGTTCTCAGAAGTGCAGCAACTGGCAGCATGAGCCATGGAACTCAGTCGGAAGCCCCCCTGGAGTTCTGGACATTTCAGACCCAAACCTAGTCCGGGGAAGGAGCTGGCAGAAGGAGGAGTTTGAGTTGTATACAGACTTGGCCACGCAGGAGCACGGCAACAGCAGGAAAGTAAAACTGTTATTTCACCTTACTAAGTTACAAGGCTGAGAGGTCTGCACCGCTCTGAAGCTCACCACTGCCTCAGAGCAGAATGAAACTGTGGAGCAACCCGGGTTTGTCACTAGAGACCAATCCAACAGGGAGCAGCCAGACCCCTATGTTACTACCTTATGCACACTGGCTGCCCCATGCAGTTTGGGGGGACTTGACAGACTCCCTGATTCACAACAGGATAGTCAAATGGCACTTGGTTTCCCCACCTGCGGAAGCTCTGAGAAGAGGATCTCACCTTAGACAGGGGCCATACAAGCTATGAATCTGATCAGAGTGCAGCATTGGAATTGTATAGCTGTAGTTCAAGAAGTAAAATGAGGAGTCCCACAGTCCAGAGGCAGGTGCTGGTAATCACAGGTTATAACCAGGATGAAGGAATCAGAGCTGACAGCCAGGGTTTGGAGCTAAAGTCAGGAACCAGGAATCAGAGCCAGAGCTAAGGGTTAGAGCTGGAGTCAGGAACCAGAGCCTGGGTCAGAGTCAGGAATGGAATGCAGGGCTGGAGTGGGACAGGAACAAGGCAGGGGCAGGACCAAAGCAGGCTGGAACAAGGCAGGGGCAGGGCTGGAGCAGGACAGGAATGAGGCAGGAACAGGACTGGAGCAAGGCAGGAGCAAGAGTGATTGCAGCTGCAGGCGCAAGCATTGAGCAGCCAACAACCAACTGTTGCTGGTGAGCTTAAAAGCAGGCCTCCCAGCTCTCTTCAGCCAGTCAGGCAGGCCAGTCAATCAAATGATCCTACCACAACTCAGCCAAGCTCATTAATCAGCCTGGAGGCTGGTCTGGCTAGTACTCAGGCTCAGCTGTAGGTACTCAACCCTGACACCCACCAACAATGGAGACACTGGGAATGTTTTCAAAGGCTATGGGTGCCCCAAGGGAAACCTGAAACTGTCAGGAACCCATGTGCTTACTAGGAAGGAAATTCCAGGGGCACTATGCAACCCAGAGCAGGGTATCATGGCACCTGAAGAGGCCAGTACAGCCTGGGTAAGAGAATGATGGTGGTAAAGAAGCCATTGGGCAGTTACACTTCTGCATAGACCCAGAGTCTGAACCAGTCATTTAAAAAGAGTCATTTAAACTATTCAGTGCCCACAATTGAAGACATCTTGCGAGAATGCCCCAAAGCCAGAATCTTTACAGTCTGTGATATGAGGAATGGGTTTGGGCACATGTAAGGATGCACACTCACTGCCAGTGCACCCTGTGTACCATCTGTCTTTGCATGCCGCTCAGCCCTCCGTCTGGGAATCAGCTAGTCCAAACTCCTTCCATGGTAACCAAATGTCCTGATGTAGTCCCAAAGAATCAATGTATCCTCTGGGCCCTGTGCTCAGCCCTCTCCTGGGGTTCCACTGCCTTTCCCTGCCTCTGGGATCAAGCACTGTCCTGCCCAACCTAAGGCCTCCAGGTTCCAACGGGCTCTGACACTTTGGCACTTCAGCCCTTCACAAGAGCAAGCCAGTCTTCCTGTTTGCTCCCTATGGCTTCTTCCCCAACTGAACTCTCTCGGCCTATGGATAAGACCCAGGTGTCTGTTGCATTATCACCTGATCCTTCCCTAGTCCCACGTCTCCAGCTTCCAGGTAACTACCTAATTACTGCTCAGGTGAAGTGAATAGGACTCACTGAGCCTTTAACCCCTTCTCATCCATAATGGGGTTTCACCCCATGACAGCATATAAGCCTGGATAAAGAAAACTAAAGTTTTTCTACAGCAACACAGGGATCAGAACATAAAACTGAACCCAGAAAACAGTGTGACTCAAACAGCATGAGATGCCATACATTGCACTTCTACTCACAGAAGAGGGTCTGAAACAGATCCTAACAGATCAAGGCAGTCAGTCATGTCAGCTATAGTGGATGTGAAAGGGATACAGCACTTCATAGGAAAGATAATTTTTTTTGTCCGAGTTCTGTCCACACCTGCCTACAGTAGTGGAACCCATACATCTGCTCATAAGGCAGGAGGTTGAGTGTGACTGGGCAGGTCTCCAACAGCAAGCACTTGGCACGCTGAAACAAATGATAAATGGAAGTACAACTAGCCAGGACAGCCACTGACACTCCAGTGTGGTGCATCGGAGAAAGGATTGGTTTTAACTCTTTTGCGGGTTCCTTATGCCAGCAGGGCCCTGTCTGAGACTGAACAGGGGTATGACCAAATAGAAAAAGAATTTCTGGCTGTGGTACATGAAGTCAAGCGATACCATCAATACATCTATGGCCACCCAGTAATAGTTCAACCAGACCATAAGACTAGACCATAACCAGACCAACCAGACCAGGGACTGCTTAGTGCTCCAAAGAGATTACAGTGCATGCGGGTGCACCTCCAGTGCTGCCAGGCAGAGATCAGGTATTGTCCAGGAAAATTACTGGTTTTAGCTGACACTGTGCAGGGCATATATACCTGGTATCAGCAAGTGTGGGAAGGGTATCCAGACACTAAGTCTGTTAACATGCTGCACTGTCTCCCAGTTTCAACAGTGAAGCTGATGGAAGTCAAAGTGGCTACAGAAAAGGACATCCAACTATAGCCAGTGAGGAAAGTGATACTAGCAGGGTGGCCAGAAGACAAAAGCCAGGTCTGGAAGGAACAGACCCATATTTTCAAATTGAAGATGAGCTGAGTGCGCGGGATGGAATCATATTTCAAGGTTAGAGAGCTGTTGTACCTGCCTCATTACATAAGCATGTCATGGGAAAATACATTCCTCACATCTGGGCATTGACAGCTGTCTTAGCCTGGCTCAAGAATGTGTTTACTGGCCAGGAATAAATACACAGTTCTGCTTCTTGATAGAAGGATGTGACACCAGCTGGTTGTGTGATTTCCCTCCAAATCCTGCTCCACTCTTTTTTGTGATGGAGTGAATGGTGGCCATGGCAAAGGTGGAATGGATAGAGAGGAGAGAAGGAAATTAGTATGTTGTTTTCGTAGACTTTGATTTTTGTTTTTTACTCTGTTGTTTGTAATGCCTCCTGAGAAGTATAAAATCTTTTTTCACAAACAGATTTTGTCCTCTCCCATTGACGAGCATTATTGTGCACCCTTTCTCTCCAAAAATGCTGGACCACTTGAGCTAAAAAAGAATTCAGTTTTTATGCAAGTGAACCTTGCTAGTGACTGTAAGATCCATTTTAGTTTCCAAATTTTGCAAATTAGAAAATGAACAAACTTAGCACTTCACAGGAGAGCTGAGAATTAAATAGTTAATGTTTGTTCAGCAATTTGAACCTAAAAAGGGCACCATATAAGTGTTAAGAATTATTTTTAGCTTCTGAAGGTTCTGTTTCATTATTGTTTGTGGAGTGGCTTCTAATGAATTGGACATAATGAACATCCACAACTCTATCTGTGCAGATAAACTAAATCAAAGTCCCAAAGTAGTGCTGTTTCTGTTCTTTACCCAAGGCAAGGGTGAACATGGATACTGATGTCAACTCTTATGTTGTCATCATTCTTCCTAAAACATCACCTTTCATTTACCTGCCCCTTTTTTACTTCCTCTTTACTAAATATAGGAGTATCTATTTGGTGTGAGACCTGGACTTAGCTTCCTGAGTGTTGAGTGTTTGCCAAGAAGATACGGGAACATCAAGGCAGCTTGCCTGAACCTGATATTGGTTCTGTCACTCTTGTCTTTAGGCATAATAGACTCTTACGTTTCCTCATTAGAGAGAAAACATGTAATCTGGGGTTTCCTTGGCAGCTTTCTTTTCCTGCCCTAACCCCTCTATTTAACTTAATGAGTCACCCATCATAATATCCGGCACCTTTTCTCTCTTCCATGTTTTGTTTTCTATGGAGGTTTCCTTTGACTCCAAACAAAGGAGAGAGACAGTAAATAACTAAAAAAACCCTTCCACCCTCCCTGTCTGAATGGCTTTTTGTTCTGATAAGTGGCCCAAGCAGACTCCCTCTGCAACCAAGCTCTCCTTTTGCATGCAGAATCCTGTTTCCTGGGCAGGAATCCAGCCCTGTACATTTTCAGCAGACATTATGGAAATGAGCTCATTATTATTAATTTGTGTCAGCTCCTGAACAATTCATGATATTTCTTTTTGAATTAAAAATAATAAAATCTAAAGAAATAAAATAATTGTCACTTCTGATTCTCCTTGCTAAATCCCAAGCCCTGGCCTGAAGTCATAATTAAAACACAATCAGAATAACTACTGACAGGTTTCAGAGTAGCAGCCGTGTTAGTCTGTATTCACAAAAAGAAAAGGAGTACTTGTGGCACCTTAGAGACTAACAAATTTATTTGAGCATTAGCTTTCGTGAGCGTCATCATCCAATGAAGTGAGCTGTAGCTCACGAAAGCTTACGCTCAAGTAGAATAGCTACTGTTCACTGTCTAGCTTGGAAACTTTATATAAACCAACTTGTGTTAACACGCTTAACAAATTTTCCACTGCTTTGCCCTTTACAGGGATTCATGTGTGTATGTGTTTGTTTATTTTATTAAATTTAAGATGGATTTGCCTCCTGTGCCTCTAGTTCTCTGAATCATCCCCCTTTTCTCTCTCACACAGGCACACTGGTAAATAAATAGCAGTGAAATGTGGCTATCACAGCTGAATGAACTTCCTGTGTGCACATATTTATACTTGCTGCATTTGGCTTTATTTACACTCTGAAGTGCAGAGACCTCTCTTTTTTTCTTTTTTTTTTTTTTTAATTCCCTGGCTGGTTGGAGATTAAAAAACGAAGGAAGAATAAAGCTACTGTTATGTACCTTACATCATCCATATTTTAAACATATATGTATAATATTATAGATAAACACACGGATTTCCATATACAAACACAATATAAAAATGTACATATGTATATAATGAAAAAATATATACTCATGAAATTTTATGGAAAAGACTAATAAAAAATTCAAGAGTATTGCTCCCAGTTGAGATGGGGGCAATCTCACAGTTCCTGTTGTAGCTCTCCCATTGTTTTGGTCCCTAAATCCCATGATTCTGTAAGATACTTTGGAGATTTCAGGAGACTGAATGTGGTTTCACTGTCTGATGACTATCTCACACCCCGAGGAGATGCTCTACTCAATAGGTTCAGGAAAGCCAAACAAATCACTGTGGTAAATTCATCTGAAGAGATCTAAGCAAATTCCCCTCAAAAATGAATTCAAAGAGAAAACTGTCTTTACCTCTCCCTCAGGGCTCTCTCCTTTTCCCTATGAGCTACCAGATTGCATGGAGCTCCAGCCACCTTCCAGTGTTGGATGGACCACATTTTCTGGTTGTTATTATCATTTTGAATCTGCATGACATGATTATTTTTAGTGCATATTGGAGCTCACACTCCTTTGCACCTGTGTTGCAGTTACTTGGAGAGGCTGGAGTAAGAGAAGTGTAAATTTGATAAGAAGGAAACCAAATACTCAAGGTACCTTGTATGGAATGGGAAAATCTAGCTATTTCTAGATAGTGCATAGGCAATGAAGAGATTTTGTTGTCCAGATTAGTCATAAATAGATGGTATTTTATATTTTTTTATCTGGATATCACATCTCACATTGCCTCCTGCCATTCCTTTAACACCAGGGTGGGGAACCTATGACCCACGGGCCACATCCGCCCCACTGCTTTATTTCATCTGGCCCATGGCAAGTCTCCGTGCCACGAGCCGGAAGCCCCAAGCCTCAGTACCCTCCCCCACGGGGCTGGACCCGTGAGCACCCAGCTCGAAGCTGGGGTTGCCAGGCCATTAAAAGTATGGTTGGCTCCACGCAACTCCTGGAAGCAACCAGCATGTCCCTGTGGCCCCTAGGCAGAGGGCGATCAGGGAAGCTCCACGCACTGCCTCTGCCCCCTGTGCCGACTCTGCAGCTCCTATTGGCTGGCAACTGCAGCCAATGGGAGCTGTGGGGGTGGCACCTGTAGGCACAGGCAGCATGCACCACGCAGAGCCCCCTGTCCCTCTGCCTAGGGGCCGGACATGGCGGCCACTTCTGGAAGCAGCACGGAGCCAGGGTAGGCAGGGAGCCTGTCTTAGCCCCGCTGCACTGCCGACCGGTAGCCACCTGAGGTAAGTGCCAGCCAGCCTGAGCCTGCACCCCGAACCCCAGCCCTGAGCCCCCTCCTGCACCCAAACTCCCTCCCGGAGCCCACACCCCGAACCTTCTCCTGCACACCAACCCCCTGCCCCAGCCAGGAGCCCCCTCCTACACCCCAAGACACTCATCTCCAGCCCCAACCCAGACCCTACACCCCCAGCTGAAGCTCTCACCCCCTTCCACACCCCAACCCTCTGCCCCAGCCTGGAGCCCCCTCCTGCACCCTGAACCTCTCATTTCTGGCCCCACCACAGAGCCTAGGGGAAGCCCTGAGCCTCAGCCTGCCCCACCCCGGGGCCTGTGTGTGGCCTGCGACTGGTTTTTCCTGTGGGTCAGTGGCCCCTGATAGAAAAAAGATTCCCCACCCCTGCTTTAACATATCTAACCAAATAGAAGGCTCTGAAACAGGTCGACTGGAAGGCATAATGTGACATAACCTTTTCCACCATAAAAGGGATCCTATGCCAGTACCCAGTGCTTAGGTGCTGTCATAAATATAAAGGGAAGAGTAAACCCCTTTAAAATCCCTCCTGGCCAGAGGAAAATTCCTGTCACCTGTAAAGGGTTAAGAAGCTAAAGGTAACCTCGCTGGCACCTGACCAAAATGACCAATGAGGAGACAAGATACTTTCAAAGCTGGAGGGGGGAGAAACAAAGGTTCTCTCTGTCTATGTGATGCTTTTGCCAGGAACAGAACAGGAATGGAGTCTTAGAACTTAGTAAGTAATCTAGCTAGATATGCATTAGAGTATGTTTTGTTTAAATGGCTGATAAAATAAGCTGTCCTGAATGGAATGTATATTCCTGTTTTTGTGTCTTTTTGTAACTTAAGGTTTTGCCTAAAGGGATTCTCTATGTTTGGAATCTGATTACCCTGTAAGGTATTTACCATCCTGATTTTAGAGGTGATTCTTTTACTTCAATTAAAATTCTTCTTTTAAGAACCTGATTGCTTTTTCATTGTTCTTAAGATCCAAGGGTTTGGGTCTGTGTTCACCTATGCAAATTGGTGAGGATTTTTATCAAGCCTTCCCCAGGAAAGGGGGTGTAGGGTTTGGGAGGATTCTGGGGAGAAAGACGTTTCCAAGCGGGCTCTTTCCCTGTTATATATTTGTTAGACGCTTGGTGGTGGCAGCAATTAAGTCCAAGGACAAAAGGTAAAATAGTTTGTACCTTGGGGAAGTTTTAACCTAAGCTGGTAAAAATAAGCTTAAGGGGTTTTCGTGCACGTCCCCACATCTGTACCCTAGACTTCAGAGTGGGGAAGGAACCTTGACAGGTGCATTGACTTTATCAAAGAAATTCTTGCTCTGGACCAGTGCTTCAGAAGTTGGCCCAAAACTTTCATTTTCATAAATGTACTGCTAATTATCTGCAAATCAGGTGACAGATGACTAATGGCTATAAAATGCACCTACATTATTTTCATATGTATAAACCAAAGACAAGAGTTGGGCATAATGTAGCCTGGTAAAACAGAATACGTTCAATAACAGCAGAACAGAGTCAAAAAGGAATGATAAAGGCTTACACCATGGGAGGAATTACTTCCTTCGCAGTAGTGAGATCCTTCCTAACATAATTTAAACATACCTAAATAAAGGGCCTTATTTTGGAAATCCTTTGGCTATTCTACAGTTTTCTACAGCCTCTGTGTACCAGAAAGGAAGTGCCTTATGCATAACGGATCCATTCTGCACACCAGTTCCCCTAAACTCCAGAGCTTGGTTCCTGAACATTTCTTCCTCTCAAAGCTAGGGATCCATAGTTGGGTCCTTGTCACCTTTCTCCATTCCTGAAACTAAGGTATTTACTATAGGGTGTGGTGTATCCTTTCCTCTTGATGCAGAACCCACAGGATCTTGGCCAGGAAATCCACTATCCCCTCCAGTCTAGAGTTCTTTGAGAATGGATTTGAGAAACAATTTTAAGTCCGTTAGGATCCAAGCCTCTGCCCTCAGTGATCCCAAAGATTTCGTTCCCGGCAGGGTCCCACTTCCTGGTAACCAGGTTCTTTAAGACTGTATCTTACTTCCCATCCCTATTCAATCTCCTGTCACCTCCTGCAACCTAAATCTAGTGTTGAATACCTTCTGCTCAGACCCATTTAAACCCATCCTTAAGTTGCAGTTGCCTTGGCTGAACAGTGGTCACTTCCTCGGTGCAGCATGTAGATGCTTGCGTAGGCTGACTTTGCTGGGTCACTGCCTTGCATTCAGTCCACATCTTTTCAAAACATTACCAGCTGGATGTTCATGCATCTTCTGGTGAGGTCTTCAGTTGACAAGTCCTCACAGTGTCCTTCTATAACAACGCTGCCCTTTGCAGATAAGTCCAAACACCTTACATTGACTGGTCTCCTTCCTCTTTCCTCACAGTTTTTTCCATCCTACATAGCCTAACTTAGTTTCTCCATAGTTACTCCTCCTCTTCTTGGGTATGGTCATTGGTACTTGTTTGTACATACTGGTGACGATCACATCAAGGAAAAACAGTTTTTCCCCTCTTACCTCACTTATTGCTTTCTGTGATGTGGCATCATTAGTATGGGCACCCACCCAGGATGTCCCAGTAGGTGGTTAGATTCAGGCAAAGTGGCTAGACTAGTGTAGGCTAACCACATATTTTCTTTAGTTCTGGAATTGTTTAACTGGTAAAGCCTGCCATAAGGAGGAGCAACTTGGAGTTAAAATCCTGCATATGGATTGGCTACACTTGTCTGACAGACAAATGATGAGGACTCACCCATTTGTCCATAGTCAAGTTTGTTTATACACACAGACTTAAAACTTGCTAGTACATACATGAAAGCAAAATAGTAACAGTCCTGCCAAGTCTGGAATTCAAGGCTTTGTTTCTTCTGCAACAGATGGAGTTTCCAACTAGTGCAGTGAATGTATCAATGGGGTTATTACCCATCTGAGAAAAGACAGACAGACAGACCCTGGACACAGGGTTTTTCAAATAAAAGATTTTCATTTTACTCTTTAAGTGAAAAATGTATAAGACTAAATCATAATAAATGTTTTGTCCCTTCAACCAACATAAATGTGTGGAGCTACACAGATGACTATGTATAAGTTTTTGGATTTAATTGGTGAAATTTGCCAGTGCTGTCCATCTGCCTCCTCTAGATTTTTCCTTATAACCTCAGGGAGCTGTCATGCTGATACTTACTAAATGTAATTTTGTCACATCAAAAATGTATCTGAGGCTAAGATGAAAAGGTACTGTGAACAAGACCAATGACACTGAGCTACAGCAGGACAGAATAAAGCAGAAGGTTTGATAATGAGAGATTACACTTTCCAGCTATTCTTGAGGACCAGAGGGAGGGAATTATTTGGTTTATGCTGGCAGCAATTTCCCTACGCCATGTGAGATGACATATCTCAAGCTGTTGCAAATGTAGGCAGAGCAGCTACAAGCCATGGCTCTTGGTTGGATCTAGGTTCCCTGGGGGTATCAAATATATTGAAAAGGGCTCCTAAATAGGGACTGATCACTTAATTTGACTGTTTGAATGAAAGTCCCACATAGTCTTCAGTCTCTAACACTTGTTCACAGCTCCCTTGAAGCTTAATAATCACTTCTAATATTTTTTTAAAAATTAGATTAGCTGTTCATGGTTACAGTTTTATAACTGTAACATATCAAAAGTGTCAAACAGCACTTATGCCGTATTCCCTTTTTTAGATTCCATAAACCAGAACTGCAATAAACAAAGTGTAATGTCTCCCTGATGCATTTAAATTTCCTGAGACATATCAGCATTCATAAACAGATGTTTGTTTCCCTAGAGAGATTAAATTCCATTCATCAAAACTTAAAGTAGAGAGACCCAAACTTTCCAACTAAATATTTGAACAGAGAAATGTTTGTACTAATGGGTTGGGTTTTTGATTTATTCTTTTTCTGCCATGAATGAGCGATTAATTATGGTGTTGCTGCACTTTTTCAGCGCTACAATACCAGTAGCCTTTTGTCCTTCATGTCACTGCAAGAAAAATCCTTCAAGGATTTCAGTCCTCGTGAATATGTAACACCTTTCTATTTATCTCAGTACAATATTCTTATGTATATTTAATATCAGACTTTTAAATGACTTTGTTTTACCTCTACATGCTCTGATTGATTATTGCTGCTAGCCTAAGAAATGCATACAAATCACAATGCTGAGAAGTGGTTTGTTTTTCAAATTTAAATTTTATAATAAACCACTTAATAATTAAATATATTGTATTTCAGTTTGAATCCAGTAAACCACTCCAAAAGGATAATGGGCCTTAGATAAAGTTAATGCTTCATTATATGCACCCAAACATGTAATGCTTTTACAAAATTAATTACATTTAGATGGGTACATTTATAGAATACTCCAAGACTGCTCATACACTGGCATGACATTTAATCACTTAATTAGTTGTTATTGTATATTAATTAATTTTTAAAAGATCTAGGATTGCCTAACATTCAGATTATCTTTATATTATTACATCTATTTGTAAACATCAATACATATTAATGTAACATGTAAGCATGTACAGTTAGTCACTATGGTGCAAACACACATAAAAGATTGTGTGTTCACTGCCATGTATTTTAAGTATTGCTAAGGTAATGAAGAATAGCACCCAACTTCTCCCCAAGTTTACAGTCCCCTCACATCATTTGGTAAATTCACAAAAAACAAAGTTAGGAATGCTCAATGTTATGTGACAGACCCAGACCAGTGGGATACAGGAGTCTGTAGAAGGCAAATATATTGGCCACTGGATGAACAGTTTTCTGTTCCCTGAGTGACCAGAGCAGAGGCTGCCCTAGAGCAATCAGGAACTTGCCAGAACCAATTAAGACAGGCACGCTAATCAAGACACCTGGAGCCAATTAAGAACTTTCTAGCTTCAATTATGGCAGGCAGGCTAGTCAGGACACCTGGTTTAAAAAGGACCTCCCATCTGTTAGTAAGGGGGCATGCCAGGAGCAGGAAGTGAGAAGGTGTGCTGCTGGAGGAGTGAAGAGTTCAAGCGTGATCAGGCTTCAGGAGGCAGATCCTGCAGTGAGGATACAGAAGGTGCTGGGGGGAAGGCAATAGGGAAGTAGCCCAGGGAGTTGTAGCTGTCACGCAGCTGACACAGGGAACATTGTGGACAGCTGCATTCCACAGGGCCATGGGCTGGAACCTGGTGTAGAGGGTGGGCCTGGGTTTCCTCCCAACTCCTGAGCGGACACAGGAGGAGTTGAACCTGGTCTGTGAGAAACACCAGAAGGGAAGGCCTAAATTGGAAAGGGATCTGCCCTGTCCCTGACCCACTAGGTGGGACACAGAGACTGTGGGGATTGTTCTCCATTTCCCCCATGCTGGCCAGTGATGATGTTAGCTGAGTGGATGGCAGGTTTGAGCCACTAGCAAGAGTGGCCAAACTGAGGGCTGCCGTGAATCTCTGAGGCGAGCAAATCTGCCAATAAGCACAGGACCCACCAAGGCAGAGGAGGAACTTTGTCACAGTTACCCATAGGCAAGTTATTTATATATTTAAGGTACTCTATAGAGAGTCATTGATTACGATGTTGCTTTTAAGTGTCTGCTGAAGTAAGAGACCATAGTTGCAAAAGATTTTACTTCCCTTCAATTTGAAGCCATCCTAGTCACAAATACATCATATTCTGCTACGATTCATGAACAAAAGCAAACCCTTCTCTAATATTGCTTCTGAAGCAGATGTATGAAAACTATACAAGACCTAGGGCTATCAAGACTGCTTAATGTTGTTTTAATGTGACTGCCTATTCACAGGATGCAGAGATACAAAGATGGTGCCACTTCTACATATGCGCTTTTCTTAATGTCTTTGCAACTGCCACACTACACAGCTAAGACACTGCAGATGGAGAGGTAGCTATGGCTCTTTAGATTGTCCAACACTTTACATTATAAAACTGCATCTTCAGTTGCTTATAAATTTACCAAACTAACTATTAAGGATGACATTTTCCATGTCAGATGACTGCCTTGGGCTGAATTTTTGTTAAAGTTTAAGATAAAATATTTCACCCATTTCTGAGAATGAGGTTAGTGGGAAATAATTGTTTGCCAATGTGGAAAAATTCTTATAGCTGCTTTTATTGAGAAACTCTAGTGTCCCCATGCTTTGGAAGAGGGATTTAAGATTAGGCAGGGAGAGATGCCCTGGTGTCAGGAATGTGATTTTCACCATTCCTGTGAAAATCCACCCAAATTTGGCCACGGTATAAGCCTCTAAATATAACAGCCCACATATGCTAAGTAGAGGCTTGTTAGAGTTTGGAGTTTGGCAGCATTAAGAAGATTCTGTCTGCACTGAGCATACTCCATTCCTATACAGCTCCTATACTCTAACCACACCGAGCATGCCCCATCATCACAGAATGATTGCGTATCCTCTATCCCAGGGCTTTAGAGACCGAGCAGGACTTTCCCTGCAATTGCTTCTCCTGGCAGCCATAGTGGCACCAGACCTAAAAGGTGAAAAACTGTCTCTCCTGTGCTCTCAATGCTCCTCTTGCAGATCAGGCAGCATGGAGAAGGAGGATGTTGTCTGACTCAAATGCAGAGGGTTGAAAAGCAATATGGGTAAAGAGGCAGGAGCTTGGGTAGAGGGGAAAATAGGAGCAGGCATGGGGGTAGGTGTAGGAAAGTTATAACACATGATTCTCCAGAACCTGGAATTGAACTCAGGAGTCCTGAACTCATCATTGCTCTGCTCTCAGGAAACTCTCTAGTAGCTGGTCAACATAGAAGATAAGTCTATTATTTCTACCACATACCTACATTAGTTCAAGTACTAGAAGTTTGTGTTGTGGATCGAATGGTCTGAACCCTGCGATAACCTGTAAGGAGGTTAGCATAGTTCACATCATGCAATAATTTTTTTTCTTTTCAGTTTGCTTTTGAAAAGAACTTTGGAAATTAATTTTTTCTAAAACCACTTTAAAAGAATGTTAAGGTTGCAAAGTCAAGCACTCAAAAGTTAAGAAGAGCCAAGTCAATCTTAATTCATCCTCGTTTTGCATGTGCTTTGTGACACAGTCTTTAATTGCATGATCTCCAGCTATTTTTTCCACAGGATGCCTGCTTCATTCATTGCACAGAACGGGCCATGCTCTGGGAATGAATCAGGGAAGTATAGTGAGAGAGACTGTTGCCTGTAAGACCCTGCCTCAGTAGTCATAAAAGTTGGAATGTGTGTAATATTTGAAGTACTGAGGATGGGTGGGCATAGGTCCGCACAAAACTAAAGGCCCTCCCCCTCACTTGAGGGGGAGGAACCATTGGACCCAAGGATCAATTGAGTATGGGGGTTGGAATGTGTGTAACAAATGAGGCAGAGGATTGCAGAAGCAGAAAGGAAGGTTTCATGGTAAATGTATTCAGTGCTGCCCTGGAAAATTGGATTCTATCCCAGCCTCTGCCACATGTTATACTAGGCAACCACTTAAACAAAACATTTCACAGGTGGCCACTATCTGTATTCCATGTTTTCTGGGTGCCTAATCTGAGACTTCTGCAAGCAGATTGGCAGAAGTACTGAGTGCTCACGAATGCAACGGAAGTCACTTGGAGTTGTGCTTGAATATATAAAGTGCTCTGAAAAATCAGGCATTAGGTGTCTCAAATTGAGTACCCAAAATTTAGCAGACTCTTTTGATAATTTTGGCCTTAATTTCTTGCAAGGGCAATCTTAATTCTGTTATTTCCTAACTGTTGAACGCTTGATTTTTTCAGTCTTAACATTCTTTTAAAATAGTTGCTTTGAGGGGGGTGGGTTGTACGTAACTAACCATATGTAGAGACTGAGAGTCAAATTCAGCTGTGATAGTAGAGGCAATGCTATTGACTCCAACTGCATTGAGACAGTTTATGCCAAGAGTGAATTTAGCCCTGTATTGTTAGAGTTGAATCTGGTAAAAGTTGATTTTTATCCACTCCCTGTTATTCTTAGTCTAGTTAAACACAATTTCTGCCTGAATTACACATCTCCTTGATAAGCCTGAACAGATGCATTTCCCCAGCTTCGTCCAGTGATCTGTTTTTGCTATTCCCACATCCACTAAAAATGTGGGATGCTCACCTTCATCATTACTTTTCTTCATCATTACCAGATCCTTGAACAGAGAACCATAATGGAACATACCTGGAAGACTGAGCTCGTACAGCAGACCTGAAACGGTTCAATTTAAAACTATCATCTAGCTCCCAACCATTCTTCACTTTTCCGTCTGGCCTGCCTTTGTAGCCAACTATGATGTAAATTAATGCTAGTAATTAAAATAACTTCTAGCCTGTTTCCTGGGCATCAAAATGATACTTCTCACCAGGAAATGACAGGATTCAATTCAAGGTTTTAGTCCTCTTTGTAATAAAGGTGTGACATCCAGGAGTGCTGGTAAGAGACTAAAAATTAACTGGTCAAATAATATCAAAGGTTATGCGCCTATTATATGGCTATACACCAGGTATATGGCAGGGATCGAGCCCTTAAAAATGAAGATAAAATATAATATCTCCCAAATACAACAACCACAAACTAATATAGAGACAAGGTGGATGAGGTAATACCTTTTATTGGACCAAATTCTGTTGGTGAGAGAGAGAAGCTTTTGAGCTTACTCGGAGCTCTTCTTCAACTCTGGGAAATGTGAGCTGATAGTAATATGAACAAAATCATATTTTGTTTGGAATTATTTAAATTCCACTGAGGTGAACTGTGGTCCATTGTCTATCACTAGTTAGGGTGACCATACGTCCCATTTTGGCTGGGATGGGCCCCTTTTTAAGCCCTGTCCCGGTTGTCCTGACTTTTTTGGCAAAACTGGGCATTTGTCCTATTTGCTCTTACCAATTGATCATCAGCTGGCAACAGCAAACTGGACAAATGCAGGGTGTGGAGGAATGTTCGGTGGGGCAAGCTGGCAAAGCCAGCCATACACTACAGGGCTTGGGTGAAGGGCAACACCAGCTCCGCACAGGGTGGTCCTCAGGTGACTGGTGGCAATGCCAGCCCTCCATGGGGGGGGAGGGGCAGGAGGTGTGGGAGGAGGGCTAGACCTGTGTGGTGTCCCATTTTCACTTTGAAAAATATGGTCACCGTATCACTGGTTGTTCTGGAATAATGAAATGAGCAAAAGTGCACTTCAGTTTCTCAATAACACTGCAAGATGTTATCTCTTTCAACTGCATTATTTCTGTATATGTGAGAAAATACTCCACTGCAATCAGGTAATTATGTCCTCTAAATTTGCATAAATCTGTACCTCTTTTTCCAAGATCTGTCTGGCAAAGGTGTGCATATGCTATATGGTTCCGCATTGTCTCGAGTTTATTTGCATTGGATCTCTCTTCAGAAGTCCAGTATCTCCAAATTCTCCATCAAGTTCTTCCATCTTTCTCACACTGCAGCTGAGAAACGTGTTGGCCTTTGATCCTTTGATCACATGCACTCTATATGCAAAGCTAAAGCTTTTGTCTCTGTAAATTTGTTTCTGTGGTGAACTGCCCATGGAGTTCAGAATACCTCCAGGGCTAGTCAAGGCTGTGTCAGGTGATTTCAGTTCTGGAGTGGTTGAAGGTAATTGTAAGTCCCTTCTGAGATGATGGTCACATCTGTTCCTGAGTCAATTTTAAAGTCAATAGTCCTGCCATGAATATTCAGTTTCACTCTCCACGCAGACTCAGTGTCATCACACATGATAGATCCCAGAAACAATGTTTTTTTTATTGTAATATCAGTCAACTCCCTGACTGCTTCGGTGTGTCAGACAACTGCAAAATGTCCATATTTTCTCCATTTATTACATATTTCACTTTTAGCTGGATACATGTCTTGAGCTATGACTTTTTGCACTTCTTGTGCATTTAGTCAGAAATGCTTTGTAGTTAGCTTGGGATTCCTTCATAGCCTCGGGGCTTTTATGGTAATGACTTTTAGCAATCATGTTGTTTCTGTGTACAGCTTCTAAGTTAGTTTCAGGTTTTTCAAGTTGCTCCTTACTTTTGTTCTATTGTTGGACTAGATCAGATTGTTTTATCTGCATAGCTGTGAGTAAATTTGTCGGGTTTTAATTGTAGTTAACCAAATAACCAGCTTGTCTCTAATATTTTCATGTTTTTCAGTCCTAAAATCAGTTTTTAGCCAGTGCATGCGGAGCTCTTATAAAAGATTCATCATTTTCTCCTCGTTCTTGAATTCTCTGGTGCAAACATGCTCTTTCATAAGCCACATTTCTCTGAAGTATAAAGTATGCATCAAACGTAGAACACTTTCATAGTCATCTTTGTAACTGTCTTCAGTATAGCTCAGTGGTTTGAGCATTAGCCTGCTAAACCCAGGGTTGTGAGTTCAATCCTTGAGGGGGACATTTAGGGATCTGGGGCAAAAATTGGGGATTGGTCCTGCATTGAGCAGGGGGTTGGACTAGATGACCTCCTGAGGTCCCTTCCAACCCTGATATTCTATGATTTTAAGGCAAAATATTTAAAGATATGTTCTGCCTGTTTTCCCCATAGGATAAATTAAGGAAGATACCTGAATATCTCCAATTTCCTGGTAGTTTTGTAGCAATGCGAAATCTTACAAAATACTGCTTCCAGCCTGTTTTAAGTTTTCCAGGGCATTGAAGAGTGGCATGTTGATGAGATCAGTCCTGCAACCTTTGTTGCTTTGTTCCTTTGTTCGCAACCTTTGTTGCTGTTTTCCTTCTGTTTCTGCTCTTCTCTGGCACCAGTTAGGATACCTTTACATCTGACATCATGACATCTACCTCTTGTACATGGTAGGTTGCAAGGCTGCTACTAGCAGTTCAGATTCTTGTACCAGATATGAACTAGCTACCAGGCTTTGTTCCCAGAGAGATTCACCAGAGCAGTTCATTATTATAAGACCCTTTAATGCACTGCCAGGAATAGCTGTTGAGAACTTAAGTGAGATTTGTTACACATGGCTCCACCTAGTGGCTGAACAGTTTGGCATTCCATTACAAGAGTATTTTTGCTTAAGAAGCTCATTAGATTTAGGCATGAAAGTATTTCTTTCTGCCCATAAGTCTGTCAATTCTTGGTTTTAATTAAGCATTCTGAGATGGGTTGCAACATTCATGCAGAAGAGGGAGGAACAAGAACAGAACAGGTAATAAAGACTTCTTTGGAATTAGTTCAGTCCACCTCCACAGAGGTCCAATATAATTGTCTGCACGTGCTCCCAGCTGCTTCTGCTCCAACTTTTTCAGGCCAAGCAAAAAGTAGGGGGGTATATTCTGAACCTGGAAGTGTCAAGTGACAGAGGGTTCAGAGCTGCAGAGAGGAGGAGATTTCAGCCTGAGGTTGTACTAAGAGTGTTTCATAGATGGTAGGGGTGGAGTTCGAAGGAGCTTATAGAGATATGGGAGGTTTTTGATATTTTCAGGTTGAGTTTGGGAGGAGGGTGGATTGGGTTGGCAAAATTGAGTGCAGAAAGAATGGAGTTAATTGTACAAGAATTTGTGGTAGGATATGAGCTAGATTGGAAATGGAGAGTGTGGGACTAGTAGATAACAGTGAAAGAATACAGTGGTACACAGATAAAAACTGTTTTCTTCCACTGTGCCCTTTCTATAAGGGTCACAGTTTTTTCTTCCACTCCCCATTTCAGAATGAAAATGTTTTTCTTCCTCCTTCCCCACCAGCCTCCCTTACCCCTCACCACACCACTTTCCTGAGACAGCCCTGAACACAACGTCCCAGGTTTTCTTTAAGTATGTAATCAGCTGGTAGGTGGAGAGAAGAAGGTTTCAGATTGTTACCTGCAGCCACACCACTTATTTGACATCAGTTGCCACTGGACCCACTAAACATTTTAACCTGATGAGCCAACCATATTGTGAGATAATTCCCAGAATGATCTTTCCAGGAGGAGGTAGCTCTTTAAAGAGTGACTTCCCAGCACTAGCCAATCCACCTGTTTCATTGTTCTGATCTTATTTACAGAAGTAATTTTTCAGGCCCTTTTTCATCTCCATAATTTCTGCTCTTTGTTTCACTGGTGTTAAATCAATCTCAGTGGAAGTTCTTCCAATTTACAATGATGTAACTGATACCAATTTTGACATGTCATCTCTTGGGAAAGTACTGGTATCAAAGTACACTGACCTACCAGAACACTGCTATTCAGGCATCTATGCAGCCTTATCAGTTTGGCTTTTATCTAGTGTAAACAATGGTCCAGATCATCCCTGAAATCCATATTACATATCCACATTACTGTATTTCTTTCTCTTTCATGTCAGCTCCATGCATTCCTTCTTCACAAACCCATCTTTCCCTGTCACGGCAATGGCAAGGAGGGCACAGACAGGTTGAAACATATGTCCCTGGTCTCCCATGGATCCCCTGGTGTCTACTAGGTTTCAGGGCAGGCCCCACAATCTTTTCCATTGGGAGGGAAACGGCCCTCTCCCCCCTCAGTTCGGCAGAGGAAGAAATCCTGACATTTCCTCCCCCAGAGCCACAGCAGGTATAATCTGGCCTACTATTCTTTAAAACAGATATTTCCCCCACAATGAATAAGCCATAGGGTTTAACTCCCTAAAATAGCCTCTGAAGAAAGTGCAGTATGTTTTGATACAGTTTGCTTTCACGTGAGCAATTTTTGTGACTCATATGTCGTCATCAATATGCCTTCTGTATAGGCTGTCGAAAATACCATTGAGCCTTTATTTGTATTTGAATCACGTTTACCAAATGTTGAAATACCATATGATACTGAGGAGACTTGGAGGGAGTGGGGGACGCAGACATTTTTTCCATATCCAGGAAGAGAGCCCATCTATGTGCTCGATTACTATGAAAAGTCAATGTGAAAGGCAAATAACAATTCCTGACAAACCCACCTCCTGTCTCTCTGTTTGCATCCTTCTTAAACATCACCTCTCCTCTCCATCAGGACTGACACTCAGATACCAGATGGCAGCATCAAGATTGTAGCACGCTTTACTGTCTGCCCTTTACTGTCTGGTAAAAGTGTTGACATTTCTGCCTGCAATGAGAACTGAAAACATTACAAAATATATGAAACATGAACAGTCAGTGTCTAAAATGTTGTTTACACAATTGCTAATGTGCTTCGACTTCAATAGAATGCTTGCTAGTTCTGCAGAACTCACAGCTGTGAATGGGACACCTTCTTCAGTTGTTTCTATTACCTGATAAAAACAACCTCACTTTTCTCTCAAAGATTCTACAGTGAGTTCATGGTAACCATAAAGGACACTGTAGTTACTGTAGTGAGTTTGCTGGCAGGAATTCCTGATCAACAAAGCTCTGCGAATGACATCTCTTGGAATGATCTCTAGGAAGCACTGCCTCCTCCTCTAGGAGACGTTGTCATATTAGTCAGGATTAGGGTGGGAGCATGCTTCCCAATTTAAGTGGAAGTGAGAGAAAAGTCCAGTTGTTGTAGCAAATCCCTGATAGTCTTCTCCAGTTATTGGGGGTTTGGTGCTCAGAATTTCAATGTGTTGTGCACGGATGTTTGAAAGCTTATGCTCAAATAAATTGGTTAGTCTCTAAGGTGCCAGAAGTACTCCTTTTCTTTTTGTATACATGCTGCTTCTATCACTTAAAGCAGCACCAATTTATGAGGACAAGTTTCATGGGAGATTTTTGGATGCCTTGCCTGGAATACTGGAAACAGAGGCCTGACCCTGCAATGTGCTGAGCTTCTTCTGGAAAGTGTTGACCAGCCTTAGCTTCCACTGGAGTTGAGTTGGGATGCTTGCAGGAGGTATTCAGTCCCTCATGGCATTGGGCACTAGCCCGTCAAGGATAAACACGGGTATGGAGTTTACCCACTTCTGATTTGGGGAATATGGAATTTAGTTTAGGTTGGTTTATCACTACATCACTGGCACTAGCTGGCTTTCAGTACAGTACTGATGTTTGTGGGGAGCATGCTGGATGGAATGCTTCTTCCTATGTACCCCTGTACTGACTCATGAAGCAGCATCTCTTGTGATTGGGTTTTTAAAACTACTTCTTTTATCATCTCAGTCTTCATGCTGGGCATTTGTGGAAGTGCAGTGAACAAGGAAAACTTGCCTCCAGGTTTGGAACACTCAAAAGTGCAGGAATTTTTGGATCCAAGGTTCTGTCTCTGGCCCATCTCTCGTGCAAATCTGAAAAGGACTAAAAGAATATAGCAAAATATAAAACAATATGCCCCAATAAGAAACATAGAAAGGAATGTATATAACAATATTTGAAATTAATTTCCTAATATAAGGAATTATTTACATAACATGTCACTTGGTTTAATATCAGCCTAATGGAACAGCAAGCAGTTTAGATGGTGGGAACTGTTTGTGGTGTGTTTTTTTTTTTTTTTTTTTTTTACAGTGGATTTAAATTATGAGGCACAGTTTCTGTAAAAAGTAGCCTTCAACAATTTTAAGATTTTTGCTTTTAGTATCTCCATTCTAACTCTGAACAGAAACAATAATGATCAGAAATATGGTCACTAAAACTCATAGTTCTTAGAATACTGAATTGCATCCATATATGTTCTACCTATCTCTGAGGATGATAGTCTCATTCATTAGTGGAAGAGAGAAATCCTCATTTAAATTGATGGGGCTTGAGTACACTGTTACACTGATATGTAATTCTCCTTTATGCTATTAAAATTGTCCCATTATATCTATTCCTACTTATTCTTTAAACTAGTATTTCATTTTACATTTGATTCTCCATTTTGTTCTTTTCTTTGTGAAGTGCTTTCCATTGTAAGCAGGTACAAGCTTTCTATTAATAACTAACATGGACCTTTAATCCCCAACATGGGGAGCAAGAGCAATTAAAAGGGAGCGGGACAACAAAATGTGAGACATAACATACAAATCCCTGGGATTATGAAATAATTAATGTATGCTGCTTAAAGTATTAGAACAGAAGAAGCACACATGTCTGAGAAATGAATACTAGTTTCTGCTTGCAAATCCTATTTTATTATGACAGGCTGTGTTGTCCCAAGATGGAATATTGAAACAAGAATGAATCATCTAATCAAACAGATGAGAGAAATAGTGCAAGGGACAGTATATGAATTTTTTTCTAGGAAGTTGAAGCCTGCCCATGTCTTGCATGATTGGCCAACCATTTCGTTCTAGAAACTAAGCTGATTGGAAACAGTTTTCTCCCTCCCTTCCACTCTGATTGGTATCTAAGCCAACCAGATACCATTCAGGTTTTTAATAGGTACAGCCTGTTCTGTACATTTAAAGGAACATGTACCCTATCCCTACCTTTTATTGTTTTTTTTTCCTTTTACTTTATCCCAGTGAGAAACTGCATTTTTTCTAATACACCAAAAGAATGAAAATAGTAGAGCTTATTTTAAACAAAATATTACATAATTTATTGAGTGCCTCCAAAATTTACCAGGGGCAATATGCTGTACAATACATTGTCTGATTTACCTCAATAAAATTGAACACCAAAGTATTTTAGGAGGGATCTCCCATTTTTTCTCAATGTCATTAAGAATTTGTGGAGAAAGCTGTTTGTTAGATAGACCATGTGGAAAATGACAATCTGCATCTTGTATATACAGAAAAGAATTTAACTTTACCATGAAGAAGTTAATATAATACTTGATACAAAGGGCTGGAGTGAGTATGTTGGGCACAGATGGTTTGTGTCAGTGCATGGTGTTCCTGGATTTTGTTACTGTTCCTTCATATTTCATCTTCTGGGCTGAGTGATAGGGTTAAGGAAACCTATTTTGAAAGAGTTCAAGAATCTGAGCCCTCTTTATTAGTAGTTTGATGACATCTAGCGGTAGTAGGGTATATAGCAAGTTTTATCTCCTAGTGAATTGTAAAAACATGATCACCAAATTAGAAACAATCCTTTTAGTTGTGGGGACAAGACTGAAGAAAAAAAAAAAAACAGAATGGTGGGGACTAGTCTAAACCGAGGACAGCAGCAGTCTCCCCTCCCTTTTCACCTGATGCTAACTGAAACAGGGGATTTGTAGTAATTCTTTAGAATGTAAAGAAACTGATGTCCGTGTACATTATTTCAACATATGACTCCTCTGGTAGTATCCACGGTGGAAGCTGTATTGGAGACCAGGCTCAGGGTTAGAGGACACTGTGATTAAAAAAACCTTATTTACTCTTCAGCCTCCACTGTTGGTAGCACAATGCAGATAACGTGTCCACGTTTTCCAGGTATAAACAAGAACCTAAGCCATGTTACCAACTAAGATAGGTAAGAATTGTACAATGTGATAAGGAATGTTAGGTGCTGACAGGACAAAGCAGGAAATAGGATGCTGTGGATGTGTAATACAGAGGGAGTGCTAACCTCTCTGTTGCCTTCATTAGAATTTATGCAAGGGAGACTCTGAATCAGGCCCAATGAACGCAATAAAGTAAATGAAGGAAACAAGGCTGTGGGAGTTCTTTTTTCTTCCCTCAAAGAATTAGTGTTGAATAAAGGTGCTTTGCTTGAACAGCCCTGTTTTCCACAACACAAACATTTTATTTTTAATAAATATTTATGGGGAGTTGGCGGGGGAGGAGGAGATAATATTTTGTTGATTAAAAAACCCTGTGATTCAATAAATGACATTAAGCTACTGTTTTTTGTGCTTTTCTTTCAATACTATGAATATTTAGTGTGTGTGTGTGCATGCGTGTGTGCGAGACAGGTGGCAGTGGGGTTGCTATGGCAATTACTTGTCACTAATGATAGGAGGGTAATTACTGCAGCAAATTCCCACATAGCTATTCAGCACACAAGTTAGACTACTTCCCCTGTTATATTCCCTCTGTACTTGCAAGATTATCTTTTTCCCCAGCAGACTATTCACCAGATTCTTATCTCACTTATACTGCAGTAAACACCCAATTCTTACACTGATTTACACCAATGTGAATAAGCATCTTTAGTGAACTAAATGAAGTTACACCAATGTAAAATGGATTTAAGTGAGCTCAGAATCGGGCCCTGTGAGAGAAAGGAAAGAAACTGATGTATCAGTGAAAAGTCAGCACAGACTCTATTCATTTATGGCAATGGTGCTCAAACTTTTCCAGTCCCGCCCCTTACCATTAATGGAATCTGTCCAGACCGTCCCTCCATTACACAGCCAAGGCTTCCTCAGCAATGCAACTGGGCTGAAGGCAGATTGAACTGAGGGATTGAACTGAGAATGGGGAAGGAGCTGGGGCTAGGAGCAAAGCTAGTCTCGGGGCAAAGAGTGGATGAGGGCAGAGCTGGTCTGGGGCCAGAGCAGGGGGTAGCGGAGAGGTAGTGATAGCAGAACCGGACCTGGAGACAGAGCAGGACTGGGGGCTGAATCAGATTGGAGGTGAAGCTGGTCTGGGAGCAGATCGGCGCTGTGTGGCGCTCCCTTACTGCACGCTGTCGGGGGCTGGCCAGGGCCGTGCCGCGCGCGCACACACACACACCCCCAAATGTTCCTCGGCACACCCTACACTTTGAAAACCACTGATTTATAGCACAATCCAATCTTCCCCCTTTTTAAAGCTTTCAGAAAATGAAAAACCAGTATGTAGCACATTTCTGAAGTAAGTTCAGTTAAAATTAGTTGTATATTCTCCACCTTCCCTTCCCCTCTGCTTGCTGATCATCAAGATGTTTGCAGCTGGCCAGCAGCTCATCACCTGGTGTAAGTCAGGAGTGGCTCCATTCGCTTAATCTTTAAATTATTTCCATCTCAAAGTGAACCTATCCTTAAAGCATTCCTAGAAGGAATAAGATACAGCTGCAAGTTTTTGTCTGAAATACATCATTAACTTTTTTGGTTTGCGGTATAAAGATGATTAGTCTAGTGGTCTCAAAAACAGTTTCACTGGGCCAGAGTGGTGCTTGGACTAGAGTTTGTTTATTAAGTGTCTTCTTGACCATATTTTTGCCTTTTCCGAGTGAAAATAATAAATCCAGCTGTCTACTCTTGATTGACTGGGGATAAAGTTATCAAGATGCAGTCTGGTCTTGAAGTCCCTTGTGCGTTCTGATAGTCCCTGGTGACAGTGCTGTGTTAATCTGAAGGTATGCACACATACTTTTCTATTTTACCTAGATGAAGCCATGGCCAGGGGGTTCATAACTAAGGCATTTCATAACTAAGCTTTCTGTGCACAAAGGACCACCTATTGTGCTACTGTTAATAAATGATATTTAGTGCCCTCTATCTATCATATCCACCTATTTCTTTAATCTCATTCTTTGAGAAATTTTAAGGTGTCACCTTGAGGTTATTGGTATTAAAGAAAACAAACATCTATTTAACTAAATTCTTACCTGCCCTTCCACCTCTAAGGTACCAAACTCATTTTGTCCATGTGACATCTCTTATTGTTTATCCAGACTTTCTTTTTTTAAGTGTAGAATTATGAAATTTTTATAAATGTTTGCTTCAGTGAATGTAATAAAGCTAAAAGGAAAAAAATTGTGATTAGAATTTGCATAAATTCTTTGACTGTGATTGAGACATCTCAATTCATAACTGAAAGCAGGTCAGTGTTTTGGATAAAAGAAAGCTAAATCAATTTCTCTACTATTGACCTTCCACATTAATTAAAAAAAAATCGTGCTGTAGCAATATGAGTAATTGGGTGTTTAAATAAATTAGAGATTTTCACAGAATTACTTCCCCTTTCTTTATTTATGCCTCAAGTGTGCTTTTTGGAAATAAGAAGGTTGATTTATAATCTTCTTCAGATGTGTGAATCAGTAAATCTTGTGAGTCATTTGCTCCTCACCAACAGCCCTTAAATTCCCAAGGATTTCATAAGAAGCACTTCCCATTATTCTCACTAAAAAGCTGTAGCCTACTGCCAATTAAAATTCAGTGCACAAGGTGTCCGATAACCCTGATAATCAGTAAAAGCATGTCAGAGAGCTAGATGGTTCCTCCTGAATAAATAGAAATCTCAACAAGTAGTTAACTTTCAGTAGGAAGAGACTCATTACTGGGCTGGCTTGCTGCCTTTTCTGTCTGAAATAAATAACATAGGACAAAGCTCAGTCCTGGCATAAGCCGTAGGGAAGGTAGTGGGAGATATGTCAGCTTACGCCAAGGCTGATTTTGGCTCAGAATGCTAATTAATAACCTGTTTCATCAATTTCAGTACACAGGAACATTTAATTTTTCAAAAAAGCAGGGACACTGCTTGTTTTATTGCATCAGCACTTTGACTTCTGGTGAGATGAGTTCACATCCCAAAGGGACTTTAGATCAGCAGGGTAGCTGATTCTAGGGTAAAGAGAGAGAGAAAATGTGCAAACTTGGTGAAGCACACCACAAGCTCCAGCTTGCAAACCACACAAACAGAGATTGCAGCCTGTCCAGCTCACAGGCTCTCACCTAATACAACATGCTATAAGTTGTGAAGAAATGTGTTTAGGTATAAATAGACTCTACTGGCTTCAGGAAGTAAAACTGTTCCCTTAGTTCAGTCACACATTGCTTGCTGGGGAAGCTGAGAGGCCAATGTCCTAGACTCACCAGTGATTTCTTCCTATAAAATGAAAGTAGGGAATAATTGAGTGTATAATATTGTCTATTAGATGGTACATAAAGGCATGCATTGTATGCACATACTGTAGCTGTATAGAAAACATTCAGATTGAGCCTGCTTTTAGCCGGGTGCCTCATACAGTGGTAATTAAGGAGAACAGTTTGATTTTGCTACTATTTGCAGTTCTGCAAGAAAAACAGGGTTTAGGCTATCTTGTGCTGTGCATTGTTGCCATGCTTAATCTTCTTATTCACTAGGAACAATTACAAGTAACACCTATGGGGAATTTAATTGCTTGGCTCCTTTTCCTACAGCAACTGTAATTATGGTGCAGTAGTATTTAAAAAAAACAAAAACAAAAACAAAACAAAAAACCAGGGTGTGGCTCTTTATAGAACACTCTTGACCATTGACTTTTACCAGGCTTTAGCCCTGAGAGTCCCACAGTTGAACCCCAAACCTGGATCTCTCTTGGCAAGAGGCCAAGCTAAATGAAATATTAAAATTATAGGAAAAGCCTTAGCACTTACCTAGCATTTTCCAAGTAAGGATATTGAATGTATTCATCCTCACAACAGCGCTGTGAATTAGCATGACATTTTTTTCCAGATGAAGAAACTAAGCCACAGCAATGGGCTAGATTGTTTCCTTTTGGGGAGGAACCCACAGGAAGGCTCAGAGAAACTAATAAAATCTGTGGGCAAAAGAGGTTGACCTTAGTTTCCAATCTCAGGCAGAAGGGGCTTTGAAGGGGATAGAATGGGCAGAAGGCATGGCCTTTCAAGCCCATGGACCTTGAGAATATATGGGGAATGGAAACAGCAGATCCACAGAAGCAGGAGACATCCATATGGATCAGTGTTTGCTGCCACTGTTTGAGTCCCTCTCTAGCTGCAAAGTAGCAGCTGTGGAGAGGTGGTCTGTGGAAGCTGTGGTTACTGTAAGCAGCATTACTGCCTACATGGAATTCTGTAGTCCCCTGCTTACATCCCTCCCACAAATCCCTAAACCTATGAACTTCTGGTGGAGAAGAGACTGCTTGACCCAGGGGAATGGTAGGATAACGTGATAGACCTGTAGCTTGGCCCCTTTTGAGTCCCCAAAAGAGATCTGTTACATTAGCTTAGAGAAGAGGAGAGATGATCCAGCTTTCATTGGCTTGCCCACGCTCACACAAAGTCTGAAATAGAACCTAGATCTCCTAACTTTCTTATGCACTTTAACCACATTGCTATTTTTGGCAGCTAAATTAAAGCACTGATAGCATACCAGAGATACGTATGTCTACAGTGTCTGTGGTGTTTTTACATGCATCACTTGCAAATTAGCTTTACTTAATTTGTGGGCATTTTGATCTTAGTTATGTTGAGGTAAATGCAGAGTAAAGTCATTGATTTCAATTATCTCCAGCTTTGCACCACTGTTACTGAAATCAGAATCTGGGCGCATGGCAGAGTCCCAGAGGAAAACCAGAGCAGCTGTGAGGTGAAGGCAGAACCCAGAGGGAGGAAGAAATGCAGCTCTCCCAGTAGATCATGGCAGATAGTGGCAGTGGCCAGGGACTGCATCTCCAAGGTCAAGGAGAGCATAGAAAATATACTATATTTTTGTATAGTGACTCCTGGGACCAACAGCAGCTTCTCTGTATCCCCACAGCAGTGCTACCAGCAGCCATTCCCCACTCAGAACCAACCGCAGGGCAGCAAGAACACTGGGAGCCCAGCACTTCTGAGCCGTGCAGTTCCCCTGATAATTTTGAGCCATGGCACGCAACTTCAGAGCCCAGGCAGACAAGAAGAGGCAGAGGGAAGGCGTATAGTCAGCTGTGACTTTCAGCTCCCCCGCACACATACACCCCATGTTCTGTTTGTAGGTTCTTACTGTTGCACTTTAATTTTTGTTTGCGCTGTTGCTTTAATTGAAGGTTTGTTTATAGTTGGTTACTTAGTAGATTGTTTAGTGAAATGCTTTTTACAATATAAAAACATTATTTTTCCATTGTGCAATTAAAACTTTATTTTTGGTTATGTTATTGTTCTTTCATAACAAAAAACACTTACAATCCATCCATTATGAGTCATTATTGCATTTAACTCAGAAAATCCTTTCAATAAAGCTGAAATAATTCATAGGGTTTTACAAAAGCACATAGGGAATGTTCCCCTGCCACCACCCATGCACAGCACTCGCAACGTATCTATCCCAACGCCCCCTCTGCTTCCCCATGAGGGAACAGCCACGCTTGTTCAGTCATGAGATTCAAAATATGAATAATAAGCATCCCTGATAATATTTCCCCAGCTGCTAGCATTTTCTGTGGTAAGCCTTGCTGGCTGCTCAAATCGCCAAGCAAGTAGCTGAACCTCAGCCTCCCACCCATTGTTAAGGCTTCTCCCCTTGCTCTCACATATATTGCACAGAACACAATATGTAATTAGAAGGATCAGAACAATTTTGTTTCCTGCCACTTTCTACCTCTTCTGTCAACAGCCCCATTTGCCTTTCAAAGGGCCAACTGCACATTGGACTACCATTTTGCCACTACTTAGGTAATAGTTAAAATGTCCCTTCAATCCAATCAGCCTCTGTGTGGCTTCATTAACCAGGGCATCAGGGGATAAGCCAGGTCTCCCAGAATAATGAGTCCAACTTCCACACCACTGATATCGATGGTGATCCTAGGGGCAAACAGTCCTTCCCCTTTATTTGAGCATGATGAAGTGAGCTGTAGCTCACGAAAGCTTATGCTCAAATAAATTGGTTAGTCTCTAAGGTGCCACAAGTACTCCTTTTCTTTTTGCGAATATAGACTAACACGGCTGTTACTCTGAAACCAGTCCTTCCCCTGTTAATCTAAATAGAACTGAGCCCCGAGAGATCCTCGCATAATGGACTGTTCCAGACCACCCTGCATTTATGTCTGTAAGCTGCTACAGTGGTCAGCCAGCCTTTGAAGCACCATAACCTCCTTTGTGTTTATAAATTCCGCAGCCTGGCAGAGTGGAGGGGGCAGATGATAGGCACATGGGTTCCATAAACTGCCCAATGCAGTTTGGAAACCCCATGCATGCAAAGCCATCAACAATCTCTTGACCATTACCTAGCTTCACGACCTGGTTAGACAGCATCTTATCAATGGCGTAGCAGATCTGCATGAAAACGTTTCCAACGGTTGATCTCCCCACAACTAACTGGTTGGCTACAGCCCAGTAACGTTCTGGAGCACCAGCCTCCAGATGGCAATGATGACCTGCTTCTCCACAGGTGTGGGGCACCGCGTGTTAGTACGCTGTAACTGGAGCTCTGGGGTCAGTTCTGCACAGATCTCAAAAAAGTTACCCCTCCCCATCTTGAAATTCTCTGACCCCTACTGGTCATCCCTGCTCTGCATAATAATCCTGTCCCAACAATCCATGCAGGTTTTTTGGGCCCATAAATGGTGCTGAGCAATGCAGCTGATCCAGGAACTAGGCCTCTAGTTCCAGCAGTTCAGCACTGTCCTTTTTCTCGCCCTTGTCCTGCTGCCATCATACCAGAGTGTTCTGCGGCTGCTGGAGGAGTTGCTGCTGCTGCTGCCATAGAATATTCTCCTGCTCCCACATCACCCGCTCGGTTCTGTAATGGATGACGTCCTAGTCCGAAGTCATCCAGCTTTGACACTGTAATACAGCCCAAGCAGCCTCTGCATATTTGCACTTGTCACCTTAGCAGCGCGAAGCATTGCTGGGCCCATGCGAGCTGACAGCAATTTGAAAATGGCATGAGCCAACCCACAAAGGAAGCATGGAGTGGAGACAGCAGAAACATGGGATTTTTTTTAAAAATTGAACCTACCTGGCTTCCCACAATTCAAAGCCCAAACAATCCCAGGCTCTATGCTGCTTGGCAGTGAAGCAACAAACCATGGGATATACACACACACACACACATACACCGAGAACACGACTCCTTCGTTCGCAGCAAGCCACCACTGTGTGGTCACACAATGCGAATTGAAACCGGAACGGACATTCCATGTGCGTGCGAGTTGCATGCTGCAAGTTACCTGATGCATACCAAAAACCTTCAGATTAAACCGCTAGTGTTGAAATACCATAAGTGTGCAAGTTCAAGATTGTACCACAAAATTTGCTCTTGCTGCAGAAATAAAAAAACACTAAGTTGCTTTAGTTCCCTCTTCATTTTCATCAAGATGTTGGATGCATTTTCATTGCTTCAGTACCTGGAAACCCTTCAAAACAGATCTTGGTGGGGTTTTTTTTACGAAACTCTCGTCCACATATATGGCCTCCTGGCTGCACAAATAAATAAATGTGTGGAAGTGTGGTACAGATGGAAATCAGGGCCAATATTTTACAGAAAAGAGCAGTGTCTTTCCAAAGTGTGCATGAAATATATCAATAGTGCTGATATTTTGTGAAGTAACCTTCAATCACATGGGAGTTGACTCACTATTCGCCATAGGTTACCTGTTCACTTTCAAAACCTGTTTTGCTCTCCTTTAAACATTGCTCAACATGACCAAATATGTGAGCCATAGATCACAAAAAGTCAACCCACACCTTCAATTTAATTATACAGTACTAGTAATACACATTTAAGATAACTACTAGCTTTTTTCTCTAAAGCCTATCAAATATCAAACAGTTTAGTCATGCCAGAGGAGGCATAATGCCATAATTGCATCTATGAACCTTTGTAACATTTAGACAATGCGCTGCAAAGGTTAAGATGTATAGTACATATCGTTGCAAATCTACTTCTCTGATTAACCTGAGGAATTTTATATAAGAGAGAAAAGTAACTACGACAAATGCATTTTCCTACTATCAGCATCAACGTCTTCTGATATTGTCATCAACAAACTTGACAAGATCTTATTGAAAGATTACATTTTTGAGAGTTTTACATTCTTTGTCACTTTTAAAAAAAAACTCTCACCTACATATTTTTAACCTCTTTCCAAAGTTCCTTATGGAAAAAGCAACAGACCCTGATCCAAAGCCTGTTGAAGTTAATGGGAAAGCGCTCACTGACTTGAATGGGTTGTAGATCAGGCCCCTATGGCACAGAAGTCAATAACATTTTCACAGGGAAAATGTCATTGTTTTCTGAATTAGCTACTCCCTACCACACTGAGTGGCATTAGCAGCAATCAACCCTAAAGTTTCAACAACCCGTACCCATTGCGCAGCCCCTAGAAACTATTAATGCTCCCCTACCTCTTTTTGTTTCCTTTTAAAAAAGAGAATGCCCTCTGAACAACCTGGAAAACCTAAAAAATAAATGGAGACAATAAATTCAAGTGTTTCTCACTGAGGCCTGGTCTATACCTAAAACTTAGGTCAATCTGGTACATCTCTGAGGGGTGTGGAAAATTCACACCTCTCAGAGATATAGTTAAGCTGACCTAAACCATGGTGTAGACACTGCTATGTTGAGAGAAGAATTTTTTTTATCACCCTAATTACCGTCACTCGAGGGTGTGGCTTTACCACAGCAACAGAAAATATCCTTCTGTCACTGTAATAATGCCTGTTGTACACAAAAACATTAGGTCGGCATAACTCCATCATTCAGAGTGTGAAAAATTCACACCCCTGAGTGTCGTAGTTAAGACAACCTAAGTCCCCATGTAGACAGCTCTAGGTTGACATAAGAATTCTTCCATCAGCCTAACTACCAACACTCAGGGAGATGGATTACCTATGCCAATGAGAGAATCCCTCCCATTGGCATAGGTAGTGCCTACACAGAAGCACTAAAGAGGCTCAGCTGTGTTGCTGTAGCATTTTAGGTGTAGACAGGCCCTAAATGTCTACACTAGTGCACTACATGCAGTACCAAGTCAAATGCCTTACAAAGTCTAAGTAGATTACATCAACACTATTACCTTTATTAACTACATTTGTAAACTCATTTTAAAAAAAGTTAGTTTGACAGATTCTGTTTTCTATAAATCCATGTTGATTAGCATATTACTCCCCTTTAATTCGTTATTAATCAAGTCCCATATCAGCCATTCCATTATCATACCCAGGATTGATGTCAGACTGACAGGCCTGTAATTACCCAGGTCAGCCCATTTATCCTTTATAAATATTGGCACAACATTAGCTTTCTTCTAGTCTTCTAGAACTTCCCCAGTGTTCCAATATTTATTGAAAATCAACATTAAAGGTCCAGAGGGTTCCTCAGTCAGGTCTTTTAAACTCTTGGATACAAGCTATCTGGACCTGCTGATTTAACAATGTATAACTTTAGGATCTGCTATTTAACATCTTCCTGAGATACTAGTGGAATGGAAAGAGTGTTATCATATTATATCTGTACATCATCTGTTTTTTACAAATACAAAACAGAATGATTTATTGAACACTACTGCCTTTTCTGCAATGTTATTGATAATTCTACCATTTCTCATCTAATTATGGGCCAATACCAGTGTTAGGATTCATTTTATTCCTAATATACTTTTAAAACTCCTTTAAATTGTCCTTAACTCTGCTGGCTATGGATTTATCCTGGTGTACCTTTGCTTCCCTTGTCAGTTTTCTACAATTCCTAGCTTCTAATTTGTATTCATTACTATCAACATCCCCGTTCTTCCATTTGTTATATATTTTATCTTTAATGACTGCCTTCACTTCCCCTCTTCAGCAGTTCATTTTTTTTAACAAATATGGCCTTCTTCCTTGATTGTGGAATTATGGCTTTTTGGACTTCTAGTAAAGTGTTCTTAAACCATTCCCAATTATCATTCACATTTTTCTGAGGACATTCTTCCTCACAGGTGATTTGGTTCGTAATTGTTTTCAGCTTTGTGAAAGCCCTTTTGAAGCACCAAACAAAAGTATCCAAGTGGGGAGTTATGCTAGAACAGCGGTAGCATTTTAAATTCTCACCCTATCCTATTCCAAAATAGACAAGCCCTTACAACTCTATAGGTATAACTCCTTTGACATCTGTGGAGTTGTTCCTGACCTAACCTGACATGAGAGCAGAATCAGGCCCTTCCTCCTCACCTCACTGCACTTCATAAAATCTATAAGAGAAGTAGAGATGGGCTAGACAATTGCTACTTCACAAATGGAAAGACTTTCTCCCGCCCTGCATTCAGGACTGGCACAGTTAAAATGACTGGGGCTGTGCCTTTTGAGCAGGTTGTTCATAACACAAATGGCAAATCACCTGAGGAAGTCTTGTCTAGTAGTTAGCAGCAAGGACTAGGAATCAGGAGACCTGTGTTCTGGCCCTGTCTGGCAATGTCATCTTGAGCAAGTCACTTAACTGCTCGGTGGCATGACTTCCCCACTTGCAAAATGAGGATAATATTTACCCATGTTTATAAAGTGCTTTGAGATACTGTGTAGGTGAAAAGTAATTATTTTCATTACCCTAATTTTAACCATTGCATCCCAACTTGGTTTACTCCAAATCTGCATATCTAAACACTGTACAACCTTAGACTGTATCCTTCATTTCATGACAGTGAACAGTTAGCAGAGGATGGGAGAGAAGAGATTCTAAACAGTGAATCTCAATGCACTTCTAAGCATGCTTTTCATGTGAAATATTTGCAAATGAAACTCTGTGATGCAGCTTTGAATTCCCACGAGGAGTGCTGTTTTCATTATGTCTTCTGTGTATATACAAGATTCTGCTGTGCTACTTGTATGGCCATTTCCAACAGGGACTTGGGAGAGAAAAAGGATGGAAACTCAGACAGAATTACTAAACTGTAACACAAAGATAATGAACTCTAATGCAGCAGGGCATCAAATTAAAAGGCTGGGGAAGTTGTTAGCCCATGTAAAAATTGAGGGGGGAAGAGCTTTATTCCACACTTTTGAAGCATTCTTCAAAGCACAGGGAGCCTACTAAACCAAGCAGTCCTGTTAATCTTTCTAGAATTCCTCAGTTCAGCTCCACTTACAAAAGAAATCTAGCCTGACATTTTGAAGAGCAATTATTTTTTTATGAAGAGGAAATAACTGAGAACTAGAAAGGCACATTAGAAGCTAGAAGACACACCAATCAGGAAACAGTTTAAGATCCCCATTCAACTCTATTTGTTTTAAAGTTTTCAGACCCACAGAATGCGCCAAATTCTACAACCAGCCAAGTGGCTGGGAGACAGGATACATATTGCCAAATAAGTTTAAATGCAAAACTGAGCCTCTTGTTTCCCAGAGCAATAGAGCGTGATTATAACACTGTCTAGTCTCAAGGAACAGTTAGGCTCTGCTGCTTTTATTCATTCTCCTACCGGAGCCCAAATGTTCCCCTTCTGTGAAAAAACACACAGAGAAGAACAAATCTTTACAAAAACTTAGTGACTCTGAAAGAGACATGGAGTTGGCAAGTTCTCATCTCTGATCAACAGCACTGCCAGCCTCAAGCATTTAAAACACATGAGCTGCTCCCGCCCCCTGCCCAAATTATAAATTGGCTTTAAAATCATAAGGGTTTTTTTTTAATAATACATTTTTGGTTCTTTTTTCTTTCCCTTCTGATTTTTTGACCTTTAGGGTGCATTCAGGTCATGTTTTCTTCACAATCACAGGGGGCTAAAAATGAACTTTAAAAAAAAAGAAAGCTGAGATTTTCACATTCAAATGACTCCAGGAGCTGGGACTTAAAGAAATGCCCCATATTTCACAAGATGTGATTAAAATCATGAGAGTGAGCAGCACTGGGGGTCTATGAATCAGTGCATGTACGGAGCAGGCAAAAGCATGTGTAATAGGAGTCAGTGGATACTGATCCCAGTCATGTGACAAGGATATTACTCTTTTGTAACCCTGACTCGTGTTAAGTGCCTGGGACCAGGAAATAAAGTTCAGGCTCTACCAACATTCCCATGTATCACACCTTTATTTCATGGTTTCAATACATAAGAACGGCCATACTGCGTCAGATCAAAGGTCCATGGAACCCAACATCCTGTTTCCAACAGTGGCCAATGCCAGGTGCCCCAGAGGGAATGAACAGAACAGGTAATCATCAAGTGATCCAGTCACCCATTCTCAGCTTCTGGCAAACAGAGGCTAGGGACACCATCCCTGCCCATCCTGGCTAATAGCCATTGATGGACCTATCCTCCATGAATTTATTTAGTTCTTTTTTGAACCCTGTTATAGTCTTGACCTTCCACAACATCCTCTGGCAAAGAGTTCCACCGGTTGACTGTGTGTTGTGTGAAGAAATACTTCTTTTTGTTTGTTTTAAACCTGCTGCCTATTAATTTCATTTGGTGACCCCTCCTAGTTCTTTTGTTATGAAAAGGAGTAAATAACACTTCCTTATTTACTTTCTCCAGACCAGTTACAATTATTTAGACCTCAATCATATCTCCCCTTAGTCGTCTCTTTTCCAAGCTGAAAAGTCCCAGTTTTATTAATCTCTCCTCATACGGAAACCGTTCCATACACCTAATAATTTTTGTTGCCCTTTTCTATACCTTTTCCAAATTCAATATATCTTTTTTGAGATGGGGCAGTATTCAAGATGTGGGTGTACCATGGATTTATATAGAGGCAATATGATATTTTCTTTCTTCTTATCTAACCCTTTCTTAATGATGCCCAGCATTCTGTTTGCTTTTTTGCCTGCCGCTGCACATTGAGTGGATGTTTTCAGAGAACTATCCACAATGACTTCAAGATCTCTTTCTTGAGTGGTAACAGCTAATTTAGACCCCATCATTTTATATGTATAGTTGGGATTATGTTTTCCAATGTGCATTACTTTGCATTTATCAACATTGAATTTCATCTGCCATTTTGTTGCCCAGCCACCCAGTTTTGAGAGATCCTTTTGTAGCTCTTCTCAGTCAGCCTGGGATTTAACTGTCTTGAGAAGTTTTGTATCATCTTCAAATTTTGCCACCTCACTGTTTATCCCTTTTCCCAGATCATTTATGAATATGACGGATCCCAATACAGACCCCTGGGGACACCACTATTTACTGCTCTCCATTCTGAAAAGTGACCATTTATTCCTACCCTTTGTTTCCTATCTTTTAACCAGTTACCAATCCATAAGAGGACCTTCCCTGTTATCCCATGACAGCTTACCTTGCTTAAAAGCCTTTGGTGAGGGACCTTGTCAAAGGCTTTCTGAAAATTTAAGTACACTATATCCACTGGATCCCCCTTGTCCACACGCTTGTTGACCCCCCCTCAAAGAATTCTAGTAGAGTGGTGAGGCATGATTTCCCTTTACAAAAACCATGTTGACTCTTCCCCAACAAATTATATTAATCTATGTGTTTGATAATTTTGTTCTTTACTACAGTTTAAACCAGTCTGCCCAGTACTGAAGTCAGGCTTACCGGCCTGTAATTGACGGGGTCACCTCTGGAGCCATTTTTAAAAATTGGTGTCACATTAGCTATCCTCCAGTCATTTGGTACAGAAGCTGATTTAAATGACAGGTTACAGACTACAGTTAGTAGTTCTGCAATTTCACATTTGAGTTCCTTCAGAACTCTTAGATGAATACCATCTGGTCCTGGTGACTTATTACTGTTTAGTTTATCAATTTGTTCCAACCTCCTGTAAATGACACCTCAATCTGGGATAGTTCCTCAGATTAGTCACCTAAAAAGAACGGCTTAGGTTTGGGAATCGCCCTCACATCCTCAGCCATGAAGCCTAATGCAAAGAATAAATAGAAAACTAAAGATTTGGCAAAAATGAGCTACCTGACTCCCTTGGTTGGAAAGAAACCTGTCAGAAAATTGAAGGAGGTGAAGGCAGTGCTTACAAATTCTCATCAGAAAAAGTGGCACTGAAGAGAAATCAGGTGGGGTAAAATTCTCTGCTACATATGGCAAGTCCACAGGTATTGGAGAGCTATGATATGTTTGCGTGGGAGTATTAAGGGGACTGCAAACTGCTGGACAAAGTCATTCAGAATATTCAAGAATATTAATTCATTCAGGAATAACAATTGTGTAAATGATATTTTCTTTTCACGTAAACAATATGTTACAGGCCTGTATAATAAAGGAAAGTAATGTGGAATTGAACAGCTAATAGATGTACTAATAAGAGTGAATTATTTGTGGTATAGCTAATAACCTGGTCACAGCTAAGTTAATTTGAAAAATGGGCACAAAATGGACTTGATTTTCCAAAGAACTGTAGGTTACTAGCAGGGCTAGTGAAAATTGTGCTTCCCAAATGAAAGTGCTAATTAGCAAGCGGTGAAAGAAATAAAATACAACTAAGTAAAAATTGCATATCCAATCATAACAACAGAATATGAGCATAAACAAATGGCAGAGACCAGATTTGTTTCTAATAAATTTGAAGGCAATCACAACACAATGCAAAGATTTCCAGCACAAGGGGTATGATGTCAGGCAGGCAGTAAAAGCAACCATTTTGCAAAAAATGTGTTTCTCTCAGCACAAATTACAAAGGCAGACAAAAGCAAAATAAATTAATGAACATGCAGCTGGAAGACAAAGCTTCAATGATGATGATGATCATGCAGAAACAAAGTTCATGTTGGATCTCATAATAAATGTACAAATCAAGATTATACAAGAGATTAGTTTATGACATCAGAAATAAATGAAAAAAATGAACTTCAAAACAGATACTGCAGCTGAATAAAGCACAATCATGCTCAGCATAAAAAAAAGATTAGTGACTACCCAGTGTTAAAATCTATATAATAAGATTCCAGGATTGTCACTCTGTTTGTGTGTCACTCTGAAGCCTAGAATGGCTCTTGAGTCTACATGAAATGATGGAACCAGCTACAAGCTTGGTTGAGAGCTCTTTTTGTTCAGAATGTCGTCAAGTTCAGTCATCACTAGGTTTTGCGGTCTGTTACCATCCAGTTTAAGTTCTCTGTCAATTTTGGCACACATATTTTATACACATGACTTTACAAATTACACCCATGTGACAGCACAGACATTCAGCTACTGTCTGAACATTAAGCTTCTTTCATACACTAAGCACAAAAATTAGTCCATTTAGTAAAGCCATACTGGCATGACTGTATAACAGGAAATACCATTCAGAGTTTGAAATAATGGGACAGGAAATTTCATGTGTGCTTGTGTTGAAGCGCCATCTTCAAACACACGTCATCAAATGAGCTATGATTTGTCTGAAGAACAAGATCAAAAGATATTCTGAACTAACTTGATGAAATGTTTATAGCACATGAAAGTCATAATTTATCATATTGATATAATTCCCCATGTTGCCAGAAATATGTGTTTCATGTAAAATCCCATAACCACTGAGAAAGTAAAAGCTGAACTTCAGTGAATTCTGACACCATCTGAGTTGGTTAACATTATGGTCACCATAATAAAACCAAGCAAGTTAGAATATTTATAGATCAAAAGATTTGACTAAGACCATCAAATGTGAGTGCTACCTTATAAGAACCAGTAGGGACGTCATGTTGAAACTTAAAAATGCAATTGTATTTTTAGTATTTGGGTACAAGGCAAAAGTTTTGGCAGGTCCAAATCAATAGAGAAAGTGCAAAACTCTTCACCTTCAATTTTTCTTTTGATACACATATTTTTAAGCACCTTCCCTTCAAGATTGTCGCAGCTCCTGAAATGTACAAAAGCTTCTTATCTCAGATTGGTGAAGGTGAGGTAGAAGTTATTTCTGATAATCTGATGAAACATTATCAACAGCAAAAAGAAAGTATCAGGGGGTAGCCATATTAGTCTGTATCCACAAAAACAACAAGGAGTCCGGTGGCACCTTAAAGACTAACAGATTTATTTGAGCATAAGCTTTCTTATGCTCAAATAAATCTGTTAGTCTTTAAGGTGCCACCAGACTCCTTATTGTTTTTTTAGCAAAAAGAAAGACTGCGTAATGTTCTGCAGTATGCGAAAGAGAAGAAACTGATATTGAACAAGAAAAAAATGCCAGATTAGGCTGTATCAGATGTGTTATGTAGGACAAATAATCAATGATAAAGGAATTTGAATGGACCAAATTAAAATGGAGACAATCTTCCAAGAAGGCCTTAAAGAGATGCATAGATATGTTGACGTCTAAACAAATTCATCTTTAATTTGTCACAATAAAATGCTCCACTCAGAATGATGCTTGTGGTAATATCATGGAGTGATTGGCAAGAAAAAATATTTTGGAAATGTAAAAAGTTGCCAGAGAAACTCCTATACTGAAATATTTCAAGATTAATGAAGAGCTGTAACAAGTGATGCAAACTCATATATAATATGATAGCCCAATGACTGAAGTTTATAAAGATGACAAAACACAACAGAACAATGCTCAGAATGAAATTTATTCTTTTTTATTAATTGTGAGTGGTTCTATGAATATTTATGGGCAGAAAATCAGTCAAGATAGCTACAGATGATAAACTGTTAAAAGCCATATTACAGAAACCATGGTGCAGTATACTGCCTACACTTTAGAAAATGATAATGTAATACAGGTTTGGTATGGATTTTCTTATTGTGGCCATGCTTTCAAAATGACCTATAAACACTGAAGCAAAGAGCTTCGGGAAGAGACCTTTGGAATAAAACACAACATTTCTGAAACAAAAAACAAAACATAAGATGTTTCAAAGCGAAACATAAGATGAGTCAACCTTACAAAAGCATAAGAGAGTAATTGTAGATGGGTGGTCAACAGAAAAACCCCAGGTGCCTCCAAGCATAAAAACTTGTAGGGATGAAACTGTAGAGAAGAAATTGCTGCTTACGGGGGGAGATGGGGAGGAATTCTGTATAAAGGACATGGTAACATTACACCACACAGGATGGAGACAAACACTAAGCATAATCCATAGTGCCCATCTGAGTATTGATCAGTATAAGAATAGAGTCCGAAGTGTCCTATTCTGGCCAGGCACACATGTTGCTATTAAAGATAAGAGGATAGATTCTGTCTGGCACCTCACAGTTACCCAGCTAGTTAAAAATTATATGGCAGGGAAGTAGTACAGAAACAATACAACGGCAAGATTGCCAAACAATTACCCTCATTGCTGTGGAGAGAGAACATTACATTAAATGGAGAGTGGCTCAGAATCCCCCAAGACTAGACCATCCACACCCTGGTTATAACTGTAACCACTCCAGAGGCTCAGTCCTGCAGGAGGAACAGAAGACATCTAAACAAAACCAAGGCCGACTCACCAGCTCTCTTCTCCTGAATGCTACTGACAGTGCTTGTAAACTTACAAAACGACAAATGCTCACACAGCTCCTGACAGTGAAAAACATGAGACGTACCAAACGCAGGCTCTGAGTGGCAGTCCACCTCAGACGATATTAAAAAGGATTGTTTTGGGGACAAAAATTGGTCATGTTATTTGAAAGCCAATGAGATTCAAAGATTAGCCATTACAGACAAATGTCTAATAATACACCGAAGAATCCTTTCATCTATAAGATTATCTGTCCTGACTTCCATTCTAGATGTCTCCTTTTTTGTGTTGATAGTTGGCTTTATTATGTGTTCATTGTTATTTTTAGTTGATCGTATGTTTTGGTTGCCTTTTACTTGGTGGGGTGGGGGAGGAAAATGCAACACTAGCCACAAAGCCAGTGTATACTGATGCCTGCTTTGTAAAGGTCACCTGCAATGAAGATTACAAGACAACAAAACGTACAGGAATTAATGGCTGACTGTCTTTAAAACAATGGATAAGATACAAAAAACAAAATGTTCCTAATGTCTTATATAGCCGCTAAATTCAGAACAATCATTTAAAAATCAAACCTACTTTATGCTTTTGGTCAAAAACAAATTCAATTATCTGAAACCAATGAAATCTTAACTTCACTATTGAATTAACTGAATTTAATCAGAAAAATCATTGTCTACAGTTTTTATGGGACCAAACTTCCTTAGTGTCAGATTTGGTATCCTTTTTGCCACTAATTTCTTATCATTGCAAGGCTGTTTCAAGAAAAATGTTTATAAAACTCTCTTTTTGTTCTGCTAACCCTGCAAGCTAAACATGTTCCATTTATTTTTAAATTAAGTGAAAATTAGCCAGGTGTGTTAGATAAGCTTTCTATACACAGGTCTAAATATTGACAAAAGGAGACGTGTCACTGGAAAAATCATCAGTCTAGCAATTATCACGTTAGCATGTTAGGTGGAAAAAAGATGTGAAACTTCCAAATGTGTCAATACAGATTATTTCATTTCCACCAGCTATCAGCTATACTGTGAACATCAGTGCCTTAATGTATACTCAGCATCAGGTCGGCTCCCGCAAGCAAATACTCTCCTGTGTCACGCAGAGTCACCAGGTCTTGAGTAAAATCATGTATGTCTCTTTGCAATTCTGAGCACTGTATCGGGAAGTCATTTCTTTGTAGGCAGATAGAGGATAGCCAGAGAAACCCTCCTCCACTCTCCCACAAGCCTCTAAACTTCCCACTTCCTGGCCCTGCATATTCAGTAATTTGTCAGCCACAGAATGTACTTTCCCCTTCTCTGTGTATTTTGCTGTCATTCATGTTATCATTTGTTAAGCATAGTTCCATACTTTTTCTCTGCATCTGCACCTTTGTATTGCTTCTGCCAGTCTAGGAATTTTGCATATAGAATAAATCTCTGGAATTAAGTGATTTAAACCAAAGATCAGAATATCCTTCATAATTTTCTCTTAAAAGTTAAATTTCCTTCATAAGCAAACAGCAGTGCACATGGGGGAATTGAATGGAGAATAGGAGAGGAGAATATTTACCCATCCAGGAAAAAACAAGTTATTTTATTTAAAAATGTAAAACGATTTAATTCAGTCTACGCATCCCTCACACACCAGGTTCAACCTTGAAACCCTTCCTCTTGTCAATAATCCTGGTGATTTAGTAGGAGTACAGATGTGAATATGGGTTGCAGGGGTAGATACCTCATTTTGGGCTTGAGCTTAGAGAAAATGTTTGCCACTATGCACCATGAACAGTTCTGAGATAATTGCTTGTAACTTTATTTCTGAGACCGATTGTACTTTCTGTTTTTGATGTGTGTGATGGGGTGTACAAACCCCACAACAGGCAACAAGCGGCTAAGGGATTATTTTGGGCTCAGCCAGCCCCATCCTGTCACACCTGCAGCAAATGTTCCATCTGCTGAAAGAATTAAAAGACAGGGAATTAGCTCATTTGGGTGGCAAAGCTGGAGGTGAGCTGACCTGCAGCCCACAGGCTAGCCACGCAGAGCAGAGGGAAGCCTAAAGGCTCTCACACAGCTGCCCAAAGGAGCCTTCCCTGAGGGAAGGAAGGACTCATCCCAGAGACAATCAGAGAGAGAGAAATATCCCCCTCTCCCCCACTTGTGGACCCTGGACATGGGTAAACCCATCAGAGTTAGGCTCAGAGTTTCCTTCATATTTGATGCCTTGAGCCATAGAACAAACCCACAAATAGATGCTTGAGATGGCTTCCTTAAAAATAAATCTGCACACACTAAATTTGTAATATGCAGTGGAACTTTGAACTGCCCAATTTTAAGAATATTTATAAGAATGTACTAGATTCCTCAATGAAAGAGTTCACAATTAGGTGATTTGTTCTTAACATATCATGCCACAGAAATGTTATATCAAAAATTGTTCATGAGAGAGAAGTGCTTGTGGTCTCCAGCCATAGAAAACCAGAAACACCCACCTGAACTTGCTTGGAAGTTTTGAAATGAAAAACTAGGGGACTATAATTGCAAGTATTCAGAATAATGTTGTTAAACTTAATCCTGCAAAGGTAAGGTTAGAGCTATTTATGTTCAAGCACAAAAAAGGCAACAAGGCTACAGCTGTTGTTACCCTGCTCTTTTGCTGATTACCATTCCAGGACCCCATTATTTTTTCACACTGTATTTGAATTTCTCTTAACCACAAAGAAAAGAGCTGGCAGCCAGAATTAATCTTTATTTTCCCTTTCTCTGTATATTTTGAAATATAAGACTCCTTCCTATTAATCTGCAGTTGTCCAAGATTTTCTGGAGTCATTAGATAGGGTGCTGGATTAGGCTACTGTTCTGATTAGAATTAGGGTAATTGTTAATAAAAAATTTCTCATAGCCAATCTAAATTATGCAAAATGTATGGAAGGGCTTTTGTACAGAATTCTGTATTTGAAGGAAATGTACATTTCTTTTTCTAGTTATTACCTCCACACTTCTTCTATGAGCATAAATCTACAAAGTATCAAAAAAGACAGAGATACCAATTTGGTAAATATAACAACATATAGGTAATTTGGGCCAGATTAAACACTTTGGGCCAGATTATGTTACACAACCTTCCCCCAAGATCAGCCATCTGAAGTGGAGTCCCAGTGGCCCAGTGAGCCCACATCCCCATTCCACTGGAGGGTGTGCCACTGGCCAGCACAGGGCTGAAAATGGGCAGTTCTGGCACTGATTCAGTGCATCTCCCTGAAATTCTCTGCAGATGAAGCACTATAGCAGGGCAGTTACCCCACTCCTGAAAAACAAGGAGAAAAGGTAGGCTGATTGGGAAGGCAGCCACAGCTGGGGCCACGCCCAATTAGGAGACACCTGGCCCTATAAAAGGGCTGTGAGCCAGGAGCTGGGTCAGTCTCTCTCTAGCTTTAGAGAGAGATAGACCTAGCTGCCTGAAGGAGCGCGAGCGCTCAGGTCTGGTGACCTCCCAGGCTGTGGCCTGACAGGAAGGCCTAGAGAGATACTGGGCTGCAGGGAAAGGCAGCAGGTCCAAACCCCCCCCTTGCCAATGATGAGTGGCCATTACACTGCAGTCTGCCCCAGTGAACAGTGTCTAGATGATGACTGGCAGTAGCCACTGAGGCGAGGTGGGCTTAGAGAGTTGGGGGTTGCCTGAAGAGGAGAGATCCAGAGAGTGGGGATACTGCTGGGGCAGAACCCCAGGGTCAGGGGCACTGGGGTCTGGGAGGGACACGAGGGGGCCTGAGGCAGGTGAGCCACCGGCCACCAGAGGGTGCTCCGAGCTGGAATCAAGCTAATTCCCAGGACAACCAGCAGGAGGCGCCACACCGGTGAGTCTCACTGCGCTACAAGCACCCTCACCAGAAGTTACACTGCCCTCCCTTGGCAGAATGCCCAGGAGGCGGATAACAATGCAAACACTACCCACCGTCTGTGAATCCTTTGCTGTTACAACTGGTGTAGTGCATTTTTCACCTCCTTCCGTGCCAGGGGAAGAAATCAAGCCTAGGAACTACTCAAGACAAAACTTAAAATCAGCAATAATGAGATAGCGCTAACTCTCAGAAAGCCTTAGCCTTTCTTTCACCTTATCTTTTTAATCCAGGCAATGTAATGACTCACCTGCTCCAAGAAAATCCAGGCAAGTTATGTAATATGAGGTCACTACAACTCTCTCATGCAATAAAGACAGAAACCCTCAAGCCATACCAAAGCACTGCTTTCCTTACTGGGATACTTCTCACTGTCTGTGTTCTGAAATGTGCCCTCGGAAGAAACTTGCCTTCCTCACCATCCAAGGACTTGTATCCAGTTAGCTTCTTAAACCACTGTGTTATCTGAGTGCCTTCCAGCAATCTGACTGGCATCTGGCTCCATCTCCATTCCTCTCCCCTGCTGTGATGCATAGTGAAGGGATTTCTTCAATGAAAAATGTAATCAAAAACAATGTGAATGATAATTGGGAATCATTTAAGAACACCTTACTTGATGCCCAAAAAGCCACAATCAAGGAAGAATGGTTTTTTAAAAAAAAAAAAAAACAGACTTGATTTAATGGGGAAGTGAAGGCAGCTATAAAAATAATATATAACAAATGGAAGAAAGGGGAAGTAGATAGTAATGAATGTCAGAAATTAAAAATTATTAAGGGAAACAAAGGGACATTGGGAGAAATCTGTGGCTAGTAGAATTAAGGACAGTAAGAAGAAGTTTTTAAAATATATTAAGAACATAAAGAATCCCTGACAATGGTATTGGTCCATTACTAGATGGAAATGGGGAAATTATCAATAATAATGCAGAAAAGGAAGCAATATTCAATAAATATTTCTGTTCTGTATTTGGGGAAAAACAAATGATATATTTTCACATGGTGATCATAACACTCTTTCCATTCCACTAGTGCCTTAGGAGGATGTTAAACAGCAACTACTGAAGTTAGACATTTTTAAATCAGCAGATCCAGATAACTTGCATCCAGAAGTTTTTAAGCAGCTGGCTGAGGAGCTCGCTGGATCACAAATATTGATTTTCAATAAGTCTTGGAGCACTGGGGAAGTTTCAGAAGACTGAAAGAAAGCTAATACTGTGCCAATTTTTAAAAAGGGTAAATAGGTTGATCAGTTAATTATAGGTCTGTCAGCCTGACACTGATTCCGGGTAAGATAATGGAATGGCTGGTATGGGACTGGATTAATAAAGAAATAAAATAGGGTAATATAATTGATACAAATTAACATGGGTTTATGGAAAATAGATCCTATTAAACTAATTTAGTATCTTTTTTAATGAGATTACAAGTTTGGTTGATAAATGTAATAGTGTTGATGTAACATACTTAGACTTCTCTAAGGAATTTAACTTGGTACCTCATGGCTTTTTTTACTATAAAACTAGAATGATATGACATTAACACGGCACACATTAAATGGATTAAAAACTGGCTAACTGATAGATCTCAAAATGTCATTGTAATCTGGAACTCAGATGTGTCCTAGTGGGGTCCCATGGGGATCAGGTTTTGGCCCTATACTATTTAACATTTTTGTCAATGACCTGAAAGAAAATATGAAATCATCACTGATAAAGTTTGCAGATGACACAAAAATTTGGGGGAGTGGTAAATAATTAAAAGAACAGGTCACTGAATCAGAGTGTTCTGGATCGATTAGTGAACTTGGCACAAACAATATGTATTTTAATATGTCTAAATGTAAATGTATACATGTAGGAACAAAGAACGTAGGTCATATTTAGGATGCGGGACTGTATCCTAGGAAGCAGTGGCTCTGAAAAAGATTTGGGGGTCATGATGAACATGAGCTCTCGGTGCAATGCTGTGGCCAAAAGAGCTAATGCAATCCTGGTATACATAAGCAGGGGGATCTTGAGTAGGAGAAGAGAGGTTATTTTACCCAATATTTGTTACTGATGTGACCACTGGTGGAGTGGAATACTGTGTCCTGTTCTGATGCCCACAGTTCAGAAAAAGTGTTGATTAGTTAGAGAGAGTTCAGAGAAGAGCCATAAGAATGATTAAAGAATTAGAAAACATGCCTTATACTGATAGACTCAAAGAGCTCAATCTATTGATTTTAAAAAGGAAGGTTAAGGGGTGACTTGATTACAGTCTATAAGTATCTACCTGGGAAACAAATAATTAACAATGGACTCTTCAATGTAGCAGAGAAAGGTATAATTCAATCCAATGGCTGGAAGTTGAAGCTAGACAAATTCAGACTGGAAATAAGACAATTTTTTAACAGTGAGAGTAATTAATTATTGAAACAATTTACCAAGAATCACAGTGGATTCTCCATCACTGATAATTTTTAAATCAAGGTTGGATGTTTTTCTAAAAGATCTGCTCTAGGAATTATTTTGGGGAAGTTCTATGGCCTGTTTTATACTGGAGGTGAGACTAGATGATCACAATGATCCCTTCTGGCCTTGGAATCTATGAATTTTGCAATACCTGTGGAAGGGACCTTCTCCTTAGCCTTGTTGATGCCAGGAAAATGAACTTGGCTTTTAGTAACAGCCATCTAAACTGGCACTGTAAATAGCAGGACAAGTCCACACTTGAACTGAAACCATTTTTATGACCAGTGCATTGTTGCTTTTTCCAGCTGCTCCATCTTAGGTGGTACTGAGAATTTATGAGGCAATTTTAGAACCTATCAAGGCACTCTGGCAAAGTCCCTCCTCATTCCCTCGCACATCTAAATGAGCAAAGCATAGACGTTATGTACCTTCCCAGGGTCTTGAGCATTTTTATGCCTACTCTCCATTGGGATCACTTGTCATCTTGGCTCCTAAAACAAGGAATGCTAAAAAGTTAGATTTGTTCTGTAGAAAAATGTATTCCATGGCAGGGTTACAGCTTAGAATCACCAACCACCAGGTGGCATGGTTTTAATATCTGGGATGGTATTCTAAAATTTAACAACAATTGCCTGAGGAGGCTAAGTAGGAGTTCGTTTTGCTGGTAAATGAAGAAAAATTGGTGATGAGAATTTCACTTAAGACTGGTTTGGACATGACTAACTCAGCTGCTAGGATTATGGCCTCTGTGCAGGTGCTTGTGGCAACAGTCTTTGGGATTGCCCCAAAAGGTTCAGCAGACTGTGCAGGACCTGACATTTGAAGAGTTATCTATCTTTTCATCTCATATGGATGATAAACTTCACAGTTTAAAGGACTCCAAGGCAACTCTGAGGTCACTGGGCATATGTCCATGAAGCACTTTTGTCCTCAGCTGTCCCACAGATATACCACTTTTGTACTTCACCAAGACCTATCAAGGAAAAAGAGTAGGAGTTATAGATGCAGATGGACTCTTGCTTCTTCTTCAGCACCTCCTGCTCCATCAAAGTACCCTGGGGCTACTACGCAACCATTTTGATGGTTCAGCCAAGGATGCCAGACTAGTCTCCATGATTCCAATTGCTCCTTTCCCTTTTTCACAAACCATCTATCCCATTTCTTTAGTGCTTTGTCCTAAATTAATTTGGACTGATGGGTCTTATGCACTGTGGAAGTGGGATACACCCTTCAGTTTGTTTCTTCCTTTCCTTCCCACCCTTCCTCACTGTCCCTCTTCAGGGTCCACTCTCACAAGGAACTCCTCCTCCAGGAAGTTTGATCTCTCATCTAGGTGGGAGCCATAGCAGAGGTTCAAAAAGCAAATGGCGTTTTATTCCCATTTTTTTCTAATCCCAAAAGCAAATGGAGGTTACATGCTGGTTTTAGACCTATGTCAATTCAACAGATATCTATAAAAGATATAGTTTCATATAGTCATGCTGGCTTCTATTATTCCCTCCCTGGATCCTGGAGACTGGTATGCTGCCCTGGATTTAAAGGATGCCTATTTCCATGTGGCAATTTATCAAGGCCACAGGAAAATATCTTAGATTATCAGTCTCATTACTAGTTCACTGTGCTGCCTTTCAACCTCTCAGCAGCTCTCCAGGATTTTACAAAATGTATGGGAGTGTTAGCTGCCTTCCTAAGAATGTTAGGAGTCCAAGTCTATTCCTACCTAGATGACTAGTTTATGAGAAGCTGTTTCAGGGTTCAGGTACTGTCCAGTGTAACGCTTATCCAGTCAACTTTCAACGTATGGGGACTGTTGATGAACTCAGAAAAATCTATTCTCTCATCAGTTCAGATGATACAATTTATAAGAGCAGTACTGGACTCTAGCCAAGACAAAAATTTCCTTCAAGAGTCAAGATTTCAGACATTTTGATCCATTGTTTTAGATCTCAAGATTTCCCCAATCACAACTGCACAGAATTGTTTGAGGCTTCTGGGATATACGGCTTCATAACATATGTAGTCTGGTATGCCAGATTGCATCTCAGGACTCTACAAGTTTGACTGGCCTCAATATTTTTAACTAAGTCATCACCAACTGAACGCTGTGCTCAGAGTGCCCCTTCACATTTTAGACTCTCTAGGCTGGAGGACAAACCCTGACAAAGTTTGTGGATGAGTTCAATTTGTCTCTCAGCCATTGCTAATGTTAATAATGATGCAACTTCCCTGGGTAGGGGGAGCTCATCTGGTTTCCCTTCAGTTGCAGGGGTTATGGTCTGCAAAGGCCCTTAGGTGGCGTGCCGGGTTTTCTATTCCCTTTTCAAGGGAAAATGCCTGTTCAGTTGTCACTGTGTTGTCTGTGAAATGTTCTATCTTAACAGATAAGGAGGGGGCTGCTCATCCCTGCTCTGACCAGAAGCAATTTGTCTATGGGATTTTAGCATTGCCAACTTGATCAATCTCATAACATAAGAATGGCCATACTGGGTCAGACCAATAGTCCATCTAGTCGCTGCCAGATGTTTCAGAAGGAATTAACAGAACAGGCCAATTACTGAGTGATCCATCCCCTGTCATCCCATCCCAGCTTCTGGCAGTCAGAGTCTTCAGGACATCCAGAGCATGCAGTTGTGTCCTTGACCATCTTGGCTAATAGCCATTGATGAACATATCGTTGATGAACTTATCTAATTCTTTGAATTCGGTTATAGTTTTGGCCTTCATAACATCCACGGGCAATGAGTTCCACAGGTTGACTGGGCATAGTGGTGCTGCTCTTTTGGAATCAAAGTCCAGTTAGCAGATATCTTGTTCTTCTGCTCTCAGATGGATAACCATTCTGTCTCTTCTAATAGAATGTCAATAAGATTTTTGAAAGGCCTGGAAAGATTGTATCAAGATCATGTTCCCCCATGGGACTTAAACTTGGTATTGCTAAAGCTTATGAATCCTCCTTTTGAGCCTGTAGCTACTTGTTCTTTATTGCATCTTTCAATTAAGGTAGCATTTTTGGTGGCCATCACTTCTGTTAGGTGGGCAGGTGAGTTGTGAGCCCTGATATCTGGCCCTCCTTATACTCTTTTCTTTAAAGACAAAGTTTACCTGTGTCCTCATACAAAGTTTGTCTCAAAAGTGGCATCTAACTTTTGTATCAACCAAGTGATTTACCTACCTTCGTTCTTTCTCAAATAAAGAAAAAGAAAGGCTGCACACTCTGGATGTCAGAAGAGTCTTGGCATCCTACCTAGGCAGGAGCAAGCAGTCCCATCTGTCTTTCCAGCTCTTTGAAGCAATTGCAGACAAGATGAAGGTTCTCCCAGTTTCTTAGAGAATATCATCTTGGATAGCTTTGTGTATTCGCTTGTGTTACAATTTGGCTAATGTCATCCCACCAAGCAGAGTGACAGCACATTTGATAAGATCACAAGCTGCTTCTGCAGCCTTCGAGGCTAAAGTTCCCATCCTAAACTTTTGTAAGGTGGCAACTTGGTCTTCAGTGCATACATTTGCTTCCCGTTATGCCATCACTCAGAAAGCTAGAGATTTGGGTGAGTTGTCCATCAGTTCCTTTTCAGATAGGCGGTGGGATTGGAGCCTGTTTTCATGGCTTGTGAGTCACTAAGAGTGGAATGCACACATGCAATCACTTGATGAAGAAAAAGCAGTTGCTAACCTGTTCTGAAATGTTGTACTTCAAGATGAGTTGCACATGTCCATCCCATGACCTGACCTCCTACTCTTGTGCATTGGTGTTTTTCTGGCAAGAAGGAACTAAGGAGGGCCAGTAGAGTAACTGGCAGTTGTGCACATTCCATCACTGATTAACCACAGGTTATTTCCTGTCTTCAGTTTCATTTTATTTTGCTTAAACTTTGGGAAGCAATTAGAGCAGTCACACTGGGCTATACTATGGACTCCACTTACAATGGGTACCACTATTCCAGGCAACCTAAATAAAAAGCTGATTTCCCAAACCAAATCCAGGCTCTGTTATTGAATATACCTTCCAGGCAATATTTCATTGTTTCAAAATGTTTTCCTGATGTCTGCTTTCACTCCATCCCTGCCTCTCAAACTCTCTAGTCCTTCCTTCCTTCCTTTGTTTATCTCTTCAGTTCCTAGTTTCTCTTCACTTTCACTTGCTCTTCCTTCCTACTCCTTCTCCAGTGGATTGGTTAAAATGGACAAATTAGGATTTCGCCAGTTATTGCATTCTAAGTAGCTTGCACTGTGCTCACTTTAGTTTTCCTCAAGTCTCTTCATGTCAGAAAAAGCAGGGGTAACAAGCCCCTCCATCTCCCTCAAGGATCCTGTCCTTGTCATCCTGCTGCACATGTATGATGTAACTTAAATAAAAAATATTGAAAGGTAGCAAAAAATATATGCTGAGACTTCATTAATACACCCCTGAGGACTGAGTCCAGCTTCATGCTGAGTACCTTAATCTCCCATTGATTTAAATGACAGTTCAAGGCACTCAGCATCATGCAAGATTTGGCCTCAAGTCATGGATAGTTTAGGCAACAATTTCCCCATGCTTAAATTTTAAAAGTGGTTGTCATAGCAACTGCCAGACATCACATATGGTATGTCTGCTACCTCTGAGATAACAGCAACTTCTAACAAATTTACTTCACAATATGTTGTGAACCTATGCACATTTTACAATTTTCTAGAGTGCCGTGCAAGGTAATGTTGTTCCCTGACATTAATCCTCAAGTGAATGCTCATTTTATTACTTTCCCTTTCATAGTAGGCAAATATTTTTACTATCCTCTTTGTCTTTTTATTTCCCCTTTTAAAAACCTCCTACCAATAGCTGCACGGTGTGAAAGATTACACCAGGGAAAGAGAAAGCTCTGTCATTGGAAAGGAAAGATGTACATGTGTGTAATAGGGTGACACTGACCTTTTAAGAAGGAAGAGGCCAGTGTACTTTTGACTCATCCACTGTCTCCTAATTGGTTTTAAGCAATGGCATATCATTGGGCCATATCAACAATGAGTCAGGAAAAGGGCCAGGTGAGAGCTGCCTGGATCAGTCTGGAAAAAGCAGGTGAGAGATGTCTGGAAGTAAGAGAAAGGCAGGTGAGAACTTCCACAGACCAGGAACTGGTAGGAGATTCTTGATGGAAGCTGTAGGTGGTTCCTGGAGGAAGCAGGAGAGCAGCAAGAGGGGTTTAACAGGTGACCACGCCAAGCCAGAGAGACAGGGCAGGAGAGCTTGAGAATGATGCAGGCAAGATAGCAACAGAGGGAGTTGTCTCCTGACTTCTAAGCCAGAGAGCTGAAGCCAAGATCCAGAGAGGGCTGAAAGGAGGAGAATCGCTTATCTGTTGATATATTCATGCTGGAGAGCTGGAGCTAGCAGTATAGTGAGAGGGTCAGAGAGAGTGATGGATCCTGTCCTGGTGAGGATGATCTGCTTGCAGAGAGACTGTGGGAATTTCTGCTGGGAAGAGCAGGGTGGCTCTGGAAGAGTTGGGATGTCCTGGCAAAAGGACAGGAGAGGACTGAAGAAGAGCTTGGCTGTGATGGAAGATGCCAGAGCATGGTATGCATTATGTTGATGGACCAGTGGTTGTGATATTTTAAGAACTATATGTAAGCAGAGTCTGAATGAGCTCTCCCCTGACATCTAGTAGTGAGCTGTGGAAAAGGACTTCAGGGGCTGATCTGATTTGCATGGGCACACCCACCATGCCTAGGTGCTCAGCATGATGGGACTGCATGCCCAAATGATCACTCGTGGCTGGTATTGGATCCCCAGTCTCCTTGTTGTTGGGGCAGGCGTAATGAAAGGTTGTTATCCTTGTTGTGTGACTCGAGAGCAGCAGAACTGTACCTGGCATACCCTGATGTGGTGACTTCCCCCTCAACTGAATGGCACTCGCTAGGCAGAGTTCCAAAACCCAATGAGTTGTGAGAGGGTGGGGCTTGGTACTTGTATTTGGTGGTAACTTAAACAGGTGGGACCTGTTTAAGGGCCCTAGACACCAATTACCTTTTCTCTCTCCATGGTATAATAAAAGAGCTAATTTAGACTCAATTGAGAGTCTTATGACACGCTGCAGAGCTGAAATCACTGATACCTAGGTCTAACTATTAGACCTACTGTAGGACAGTGTCTCTATTGCAAGAGACTGCCCAGGGTGCACCAGCAGCGAGGCTCCCCCACTAACAGCTGAAATCACTGAGAGCTGTGTTAAGTGGTAGGCCCTGAAGACTTCTTGGTGATTGGCCAGCAGAGCAGCTGGCAGAGAGGGCCAGAGCAAAGCCCCGCAGAAAAGCCTAGTAATAGCCTGGCGGGGTGGCGAGCGAGTGTCCGAGCAGCGGAGCGTTTAAGGTGCCTCCTTACCCCCACTTCCACCCAGGGTGGGAGGTGAACTCTGCAGATGAACCTCTGAATTCTGGGGCTGCACTGGCCAAGGACAGCAACTGTGAGTGGGGTGCAGAGAAGGGACGGGCGCATTAAAGGGACTTTTGTATGGCCGGACTTAAGAACCTGAGGGGAAAAGGACACTGCCCAACTTGCTTGATTATGTTTATGAAACCGAGTTGCAGTGTTTTCTCAAATTAATGCTGAGGTACTTCCCTTCTTTTATTAAAAGAGTTTCAGACTCTGTGCTTGCGACAGGGGAAGTATTGCCTCTTAGAGGTGCCCAGGGGGTGGTGTCCCAGATCACTGGGTGGGGGCTCGAGTCAGTTTTGTGTTGTATTGGTGAAAAGTAACCCCTAGATACTGAACCCGGCCCTTGTACTGCTGGCTCCACCTGGCAGAAGGTTTACAATATTAACTGGTTCTTAGAAATGGACTATGTTTGGGACTCTTGTTATGAATTATTTGAACTATGTTTTAGTAATAAACTGGCCCCCAGGAGGGAATTAGTGAGTCAAGAAAGCTTCCATGGAGTTACTGGGGCCTCTGAAAGAGGAAAAAGTGAGACAAGTGTGCCTATTCTGTGGAGCCCTGCCCCTTGAGGGAGCTCTAGGTAGGGCTGTCCTGTGACAATGTGTTTCTCTAAGCTTCCTTTCTGGTTTTGAGGAAATGTTACCTTTTTTCATAGTCACACTCCAAAAGGAACAGGCACATGACTGAAAAAAGGAAGGAAGCTCCCACTCTAACCTTCTTTATAAACTAGTGCTGAACATTCAGGTATTAGAGTTATGTCTCATTGCATTATCTGCATTCTTTAATGGTTTGACTCCCATAATTGATCAAACTCCCTGCAACCTCCAACATAAGGAAAAAAATGTATTGCTTGCTTAGGGCTAGAACATGTCTCCAGAATCTGTTGTTCATAAGGAACAATGTGAAGTCCTCAAAGAAACAACTCTTTCTCCACTTACCCCTTGCTCCAGGACCATAATATTTGGCTACTGGCCTTTACCAGCAGTAGATTACTACAATCCTCTATGCCAGTTCATCTGTGCTGGCTGGAAAACTGGAGTGGCAACACCAAGGTTCTGCCCAGTTCCCACCTGTTTGTGGGGCAGTAGTGGGCATACGCCATCTGCCTATCCCTATGCACCTGCAGCCAAGGACTGGGGATGTCACACATGGCTGTATGCAACAGGGAGGAGGGAGGCCTTTTGCCCCTTTACAGTAGTATAGGCTGAGATATTATTAGGCCCGTAGTTACTAGAATTTCAAATGCTGCTCTAGTAATCATTCCTGTGCTCTGTAATTCTCTGTTTTGAGTCTATCACTCTGTCAACCTTCTGTATTGCAATGCAGGTGTCTTCTGAATAAATTTTAAAAAAATAAAGCACAGAACTAAAAACCCACCACAACACTCCACTGCGCACACAATTCTATCCCTGGGGCAAGGATGAGAAAGATATCAATCATGCATGACAGACATTAATCACACTGTTTAATGCTCTACTGGAAGGTGCTCATATACTATAGTGAAGAGGGCAGTATAAGAACCAGAAATAAATATATTTGAAAAGGAACCTTGCATGGATTTCCTTCCCTCAGAGTTCTCCACTGTGGCTATTTCTGTGGGAGGGAGTGCTCCTTCTATAACTGGGATTGGATGTGGGTGTGGGCAGTGGGGGGAACTTTGCAGAGACCATCCAGTGATATTTTGCCCAAAAAAAAAAAAAAAAAAAAAAAGTTGCATGGTTTAATAGAGTAATGTCCAGTGTAGAGACATTTTCAGAATTGCTTGCTGGTGGTTGGAGCTTGGAGTTGGGAGATGAAAGCCAAAGATGGTAGCAGAGAGCAGACCTGACCAAAACTTGGGGGTTTTCATTTGGGAGAAGTTCCAGTATTTCAGATTTTGCTTTTGTTCTCAATTGGAACATGAGCAAAATTGCTGACATTTCTCAGCAAACCAGACATCCTCCAGTTGGGACTTTGGCGAGGGAGGAGATGTGGCTTTCTGCTGCAGAGCTGTCCATCATGGAATGCTGGCAGGTTTTCAATAGAAACATGCCTGTGATTCAGCAAAAGTTTCCTTGAATCTGCACTCGACTTGATAGTACATTGTGCTCCAGCAAACCAGCGTTTCCAACCAGTTCTACTGCAGAGCATTATATCAGTATGGGTGCAGCTCTCAGTAGAAGCTAAGTGGTTGTGCTGGGAAAAATTTTTGCTAATATCAGAGATTGAAGGCAAAGATTTTTGCTAATAACAAACGCTGTTGTTGGTGATGTCCCAGGTGCTAGCTGCTAAATTACCAAGATGGTGAGTTTTGGAGGGAGAAGGGGTCACATATAGGTCTCAAATCCCTGAAGATGCAGAGTGGGCCACACAGAGAGCTCATTTTGGTTTAAATGACTGTTTATTAGAATAGAAAGTTTGGGATGTTTATATACAGTCTTATATTTAATTAATAGTTTTCTGACCTGGAAGATAGTGGGGAAAAAGGCTGAGGATGAGACAGGAGCATGAAAGCAAAAGCAAGTACAGGCCAGAAGGAAGATTTTCTATTGTGAGATTTGATTATTACTTATATGGCCTCCAAGAGGATGCTGGGTGCTCTAGGTATGTACACATATATGTTCCTGTGTCATGAAGGTTACAATATAATTGTGCAATTTACAGGCAAAAAGTGGTGGAGGATGGGATGCTGTATAAGGATTGAGAGTGCGAGAAGGTTAATGTTTATTTGACCACATACCTAACGACCACTTTTTTTTAGTTCATGTTCTTAATCTTTTCTTCCTCACTCTTTGTTTAGTTCTTTAATGCTTGTAAGCCATGAACAAGTTAGGATTTGTTATTTTTTGCTAATACCGGTGATCCAGGTCATCCCATGGAGATCCATCCATACAGCCCCCCTTGCCAAGTGCTGAAGTGAGTGAGGGCCAGCCACATCTGCAGCATCATTCCCTTTTCCCCATCTTCCTTTCTGGAAACCTACAAAGGTTGTTTGGGATCCACTCAAGGAAAATGAGAATGGGGAACCCAGATACAGGATTGGATGGGCAGGTCAGGTGCAGGATTGAACAGACAGATGGATTGTCACATTATTCCTATCCTATGGGAATGGTTGGGGTTCCTCATGAAATTTTGGTCCCCTTACAGAAGGGTAGGATCCAGGGCAGAGGTTAGTATGGGCAACTAATAAAGGCAGCTAATATTGAAATAGTCCAAGTAAGCTGTTAAGTTAATATCACTCTGATGTTAATATTGTGGAGGGGGAAGAATATACTTTACACCTTACAGGAATCATGAGAGATGTGGAGCATGGAGTATCCCATCCATAATTTTACATTTATAACTTCAATCCTGGGCTCATGATATGCAACAACAAATGCCTCTTACTGCCACATGTGTTAGTTTTATGCAAGGCCAACCAGTCCTGAAGATGGCTTTGCCTGGAGCAGAATTGGGAATCCACTTTAATTTTAATGGGACAAATCCTGAAGTTCTTACTCAGGTAACATTCTAACTGAAGCCCATGGGAGCTTGTTGCCAGAGTATAGACATCACCATTTGTCCATTCTCACAGATGAACATGAGTGTAAAAGATCAGGATACCATGACCAGAGAAATACAGACAGCTGTCCATCCTGAGTATAGTTACTTATGGCTAAGGTGGTTTGCCATTGTTAATCTAGTTCTGAGTTGTATTCACTTAACAAATAAGATTTGCCTTTTATGAGTCATTTAGGAGACTGAGTGATTTGGAGATGCTGAAAGGGAAACATTATTATGATGTCCTTTGCCACTTCACAGGATGCCTCCTCAGTAGAGGCCAAAACAAATTTAAGCCTCTAATTGGCTTTTTTCTGGACTGGCCAGCAGGCTGCAGAAACCTGTTTAGGATCCTCCCTTCGTCTTATACCACATGTAATGGGTGCAGGATCAGTAAAACGGGGACAATAGTATTTCCCGACCTCACAGAGGTATTTATAGAAATGTAGGGCTGGCAGGGATCTCAAGAGGTCATCAAGTTCAGCTGCCTGAGCTGAGGCAGAGCCAAGTAAACCTAGAGCATTCCTAACAGGTGTTTGTCTACCCTGTTCTTAAAAACCTCCAATGATGGGAGTCAAAAACCTCCCTTGGAAGCTTATTCCAGAACTTAACTACCATTATAGTTAGAAAGATTTTCCTATTATCTAACCTAAATCTCTCTTGCTGCAGATTAAGCCCATTACTTCTTGTCCTACCTTCAGTAGACATGGAGAACAATTGATCACCATCCTCTTTATAACAGCCCTTAACCATATTTGAAGCTAGTTATCAGGTTCCCCCTCGGTCTTCCTTTCTCAAGACTTAAACATGTCCATCTTTTTTTACCTTTCATCACAAGGCAGGTTTTCTAAACCTTTTATCATTTTTGTTGCTCTCCAGTTTGTCCACATCTCTCCAGAATGCAAGATTCAACTCAGAATCACCACTTTGCTTAACACCACAGCACTTCTGTAAAAGAATAAATGGACACAAGTCAGACATCAGGAAGGGTAACATACAAAAGCCAGTAGGAGAACACTTCAATCTTCCTGGACATTCTCTAACCAATTTGAAAGTAGCCATACATCAACAAAAAACCTTTAAAAACAAACTTCAAAGAGAAACTACAGAGCTACAATTCATTTGCAAATTGAACATCGTTAATTTGGGCTTGAATAGGGACTGGGAGTAGCTCACTCACTACAAAAGCAATTTTCCCTGTGTTGGTATTGACACCTCCTCCTCAATTATTGGGAGTGGACCACATCCACCCAGATTGAATTGGCCCTGTCAGCACTGGTTCTCCACTTGTAGGGTAACTCCCTTCTCTTCATTTGTCAGTATATTTATGCCTGCATATGTAATTTTCACGCCATGCATCTGAAGAAGTGGACTTTTTACCCACGGAAGTTTATGCCCAAATAAATCTGTTAGTCTTTAAGGTGTCACTGGACTCCTCGTTGTTTATATAAAAACCTAAAGTCTTATACAAATAGTTCTGTTTTTCCTGAATTCTTCTGAGCTCCTATGCACATCAGTTGTGACACATTTTGCCTAGTTTTAGTGTTGTCCAATTAACACAAATACAGCTACATTTACCGTAAATAATGTAAAGGCTGTGACAAACTAAAAATGCAGTAAAATCAAAAGTTATGGCTGGTATACTCCATCCTCCACTTCATTTGTTTGATTAGCTTTTTGCACTTCTTCACTGGTAGGTGACTGGGTGATTTCTTCGTATATGGGGATGCTTGGTTAGTTTCTCTAGCACCTGTGGATTGACAATAGAAGGATGTTTGAGTAGCTCAGTAAAGTGCTGCTCCCATCTTTCAGAGATGCCTCACTTGTCCTTGATTAAAGTGGTGTCCCCTGAACTCTTTAATGGAGCTGGTCCTGATTTTGATGGGCCATAAATGGCCTTTAGGGAATCGTACAATATATTTGTGTTTAGTATCAGCATAACGCTCTATTTCTTCTGCTTTTTTCCCCCACCAGTTAGCCTGAAGGACACAGAACCATCTTTGAGCCTTGGCTTGCAGGTACTTGAATTTACCTTTCTTTTATGTTGATTGTGTCATTTTGCCTTGGATTAAGAAATATCAAAAAGAATACAGAAGCCATGCCAGGCCTTTGGACGGCTTTGCCATAGGATATTCAACCAGCATTCCATCAAGCAATCAACAAACTCATGATGATATATAATGCAGCAGTGAGAGCACCCCTCGTGGTTGGCACAAAACGTGGTCTGTTTACCTGCCAAGCTGCACATTAAGCAACTTGAAAAATTTCACATGCGCTGTCTCCACTGTATTTTGAAGGTCTACTGACGAGACGAAGTCTCAAGTGTTGACTTCCTTGAAAGCTCAAAAACAATAAGCATCAAGACAGGTTTCAGAGTAGCAGCCGTGTTAGTCTGTATTCGCAAAAAGAAAAAGAGTACTTGTGGCACCTTAGAGACTAACCAATTTATTGGAGCATGAGCTTTCGTGAGCTACAGCTCACTTCATCAGATGCATACTGCCGATGAAGTGAGCTGTAGCTCACGAAAGCTCATGCTCAAATAAATTGGTTAGTCTCTAAGGTGCCACAAGTACTCCTTTTCAATAAGCATCAAGGCAATGATCATCAAAGCTCAGCTTAAATGGACAGGTCAGTTGTCAGAATGGGTGATGATAGACCCCCGGAAAAAAGTTTAATATGGTGATCTGAAACTTTGTAAAGTGCAGGAGGGGTAGTAAATGAAAACACTTCAAAGACACCCTTAAGCAGAATCTCACCTTGTGAAGCATAAATATAGGTAACTTTGATTGCCATGGACAGATCTGAATGGAGAGCAATTATCAATAAAGGTTGTAAATACTTTGAGGAGGATGTGAAAAAACGATTAAAAAAAGGGCCAAACATCATGACAAGTCTTCAGTGGGAGCCTGCACATTCCTGTGTAATATCTGTGAAGAGCAAGATCATGAACAGATTGGACTATACAGCTATGTGAAATCGTGTGATGACATGACACCATCACTGGATACAGTGGAGAGCCACACATCATCATTCACCATGAACTGAGATCTCTTCAATATCTTGGTATGGTTGAACTAATTAAAAAATACAATATCAGCCTTAACTTGGAATTTCACTGCTTTTGTTGGCTTCACTCTAATATTGACATAGTGTAAAGGTGATGATTATCTTTTCTTTAAAACAATAGCTTCTAGCCAGCCTATAGTTCTGAAAAGCTTTGTAAAATCTGCAAGTCATAGATACACGTTTGAGTGTATGGGCCTCAAGCAATATTTCAAAATATTTCCTAACACATTTTGTGCATTAATGTACTGTGATACTTTGGAGCACTTTTGCCATGTATTTTTAGTATGTATTGGTGCTCATCAGACCCATTTTATAGAGGATAGATTAAGATTATCCGCTTTTTACATGGGGTTCAAATTGAATTGTCCTATTATGATGATCCACAGACCTATTATAAGTTGATTTTTAAGAGTCTGTTTCCCAACTGCATATAATATGGCCTCATTGAAATTTTTGTCTCAACACATCTTCATATTTTGTTGGTGCTCTAAAGACTTATTTAATAGCTTTACAATATTAGGAGCCAGATGAAGAATCTTGGCCATTTAAGTTAGCATAGACCAAGCTTCATATTTTCAAGAACAACTTTTAAACTTTTGGGTTATAGAAATAATGCAACATTTAAACTGCACGCATTTATCAGTCTGATCATCAAATGTGTTAAACTCATGTTGAATCTGAATTATGTCTTTATAATATTACAGCTCAGAACAGTACTTATGTATAAATGTGATTGTTAACCACTTATGTTGGATTAAATAAAACTCTCCCTGCTTAAACTATAGGGTAGACTGTGGAATCCAGGCAGGAATATATAGCTGTATTTTAACTGCCTGAGTCCATATTTTCAAGCTATTTAGGTCATGAGATTCTGCATATTTTCTTGGGAAGATGAAGTGAGCACTCTCTGATGAATTAGTTTGTCATTCTCATTCTGAAAACTCCATTCTGTTTTGTGAATGCTGCTTACGGTGTGAACTGCACTGTGGCTTTCACATTTGTGCTGTAGCTTCCATCTTGAGCTGAAAAACCAAGGAGGTTTCAAGAGAATTTCTTACACCTGGGAGAGGGGCTAACAATGAAAAAGCCACCAACAATCATCAATCTTGACAGTGCTCAATTCAAATGGATCCATCCTAGGATGTGCTGGCTGCACACATAGGGTACCAGTTTTCCCAGCTGGACTATGGAGTGGACTGGAGTTAAGCAACTGATCACTTGATGGGAGAGTTGAAGCTCCTTGGGGGGGGTCATCTGACAGAGGAAACCAGAACTTTAGTTAAGAACTGTATCTTCTCAAGAAAGGGGTCTCTTCCTGGCCATTCATTGGCTGACAGCAGGAAGACTGAGCAGGAGATGTGGGGTGCAGGAGGGTCCTGAAATCCTTAAAGGACACTAACCAAAACCCAAACAGTTCAGAGAGGTGGCAACACTAAAGAGAGGAGTTTTGTGTGTAGGTGTCAGTTATTTTTCCATACATCTGTATATCTCTTGTGCTTTGGCTATGAGTAAAGTGTGTTTACATTAGAAATTCCTTTGCAAAGTCTGTGTGTTGTTTGCTTTAACTGTCACAAAGTCTCCAAAGTGTTAAACTATAACCTGGAGTACCCACAACAGTGGTCCTCAGGAGAGGGTGTGCTTAAGCTAATGGGGAGAATGGAGGTGGGGGAGGACAGCACTGGTCTACATTATGCACACCGCAGGAACCCACTTTCCAAAAAGGAACACCAGCATTGGAGTCTGTATGCTAGGAGTGTGATTGAAAGACCAAACTGAGACAATGTCTGGACACTGGTAAAACCCAGTGGGAATAAAAATAGAGCTGGGTAACCTTTTTCAGTCAAAACTTTTTTTGAGAAAAAGGCAAATTCAGGTCAACTGAAACTTTTTATGAATTCATGTCAAATTCACCAAATTATTTTTATTTGAGGGGAAAAAATGAAAGATCAACCCCCCTCCCCCCAAAAAAAGAATTAAAATGTTTAATTTCAACCTTTTGAAATGAAACATTGAGTTTTTGATCTGAAATGACTTTCTTTTCGAAATTTATTTCAATTTTATTTTTTAAAATGAAAAATAAGGTTTTAAAAGGTGTTAGGATATAGATATTCAGGCCTGTCTGTAAAGGCCTGTACTTTAAGAATTTAGGGGTATTCTTATCACTTGGCTAGTTCTAGAGGTATAAAAGAAAGAATCAAAATCACTGTCTGCTGGTGTAAGGGCCTTCTCTTACTGTGACAGTTTGAGGCCCTGTTCTTAGGCTAAGGCCTTTGGCTAAGCAGCAGAGGCAGCCATAAGCCAGGAAGCGAACAGTCACATCCTCACATTCCAAACTAGTCACATTGAAAGAAGGTGCTATTGGGCTGTTAGGAATACAATCCTGTCCTGATAATTCCTATCACCTCCAGAGAAAGGGAAGTGCCTAGAAAATGTAAAAGGAAACTTAGTTTGATAGCATCCTGTCTGGCAAGAACTCACTTATCAATAGCTGGGATGTGAAATCCTCACTTCTGTATTGTTTTGTCATTAGAGTTCCCACTTTGCTATTGTTTGTCTGTATAATCTCTGTCTGGTTCTGTGATTGTTTCTGTCTGCTGTATAATTAATTTTGCTGGGTGTAATCTAATTAAGGTGGTGGGATATAATTGGTTAGCTAATCATGTTACAATATGTTAGGATTGGTTAGTTAAATTTCAGTAGAATGATTGGTTAAGGTATAGCTAAGAATATTACTATATAAATTAGGGGCAAACAGGAAGTAAGTTGGGATTCGAAAATAAGGAAAAGGAACTTGTATTTAAGCTTGCTGGAAGTTCACCCCAATAAACATCGAATTGTTTGCACCTTCGGACTTCGGGTATTGTTGCTCTCTGTTCATGCGAGAAGGACCAGGGAAGTGGGAGAGTGAAGGAATAAGCTCTCTAACAAAAGGCTCAAATTAAATATTTCATTTTGGGTCAAATGAAACATTTTGTTCAATCCCAAATGATTTTTTTTTTAACTTTTCAGGTCAACCTCAAGAAATTTTGGGGGGCTGTTTGTTTTGTTGTTGTTGTATGGCCAGCAAACCGAAAAACAGTTTTAATCACACAGCTTTACTTAAAAGCATATGAGATCCACGGTTGGGGTCTAATACAGCAGCCTGTTGATTGTCCACAAGGGGTAACTCTGTCAGGGCTATAACACACTGTGATGTAGGGAATATGGAAACCTTGGATAAGCATTAGCAGGTTGTGTTTCCACTGAAGATATTACTTTAAAAAAGAAGCTGACAGAATAACTCCTCCTTTTAACTGAAGGGCACATCATTTATCCAGAAAATACCTGGGGTACATTTGTTGGGATTGGCATTTCTGTCTCTTGCATCATTCTTTTTCTCCCACACTCATTTAAATCTGTTTAATTTGGGATTTATTCTAACTATGCTGTTTCATGAAACAGAAATACCAATAACATTTTTTAAACCCCACTATAGTAAGCTGTTTTAAATGATGCATGTTACTACAGAGTATTAATGACTATGTAAACTTTTTTCCTTCTGAATGGATATAAACAGATATGGAATAACCTCATTTTAGCTTTTTTCACATTATAAATTCACTTTTCTCTCTGCAAAATGTCACTCCCTCTCCAGCAGCTTAATCCCAGGAGGTATGGTAACTGCAATTACTGCATTTAAATATTCCACATATCTGTCAAGACTCAAAAGAATTCTGTGGTGTCAGTTTAAATATAAATATATATATAATTCTAGTTAATAATCATCACTTCAAGTCAGTTTTGAAAACTGTATTACTCACTCAGTATCTGTGTTGTGTTGTGTATGTGTGAAGCTTATGTTGCAATTTTATCTATTGATTTATTGGCTAAAAAACTAGCCATACTGATTCTGCCAAACACAAGTGTCCATGTACAGAGTTTCTCACAGAGGTAAACTTGTCAATATCATTTTTCTCTACTCAGTCAAGAAAAAAATGCCAGAAATTGCTTAACTTTCTATACAGAACTCTAACTGATGTTGGAATTTCTATATAAATACTCTTATTTCAAGCATTTTCTAACAAAACACATTACAAGTTTTTCATTTCTATTTTCTGTCCTTCTAAAGAGACCTTTTATATTTACCCGTGTCCATACAGAATGTCGATACCTTTTTGTTCTTCTTGTGCCTTTTGATGCAAGTGCTACTTCTGTACATTTTGTAATGACACCTTGTAAACTGCCTGAATGACTATGCAATGAAGAACAAGGATTTTAATGGTCCAGCAACTACAACCACAATTTTGATCCAAGATGGGTCATCAGGTTACTGTATTCACCTTTAAGTTAGATGTGTCTATGTACCTATATTTATTTATCCTACTAAATAGCCCTTGCAGTGAAGATAAGTGTAATTATTTTTATAACAATGGAAGATTCAAGATGCTAGAACTAATATCCTTGTGCCCAGCAACCATAACTAGCACCAATGAATAGCACTTCAAGGCTTTTAATCTCCATGACAACCTTCCTTGCATTCTTCCATAAAATACCACTTTGAATGCACACAAACATACTCAGTTATGCACACCTACTATGTGTTCATAAATATCACCTGCACTGCACACCAAAAAACCTGCTATTTAATATCACTGACTTTTCTCTTGCAACATTAATCAATCAATCAGGAATCCAGCTCAAAAGGAATTTCATCTGTATTCTTATGCCTATGGTTCACTGTAGAATAAATAAATGAAAGATGAACAGATACTGAAATTGAAAATTACTTCAACTTTAAATATGGAGAAGGCTACTTCAATGGGTTTTGCTGTGTTACGTAAACTGAAGAATGTCTACCCCCTTCACAGTCCAGTCCCAAGGGGACAAATGTTTTAGAAAACCTGCCTATCCTATCAGAGTTGGCACAAACATAGTGACCTAAAGTTTTGTTGATTTGTGCCTGAATTCTGTCTAGGATCAGGCAAATTAACTGGCAGAAACCCACTTAAATTTTGTCAGCTAGGATCTAATTACATATTGATGTGAATATGGACAACACCTAGTATTGGAAAAGTCATGTCACAAGCTGCTTAAGAATTATTCTAAAATAAAGGTTCACTTAAAGCTAAGTCTAGAATGTCTAGGAAATGGGGCTTCACAGGATCTGCCTATGCAGAACTTGTTGCAGCATAAGGGCCTTAACAGACACTAGTCACCATTTGGCCAGCTGGTGCCCGGTAATGCTACAGTCATGCAATTTCTAATTTATGTTGGTAAGAACCAGTTGGCCAGTACCAGAACCCATAAGGTTCATCAGCCATGAAATCTGCCCTTTGCACCAAAATTTTATTCTAGAAACTAAGTTTTTTTAAAAAATGTCCAGCTCTTCTGGTTGTGCAGAAAACTTTCCAAGCTTGAACTGAAAGCAATCAATATAGTTTTGTCTGCCTAACTCTGCAGACAGCCTTAAACAGTTGCTCTGAGATATGTTAATTTCCCTCTTCATCTAATATGGGATGTTAACTCTGACTCCTTAAAGTGGCAATATTAATGTCAATATTAAATTTCAGTGATGATCATATTAGCATAAGTGTCCAGGCAATGAACTTTCCTGTAATGCAAAACAATCTCTCACACTTTCCCAGGCATCAAAACTCCCACCTGTCCCTAAAACCTCCAACCTTACTCCCCACCCTCCACCCCACTGACACCATTTACAGTACAGTGATGTGTTTTAAACACAAAATTCTGCAGCACATGTAAAATAAGTTGAATTTGCTTAATTACATTATAAAAAGGAATGTTGCATTCATTCTATTGTTCATTTTCAGACTTCATTCAATGAAAGCCCAGATTTCACTGCATTGTTGCTAAGATTTCCTCCCTCAGCCTCACATCCTATTCCTCATGTTATTAGTTCCCCTCATGGAGTAACTCCATTATAATTGGACCAGAAACTCTTATGTATTTAAATAAGATGTTTATGCCTTGCCCATATCTCCAAACCTGGCAAACTCCATATCACTTTCCATTCCACGGTGATTCCAGTCTTGGATGCATCTGATGAAGTGGGTTCTAGCCCACAAAAGCTTATGCCCAAATAAATTTGTTAGTCTCTAAGGTGACACAAGGACTCCTCATTGTTTTTGCTGATACAGACTAACATGGCTACCCCTCTGAAAGCTATTCTTTGTTATTTTACTATTTTTTCTTTATTAATTAAGAAGATGGTGAGTTTGGACTTCATCTGTGCAATGGGGTGTCCACCCCACAAAAGGCCTGAAGATGTTAAATGGCTAAGAGGGCCAGTTAACCACCTAGGTTGCACCTGAAGGAGAAGCCAGAGGGAAAGGGCTAATTAGAGATGAGGCTCAGCTGTACACAAACAGGAGGGGCCTTTATAAAGCCCAGAATCTGAGCATAGATGAGAGTTTCAGAGAGGAAAACTGCAGTTGCTCTTGGGGTGAGAGAAGGTAAGGTAGGGGGTAACCTAGGGATCTAGTAGTAAAATTCTGGATTGTTCAGACCTTAATTGTTTGTTGTAGGGTTCCTAGGCTAGAACCCAGTGTAGAGGGTGGGCCTGAGTTCCTCTCCCAGCCACTGAGCAGTGGTGTCATTATGGGGTAGTGGGTCCTGAAAGATTTTGATGCCCCAGAAGGGGAGGATTATAGTGAGTAGAGCCCCTTGTGACAACCTGGTGTATGGACCCATTTGTACAGCAGGTTGATAAAGGTGGTGGTTTTTGTGATAAGGTATATCCATTATCAATAACCACCTTATTGATAAAAGCTCATTTCACATAGGCTGTATCACAGCCATCAGATGGTAACGCTTTTTGTCACAGCTGGTGCTGGGAAGTGATATAATAATAGGCTTTATGTGGCATTACTAGATCCCTTGATTTGTCAAGAACCTGTAAAAGTGTCCTTTTTTGGGGTGCAACCCAGACCAGTGAAAGGTTGTGTCACTGCCTGCCCTGTACCCCTGGGTGCCTTAAATGCTCTGCTGCTGTGGCTCTCAGCAGCCCAGACACCAATAGCTAGCAGACCAGCATCCAGTTCCCTGAGTGTCTGTGTTCTGTGCACCCCTGGTTCAGCACTCTGACCCCAGCAACCTGCCTGCAACACCACATCGCACCCTAGTCTCCAGTAGGCTTGGTTAGTACTTGCAGGGTAACTCCAGCATACCCCTGACCTAAATTTCCCCAGAACCATCTGTTGTGAAATATCCAACCCACTCCTGGAACTCTCAGAGAATTAATAAGGTTTGCTGTTTCTTTAAAGAGGCCAAAGCACAACTTGCTACTTTAACTGGAAGTAACAATCACTTCAGTTCAAACACGGCACTGGGTTAGTTTAGATTAAAAGTAAAACAAGCTTATTAACAAAAGAGCATGGATTGTCATACTAAACAGAAGGAATTTAAAATAAAATGGGTTACAAACAAATTAAAGTAAAAATATGCTTTCTAGTGGCTAAGACCTAATTTAACATGCTACAGCCTTGGTTCAAGGGAGATTTCTTATGAATCTTTTTCTTTCTAGCTATGGGTGACCTTTTTCTCAGTCAGGGCCTTCCAGGGAAGTACAAGGTGATGGTTTCCTTTCTCTTCCTAGGTGAAAGATCTTTGCCTAAGAAGCTTTCTCACATATACTCAGTTCCCAGAGACTTCAACCTCCTTGGTTGAAGGGCCCAACTTCCTCTGCTTGCAAAAGCTCTGGCCTCTGGTGTCTGTCCAGTGATAGATGTGAAATGGATTCTTTATGTCTTCTAAAACCTACCGTTTTGTTCCCAGATGCAGGGTGGCCTCATGCTGTTCTTCCCTTCCTGTGGATTTCCCATCTCCCTGCTGGTTAATATGTTTTTAGTCACATCTTACTTAATTTTGATGGAGACAAGTAAATAGCTTCCCACCTGTTTAGGCATATACTCTAAAGCATAATATAAGTGAGTAGTCACAATTTCTCATAATAATGCACATATTACTTGATGCACTTTTATAATACAGTAATATTGTATTCAATCAGTTGATTCAATTGCTTATCATTTTGAGGTTCAGACCCCTTGTCTTTATAGCCCAGAGAAGGTTTCTTTCTCCTCCTGGGTTGTAGATGCCATGCCATCTTCTCCCCTGCTTGCTAGCTTTGTTCATCTTATATGCAAATAGCCCTTCATTGTCTGACCAGGCAGAGACAGACAAGCAAATACACATTCCTTTGTCTAGGGCAGACAGTGCTTATGTGTTGCTTGCTAAACACGTTTTAAGAACATAACTCTTGCACATATATTTCTTTATACACATCCCATACATACATCAAGCAAGAATATTAATGATTGGTAATTTATTAGTGGTATCTTACATGACACCTTTTAGATACTATTCCTAACACACTGTTGTAATAATTTGTAAGTATGTCAGGCCTGACAATAGCTGCTGACATGGAGTAGGGGACTACCAATGGACCTGTGTCACAACAAGGAATTATTTCAAAGATCTGATTATTATGCTGTCTTGCAGCTTATCCATAAGAATAAGTATCTTTAAGTGCACCAGTGCTTCACTTTAAGAATCTTTATATGGCTACCTTACTGATGTTTGTTTAAATTGTGCAACTAGCCCTCAATCAGAGATTGATTGATTAATTGATGGTCCTGTAAGTTCCAGCAGGGATTCTAGAAAAAAACAAAGAATTTCCTACTGCTTTTTATTGCATTATATTCCTGTAAAAGAATATATATATATATATATGCATGCTTTCTTTTTGCAGAGTATTGCCTCTGGAGGACAAAAAGTTTTAGGTAAAGATAAAGCTTGAAGCTATAGTTTTTTAAACTATCTATAATTACTTTCAATGTAAAAAAAATCATAAAGAGAATAGCTTTACTGTCATATTTGTACTAGTGGGTGTGAGGAGTGATTTAACTTACAGGTACTGATTATGTAATTGTATTGATACAGGGCACACAGCCTACCCTGCCTACTGAACCATCTAGACTGACAGGAGGAGGTGTGAAAACTCTGCCTGCTTCTATTCTGCCACATACTCCTGGCTTTACAAAGAGAGCTTTTTTCACAGGTGGGGATTAGTGAGCCATTAAATCTCTTGATCACAGCTATGAATGAATAAAGAGGACATGTCAATTCCATGTGGTATAACTTAGAAATTAATTGGGTGGTGAAACCAAGCAGCCCATATGATACACAATATAACTATCAGAGCCTACCTGTGGTTTAAAAACAAAGTTGTAAACATTACAAAATTGCACTGACATACAAGTTACTGATTCTGAAATGTTCCACTTTGTTCATGTTTTACCTCTTTAGGATAGAATTGTTGCATAAACCCATCTATTTATTTAGATGTGAAGAGACACCACAAACTATTATGGTCTTAGCTACATCAGTGTGTATTAAAGTGGATTTTTAAACCTAAAGCCCTGCAGCAATAGTTATTTAAAAGAACATGAATTTAGAGTCTGCAGAATAATTGTGCCTAAGACAATACTTGACCAAACATAATTAGCTGAATTTAGATAAATTATCAACGTGGCTTTCAGCAACCCTGAATAGAAAAATCATACACTTCACTGGGTATAAATAGGTTTGAAACGAACATTTGGAATGTATGAGACTATTTTGTAAGAATAATATACCCAGGATTTTAGACTATAATAAAGTGTAGGCTCTTTGACTCAAGAAAAATCTGTTTCTATTCTGCTTTTATTTGCTGATTTTTTTGGTTAAATTTCTTTTTGCAGATCTAAAAGATGAAGAAAAGCAAAAAAAAAAAAAAAAAGAGATTTAAATAAAGGAAAAGTTATATTCAGTTTTTTACTAGGGATAATTAAAGATAAATGTTATGGTATTGTATTTGTTCAATAGCAATACAAAAACACATTTCTGTCATGTTCACTAATAGACTTTCAAGCTGTATTTTCCTCAACTTTATCTTATTTTTCTGGTATTATTTAAGCTATTAATTGCTCCAAAGAGTGTTGTAGTTTTTATTAAATCTTAAATAAGACCAATCCCAAAATTACATTTTATTTAATTTACAGTAAGAGTAATGTTAGAGTTCTGCTGTATTAAAATGGTCAAAACTGCAGTATAAAATTACTACTTTTAGAACTTAACCGTTGGCCTGGAAACAGGAACATTAAGAATGACTGGATTTTATTATTAATTATTCTTAGAGAAGATGAAACAATAGCATGATGAAGAGCTAATTAAGAAAAATTCAGTGTTGTCAATAGATTTGTCCACTATTTGTGACATTTGCAACATGTTGAAAAGGGAACTCTTTCACCTGGTACAATTTCATTCATTCACTCAGAACTGAACTGGTTTTCTCCTACAAACTCCTAAGCCAAACTAAATCTGAGCTAATAGGGGGAGTGTGTAAAGGGAGCTCCTTCCTTTCCTCTACCGCTCATGCACAAAAGGAAACCATAATATATCTGCAGCATACTGAGTCCGACTCCAACCACTATGACAAGGGTTCAGGGGCTGCATCCCAGATACATGCTGCTGAGCTGGGTCTGGTAGCAGAGGGCTAGAGAACACTGCCCATGAAGAGGACATAGGTCAGGATACACATCACATTGGATGATGGCTTTTGACAGCAATAAGCTTTTTTTTATACCCATTATTACTTCAGACAATGCCCTAGGAGAACAAGCCGGCTTCTCTTCTGGTTAGTGCATCAACAAAACTAAGTTTCAGGCGCAAAATCTTCTATTAAGCGTGATGCGCTAGCTGAAAATGATGCAGCCTGACTTTAAGATCTCAGATGAAGTTTGTAGGGCTTGACGGCATCTTTTTACTTCTATGCTGACCACATTCTATCTCAAAGTTATTGGCAATCATGGAGCCCCATAATTACAAGTTGCTTTCAGACCAGTGTATAACACCCCTTTAAAAATGTATGATTGTGGCTATATTTTTATTTTCATGTTTCACATTGTAATTCCCTGAAGGAAAAATCCTTCAGAATTTAATAAGGATAAAAGCAATAGGATTCTATTGAAACTACTCTTCATTATATTTAAAAATAGGAAGTTGTCATTTTTAGAATTTAGATATAATTGTCTATTCACTATAGAAGTGAATAGAGGATTATATCCCAGATATAGAATTTTATAGGTGTGTTTACAAATTCTGTAGAAATGACAGACTTCCTCTGCCCTGTGCTGATTGGGTGTTTGGTCTAACACTCCACCTACTCATCCCTCACAGTCAGTCTCTCTCTCTCTCTCTCTCTCTCATATCTTCAATCCACACCTGCCCTGCCCCTTTTACCTAAATCTGCCCTGTCCTCCTCACCTTCCTGTCCTTCAATGTCCTTTCTCCCTTCAATTTTCTTTCCATTTAGCTTATCCCATTCTAACTACCCGCCTGCCCTTTGCTTCCACCATATTGTTCACTCTGTTTGTGTAATATATTCCTTCCCCCACTCTGGGATTTGTCTTGTAAATTTAGGCTGTAAACTCTTTGGGGCAGAGATTGTCAGCTACTCTGTGTTTTGTACAGCGACTAGCACAATATGGCCCCACTCTTGGTTGGTTCTTAGGCATTATTGTAATATTTTTAATAGTTTCTATTAAATTGTGTAATTTTTATGAGGGGAAAAAGTTTAATAAAATTGTTAAAATCAAAAGAATAGATGATGTGATCATACAGGAGACAGGTGATTTGTTTAAATGATCACATTCCACTTAACTGCAACAGTGATCATAATCATTTTGCAATTCTGTATAATGTATGTATCTAGAATAATTTAGAAAATCACTAGTGCCATCTAGTGGTAATTATGTATAATTTTCACTTACTTCATGAGCTATATTCCAGGCTTTGGTTCTAATTTGTTACGTTTGAGGAAACAATAATGGATAACAGCAATTAACTGGAGTGATATATGAACAGCTGTTTTATACCTTTTTGATAGCATGAAAAATATGGTTACTTTTAACTATTAAATTTTAATTTTCTATAGACTACATCTCAGAAATAACTGAATTGATCAGGGAGCTGGTAATAAGGAGATGGAGGCTTTCTCCTCGGGCTGGGGTCATTAGTTCAAATCCGGACTAATATGGTATAACTGAAACTCCTTAACATAATGTGTGAAATGAAATGGTGACTCTAGTTCATCACAAAAACCACCCTCACATCTGTCACAAATATCTATAATAGTTGACCGTCTTAAAAGATAACACAAACACCGAGTGGACCAGAGAACTTGAACTACCTATCCCCTCACTTCTAGGATAGGATTGAGTAAAAATGGCAGAGCCATAGAGAGAAACTTGCACTCCTACTGCCCAGGCCCCATCTATCCTGTAGAAAAGAGAGGATTTGTAGCCCTGGGAACTCAAGTCTGTCACCTTTCTCAAGCATTAAATCCACATACAACTATTTTGAGCTATATCCAGGTTTATGCAGACATGCTCACTTGAGGATGCCTCCTGTCCATGAAGTATTATACTGACATGGAATTGTCTCAGTCAATTGTCTGTGCAGGGGTGCTGTACAGGCACTGAAGGGTGAATAGGCAGGTTTTCCCAAGGAAGGAAGAAAATAAGGGAGAGAAACCAAGATGATAGGAATGAGGCAAAGTAAAGACCAAAAGTGTTTTTAATAATGTGGAGTTTGGTGGGTTTTTTTTTTTAACAATGTTTTTAATAACTTTCAGTAGTCTGATAGCTCATTTTTGTTAGTGAACAGGAAAGGTGAGAAGATGGAGGGGGGAGTAACTTGGGGATGACACACACGTACCCAGTAATGTTCCCTCTAATTTTTGACAGGCCGTGTGTGCAAAAAATGTCTTCTGTGCAAATTTTTGTATGCATGGTGTTTTGCCATGTGCGTGGGGTTTAGGATCTGTGTGCACGCATGCACAGCTTAGAGGGAACAGTGGTACCCAGTACTCTCCTCCTGGACCTCTGAGAGGAAGGAGCAAACTCTCTAAAGCACTAGTTGATACACCTCTGCAAGACCCTAGAGTCATGTCAATAATACCCTGTGATCAGCAGTATGAAAAGCTGCTCTTAGTTATAATAGAGTTGGCATGAACACCTTACCTTGGTTCAGAGCTAGAAGGAGATGAGTCATCAATATCACTAGCTGAAATCAGGCTGATAGGGATCAAAACATCTGTGGAAACCAAATCCAGCTTGATTTGGCTCATCACCACTTTATTATTTATTGTATTGCATTAGCACCGAAAAGTCCCAGCTCCATTGTGCTAGATGCTGAACAAAAAGTCTCTGTCTCAAAGAACTCACTATCTTCTGTTACCTAACCTAAAAACTGGAGGTTTGAGACAGGCTGGTAATTGGACAGATTGTTACTGTCCAGAGATGTGTTTTGAGCAAGGACCAACCTGCTGCGGGTTTGTGTGGCTGGAAGCTTTCCAACCTGAAGGAAGATATTGACAGTCCACATCAGTGAGGAGCTCATTTTCTCTCTCCAGGTTTTAATCAGCTGTGAAGGCCACAGGACTATCTCATAAACTTTGCAGATCTAATAGCCTAGACACCCAAAACTGTCCTTGCTTTTCCCAAGGTAAGGCATGTATAAAGTTCACTAGTACAAAATTACTGGACTAGCAGAAAGTCTTCTGCCACTAGCATTCTGTCTTCCTCCCATATCACTTTATTTGTTGAGGTCATCTTTTCCATGGTGGCCTGTGAGCACAATGTGAGGGAGGAGGCATCTAAGTGCCACTATTATCAATGGCTGGATACCAGTTTGTTAAATGTTCCACTAGACCACTGAGAGAGTAACTTAATAGCTGAGTAGGAAATGCCCTCAAAGTATTCTGGAATTTCACAGAATCCCTCTGTCTCAGAGGGAGGACCACTGAAACACTAATCCTCTAGTCTAAAAGAGGATTCGTTATTGCAGATATATAAAGTTACATATCCAGCCTAGAAACCCACTTGTATTGTAATCTACATATTCTGCATTTTGAGAGGAGAAAGTACTTCAGCTATATATCTTCTTTGACCAGTGTCATCACTAATATGTAGATCAGCTTACCATTTATTTTTAATGTGCATTACTATAAACCTATGAAATTCAGAACCTAAAATAGGAGCGATTGTTTCATTGCAACAAGTGATGCAGATAATGTTGTAAGAAACAGTGTTTTGTTTTTGCACACTAAAAAGGCCAGCATTACAGGTTGAAGTTTTTCTGTTTGTTTTCAAGCCACTACCAAGAGCAAGCCCTGAGGCATGTATTCCTGATCCTATAATCTCACGATAACATATCCCCCTCCTGAAATCTGATCCTCATTCTCCAGTTCTACTCATATAACAGAGATCATAGAATGAAAAACTTTGGGAAAAATGCCTAAACTATTTAAGAGCCATTTTGATATGTAGCATTTTTGAGGCTTGTTATAAAATAAGCCTTTGTCTACACTAGCACTTTTGTCTGTATAATTTATGTTGCTCAGGGGTGTGAAAACACCCCTCTGAGCAACATAAGTTTACACTGACAGCAACACTGCTGTGGACAGTTACATAGCTCATTGGGGGTAGTTTAATTATGTAGAAAGGAGAGCACTCTCCAGTTGGCATAGACTAGCTACAGGGGAGATCTTACAGTGGTGCAGCTGCATTGGTACAGCTATGCCGCTGTAAGGTCTCTAGTGTAGACATGGCCTATATCTTAAAATACAAAGCGATTTATTGGTAAGCATTTGAATGTTTGACAAGGATGAATGCAGTATTCCCTCATCTGTGATCCAAAAGAATGTACCTGAGAACCAAAATAAAAATCTCCTGCTATTTTTAACCCTTGTCTATCCAATTTTTGGTGGTGAGGTAATTTGTAATGTGTAGAAGATGTGGGTGACTATGAATTGGGTTTGTGAACTTCTGATCTAAATCTTTGCAATTATATCATTTGTCTCCAACATTTAATGGTATTACATCTCAGCCATCCTATTTACTTATGTCTATTTCATGACCCCAATATAATAAAAGAAGAAATGGAAAATTAGACAGTGAAATACTTGCTTTAATGTTTCTGTAACCACACTCCGGGATGTGGTGTTCTATCCCATCTAGTGGCACCAAGACCACTTAAAGAGAGAGTAATGAGTCTGCTCTACAGTCTTACCTAAGAGGCAATAGGCTTTTAGCTCATGCAGTAGAGGCTCATGCATTTAGCTTCAGAGGTTCCCAGGTTCGATCCTGCCCACCTATGACTGGGGCCTGTCGGCCCTCCATTAACAGCTAAGCTTATGGTTACAATATAACATAGTCATTAATACATTTAAGATTTAAGGGGCAGTTTAGGCATTTGATAGATGGAAATTTAACCCCACCTTCCTGCTTCAGCAGCAATAAGTATTTTATGTTACGGTATGGCTCTTTACGTTTCCAACAAAATATTATAGCAAAGTAAGACCAAAATTTCTTTCTCTGTAGTTACAAACGGGATCATCAGTAGCATATAAAGAAAATTTAGAATCATACTCCTTTATCTTTTGAAATTCTTTCAAGTCATGTAAAAAAAGAGATTGGTTAATGTCTTCCCTGGTCTCCTTCACTGGCAATCTATTATTTTCTACACAAGGCTTATTACTAACAGGAATAATCAGGATTTAGTAACCTTAATTTTATAACTGGAGAAGACAGAGAATTTGATTGTTTTTGAGAGAGTTAGTTCTGCTGCATCTGAAACATTGAGAAGACCATTGATAGTACATTAATAGATTTTTATGTACTTCTTGCTGAACCATAATCCTACTAAATTCTTCACATGTTCTATGTTTAGTTTCAAACATGTGATGGAATACACCCCTGCATTCACTCCCTATGCACTATTGTAATAATCTTTGGACAAGTTATGTCTTGTAAGGTAGCCTTTGAAAAGTCATACTTCGTTGGTCAGTGTTGTCCTGATAAAATGTGTGGCAACTTTGTATAAGAAATCAGAAGATTCCCCTGTATGATGTTATTAACGCATGCTCCAAACCCCACACCTCTGCCCAAGCAGACATCAGAAAATAGGTCTGTCCAAAACAAAGAAATGTGTGTTTAAGTAGTAAGTCATCAAGCCTGAAGGGAAAACAAAGGAAGTTCAAACAGGTGACAAAATCCAGCAGGGAATATTCTTCCACATAGACTCTGTCTCCTGGTTCTCAGCTGGAAATGTTTTTCAAGAGGGGGACTGAGTTATAAAAAAGAGGGACAAACACCACAAAGGACCCCCTCTCTCTCCCTGCCCACCTCATTCTCCACACCTGAGAAGACAACAGGAAACAGCCATAAGTCTCTGGGGGGAGGAGTCCTGACCTGAAAGTTTGGTCAGTAACCTTGCTGGAAGCAGGTGGTAAGGAATTTTGTTTGAATCTAATATAATTTGTTAAGTTAGTCACTAGTAACTGTTTTATCTTTATTTTTCTTGTAACCATTTCTAACTTTTATGCCTCATTACTTATACTCACTTAAAATTTCTCTCTTTGTAGTTAATCAACTGGTTTCATTCTTTTATCTAATCCAAGTTGAAGTGTCTCAGTAAATCTATTTAAGATAATAAGATGATATATTATTTCCTTAAAGGAATAACAGACTTAAAATATTTGTACTACACAGGAGAGGGCTGGGTAGTACATGATATACAGTTCGGGGAAAAATCTGGGACTGGGAGTGTGTTGGGGTGACCCTGCAGTATAAGCAAGGCTGGAGAGAGACATGGTATAAATGGCAAGCGGCACTTACGGAAACACTCAGGGTGTAGCTTGCTGTTTGTGAATGGCGCAGGTGGGATCTACTTCAGTAAGGCACCCCTGGTTGCATAGCCAGGATGAAACAGCCCCCCACTGGTCTGAACTGTATGCTGGCATGTCACAAAGAAGTTCTCCATCAAGTGATTGTGAACATATACATTCCACTGCAGATGTGTATACCCCAACTGCACTCAAGTCAGAGTTTTGCAAGCAATACCACTAGGTCCCTATCATCCTTGTGTGTGGAGCTGAGGGCTTAAAAGGGGCTTGACTGCTGCCTCTCATTGTTCCTTCTGCCATCCATGATGAGAGTTGGAGCTCCCCAATGCTCTTCAGCTTCAGTTATATATATTAGAAACAGATTTTCTCCTTTATACATAGTTATTGTTCACTTTAGTACAATTAGTTAATAGCTGGGGGCGGGGTTGGAATGGGAGGAAGTTGCCATGCAGCAATCCTATGGATTTAAACAATGTGCCACATGCAGGGCTGTTATCCCTGTAACTGATAGACACAAAAATTGCCTAATTTTCTTAGGGACGGGACATCCCTATCCTATCTGTATCTTGTTCCCCATCAGGATGAAGAACCAGAGGGATTTCCACCTTAAAGTTCATCTTCTCAAAAACACAATGTCTACTTCTCCAGAGCCTGACCCTGACCATGAGAGAGTGGAATGTTCCTCCACAGGGAGTACCCCTCCGTGGCATGGATCTGAAGCTGGTTTTGAGTGAGAAACATAGATCTTCTTCCTCTCCTGCTGCCTCCTTGAGGCGTTCATGCACTCCTCATACCACAAAAAGGTGTTTAATAAAGTTCTAAGACCAGTCAAGGTCTGGTTGTCAGTTTCTTAAAAGAAGCTATCCAAGAGTTACTCAACTGAAATGGCAACGTTTCTTATAAACCCACCAACTCACCTTAAGAAACAGCCTTAACACAGGCAAATAATATTAAGAATCTTAAACTGAAATTAAATCCCATATTTCTCTCTGTTGGCCATGATTCATTTATGCTTTGTCTCCAGGAGTACAGAATCTAAATAATCTGGTGTTTAACAGGAGAAACTGTTAATACTTCAAATTATAGTAGCATTTCCATATCCCATTAAAATGATTTTATTTTTGCAATCCCTTGGCAGTACTTTTACAAACATCATCTCACAAAATATGTTGTAAATCTTGTGATAACATCATGTTGCAGAAGTATGTCTGAATTGGAAAGTTGCTTCTTCTTGATGAAGCATTGTGGCTTCTTTGTTGTCTTCTTTGCTTGCTTGGATGAGCTGAGATGAACAGGATGAGCTGAGTTATGAGAGTAGCTATCTCATTTCAGAGATATTTATACTCTTCTCTTTCCATAGACTTACTGAAGGTGGAAGACACACCTCTTTCACGAGCATGGCTGGATCCAAATATCAGACAATGTCATCTTTTCATTGGCTGAACACCTTTATCTGATGGTCTTGGTAGAATCTTCAGCTCATGAACATGCAATCTGCTAATGCATATGCAGCAGGGTTCTAAATCTGCAATGTTAAGGTTATTTGTTCTTTGTGTAGGAGAAGATTCTCAGAACATTTTTTAGAGTTTTAATTCTTTTATTCAGTTCATTTTCTGAGATATTCCTTTAATTCTAAGGTTTAATTGAAGTTGAAATTCTCTTTTCTTGTCTTCTCTTCCTAACAACCTTTGGAGAGGTGGTTCTTGTTTTTCTGAGTTTGGTAAGGGAGTTGCTTAAGCATTGCCAGATAACTAAATATTTCCCAAATTAATATAAATATTTTATACTCCAATGGCTTCTTATATTATCAACCAGTTATCCAAGGTAATTTTATTCCATATTGCTTGATAAAACATCTTACTTCTCACGTAATAATGGTATCACAATTATTATATTAGATGTTTGCATGTAGGTACAAAACATTTGCAAATGAACATCACAAAAGAACCATGTTAAGGGTTTAAGGAAGAAACAAAGGTTTTCACCTTTAAGGGGAAAGATGGGGCCACAACTAGCCAAAACTATTCCCCATTATACGTGTTTTCCTTAAAGTTAAATGAATGAAGACATTAGAGTGCTTATGAAAGAAATCCATTTTAATGAGAAAACTTCCAGAATTCTTTATGTAGATTTAAAACTAAGATTTACTCCTTTGTGGAAAAAAAGGGAGAAGGAGTGGTGAGAGGCTCTTGGCTTAGCTTTTGTGAAACTGATAAACCAGGTACTACAAATCGATTCTCTTTGAGATCACAGAATAAGAATATCTTCACATTCCTTAACCAACAGTTCACAAGATTTCAACCGACAGTAGCTTCACCTACAGTTTGCAGTTAGACTCCTACCAAACACTACATGCAAAGTAAAAACTAACATTTAGACATATCTTCCCAAGGTATCACAAAATCAATTCTAGAGACTATTAAAACAAAATAGAAATTGTACAGGGGCATTCCAGAGTCTGCACAATCAGACTTGGAAGTGATAAACAGAGATTTATAACTTAGTTTTTCTCTTGAAAACTTTCCATGGCCTGTCATTTAATGGAAGAAAGCAGAGATTTCCTAGGAATATCTTGAATTAGAATGAATATTTTATTAAATAAAATAAGCAACCAGAAACATAAATGTGAGCAAGTATTCTCTGTGTATCATCTGTATGAAAGTAACTGTAGATATCTCCTAAAATTTAGTAAAGACAAAAGGAATGATGATAACCTGAAATTATAAAAATGATATTTTATCGCTAACCACTTTTGCATCAATATTGTGATTTATTTCCCACAGCTCCAGATGCATATAAGTATCTACTGGAACCAACTGGCTTGCATTTAATGGAGCTACTGATCAATCTGAAAATTCATGATGTTCAGAGGTACCAGTGAAAAAGCACCATTAAAATCTAGGAACAAAGGAGGAAGAAATGAAAAGCAATTTAGCCTGTGCCCTGTTTGAAAGACCTAGAAATGTGGCAGAGTGGTGCTGCATTCATATAAACACATTATACTTGTGACCCACATGAGAACCTAGTAACGCAAACGTTCAGGCAACATCTGAACTCTCCTTGGTGAAACCACACGGTCACACAGTAGGAGAAATATCATTCCCAAACACTGCTGCTCACGTATCTATTTATTATCTGAACAACCTGTAACAAGAGACCTGATATTGCTATTTTGTGAGGAAATTCCCACTGCCAAGAAGGTGGTGTGTTTGAATTTAGAAGTCGCCCAGCACAGTCAGGAGAAATTTTAGATAAAAAAACTCAAACAAAGATGTAAGAGATAATGGAAGAGAATTAGAAAAAGTTATGTATTGTGATAAACAGCAAGCAGATACTTTTCAAAGAGTGGTGTACAAAGTTAGCAACTGTGAAAGTTAGTGGTAAATAGGATGGAAGGGTGAGTTGACCTAACTTTCTACCTTTCCTCTTAAAGGTTAAATCAAGACTACAGGCCTGATTCACTGTTGCCCTGCCTTGTAGTCATTTACACCAGTGCAGAGTGGATGTAATACACTACTATTATGATGAGTCCAGAAAAACCTAGTTTGAGCCAATGTAAAGCAGTATGGTATACAGTTTGGAGTTTTTTGCAGCAAGATGTGCATAGGGTCTATAGAGGAGATTAGTATTTATTAGTCACAGTTTTTAATATAATCAAGGGTGAAATTGTCTGTCTGAATTTCTCTCACAAAACTACCACGGCTCTGCTTTAAATAAGTGGAAAACACTGTCTCATGTTCCCAGGTAGTAGATTGTTTATGTAGAGGATAAGATCCTATTAATGCTACCAGCTAAGAGAGACAGGGTAAAATTCTCTGCTACTGTAAACTGGTATAGTTCCACAGACTTCAGTTTACAGAAGCAGGGAATTTGACCCCTTTTCTTTTAGTTCAAGTAGTAGACACCTGTGCTTTTGGTGCTGAAAGTTCTAATTTCAGCCTCTGCTGACAACTCTTCATGGGGCTCATTGCAATGTCTATTAAGCCTTAGGTTGGGATTCTAACCTGTCTTGTTGGGGCTTTTATTTCCCTCTGCGTCCTACTTAGCAGCACCCAAAGGTAGCACCTTCTTCTTCCTCTGAGTGAACTGTGACCATTGTAGCTGCACAGGTTTGACATTTTGTAATAGAAATGGGCTACCTCAATCGGATTTTGATATTGCAAATGCTGCTACAATCCCCCAGCACATCTACAAACACACATACAGCCTCTGCCAATGGTGTATAGGCCTTCACACCACTTTTGGGAATGCACGTGTTCTGAAAAAGCCTAACTAGTCATTCTCCATTGTGTCGACCTGCATTGTAGTAGTGACTGTCCACAGCCAGCACTAGTACAGCAGAGGCAACAGAACAATTACTCCTTATGCTGCAATCCCATGATACTCTTGCCCTTTCAATGGCAGTTTTGACTGCTCAGTGAACTAACTATGTCCCCTGACAAGCTGTTTGGATACAGGTCTGAGAGATGGTAAGGTGGTTCTTGATTAGTCACTGCTCTGCTCAGCCCCTAAGCCCCCTCTATTCAGGACAGGCCCAAGAACAGCCAAAGTATACTCAACTAGTCTTCCCAGTCCCTTCTACAGGGCTAATTTCAAATCCCCAGAGCAGCAAAGGAGGACACAGAAACAGACTTTTTTTAAACATTCAAATTTTACAAACTATTAAAAAAAAAAACACAGTTGTCTCCTGTAGGGTTTCACCTGCTTTACAGAAAAGCCCAAACCCACAAAGGACAAAAAGTAAGGCTGGCTAAACACATATATGGGCACACACATAAGCACCTCACACAATGCATGTATTTCGTTGGGAGTTTCTACAGCAGTTCATGCACTGCCTCAGTAATCACGAACGTCTGATACGAGATTCAATCCATACAGAATTAAATAATGGTAACATAATGAACGTCAATCAGTGTGGTTGTATGGAGAACTGGTCTTGTCAAACAAACTTGCTATCATTTTTTTATGAGATTACAATTTGGGTTGATAAAGATAACTGTGTTGATACAATGCACATGGATTTCTGTATGGCATTTGACTTATTATTGCATGACATTCTAATTAAAAAAATTAGCACTTTACAAAATCAGTGTGGCACGTTATATAAAATAATAATAATAATATGTATTATTGTAGCACCTAGAAGCCCCAGTCATGGACCAGGACCACACTGTGCTAACTGCTAGACAAACACAGAACAAAAAGATAGTCCCTGCCCCAAAGAGCTTACAATCTAAGCATAAGACAAGAGACAACAGATGAATACAGAGAAACCAATGGGTGGGCACAAGGAAGCAATGAGACAATACTGGTCAGTATGATAGGCAGTGGTCTCAGAACATCATCAGCCTAACCGTTGTCAAGTTTTTTGTAGCCATCATGGTAAAGAAGCGTTTTGAAGGAAGATAAAGCATTAGTTTTGCAGCTTTTTATGGGGAGCTCCTCACAAGTATGAGGGACAGTATGGCAGAAAGTATGAAACTGCTCCTTTAAAAAATTAACAAGGGGGTGATGGAGGCTGGCATCATGAGCCAATCAGAGGTGTGAGTTGATCTTTTGATATTGAATGAGAGATGATAGGTATGGAGGGGATAGGTGGTGAAGGGCCTTGAAAGTGAAGACAAGTAAGCTTATGTTTGATGTGATAGAGAAATGGGATGCAAAGAGAGAGATGACATGGTTCAAGCAAGGGGCTAGGAAAATGATCTTTGCATCAGCCATCTGAACCAGGTATCAGTGGGGCGAGATCACATTTGTTGAGGTCACAGACACTGACATTACAGTAATTGAGACATGAGATGATAAGAGTCTGGATGATAGTTTTAGCTATGCGGATGGACAGGAAAGGCTGTATGTGGTGGGGTATACAAACCCCACATTGAGCCCGAAGGGGTTAAAAGACAATACTGGGCCCAGATAACCTCACCCTCCCCAGAGCTGCCGAGAATGCTCCAACTGCAGAAGTGGGTTAGAAAGAGCTCAGAAGCCCAGGCAAAGAGGGTTGGACAGGCTGCAGGAGAGAGGAATCTTTCTCCAGGAAGTCAGATGAAGGGCTGAGCTTGAGTGGGGACCACAGAGTGGATAAGGCTCTCAGACAGTGCCTTCTGGCACCAACCTTCCCTTTGAGAACCAGCAGGTCTTTCAGGGCTCTTCACCATGGGACTCTTTGTGTTAAATGAGTGACTGTTTGAACTATAGGGGCCATGCCCCAAATTGAAGGGACAGATAGGTAGGAAGTAGCCCAGGGCAACGGACTTAGACTTGCTGCAGGGAGGACCCTGCTGGTGTTGTTTCCCGCAGGGCCCTGGTCTGGGTGCAGTGGAAAGGGTGGGCCCGAGTCCCTCTACCCACCCCTTTATGGGCTGAGGCCCAGATGTAAGTGGAGAACAGAAGATCCCCAGCTAAGGATAGGCACCTCTACCACCCTGACAGAGAGACAAAAGGATGAAAGTTGTGTGCGCTAACCACTACGCTGCTCAGCCCTCTGAACACCCTATCACACCGTATCTTAGATATATTATGCAGAAAGAGTCTGCAAAATTTAGACATAGCGTGGATTTGAGTACCTAGAGAGAGGTCTGAGTCAAAGTTAATGCCCAGGTAACAGACCTGAGGGACTGGTAGGGTGGTGGTGGTGTCCACAGTGATAAAGAAAGGAGGTAGCAAGGAGAGAAAGTGGGGTAGGGAGCAGAGACCTAATGGGAGCTAGATCCCTAAATACCTTCAAAAATCTGGCCATAAGAGGTTTGTTTTAGCCTTAAATGGATTTTAAACAGGTTAACTGATAGATCTCAAAATGTAATTATTAATGAAGAATCCCCCTCAAATGTGGTTCTTTCTAATAGAGTTCCACAAGGAATTCATTCTTGGTCCAATGCTAATCAATATCCTTACTAATGATCTTGAAGAAAATATAAAATAATTGCTAGTAAAGTTTGAATATGACACAAAGGTTGGTGGAGTACTAAATAATAATGACAGGTCAGTTTTACAGAGTAATCTGGATCACTTGGTAAACCGATTGCAGTCAAACAACATGCATTTTCACACAGCCAAATGAAAGTCATATGTCTGGGAACAAAGACTGTATATTTACAGGGTGGGGCATTGTATCCTGCAAAACAGTGTCTCTTGACAAGAATTTAGGATACACAATGGGTAACCAAATCAGCTCCAAGTGTGATGCTGTGGTTAAGAAAAACTAATATGACCCATATAGATAGATAAAAATAGGGAGTAGCAAGGAGGAAGGAAGTGGTATTACCAGGGGCGGCTCATCAGCCCAGGCAAGTGAGGCACAGCCTTACCAATAATTCCCAAAGGTTATAAAATACATTTTGCATATTCTTTTTTATTTAATTGATAAATATATAGATTTTCAGCTACAAAACACACCAAAAATCGACAGAAAATTAAACAAAACTGAAATGTAAAAATATTTAATAAATTAATGGAAACAACAGACTCAATCTCCTTTCCTCCTCAGGCTCATGCTAAAGTGCTTGGCACAATAGCATCTCCAAGCCCTGTATAGCTGGTAGCAACTCAGGATGAGACTGATGGTTCTCCACCTGATTGACAGTGTCAGAGTATGTAACAAGGCACATCCCTTGCCCAGCACATACAGATCCTTGAGCACGGCAAAACCACTCATTGAAACAAAACAAGAATGTAAACAGATACCTCATCGATAGAGAGATATTACCTCACCCACTATGTCTTGCTAATATCCTGGGACAGATACAGCTAAACTGCATACAACCGACAGATATGTACATCACATAAGATGGACATTCTGCACAGTCCAAAGCACTGTGCTACTGGTATACCAATGTACGGATCCTGTGTTGACCACAGCAACTACTGTGCAGGGGCACAAGCATGATGGAGACCTCCATGACTTGAGCCCCCAGCACCTGGGAGCTGTAGGGTCCCCCTGTCACCGCTGGCGACTGAGAACTGTGGGGCCAAGCTCCCAGCCGCAGAAGGCAGCAGGAGTGAGAACCCGAGTTCCTGGCCACTGTGGACAGCAGGGAGACCTCGAGCTCCCGGCCCCCGTGGGTGGCAGGGCCCCTGTGAGCTCCTGGCCACCGTGGGAGGCGGGAGTGCTCCGCAGCTCCCGGCTGCCGTGGGAGCCCCGGAGCATGGAGCTGCTGTGGGCAGCTGGGGTGCTCTGGAGCTCCGAGCCAGTGCGGGCGGTGGGGGAACCCTGCAGCTCTGAGCTAGGCTCCGGTGGGGTGGGGAGCCTGCAGCTCCCTGTTTTGTCATGCATATTTTCAGTAAAAGTCCCAGATACACCACGGGCTTCCGTGAATTTGTCTTTATTGCCCGTGACCTGTCCCTGACTTTTACTAAAAATATGTGCCACAAAATCTTAGCCTTGGTGATGACCAATGTGAGCTCTGCAGTTTGCACAAGCGCAGTCCCATCAGTACCGGTTGGGGCTGTGCACTTATCCAAGGAGGATGTAGGTAACTCCCAGCCCCAGGCCAGTCCCATGCCTGGGCCAGGGGAGCTGTGCTACAGGGCGCTCCGCAGCTCACTTCACCCTGCCTCTGCTGGGGTTCCGTAGGCCATGCCTCGCCCCTCGCCCCCGCAGCGCAGGCTCTGCCCCCAGGGCCGCAGCACGACACGCCCCCGCGCCAGGCTCCTCGGAATCTGCCCCGGGGGAGCGCGCGCCACAGTGCTCAGCTGCTAGGCAGCAGCAGCCGAGCGCCGATCACCAGCCAAGCGCAAATAGCCGACGGCCGAGACAGCCTGCCAGGTTTGGGGCGGGCTTTGGCGCCTCGCTTCCGGGACGCCAGCGGATGTTGGGGTTTGAATCGGGTGTCGGTTATGACACTGCTGAGCCTTCGCCGTGAGGCTCGGAGCTGGCGATGCTGCTTGCGGAGCTGCCGTGTGAGTAACGGGCCCCCTTCCCCTGCGCTGCGTGTCCCGCAGGCTGGTGCCAACGAGAACAGGGTTCCCGCTGGGCCTGCCCCGACCCCCCGCTTCACGCCGGGACCCCCCCCTCTCCCTCTCCCTCTCCCGCCTTCCGTCTGCAGCCCCGGGGCGCGCTCCCTCCGGCCCCTTCTCCTCTGACCCTGTCCCCGGGGTGCGGGGGCAGGTCTCCTTCCGGGACCCTCCTTCCTCCGATTTTATCGCGGGGTGCGGCTTTGCCTCCGACACCTCCCCCCTTTTCCGACCCTATTCCGGGAGGGTTGCCCCATCGACCTCGTGTTCTCCGACCCATGGCACTGCCACCCATACGCTGATACAGATCAAGATCTTCCTCGTCTCATGGGCTGGGGAGGGGGTTTAACGTGCAGAATAGGACCCCAGCCCCCTCTCCTGTCTCAATAGGGAACACGGGGCAGAAGAGACAACCAAATCCCCATTCCCAGAAGGGAGAAGTCCAACATTCTCCTCCCCAGAGGCAGAGCGGAGCCCCTCAAAGAGAGAGAGAGAGAGAGATTGTAAACGCATAATGCTCCCCCAGTGGATGTAATTCCCCCTTTTCCCTGTGTAAGCTAACTGAAGCATCTCTGAGAGGACTGAACCTTGCAGGGAATATGCTCTATGGAGTAAAGATTTTGTTTTATGTTAAACTTTTAAAAGATGCTCTTTAGGTTCAAGCATCTTGAGGTCTGTTAGATTGGACTGAATGATGTCAGAGGAGCTGTTGTTAATCTTCAAAATGCTCCATGGACGTTTCTGCTGAAGTCTGAGTATCATTTGCTGAACAAATAGCCCAGTGGCTTTCTTTCAGGACCTGTCATTATGTTGTCACACACCACAATGTGAACCTAAGACCCTTTCATATTTAAATTAAGGGGGCACAGTGTGAATTGAAATAGCACCGGTGAAAGCCCCAAATAGCACTTTGTTGTTTGAACAGCATGGAAAGCATGCACCTGAAAGCATCTTCCCTTTGTTCATTTATTGACATTTCTTTTACTTTAAAATCATAAAGACTGTAAAATCATTAAAGAACAAACTTTGCCAGTTTGCAAAAGATCAATTTAGCCTTATTTTGAATGAGTGTTTCCCCCCAAGAGTAGGTGCAGTAGGTGTCTTGAGCAGAAGCTGCTTTTAATACAGATATGATGTCACTTCAATAATACAGCTGTGTGAAAAGCAGGGGTAAGATGCTGGGGCGGGGGGGGGACAGTTTGCAGGGCACAAAGTGGCCGTATTCTTCCAGACTCTTCTTAGAAACTAAGGTTTACCCATTGGAATTGTCAACATGAGGTGCTGCTCACAATAGGCTGTGCAAATATTGAAAATAAGGTTATATGGTGCTAGAATATGCCAGTGGGTAAACTAGGCTCTTTGGGCTCGGCTCCTTCTTGATTCAGCCTATGTCTACACTACACAGCTTTTAGCGATATGGCTGTGTTGCTACAGCCGTGCCGCTAAAAGTCGTGCAGTGTACTTGTTGTTTGTTGGCTCTCCTGCCATGTCTATGCCAGGGGTTCTCAACTTTTTTCTTTCTGAAGCCCCCCACAACATGCTATAAAAACTCCAGGGCCCAGTGGGGGAGGAGGGATTCTGGGCTGGGGGGAGGTCCCTCGGGCATAGGTGTAGTTTGACTTCTATTTTGGGTGGGCAGGGGCCAGCGAGGCTTGAGCCAGCTCCGCACGGTAGGGTCTGGGGAGGGAGCACCACCTACACTCCCTGACTCACCTCAGTAGGCCACCCAGCCTGTCGGGTTTGGGGCGGGGGGGCAACCAAAAATGATAACTCAAAGGGGGAGGGGCTTTGCTACCCCTCTCTCTGAGCGGTTTTCAAACATTTTGAGCTAAGGGCTGTGTGCGGGCAGGGGAATAAGTCAGGGTGCACGCAGGGGTAGCTAGGGGCCATGTGCACACATGGGGTAGCTCAGGGTGCAGGGAGAGGGTAGCTAGGGGTATGTGCAGGCAGGTGTGTAGCTCAGGGTGCAGGGAGGGGGGTTCATAACTGTGTGCCCAGAGGGCTCCCCTGCAGTCCCTGTTCCTTGAGGGCTCTGCCAGCCATGAAGCTGGGTCCCCCACCCAGGCGGCTCTTATTGGCTTCGTGAGCAAATGGGGCTGGGAGCTGAGGAGCAGTTTCAAACCCCTGCAACAGTAGAAAACAAGGGAACGCTGTGGCCGCCTGGTCCATGGCACCAGCCAGAGCAGCAACTGTCCCTCACTGCCTGGTTCTGGCTCCCCACCTCTGACATGGCCAGGGAGCGGGGAGAGAAGGAGGTGGAGTGGGTGTATGGAGCTTCCCCGGGACTGCCCTGCTCTTGCACTGTAGTTTCGGCGGGGCAGGGGGGGAGTGCAACACCCCCATGTCTCCCCCATCTATGCCCATGGGCTCAGGGCTTCTGCCCCTTGGGGAGCACCGGGGCTCTGGAATTCAGCCCTGCTGTTCCCAACTCAAGCCCCATGGGGGGCGCCGAGGATTGGGCTCTGGGTTTTAGCCGTGGGGACCCGCAACCCCCCTGAGAGAGTTCTCGGACCCCCTGTTGAGAACCACTGACCTACACTACAGAGTTAGGTCCACATAAGCTGCCTTGCATCAACCTAACTCTGTAAGCATCTACACTAAAATGCTGCTCCTGCCGATGTAACTCGCCCGCTATACTGACTTAACTCCACCTGTGCAAGAGGTATAATGCTTAGGTTGACATAGTTAGGGTGACGCAGTACTTTCATCAATTTAGTGGCCTCCAGGAGGCGTCCTGCTATGCCCCACTGTGACTGCTCTGGTCACAGTTTTGAACTTGGCGGCCAGGTATACATGTAAAAGCGTCCCTCCGCTTTTAAAGCCCTGTGAATTTTTGAAATTCCGTTTCCTGTTTGCACTACCTGGGGAGCTGACTTAGTAACCAGCTCCATGCTGCAAACGCGCTCCTGCCTGGAGTACACAGGATGTGGTGGATTCTCCTGGGTCTGTGGGGAGAAGAGGCTGTGCAGGCACAGCTCCATTCCAGCTGAAGAAACGTCAATATCTATGGGAAGATTGCTCAGGGCATGGGGGAGAAGGGCTACAAGAGGGTCCCTCAACGATGCTATGAGAGAGTCACGGAACTGCGACAGCCGTACCAGAAGGCAAGGGAGTCTAACAGTTGCACTGGTGCAGAGCCACTTTTACAGAGAGCTGCATCCCATCCTCGGCAGAGACCCCTCCACCACCCCAAGGGCCCGGGGGATACTTCGAGGGAGTAGGAGTCACAGGCCTCCGGAATGAACAGTGAGGAGGAGGAGTATGGGGAACAGGCCATCGGGGGATCCAGTGACGCAGTTGAGCCAGTCCCTAGAGTCCAGCATAGTCAAGCCTGATGCAGGGGAAGGAACCTCTGGTAAGTATGTAGTTTGCTTTGATATTGCAGGAACACATCTATCTATTCATTTACTCTTTTTTAATCATGCTAGAAGAGATTCTAGGATTCTAGGGAGGGCTGTCTTATTTCTTCTGTGGCAGGACACTTTCCAACACCACTCAGGAATTAATTCAGCAGGCACCATTGCAGCACACAGGCTAGCAGCATAGGAACCCTGGTCTGCAGTCACACACATGCAGGAACTATTCCCTTTCAGCCTCTGTTACCCTCAGGAGTGAGATATCAGCAAAAATCCCCACTGCCTATGGAAAATCATGCTAATGTTCACTTGCCCTATCTGCATATATTCATACCCCAGAGCTAGCCCCCCCAATCCCATTGTCCCAACTCATCCCCGTGCCGTACTCACCATGGCTGGGACTGCTGTCGTGCTCTATGAATCCCAAGGAGAAGTAAGAATGTAGTGCTTGTAACTTGTGTGGATCGGGGGAGTAAGTTCAGTATACCAAGTTTCCATTTGTCTTGTGAATATAGTCAACGCACAGAGGTACTATTGTATCTTTTGCAGCTTGAAATGTGGCCTTGAGGGGCTCTCCAGCCACACCAGCGGAGCAGCTCAGCCAGATAAGAAGAAGGAAGAGGACGCGTGATGACATGTTTCAAGGGATCCTGCAGGCCTCTGTTGCTTGGCCTATCAAGGACAGGACTTAAAGGATCACCCTCGCAGACAGACTGGACGGGGATAAAGTGGAGAGGAGAAAAGTACAGGAAAAGGAGAGAGAGACGTGCAGCAGGAGATGCTAGCGCTTCTCAAGCAGCAAACAGACATGCTGGTGACTCTTGTTGACCTTCAGGTTCAACAGACCTGTTCTTGCCTCTCTCTGCAGCCCATGGACAACTGAATCCCACATCTCCCTACACCCCACCCTCCCCAAATTCCATGTGGCGCCTGCGGCTGCTGCAGGACCCCTCCCACTTCACCCTTGGGGAGAGTACAGACAATCACAGCCATGCATATGCTGACGTCTGAGAGAGATGATTGGTGTATGTGTTTGTGAAATGAAAATGGCTGTTATTTCCCCTTCAAAGGTTCTTTTCCCTGTGTTTATAAAGTTTCATTAAATTATATGTCTGTCTGGGTTTGGAATAAAAGTCTATTTGTGGAAATTTAATTAATCTTTATTCACAACATGTGCTGGCTGGGGCTGACATTCACAGATAATACAGCATTGCAGGTGCCTCTATTGATATTACTACATACACTGCACTCATTATAAGGTTCACACTGGGGTGCAAAAAACCAAAGCCAGGCAGAGCACACTACAGCAATGCACATTTTGCACTATTAAAATGGTCTTTCAAAGCCTCCCTGAGCCATATAGCTCCATGTTGAGCTCTTCTTATAGCCCTAGTATCTGCCTGCTCAGACTCAGCAGACAGCTTTTCCACCTCCACCCCGGCAGAAAATTTTCCCCTTAGCTTCACAAATATTATGAAGCACACAGCAGGCAGCTATAACCTTTGGGATATTTTGTTTTCACTGAGGTCTAATCTCATAAGTAGACAGCGCCACTGGCCTTTCAGATGGCCAAAGCCACATTAAAATGTCATTCTGCACCTGCAGAGCCTTTAGTTGAAGCGCTCCTTGCTGCTGTTGAGGTGGCTGATGTATGGCTTCATGAGCCATGCGAGTAACGGGGTAGGCTGAGTCTCCCAGGATCACTACTGGCATTTCAACATCCTCAATGGTAATATTCTGGTTTGAAAAGTCCCTGCTTGCAGCCTTCTGTAGAAGCCTGTGTTCTTAAAGATGTGTGCATCATGCACCCTCCCTGACCATCCCACGCTGATATCAATAAAATGCCCCCAGTGATCCAACAGAGTGTGCAATACCATAGAAAAGTAGCCGTTTCTGTTGATGTACTCTGTGGCAAGATGGTCTAGTGCCAAAATAGGGATGTGTGTGCCATCTGTTGCCTCACTGCAGTTCGGGAACCCCACTGCTGCAAAACCATCCACTATGTCCTGCACATTGCCCAGATTCATAGTCCTTCGTAGTAGGATGCAATTAATGGCCTTGCACACTTGCATCATAGTAGCCTTCATGGTGGATTTCCCAACTCGAAACTGATTCCTGACTGATACCAATCTGGCATTGCAAGCTTCCACACAGCGATTGCCACTGACTTCTCCACTGTCAGGCTGCTCTCAGTTTGGTGTCACTGCCAGAGGACTGGGGTGAGCTCTGCACGCACTTCAGGAATGTGGCATTGCACATCCAGAATTCTACAGCCACTGCTCATCATCCCATACCTGCATAATGATTTGATCCCACCAGTCTCGGGCCCAGAACTGGTGCTCCTCCATCTGCAGCTGCTCTGTGAATGCCAACAAAAACTTGAGTTGTTTCTATATCCCACAGCAAGCTAGCCTCCAAGGAATTGTCATGTTGCCTGTGACTCCGTGTGCGGGATCAGGCACGTTGTACGCTCAATGCTCATCACAGTAGTGCAGAGCTGTTCAGGATCCATGCTTTTCACAGAGATGGCTGACATGTGGGTTTGCAGGGCTTTTGAAAAGAGGCCAGAACTTTATGGGATACAGATAAAATTATGAGATGGAGAAAACTGCATCATGGGATGTTGAAACCATGTTCCCAGTCACCCCTGTGTGACTTGTTTGCTTCCATGAGACATCAGAAACCTTTCCCAAAACACCCTGCATTAGATGATGGCGAGTTGCACAGTGTGATAGCTACCCACAGTGAACTGCTCTGCATCAGTGCAAGCGCTGCTACTGAGGACTCACTGCTGACACAAGTTTAGTGTGGCCATGCAAAAGCAACTTACATAAACGTACATCTGTCGCAGTTATTAACTTCTGTCAACTTAATTTTGTAATGTGGGCTTGCCCTTTATTTTGAAACTGATAGCTTAGATTCTGGAGAACAATGTAGTAGCGTTAGAGAGGTACCATATGTATTGTTTGTGAGGTTTGGTATATACTAATTGTAAATAGGCATGACACTAAAATATTGGAAGGTCAGTAGCACAAAAACAAGTTAAATCGCTTATTATGGACTAACTTGCCTAGCATTTCCTTAGGTTTACTCTGTTTTTCCCCCCAAGTAAACATAGTCCTCTAGGAAGTAGACTCCAATTGCAAGGTATTGTAAACAAATTTCATTTTTAAAACAACTTTTGTTTCTGTATTAAAGGTACTATAGTCCTTAGGAGTCATCTTACCTATTGCCTGCAAGTTCCCAATTCTTATAGACTTCAGCTGTTGACTAAATACTTGATTTCAAAATTAGTGGCAGACTTGAGGAAACAATAATTCAGGCAAAATAGTTGACTATTGTCTCACTTTTGTACCCAGTGAGCAATGATTTAGGCCCCAATCCTGCAACTGGATCCATGCAGGACAACCTTTGCATTTGTATGGAACCTCGCTGGAGTTGGGGGCTTTGTGCACAAGCAAAGTTTTGCTCTCACAGATCCTTAATTTGTGAATTAAAAACTCCAGGGCACACCACACTGAGATAAGAGAGCAACGCACTGCTTTTAGTAGCAGTTCCTCCTCTTTCTTGTCCCCAAAACCCAAAAGAGAGAATGAAATGTTAGGTTCTGACATTTGTGCTTCTCATTGCCAACCAAACCTAAGTTCCCCCTATCTATCAGGATTTTTCACCATTTAATTAAGCCATAGGATACTGACGTCTTGGATCCTCTTTACCCATACAGATGGTCCCTCTGTTCGAGTGCCCTAGAAGACTGAAGACCTTGAGGGTGCCAGTGGCCATTGCTGAGTGAGGAAACAAACATCTTTCAAGGGAGTTCCAAAGAGGTAAGATATTGTTTTAAACTCTGTTCTTGACTCCCTCACTAAAGAAGGGTGGGAAAAATAACTTCTTTGTAGCTTATCAGATTCAGTTAAATTGGCAGAAATGGCATTAAATGACCATCTTGATTAGCTGATTTGTTTGGCAGTGTAAGGGCAAATGTGACCTACATTATGTAGGCATATAACCTGAAGTTAAAATTGTCCAAAAGTATTAAAACAAAATGAGATTGAATAAAAAGGTTGATGCATTAAATTGTATAACTAGTGATTTCAGATTATTCCAATCACAAGCCTTCACTTCTATAGATATTCCTGCACCAGCAGATGGATTACATGACCCAATAGGTCTCTTCTATGTCTGTCTTCTGATTCCTAGAAATGTTACAGTTTTCTTCCCATGTGTATTGCCAGCAGCTCCTTGAAGAGTGGCTATAGTTTTAAGATTTGTTGCATGTTTCTTGTTTAGTCAAGCAGTGTTTCCCATATTTTTGGAAGCTGAGCCCTTAGTAAGGAAGATGAAGTCAACTACCTTTAGCCCTACTGTGGTGTTAAATGTGAACAGGTCTATCCAGAATAATCGGTCACTCTCTGTAGATCTTCATAATATGATATTCCTCAACTTTGTCACATGTTTTAATCATTTAAATGATTGGGATAGTTCATACCTTAAATCTAATCTACACTGTCTGCAACTTCAGGGAAACGCCACTGCATCAGTTATACTTGGATCAAGTTTTCTGCATAAGCATAATAGGTAAAAGTTCTGGAGAACAATTAACAAAATGGATCAGATTTCTTCCTGGTGTAACTCAACTAAAGTCCAGTGAATTATATCAGGGAAAAGTGTGGCCCAGTGTGTCGTGGGGTATTTTTTTTGCAGAAACTGAAATCTTGTCAGTTGATTGAGAACAAATTTGCATTTAATTAAATGCATAGTTTACTAATTTGATAGGCAAACTGCAAGTTCTTTGCCAGTGTATTTGCAAAAGCATCTTTTGGAAAGTGGAAATAAAATTTGTTGTTCATGATTTGGTTCCCAAATGCTGCGGAAGTCAGAGGCAAATTGCATTAATGAAAGGCTTATTGTTAGAGCACTACCAAATTCACAGTCCATTTTCGTAAATGTAATGGTCATAGCATTTTAAAAATCTTGAATTTCATGGTTTCAGATATTTAAATCTTAAATTTCATGGTGTTGTAACAAAGTATGAATATGTATTTGAAAATGGCAAAATATAAACTTGTAAAGTTTATGATGACCCCTCCCACACCCCCCTGCCAAAAAGTGACAACCCCCGGCCCCCACATTCCATGCCACACTTACTTCTATGCTGCTGCTGGTGGTGGCAGTGGCTTCAGAGCTGGGTGCTCAGCCAGCAGCCACCACCCTCTGGCCATCCAGTTCTCAAGGAAGTGCCACTGCCATCAGCAGCACAGAAGTAAGGGTGGCAGTACCATACCATGTCACCCTGACTTCTGTGCTGCTGCTGGCGGTGCTACCTTCAGAGCTGGGTGCCTGGCCAGCAGCCGCCGCTCTCTGGCTGCCCAGCTCTGAAGGCAACACAGAAGTAAGGTTGGCAATACTGCAACCCCCCTATAATAACCTTGCGACTCCCTTTTGAGTTGGGATCCCCAGTTTGAGAAACGCTGTATAGTATAGCATAAAAGTACAGAAAAGATCAGATTTCAAAGGCGAGATCAGATTTCACCTTTTCAGCCTTTATTCTTTTCAACTTTTACCTTTCAGAATGAAAGCTGAATTTTAATTTGTTAGGACTTTGAGGCCATCTGGGAAGTATTGTAAAAGGAAAAATGTAGAAGTAGGTTACTTAGTCTTTTAAGACTAGAGTTTAAAAGAAAATTGAATTAAATACAGTAAAATGCAGCATACCATCCTCAACAAACTGAATACTTTTGACATCTTGTTTTTAATTTCCATAGTAAACAGCTAGAAGAAAGGTACTAGAATGAATGAAAATACCCTCTGCCGCTTCCAAAGCCCAGGTAAGTAAGGCTATTTAAATGATTTAGCACAGTGGCTCTCAACCTTTCCAGACTACTGTACCAATTTCAGTGGTCTGATTTGTCTTGCGTACCCCCAAGTTTCACCTCACTTAAAAACTACATGCTTACAAAATCAAACATAAAAATACAAAAGTGTCACAGCTCACTATTACTGAATAATTTCTTTCTTTCTCATTTTTACCATGTAAATATAAAATAAATCAATTGGAATAGAAATATTGTACTTACATTTCTGTGTGTAGTATATAGAGCAGTATAAACAAGTCATTCCCTGTATGAAATTTTGGTTTGTACTGACTTTACTAGTGCTTTTTATGTAGCCTGTTGCAAAACTAGGCAAACATCTAGATGAGTTGAGGTATGCCCTGGATAGGGTGACCAGATATCCCGATTTTATAGGGACAGTCCCGATTTTTGAGTCTCTTTCTTATACAGGCTCCTATTACTCCCCATCCCCGTCCCAATTTTTCTCTTGCTGTCTGGTAGCCCTACCCCTGGAAGACCTCTGCGTACCCCCCAGGGGTACATGTATCCCTGATTGAGAAAGACTGATTTAGCTAACTTACTGTATTTAAATGTTTACAGAACTTGTAGATGCTGCAATACAAAGGCAATAATTTTAATGTAGGATTTCAATTTAAATTCAACAGTATGGCTCCAGCATGTGGCTTGGTAATGCAATGGTTTAAAAGAATGGGTGAAATTTCAATAGTAAAATTGTGTGTTGAAACATGATTCACTTCAGGGTGAGTTCAAGGTGGCATGATATTCTTGATGACTTATTTTCCTAATTTTGTTAAAGGCTTCCCGTAATTATGTTTATGCTTAAAACATATTTTGATCGTTTTGCAAATAAATGCTTTAAAAAGATCACTTTGGAAGTGCAACTGCTGGGTTAAACTTAGCTGTGTGTGAGACATATCTATTAAGTTGAGAATTCACTTTTCTGAAAATAGAAGAGTTTAAAATAGCACTGTTTTCTTTCTCTGTTGTGACTGTTAACCATCTTCATTTAATGCTAATGGTACCTTTAGATTAATGGAAGTATCAGTAAATTGAAGAAAAACTTTAATTCATTTCTACTGCGGGTCAGAATTAAGATATCTGAAATTAATTTGTCTGTTTCTAGCTTTTAGTTTGTGTTCATTTTCTGAATTTCTTGGTAACCTTAATAGTTTGTTTTTGTGTTTTAAATTTGTTAAATCCAAGGTGTTCTCGAATTTGCTAATGGATCTGTTTTGAAACACTGTTGTACATTGTATGGGCATTTCTAATATGTGACTTAATGCAGTCAATGGAACCCCTTCACTGAATCATGTATTGCCAAATGGTTGCCACACGTACATATGAAAAAGCAATGGACTAAAAAGTAGTAACACAGTTCTTCAAGTTACTGCACAGGCAGATCCCATTTCTGGTGTCCATGTGCCCAATCACAGGTGAAAATGTTTCATACTCTACCATTGCCAATAGGGGTCACACAAATGCCCTTTGTGACTTGTGTCCCCTTCCCCCAGGGCTTAAAGGGTACAGCAACCACCACTAAGTTTCTTCTTCCCATGAGGCAAAGTCAGAACAACATAGTGTCCCTTTGTAGTAATCTTGTTGCTTAATAATTTGTTTATGCTTAGTAGCTAATTTACTTGTTACTGTTTCAATTAGCATGTTCTTAGTAGGTTTAAAAATAAAAAAGGCAGCAGCTTATGGCAGAGCCAAGGCTTCAAGCCATGTCCTCCTGTGGGGAGATCGCAACAGATGCCTTTACTGTCTGGGTGAGGAATCTGTCATGGCTAAGTGTGAAGTTTGCAAGTCCTTCAAGAAATGCGCACACCAGGAGTGGTAGTCCAAACTGAAGCTTTATCTTAGGGAAAGGTCCATGAGAGTTATGTCTGACTCAGCACAGACCTGATACAGAGGCTTCTGTTTTCCCAGCTCATCTCTCCAAGGCTTCTGTCACCAGAAACGTGACACCTAATTCAGGAGCAATTTAAAAAGATTCGGGTCCATTGGAGCAGTCAGAGACCCTTACTGTTCGAGGACTGAGTGACTGACTCTCAGAGTGCCCAGGACAGTCTTCTGCAATGCTTTCCTTGTCAGCACTGGCAGCTTTGATCAAAGCCTGCTGTGCCCCAATTGTTTTAACTGCGGAGGAAGCTTCAAAGCAGAGGGGCATCTATAGCATCCTCCTTGCAGGGACCTTTTACAACTAAATTTGCAGCTCCAAAAGCTTCTTTTGTGTCTTCACTAGACCTTAGGGTCACTCCAGCACCTGAGTCACCAGTCCTGGTGCTTTCCCTGATCTCAATACCAGACAGAGCCCCTCCTCAAAAAGAAAACTAGGGTGCCTCTAATGAAAATATCTTTGAACCAGTATGTCAATACAATCAAGGATTTAACACCCACTCAAATCCTTCAGTCTCCTGTCATGGCTTCTCATTCCTCTATAGACTCTAGCAGGAGTCCTCCACCAAAGAGAAAGTCACACGGACAGAAAGAAAATAAGTTTAGGGTGGCATATGGACAAGAGCCTCCTAATAGACCTAAAGATGCCTGTTAGTTTGTTTTCAATTGTATGCAAGGTCTTGGAACAAATTTTGAAATAGAAAATGGTTAAGGACACAGAGGCAAACAGTAATTGGGTTAAAATACAACATGGTTTTACAAAAGGAAGATGGTGCCAATCTTTGAGAAGATAACTGATTTTTTTTATTTATTTTTTTTTATACAAAGGGAACGCAGTACATCTAATCTACCTGGATTTCAAGAAGGCTATTGATACAGTTCCACATGGGAAATTATTAGTTAAATTGTAAAAGATAGGGATTAATATGAGAATTGAAAGGTGGGTAAGAAAATTGTTAAAGGGGAGACTACAGGGGGTCATACTGAAAGTGAACTGTCAGGCTGGAGGGAGGTTACTAGTGGAGTTTCTCAGGGATGGTCAATCTTATTTAACATTTTTATTAATGACCATGGCACAAAAAGTGGGAGTGTGCTAATAAAATTTGTGGATGACACGAAGTTGGGAGGCCAATACAGAGGAGTACCGGAATATCATGCAAGAAGATCTGGAGGACCTTGAAAACTGGAGTAATAGAAATGGGATGAATTTAATAGTGCAAAGTGCAGGGTCATGCACTTAAGGACTAACAACAAGAATTTTTGCTACAAGCTGGGGACTTACAGTTGGAAGTGACAGAGGACGAGAAATATCTGGGTGTTTTGGTTGATCACAGGATGACTATGAGCCACTAATATGATGCAGCTGTGAGAGAGGCTAATGCAGTCTTAGGATGCATCAGACGAGATATTTCCTGCAAAGACAGGGAAGTGTTAGTACCATTATATAAGGCACTGGGTGAGACCTCATATGGAATACTGTGTGCAATTCTGTTGTCCCATGTTTAAGAAAGATGAATTCAGACTGGAACAGATACAGAGAAGGGCTACTAGGATGATCTGAGAAATGGAAAACCTACCTTATGAGAGGAGACTCAAAGACTTGTTTTGTTTAGCCTAACCAAAAGAAGGCTGACAGGAGATATGACTGCTCTCCGTAAATATATCAGAGGGATAAATACCAGGGAGGGAGAGGAGTTATTTAAGTTAAGCGCCAATGTGGACACAAGGACAAATGGGTATAAACTGGCCATCAACAATTTTAGGCTTGAAATTAGGTGAAGGTTTCTAACCATTAGAGGAGTGAAGTTCTGGAACTGCTTTCCAAGGGGAGCAGAGGGGGCAAAATATCTAACTGCCTTCAAGACTGAGCTTGATAAAATTGATAAGTTTATGGAGGGGATGGTATGATGGGACTCCTTACAAGCATGTAGCCACTAGCAGCAACTATCTCCAATGGTTGTTGATGGGACACTAGATGAGGAGGGCTGAGTTACTACAGAGAATTCTTTCCCAGGTGTCTGGCTGGTGGGTCTTGACCACATGCTCAGAATCGAACTGATCACTGTTTTGGGGGTCAGGAAGGAATTTTCTCCCAGGTCAGATTGCCAGAGACTCTGGGGGATGGGGGGGGTTGCCTTCCTCTGCAGCATGGGGCACAGGTCACTTGCAGGTTTAAATTAGTGTAAATTGTGGATTCTCTGTAACTTGAAGTCTTTAAATCATGATTTGAGGACTTCAGTAACTCAGCCAGACATAGTGGGTCTATTACAGGAGTGGGTGAGTAAGGTTTTGTGGCCTGCAATGTACAGGAGATCTGACTAGGTTATCATGATGTTCCCTTCTGATTTTAAAGTCTATGAGATGCTAATTCTCACTATGCCCCTTGGTTCCCTCTGAAAGGGCCACAATGTCCCTTTCCCAGGTGGCCATATTGGTTCTTATGGCCTCGATATCCGCAATTTCAGGAACAATATTCCTACAATAGACAGTCACCTGCTGAAAACTCTTATAAGTCTGATCACTTGTCTTCATCGAGTTCAAGATACAGAGGAATAGCAAATTTTAAGTAATGGTGAAATACCTGCCCATCAGGACAATCCATCTGATGCTATACTTGGTTCTTCTTCCTTACCTGATGGAACCATGTCTCCGGCTACACCTCTTTCAGCTGATGATTTAAAAAATTTTCAGGAATTATTGAAGTTCCTTTGGAGACAGTTCAGGAAAAAGCATATATAAACCTTTTGATATTCTACAGCCAGCATCCCAGAGCAGGGTTGCGTTACCTATTAACGAAGGAATATTGGATCTGGCAGAACATCTCTGGGCTACTCCTGCTTCCATTTCAGCTACTGCAGAAAGATCAGCTATTGATCATAAATGTCAGGTGCCTTCTAAAGGATTTGAGTATTTTTATACTCATTCAACACCATTGTCACTGGTGGTTGTTGCAACTAATGAACAATCAAAACAAGCTGGAAAATCTACTCCTACCGTTTGATGTGTGCTTTCTCTCCATTTGCATTGATTCCAATAGTGTTATGGAAAATAAGGCAAGAAAAGGCTTGAATTATACAGTGACTACTGCTTGGCCTTGCCAGTTTTGGTTCTCAGATCTAATGCTACTGTCAGATCTTGAACTTGGAGCGTAAGTTGATGAAGACTTGATAGCACAGTCTGATTCTCCACCCAAATCTAGCCTCTCTGCATCTCATGACTTGGATGATATCTGGATGTCCTCAACAGACAGAGTGCTCTTCAGAGGAGCAGAGTATTCCTCTTCAGAGTAGATAATTATCTGCTCGGATTGTTTATACTGCCAAATGGAAATACTTTTCTTTATGAGGAAAGTCTTAATGTTATGCTCCATGTCAGAGTTCTGTTCCAATAATAGATTACCTCTTAGATAGTCCCAAGTGCTTTAAATATATCTCTTCAATCAAAGTCTATTTGGTAATGATATCCGCATTTCATCCTCCAGAAGAGGGAGGTGCAACTTTATCAATCAATTAATAGATTTATGAAATTTTTTCCCACACATTTTTCCTCCTGTGAGAAAGATTGCTCCAGCATGGGACTTCAGATTTAGTGCTTTCTTCACTTGTGGACCACTCGCACCTGAGCTCCTTGAATCGCTATCAAATTGTCCAATTCAGCTACCGTCAGTGAAGGTGGCATTCCTGGTGGCAATTACATCAAAATGTAGAATAACCAAATTTACAACCCCTAATGATAAATCTTCCATACAGTTTTTTACATGGATAGAGTAACTGTGAGACCACATCCATCTTTTTGTTCCTGACGTACTCAAATTTTCATATCTACCGATGCAGTAATTTTCCAGCTTTTCTCCAAAACCTCATTCTTCACCTTCAAAATTACATACATTAAATGTGAGGTCACCGTTCTATTACCTAGTTAGCACTAGATCTTTTGGTAAAATGCCAAGACTTTTCTTTGTTTATGAGAACAAATCAAAAGGGATGGCTAGAATGGGTATGGATGGTATTAGAACTACTTATGATATTAATAAGAGTCCTCCATCAAACATGCAAACTCACTCCACCAGAGTGCAAACAGCCCAATAGCATGCTGAAGTTGGGTTCCAGTATCAGAAGTACGTAGAGCAGTTACCTGGTCTTCAGCTCATATGCTTACAAAACATTATTAAGTCACAGTTTCAAGATCTGATGCCCATTTTTGGAAGAGCTATTTTGCAGTCTCTTTACAGATAACTTCTAGTTTCCACCTCCTTCAAGAGCAGTTACTTAATCTGGGTAACCGGGGTTCTTCGAGATGTTCTTTACATGAAGATCCCATGACTTGCCCTCCATACTGGCAGTTCAGAGTCCTACAAATGAGGATTCTGGGTGATGAAGGAACTGAGTGGCAGTTGGGGTTGCTGTGCCCTTTATGCCCTCAGGGCATGTATGATCCCTGTGGACACTTCTAGTGAAAATGTTCTGAACTCCTTTGCTGGGGCACATGGACACAATAAGTTGGATCTACATGTGCGGAATATCTCCAAGAACCACAGTTACTAACAGGTAAGTAATGATTCTTTGCATTGATCTTATTATGTTATTGAGATCATCAATATATCCATTATATTTCTACAAAAAAGTTGGGTACAATCTGTTTATATTCAGATACCAGTTACTCTACACATTTGTAATGTACCGCTCACCATAGTGTTTAGGCATTCAATTGACACAATATTAAAGATACCACCTTAGCTGGCCTTTAAAACAGGGCATTTCAACTGGTGGTGTGTGGCTTGCTGATAGGTTCTGAGAGGCGCCTGCTGGGTCAGCAAAATCCCTTGTTCACTAGGATCCAGCAGGAGCCAGGGAAGGCGCAAGTTGCAATCTCTCCTCTCTTGCTCTTTCTGCTCTGCACTTCCAAGCCTACCCATGAAAAAAGAAGGAAGGCTAGGGGATGGAAGTGGAAAGCACCTACAAAAAGTGGAGAGAAACATCAGCCACTTAATTTAAGTGGAGTGTGGTAAACAAACACAACATTGAATTCCATCTGGTGAATATCAGATGGGTGGTACCGGCTTTACTACACTTATCCAGTAACCTACCTCATACTTAATTTATTTAAGGGTTAGAAACCAGCATTTTCTGTTAATGGACCATTTCCATTAAGTGTTTCTAAATGGTGTTTTACTATTTTAGCCTGTGTCCTCTGTCAACGAACTGATGACTGTCCCGAAAAATATGGAGAAAAGAGAACTTACAAGGAATACAGTCTCACTGTTCATTACTACTGCTTGGTAAGTATTTCATATTGATCCTGAACTGAATTCTAGGAAGTTACCTGTTTTTCTGATGAGAATTGGTAAACTAAACAGCAGTGAACCTGCAACTCTTTGTCTGCAAAATTCCAAGATCTCTCTTCTAATTTCCAAATTATTTGCTTTGAGGGAGATTTATCAGTTATTTTAAAGATACAGCAGCAAAAAGAAAACACACCATAATAGGTTGTTACTCACTGTTGAATAGTCACATTAGCAATTAGCACATTCCCAAATCATAAAAACTTGATAAAAAGAACGAGGAGTACTTGTGGCAACTTAGAGACTAACAAATTTATTTGAGCATAAGCTTTCGTGGGCTAAAGCCCAATTCATCAGATTTAGCCCACGAAAGCTTATGCTCAAATAAATTTGTTAGTCTCTAAGGTGCCACAAGTACTCCTCGTTCTTTTTGCTGATACAGACTAACACGGCTACCACTCTGAAAAATTTGAAAGCGTTTTTAAAAATTGGTGATAATGATCCATTTTATCCCATCTGACTCTTCATTTAAATGAAGATTTAGTTTCAGAATTTTAGGATCTAAGAACTCAAGCCTTCATTAAAATATTTCCCGTACCCCTTTCAGTATAATTCTGTTTTTAGCAGCATACATGTAATTATTCGTTTGCTATGTGGTGTTCCGCACTCTGCATTATCTGGCTTCATTATAGCACTAGCAACGGTTCTCAAACTGTGGGTCAGGACCCCATTGTAATGGAGTCACCACGGCTGGCGTTAGCTGGTGGGGTACCCTGTTTGTTCTCTCTATATAAATAAAGCCTGACAGTCTTGTATCTATTTTTCTGTTTGTTTTTTAATGTAGAAATATCAGGAATATCAAGTCCAGATACTACAGTACAGCTGGCTTGAAGCCTGAACGTCACCGACAAAGCCTGAGACCCTCTGCCCGGGGCCGAAGCCCAAGGGCTTCAGCCCTGGGTGCAGGGGCTTTGGGCTTTGCCTCCCCCCGCCCAGGGCAGTGGGTCTTGGGTGGGCTCAGGCTTTGGTAGTGGGGTCATGCAGTAATTTTTATTGTCAGAAGGGGTCGCGGTGCAATGAAGGTTGAGAACCTCTGCACTAGAAAAATAGTCCTTGTTTCAGCTTAGTAAGTGTGAGTCTTATCAGGTCACAGGTCCAGTAATGCAGCCATTTTAATAATAAAACTTAAACTGAGAACAGCTATGGATACAAGTTAACTAGATGTTTAATGTTTTTCGCTGTGACAACATCAGCTACAATTGTTACTTTCCAGAATTAATATTTCATTTAGACTTTATTAAACTCATAGACTTTAAGGTCAGAAGGGACCATGATGGTTGTTTAACTCGAGGCTTAAAGATGATCTGCAAATGTTTTTTAAAAGCTGGTGGGGTACCCTGTTTATTCTCTATGGATAAATAAAACCTGAAGTCTTACATCTATTTTTCTGTTTGTTTTTTAATGTAGAAGTATCAGGAATATCAAGTCTAGTGTTCCCTGTTCTTGCTGGAGGAACTCATAGATGTCTCCGTTAATTGCATTGATAGAATGGGTTGGGTTTTGAACCTTTAACAAAGATATCCTGTTTCTAAAATAAATTTAATCGTCATTGAAGTTACAAAGTTAAACAAAAAAACAAAATTTTAAATAGTCCCACTAAAATTTCTTTTGCTCTTTCTTATGGTATTATTGTTTTACTAATTCTTTAGTTGTCATCAGGTTTCCTGGGCAGACAAGACCTGAAGTTCCAATGTAAAAATCTGGGGGGGAATAAACTACTAAATGTACACACACTTGTGTGTGTGCACATGGTTGCAGGCTGCTATTACAGCTTATGAAGATGCAAAAAGGTGAAAGCCCATAGTTTTTCTTTGTAGATTACTTTTAAGGTATTGGGATAGATTCTGGCTCTCACTGAAGCCCCTATACACTGCTTTGGCCATGTAAGGAGGCTATGGGAGAATTTCCTGATGCAGAATCAGCATAGGGCTGATGTAAGAGGCCCTGTGCAGTCCCCTTTCACAGATCTCTGTGTGGAGAGTGGGAAGGGGCATGCTTGTAGCACTAAGTGCTTCAGAGATTCTGGGCTGCAAAGCCAGTCGGGTAACGCTACTGTAAGTTACAGCTTCTTTACTGCAGGGGCCATTTTGGCCATTCATCTTCTTGCTCTGGGGAGCACCTTCAGTTCTGTGTGCCTCTGAGGAAACAACATAAAACATAGCCTATCGTTGCTGCATAGTGAATTATCCACATGAGTCGTGTTAGTGCAATGGTGGGCAACCTGCGGCCCGCAGGCCGCATGCGGTCCATCAGGGTAATGTGATTGCAGGCCGCGAGACGTTTGCTGACATTGACTGTCCGCAGGCACGGCCCCCCGCAGCTCCCAGTGGTTGCAGTTCTCAGGGACGTGCTGGCCGCCGCTTCCCACAGCTCCCATTGGCCTGGAACAGCAAACTGTGGCCACTGGGAGCTGCAGGGGCCGTGCCTGCAGAGGGTCAACTTCAACAAAATCTAAATCTTCTCTCGAGACTAAACTTGCCAAGTTTGTTTAACCTTTCCTGATGATAAAAGGTTTGGAAAACCTGACCAATTTTTGTTGCTCTCCTCTGGACTTTCTCCAATTTGTCCACATCTTTCTTAAAGTGTGGTGACCAAAACTAGGCACAGTACTCCAGCTGAGGTCTCACCAGTACCGAACAGAGCAGAACAGTTTCCTCCTGTGTCTTACATATAACTCTCTTGTTAATACACTTCAAAATATTTATCTTTTTCACAACTGCATCACTATTGACTCATTCATTTTGTGATCCACTGTAACCCCATAATCCTTTTCAACAGTACTACCATCCATTCAGTTATTCCCCATTTTGTAGTTGTGCATTTGACTTTTTTTCAATTTCTAAGGGTAGTACTTGGCACTTTTCTCTATTGAATTTCATTTGTTGATTTCAGACCAATTCTTCAATTGGTCACGGTCATTCTGAATTCTAAACCTATCCTCAAGTGCTAGCAGCTGCTTCCAGCTTGGTGTCATTCACAGAATTTATAAGCATTCTCTCCTCTCCATTATTTCAAGTCATTAATTAAAATATTGAATAGTACCAGATCTAGAGCAGACCCCGTGGGACTCCATTAGATATATCTTCCCAGTTTGACAGCGAATCATTGATAACTATCCTTTGAGTATGGTCTTTCAGTCAGTTATGCATTTACCTAACAGAACCTTAATCCAGACCATATTTCCCCAATTTGCTTATTTGTCATGTGGCACTGTGTAAAAAGCTTTAATAAAATCATTATATATATATATATATATATATATATATATATCACATCTACTGCTTCCCCTATCCATTAGGCCAATAACACTCTCAAAGAAGAAAATTAGGTTTGTTTGGCATCATCTGTTCTTGACAAATCATTTTAACCCTATTATCCTCTAGGTGCTTACCTATTGATTGTTTAATAATTTGTTCCAATATCATTCCAGGTATCAAAGTTAGGCTGTGATTGGTCTAGAATTCCCCAAGTTCTCTCTGTTCACATTTTTAAAGATTGGTACTATGATTGCTTTTCTCAAGTCCTCTGAGACCTCAACTATCCTCCATGAGTTCTCCAAGATAATCGCTAATGGTTCCAAGATTGTTTCAGCTAGTTCCTTAAGTACCTAGGGTGCATTTCATCATGGCCAGCCAACTTGGCTACATCTAACTTCTCTAAATATTCTTTAACCTTTTCTTTTCCTATTCTGGCTTGTGTTCCTTCCTCGTTGTTGTTAATATTAATTGGGTTAAGTCTCATCACCGTTAACCTTTTTAGTGAAGACTGATGCAAAATGGGCATTAAACACCTCAGCCTTCTTGATATCATCTGTTATTAGCTCTCCTTCCCTGCTAAGTATGAACCTACACGTCTTCTTCGAGTAGTGCCCCTGTGGGTGCTCCACTTGAGTGTGTCTGCATCCCTGCGCCTAGGATCAGATATTTTTGATAGCAGTGCCCATTTGGTCCACACATGCTCTCCCCGTCTTGCTCCAACATGACAGCAGGACACGCTCAGCAGGAAATTCTCACAAGAACATGAGTGGGAACTAGATACCATGGTCCTACACAAAATATTCAGGCGTTGGGGATTCCCAAGCATAGATCTTTCTGCCATGGCCAGGAACAGCAAGTGCCCACAATTCTGCTCAAAAGCAGGACTGGATCGTCAATTTCTGGGGGATGCCTTTTCCTTCTATACGCCTTTCCTCTTTCCCATTAATACCGAAAGTAATACACAAAATAAAGGAAGAAAAGGCCATGATCATTTTGATATCCCCAACGTGGGTCCAGACAAACATGATTCCCTTACCTTTTATGAATGACAATGTGCCCACCAATCAGTCTTCATCCCATTCCACACTTCCTGTGTCAGGATGCAGGCCAGATTTGCCACTCAAATTTAGAAGTTCTCTATGTGAAATCATGGCTCTTTGATGGTTCCAAGATGTCGAATGAATTGTTCTGAAGACGTGAAAAAGATACTGTTAAATAGCAGAAAAACCACCATACGTTATACTTACCTTCAGAAATTAAAGAGATTCTGAATCTGGTGTGACAATATATACATCACAGCTATATTCTCTCCCTTGCTGTTGGTGCTGGACTATATCCTAGGACTAAAAATATCAGGACTATCATCAAGTTCTCTGAGGGAACATCCCATGGCAATTTCAGCCTTCCACGATAAGATCAACAGGTGTTCACACATCGCACAACAAAAAGTTTTCTTAGAAGTATTTGGAACCTCTACCCATAAATTTGAGATGCTACACCACCTTGGGACCTTAACTTAGTTCTAAGATGCCTCACTGGTGCCCCACTTGAGCCCATGGTGACCTGCTCACTCATACATCTCTCTGTGAAGACTGCCTTTCTCATGGCCATCACATCCACACAAAGAGTGGTGGAAATAGGAGCTTTCCTGGAATAGCCCCCACCCCTTTACAGTTTTCTTCAAAGATAAAGTTACTTTGAGACCACACCCAATTTTGTACCTAAAATACCTTCATCCTTCCACTTGAATCAGCCTATTCATCTTCCATCGTTCTTCCCCAAACCACACAGGAATAAAAGGGAGGCAATGTTCCACACACTAGACATTAGGAGCCTACTACCTGGAAAGGACAAAACCCTTCAGAAAATCACCTAGACTATTCCTTTCAGTTGTGGAGAGATATAAATGCTTATCCATATCTAAACAAAGACTCTCAAAATGGATTTCCAATTGTATTAACTATTGCTGTCAGTAACAAGACTTTCAGCCCCCACCAGGGACTGGAACACACTCTACAACATCGCTTTTGACCTCTAGCTTTCTTCAACAATGTTCTCATCACAGACATTTGTAGAGCTGCAAGCTGGGCGTCTGCTCACATGTTTACAGAACATTATGCAGTCACTCAAGACTCAGCATCTGATGCGCTATTGGGACTAACTGTATTATCATCAATAAAGAATCCAACTCTGAAGCCCCATCTGCCCAACACGGGGCACTGCTTTGCAGCCACCTAAAGTGGAGCCCCCATAGGGATACTTCTCGAAGAAGAAGAGAGGGTTACTCACCTTGTGCAGTAACAAGTTCTTCAAGATGTGTGTCCCTTTGGGTGCTCCACTACCAGCCCTGTCTCCTCTACTTCAGAGTTTAGACATAGACTCTGCAGTAGAGAAGGACCTGAGGGCAGTTTGGTTGCATGTGCGGCCCAAATGGGCACTGCTACCAAAAATCTCCAATTCTTGAAGAATCTCAGTTACTGCAGAATGCATCCGATGAAGTGAGCTGTAGCTTACGCTCAAATGAATTTGTTTGTCTCTAAGGTGCCACAAGTACTCCTTTTCTTTTTGCAGAATGTGAGTAACCCTCTCCTTCCTTTGTCTGTCTTTTGCTTCTAATGTGTTTACATAGAATCTCTTCTTATTGCCTTTTATGATCACTGCTAGGTGTTATTCATTTTGTGCCTTACCCTTATTGATTCTGTCCCTGTATGCTTGTGCTAATCTTTTGCACTCATCCTTGGCAATTTGTCCATGTTTCTACTTTTGGTCTGATTCTTTTTTGATGTTCAGGTGATTAAAGAGCCATATTGGCCTCTTATTCTTCTATTTTTCCTTCTCATCAGGTTAGTTTGTTGTGTCTTCAGTATTGTCTCTTTGAGAAACTGCCAGCTCTCCTGAATTCCTTTTTCCCTTAGCTCTTCTTCCCACGGGACCTTACTACCAGTTCTGAGTTTGTCTGCCTTTTTGTAATCCATTGTGCTTATTCTTTTGCTCACGCTTAAAATGACTAGATGTCCCGATATTAGGGGCTTTGTCTTATATAGGCAACTATTTCTCCCTCCCCCCACTTGTCCTGATTTTTCACACATGCTATCTGCTCACCCTACTCATGCTCCTTCATTTCCTTAGAATAATGAAACCTAGCTTTTCATGATCACTTTCACCCAAATTGCTTTCAACTTTCAGATTCATAATCCTGTTATAATCAAGTCTAAAATGACTGACTGCCCTGGTAACTTCCTCCCACTTCTGAAACAAAAGATTGTCATCAATACATTTGAAGAAGTTGTTGTGCGTTGCTGCATTACCCTTCCAAGAGATGTCTGCATAGTTAAAGTCCCCCATTACTACCAGGTCTTGTGTTTTGAATATTTCTGTTGTTTGTTCTAGAAATGCCTCATTCACAACTTCCTCCTGATTTGGTGAGAAGATCGATTGTGTATCACCCCTGTCCTCTCTCCCCCTCCCCACCCCCTTTTATTTACCCAGAGACTTTCAACTATCTTCCCTTTCGCCTTTTTCTGGACCTCAGAACAAGTGTACATATTTTTGATGTATAATGCAGCACCTCCTACCTTTTTCCCCTGTCCATGTTCCCTGAAAAACTGTATCCTTCTATACCAATATTACAGTCATGAGATTTATCCAATCAAGTCTCTATAAAGCGAATTAAGTCATAATTTAGCTTATGGACTAATACTACCAGTTCTTCCTGTTCTTCCATATTACTTGTATTTGTGTACAGACATCTAGGGCAAATTTCCCCTCTGTTTTCCCTCTTGTTGTTGTTGTTCCCATGACCCTGCTATAATTTTCCATTCCCTGCCACTCCTCTCCCCCCAATATGTAGCTTTCTGTTTAGGTCACCTTTTAAATATGGGCTTTAGTCTACCTGTGGGCTTTAGTCACCTGCATCCCTTGAACCTAGTTTAAAGCCCTCCTCGCTAGGTTGGTGAGTCGGTGTGTGAAAATGCTCTTCTTGTTTAGGTGGAAGTTAGACTAGTCAATTGCTGAAGATTTTGTTTTTTTTTTTTTAAAGTGACTAGGATAAGATTGCTTTTCTCATTCTGGGCACATCCATGTGTTCTAAAACTTTCCTAAATTAGTGTTGCTTGTTCTGCAACGTCCGCAGCCACTGTCTCCTGGACCCTAGAATATATTAAGTTTGGTCCTAGAAATTAGTCAAACAGATTCCTGCAGTTTCTTAGCAGCAGTATGCTGGGAGGAAGGGAAAGACTATTATGCCTCTGCATAATAGAATATCACTGTCTTAAACATGTTAAATCAGTCTACTAGGGTTTTCCATATTGATACCAACAGATCTTATAGTGCAGTCCTAGACATTAAAGTTGATTAAAAAATGGTTTAGTGTATTGCAATTTCTTACTAATTTTAACTGTATTTATAGTTGATGTCAAGTGGAATTTGGCAGAGGGGTGAAGAAGATGAAGGAGTTTATGGGTTTTTAATCAAAGACATTAGGAAAGAAGTAAACAGAGCTGCAAAACTGGTAAGAATCAAGCTCCAGTATTACCACTGTGTTAATCTTTGTTTCATCATTTTTGCACTTTAAACTCAATAACAAATCTGGTTTGTAATGAATCTTTAGATTTTTTTTTAAATTAAAGAATGATTTTTCTTTACAAATGGGAAATATTGACCGTTGCATTTTTCATAAGTACTTACTGTACTATGTGTCATATTTGATTCATTTTATGGGCAGGTATATCCTACTTTCAAGAGTCTGAATTCTTATTTTTAAATGATTGTGTATATTGGCAAGTGTGTGTGTGTGTGTGTGTGTATATATGTATGTGTGTGTGTGTGTGTATACACACACACAATATACACATATATAGTAAATATTGACAATGGTAGTTGGCTGATATTTGTTACAGAAGAGACAGTGATTAAAACCCAATGAGGAAAATGTCATTTTCACCTGTCCAGCAGATTGGGTGTCAAATTAATCAGAGTCTTTGGGACAAAACACAAAGGACTGATAAAACAGATGGTGTGGGTAGACCCTTACATTTTCAGGATGAAACAAAAACATTTAATGTTTTTGATAAGTCTAACTCGAATAGCTGAGCAGGAACCAGTTAAGAGAGCAAGTTGTCTAAAATATCCAGATTGCCTCTATAGCATCTGTTGAGCCCCAAACTGTTTGTATATTTTTGTTGATAGAATTAACATATTTTAACAATGGCTGCACTTGTACAGCAACCTTGGATACCATGATTAAAATACGGAATGCCAACTTATTTGTCAGAGTTTATTTAAGTCTTTGAAAAGTACATAAAACAGAAGTAGATTAGTAATGCTACAATTCTAGCTAGGTTTCAGAGTAGTAGCTGTGTTAGTCTGTATTCGCAAAAAGAAAAGGAGTACTTGTGGCACCTTAGAGACTAACAAATTTATTTGAGCATAAGCTTTCGTGAGCTACAGCTCACTTCATCGGATGCATTCAATCTAGCTAGATTATCCTCTGGAACAGTTCAGTATAGCGCCATTTCCTTTTCTATACTCCTTATGTCAGATTTCTTTTGTTAATGTTATAATTCCAGCAATTTTAATTGGACTTAAGTTTTAATGGGCTTTCATTTCTAAAACTTTCTCTTAGAAATGTAATATCTGTAAGAAAAAAGGTGCTTCGATTGGATGTGTAGCACCCAAATGCAAACGAAGTTATCATTTCCCTTGTGGGGTTCAAAGGGAATGCATTTTCCAATTCATGGAACACTTTGGGTAAGTGTTTTATTGTCAGGTATAATTACACTCCTTACTGAATAAGAGGTGCTCCTTTTTGAAATACACTTGCTCTTCTTTTTCCTACAAGAAGCGGGAGTGGGCATTATAAATGGCCTCCTAATTATCTATTTAATAGAAGAAAGAAATCTACTATTTTTCTTACAGTTTAGAGAATCATATTTTGAGGTATATTGTCTTCTGGTTAAATTTTCCTCACATTTTTCACTTGGGCCCGAGGGGGATGAAATGCTCCTGTCTGAACCAAGAAGCAGGGAATGGATCATCTGATAGCCATGCCATTACTACAGCATACATATAATATTTGTGAAACAGTTTTTCAGTATTTTTAGGATGCAACTAAATGTTAACTCTTAATATTAGCACACATTTTAATGTTCTACATAAAATTGCGAAGTTGGACTTCAGCTTAAGTATCAGGTTTAAACTCTGAAAAGTAATTATAATAATGATTCCATTTTTGTTGTTTGACTTCAGATCAAATTTGCTCAATTTACAAATGAAAAATATTCTTTTTCTAACTGCCAGTCCTTCAAATTCATCCTGGGACCTGAAAGTCAAGCTGAATTATCCTTCAATGCAGCATCACAAAAAAAGCCCCAACAACAAAAAGCCCCGTCCCCTTGGTTGCACCGGAACTACATCTACTGTTTAGTTGTATCTAGGCTCCTGCCGATAGTGTGTGAGCATAAAAAGAACAGTTGATTCTTCTTATCCCAGGTTGAGTTTGCAGGGTTGGCAATGGGGGATGAAGAATAATTTAACTTGTAAACTGAACACGTTTTATATGGAACCAGTGAGATACAATAAATATAAACCCAAAGTTTATTTTTAGAGTAGAACTTCACTTTAGATTACTGATATTTTCTCAGTCTAACACATGCTTTTTCAAACTCTCAATTAAATCTTAATTTCTTTGGCTGTTGTGTGGGCTTTGTGGAATTATTGAGAGATTTTAAAAATTAAAATCTGATAACACCAAAGTAATGTATTATTATTTTAATTAGGCGACACTTTTGTTTTAAGAACCAGAAATGCTTTGCTGGACCAATACAAAACCTTTGGTGTTTTTAGTAATCTTTTTGAACAACGGATCGGGAATCAGAGAATCCGTTTTCTTGCTATTTTATATTAATTTGTTTGTGAACATTTTTGCATATTGAATATATGGTTTTTAACCTGTTCTAAAATGATTTATTTCTAAACTACATGTGTGAAAAATTAAAATTAGTAAAGTCTGAAGTTATGATACAGGGTATAGTGTTACTCTCTTTAGTATTAAAAACAATAGTTTAATTGTTTTTGAAGTTTAATGTCATTAAGCAGAGCTTTAATTTTCTCTTTAAGGTCATATTGTTGGGAGCACCGGCCAGTTCAGAAACTTCCATCTGATGAATCTAGAGGCTCTTCACAGTGCACAATATGCTTGGAATTTGTTGAGCACTTTCCAATGTACAATATACTGAAAAGTCCTTGCTGTAAAAATGCTTGGTTTCATAGAGACTGCTTGCAGGTAAGACAACCTTTTATTCTGTGATGCTCACAACATTTTGTTTTGTACTTAGAATAATAGAACAAATTAATGTTTACATTCTTATTTTAATATTCAATAAATGTAATAAAGCCACATCAAAAATATAAGACTATAACTAACTTCTTCATCTAGCGATTCTGTTGATTATAGGTCTGGGAAAAAACTAACTGGTTTGTCCATGTTCTCAGACCAGCAACTTTAAAATACACTCTTAGGGACTGCAAGTTTGGGAAGATTCCTTTTTAAAGATGTTCTTTGAGATCTTCACACTTCAGATTGTCTTCAGGAAGCTTCTACAGAAAGAAAGTCTGTTGGGACTTCATAAATGCCCTCTTGCAGCCCTGAACATTTAGAGCCCATATCATAAAAGGGTGATGTGGCCTTAGTTACTTCTGTTCCTTCATTCTCATGGCTCGACATGGATGTAGGAATCTCTTCAGATGCGGAGTGAATTGGGGGGCGGGAGACGGGAGGTCATTGAAAGGAAAGCACATGCTTTCCTCCTGGAGATGATCTTACAAGCCCAGCCCCTGGGTAAGCCATTTCCCTTGTGAAAAGATAGAATAGGCCACCTTTAGTTTCTAAGTGATAAATCTAAGATGATCCTTGCACTGAACAAGTCAGTGCCAGAAAAGAATCCATGAGTGTAATGCCCAATCTTCAGGGTACCATGACCTTATTGGATACAAAAGGATGGAAACAGAGTAAATGTGAATAGTTCAATTAATTTTCTTTTCTGTTTTCTGATACAGTATCAAGCTCTGAGTGCTGGGGTATTTTTCTTTAGGTGCACAGTGTGCAATAATAAAGACAAATTTCAGAATGAAATGTTGAGAATGGGAATACACATTCCAGAAAAGTAAGTAACTAACAATAATTTCACAAATAATCCATATTCTATATACAACTCTAACTAAGTAGGATGATAAATCCAAAACCATGTACTTGTTTATGCAATATAACTAAAAATTGAATTATCATTGGGATTTCCTGGGTATCTACTAGCAATGAGAGCAGTTTATTTTTGTCTTAGGTGCAATTTGCTTCTTTTCAGAATGTTCCTCAGATTTGCAGAATACTAAATTAAGAGAGGCTGCAAATGTGTAGTGTAGGATAGAGATATATTACTACTAATCTACATTTTAGAGATAATATTCTCTATATATAAATGCAATGTATTAGAATTTTTAAAAATTCTAGTATTTTTAAATATGGGCAGTTCATTTTTAAATATGGCCAGAGTATTTTTAAAATAGGGACAGTTTAATTTAATATGGGAAAGCAGGTGCATTTCCCAGCAACTGCTCTCTCATCCTCTCCACACTGTATTTTCTTCACTTTCTTTGTCTGGCCAACGTGTGCTATCACCCCCTTTATACAGTAGAACCTCAGAGGTCTGAACACCAAAGTTACGAACGGACCAGTCAACCATACACCACATTTGGAACTGGAAGTACACAATCAGGCAGCGGCCGAGACCAAAACAAAAACAAACCAAATACAGTACAGTACTGTGTTAAACATGAACTACTAAAAAAAAAAAAAAAAAAAAAAAAAAAAAAGGCGGGGGAGAGTTTAAAAAAAATGATTTGACAAGGTAAGGAAACCATTTCTGTGCTTATTTCTTTTAAATTAAGATGGTTAAAATCAGCATTTTCTTCTGCATAGTAAAGTTTCAAAGCTGTATTAAGTCAATATTCAGTTGTAAACCTTGAAAGAACAACTATAGCGTATTGTTCAGAGCTAAAAACATTTCAGAGTTATGAACATCCCCCATTCCTGAAGTTATGAACAACCCCCATACCTCATAACTCTGAGCTTCTACTGTAGTCAAGTCCTAGCTGTCTTCATTTCTTTCTCTAGGATCTGCTGAGGACTTCTCTCTTCATCTTTTTTTTTTCCTCCCTTCCTCCCTTAATTAACCCTTAAGAGTACTACTACAAACATTGTCAGTTCTACTTCCAGAATTGAGAAAAAGTATTTGTAGTGCCTAAGGATGATTTCCTAGGGTATATGGATTAATCTATTTTATTATTTTTTACTGCTGCTTATTGCTATAGTATCTGAATTTCTTCCACATAAACCCAGAAAGGAAAATACAGACATTGGGAACAAAAGATTCCAACTTTAAGGTTGATAGATTATTCCAACATCTTATCAAGAAAACATTCAGATATTTTCTCTAAAGTTGTCAAACTATATAAAACACTTATGGATTTAGTTCAGAGGACAATCTTGAGTAAAGATGGACTGTTTATCCAAATAGGTCCTTTCTCTCCTGTTATCTTATTGTTATTACACTGCTAAATAGTTGCATTAACTCAAATTATGCCATTATTATCAATCATATTTACATGCTCTGGGAGCTCCAATTTTAATGCGTGGCAAAGGAAAATAAAGTTATTTCAGTACATAAAGCTAAAATTATAGCACTAAAATGTTTTTTAATCCATGTCTGCAATATTTACAGAGATGCATCCTGGGAACTCGAGGAGAATGCGTATCAAGATCTTCTGCAGCGTTACCAACACTGTGACGCTAGAAGATGTCTGTGCAGGAATGGGAGAGACTATAATAAACCTGATAGGTATTAATATACACACACAGATTTTGAAGACCAATATGTTTAACATAATGGGATGGGTATGGTATGTTATAGGCATCTGTCGCAGATAGAATGTTGAAGAGGTTTTTAAAAAGTAAATAATGAAAGCTACGACATTTTCAAATAATTTATCGCAAGCTGGACATATTTATCTTATCAATACTTTACAACATGCATCTTATTTTGAAAAGTGATTGACCAATAAGACTTAGTGTACCCAGAGTATAAGAGCCAAGAGAATTAGACAACAGGATTTATCTTCCATATTCTATCCCTTCTCCAACACAAATAAAGCAGCAAAAGAGGTAATACCATCATCAGCATCCTTTAAAAATCAGAGAGAGGTAGCAAACTACTAAGACAAATTATTTTTTATTTATGCTTAGCTGCTAAAATATCAAGTGTGTTAGAATATCTAAAATAGGTATCTTTGAAAGTACCTGGCTAAAGTATTGGATATATCGCAAAATTGACTAGTTCCAGTTGATCCAGCTATCTGATTAGAAAGTTTATGAGAAACACCCAGCTGCTGGGATTTTTATTAAATAGGGGGGACCTATGCTTCTTACTGTCCTTTGACTCCTTCCTCTCACTTTACAAGTATGCTCTGAACTTTCCCAAAACCTTACTTTGATCTCATTTCCTTCCTTCCCTTCACCTCTAAACTCATTGAATAGTCATTTACAATGGCTGTTATTAATCCTCCTCCAATTTCCAAACAAGCTTCAATCCTCTCCAGTCTATTGAAACCAATCACAATAAGATCTCTAATGACCTCTTCCAGCTCAGATCTCAGGCTCTTCATTTTGTCCGTCCTCCTTGACCTGCCTGCTCTTTTCAGCACCGTTGATCATCTTCCTTCTTGACATCTTTTCCTCCACAAGGTTTGCAAAATACTGTCTCTCCTAGTTTTCTTCCTACCTCTCTGACCATTTTTTCAATATCTATTTCAATGGGTTTTCCTTCTCCTTTCCCTCTGGATATCCCCAGGAATTTGTCCTCTTCTTTATTCTCTTCGCTTTACACTTTTCACTTTTATCTTCTCTTTGATGTCTCATCTTCAGTTCTAATTTAACATCCCTAAAATTGAACTCCATATCTTCCCTCCCAAGTCCTCTCCAATTCACTTTGTCTCCATCACTGTCAACAATATCCAAGCTTCTGGTCACCACCTTCAAATTCCTGCACTTTTTCATCACCAACCGCATCCCTTCTGCTTTGCCTTATTTTGTCTCCTTGTTGGCTTATTTCATAAATGTCCCAGTATTCTCTTCCACAGTTCCCATCAGTGTGGAGCTTCCTGAGCTCATCAACAAGGCCCCTAACCTCTCCATGTACAAGTCCCTCTTGAAAACCATTTCTGTTGTACTGCCTATCGGAAATCTTGCTGGCTTAAATTGACAAGATTATAAAGTTTTGGCCAAACACCATGATGGCCCATTCTAATTATGTGTACACTGCCTCATAATTGTCTTAGTTTGTGAGCTCCGTTGAGCAGGGATCATGCCTTTTTGCTTTCTGTATGGGAAGCACCTAGCACATTGTGGGCACGACTGCAAACAAATATATAATATAAAGATCTAGGCAAATACTTTAAAAAAAAAAGTTTAAATGTCTCTTACAGAACAGTCCCAGCTTTTGGAAAGTGGTGAGGTTATCAAATACTGTATCATACAAAATGCTATTTGGAAAAAACAGCCAGGGCACTTTGAAAAAGTTGGGCTGTGGATCCCACAAAGTAGTGAAGGGGAAAGTAACTGGCTATGCAAATGTGTTGGCTTAAAAAGGGTACACTAACTGCTCCATAGCCTCTTTAAAACTGGATATTCTTCAAAACTGACTAGCATTCTAATCATTGCATTCAGATTTAGGCCTGGTCTACACTACACAATTAGGTCAATGTAAGCTGCCTTACATCAACCTAATTATGTCAGTGTCTACACTACAGCCTTGTCCTGCTAGTGTAAGTGCCCTACTACACTGATATAATAACTCCACCTCCATGAGAGGCATAGGGCTTATGACAGTGTAGTTAGGGCTACACGTATGTGTAGATACTGTGTTACTTGCATGGGCTGTGTTGCTTATGTCAGCTGTTAGCTGTGAAATTGACAAGAAAGCCGGGCAGCTAGAGCCCAGGTGCCCCTGGAGAGCGGGACCCCACTCCAGGCAGGGAGCTGTGTGCGGCTAGATCCTGCTCTCGGCAGGGAGCTGGGGTGAGAAGTCCACGTGGCTGGATCCCACTCTCGGCTCGCAGCCAGGGCAAGAAGCCCAGGCAGCTGGACCCCACTCCTGGTGGGGAATGGGAAGGAGAGAAGGCCTGGGAGGCTCCCTCCCAACCCACCACCTGGGAATGTTGGCTGTCTTGTCAATTTACAAGGCTTCCTGGTGCAGGATGGGGGCCAAGAAGCCAGGGCAGTTGAACCTCGCTTCTTGGGGGCAAGAAGCCCTGGGCAGCTCTGTCCTCCTGCCCACCAGTGGGGAACGTGGAGACAAGAAGACCTGCGTGGCTTCCCCCGCTCCTAGTGGTTAACAGGGAGACGGAGGGGGAGCACAGTCCACCAGGATTCTGTGGGGCAGCTGGGCTCCTGGCAGGGAGCTGCCAGCAGAGCCGGGAGACTCGGCTTACAGCTCCCCACACTGCCCCTCTTAGGTCAGTGGAAGTGCTCCTGTGATAGCTGTAAGATGACCTAATATAGGTTAACTTGAGTTTTTAGTGTAGACATACCCTTAGTGTGAATTGGGAGTGCACCCTCTTTGAAAGAGGATACTGTGCAACCCAAGGGGCTAACTATATATCATTTAACTAGAGTCTGGTAAATAATAAGGGATTTGTGGCTATCCTATAAGGGTAGGTGGATTGGATTTACTGCCCAACAGCCTTTGTTTTGACTTCTGTCGTTCCTCTGTTAATTCTAAGTACAGTGTGTTTTTTTCTTTTAGTAAATGGGAAATCAAATGCTGTCAGTGTTGTGGTTCCCGTGGAACTCATTTGGCCTGTTCCCCAATACAGTCATGGGAGGAAAACTGGGAATGTCTAGAATGCAGAAGTATCTTCGCTAAGTCAGGTAATATTATGAAATGCTGGGACATAGTTTGATGTTTGGGTTTTTTTAGGGCTGTCAAGCAATTAAAAAAATTAGTCGCGATTAATCGCACTGTTAAACAATAGAATACCATTTATTTAAATATTTTTGGGTGTTTTCTACATTTTCAAATATATTGATTTCAATTACAGCACAGAATACAAAGTGTACAGTGCTCACTTTATATTTATTTTTGATTACAAATATTTGCACAGTAAAAACCAAAAGAAATAGTATATTTCAATTCACCTAATACAAGTACTGTAATACAATCTCTTTATCATGAAAGTTGAACTTACAAATGTAGAATTATGTACAAAAAATAACTGCATTCAAAAATAAAACAATGTAAAACTTTAGAACCTATAAGTCCACTCAGTCCTAGTTCAGCCAATCACTCAGACAAACAAGTTTGGTTACAATTTGCAGGGAATAATGCTGCCCACATCTTGTTTACAATGTCAACTGAAAGTGAGAACAGGCGTTTGCAAGGCACTGTTGTAGCTGGCATCGCAAGATATTTACATGCCAGATGCACTAAAGATTCATATGTCTCTTCATGCTTCAACCACTATTCCAGAAAACATGCGTCCATGCTGATGATGGGTTCTGCTCAATAACGATCCAAAGCAGAGCGGACTGACGCTTATTTGTTCATGATGTTCATTTTCATCATCTGAGTCAGAGGCCACCAGCAGAAGGTTGATTTTCTTTTTTGGTGGTTCAGGTTCTGAAGTTTCCACATCGGAGTGTTGCTCTTTTAAGACATCTGAAAGCATTCTCCACACCTCATCCCTCTCAGATTTTGGAAGGCACTTCAGATTCTTAAACCTTGAGTCGAGTGCTGTATCTATCCTTAGAAATCTCACATCGGTACCTTCTTTGCGTTTTGTCAAATCTGCTGTGAAAGTGTTCTTAAAACGAACCTGTAGTGGGTCATCGTCCGAGACTGCTTTAATGGCAGAATGTGGGTAAAACAGAACAGGAGACATACAATTCTCCCCCAAGGAGTTCAGTCACAAATTTAATTAACGTGTTATTTTTTTAACGAGCCTCATCAGTATGGAAGCATGACCTCTGGAATGGTGGCCAAAGCATGAAGGGGCATATGAATGTTTTGCATATCTAGCACGTAAATACTTTGCAACACCAGCTACAAAAGTGCCATGTGAACGCCTGTTCTCACTTTCAGGTGACATTGTAAATAAGAAGCAGTTAGCAGTATCTCCTGTAAATGTAAACAAACTTGTTTGTCTTAGCAATTGGCTGAAGAAGAAGTAGGACTGAATGGAGTTTTAGGCTCTAAAGTTTTACATTGTTTTGTTTTTGAGTGCAGTTAGGTAAAAAAAATCGACATTTGTAGGTTAAACTTTCACAATAAAGAGATTGCACTACAGTAGTTGTATGAGGTGAATTGAAAAATATTTATTTTTCTTTATCATTTTTACAGTGCAAATATTTGTAATAAAATATAATATAAAGTGAGCACTGTACACTTTGTATTCTGTAATAGAAATCGGTATATTTGAAAATGTAGAAAAACATCCAAAAGTATTTAATAAATTTCAGTTAGTGTTTTGTTGTTTTTAATCACAGTTAAATTTTTTGAGTTAATCATGTGAGTTAATAGCAATTAATCAACAGGCCTAGTGTTTTTTATGTTTGTTTTGGGTTAACTTGACACCAGTATATTTTTCAGAAGAATAATCAGGATTTAATTGTACAGGGAATTACCAAAATCAGAAAAAACGCTCGTTGGCTACCTCAGAAAAAATAGACGTTACTGGTCATTTGTTGGAAGAGCCCTCTCCCAAGTGTCCCAGACAATCACCTGGATCCCAGCATGGCTTTCTTCTCAGGTGTGTAATTTTGCATGGGATGGAAGCAACTGCTTGAAAAAAATACAGAAGAAATATTTATATGAAATAGAAGAAAATATTTGTTTTATGAAATTTAGAATGTGAGAACACCACACTTATTTTCATCCTACAGCAAATACTTCCTTTACTGAATTGCAGAACTAGGCTCCCAGGCATCCATATTTATGAGTGAAGTAGTCACTTGTGGTACATGTTTCATGAGTTGGGCATAAACTTCTAGTTTTAACTCACTAACCAGAGACTGATATGTAAACCAGTCTATTGAATTAATAATCCTTCAGTTGAGCACTAAATTAAGTCCCCTTACAAAAGCAATATTGAAAGAAACTTGAATAGTTAAAGTTAGGCCATTTTTAGCTTAATTTTAATGATGCAGTGGAAAATTAGCTCTTAAAATGTATACCAAATTTCTTTTCTCTAGTAATAAAGTATATCTTAACTGCAGTTTTAATATTTTGTAGTTCAGTTTTGAAATTAAAACAAATGCAGCTGATAAGGTTCTCATAGCAATTGAAATATTAATTTATAAGGGCTTGCAGTTCAAAAATATGAGCCTGCCTTTATTACTCTTGTATTTATAAAGTTCTTTCATTTGCTTTTGAGGCAATTCCAAGAATTTCTTGCCTGCAGTATCTCATGATACTTTGTCTGCTTGTCATCTAAACAGTTAATGAAAACATTCATAAATATCAGAAAGATGGGCTGGAGGACTAATTATTTTTCTTTGAGTATGTGTCCGTGTGAAAAGCCTGTCTCTGTTTTTGGGGATCACTTTGCCCCTTTCCACCAGGCGTGGTTACTATCACAACAGACAAGTGGGTGTTGGGTGTCATCTCCCACAGTTGCTATGCTCATTTCCACACACAAACTACTTTCCCATTCCTCTTCAGGGACCCTTCTCCTGTGAGGCCATTACAAAAAGAAGTGGTCTTGTTGTTTTGTCTAGGAGCTATAGAGGAGATACCTCAAGAGCACAGGGGAGAGGCTTCTACTCCCAATATTTCCTTATCCCAAAGAAGAAAGGGAAGAGGGGGGTATCTTTATCCTACCCTAGACCTGAAGAGACTGAACAAATACATATGCCATCTGAGTAACGCGTGCTTCAACCGTCTCCGTCCTCATGATGGGTTCATGGCTCTTGATTTAGATATCCACTTGGCCTGCAGGAAGTACTTGAGATTCATGGTGAGGAGGGAGGAGCAAATAACTCTCAGTATAAGGTACCGCCATTCAGATTCTTCACAGCACTAAGAATCTTCACAAAGTGTCTAGTGATGTGCCTGAGAAGACTGTTTTCTCTGTGCTCTTACTAGTATGAAAATGAGTGAGCTCCAAGTATTTATGGTTGACCTTTCTTCCTTTCATAACATTTCATAGGACAAAGTGGTGGTGAAACCTTACCCCAAGTGCATCCCAAGGTGGTTTCAGATTTCCATCTGAACCAACCTATTCCCAAAGCCCAATGCTACATCAGGGGGAATTTACCTATGCGGGGTATCTCCAAAGCCTTATTTTACTCACTGACAGAACCAAACTGTTCAGGCATCTCCCTGGTTGTTTCTGGCTGTACCCAGCCATTCCAAAGGCCAGGCCATCTCATCACAAAGAATATCTAAGTGGATAACACAGTGTATCTTGCTGTGTTACCAGTTGGGTGATGTACCTCTTCCACTGAACAAGAATGCTTACTACACAAGAACTCAAGTGTCATTCTCTTCCAGCTTCAGAAATGAGCCAGTTTTTGAGATTCACAAGGCACCCGTTACATTTTGTGAAGCAGTGTACACTGGACTTAGCTGTCAGGGCAGATGCCATGTTTATTAGAGCAGTACTACAATTTGTTTGACTGATGCAGCTGATATGTCTCATCCCACTATCCAGAGGGGTTACCGCTTGCCAGTTACCTACCGTGGGATCCACACTGACATTTACACGAAGAAGGGAGAATGGTTACATACCCTACAGTAATTATGGGGGGTTTTTCAGATGTTGTCGTCAATGTGGGTTCTCAAAACCTGCACTCTATCCCCAGTTTATGAGCCACACCTAATGGCTTTGAATCGTGAGGGAACTGAGGGAGGATCACAGTTGCTCTGCCCTTTATGCCCTAACAAGTCCAGGAGCATGATAAGGCACAGAGTGCATGCACTGCCCAAAGAAACACCACTATTTTAAAAAGAAAAGGAGTACTAGTGGCACCTTAGAGACTAACCAATTTATTTGAGCATAAGCTTTCGTGAGCTACAGCTCACTTCATCGGATGCATTCAGTGGAAAATACAGTGAAACCTGTCACTATTTTAAAGAATCTGATACTGCACACTTGAGGTGCATGTGCACCTACAGTGGGACCCAAACTGATATCTCAAAGAACCCGAGTTACTGTAAGATAAGTAACCGTTGTTTATCATGGTGTAGTAACACACCTACTGTAGTTAAGGTTAAGTTACATTTTTGAAGGCTCCTGTGAGACTGCTGCCCTCATTCCATATGTACTAATCAGCTGGCATTCCTTCCCTTGGTTTCCGCAATACAAGAACACACATGTATGTGGCGGGAGATGGCAGTGCGATTTATCACCTCTGAACTGCAGGCTCTGGAAAGTTAAAGTTTCAGTGCTAAGGACTCAAATGCCAGGAAACTTTACTTTTTTATTTTATTTTATTTTTCTTTTGAGGGTACATGCAAGTTTAACTCTCCCTCTAGGGCATATAAGAGATCAAATAACTGATGACTGTTGTGCACAGAAATTGTACATGCAGCATTCCTCTTTCTTTCCTAGTTCTTGAGTGCTTAATTTTGCAACCTTAACATTGCTTTAATTTTTTTTGCATGTAAATATAGGAATTTTGCCATCTTTGGAGCTAAACAAAATCAGAATATGTGTAACTCTAGAAGACTTAACAGGAACTTACAACATTACTTAGTAATTAAAAGGCGAGATAAAAATTGCAGCAAGTTATTTCGGTAGTGTGTGTTGAGCTGGTGCCAACTAATACCAGCACTGGATCATACAATGCAGTCTACCTATTGGAGTAACATAACTTCATTTTTTATCATTACTTAATGGATCTCAAGGATTCTCAAATTTCAGTGTGTCCTATCTGGGATATAACACTGTAGAAAACCATAGAACAATTATGCACTGAAAAAATGAAAGTTACAATATTTCCAAAGACAGAATTTATTCCATTTTCTAGTGCTGAACGGTGGTGGTAATGTCAGCATTTCTGTGGTTCAGAAACTATTAGATTATATAAAATAGAGTTGGGTCTGAGGAATGCAAGGTAAATTATTGATGACAAAATTTACTTCAGTGTCTTCTAGTCGTTGGGGCAATCAATTATATGTTGAAAATTGTGGTAAAGAAACAGATTGATTCCATGGCTTTATAGTAATGTAGGGTTCATTAAATCACATTTGAGATAAACAGATCTACTATTACTTTCAAATGAATGTTTACATAAAGTTCAGAATGAGAAATTAATTTTGTAATAGCTTTTCCCCTTCCAGGTCACCAAAGATGTTGTGCCAGAATAGCTTGACTCCTTGTACATTATTAGACCTTCCAGCGTCTAATAAAATGGTTATGTCCATATCCCCGCTGATCAATTCTTCATCAAGGAATCTGTCAGTAAGAAGAATGTAAGTTAATATTTCTTTCATATCGAACAAGGCTCTCTAGATCGGGGTAGTCAATTATTTTTTTTTATCAAGGCTCAAATTTCTTGGTCAAGATCCAGACTCCAGAGAAATGTGTTTCACACTGCAATAACAGTGATAATAAGTAAATGAAAAGTGTTCTGTTCAAAAGCATCTGGCAGTCCGGGTCTTCTCTAGATTGTATAAAATGAAATGTATTTCCTCCAGGATGGATATGGATATATATATATATCCATATCTATCTATCTATATAGAAAGTGCAAAATAGAATGCTTAACCTAAGAACTTGCTGAAAATCCTGATTTATGAAGTTCTTCGATTCCATTCTAGGTGTGTGCGTGCCCACATTCACAGTTGTCAGAGACTTTTGCATTAGCAGTATCCATAGGGCTGTCTGTGGCACCCTCTGGAGTGCCACACTCATGCTGCGATATATCAGGCACCGCTGGCCCTACACCCTCTCCGTTCCTTCTTACCGCCCGTGACGGTTCGTTGTAGCGTCTGGTCTCGCTTAGGAAGAGCATTAGCGGTTCTTCACTGTTCAGGTCGTTCGCCTTTGTTATTTAGTCAGTGATTAGCTAGCTGTTAAGTGTTTTAGTAGTAGTTTAGTAGTTAGAGCCTGGGCTGGGACTTTGTCCTGGAGCGGGCATGCCCTGCTCCCCAGGCTTCAAGACACGTTCCGAGTGCAGCTGGCCAATGCCCATCAACAACCCACACGAGAGATGTCTGAAGTGCCTGGGGGAGTCCCATAGAAAAGACAAGTGCCAGATCTGCAAAATCTTTCACCCCCAAACTCAAAAAGAGCAGGACATTTGATTAAGGGTCCTCGTCATGGAGGCTGCTCTGCGCCCGGCATCGGAGCCTTCACACTCAGACTCCATGTCTGGTACTTCGGCATTGGCACACAGTGCTCCACTGGCACCGGCTTCTGCCCAGCACCATTCCCCCTTGCCAGTACCAAAGAAGCAGTCCATCGCAGGCACCGCATACGGTCGGGAAGAGGACCTCAGTTAGGCCTTGTGCCAGCAACAGAGGCTCTCAGGGGTATCTCTGGGGTCTACATACTCCTCAGCAGGCCAGAAAGCCATTCCGCCTCCACCGTCATCAAGGTCTTGGGGTACCCCTCGATCTGGCTCCTACAAAAAGAAGGACAAAGATGTGTTTTAAGCGACTCCACCAGTCGTTGTCTCCTCCACCTGCCGAGCCTGGTCCTTCCAGGGACCAAGGCAGCCAAAAGCAGTCATTTTGAGGGTGCGCACGAGGACGATGCCCCAGTTACTGTACCAGATCCGTTCCCCATCTTCCTCAACCCCCTCCGCCCTTTCCAGTCGGCCTGGTCCCATATCACTTTGGACCACTCGGTGCTCGACACTATCTTGTTGGGCTATACCCTGCAGTTTGTAGCCAACCAACCCTTCCATCCCCCTTCCCCATCCCTCTTCAGGGACCCTTCTCACGAACAGCTCCTCATTCACGAGGTCGAAAACCTCCTGTGCCTAGGGGAAGTGGAAGAGGTTCTGCAAGGCATGGAAGGAAGAGGATTTTACTCCCGCTACTTCCTCATTTTGAAGGCAAAAGGGGGCCTCGGACCTATTCTAGACCTGCGTCTCCTCAACATCTCTCTCAAAATGTTGAAGTTTCTTATGGTCTCCCTGGCCTCCATCCTCTCATCTCTGGATCCAGGACACTTGTACGCCACCCTCGATTTAAAGGACGCATATTTCCATATATTCCCGGGGCACCGGTGTTTCCTCCATTTCACCTTGGGCCAGCACAATTTCCAGTTCATGGCGATGCCCTTTGGTTTCTCGTCAGCTCCGAGAGTGTTCACCAAGTGTATAGCACCAGTGACTGCTTACCTGTGATGTCTGGGGGGGTCCAAATCTACCCGAACATCGACAACTGGTTGATAAGGGGCCAATCCTCGGATCAAGTGTGGAGGCATCTCGCTCTGGTCTATTCCACCTGTTGTGACCTGGGCCTAATAATCAACAACAAAAAGTCAACCCTCACTCCAGTGCAATGCATAAAATTGGGGCAGTACCCGATTCCACTCAGGCCAAAGCCTTCTTCCCCAAGATTCGGTTCTGAGCCATGGTGGACCTCATCTCGTCTCTGCGTGCCCATCCATTCACCACCACCCACATGTGCCTGAGACTGCTGGGTCACGTGGCAGCATGCATTTACATGGTTCAGCATACGCGACTCTGCCTTAGGTCCCTACAGGTGTGGCTGGTTTCGTTCTATGTACCCAATCGGCACAGTATGGACCGGGTGCTCAGGATTCCAGATAGTGTGTTGTCGTCCCTTACCTGGTGGCAAGATCCCGTGTCGGTGTTGGAGGGAGTCCAATTCACAGCCCCGGTCTTGTCGGTGATGGTCATCTCTCACGCTTTGGGGAGCCCACCTGGGCGATCTCAGTATTCAGGGCCAGTGGTCCATTCTCAGTTGGGCCCTGCACATCGACGTCAGGGAACTCGACGGTTCACCTAGCCTGGGAAGCTTTTCGAACTCACATACAAGGCTGGGCGGTTCAGGTCCTAACGGACAACAACACAGCCATGATCTTCTATATCAACAGACGGGGTGCCAGGTCATCTGCCCTCTGCCAGGAAGCGCTTCGGCTCTAGGATTTCTGTCTGCAGCACAACATCCATCTTGTGGCTGCTCACCTCCCAGGGGCCAGGAACACTTGGGTGGTCCGCCTCGGCAGGACATTCTCGTCTTGCCACAAGTGGTCCCTTCACCTGGAGGTGGTCAGCTCTATCTTCCACAGGTGGGGAACTCCCCAGGTGGACCTATTTGTGTCCAGGCAGAACAGAAAATGCCACATCTGCTGCTCATTCCAGGGCAAGGATAGGGAATCACTGTCAGGTGCCTTCCTCATCCTGTGGTTGGGGGCTCTGATGTACTCCTTCCCTCCCGTGCCATTGCTCCAAGTCCTCATGAAGATCAAACAGGACACGGAAGAGGTCATCCTCATAGTGCCGGCGTGGCCACACCACACTGGTTCAGCGCCCTGCTGGATCTCTCGATGGCAATCCTCTTCCCGATGCCGCTCAGGGCAGACCTGTTGTCCCAGAATCACGGCAGTCTCCTGCCCGTGCACCAGGTGGCGCTTCATGTGCAAGAATGGCAGTGCTTTTCCGAGGTCCAGTGAGTCCTGCTGGGCAGTAGAAAGCTCTCCACCAGGGCCACCTACCTGGCCAAATGGAAGCGATTCACATGCTGGATGGCGAATAAGGGGGTCTGTCCTGAGCAAGCCCTGTTGCAGCTCATTCTAGACTACCTCTTGCACCTCAGGTTCCAGGGCTTGTCACTCTCATCTGTCAAAATCCATCTAGCAGCCATCTCAGCCTTCCACCCACCACTTGAAGGCAGGTCGGTTTTCTCTCAGGATATCACAGCTGGATTCCTTAAGGGCCTGGAGCACCTCTACCTGCATGTCAGGGATCCTGTTCCTCTGTGGGACTTGAATCTGGTCTGTCACGGCTTACAGGTCCCCCCTTCGAGCCTCTGACTTCCTGCTCTCCTTCTCCTCTCCTGGAAGGTGACGTTTCTGGTCGCGGTGATGTTGGCCTGCGGGTATCTGAGATTTGGGCACTCACCTCAGAACCATCTTACATGGTCTTCTACAAGGACAAGGTCCAGCTAAGACCACACCTTCCTTCCCAAGGTAGTTTCTCAGTTTCATTTTAGCCAAAACATTTACTTACTGGTCTTTTTTCCAAAGCCGCAAGTCTGAGGAAGAGTGCAGGCTGCATGCCCTGGACCTCCAGAGGGCTCCAGCCTCTATATTAGCCTCTCTAATTCTATATTGACAGGACCAAACCATTCTGTAAGTCGACGCAATTATTTGTCTCTGTGGCCGACAGGCTGAAAAGTCACCCTGTTTCCACTCAGAGAATTTCCTCCTGTATCACAGCCTGCATTCGCTTCTACTATTGTCAAGCAAAGGTACGGCCTCCCAGCAATCATCACTGCCCACTCTACCAGGGTGCAGGCTTCTTCGGCAGTCTTTTTGGCCCAAGTGTCTATTCAGGGCTGCCACCTGGTCATTGGTCCATACCTTCACATCCCACTATGTGCTTACCCAGCAGGCCTGGGACGATGCTGGCTTCAGTAGTGCATTACGGCAAGCCGCCAAGCGGTGAACTCCAAGCCCACCTCCATAGATACTGCTTGTGAGCCACCTAGAATGGAATCAACATGAGCAAGCACTCGAAGAATCAAAAACGGTTACCTATCTTTTGTAACTGTTGATAAACAGTTACAAAACACTTGGCTTTTAAGTGTTTATCTTTACTAGCGTCCAGAATGTTCATGTAACTCCATCAGGGCAGTATGTTCCAATGTACTTGTTACAGTCTGTGGTCCTTTATAGGGTTGCCACTTGTCTAGGTTTTCCCCAGGATCATCCTTTTTTTGAGATAAGTAACTTGAGAAATTTCTAAGGGTGCTCTGTACACCTGGCAAGCTGTCCAGTTTTATGGGCTCAGGCTCATCTCAGATGTTGTCCCCCTTTTTTTCTTCTTTTTGTACTGCAGAGGGGGCAACACTAGCTTTTAAGGTTAAGGAGTTGTTGTCTCCAGGCAGTGCAAGTGATGGCAAGGGGTCTGTCAGTCAGTCAAGCATCACGTGACTACTTGCTGGAGAGTATCTAAAGGAAAGTTCTTGGCTTATTCTCAGGAGAACAAGAGTTGAGAGAATACCTTGAGAGAAGTCCTAGGGGATTGCCAGGAAAGACTACCAAGAGGGAAGGATGTATCCTCTCACTACATTTTTGGTGGGAAGTGGGACAAGCCTCCATTACCCAGTGTCTTGTGTTATTTTGAGACTCTTGTATCTTGTGTTAATTAATAAAACCAGCCCTGAGAAAATGGACATGGCACTGAACTTGAAAGTTTGGGCTTTATTTTGACTATTCCAGCTGGTGAGTCTGCCCATTGGCTTGCAGTAACTGATAGGAACTTGCTAAAATTTCAGTAGCCACAGATGGGGTGACAGAAGGATAGACTTTCTGATTCAGAAAAGTTGATCTACGATTCCTTATACTGTAATTTTCAATAACCATATATCCTGTTTCATTCAGAAATGTGCTCGTTTGTGTCTTGTAGGCAACTAAAAATACAAAAAAGAGAAGCTTCTAATATACTGAGGGAATTAAAGTTACAGGTTAATACAAAAACCACAAGACTGAACATCAACAGAGACAATATCTGGAATAGTGCCTTAAAAGGATTCAGAGGGCGAAACTTCAATGCTGCAAACACTATGGAAGTGAAGTTCACAAATTGCAAGGGTAGAGTAGAGACAGATGCTTTTCATGGATCAAAGCATGAGTTTTTCCGATTATTAATGCTTCATCTTCAGAACTCATCACTATTTGAGGGCTCTTCCTCAAAGAACTTATCTCTTGATTCTCAAGGTAAATACAGCATAAATTTTATAGTAAACAGTCTGTCAAAAGTAATTTTCAGTATAATAGACACCTGGGGGTGGGGGGGAACAACCCTGTTAATTCTGATAACAAGATAAAATGACCGGGAGCCCCACAAAATAGAAGTAGATGTGTACCAAACTAATTTTTCCTTTTACTATTTTTAAAAAGTGAGTTTTGGGGTAAGAATTGGGCAATGAATAAGTTGTCTAAGTTCTTTACTACTGATTTGGTGTGGTTGGAATACTTGATAGTAACATTACTATATGGATGTAGACTTGCAATCAAACTTGGAACTCTTGATCTCTGGACCTAAATAAGTTGAAACAGGAAACACTCAGTTTACCTTTTCTCCGAAAGGGTACCTTTTCTTCTTTTCACTTTCTCTTCCCCCTATTTCTTCTTATCTGTCTCCTCCACTCCACTGTATTTATTACTTCTCCAGAGCTGCTTGAAGTGCTATTTCCATGCCTCAGAGCTGAGTGCTGTGTAGGATAGAGGGGGGGAGCTCCACTGTGATTGGGCTTGGCTTGGCTTGAGGAGGGATGGAAGGATGGAGCAGAGAGCAAGTTGCTCCTTCTCTTGGTCATATCCATGAACTTTTGTCAGTGTTATTGTCTCAGCCTTAAGAGTTTGTCTTGTATGCATATTAATATGAGAGAGTAGTGATAACTGTTGCAGATCATAGTTCATTATTAATTCAACTATACTTTCTTTATTTGCAGCTATAAAAGAGAATTTATACTATGAAGCTGGCAAAATGATTGCAGTTTCTTTGGTTCATGTTGGTGTACCTCCCAGTTTCTTTTCCAAAACTCTGTTTAACTGTCTTGTTTATGGACCAGAGAATGTGAAACCAAAAGTGGAAGATGTTGCAGATTTTGATGTAGCACAAACAATAAAAATGGTAAATAAAGTGCCTCACCCAATGGTGTTCTCTTGCTTTGGAGCCTTGAAATGCTAGATTTGAGATTAGACTTTGTGATAGGCATGTTTCTGGCAAGTATTGAGGAATAGTATATGATGGATCAAATTCAATGTATGACTGTTGTCCTTTTAACATACTCCCCATCCTGTTGGCAATACATATGCCTCAGCCAAAGCTGCTCAGACACTAAGATTATGGGGGTCGTAGAAGTACTTGCTAGGAAGAGATTACTGATTCCAGACTTCTAAATTTTATATTTATTGATGGAACATATATGAAGCAAACAAATACCTAGTAAATGTTTTATTTCCTGCTATAGATAAAATCATCAAGAACTCTGGCCAGCTTAAAATCTACAATAAGTGACTGCTATGAATATCTTACTATTGCTGGATGTTTAAGACCTATGACAACTCTATGTGATAAGGATATGTTGGTGAACGACTTACTGATCTATCATGTAATTAAGCGAGTTCATTCACCTTTTGAAAGGTTTGTTTGGTTGTGAAAGTTTAAAGTAAATACTTTAAAGTGCATTTTTATATTAAAATATTGAGAAGCATTGAAATTGCTTACGACTAATTGTGGAATAAGGTACTACTCAATGTGGGAGAGGCTATAGTAATTGTGCATGCAAATTTTGTACACAGTTGCATGTACATTTTTGGGCATGGGATCATGCACACTGAATTCTACAAACCAGGTCTTGTACTGCATTATACATTTTTCTGAAGTTGTTTTGGATAGCCAAATAGGGTTAAAACTATGTTGGATTCCTACCCACCTGTCTCCCCTCCCTTTAAGTTTACTTTAGATTTTAATATAACTATCACATTTAGTTAAAACTAAAGTTTGAAACACATAATCTGTCAGCATATAGTAGAGAATTCAGATCTGTAAACCTGCCAGTCCTTATAAACTTCTAATATCCTTTAGTATCTACAAAGAAGCCAAGAGAAACCACTATGGAGCAAATCAAGGAAGTTCAATATTTAAGAATTTTATAGTTTAGTCCTAAAAGGACAAAAACCCAAATTATAAATTTTATAAAAATATTTTTTATAAAACCTAATATTAACAGATGTCTCCTCAATTTTTGAAAAAAATAAAGTAAATTTTTTAAAAACAAACATTCCCAGGCAGTCAAGGAACCTGAAAGTGGCAGATTTAATTGTGTTTTTTATAGTGTAAACCAAGAGAGATGCAAAAAACCCCTCTACTTGTAACTGGATTTTCAAAACTGTTACATTTTTAACAATCTAAACTGGTGTTGGTAACATAGGTTAAAAAAAAATTAAATGAATACTGTAAATGTAAAGTAGGGAAATACTTCTCATAGGCAGGACTCTCATAATTATAGAAAACTTATATGTACCAGCTTTCATAAAACAAAATGTATTGTGAAACATTTTATGGCAAAATTAGTTCTTTGGTGACTTTCTAATGCCACCTCTTTTTATAATTCCAGCTTTAGGCAAGGTTTGAAAACTCTTGGTGTACTGGAAAAAATACAGATGCATCCTGATGCGTTCTCTAGCATATTGTGTCACAAACCCGAGAGACTTTCAGCAAGAATTCTTGGTGATCTCTTTACAATCCACTGTTTATCAGGTGTAAACAAAGTCAAAGGTGTTGATTTCTGGATGGGTTATTTACAAGATGTGGAAGGTGAGTGAACTCTGTTTTTCCTCATTACTTAGTTCAGTTAGCCACAGGAGTGGGTTTTTTGGTTCAATCCCTCCTCTGCATCACCACCTTAGATTTCCCTCAATTAACCCAACGTTTTTCTTTGCATCTTAGTGAAAACTTTTTCTAATGTAGTTTTGTTTCTTATTGCAAGTATACTCAGGTTATGGATATGCAAAAGGCTGTTAATCAGTGTTCTTCCCCGAAATGCCTATTCGGGATAACTGATGAGTAACTGTGTAACATTAAACTTTTTTCTTTTAGGTGGTGAGTCTGCAGCAACACTGGAAGATATTCTTGTCTTCGCAACTGGTACCAGTTCTATCCCACCCATTGGTTTTGAGCCTGACCCCTCAGTTAAATTTCTGCATATAAAATACCCTGTTGGAAACAGACAACTTAACTGCTTAGAACTTCCAATAACAAAGACATATGAGCAGTTTAAAAACAAAATGGACTTTGCCATCAGCAACGCACTAAGACTAGAAGTAGAATAAATTTTTTTTGCTACTAAAGTCGATGTTGCAAATTCAGTTTTTCTGTTTGTGGGATGTTCCTTCTTGTGAGCTGCTATTACATTTCCGAGCATTGACACCCTTTTTTCCCATCTCAGTTTTCCCCCACTGGTTTACAAAAATTGCTCTTGTTGTTTGTCCATAATATTGCTCTGGTTTGGACTTTACCAGATAGTCTCAGCCCAAATAGGATTTTTGTAATAAGTCATTTTAAATTACAAAGCTGTTTTAAAAAGTTATATTGGTTTAATGCATATGCTCACAAATCAAACTTGTTTGGAGTTTTTTCAAGTGGAAAAATATAAATGGACAAGTCACTAGACCAATAGGCTAAAAATACATTTAAATTTGGAAAGTCAGTAGTTAGTGTACTTGGGTGCTGAACTTTTGAAGATTATACTACAAGTTATAGAAATTAAAATTGATATAAAGATATTTTCAGGCTCAAATTGGGTATGTAATATTTTTAATATCTATTGAATCATGTTCTTGTTGAAGTCAGAGTTTTCCCCTTGATTTCAAGGGGAACTGTCAGCATCACACTTAAAAACTGCCAATTTTGCTATAGATAAATATGCAAGGTTATAAGTATTTTCAGCATGCTGTTCCCTATCAGTAAGTATAGGTAATGCTCTACACATTGAGGTAACATGATTTGTCAAAGTCAAAGCAGGCACATTTTAAGGGTGATCAGTTCTAGATTTTTATAATGTCTTTGAAATAGCGGTGATGGGGCACTGCATCAGTTCTTCTGTGGGTGTTTTTTCAGTTTAATGACATTCAGTAAATATTTTTTCCTTTTTAAATATTAATGATGTGTTCAATCCACAAAAGACAGAAAATTTGGAGTTTAAGGCTATTACACTGTGTCCTTGGAGAAATCAACCACAGTTCAGGGGAGACCGAGGAAAATAATGAAGTTTGAGAACTAAATTTGCTTTTACTCTAAATTTCTTGATTCTTCGGGATTTAAATCAAATCTTTGTCATTTTCACATGGATTTTTATATATCAGTGTTACACTATAAATTGTTATACAGAGTCAAAGGAATAAATAAAATTCAGAAGTAAAAGATCTGAAAGTGTGACTCTAATAAGTGTTTAAAAACTAAACATGAAATTGTTAGCCTTACAGATATTTCTATAGTTTATTCCCACTATGCTAGTTAGAACGGGATGTTCACATTTTACTTACACTGAATTGAGAGTAATTTTGATAATAGCTTGCACTATAATTGCTTATTATCATTTATCCTGATCCTTGTCCCAAAATTCCGTTGCAATCAAGGTCCAGCACTTCCTTTTTATGCCCTTATGCTAAACACTGTTTTTTTTCTCAATTGTTACTGCCTTTTGAACAGCATCAGCTACAGTAGGTACATTTAACAAACTTAATATTTGCAATTCTATAGTAATTGTGGTACCATTCTCTTCTCAAAGATACTGCAGTGGCCATGGATATCTGGATCAATTAATGTTTAGTTTTTATTGAGGTGCACTGTTGCTCATTCATAATTAAAGTAGTACAGGAAACATTTTGATGTTATTAATTTTAAAGATTTTTTTAATTAGGAGGGGGATGGAGATGAGTAACTTGATTATGTATCTATACAGAAATCTCCTGTTGGAGAGAAATAAGATTGTATACTTTGTTAGCTGATTGTTTTACACTTTTGATATTTCTCTTAAAAGCTGTTTTCTTAGTATTCAATTGTAGATTGAGCTTATTCTTATTCAATTGCTTTTTGTTACTTAGACGTCATTTTTTCCTATTAATCTGGTTATCTACTCTATATCTCAAACAAAGGCCATCTTATTTATAATTCCACATTGACTCTTAACTATTCAGATTCCTTGAAAGATTAATATATATATATATATATATAATTCACTTAGAAGCAAGCTTACTAATGGATTACAGGCAAGATTCACCACTTTGTGTTTAAAAACAAACAAAATAAAACCCAATACCCCCTTCCTCCCTCCCCCCCCCAAAAATCCTGCACCCAATACCAATATAGTCCAAAGGAACTCTTTGTGGGAAAGAAAATCCTGTTAGTGATGCAATGTATGAATCCATTTTAAAGAAATCTCAGCTAATGCAGTTTTTTCAAACTGACTGGCTGAAGACTTTTTTTTTTTTTAAATGGGAGCAGATTAGTTGCATGCTTTCTCTGTTTTCAGCTACTAAACTACATTAAAATGTATAATACTTTCTAACTATCTTTATTTAGTTCATGTAAACTATTCTAGCTGCCACTGAAATGTTCTACAAGTATGAATGGAATTTGAGGTGGTCCATGAGACACTCTGTTAAACTTTGGCACATTATGAAAAACTTGGAGAATTCTCAGACTCAGGCTCAGATTGGCTTATTTAAACATTTAAGATAGCTGAAAACTATTTTAATGACTGGTACAATTTATCTGTTAAACCAAAAAAAACTTTTCTCCAGATTCTTGCAACTACTACATTGTTTTTTTCAAGCATTTCTCCCTGAATTGTTTTTTTTCCATTGTTAAAACTACAAACCCTATTTGTCAGGAAATGGCTGGAGGGTGTGTAGTTTTTAATTTTACGTCTTAGAATCTCTGAAAATGTCTGAAGTATAGACATTTATTTGTATTCTTCCATGCCATTATTTCTTTAATTACTTTGAAAGTAGTCTCCCTTTCTTCAACATTTAAAAAGCATACTGAAGTAGGTCAGGATCTTACTCTGGTTGTGGGCCAAAAGTCTGGTAGGCTCTCTTTTTGAAACAAAACTGATTGTATCTCCGAGTTCCACTGACTAGTTATTAGAAAATGTTATTCCATTTGTTCTGCTATTGTACACGCAATGTTCTTGATTTTAATTCTTGTTTTTTCTCAAGGAACTGTTCCATGTGTTCTTTCTCTCCATTATTCTGAGGATCTCAGCTCTACTTTTTATACTATTGCTTGACTTCAGAAATGTCTACTACCATTATAGTGAAGGCCTATGTGCTCTGGCAAGTTTTACCTAACTTTCATGGCAAAGGTTTCTGTTTTCTGTGGTGCTCCACTGCTCAGAATTCTGCAGCAGACTCATACTTAACATTGAACTAAACAAGAAAATTAATGCAGCAGCTAGTGCAATATTCCTTGTTTGTTGTTGCTTAATTTGAGGTTTCGCTTAATTTGAGGTTTCACTTATTTTGTGGTGTGCTGCATATTTTTTTTGACAAGAAGCATGTAACTTGTGGATGTAATGAGGGGGAGAGCTGGTGGTTTTGGCAAAAGAACAACTGTTGGGCATTAGGCACTTGAGAAGGCACAGGAAGTGTAAAATCAATATTGGCATTTAAATGTTAGATTTTGGATAGATCTCAAATTGAGATGAATGGAAACGGTACACATCTGATCTTTTTGGGTGCTATTGTTTCAAGTTTTCTGCTGATTTAAGACAACAGTTAATTTATTTATTTCTGGGTAACATTTAGAAGGCTATCGTGACAACTAAAAAAGCAAGACATTTTCATTATGGTTTAAGTTTAGATTCTGCTGCATAATTGTGTGGCAAAAGGTGGAATCTTTAGAGAATTCTACAACTTTAGAATACTCAGGGCCCTGAATATAGCTTTGAAAGATCTTAACTTCTTTAGTTTTGAAAGTCTCATAGTGGTTTGTGTTCTCATTCCTGGACTATGACTTCGCAAAGTTGGTAAAGAATATCTCCTTTCTTGTAGTGTTTGTTATCTTCCTGAAGCACAAACCTCTTTCATTAGAAAGTTGAGGTGTAGAAATGGTGAGCAACTTATGTTACTATGTCAAGGAACTGCTAGAATTAAATTTTTAATTTATATAACACATTAAAATTGAATATGCTCAGGTAATTTGCCATTTTACAAAAAATAAATATTCAATTGAAGCAAAACTAGGAGTTAGGAAAGCTGCTTATTTTAATCTCCAGTATTAACAGTGTGTTATCTGTTATACATACAATATAATGGCTACTTACTACACAATTTGTATAATAAGCATACCGTTGATAAGATTCGTGGTTAAGGTCAGAAGAGAGACCATCATGGTCATCTAGTCTTACCCTCATACACAGGCCATAGAACCTCACCCAGTAACTTCTGTGTCATGCTCATAACTTCTGTTTGAGGTCTGCCATATTTTATAAACAATTTATTATTTGTTTTTCTTGGAAACTTTTTTACAAATAATCTTAGATTACAATATTTTAAAAATCTAATATTAGTCTTTTGAAGTTTGTGGATCTACATTTTTGAAACTAGGAATAGTCAAAGTTAAATAAGATGGCTGAGAGGAAGTCTTGCCAAAAAAATCTGTCTGGTGTCTTTTTTTTATTGTTATTAGCTAAATATATTCAGAGTGAGAAGTAACCAACCTTATGTTCTACTTCAGGCTCTACAGCATTAAATGCAATGCAAATCTTTAACAAACTAGGTTTACAGTTCCTCATTAAATAGCTTCCTCACACTTGGATATACATACACAGAGTTTAGTATTTAAAGAGGAGTGTTCAAAATATGCACAGCAGAAAATGGAAAATTGTCCTAAATAGAGTCATTAATCCACCTCCTCCAATTCTGTGATTTATACTTTTTTTTAAAGTGCCAATTGATATAAACTAGTATTTTTTCCTCAAGTAGGGAAGCGATAAATTAAATAAACTCCAGAAGCTGCAAAATATATGTTATTTTAGAGTAGCTTTGTTTCACTCTATCAGCTATATAGTAAATGATTTAAAGTTGTGGTATTATGTTGTTGGTTTAACATAAGGGAGTTGCCAATTCCATAATAGCAAAATGGGAATCAAAAACTAGTTTATGAAAAGTAGCATGTTATATATTTTGGTTTGCTAACAAAAATGAATAAATATCTGAATTGTGGAAATATTAATGTTCTCTGGTAAAAAGTGTAGTATTTAGCATTTTATGTAACACAAAGCGAATGTTTAGAAAAACTAACATCCGTTATGTATAATAATATGCATTATGGAACTTGCAATTTTATAAATATTTTTGGCTTTGGTTTTTGCCATAGCTGTGGGATACAGTGCCTGAAATCTGTTGCAGCTTCAAGTAACGTACTTAACAGCTATAATATGTCAGTGTTGCTCCATGAAGTAAGTACATTAATTGTGGGAGACAACTGTCGTGTATAAAATGTTTGAAGTGCAATAAAGTAACTAATGAATCAGTTAGTAAGCAGTTGTATTAAATATGTATTTTCTTCAAAAGCAGTTTAAGTTCATTTTTTCATTTTGAAAATGTCTTGGTTGTGGCATTTATGTGGCATTTATGTAGCATCCATCACATAATAAGTACCATACTAATAGGCACAGGGTGGAATTTCTGAAAGTGCCTAAGGCCTAGATGTTCAAAGGTACGTAGGCACCTAACTCCCATTGAGCACAAGTCCCATTAACTGGCAGTGCTTAAGTCACGTAGGCTTTTTAATATCCACCCACATTCCCTGACCTGACCAGGATATCTTCCTTTGTTACATCCCTGTGCCATTCAGACTCACTTTCTCCCCCTTTCCTCCAACATGCCATTGATTTTAAATATTCAGTGAACATAAAAACGGCCATACTGGGTCAGACCAAAGGTGCATCTAGCCCAGTATACTGTCTTCTGACAGCGGCCAATGCCAGGTGACCCAGAGGTAATGGAATAGAACTGGTAATCATAAAGTGACACCATCCCTGCCCATCCTGGCTAAGAGCCTTTGAATACATTTAATTTCATGAATACACTCTACTGAAAAATTAAGTACTGTTTAATTAGTAGAGCAAAAGGAAAGGTGACAAACCATTCAAGAAATGCACTACCTGGAAGGTATGCTTGCTCATCTGACTTAATTTGCATAAAAATAGGTTTGACAGAACCATGTATTTGAGTGTTTGAAGCTTTCTTTGTTGGTTATCAGTTGTGTCCAGTGCTAATAGCGTTTTTATAGCTGCTGATAAAGTATGTCAGCCTAAATAGACATAGACTTAAGCAACTGTCCAAAGGACTGAAAAGTTATTGCTTAACCAAGGTGATGTTCTAATAAATATGAAGCAGAATTGTACTTTGTGCATTTGGAGATACTGAGATGACTCTTACAAAAGAGGGCAGCTACAGGAGTCTTGCAGACTGCTTTCCTTATATAGCTAGGCTAACTACTAATTTCACAGTAGCCAGTGGTGCAAGTAGAAATCATTTCTTGCTGGTACTGCACACAAGGGAGGGCACATGACCCTCCATGTGACTCCTCCCAGCCTGGAGCCCCCACGCTCTTCCCATCCCCTGTGACACCCCCCCTTTCCCATCTAAAATTTTACAACTGCCAGGACTTTTTAGCTTCTGCCAAGTAAAGGGAAATCTGTACTTACTGTGAAAGATGGCGTTTGGAGTCACATGGGCAAGTTACATGTCCATCACCCCCACCCATATTGTAGTTAGAACATTCATAAAAAGTCCATTAAGTGTAGACAGGCATTTTCCAGGGTCCATTGTGAGCTAAGTGTTCCTTAATGGGCCTTCAGTTTGACTTGTCCCTTCATGTGCTGCCTAAATACCTTGTGGGCATTACCACAGGAGCAAACATAGCTAATATTCATAACTCCAGATAGCGAGATGAAAAAACATGCAAAGAAATAGCATAATCATAAGTACCAGCTATTTCACCTACATGACTATTCCCAAAAGCGATTCTGAAAAATCATACCACATACCTGAGACCCTATGTGACAGCACCATGCCCCGCTGGAGTTTTGTTATCTGTTATGTAACAACAGAGATGGAGCCAGTGACATGACTCCGTTTAGCATAAAAGGGCAAGGTTAATTTTTAGTTGTTCTGGTGTGACTGCACCGTTAGTCATTGAGGGCATACTGGCTGGCACACATTCAGGTTAATGGGCTTTAGTGTTTCTTTGCAGTTACCAGGTTTATGAACATTAAAAAGTTATGTGCTGAGGTGGTTTAAAGCACAACACAGGTTTTTAGTTTGCAAATCTGCCTCTGAGATTTTATTTTTATTTATTTATTGCTGGTCATAACGTGGGAGGGTATCCTCTCCGCCCTTTGCTCAGGAGGTTATATATGTGTCGTGTAGCACTCTTCTGAGCACCAGTTGGAAGGAATTTTTTTTTCAGTAAGTGTGTACTGATTTTTTTTCTCTTAGAAGGCATATAATTTTTTCAGGTTCACACTTATTAACACAGAAAACAATTGGGGCTGTTAAACTTTCTTAAAATTCCATTGAAAATTCAGTTCAGCTATATTTTCCAGTACAGTGATGAAATGGGTATTTGTATATACAAACATCAACATACTTAACTACTCACTTTCCCCCAAAATATGTAGTCTGTTTATAGGGATATGGGAGTTGGGTGAGGAGCCATTTCAGCATATGTATGACTCATTAAAAGACAATTTTTAAGTAGAACAGTATCCTAAACTGCATTATGGAATTATACCCAAACATTGTATTTCAATGGGAGATTCAACTTCCTTTATAGGAACAGAACAGACTCCTGAAACTCTTACCACAAAAGTGGTGCATAAGACATGCAAATAGTAAGAGTATCAGGAGTCTGTTAGACTAATTTGGCTGTGTCATAAATATAAAGGGAAGGGTAACCACCTTTCTGTATATAGAACTATAAAATTCCTCCTGGCCAGAGGCAGAACCCTTTCACCTGTAAAGGGTTAAGAAGTTAGGATAACCTCGCTGGCACCTGACCAAAATGACCAATGAGGAAACAAGTTATTTTCAAAGCTGAGGGGGGGAGAGACAAAGGCTCTGTCTGTCTGTGTGATGCTTTTGCTGGGAACCAAAAAGGCAGGGAGTCTTAGAACTTAGTAAGTAATCTAGCTAGATATGCGTTAGATTTCTGTTTTGTTTAAATGGCTGGTAAAATAGCTGTGCTGAATGGGATGTATATTCCTGTTTTTGTGTCTTTTTGTAACTTAAGGTTTTGCCTAGAGGGAATCTCTATGTTTTGAATCTAATTACCCTGCAAGGTATTCACCATCCTGATTACATAGGTGATTCTTTTACTTTTTCTTTAATTAAAATTCTTCTTTTAAGAAGCCTGATTGCTTTTTCATTGTTCTTAAGATCCAAGAGTTTGGGTCTGTGTTCACCTGTGCAAATGGGTGAGGATTTTTATCAAGCCTTCCCCAGGAAAGGGGGTGTAAGGCTTGGGATATTTTGAGGGGAAGATGTCTCCAAGTGGGCTCTTTCCCTGTTCTTTGTTTAACATGCTTGGTGGTGTCAGCATAAGGTCCAAGGACAAAAGGTAAATGTTTGTACCTTGGGGAAGTTTTAACCTAAGCTGGTAAGAATAAGCTTAGGGGGTCTTTCATGCAGGTCCCCACATCTGTACCCTAGAGTTCAGAGTGGGGAAGGAACCCTGACAGGCTGCAAAGTAGAATTTTCTGTACACTGGGGACAACACCTGGTACCTGTCAGGCTGCAGAACTGTGCTCACATCAGAATCTAAACATCGTCTGGTCAGTGCAAGCAGAGGCATTCCTCTAATGATTTGGACTTGATGTGATGCAGTATGAATGTCATTGATAATTCAGACCAATGGGAAGAAACAGAATCAAAACCATTGTTTAAACACCTTCTGTCCTGTCTCTCTTCCCCCTTCCCCCTTTGAGGACTCCTGACCAATTTAGTAGCACAACGCATACATATGCTAACAAACTTAAACAAAGCATATGCATTGTGCTGTTAAAACTGTATAAAGAATGAATGCCCTCCCTAACCCTGTTCTACCCCAAGTCTTTCTGGTACCCTGTACCCCCTAAAAAGCTCTTGCCGGTGCTGCGTACTGGAGAGTACCACCCTACATGCACTACGGACAGTAGCTATGGGTGAAAAGTAAAATGTTAAAAGAGCAGGTCCTCAAGGAATCAATTCTGAAGCAGTTTCCATTAGTATTTACTTCATTAAAAACATTAAAGAGGGCTCTATCCATATCCAAATTAGATCCCGGCGGTCTATAGCACACCCCAAGCACTATCACAGGGGAGGCTCTAGTAGTTTTCTTCCCCAATGTGATTTTTGCCCAGACAGACTCTGTCTTATCCATTCCATCGCTTCTGATTTCTTTACATTCTACCTTATCACTGATATGCAGTGCTACTCCACCACCTTTACCTTTATTTCTGTCTTTCCTAAACAGCACATACCCTTCAATACCTGTAGTCCAGTCATGACTACCATTCCACCATGTTTCTGTTATCCCTATAATATCTGGTTTCACTTCCTGCGCCAGTAGCTCTAGTTCCTCCATTTTGTTACCTAGGCTCCTCGCTTTGGTGTACAAACATCTTAATTTTTGTTGTTTGGCCTCTCTCACATTCTGTACCCGATTAGGCACGGTCATTCTACAGCCAGTATGACCTATTAGACTGGTATCCACACTGCCCTTCCGCCTTATATCCATTCTCCTACCCACGGCTGTATCCTTTCTTACTTTGTTTTCTTCCCTCTCAATGCTAAAATCCAGCGTGGAGATTACCTGGACATCTCCCAACCATCTTCCCCAAATTCCTAGTTTAAAGCTCTCAATCAGTTGTGCCAGCCTCCATCCTAGAAGTCTATTTCCTTCCCTACTCAGATGAAGTCCATCCCGAGAGAACTGTCCTCTGTCCATGAGCGCCTCCCAGTGGCCATACATCCCAAAGCCCTCCTTATAGCACCGCTGCCTACACCATCTATTGATGGTCATAATCTTGTCACACCTTTGTTGCCCTTCTCTAGGAACAGGCAGAATCCCACTAAAGATCACCTGAGCTTTGATTTCCTTAAGCGTCTTCCCCAGCCTAGCATAGTCTCCCTTGATACGTTCCAGCGAGAATCTACTGGTATCATTTGTTCCCACATGAAGGATAATTAGGGGATTCTTTCCCACTCCCTTTAGGATCCTTTTCAACCTCAGGTCTACATCCCGTATCTTAACACCTGGAAGACAGCACACCCTTATATTCTCCGGATCAACTCTGGTTACAGGCCTGTCTATTCTTCTCAGTAAAGAGTCCCCGATCACGTAGACCTGCCTATTCCTGGTGACTGTGCTATTCTCCAGTCTATCCCCTGTTCCCTCTGGCTGCAAGTTCTTTCTATTCCTATTCTCCCTTGTAATCCTCTTCAACCCATCCTGTATCCTCCTGGGACTCATATTTGGTGTAGTCTCCATTGACTCTTCCCCTTTTCCTATAGGACTAGGCTAATGTAGTGCCCATCTTTAAAAAAAGGGAAGAAGGAGGATCCTGGGAACTACAGGCCAGTCAGCCTCACCTCAGTCCCTGGAAAAATCACAGAGCAGGTCCTCAAGGAATCAATTCTGAAGCACTTAGAGAAGAGGAAAGTGATCAGGAACAGTCAGCATGGATTCACCAAGGGCAAGTCATGCCTGACTAATCTAATTGCCTTCTGTGACGAGATAACTGGCTCTGTAGATGAGGGGAAAGCAGTGGACATGTTGTTCCTTGACTTTAGCAAAGCTTTTGACACAGTCTCCCACAGTATTCTTGCCAGCAAGTTAAAGAAGTATGGGCTGGATGAATGGACTATAAGGTGGATAGAAAGCTGGCTAGATTGTTGGGCTCAACGGGTAGTGATCAATGGCTCCATGTCTAGGTGGCAGCTGGTATCAAGTGGAGTGACCCAAGGGTCGGTCCTGGGGCCGGTTTTGTTCAATATCTTCATAAATGATCTGGAGGATGGTGTGGATTGCACCCTCAGCAAGTTTGCAGATGACACTAAACTGGGAGGAGAGGTAGATACGCTGGAGGGTAGGGATAGAATACAGAGGGACCTAGACAAATTAGAGGATTGGGCCAAAAGAAATCTGATGAGGTTCAATAAGGACAAGTGCAGAGTCCTGCACTTAAGACAGAAGAATCCCGTGCACCACTACAGACTAGGGACCGAATGGCTAGGCAGCAGTTCTGCAGAAAAGGACCTGGGGTTACAGTGGACGAGAAGCTGGATATGAGTCAATAGTGTGCCCTTGTTGCCAAGAAGGCCAATGGCATTTTGGGATGTATAAGTAGGGGCATTGCCAGCAGATCGAGGGACGTGATCATTCCCTTCTATTCGACACTGGTGAGGCCTCATCTGGAGTATTGTGTCCAGTTTTGGGCCCCACACTACAAGAAGGATGTGTAAACACTGGAAAGAGTCCAGTGGAGAGCAACAAAAATGATTAGGGGGCTGGAACACGTGAGTTATGAGGAGAGGCTGAGGGAACTGGGATTGTTTAGTCTGCGGAAGAGAAGAATGAGGGGGGATTTGATAGCTGCTTTCAACTACCTGAAAGGGGGTTCCAAAGAGGATGGATCTAGACTGTTCTCAGTGGTAGCTGGTGACAGAACAAGGAGTAATGGTCTCAAGCTGCAGTGGGGAGGTTTAGGTCGGATATTAGGAAAAACTTTTTCACTAGGAGGGTGGTGAAACACTGGAATGCGTTACCTAGGGAGGTGGTGGAATCTCCTTCCTTAGAAGTTTTTAAGGTCAGGCATGACAAAGTCCTGGCTGGGATGATTTAGTTGGGGATTGGTCCTGCTTTGAGCAGGGGGTTGGACTCGATGACCTCCTGAGGTCCCTTCCAACCCTGATATTCTATGAGTCTATGAGCATTCTGGTTGCAGAATCAAAGATAGGAAGAAGTGGTACTTAAGATGTGTTCCCATGGTGTGTCTTATCCTCTTCCTACACGATCCTAGGCTGTGTTTCCCTATACATGCTATTGTCCCCAGATTTACTGCTCCCCGCTAACCAGGATGGAGTACTGCACCCTGGAACTGGTAATTTCTGTTCATGACTTCATTTCACACCGGTTCCTACACTATCCGTCTTTACTCAACAGGCGCAGGCTGGCATGCGAGGCTCTCCCCTCTATGCCGAGGGCAGCAGGCGCGATTTCTTTTCATTAGAATAGGCGGGTCCGGGCTCGGAGCCAGGACGGCTTATAGCGGGCAGCTCTCCGCGGTTGGGAGGTGAAACAAACAAATCCCCCGCACGCGGGCTGTGGGTCGGCCCCCTCAAGCGCCTCCCCCGACTCAGCTCCCCATCTCCACCCCGCCGCCCTGACCAGAGCTCAGGGGCGTGGCCAGGCGGCGAGGGCGGGGCCAGGCGGAGGTCACTGAGGCTCCGCCCCCTCCCGACCTGCTTCCGAGTGCGGCGGCGCGCCACGTCGCTTGCCTGGTGCGTACGCGGAGGTGGGCGGGGCTGGCCGTGAAGATGGCGGCCGGTATTCGGGAGAAGCAGACGGGTGAGGCGCTTTCCCTTCTAGCCGCTGCCGGGCACCCGGGGGCTCGGCCTAGGGCCGTGGCCTTTCCCGTCCGGCGGCGCGAGCAGGGGACGTGTGGACCCCGCCCGGCCGGTAGCCGTGGCTGTAAGGAGGCGTGGAGCGGCCGGCAGTGGCCGTGGCTGGGGGAGCGGGGGATTCACACACCCCTCCCGCGGGCAAAGGGGTGGCAGCGCGGGGCCCGCCCCCAGGTGCGTGTGTTGTTTTTAGGTGGGGCTGTGAAGCCTGGCGCCCCCCGGGGGCCGCTGCCGTGCCAGCTGTGTAACGCTGGCTTCGGGGGGGAGGTCTCTCGCCTGACCTCGCCCAGGGGTCCCCGCTACCGCCCCTCTGCTGTGCGCCGCCTGCTCAGTTCCCGTTACCCCAGCGCACCACGGAGCTCGGCCTCTCCCAGATCCGCTGTCCCAAGAGTGGCCCCAACTCTGCCAGCTCGGTGGTACTGTTAGTTCCCAGCGAGTAGGGCGGATGGAAATGGTTGAGAATGAGCTTTCCTGGACTGTTAATGTGACAGAAGAAGACTATATTGCAGAGACTTTTCTGAAATATAAATAAAATCATAACTGCATAGAGCCACGGGCACCAAAATTGCCAGGCTTTGGTCTTGCTGTTGCAGACTAAGCCCTGGTCTACACTGGTGGGGGGATTGATCTAAGTTATGCAACTTCAACTACGTGAATAGCGTAGCTGAATCGACATATCTTAGGTCGACTTACTTCAGGTCCTCATGGCGCGGGGTTGACTGCCTCAATTCCCATGTCGACTCTACCTCTCTCGGTGGTGGTGGTGGAGTACAGGAGTCGACAGCAGAACGATCTATCGGGGATAAATTTATTGCATCCACACTAGACACGATACATCGATCCCCGATAGATCAATCACTATCAATCCGGCGGGTAGTGTAGAAGTACCCTTACCGTGGTGTCTTCACCCACAGTGAGTTGAGTGCTGCTGCTCCCCTGTCAACTCCGCCTGCGCCTCTTGTGGAACTGGAGTACAGGAGTCGATCGGAGAGCGCTTGGGGGTCAATTTATCGCATCTATACTAGACCCGATAAATCGATCCCTACTGGATCGATCGCTGCCTACATGATCAATGTCGGGTGACCAGACAGCAAGTGTGAAAAATCTGGGTTGGGGTAATAGGCGCCCATATAAGACACAGCCCCAAATATCGAGACTGTCCCTATAAAATAGGGACATCTGGTCACCCTAGTGAGATGACACAAATTATGGGAAAGAAGGTGATTAGTAGGTTACGTTTGCTGTCTCTAGAAACAATTTCTCTTTGTTGTGATTATATGTGACCGGAGCTAGGGTGACCAGACAGCAAATGTGAAAAATTGGGACAGGGAGTGTGTGTGTGTGGGGGGGTGGTAATAGGAGCTTATATAAGAAAAAGACTCAAAAATCGGGACTGTCCCTATAAAATCAGGACATCTGGTCACCCTAACCAGAGCAGACATAAAATATGATTTGAAGACAGAAGAACACATCTTTCTTACTTGACTTTGCTGTTAGGATTAAACAAAAGACATAGGAGGCATGAGAGTCAAGGAGGTAGAAACTAGGGTGGACTTGACTCTTAAAACTAGGGTGAACATTAGAGGGGACTACTATTGATAATAGGGCTGATTAATCAACCTTTTCTTAGGCCTGGGCTACACTAGGGGAGGGGTTCGAACTAAGATACGCAACTTCAGCTACGCAAAGTCGAAGTATCTTAGTTCGATTTACCTGGCCGTCCTCACAGCGGCGAGTCAGCCGCAGCAACTCCCTGTTGGCTCCGCTTATTCCTCCTGCTGAGGTGGAGTACAGGCATCGATTCAGGGATAGATCACTACCAGCTGATCCGGCGGGTAGTGAAGACGTAGCCTTAGACATTAGTGTCTCTGAGATGTGCCTCTTCTACACTTTGCCCTTGTGCATTTTCCTTTTTTCTGGTCTTAATTCATCGACAAGACTTTTTAGTCAATTTTCATTCTGTAACTTTTCAAAACTGAGCAGCAGTAATAATACTGAAGTTTCAATCATCTGTTGTCATTTAGCCATATATATAAATGAGGGAAACTTGAATGAGTAATCCAGCTTTGTGGAGCCTTGAGCCATCTGTTGGAGCATACTGTTAGAATGGGAAGCATATTGTGTCATAATCCTGTTTATTTCTTTTCCTTGCTTGTGGTTTCACCAAAACCTTGGTTCATCTTCTGGTCATCTCTTATCTTGACTATTGCAATAATTGCTTTTCAGGCGTCTTGGACTCACATTGTGCCCTGCAAGTTTATTCAACACATTGTTTCTAAAACGGGCGGGCAAACTTTTTAACCTGAGGGCCACATCGGGTTTTGGAAATTGTATGGAGGGCCGGTTAGGGGAGGCAGTGCCAGGCTGCGCCCTCACCGCCTATTTGCCCCCACTTGCTTCTCATCTCCTGGTGCCCCCCCCCCAGGACTCCTGCCCCATCCAACCCCCCCCCCCGTTCCCCCAGGACCCCTGCCACATCCACTCCCCGCTCCCTGTCCCCTGACTGCCCCCGGAACCCTACCCCTGACTGCGCCCTACCGCCCCATCCAACCCCCCCTTCTTCCTGACTGCCCCCCCGGGATCCCTGTCCCCATTCAGCCCCCCCGTTCCCTGCCCTCTGACCGCCCTGACCCCATCCACAGCCCCACCCCGTGACCACCACCCCAAACTCCCCTGCCCACTATCCAACCCCCCCCCTCCCCCCCGCTCCCTGCCCCCTTACCACGCAACACAGAGCACCAGTGGCTGGCAGTGCTACAGCCACATCGCCCAGAGTGTTGCCTGGCTGCCCAGAGCATTGCGCCGGTGTAGTGTAGTAAATTGCTCTCTGTAATTGCTATCAGTAGTACATTCCTACGTGGAGCAGTTTAATACACTACACCGGCAGCATGGCACACTGAGGCTGCGGGGGAGGAGGAACAGTGGGGGAGGGGCCGGGGGCTAGCCTCCTGGGCCAGGAGCTCAGGGGCTGGGCAGGAGGGTCCCGCGGGCCGTAGTTTGCCCACCTCTGTTCTAAAATCATCTTCCTTGTTTTCTGTGTTAACCATCTCAACCTACTTCTTGAGTTCCTGTATAAACTACAGTATCTCCTTCAGTCCTTGTTATTCCCTTTCTGTGTCTTAATCTCATCTTCTCCTATTTTATCTCTTCAACCAGTACTTAGTCTTTGCAATAATAGTGCAGTCTGATATTCCTTTAATTTCCTTAAACTACAAGCAATTCCATCCTTCGATGCTGCACTTTATCTAGTTATCCTTGATCCTTTCTTCTGTACAACCACCTCCTCCTCCTTCCACATTTCTCGTCATTACTCATTTATTTCAGTCGCTATCACTAAACTCCACTTTTTCTTCTGTTCTGGGCACAATCCATGAATCCTCTAACTTATTTTAAAAGTCCAGAGCAACTAAAAAAGATACATCAGAGTACTGAGTACACTTTATGAATTTTGACTGATGTAATGTTCATCTCCCAGTATTGCTTCCTACTGTTTGATATTTCACAATGTGGTCAGTCTTAATTTAGATTGTAGACTCCTCAGAGCAGTTATCTGTAACTTATTAATAGGGCCCTATTAAATTCAGGGTCCATTCTGGTCAATTTCGTGGCCATAGGATTTGAAAATTAGTCAATTTCATGTTTGCAGATGTTTACATCTGAAATTTCTTGGTGTTGTGTGCAGGTTCTGACCCATTTCTTGGTGTTGTGTGCAGGTTGTGGGACGGGGGGGATGTCACAAAGCTGTTGTAGGGGGGCTCACGGGATTACCACTCTCACTTCTGCGCTGCTTTCAGAGCTGGGATCTGAAGGCAGCATCCTCGGAACTTCCTGCAGCCACAGGAGGTTCCTGGAGGTGGGTCTTATTTCTCCTGTGCTGCTGGGAGCCTAGCTGGGGGCTCCTGGCTGATAGTCCTAGCCAGGGTGGGGAGGGACAGACTTATTCTTCCCCTGCATGGCCACTCTCGCGGGGAGATCAGACCCATATCCAGCAACCTGTGGCTGCGGGAAGCTCTGGGGCTGCTGAGGAAGTAATATTTATTTTTTTTTATTTTTCTGTCCACATGTTTGTATGGCTCCACCAGAAAAGGTAAAAGGAGTGCCTCTGCCCAAATAATTTTCAGCATTCTTTTGGTATTTTCAGATTTACTTTAGCATACACTTGTTGGAATGACATATCATATATTAAAATGTGATTTGTTGCTTGAGTCAAAAATTAAGCATTTTTCAATACATAAATGTATTTTAATTCTAAACTTTAGTAATTTGTGACTATTTTCTTTCCTTTGGCTATCTAATCTTCCATCTTCTAAAATCCATTCATAGTATTTAACTTGCTCACCACCTGTAGCGTGAATTCCAGACTGCATGCTTTGTGAAATATTTCCTTTTTATTAGTTCTGAGTTTACCTCCCATAACTTAACCATTATTACTTTTTCTTTAAAGGTGCACATACTAGAATGTGCACTTTTCAATATGTCAGTAACCACCATCTGTTTATGAGTTACTATAGTCTGCCTTGATTGTCTTAAGAAACTTTTTGGCCATTATGTTTTGTGTTCTTCCTGCTATAGGAAATGCTAGAAAGGTAACTTTCCTTGTTAAAAGATTCAAACTTGCTAAGAGATTGGGGAAGTCATAGCTCTAATGGACAGAGCTGAGCTGAGTTGTGTGACCTGTTCTGGCAGCTGTTCTTATTAACAAAATTCTCATTTGGCTACAATTTCTTCCAGTGATAGGAAGAAGAGATTCTGTCTTCAGGTTTAAAGACTTTTTCCTTTCTGTCAGCAATAGTTAGTTGAACTTCATAAATTCATGTTGAGATCTATTGTTCTTGACTTATCTCAAAGATTATATGGCTGGTGATGGGACACTTGATGGGGGGGGGTCTCTGAGGTACTACAGAGAATTCTTTCCCAGGTGTCTGTCTGGTAGGTCTTGCCCGCGCGCTCAGGGTCTAACTGATTGCTATATCTGGGGTTTGGAAGGAATTTTCCCCCAGCTCAGATTGGCAGATACCCTTGGGGGGTTTTCTGTTTGTTTGTTTGTTTTTTGTTTTTGCCTTCCTCTGCAGCATAGGGGTGTGGGTCACTTCCAGGTTTAAATTAGTGTAAATGGTGGATTCTCTGTAAGTGGAAGTTTTTAAATCATGATTTGAGGACTTCAGTAACTCAGCCAGGAGTGGGTGGGTGAGGTTCTATGGCCTGTAATGTACAGGAGGTCATACTAGATGATCATGATGGTCCTTTATGACCTTAAAGTCTGTAAGTCTATGGAAAAAAGGAATTTAAAATTGTCTTCTTGCTTTGGACCTTTGGAAAAAACCAGTACTGAACTAACTCACAAAAGCATCTTTTGTCCTTGGAAACATATTTGGTTTCAACGGTTATCAAGGAAAAAGTAAAACTAACATAATAGTAATTGGATGTTTTGATCTCACTATTTTTCAGTGGCCTTGAAGCGTATGTTGAATTTTAATGTTCCTCCTATTAAAAACAGCACAGGAGAACCTGTATGGAAGGTAAGAGAAACTACTTGACTTACTCTAAAAGGCAACCTTACAGCATGTCCAAAAGTTTAGATTATCAGTTTTTAACCAATTGGAGGTAAAAATCTGGCAACCGTAAGACAGAATCAGACCAAGTGTTTCTGACAAGAAGCACTGATTCTGGCAAGATTTCTCCATCTTTCTTTTTTGTGGCTCATTTGTTTTTTTTTTCTGCTTTATTTTCTCTTAGTAAACAGTAATGATAGGAATGGAAGAACTTACAAAATTTAATAAAATTTTCATATTAATAAATATTTTAACATTTTCATTCTATGTTTTGTAGGTTCTCATTTATGACAGATTTGGCCAAGATATCATCTCTCCGTTGCTGTCAGTGAAAGAGCTGAGAGACATGGGCATCACCTTGCATCTGTGAGTACTTTGTGCGTACATTTGTTAGTTATATCTGTTTACTTATTCTTCAAACCATGTATCAAAGACTCCAGTTGATTATATTCTTAAAAAATCACATACAAAGTCTATTGAATCAGTACAAAAAATCCAAAGGCGCTTTTAAAAATTTAACTGAAGATTCTGTTCTTACCCCTGCCCAAATCCAGTAGGAATACTGTGGCTAAAGGATGGGTAAAGTTATCAAAGTAGTCAGAAGCATTTCCTACGCAGTGGAAGATGAGGGACTCCCTCTCAAATGAATAAATAAAAATAAAATAACCCAGTATTCTTCTTCAAGTATTTATCCACGTTGATCCAACTGTGAGTTTGCATGTTCATGAGAGAGGATTTTTTTTGTCAAGCAAATGTTGAGGATGTATGTGCATCCTGTGTGCCCTTGCATTTCCTTCTGGGCCCCATAAAGGGCTGAATAGACCCAGCCACCTCTCCGTTCCTTCTTACCCTTCATAACAGAGACAGAACTTAGCAATGTCAGCCTGCTATCCTGGAGCTCTCAACTGTTAATTTAGGGTTAGTGTTCGTCTAGCAAGTAATATTTTTTTAATTTTTGAAATAATTGACCATTGTATGTGTGGTGATATTGCTGAAATCAAGCTTCATAAGACATAAAGAGGAATTCTACAAAATTGGATCATCCTCATAAAACTAAACATTTTATTTTCTGATGTTCATGGTGTTGAATGAATAGGAAGAGAAACAACAGTAATTGGAAAGGTAACTTAGTTTTGATTTTCCCTTAGGCTTTTGCATTCTGATCGAGATCCTATTCCAGATGTTCCAGCAGTATACTTTGTAATGCCAACAGAAGAAAATATTGACAGAATGTGCCAGGTAACTAATGTGCACACTTAATGTTTGAAATAGGAGTCCAGAACTAATTCATGTGAGATTATGAGTGCATCTTTTATCAAATTTTAACATACTGAATGTATTAATCTGTATTTGCCACAAAAAGGAATTCTGTTATAAAACTACTTCTGTATCCAGACTGTAATTTGTGAAGCTGATGTTTCCCAGAACTTTAAGAGAGAGCAATAGCCAGGAGGGGCTGTGTAGTTGTGGGAAGAGGGTGATTTGAACATAGGCATCCCTGCTGGTTATGCTCCATGGTGTAGTCTGTATTTGGGTGGAATAGTAGAGACATATGCACTGTTAAATAGCTGAAGTTTCATTTCCTTGCTTTTGATGTTTTGTGTTAGGTATGTTATGTGTCCAGTGTTGGAATTATTATTTATGAATATTAATAAGACAGGGCACCACCAGACATTACTCCATAAATTCCTTTATTAAGTCCAAAGGCCAGATGATAGTTGTGCAATTGCTTTAAATGTGCCTAAAAAACCGTAAATAATAAGCAATGTACTATACCCAATACAGTAACACACATCTGTAAGCATATGATCAATTATGCTCACAGATAGACCAGACCAGAGAATAGTCCTTTCAACCTGTTTGTCTCAGCATGGTTGGAATGGTTCTGATAAAGAACCTTCAGATTCATGGCCCTTTGTACGCTTCAGCTAACTTGCTAGCTTGAGCAAAAACCCAGTTTGAAGCAGTTTATCATTAGTGCTGTCCTTCCTCCTCCCTTTCCTTGCTTACCTGCAGAACAATGGGAAAGTTTGTGCTTGCTTCTTTTCAGACCGTATTTCTTTGTTTTGTTACTGCAGCCTTTTATTTTATTAATTATTTTTTGAACCATGCATTCTTTGCACGTTACATTCTGGTCTTATAACTTCTTATTCTCACCAGCTTCCTTTATTGGATGATTAGGGCCTTTTCTGACATACCCGCAAATATATTATTTTCTTAACCAAACTTAAGATAACTTTACTTCTTTAATTTCATAACTATCCCTACATCTAGCAACCTCCGTTAATATACAATACAGTGTTTTTATGTATCAACAGTCAGCTGAGCACAACAGAATAATTTAATTTCAATGATAACTAGAACACTAGGTAATAAAGATTATTGAATTTTTAAGAAGTATCTTCATTTTTAGCTAGTTGCTCTGTAGTACCTATTGAGAGTAAAAGCTATTAATTTTTGCTTTCAGGATCTTCGAAATCAGCTTTATGAATCATATTATTTAAATTTTATTTCTGCCATTTCAAGAAGTAAACTGGAAGATATTGCAAATGCTGCTTTAGGGGCTAGTGCAGTAACACAAGTAGCGAAGGTAAGAAATTGTGCAGGCTATGATATTAAAGGACCTTCACTTTTAAAAACTCTGCATTTTTTAATGTTTCACAAAGCATTTAGTATTAAAATATTAATGAAATATAAATGTTCATTTCATTTGGGCTGACCTAATGCCATATATCCTTTTAGCTTTATTTTTCTGCTCCCAAACTGACATAAATAATTTGTGATTGCAATCTTTGTTGGAAATTGAGAATGTACAACTGGAATGGACAGACAATCCATGCACAAATTATATTTAAAATTATCTGCTAAATTGTTAAAAAACGAGGAAACTTAGAGTAAAGATTGACATGCAGCAGACGTATCAAAGATGTATATTTCTGAAGAACTCTCTTCATATTTCAGATCACATTATTCACTTTCGCTCCTCATTTTTATAGTTTACAATTGGGGAGAGAGGAGCGGTTACCAAATTTTTAATTCAGCTCAAACAAGAACTACTATTAAACTCTCATGGCCACATCCTCAGTTTGTGTAAATTGGTATATCTACATTGGCTTCAGTGCTCAGACATTTGTTTCTTCCCTTTTACGCATTACCCAGATATTTGTATTTTCCATTATTATTTTTCTGAACATATGAATAACAAAAGGTGTTATACAGCACACTCATGATAGTGTTGAAATTATTTCATCGTTTTGTGAAGATGAACATCTTTCAACGCAGCCAGATTGAGTGCTAAACACCTCAACAAAAGGCAAAGTCTAATTTTTATATTCTAGCTTTTATTAGTAGATTAGTGCCCTAGAAACATTTAATATTTGTTTCTTCTTAATAGTTCTGAGCAGCACTCTCTAAGATATTTCAGCTGTAGTTGTATCTTATTCAGTTTCTTTATTTGAATGTCAGACCTTATAAATTATGCTGTAGTTACTATAGATAGATATCTGGTATTGTTCAGTTTCAGATTAAAGCTTAACAAGTCATGAATATATGTTTAAGACAAGACAGTTTCACGCTTTATTCTTAGCATACTGTAATGATTGTCATCCTTAAGGCTAAGATTTTGTCACAGATATTTTTAGTTAAAGTCACGGACAGGTCACGGGCAATAATGAAAAATTCATGGAAGCCCGTGACCTGTCCCTGACTTTTACTAAAACTATCCGTGACAAAATGGGGAGCCTGGGCAGCTGTGCATGGCTGGGAGCTTCAGGGGCCCCCGTCACCCGTAGCATCTCAGAGCTCCAGGGTCCCCCTCTGCTGAGGGCTCTGAGCTGTGGGGGTTCCCCCTGCCACCAGCAATGGCCAGGAGCTCTGGGATCCCTCCCAGGGAGGGTGGGAGCAGTGGAGGGTCCCTCCAGCCACCTGGGGCAGCAGGGCTACCCCGCAGCTCCCTGCCTCCGCAGGTGACAGGGGACCCTGTTGGCGCTTTTTGGAAGTCACAGATTCCATGACCTCCGTGGCTAAATCGCAGCCTTAGTCATAAGAACTGCCATTCTGGGTCAGACCAATGGTCCATCTAGCCCAGTATCCAGTCTCCGATAGTCGCCAGTACCAGAGCTTCAGAGGAGTATACAGAACAAGGCAGTTGGAGTGATCCACCTCTGTCTTCCCCTTGCTTGTCAAAGATTTAGGGTCATCCCAAGCATAGGGTTGCATCCCTGGCCATCTTGGCTAATAGCCATTGGTGGAACTAAACTGATTCTTTTTTTGTCCCTTAATTTGTAGGTCTTTGATCAGTATCTCAATTTTATTACTTTGGAAGATGATATGTTTGTATTGTGTAATCAAAATAAGGAGCTCATCTCATATCGTGGTAGGTAAAATTTCATTTGTATAACATTTGTTACCATTGAATATCTAAAATGTAAGCTTACTCTGAAGTCAAAACAATATCTAATAATGATCTTAAATGAGTTCTGTTCTGTAATTGAGGATTTCCAATTTAGCAGATATATAAATCTAAAATCTTTTTCTGTTTTAAGGCCAGAAGAGGTCTCTGTGATGAGTTAATCTGACTTCACAAGAATTTACTAGAAATGGGGTTCAAAACCATGCAGATACATGTTAATAGGATCTTAAAATCCAATGCCTTAACCACTTGGTTATTCTGATCTTGAGTGAAAATACAGTAACTCCTTGCTTAATGTTGCAGTTGTGTTCCTGAAAAATGCTACTTTAAGTGAAACAATGTTAAGTGAATCCAATTTCCCTATAAGAATTAATGTAAATAGTGGGGGTTCGGGTCCAGGGAAATTTTTTTCACCAGACAAAAGACTATATTTTATATATTTACACACACACATATACAGTATAAGTTCTGAACAAACAATTTAATACTGTACACAGTAATGATGATTGTGAAGCTTGGTTGAGGTGGTGGAGTCAGAAGGTGGAACATTTCCCAGGGAATGCCTTACTGCTAAATTATGAACTAGCACTTGGCTGAGCCCTCAAAGGTTAACACGTTGTTAATGTAGCTTCACATTCTACAAGGCAGCGCGAATGGAGGGAGGAGAGACAGCATGCCAGAGAGAGACAGAGACACACACCGTGTGAGAGAGAGAGAGAGACCCGCATTGCCTCTTTAAGTACGTTGACGCCACTCTAAGTACATTGCCTTTTAAAGTAGATCAGCAAGCTCCCTCCATCCTGAGCCCTGTCCTGTGTCCGTCGACACCCCACCCAACCCCGCTCTGTGGAAATGGGGTAAAGGAGTGGGGAGGGAGGGAACACCCTGACATTAGCACCCCTCTTTACCCTCTCCTCTCCCCACACAGCAAGCAGGAGGCTCCCGGGAGCAGCTCCAAGGCAGAGGGCAGGAGCAGCACACGGCAGTGAGGGGAGGGACAGCTGAGCTGCCCAGCCATTGATAGCCTGCTGGGCGGCTGCGGTACAGGGAACTTAGGGGAGGGGGAGCTGATAGGAGGGCTGCCCATCCACCCTGGTTCCAAGCCCCCACCAGGTAGCTCCAACGGGCTGCTCTTCCTGCAAGCAGTGGATAAAGCAGGCGGCTGCCAAACAACCTTATAAGGGAGCATTGCGCAACTTTAAACGAGCATGTTCTCTAATTGATCAGCAATGAAACAACATTAACTGGAACAACTTTAAGTGAGGAGTTACTGTGTATGTTTTTTTAGTGGCAGAAGAGTACTGTCTTAAACGTAAACATTTTTAAGAATATTGTACAGTTCTAAAAAAAAAAAAAAAAAATTGAAATTAGTGCTCCAAATAGAAAAACGTACTACTATAGGTTTGTACACACTCACAGGGCTTATTTACACATGGAGTTATTCAGGAACAGGTATTCTTGAATAACTCCTTGTATAGACGTTCTTATTCCAGAATGTAGTGAGTTGGAACCAGCATAGAAATTGGCTAACAAGTCAGTCTTTAGAAAGAAAAGGAGTACTTATGGCACCTTAGAGACTAACAAATTTATTTGAGCATAAGCATGCATCCGATGAAGTGATGAGTTTCACTGTATTTTCCACTGAATGCATCCGATGAAGTGAGCTGTAGCTCACGAAAGCTTATGCTCAAATAAATTGGTTAATCTAGGTGCCACAAGTCCTCCTTTTCTTTTTGCGAATACAGACTAACATGGCTGCTACTCTGAAATCTGTCAGTTTTTAGAGTCACTCTTCATTAGTTTTGTACATGGGTGCATGCTTAATTTTTATTTATTCATATTTATTCAAGTATTAGCCATGGAGAACATAACTTCTTGAACAGAAGCACCTAAAAATCTGAGGTGCAGATATTTGATCCCTGCCTTTTTTATTTTACCAGCGATCTACTAAGGAGGCTGGGAGATCAGAGAGAGGATAGTTTTCTAATTATGACAGTAATTACCAGTCTTCTAAGCAATAACCAGTCATTAAATACTTTTTCCTATCAACTTGTTAGAATGGGTCCACCCAATTTTTTGCTTCCTTTCTAAACAAATTCATTTTTCAAAATTCAAATACTGTAATATTCTGTAGATTTCAATTAAGATATGATGAACCTAGAGTAAACTAACTTCACAATCTTTTCCTGCCCCACGAAAAAGAAAAAAAAAATGTATACGTAACCAACTTAGGTTTGTTGTGTAAAATGGTGATTGTTACCACAATGTCCTAAATAAACAGAAGTTGATAGCCAAGCTTGTCTAATACTGTTTTATTAGAATCAGAAATATTAGTTAAAGATAAAATTTATTACGCTACAGTAGAGCAGCTATAGGGAAGGTTTTACACACACAGACTCTGTGTATCTCCCTATCTATATTATAAAATACTTTGGGATTATCCCTGGATCAGAAGATTTGCATGCAGATTGTCATTGATAGCAAAATATTTTTAAACCATTAATGGAGTAATTATTATATATGTTACAGATCGTTGAGTTTGGAACTTTCTTAATATATAAAATAACATATTGTAATATCTGTACAGATACAGAACTTTTATTCTCTAGATAGCACAGTGTGTTCCACCTCAGGAAGCTGGTTTCCAAGTGGATGTTAGTCCAAAATCACCACACGCATTGTCTTGATTCTCCATCTCCACCCATAGCTGCGGTAGTAATAGGGTAAGGTCAGGGTTGACATGTATTGTAAGATATGTGGAAGAAGATTGCACAGTGTTGGTTTTGCTCTAACCAGTAAAAACTAATTTCTTCTTCATGTTTTTCCATTATTCGTGACTTTAAAAAATTAATTGGGAACAGGAGTGGAAGCATTAAGTGGGGCCTTCATCACAGCTTTCTTACTTTGGTCACTTCTTCAGTGTTGATGACTGAGAGTCACTGCTTGGCTGCTGTAGGAGATTTCCTCACTGTGTTTTATATTAGTTTTAGACTGTAACTCCACTTTTTTTTCTTTATTTTACAATGTTTTAGCCATTAACAGACCAGATATAACGGACACTGAAATGGAGGCCATTATGGACACTGTGGTTGATAGTCTCTTCTGCTTTTTTGTTACACTTGGTAAGTTTACAAGTTCCGGTATATTTCTCAATGCGCTGTGCCTTCTAAGAGATCTGCATTTTTAATTACATATTGTAAGTCTCTAAACTTCCACATATGCAGTCTGTGAGAGGAAGTAGGGTCAATGCAAGACCCCTGGATTCTGTTTGATATGTAAGTTTTGGCCAGTCACTAGACCTGGGTTTTGCTCTGAAAACACTGTTGAATAGGCAGTAATTCCCATTATAAGAGTGGAGTCTTAGTGTCTGAAAAATTTTGTCTTGAGATCCTTGGATGAAAGGTGCTATAGGAAGTGCAAGGTGTTAGTTTAATATTTTTCACTGAAAACTGGATATTCTTTTAACTCAAACTCATAGTTCACAACAACCTTTACCTTATTATTTCAGTCATGTCCTACACAGAGTTTGTGATTGTGAAGGTGATAGAAGAGGATTTCATAGTCTACTGTAGATTTTTAAAACTGTTTCTAAACCTCTCTGTCACAGTCATAACATCTGTAACACAAACCATGACTTTTAAGGTGGGCTTTTCAAAAGTGCTTATTGTTGGCATAAATCTGCTGCTGTTTAAGTCAGTGGTAAAAATGCTCCTGCTTCAGTGCTTCATGCTGAAAACTGCTTAATTAGGAACAGAGCTGAGCGAATGCTGAATAATTTTGAAATTCCCACCCTTAATATTTTTCATAAAAGTTCATGGTCAGTAACACCATAACTAGCTTGGTCATGGAGTGTTTTTAATTTTATGAAAATATTAAATATTTTAAATAATTCATATTGTAAAATAAAGGATATGTTGTTCCATTACTTCTCCTTTTCTTACAATAAAATTGCTGTCATTTTTTGGCATGACAAACAACCAATCTTGATGACAACCAACAAAATAAAATCTCTCTCATTCTGAGATTTTGAGAAATGGTCAGAGTTTTTGCTGATAAACAAGTTTTTGTTAGATAGCATACAAGATATTATCAATGTTTGTCATTAATGGTTGGATAACTGTCAGAGAAGTTATTGAAAAGTGTATATGTCCATTTTAATAGCAACTAAGTGAGTAAAATTTAACATGCTTAAAATTATAAGCACTGAAGTGCTAATTGACAGCTCTCAGATTTACTTCCCTTTTCACTGCCTAAAATTGTAACTTCTTGAGGAGGAGAGTTTAGCAGCCCCCAGGGCACTCAGAATTAGAAGGATCCTTAGAACCTGTTGAATGCCTTAGTTTCTGTGGCAAGAAGTAAAATGTATCTTACAGAGCCCCTTGAATCTTCAGCGTTTCAACTTACATGTATTTAAAAATTCAGTATATGACAGGTGAAGCCTGAAATTCCAATGAAAAATTTATTTTAATAAATAAATATTCCCCTGCAATGAGTTGCAACCCAGATCTTGCAGTATTGTAGTAATGGAAGAGACCCTGAGCATCAAAAGCAAAAACAACTAAGCAAAAGCAAACTTGATTAATCTATTTGATTGTCTAATCAGCGAGAAATGAAAAAGTAAATAAACAGCATAAATAATGTAAATTATATTTTAAAATTTCTTAACTTTGAATTAGGGCTGTTGATTAATCGCAGTTAACTCATGCAATTAACTCAAAAAAATCAATCCTGATTAAAAGAATTGCGATTAATCGCACTTTTAATTGCACTGTTAATACCAATTGAAGTTTATTATATTTTTGGATGTTTTTCTACATTTTCAAATATGTTGATTTCAATTACAACACAGAATACAAAGCGTATAGTTCTCACTTCATATTATTATTATTATTTTTATTACAAATATTTGCACTGTAAAAATGATAAGCAAAGAAATAGTATTTTTCAATTCACCTCATACAAGTAATGTAGTGCAATCTCTTTATCATGAAAGTGCAACTTACAAATGTAGATTTTTTTTTTGTTACGTATCTGTTTTGTTTTTTGAGTGCAATGTAAAACTTCAGCGCCTACAAGTCTACTCAGTCCTAGTTCTTGTTCAGCCAATCGCTAAGACAAATATGTCTGTTTACATTTACAGGACATAATTCTTATTTACGCTTCTTATTTACAATGTCACCTGAAAGTGAGAACAGCTGTTCACATGGCAGTTTTGTAGCCATCATTGCAAGGTATTTAAGTGCCAGATACGCTAAACATTTGTATGCCCCTTTATGCTTTGGCCACCATTCCAGAGGGCATGCTTCTATGCTGATGACACTCGTTAAAAAAATAATATGTTAATTAAATTTGTGACTGAACTCCTTGGGAGAGAATTGTATGTCTTCTGCTCTGTTTTACCCACATTCTGCAATATATTTCATGTTATAGCAATCTTGGACGATGACCCAGCATATGTTGTTCGTTTTAAGAACACTTTCACTGCAGATTTGACAAAACTCAAAGAAGGTACCAATGTGAGATTTCTAAAGATAGCTACAGCACTCAACCCAAGATTTAAGAATCTGAGAGGGATGAGGTATGGAGCATGTTTCAGAAGTCTTAAAAGAACAACACTCCGATGCGGAAACTACAGAACTGAACCACCAAAAAAGAAAATCAACCTTCTGTTGGTGGCATCTGACTCAGATGTTGAAAATGAATATGCATCAGTCCGCACTGCTTTGGATCGCTATCGAGCAGAACCCATCATCAGCATGGACGCATGTCCTCTGCAAGGGTGGTTGAAGCGTGAAGGAACGTATGAATCTTTAAAGGATCTGGCATGTAAATATCTTGTGGCGCCGGCTACAACAGTGCCATGCAAACACCTGTTGTCACTTTCAAGTGACATTGTAAACAAGAAGCGAGCAGCATTATCTCCTGCAAATGTAAACAAACTCATTTGTCTGAGTGATTGGCTGAACAAGAACTAGGACTGAGTGGACTTGTAGGCTCTAAAGTTTTGCAATGTGTTATTTTTGAGTGCAGTTATATTTTTGTACATAATTCTACATTTGTAAGTTCAACTTTTATGTTAAAGAGATTGCACTACATTATTTGTATTAGGTTAATTGAAAAATACCATTTCTTTTGTTTTTTACTGTGCAAATATTTGTAATAAAAAATAATATAAAGTGAACACTGTACACTTTGTATTCTGTGTGGTAATTGAAATCAATATATTTGAAAATGTATAAAACACCCAAAAACATTTAAATAAATGGTATTTTATTATTCTTTAAGAGTGCGATTACTCGTGTGATTAATATTTTTAATAGCTTGACAGCCCAACTTTTAATATTTGCATGTGGGATAGGTAAGAGAACGGGGTTTTTTGACTATATTAGCTGGCAATTCCTGTAACTGTCAATGTACTACTAACATATATTTATAACATGATTTTAAGTATTTATCATTCTTACTATGTTTTTATAATACTTTGTTTAAATGTATTGATATAAACCATTTTTTGTGATCTCATGGATAGTGACTACTAGAGCCATACTTTATATACAGTTTAGACAGCGTGTTTTGAAAATTTGGCACCCCAAATCATTTGCTTTAAAAAAATAAAAATCACAACTTGGCAGTATAATTATTTGTGACCTGGAAATTATAATGTAAATAGAGGTCAATGTATCTTTTAATAGGAGCTATTCCTATAATCAGATGCTCAAGAGGAACTGCAGCAGAAATGGTGGCAGTGGTAAGACTAAATATATGATTGTTTCAAATAAATGTCCTAATAGCATTTTATTTTTATTTTTTCCAACCCTGAACATTTAACATCAGAGAGGAAAACTGAAAGAAAATGGCCACGGTTCTCCTTCCTGACATTGCTTCCACAGAGCCTCATTGTAGAAATTGTGTGACTAGTCACACAGACACAGAATCTTTAGAAAGCAGACTCCAATGGGTGGAGGTGCACATGTCTCTCCAGCCCAAAATGTCCCTCATCTTCTCCTTTTTCACTAGACATAGCACCCTAGGAATGTATCCCTGCCTGCTCTGTCACATGGTAGTTAGCATTGTGTAAAATGCTTGTGTAAATAATTGTAGTCATACTTTTTAGTTAATGGTTGTAGTTTTTATGTGCTTGTTTGGATCTCTGGATCCCATCAGAATTTGTGCAATGATCATAGAGCGAAATATTTTGTTGTATGTAAATTGGGAATGTGCTAATAGTAAGCAAAGGTAATTGGAGAATGAGTACAGTAGATAATTGCTTTGTTAATAAATGTTTAGAGAAAGCCTCCTTCACTTACTGCAATATTGCTTAGTAATGGGAAAGATTTGTCCCTTTAAGCTGATATAACTTTAATTTCAGCTACAATTATCCATATCTAAATATGGCTTATATGACCTAATTAGACACATTATTATAAATAATGTTAAAATTATGTAGAAAAAATATTTTATCTGCATTTGGCTATGAAAGTCTATGGAGAATAAATGACTAAAACAGCCTTTCAAAATCCTGCTAAGACAGGGCAATAGGAATCTTTCCCATTTGAATGGAAATAATAGCAGCTTCAACCTTAAAATGTGACTCACCCAAATGTGCCAAGGCAGCAAATGCTGGCATAGTGAGAATTGTTATGGTATGCTGTCAAACTTATAGGATTCACTCTTCCTTAGTTTGACAACAGTGAGTGATGAAGCAGCTGCAGTGGCCTATGCTGAATTCTTTGGGCTTCCCATACCCTGTACATATAGAGAAGATGAATGGATCTTTTAGTCTCTCCTTTCCTTTGGCCAGACCTTTTCCGTCATTACCTCCTTGACAGCTGAAGCCACCTCTGCAAGCCTCCTCCTGGAGCTGGCCCCAGATATCTAATGCCTCACTGCAGCAGTCTTCCCCTCAGGTCTATGAATGGGAACCTAGGTTACTTGACTGCTTATATCTGTCTCCTCCTTTTTAAAAAAACAAAACAAAAACAAATGGGGGGGGAGGGAGGGGGAAAGGGAGAGATCCAAATAACTCCCAAAACAACAAAGGGAGTGTCGTAGAATTTCTGACTCCAATTTAGAGACTGCTGGAAAGACAACAAAACAAAACACTGTTGTTTTTAGTTACTTAGTCAATAGCACATCTGAAATGTTTCACAAGACTACAGTTGCAATTTTTTACCTCTTTAATGACATCAGATTAGAGATGTGATTTTTTTCATAGAATATAAAATTTAATGGTAACTGAACTAGTTTTTCCACTGAATGCATCCGATGAAGTGAGCTGTAGCTCACGAAAGCTTATGCTCAAATAAATTTGTTAGTCTCTAAGGTGCCACAAGTCCTCCTTTTCTTTTTAAAATCATCATTTCCCTTCTCTTGCTTCCAGTCCTTAGGAAAACTTTTGGCAGAATGCAAAACAATAACAATGTAGTAGACTGTAGTGGGAACACCGGGCATTTGAAAGCTGGGAAATACCATATTTACAGTTGTCAGTGCAGCCTTAATTCTTCCCCTTGTGCATATGCATTATGATACAGGCTTTAATTACATAATCACATTTTTCCACCGGACCCTTGCCTCATTCAGTGCACAAGCTGGACACAAAGGAGGCAGAACTCAGTTCGCATGAGTAACCATAAATCCAGCATTGTCTATCTTTCAAGTGCCTGACTTTGAAACTTGCATGATTCTCTTCACTTTTTTTTTTAATCTAACTAATATGTACTTAGAGAGAGAGAGACAGACACTCCACTAAAGATGGACTTGGATTGTCTGGAAAATCAGGAATTTGCCTCTCTGTCAAGATAGCAATATGGCAAGTCAGAGAAACTGTGTCCAAAGTAAGTTAGTGTGACTTAAGCAGTAGCATGACTATTAGAAAAACTAAAATTTGGAAAATTGTTGTCTTGACATCAGCAAAAGCTCATCTGTCTTAAACTTTGTCCATTGTACAAACTGGTTGAGAGAATCGCTAACCTCACCGATGTGTAAAAAGATGCTTTGTATTTTTTAGAAACTAGATAAGAAACTCCGAGAGAACCTCAGAGATGCCAGAAACAGTCTTTTCACAGGTGACGCACTTGGGGCTGGACAATTCAGGTAGTGTGCTACAGTTATTTTGCATTATTTTTATATATTTGTTGCAGTAACGCTAAAAGGCCCCATTTGGCTTGGGACTCTTGAGCTAGACATTGTACAGACACATGCAAAGACGTGGTTCATGCCTGAGAGTAACTTGCTTTTATGAAGTCTTCAGAAATATTAAGGAAAATAAATGTCAGTTCATATTAATAGAACAAAACCCCCATCAGATTAAACACTATGGGTAGATAGAATGTAGCCCTCAGATCCTGAGCTAAAAACTTTCATATAATTAAAGAAGACAAACATTTTGTTCAACTGTAGACCCAGAAAGATCAAATATACTGCAAAAATGTCTACCATATCAACTTACAGAATGAGAATGAATGGTGTGTTGCTTTCAGACATATTCATAACCTTCCTTTTATTTAGTCGGTAATAAAAAAGGCAGACTAACTCTCTCAGAGAGTCCTGCCATTGGTCTTGGTTATTTCAGCCTCTCAAACAAACAGCAAGTTCTTTCCAGCTAATCCTAATTGCCACAGGGCAGGTATGGAGTGAAACGGTCTCTCTAATATCCCAGTCCAGGATTATTAAAGCCTTTAAAGATCATTACCAACAAAGTGAATTTACATTCTTTGGAGGGCGGGGAGGGGGTTTGGCAACTACCGTTCTCTTCCACTACTCTTTACCTACCCCTGTGGGACTGTGAGGATCACCACTTTCCATGTCTGTTTATCCCTATGACCTTCTGGGACTGTGTGGTGAGGCTGCTTCTTTTTGGTGCCCTCATACTGTGTGTATCATTGGGCTGGTGATACAAAGCATCTTGCATTGCCTTTCACAGACATAAGATACCTCTTACTAACAGAACAAGAACTGTCTTTCAGTTAGGTAGGCTTATTGCTCGTAGTGGCACATTGCTCTGGGTCCACTGGTCTACTCTGACCTGTCTGCCCTGGCTCCTCATTCTCCCGTCCCTAATACAGCAGTTGTATTAACTGCTTTTGTTTGATGATGGTTGTTACACCACTTACCTTATTGACAAGGATGTGAATTACTGATATGTTAATCTAGTCACAGTGCACACACTGTATCTTTTTATGTGCTGGGAAACAACGGCATGATATGTAGGGGATAAGCTGGAGTGCATTGTGATATAGGCTATGCCCTTGTAGAAGCCTGTTCTCTTGTATGTGGCTTGCAAATCCACTATGCGCTGGCTTATACAGCACACAAATTTGTGCAGGATCTGGCCCTCAAATACGTAATTTATTTTAACATGGAAGAAATATTCATAAATGAGATGGGAAAAGAGTAAACAGTGACGTGGCAGAGTTTGTAGCTTAGTCTTCAGACCCTTGGAGAGTAATGAAATGATAGTATTTGGGTTCATTGAAAAGGAGATGGGATAAAACGTTCAAAAAGTGCTGAAGTCCCCTTTTCAGAAGTAGGAAAAAACACCCTTTTAGGAGTTTAAATCTCACTGATTTTTCCTAATCTACTTAGGCACTTTTGAAAATTTTACTCGGAGTTGAGTATCAGCATGTTGATGACAATGTAAGCCATAAGCTCTTTGTGGCTTCACGTACAAATCAAACAGGAGAGGTGGCATGATGGGCCCCCGAGAGAGAGACTGCAGATGTGAGGTTCCTTTTGGGGCATGGGGCACAAGCAGTGATTCAGTACTACTCCTAGAATCTTTTTCAGAAGAACCAAACCCACCCAAACTATTTCATCCATCCACCTCACCACTTTCCGTGGACGAGTCAATAATTTCATAAGCTGCTGACAAATCTAATCTATTCATCCTGATTATTTTATTATTGTCCATTGCTAGAAGGTAATTATCACCCATCGATACTAATACAGTCTCTATTCAATAATCAGTCATGAATCTGTGTAACTAAGCTATTAACTAAGAAGGCTGGTCGGTGCTGGTTATTTGACTTGGATTTAAAATTGTGTGTGGTAGCTCTTTAGTTATAACAGAGCGTGAGAGTTGCCTTATCACATCAGACCCATGTCTATCTAATCAGTATCCCATTTTTGGCAGTGGCCAGCTCCAGCATGCTTCAGAGGAAGGTGAAACAAACTCTGTAACAGAAAATTATGGAACAATCTACCTAAACAGGAAGTTTCTTTCTAATACCTGCCAATTAGGATTTGGCTTTTCCCCTGAAATATGAAGGTTTATATGTCTTTGGGCTTTTATATGGATGATGAGAATTTAATGTAACTTTCAGTCTTTTTTTAATATTGCTGATTTCTTGGTCTCAATCTTATCTTTGTGAATTCTCTCAGTTAATTATGTCCCAAGCCAAACTCCCTAAAGTTGTAAATTCAGCATGGTAGTACATACAATTTGCAGAATAATATTTAAAGCAGTGATACTCAGACTCAGGCTCCCGAGTTGTAAGTGGCTGTTCATTGTGTCTCCTGCGGCTCTTTGCAGCACATGGTATTAAAACACTGTGATTTAATTATTAACCAGTCTAAATTATTAACCAATCAGGATGCTTTTACTATGTTATTAACCAATTGTAGTTGATAAAATAATATTTGGTCAGTCATTTTGCTGTGAGAATAATATATATAAACAAAATATTTCCCCTGTCATATTGTTTAAATATGAATATGTAGTACCATAGTAAATGAAACAATGAATTCACAATACTGTTACTCTTTTGGGTAATGCTGATTGCTAATTTGGCCCCTGAATCACTAAGGTGTGAGGTCACTTATTTTAAAGAGATTGGCAGTACAGAAAAACTCCAAAGAATATCTCTGATATTTCTGAAGAGACTGAGAGACTCCTCCAAATATGTATAAAGAGTTACTGACAAAATGTCTTTTATTTACAGCTTCCAAAGGCCTTTGTTAGTCCTTGTTGACAGAAACATAGATTTAGCAACTCCTCTACACCATACTTGGACATACCAGGCCTTAGTGCATGACGTACTGGTAGGAGAATAAACTTCATTTTTATTATTGAAAGTACAGTTGTGTTTTCAGTTTACTCTTAAATATAGTAATCGCCCTTATAGTAACAGCCCTTAATCAAAATCGTATTTTATATATTGAATTTATTTGGAAGCTATTTCATCTAAAACAAATCTGGAAGGTTTATTGTAAAGGGTTGGGAGTTTTGACATTGCAGTACCTTTTTAAAACATTTACTATTTAAAATGTTGCTGTAGTTATTAAGATACTGGTAATTCAGTTATGCAGGGCTGTTTTTCAGAAGTTTGTAATCATACTTTTTGTGTTAGCTTTATTTCTCTTAATGCAAAAATGTGTCTTAAATCAGTTAGATCTAAGTTTTGTCACTGATTTTCATGTTTGTCATTTTCTAAGATAAGAAGACTTGAGGTTTGTTCTGCAGGTATCCTATACAAATCTTGTGTTCTCTCATTCCCCATCTACAAAGACAAATGCTTATGACACTAAATTGTCATGATGGGAGGTTGCTGTTAGCTTGCTTTTTGGATGTTTTATGAAATGTACAGATTATAATGGTTTAATTCTATCTATTCTGAAATGTAAATATTTTGTATAGTTTTAGTAAGTTTTAAAGCAGCTCTTGGTATCAGTTTGAGTTTTTAGAGATTTCTTACTTTACCTTTTGTCTCCACAAGATGGTGTAGATGTTCTATATAGAGAAATACCAACTGGTAAATGAACTTGCTGAGAGAACTTTCATAAATATTTATTTTGTTTTGGAAGTCGCATGGAGCTTAGAACATTTACATCTTCCAGAGCTGATTTTATAAAACAACTTGCAATTAAAGGCTTTTTTTTTTTTTTTTGCATAGTTCTATAAACGTCTGGCTGACCTAATATGTCTTAGAGCTGCATTGTTAATGGTGAAAATGATATGCAACCTAATTCCTAATTCAGCTGCATGTTATATTGGAAATTTATTTTAATGGAAGGAAATCTTGTTACTTAACTGGAGAAATTTATTTATTTATTTATTTATTTATTTATTTATATATATATATATATATATATATATATAAAATACATAACTACGAAAACCTAATATAAAAATATGCTAATAAAATTTTTATTTAACTGCATAGAAAAAATCAGGAGGGATATTAGTTCTCTTTAACATATATTAAAATGAATGTCACGTGACCTATTAATGTAACTTCTCTGAGTTAGTGTTTTGTATTTGTTGCTGAGGTTGTGATATACATCCACAGTCTGTAGTTCATGCTAAAAGTGCAATATACATCCCTACATGCCCAGTTACTATGAGTTATGTACGGGCACATAGAGTTGTCTGAAAATTGTTGCATCACTGAGGTGACATTTTTTTAGTCTCTTGTGGGGTTTTATAGAATTCTGCTGTGCACAGCAAATTGTGCATGTGGTGTGTATTTTGCATTTACACTTTTCAGCTGATGGAAAGTCACTGCCTTTTTGAGGCTGTAAGATTGTTTGTAAAGTCAACATTTGTTGAATGTGCATGTTTTGTTCTTAAAATGTCTAGTTCAACCTGTTAGCAAAGTTTGTACACCCCTTGGAAACATGAGTGATCTCTAGTTTAGTATCAAGGGGAAAAATTTAATTTCAAAAGCAGGTGCAGTATCTAGTTGAAAAAAAAATCATGCCAGGCTCTTCACTGAATGAGCACAACATTTTATGAAATGGCTTGAATGACTTTGTTGACAGGGTTCTAAATTGTAATAGGAAAATAGTTACCAAGGTGATGATTACATAAATTGTACTGTCACGTAAATCAGTTTTCATTTGGCTCTCAACTACAGGAGCCAAGGGAATCTGAGATGGTGATCTAAAGGCCAGCATAAGCACAAATCTCTGTGCTTTGCCTGTTTAGGTAATAATGATACTGTTGCTACAAATAGACTCATCTGAAGAGTCCTATTCTCATCAAAATCTATTCCAGTGGGGGAGTGGGAGGAAGGTAGTGTGTGTTTAAAATAAATATATGTATAAAATCAGGCTGACTTGTCTGTAGGAACAGAGTTCTGATTGAGTAAACAACCTAGGTGCGATGTTAAACAGAGTGGGAAGCTTTAGAATAATTGCCAAACTGCTAAAGTAATCTGTGAGAGGGACTCATTGAACAGAAATGGTATGTGAATTTTCTGCTAATGAAGTAATCTTTCTCTCCCCCTTTTTTTTTAACTTATTCACTCATATGAAGCTGTCCACCAAAATCTGTTTTTGTGGAAACCATAAGCAAAGGCCTTATAAGAAGGTGAAGAGCCGTTGGATTCATATGCTTTTCTTTGGTGTGCAAGCTATTTGATTTTTTTGGAATTTTGACCTGAACGATCTATAGCATTTCCCATTACTCACAGGAGTGGAATGCTACTTCATGGACTACTTTGTCAATATTCTTGACCATTAATGTTGTCCTTCCCAACCGAAGCAATTACACGAGAATGGGCTTGACAGTTTACATTCATGTCCATACGTTAGGACATTTGTGCCCACTCACAAGTTGATATGACATGTTAACTGGAGTTGTGGTTCTCGAATTTGTAGACACTTTATAAGAAACAGATCCTCTCACAAAGCCTCTCCACTCCCAACATCTGAATCCCCATGCTTGATTCTAAGTTTTCATGCTTCCTATTACTAAGAAGGCCTCTCCAAGAGATTGGGGCACAGACTGCAGCTTGAGAACCAACACAATAGAATACAGGTGCTTATGAAAGTTTGGTTTAGATGGGCAGCCTGCAGATTGCTGCAGAGGAGGTGCCAAAATGAAATGGCTGTTATGCTTATGGCCAAACAAAGTTTATCTGTTCTTAGCTCATAATGCTTGTTCTTGGTGCCAGCAATCTGAGAATTCAACACATGCTGTTGTTCTTTGATGTGATAACAGCCAAATAAAATACATGAACTATGGATAAGAAAGACTTGTACTTTCTCTGACCCTCAGTTCTTCAGAAAAACTAGTGAAGGCCAGTAATTCTCAAATATGAGTGTAACTAAAAAATATTTTTAGTGGAGTTTTGGGGAGTTTTAGGTTGCCTTTTTCCTAAAAAAGGAACAAGCCTCACTCAGTGTTGTAGCATCTAAAATATATCCTTAATGGCAGCAGTAAGGGGAAACCTAACATGCCTTTGATAGAGAGAGGAGAGGGCATACATAGCCTCTTCTTTTGAAAAAACTGGAGAGGCATGGGTAACCATACCTACAGCCAGAGGGAACAGAGTTTGGCTAAAGTTCTCCCAGATCACCCCCCACCCCTTCTGGGCAGCTGTATCTTTTTCTGTGTTGTGCCCACCAACTACTGTCCTTCCCCACTCCCCAAATATCAACAGGTGTTTGAGGGAGAGGTTCTCTGATCATCTTGCCCACTTATATTTGGGGGAGCTTCTTTCTCTCCTGACTGAAGAGTTTCTGGAGGCGTGTGTTATCTATCTTGTCTTCCCATTGATGCGGGTATTTGAAAGAGTCTTGTCTTTCTCACAATCACAAAATCCAGTAAGTAAAGGGAACGTGGAACAGCTAGGCTGTCTCATGCTGCTTCTGAACCCTGCTGCTCTGTTAAGAGAGAATAATAAACCCAAAGACAAAGCTCCTCACTAAAGCCCCCACACTTCATTAGCCATGCTCACAAATCCACACACAAAAACACAATAAGCACACACAGTAAACCCAAACATCACTCTGAAGGCTAGACGTATGTCTGAGTCAGTGTGAAATGATGGAAGCAGCTACACCATAGTAGAGAGTTCTTCTTGTTTAGATTATCACTAGGTATTAGTAGGTAGATATGGATTATGAGGAAGACAATGAGAACATATAGGAGTGACAAAACCAATGTGATAGGTCAGCAATTACTCTGCTCTGATTGTGTCAGTAGTAGATAGGAGCGTATGATATTTTGTAAGTCTTTTTCCTTTAGGTGTGTTTATACTGTGATGATGCCAGTCTGGAACTCTAGCTATATTTAAATGACTCGGTTATCTTGATACATGTTCAGTTTAGATCTTAATATATGTTATCTTAGTTATGTTGTTGTGGAAGATTAAAGATATCTTCTCATGCCATGTACTGTATGTACAATATATACCAAAAAACCTCCATTAAAAATGTTAGAGTTTCTAAGTTAAGTGCTCAAGTCAGGATAGGTAGAAGTAAAGGTTGCTTGTTCAGTCTTCTGTTGATGTGGGTACTTACAGGACTCCCATCACTGTAGTTTTGGAGCACCTCACAAACATTCATAAACTTGTTCTTGTCGCATCCTGTTGTGAAGCATGGGAAGTATTAACTCCATTTTACAGAGGAAGCATTGAGACACAGAGATTTTGATTTTGTCAATGGTCATACAGGAAGTCCAGGCAGGAATAAACTCAGATCTACTATGTCCCAGTTCTGTGCTTTAACAAGACCATTTTTCCCTCTTCCAGAATCTGACTCATTCGTTCTATGGCCCTGGCAATGGTGAAGCAGGGGTGCTAAGGACAACAGTCTCATTTACTTGTCTCATTTACTGTCTCATGTGGACAATGAATAATCCTGCATTAAAAAACTAAACTAAAAACATTATTGTACAGTAAACACACAGGCTGAATTAAGGTTGAACAGACAACTTTGATATTGTCATTTCTTGACTTTTGAGTGCTTCAGTTCATACCCTTGATGCATGTTTGTTTTTAAAAGAACAGTACTGGGACACACACACATATATCTTAGTCTTCCACATAAAACGCAGTGTGTCAAAAAATATGGAATAGACTAATTAAACTTGACAAGTCCATCTTAATGACAGTTTCTTAACTTTCTACTCACTATTATCCCAATCATGCAGATAGATATGCAACATATATTCTATTCAGATGGCATTTGTTGCAGGAATGGGACCATAGTGAATAAAAAGATAAGAAAATGAGCCGTAAAAATGGGCTCTGAGAATGAATTGTCTATAAAAAAAGAAATTGGAAAGAAACTTTTAAAAGGATTATGGATAATGAGGCCAGATGAGGTGAAATTAGATGTAAATAGTTTTTCAGGGTGGTTTCAACTACTTAAAAACTCCTTCATTATATTTACTATATACTTCTGCCTTATTTGTATTTCCATCTTACTATAGAACTGAGGAAAATAAATCTGGTAATTAGTTACAAAATCTGATCAGTAAACCCAGGACACGTTGTTCTCAAGTTAATTTTTCACAGCTTTTCTTAATTTTACATTAATTTCTAAAGGAATATCTAGTTATATAGTATAATTTCTGTAAATGTATAATGTAACTTATATAAAAAATATGAAGATGTTGTAGTTCAATCAGTCTGGTCCCTATAACAATGGAAAATGTCTATTTTTTAAAAAGTCACATAAGGTATTCTTAAGAGAAAATTAGATATAATAGTCTATTTATTACATCGTATGTTGAAGAAACAAGTATAAAAATTACTATTTACATAAAACAAATGTAAAATAAGATGGTAACCCAGGAAAAAAATTATTCCTTTGTTCCAGTAATGTGTGATGAATAGAGAATATAGTGAATGCTTAATGCCAAGTTTCAATTATTTCAGTTCTTTTTCTTTTAACTCATTCCTTGGAAAGTATTTGGATAAGAGATTGGTGGTTTTGTTTTTGTTTTGTTTTTTGGCTCAAAGCAAGGATTTGATTGTTCTTGAAGAACCCAGAGGATATATTTATCTTTGTAAATGTCACCTAGAAAGTCATAAATAGGGAAATTTGCTAATAAAATAGATTGGTCTGTTTCAGAAGGACCACCGGGAAAAGTGGAGTTCCAGGAGAAGGTTCATGGATTTGTTTGTTTTTTCTGCGGTGCTCCATATATATATATAATAGTTAATGCAAAAGGAAACTGTCTCTATTCAGTTTTCCTCTGCAAAATAGTCTCATGCCTGCTGTAAAGACAGAATGACTTAGAATCATTCTGTTTTCCGTTGCAGTTCAGCTGCATGTCAGTTTCTTCTTGCAACAAGTATGTGAAAAACTTGCAGAGGCAAACTGCTTAGAATTACTTCAAGACCTCTATTCCAAAGAGGCACAAAAATACGTGACAGGAGAAAGATTGAAAAAATAAGGAACTCAAAGAGGTAGCGAATGTGACATTAAAAAAATGGAGTGGGAGGGGAATGCAGAGACTCAGAAGATGAGGCAGGAAGGGAGAGGGAAAGATTTGCTCTGGTGCTGGAGATAGAGAAGTGATGCTTTTTCTCTTCAAATTCTGAGTTTTTTTTCCCCATGCAAAATAAAATGCCAGAACACAAAGATTAATTCTCTCTGTTCATGAGAGTTACCTTTTTCAGTATAATTGACACTACTCTTCCAAAAGATCACTAGTCTTCTCTTAACAGTCCAGACTACAGAGTCCTTCGCTGTGGCCCAATGTCTATTCAAGTATTTTATACTAAGTAGAACAGCTTCACCATGAAAGACTGAGACACCCAACCTGGACTGCCTTATAGCCTAGTCATCAGGGTGCTCACTTGGCAGGTGGAAGGCTCAAGTTCATGGCCCTGCTCTAATGACTAATTATTTAGCTACAGTGGAATAACTTCAACAGGAGAGATGGAAACACCTGCACTAAACTACCCCATAGTTCAGAGGTTAAGGCACTATCCTGTAGTGTGGGGAACCCAAGTTCAAGTCCCTTCTCCACATGAGGCAGAGAGGGAAATCGAACCCACGTGAATGCTTGAACTCCCCCGTATTAAAGGTTAGAGAGATGGTGCTGCCATTCATTTCCTTTGCTTTTATTTTAAAAAGTGCACACAAATGAAACATTTTGATTTAGGTCAAACAAAAGATTTTGATCAACCCCAAATGATTTTTGTTCACTTTTGATTCACTGATATATTTTGGAATTTTCTATTTGTTAGGGGTGAACGTGACACAGAGACCCCTTGACAAAGGGTCCCATTTTTTGTAAACAACTCTCACCTCGGACCTGTCAAACTCATTTCACCAAACACATATCTTGCAGGATTTTTATCCATAAGGGATATCGTTAGGTGCTACAGAAAGCTTGTAATTTGTCAGAACTCATACTCCTTTCAAGATGTATGTAAGGGTAATATTTAAGGAATAATATGTTTATACTGAAAGTAAGCTTTATGGATTAAGGGCTTGTCTACACTTAAAACGCTGCAGTGGTGCAGCTGTGCCGCTGCAGCACTTCAGTGAAGATATTATCTATGTTAACAGTGGGGCTTCTCCCATTGGTGTAGGTAATTCACCTCCCCAAGATGCCATAGCTAGGTCCCATTGACCTAGCATTGCCTACATCAGGGGTTAGGTCGGTTTAACTGTGGTGTTCAGGAGAGTGAATTTTTCCCACATCTGAGCGTTGTAGTTATACTGACCTAATTCCCCAGTGTTGACCAGGCCTTAGAGTACAAATGTGCAATCACCAAGTTAATCACCAAGAAGTAATGGGCCTCAGGGATGACCCATTCAAGCAAGAGCGAGTTGTCACTCTGCCCTAATCAGCCAGTGAGGTAGTGCAAGGCTCAGTTGACCACCCTTGTCCTCTCCCAAAACTATCAATGAAAAACCATCAGAGGAACCATCAAGCAATTGAAACACATTAGAATTGAAATAGGAACATTACAACAGACAGAGCTTCACCCTGGCTGTGAATAGGAGCAAAAGACTGTTTTAGTATAACAGAGTATAGGGAAAGACACTCTGGATCCATTCAGTCCCTTGGGGAGTAAGGGTGCTTTCATGGAAGTTTTGGATGCTGGTTACTAAGGGCATGGCTACACTTGCAGATGTAGAGCGCTGTGAGTTAAACCAGCCCTCGGAGACTGCAGTAGGGAAAGCGCTGCAGTGTGTTCACACTGTCAGCTGCAAGCGCACTGGCATGGCCACATTTGTGGCACTTGCGGCGGCATTGGGAGTGGTGCATTATGGGCAGCTATCCCACAGAGCACCTCTTCCTATTCTGGCGCTGTGGCTTGTGGGAAGGGGGTGGGGTTTGCAGGGCATTCTGGGTCCTGTTCCAATGCCCTGTGATGCATCGCTTCGCATCCCAGCAATCCCTGTGCTTCCCTCCACATTTGGCACCATCTTTCAACATTTTCTGTACTGCACGCTCTGTCTTCCCTTTCAGGGTGTGGGAATGGATCCCGAACTGCTGAGGAATATGCTGGTGGGTCTCGCCAGCACTTCACGAATTGCAGTTGAGTTACTTCTTAAGCTGCACACTGATAGTGAGGAGTCCGACGATGATGTTGACTCGCATAATGCATACAACACGAGATTGCTTGTGGCATTCACGGACATGCTCACCATAGTGGAATGCGGCTTCTGGGCTCGGGAAACAAGCACTGAGTGGTGGGATCACATAGTCATGCAAGTCTGGGATGACGAGCAGTGGCTGCAGAACTTTAGGATGAGAAAAGCCACTTTCATGGGACTGTGTGAGGAGCTCACCCGCGCCCTGCGACACAAGGACACGAGATTGAGAGCTGCACTGCCAGTGGAGAAGCGGGTGGCTATTGAATCTGGAAGCTGGCAACTCCAGACAGCTACCGATCGGTCGCTAACCAGTTTGGAGTGGGAAAGTTGACCGTTGGAATCGTGTTGATGCAAGTTTGCAGAGCCATTAATCTCATCCTGCTCAGAAGAACCGTGACTCTGGGTAACATGTGTGACATTGTGGCTGACTTTGCACAAATGGGTTTCCCTAACTGCAGAGGAGCGATAGATGGGATGCATATTCCAATTCTGGCACCAGTCCACATAGCCTCTGAGTACATAAATTGGAAGGGGTATTTCTCTATGGTTCTCCAGGCGCTTGTGGATCACCGTGAGCATTTCATTGACATTAACACTGGCTGATCCGGAAAGGTGCATGACGCACGCATCTTTCGGAACACAGGCCTGTTCAGGAAGCTGCAAGCCGGGACTTTCTTCCCAGACCAGACGATCTCCGTAGGGGAAGTCAAAATGCCCATTGTGATCCCTGGAGACCTCGCTTACCCTTTAATGCCATGGCTCATGAAAACCTACACAGGGAGCCTTGACGGCAGCAAGGAGCAGTTCAACAACAGGCTGAGTGCAGAATGACTGCGGAGTGTGCTTTTGGCCATTTAAAGGGCTGCTGGTGTTGTCTGTATGGGAAGCTGGATCTGACCGATGACAACATCTCCCTGGTTATATCTGCGTGCTGTACCCTCCATAACATTTGTGAAGGGAAGGGTGAAAGCTTCACTCAGGCATGGACCTCGGAGGTTCAACACCTGAAGGCTGAATTTGAACAGCCAGAGAGTAGGGCTATTAGAGGGGCCCAGTGCGGGGCTGCAAGGATTAGGGATGCCTTGAGGGAGCAATTTGATGCTGAAAGCCACCAGTAATGTTTGGTGCCATGTACGGGAGTGAAGTGCAGTGGTTCCAGTGTTAGTAAGAATCTGTGTTTGCTACGTATGATGCACTGCCTTGCAGTGCCTGTTGCTTTCCTGGGCTATGATATCTTTTACTTAATGCAATAATAAAGAATGTTTTCAAAGCCAAAAAATGCATTTATTGAAAAGAAACGCAACTGTTTGGGTTTCGAGTCCAACCCCCTGCTCAAAGCAGGACCAAGCCCCAACTAAATCATCCCAGCCTGGGCTTTGTCAAGACTCACCTTAAAAACTTCTAAGGAAGGAAATTCCACCACCTCCCTAGGTAACGCATTCCAGTGCTTTACCACCCTCCTAGTGAAAACGTTTTTCCTAATATCCAACCTAAACCTCCCCCACTGCAACTTGAGACCATTACTCCTTGTCCTGTCCTCTTCTACCACTGAGAACAGTCTAGATCCATCCTCTTTGGATCCACCTTTCAGGTAGTTGAAAGCAGCTATCAAATCCCCCCTCATTCTTCTCTTCCGCAGACTAAACAATCCCAGCTCCCTCAGCCTCTCCTCATAACTCATGTGTTCCAGTCCCCTAATCATTTTTGTTGCCCTCCACTGGACTCTTTCCAATGTTTCCACATCCTTCTTGTAGTGTGGAGCCCAAAACCGGACATAGTACTCCAGATGAGGCCTCACCAGTGTCGAATAGAGGGGAACAATCATGTCCCTCGATCTGCTGGCAATGCCCCTACTTATACATCCCAAAATGCTTTTGGCCTTCTTGGCAACAAGGGCACAGTGTTGACTCATATCCAGCTTCTCGTCCACTGTAACCCCTAGGTCCTTTTCTGCAGAACTGCTGCCTAGCCATTCGGTCCTTAGTCTGTAGCGGTGCATGGGATTCTTCCGTCCTAAGTGCAGGACTCGGCACTTGCCCTTGTTGAACCTCATCAGATTTCTTTTGGCCCAATCCTCTAATTTGTTTAGGGCCTTCTGTATCCTATCCCTACCCTCCAGCGTATCTACCTCTCCTCCCAATTTAGTGTCATCTGCAAACTTGCTGAGGGTGCAATCCACACCATCCTCCAGATCATTTATGAAGATATTGAACAAAACCGGCCCCAGGACCGACCCTTGGGTCACTCCACTTGATACCAGCTGCCACCTAGACATGGAGCCATTGATCACTACCCGTTGAGCCCAACAATCTAGCCAGCTTTCTATCCACCTTATAGTCCATTCATCCAGCCCATACTTCTTTAACTTGCTGGCAAGAATACTGTGGGAGACTGTGTCAAAAGCTTTGCTAAAGTCAAGGAACAACACGTCCACTGCTTTCCCCTCATCTACAGAGCCAGTTATCTCGTCATAGAAGGCAATTAGATTAGTCAGACATGACTTGCCCTTGGTGAATCCATGCTGACTGTTCCTGATCACTTTCCTCTTCTCTAAGTGCTTCAGAATTGATTCCTTGAGGACCTGCTCCGTGATTTTTCCAGGGACTGAGGTGAGGCTGACTGGCCTGTAGTTCCCAGGATCCTCCTTCTTCCCTTTTTTTAAAGATGGGCACTACATTAGCCTAGTCCTATAGGAAAAGGGGAAGAGTCAATGGAGACTACACCAAATATGAGTCCCAGGAGGATACAGGATGGGTTGAAGAGGATTACAAGGGAGAATAGGAATAGAAAGAACTTGCAGCCAGAGGGAACAGGGGATAGACTGGAATAGCACAGTCACCAGGAATAGGCAGGTCTACGTGATCGGGGACTCTTTACTGAGAAGAATAGATAGGCCTGTGACGAGAGCTGATCCGGAGAATATAAGGGTGTGCTGTCTTCCAGATGCTAAGATACGGGATGTAGACCTGAGGTTAAAAAGGATCCTAAAGGGAGTGGGAAAGAATCCCCTAATTATCCTTCATGTGGGAACAAATGCTACCGGTAGATTCTCGCTGGAACGTATCAAGGGAGACTATGCTAGGCTGGGGAAGACGCTTAAGGAAATCGAAGCTCAGGTGATCTTTAGTGGGATTCTGCCTGTTTCTAGAGAAGGGCAACAAAGGTGTGACAAGATTATGACCATCAATAGATGGCGTAGGCAGTGGTGCTATAAGGAGGGCTTTGGGATGTATGGCCACTGGGAGGCGCTCATGGACAGAGGACAGTTCTCTCGGGATGGACTTCATCTGAGTAGGGAAGGAAATAGACTTCTAGGATGGAGGCTGGCACAACTGATTGAGAGCTTTAAACTAGGAATTTGGGGAAGATGGTTGGGAGATGTCCAGGTAATCTCCACGCCGGATTTTAGCATTGAGAGGGAAGAAAACAAAGTAAGAAAGGATACAGCCGTGGGTAGGAGAATGGATATAAGGCGGAAGGGCAGTGTGGATACCAGTCTAATAGGTCATACTGGCTGTAGAATGACCGTGCCTAATCGGGTACAGAATGTGAGAGAGGCCAAACAGCAAAAATTAAGAAGCTTGTACACCAATGCGAGGAGCCTAGGTAACAAAATGGAGGAACTAGAGCTACTGGTGCAGGAAGTGAAACCAGATATTATAGGGATAACAGAAACATGGTGGAATGGTAGTCATGACTGCACTCCAGGTATTGAAGGGTATGTGCTGTTTAGGAAAGACAGAAATAAAGGTAAAAATGGTGGAGTAGCATTGCATATCAGTGATAAGGTGGAATGTAAAGAAATCAGAAGCGATGGAATGGATAAGACAGAGTCTGTCTGGGCAAAAATCACATTGGGGAAGAAAACTACTAGAGCCTCCCCTGTGATTGTGCTTGGGGTGTGCTATAGACAGCCGGGACGAGTGCTAGTAATAACAATAGGGCTCAGATTTTCCTAGATGCGATAGCTGATGGATTCCTTCACCAAGTAGTTGCTGAACCGACTAGAGGGGGTGCCATTTTAGATTTGGTTTTGGTGAGTAGTGAGGACCTCGTAGAAGAAATGGTTGTAGGGGATAATTTTGGCTCAAGTGATCATGAGCTACTTCAGTTCAAACTGAACGGAAGGATTAATAAAAATAAATCTGCAGCTAGGGTTTTTGATTTCAAAAGGGCTGACTTTCAAAAATTAAGGAAATTAGTTAGGGAAGTGGATTGGACTGAAGAATTTATGGATCTAAAGGCAGAGGAGGCCTGGGATTACTTTAAGTCAAAGCTGCAGAAGCTATTGGAAGCCTGCATCCCAAGAAAGGGGAAAAAATTCGTAGGCAGGAGTTGTAGACCAAGCTGGATGAGCAAGCATCTCAAAGAGGTGACTAAGAAAAAGCAGAAAGCATACAGGGAGTGGAAGATGGGAGGGATCAGCAAGGAAAGCTACCTTATTGAGATCAGACCATGTGGGGATAAAGTGAGACAGGCTAAAAGTCAAGTAGAGTTGGACCTTGTAAAGGGAATTAAAACCAATAGCAAAAGGTTCTATAGCCATATAAATAAGAAGAAAACAAAGAAAGAAGAAGTGGGACCGCTAAACACTGAGGATGGAGTGGAGGTTAAGGATAATCTAGGCATGGCCCAATATCTAAACACTGAGGATGGATATGGAGGTAGATATTACCACATCCGAGGTAGAAGCCAAACTCAAACAGCTTAATGGGACTAAATCGGGGGACCCAGATAATCTTCATCCAAGAATATTAAAGGAATTGGCACATGAAATTGCAAGCCCATTAGCAAGAGTTTTTAATGAATCTGTAAACTGTACCGTTTGATTGGAGAATTGCTATCATAGTTCCTATTTTTAAGAAAGGAAAAAAAAGTGATCCAGGTAACTACAGGCCTATTAGTTTGACATCTGTAGTATGAAAGGTCTTGGAAAAAATTTTGAAGGAAAAGTAGATAAGGACATTGAGGTCAATGGTAAATGGGACAAAATACAACAAGGTTTTACAAAAGGTAGATCCTGCCAAACCAACCTGATCTCCTTCTTTGAGAAAGGAACAGCTTTTTTAGACAAAGGAAACGCAGTGGATTTAATTTACCTAGATTTCAGTAAGGCGTTTGATACTGTGCCACATGGGGAATTATTAGTTAATTTGGAAAAGATGGGGATCAATATGAACATTGAAAGGTGGATAAGGAATTGGTTAACAGGGAGACTACAACGGGTCATACTGAAAGGTGAACAGTCAGGCTGGAGGGAGGTTACCAGTGGAGTTCTTCAGGGATCGGTTTTGGGACCAATCTTCTTTAATCTTTTTATTACTGACCTCAGCACAAAAAGTGGGAGTGTGCTAATAAAGTTTGCGGATGATACAAAGCTGGGAGGTATTGCCATTTAGAGAGAGACCAGGATATCATACAGGAGGATCTGGAAGACCTTGTAAACTGGAGTAATAGTAATAGGATGAAATTTAATAGTGAGAAGTGTACGGTCATGCATTTAGGGATTAATAACAAGAATTTTAGTTATAAGCTGGGGACGCATCAGTTAGAAATAACGGAGGAGGAGAAGGACCTTGGAGTATTGGTTGATCACAGGATGACTATGAGCCGCCAATGTGATATGGCCGTGAAAAAAGCTAATGCGGTCTTGGGATGCATTAGGCGAGGTATTTCCAGTAGAGATAAGGAGGTTTTAGTACCGTTATACAAGGCACTGGTGAGACCTCACCTGGAATATTGTGTGCAGTTTCTGGTCTCCCATGTTTAAGAAGGATGAATTCAAACTGGAACAGGTACAGAGAAGGGCTACTAGGATGATCCGAGGAATGGAAAACCTGTCTTATGAAAGGAGACTCAAGGAGCTTGGCTTGTTTAGCCTAACCAAAAGAAGGTTGAGGGGAGATATGATTGCTCTCTATAAATATATCAGAGGGATAAATATCAGAGAGGAAGAGGAATTATTTAAGCTCAGTACCAATGTGGACACAAGAACAGATGGATATAAACTGGTCATTGGGAAGCTTAGACTTGAAATTAGACGAACGTTTCTAACCGTCAGAGGAGTGAAGTTTTGGAATAGCCTTCCAAGGGAAGCAGCGGGGGCAAAAGACCTATCTGGCTTTAAGATTAAGCTCGATAAGTTTATGGAGGAGATGATATGATGGGATAATATGATTTTGGCAATTAATTGATCTTTAAATATTCATGGTAAATAGGCCCAATGGCCTGTGATGGGATGTTAGATGGGGTGGGATCTGAGTTACTACCAAGACTTCTTTCCTGGGTGTCTGGCTTCTGAATCTTGCCCATATGCTCAGGATTCAGCTGATCGCCATATTTGGGGTCGGGAAGGAATTTTCCTCCAGGACAGATTGGAAGAGGCCCTGGAGGTTTTTCGCCTTCCTCTGTAGCATGGGGCATGGGACACTTGCTGGAGGATTCTCTGCTCCTTGAAGTCTTTAAACCATGATTTGAGGACTTCAGTAGCTCAGACATAGGTGAGAGGTTTATCGCAGGAGTGGGTGGGTGAGATTCTGTGGCCTGCATTGTGCAGGAGGTCGGACTAGATGATCATAATGGTCCCTTCTGACCTTAATATCTATGAATCTATAAGCCTTCCTTTTTTGTGCTGTGTGGGACGAGGGAAGGGGGTGGGGTGGGGTGGGGAACGGGACAGTCAGAGATTTGCATATGTCGTTATCATACTCAGCCATCCTGTCTGGAGTGCCGTGCAATGAGCGCTGCACTTTCAGGCTGGCTAAAATGCGTGGTGATGGGGTTTGAGTGCAGTGGGCAAGGGTCGTAGTTTTCAGGGCTGGGTGGTGAAATTACAGGTGTTGGAGGCAGCTGGTGGCGATAAGAACCCAGGTGTTGGGGAAAGTGGGTTGGAGGTGACATGGGGGCACAAGGGAAAGAGTTTGGGGACAAGGGCTGCTGTGCTCCACCTGCATTGCTACAAGCACCTGTATCGAGTCCGCTTGACACTCCATGACGCTTAGCAGCCCTTCCATGCTTTGGTGCCGGCGATCCGCATTCTGCTGGAGGACCCTCCTTTCACTCTCCCGCCACTCCTGCACTTTTTGATTTTCATTAAGGGACTGCTGCATGACTTCTTGCAGCATGTCCTCTTTGCTTCTTCGCAGACACTTCCTGATTCGTTGGAGTCTTTCGGCCGTTGATAGTAAGAACAGCTGGAATCTCAAGATTGCATCTGTAAAGCCAAAATGCAACACTTAACAGAGGCAGCATTGTTCACACCAGACAGAGCAATGATTTGGCCGTATTTAAAGACAAGTACAGTGTACACAGTATCAGAAATTGCCTGTCCCGAAGTGAGCGCACATAACCCACAGGAGCCCCAAAATGGTGAGTAAGCACAGGGGCAAGAGGGATGGCTTGTTTAACGGCCATACTGTCCTCTGGGGTTCTGTGCCTTGGGGAGAGCCAACAGCTGCAGGGGGCCCCCATACTGAACACTGTCCCCACATTTTCACAGGGTGAGTTCGTCCTGGAAGATATCTCACTGCTGAGGGTGACCTGGGAAGCAAGGGAGGATCTTCAACTACAAAGTGGCTTCTGCCCTGGCCCAAATGCAGCTTGCCTGTGTGCAGCAATGGTCCCCCTGCCCGTCACAGCACAGTGGTGCGGACATTTAGCCTTACTGGGACAAGGAGCACATTAGCTCTGCCATGGAACCTGCGCAAACGGATTGCCCAGCTCTTTGAAGAGATCATTGAGGCTGGTTACCATGATGTGAGAGAGCACAGCAATGCCCTCTTCCACATTTAGGCATGCATGCAGCCCTAACCCTCCTCACTCCAAGAGCCCGCACTGAACAATTTCCTTCCCAAAATAAAAGCCACTTACCAGGCACCTCCTCTGCTGTTTGTTCTTCCCCAAGCACCATCTGCTGCGACTGGCTACCTTCCTCCTGGCTTAAAAACAGCTCCTGGCTGCATGCATCTAGGGATGCCAGTCTGTCCCCCTCCTCCTCAGCACCCTCGCTCTCGCTTTCCTCCTCCAGCCTTGTTGAACTGTCCATTGTGGTCTTCGGAGTGGAGGTGGGGTTGCCTCCAAGTATTGCGTTCAGCTCTTTGTAGAAACGGCAAGTCGTGGGGGCAGCACCAGAGTGCGGATTTGCCTCTCGTGCTTTGTGGTAGGCATTCTGAAGCTTCTTCACTTTAACCCTGCACTGCAGTGCCTCCCAGTCATGGCCCCTTTCCATCATGTCCCTTGATACCTGCCTGAAGGTATCATAATTCCTACGGCTGGAGTGCAGCTGGGACTGGACAGCTTCCTGCCCCCAAACACTGATGAGGTCCAGCACCTCGCCATTGCTCCATACTGGGGATCGCCTGGTGCGTGGAGGAATGGTCACCTGGAAAGATTCGCTGAGAGTACTCCACGCCTGGCTGAGCAAACAGGAAGGGGAATTTCAAAATTCCCAGAGAATTTAAAGGGTGGGTCTGATGGTTGGTCACCTGAGGGCAGGGCAGTAGAGTTCAAAGTGATGACCAGAGTGACTAGAATAGGCATTGTGGGACACTTCTGGAGGCTGATCAGAACGCATTAATAGACCAGAATGTCCACACTGGCACTGCGGCACTCCAGCCGGGGCGCAGCAAGTGTTATGCTTCTCGTGGAGGTGGATTACCAGGGGTGCTCCAGCCACGGAGTCCGGGCGCTCTACATGCCTTGCCAGTGTGGACACGTCAGGAGTTAGGGAGCCCGGGGCTACTTTAATGCGCTCTAACTTGCAAGGGGAAACCAGCCGGCTCTGCAATAAACTGAGCTTTAGGGTGGGAAATCTATAATATTAGAAAGGAAAGATAATTATTGATAAATGTAGATCCAGGTTTATGTTTTTTATAATATTGTACCACATGTTTCTGACACTTTGTTTCATTTCTAGTTAAATCTTTATTCTTAAATAAGTCTATTTTTGTTTTATCATAAGTGCTCACAAGCACTGTGTGGTATACAGGACTGGTGATTTAAAGTAAAACACTGCAGTGGATCTGTGATTGGGGGCAGTGAATCTGGGATTTCTTAGAGTAGCCAGTGTCAGGGGCTCGATATCACAAGGGAATGATTCAAAGGGACTCAAGGATTGGAATGCACCTGTTGTTAATATGCAAGGCAAAGTTAGAGCTGGCATAGCCCAGAGGGGAGTGCCGGAGTGGCCAAAAGGCTAGTTGTGTTAAGGAGCTGACATACAGCTACCACAAGAAAGGCTCCCTCTTACTGGAAGCAGGGGATAACAAGGTGACTTGCAGACCTGGATACCCCAAGAACTGTTACAGTGAACTATTTTTTTCAGAATTGCCAACAAACTGAAAGTTGCTTGCCCAGCTGTATTCTCAAGGCTTCAAATATTCATAGTGAATTGCTCCAAAATTAATAGGCTAACTTTCCGCAGAATATTCAAAGGCATTGGTTCTCATTGGGGACAAAACAGCAAAACAAAGTTAAAATACATATACAAAGATATTTAACTTCTAAAAGTTAGCACTAGTGTATCACACTGTTTAAACAATTAAAAAAAAAATATTTCTGATAGAAGACCATACCGAGAAATTGGAGACAGAAAGTTTCCTGCTTTTTGTGGAAAGTGTGTATGTTTGGGGAAGGAAGAGAGGTGGAAAACTGGGCTTTCTCTAGAATGAGATGCAAACATGGTTATTAAAATTGTGGCTCCATAATATGAATGCAGGTCTTCCTTATCGAGAACCATTCATTCCTTATTTTGGTTATTTATTCAAAAGCTATTAGTTCTATAGTGAATTTCAGTTTACCACCTAAGGCCTGCATCTGGTAAGTTTCTCATTGTTGTTTCTTGGACTTCCCAGGTTAGTCCATTTTTAAGCTTCGAGTATAGTAAGCTTGCATATAACATTTGTTATTAAATAATATAAACTTTGATTACAAAAACTGATCCTTGTGACTCCACTATCTTTCTTTCCATCTTTTAAGAAACTTGCATTCTCCCTTAATTTTCTGTCAACTCTTTTCCTGTTTCATGACTCTTCACAATTTGGCTGTTCATTTCTAATGTGAAATTTTGTCAGTTACTTTTGAAAACCTAATTACGTTATCCATATTATGTTAATTAAATTACATTACCACCACTTGTCTGTTCTGGCAATAGTATCGACAAATAATCCAAAATTATAATAAGGCATGACCTTTTTTTCATGAGGCTGGTTATCCTTAGCTACACTGCATTTTTCTGTCCCTCTGACCCCATGTGATCTTTCAGTGTAGCTTCTGAATTTTTCCCTCTCCAGCAAAAGTCATCAGATTTTCTAGTATTTAGTTTCCAAATATCTTGTACACAATGTCATTAAGATAATCTGTTTATATTCTTCCTGAATGGAGTAACCTTTATGAAAATGTATGTGAAAGCATCTTCACCATTTCCCATTTCTTTGCATGTTGTAATTTGTTTACATCTGATGTCTTGCCAACTTCAACTCCACGGGGCCTGTGGCTTAGGGGCACCATTGCCTGCAGTCACCTTTAAGCCAGGAAAAATCCAAGTTCCAATATGAAAGGATTTAAAGATATGGCTTGTGTTAAAACCATTTCTAGTACTTTTTGGGTGAAGTTTGCAATTCCTGCACTGTTTCAGAATCATCATGTATTTTGAAAAAGTTTAAAAAACAAAAAACCTAGGGCCAGATTTACAGACATTTATAAGTACACCTCTACCCTGATATAACATGACCCAATATAACGTTGGTTCTCATACAATGTGGTAAAGCTCCAACCAGCGTGTTAAGAGTGCCGGGCCGGTGCCCAGGGGTTGGATAAGGGGCAGAGGGTCTCAGGGTGGTCAGGGGCTCCCCCTTCCCCCCAGGTCTGGGAGGCAGGAGCTGTGTGGGGGCACTTTTGGGGGCCCCACAGTCCCAGAGTGGCCCGGGGGATTAGCAGGGGGCCGGGAGCAGCCCACTCTGCTGCCCTGGCCCCAGCCCCAGCCGTGTCGCTCGGGGGAGGTGGTTTGGGGGAAAGGATTCCCCCCCGCATTCACCAGCAGCGGCGGAAGCGGAGCAGCCCAGCCCGCTCCACTCCGCCAGCTCCCAGCCGCAGTGCTCCGTTTCCCACCGCAGGTGAGTGTGGGACCTTTCACCAAACTGCCAGCTGTCATAACCCACCCCTCCCTCTGTTGTTCACTCTCCCCACTCTCACTCATTCACTCATTTTCACTAGGCAGGGGATTGGTATGCGGGAGGGGGGTGAGGACTCCGACTGAGGGTGCGGGCTCTGGGGTGGGGCCAGGGATAAGAGGTTTGGGGTGTAGGAGGGTGCTCTGGGCTGGGAGGTAGAACTGAGGGGCTCGAAATATGGGTGGGGGCTCCGGGCTGAGGTAGGGGGTGCGGATTCTGAAGTGGGGCCAAGGGGTTCGGAATGTGGGAGGGGGCTACAAGCTGGGGCCAAGGGGTTTGGAGTGTGGGAGAGGCCTCCAGGTTGGGACCGAGAGGTTCAGAATGCGGGAGGGGGCTCCAGGCTGGGGCCGAGGGGTTCGGAGTATGGGAGGGGCCTCCAGGTTGGGGCCGAGGGGTTCGGAGTGCGGGAGGGGGCTCCGAGCTGAGGCCAAGGGCTTGGGGGGGGGGTATGGGCTCTGAGCTGGGGGCATGGGTTCTGGGGTGGGACCAGAAATGAGGGGTTTGGAGTGTGGGAGGGAGCTCCGGGCTGGGGCTGAGGGGTTCAGAATGCGGGAGGAAGCTCTGGGCTGGGGCCGAGGGGTTCGGAGTGCTGGAGGGGATGAGGGCTCCGACTGGGGGAGCGGGCTCTGGTGTGGGGTTGGGGATGAGGGATTTGGGGTATAGGAGGGTGCAAAGCTGGGACAGAGGGGTTTGGAGGGCGGGAGGGAGATCAGGGTTGGGGCACGGGGGGAGTGTGAGGGCTCTGTCTGGGGGTGCAGGCTCTGGAGTGGGGCTGGGGATGAGGTGTTTGGGGTGCAGTAGGGGGCTCCGGGCTGGGATCAAGGCGTTCGGAGGGTGGGAGAGGAATCAGGGCTGGGGCAGGGGTTTGGGTGCGGGGGGGGGGCAGGCTCCGGACGGGGCTTACCTCAAGCAGCTCCCGGAAGCAACGGCATGTCCCCCTTCCTGCTCCTACGTGAAGACAAGGCCAGGCAGCTCTGCACACTGCCCCATCCACAGGCACTGCCCCTACAGCTCATTGGCCCCGGTTCCTGGACGGTGGGAGTTACGAGGACAGCACCTGCAGATGGGGCAGCACGCAGAGCCCCATGGCTGCCCAGGGCATAAGAGCTGGAGGGGGGACTTGCTGCTGCTTCTGGGAGCCGCGCGGAGCCACGGCAGGCACGGAGCCTGCCTTAGCCCCGATGCACAGCGGACCGGACTTTTAACGGCCCAGTCAGTGGTGCTCATCAGAGCCCGAGGGTCCCTTTTCAACTGGGCTTTCTGGTCGAAAACCAGACACCTGGCAACCCTACAAGCCCCTTTCATATTTTTAAAGAAGGTGTTTGTTTAATCTTATGAAGCCCAAAGGTGACCCATTTTCCTCTAAAATTATGAAGGCTGAGCAGAGGACATGTGTAGAATTTAAAATCTTGTCTAAAAGAGAATTATTTCCCCTCCCCAATCACTCAAAATGAGGGCGGGGGGAGAGAGGAATAATTAACCATTCAGCATGAATGAATTAATCTCAAAACTCTTTAAGGAAGGGATTCACCATACATGGTGAGTGGAGTGGGGAAGTGTCACCACTGCAGCCCTATCTCCAGATGGTGTTGAGGATTGGAGATCTGTTTGTAGGGAGTGAGTGTGACTCATTTGCTCACCTACATTTTTTACTTTACACAACCAGGGGGAATCCATTCAACCATTATAGTCAATGTAGAGATGCCATACTGACAAGGGAATGGGGAGAGGGTTACAAGAGGCTTTTTGGAAACATTCAGACAGCCATGTCTTCTGAATGAGATCTGTAGTTTCTGGGGTCAGAATCTCGCCTGTTTCCATGTGGATTCTTCAAACAGAATCATCTGTTGAAAATACTGAGTATAACCATAGAATTTTCCTCTCAGTGATCTCCACCAGGTCCATCTTGTTCGGGTTTTTGCAGCAGGGAAAAACTTGGTCTCTCAGTACTGCATCCACAATTTTGGTGTAATTGGATCATCATCATTAGACTACAACATTTCTCTACAACACTGAGGAAACCTATGGCAGCCCTGTACAAATATGTTCTAAATTACTGAATTGCCTGTACAAATCCCATATGAAAACCTGTGCACCTTCTAGAGTGAATTTATAGAATCATTTTAAGTCAGACAACTCCAGTTTACATACAGAAAGCAAAGTAGGTGATCATGTCTACTTAGGAAATCTCTGTGTGTGCTCTTGAATGCGAATTAGGACAGGACAAATACGCTTGCACTCACTGGAAATTCTTTTTCTATTATAGCTTTAAATTACTTTGACTTTGAATAAACTATACCAGGCTCCTAACTCTGCTTATGTTATCTTAGGTTGGTTAGTAAACTTCTTCTGGCTGGTGCACAGATATTTAACAAAAATAGATGCTTTTGATTACACTAGAATAAATAGTAAAATAAAACATTTGCTCAATGGTAGCAAAATAGTCTATTTTAAAGCATTAAGGAAGAAAGATTATACATACAGCCTAGAGATTTTTAGAGAGGATTTGTGTTAGGATATAGATATTCAGGCCTGTCTCTAAAGGCCTATACTCTAAGAATTTAGGTGTATTCTTATCACTTGGCTAGTTAGAGGTATAAAAGAAAGAATCAAAATCACTGTCTGCCAGTGTAAGGTCCTTCTCTTACTGTGACAGTCTGAGGCCCTGTTCTTAGGCTAAGATCTTCGGCTAAGCAACAGAGGCAGCCATAAGCTGGGAAGCGACTGGTCACATCCTCACATTCCAAACTAGTCACATTGAAAGAATGTGCTATTGGGCTGTTAGGAATACACTCCTGTCCTGATAATGCCTGTCACCTCCAGAGAAAGGGAAGTGCCTAGAAAATGTAAAAGGAAACTTAGTTTGATAGCATCCTGTCTGGCAAGAACTCACTTATCAATATCTGAGATGTGAAATCCTCATTTCTTTGTTTTCTGTCACTGTAGTCCCCATTTCCCTATTGTTTGTCTGTATAATCTCTGTCTGGTTCTGAGATTGTTTCTGTCTGCTGTATAATTAATTTTGCTGGGTATAAACTAATTAAGGTGGTGGGATATAATCATGTTACAATATGTTAGGATTGGTTAGTTAAATTTCAGGAAAACGATTGGTTAAAGTATAGCTAAGCAGAACTCAAGTTTTACTATATAGTCTGCAGTCAGTCAGGAAGTGAGTGGGTGTGGGGGGGAAATGGGAACAGGGAATGGGGGTGGGGAGATTGGAATCATGTTTGGCTAAGGGCAGGAATGGGAACAGGGACACAGGTGTAAGGCTCTGTGGTGTCAGAGCTGGGAAGGGGGACACTAAGGAAGGAAACTGGAATCATGCTTGCTGGAAGTTCACCCCAATAAACATCAAATTGTTTGCACCTTTGGACATCAGGTGTTGTTGCTCTCTGTTCATGCGAGAAGGACCAGGGAAGTAAGTGGTTGAAGGAATAAGCCTGCTAATAATTTGAAATGTCCATTTCATTTGGAAGATCTATCATAGGATTTCATCAAAATAAACATATAGAGGTCTTCTAGTTATTTTGATTCATGATAAGAATATTTTTGATTCTCAGTTTTGGATTGAAATTGTGGATGTTTAATTAAGATTATTCTTTTCTAGGATTTCCATTTGAACAGAGTTAATCTAGAGGAATCTTCAGGAATGGAAAATTCTCCAGCAGGGGCTAGACCAAAGAAAAAGAATAAAAAATCATATGACTTAACTCCAGCTGATAAATTTTGGCAAAAGCATAAAGGCAGGTGAGCGGAACAATTCCAGATTTTATATTTAAATTAGTCAACTTCTAAGGAAGAATTACCCTTAACATACTAATATTTTTTCCATATCTTTGAGGAAGCGTGATAGAGGGTCATAAGCCACATTACTCTACCCAAAGAACTTTGTGTAATTTCATAAAATTAGGTATGTCTGGTATAGTGCAATCTATGTAAATAGTGTAGAGGAATTAATCTCATTTTAAGGAATTCACTAGCAGTTTTACTTAGTTTAGGAATGTTTAAAAAGTTCCTTTGAATAAAGCGTACAAGTGACAAATCTGTTTGCAAATTGAGTAGATGCTTTCTATTTAATTCTAAAGGTACTGTTAGCCCAGTTTCTCATGTACCTGTGGAGTAAGATTTCATTTGTGAAAAAGCTTTGAAATGTGTTCCCAATTCAGGGGGAAAATCAGATTGGATTTATAGGGAGAAGTAGAGTTCTTTGGTAATACGGAAAATGCTAAATTAAACATAATCACTTAATTCTTATGATTCACAAACAAGGTAGTAGAGTGCACTGGATATGCTAAGAAAGAGTTTTATGTGACTAAAGCTATAAAAGAATGGAAACTGAAACTCTGCTGTGTAGTGTGGTCTGGTCACATTATTAGATTTAAAGAAAGATGTCACTCTGATCCATTTGAATATCCCAGTACTTTACTGTTCCGAATGTTGATGAAAATGAAATTACTTAGGATAGAGACCTCGTGACTAGTAGATTTAATTCCTTCAGGTAAAATAGTTGAGGAATTGCTTTATACTAATCCTTACCTATTGCGGTAGCTTTACTTTTAGGGTTTTGTGGAAATACATATAATATCTACAGCAATTTGAAACACTGATGTTAGTGGATCTGCTGGGATAGTAATTTTACCTCTTTGTATTCATCTGCTTTGGGGGGATTTTTTTATTATGTAGAGAGTATGCATCTATGGTGCCATCCCTATGTATTAATTTTTATAAGTGGATTTAATAAAGCATATAAAAAGTAATGGATATTTGTACTGAAAGCTTAAGCATATGTTTGATTACTTTCATATATTCGTTATTTTCTGTATGTTTGATGCTTCATTATTATAGTAGTGAATTGGTATTTCATAAACATATCTGAAAGGCATTTCAACCGTTATTTTGATCATACAAACCATATGGTGGTTCTGCTTAAATTTGACTGTTTAACAGAACCTGATATGTAATATTGCTTTAGTCCTTTCCCAGAGGTAGCAGAGTCTGTTCAGCAAGAGCTGGAATCCTACAGAGCCCAAGAAGATGAGGTCAAAAGGCTTAAAAGTATTATGGTAACGTTTGTTTAATGTACATATTTTTTGTTTTTATATAAATTATGAGAATACTTCTTTAGGGCTTTGTTCCATGCATTGAAAACATCAGCATCAACAAATGTTGTTCTTCGAGTGATGGTCCCTACATGGATTCCAAGCATGGGTGTGCATGCACGCCGTGCGCCGGAGCCGGAACTATTGCTAGTAATATCCATTGATCCGCACGTGCATCAGCTACGTGGCACGTCCAAGGCTTTAAGAGGCTGTGCAGGTCAACGCTGCTCCAGTTCCCTTTTACCACCGCATGGCCAGAGTTGGAATCTCTCTTCCTCGGTGCTCTTAGCTTGATAAAAGAACTGCTTTTGTCCATTGTACATAGTTTTTCTTTAGTTTAGTTGTTGTCTGTTCATTATTAATTAATTGGCTGGTTACTTTCCGTTGGACTTCTCCTCTCTGGGGACCGCCCCCCCGCCCCAGCTCGGGGACTGTACTCTGGCAAGCCGGGTTTAAATACTGCGCCTCATGCCCATGCTCCTTCTCTGAGAGCAATGAGCACCAATTTTGTCTTTATTGCCTTGGCAAGGCTCACATTGCTGCCCATTGCTCCATCTGCCAATTATTCCCACCGTGCACCCGGGAGGCTAGAGAACTCCGCCTCCGCAAACACCTCATGGAAGAGGTAATGCGCCCAAGTGCGTGCCCATATCCAGGACCCATGGATCCGCTGGAATGGCATTCAACACCGGCGTGAGCACCTCTCTGGGGTCTTCCCACCCAGCACCAGTGCACCCACCAAAAGCCCACCGTGTGCACATAAAGCGCATCCATGGGCACAAGGGTGGCTCCCCAACAGGGACAGCCCCCAAGCTCAGTGTTGCCTCCTCAAGCCATGCCAGATTGGGTAAGAAGTCGCGCGCCGACTTGGACACTCTCGCGCTGAAGAAGTCCCGCTCCGAGCACAAGTCCAACCTGTGCTGGTGCCAGCCCCAGTGACTGGCTCACCGCCGGTGCCCCCAGTTCCGTCCACTCCACCGGCCCTGTCTGGACTTGCCTGCCTGGTGCCGTGCATGCCAGGACTTTTGTCCCCCCACTGTCACGGTGCAGGACTCACCCCTGCGGCGCCTCCTGCTGGTCTCTCAGGGAATTAGCTCTTCCAGCCTCCGGAGCGCCCTCTGCAGGCCGGTGTCCCACTTGCCGCTGGCCCCGTGTCCCTCCCGGACCTCTTTTACCCAGGGTGCTGCCCTCTGGCAGTACCCCCACAGTCTCTGGGTCTCCCCTCCCCGGGGAACCCCCACCTGCTATCCCCACCTTGCCTCAGGTTTTGGCTACTGCCAGTCAACATTGAGCCCCCGCACAGTGGGGTGGACTGCAATGTATAAGCCAATCATCACAGGCAAGAGGGGTTTGGACCTGCTGCCTTGGCCTACCCGTGGGCTGCCCTGTTGCAACCCCAGTACCCTGTCTTAGGCCGTCTGCCAGGCCTGCAGCCTGGGGCTTTTCCAGTCTGGAGCCTCCCAGCTCCTCTGGCCTTCCCCAGCCCTGCCCCACTCCAGGTACCTTCTCAAGTTCCCCAGCAGCCAGGCCCATCTCCCTAGACGTATGCTCCTGGCCCAATGCCCTCTTATAAGGGCCGGCTGAGCCCTGATTGGGGTGTGGCCGCAGCTGAGCCCACTTCCCCAATCAGCCTGGGAACTGCTTGCTCCCAGCCACAGCCCTCTCCAGGGCTGTTTTAAGCTCTTTAAGGCTGGAGCAGGTGACCACCCCACTACACCCCCACACACACACACTGGTGGCTAAGTTTATGCTACCCTACATGGGCTTCGCCTGCCATCCCCTGTGGATAAGTTGCTCCTGCTCCATCCTTCTTTGCTCCACCCTGCCCTTCTCTTCTGGGCCCCTCCACACAGGTGCCTCTATTGCTCCTGGACTGTCCTCCTGCACCGACAGTCCCACTGGCTCTGCCCCTACCAGACCCATCTTCCAAGTCCAAATGGTCCTCCTACCCAGACCCCACGTTCTCACCCGTGCGGTCCTTCAGTCTGGACCCTTGGTGCCAACTGTACCCTCCAATATACGCCCCACCAGCCGACCCGTGGTACCCCTACACCTTGTCACCACCGCTGCCTGGTGACCCCTATGCCTGGCCCTACTGGGCTGCCTGGAAGCCCTATCATGAGCATGGAATGCCATCTCACTCATGGCACTGGCTGTCCCTGATGCACACAGCCCCTCCCTTTGTCTTCGAGGACCCTTCAGCCGTCTCCGCTCTGGCGGCACCAGCAAGCACCTTCGCCAGCACCAGTCCATATGGGCACCTCCTCGTCTCTGGGACGATGCTATCATTCCCTCCTCCCTCTCACCTCCTGCCAACCTCATGCCGTACCAGGACTTACTTTGGTGAATGGCCACATCCCTCAGTCTGCCTGTCGAATTCCTAGACATCTTACAATCTTCTGGACCCTCGTGTACTGCACTCCCTGTTCACAACACCCTTCTACAACCGGCCCAAACCATCTGGCACACCCCAGCCTCCTGTGCCCCAACACCGAAACAGGCGGAACACCAGTACTTCATGCCCTCTAAGGGCACAGACTTTCCTTTCACCCACATGCCCCCCAACTCCCTGGTGGTCCAAGCCGTGACCAAGCGCACCTGCCAGCAACACCTACGGTCCAAGCCCTCTGGTCAGGCCACCAAGAATGGGACACCAGATCTACTTTTCTGCTGGCCTCCAATTCCACATTGCCAGCTACCAGGCCATCCTGGCCAAATATGACTTCTTTTCGTACTCCAAACTCATGGACTTCCAGGCCTTCCTCCCTCCAGAGAGGTAGCAGGACTTCCAATGTCAACTGGATGAAGGCAAGTTAGTGGCCAGGGTCACTCTCCAGGACATGGTCAATGCTGCCTATACTGCATCCCGCTCTCTGGCATCTGGGCTCATACTTTGCCAGGACTCCTGGCTCCAATCTAGTGGCTTCCCAAAAGAGGTCCAAACCACCCTTGAGAACCTCCCCTTCGACAACCACAAGTTCAGAAACAAAACTGACGAGTCCTTCCATTCCCTCAAGGACTCTAGTACCACCTTATGCCACATACCAGCCCGTACCACCAGCACCCACCATATTCTTCTCAACATCGTCTATATTCCCAATTACCTCGCTACTCTACTACTGCTACTCCTTCTACTTCCACGCTGCCTCAAGGTTCCTTCAAGCAGCCCTTTTGCCTCCTTCTCCAAGACCCACGAACCTCCCCCATCTCCTCTCGCTACTCCACGGGTGGTTTTCGGGGGTCGCCTTGGCCTCATCACTCGCAACTGGGGCAAGATTACCACCAACGGCTGGGTGCTGGACATTGTCTACCAGGGATACCTCATCTAATTTCTCTCCTTCCCGCCTCGCTGCCCGCCTCAGGAGCACCCTGCCATGTTATCACACTCTCACTTCCTCTGAGAGGAAGCGGATGCCCTCATCCAGAAGGGCACTATAGAACTCATTCTACAGTGCTGCCATGGCCAAGGCTTATATTCCTCCTATTTCCTCATGTCAAAGAAAGGGGATGGCTTTTGCCCTATCTTGGACCTCTGAACAAATTTATTTGCAAGTTCCATTTTCGGGTGGTCACCCTCCCTTTCATTATCCCCTCCCTTTCCCATGGAGCCTGGTTCACAGCTCTTGATACAATTTCCGTATTGTATTCTTGATACAATTTCCGTATTGACATCACCCTGCTCATTGCAAATTCCTCCGCTTCACGGTCAACTGTTCTCACTACCAGTTCCGGGTCCTACTCTTCGGGATTGCTACTGCCCCCCGCATCTTCACAAAGGTCTTTGCTGTCATGGCAGCTTACATGCGCCACCTAGGTCACTCGGTGTTCCCGTACCTAGACTATTGGCTCCTCGCAGCATCATTCCTATTCCATCTTCTTACCACTCTTCATATCCTGTGTGCCGTCCTTGACACCCTAGGAATTTTTATCAACGAGGAGAAGTTGATCATCACCCCTAACCGCTCTCTCACCTTTGTAGGTGCTCGCCTGGACTCTGTCGTGGCCTGTCCCTTCCTTCCCTCCGATTGCTTCACTGGTCTCCCCGCCCTTATCGCGCAGTTCTGCCACCGCCCTCACACATGCATCCGTCACGGCCTCTCCCTTCTGGACAGTATGGCGGCCTGCACCTCTTTCACACTACGCCCATCTCGATCTGCGCTGCCTCCAACTGTGGCTCCGCTCTGTCTACAACCCGCAGTTCAACAAACAGGTCCTCATTCCCCCACCCGTTCTCACCTGGTGGTGCAACCCATCCACAGTCTTAGCCACCGTTCCCTTTACCGTCATGACAGATGCCTCACTCATTGGATGGGGCACTCATCTGGCCAACCACATGGCTCAGGGCCTCTGGTCACCCAGGCAGGTGCAGATACATATCAGCAACTTACAACTGCAGGTCGTCCACTTTGCCTGCTGGGCTTTCTTGCCCCTCCTTTGATCTCGCCATGTGCAACTTTTGTCAGACAACATGACAGCAGTTGTTTACATCAACAAGCAAGGAGGAGCCCAGTCCTTTCAACAGAGGCCATCCTCCTGTGGAACTGGTGCCTCGGCACAACATCACGCTGAAGACCTGTTCACCTCCCCAGCAGCAGCAACTCCCTGGCTGACGTGCTCAGCCACTCCTTCCATGCCAGTCACAAATGGGAACTTCACTACCCCACTCTTTGGTCCCTCTTCCGCCTGTGGGGCACGCCAAGTTGGGACCTCTTCGCCACACCGGAGAACCACAAGCTTCCCCTCTTTTGCTCTGGGGAGCCCTCAGCCTCGGCTCCCAGGGCAATGCCCTCCTCAATCCCTGGATCCCTGGCCTACACTATGACTTCCTGCCTATTCCTCTGCTTCCCCAAGTCCTCCGCAAAGTGCAGCACGATCACGCGAATCATCTTCTTATAGCCCCCTTCTGTCCTGACCAGTATTGGTACACGGATCTCCTCCATCTCTCTGTTCGTCCTCTAATCCATCTCCCAGACATTCCAGATCTCCTCACACAAGCGCACGGCCATCTGCATCATCCCATCCGGAGTCCTCTCCATCTCATGGCCTGGTATTTGGATGGGGCTCACGCACAGACAACACATGCTCCTCTCCTATTCGTGGCATCCTTACGCATAGTCATCGTCCATCTACTAGGGTCTGTATCTAGTCCATCTATCAAGCGAGATGGCACCATTTTACTGCCTGGGTACAGCACCACCAGCTCTAGTTGGACTCTGTTTCCATTCCCACCATTCTGGATTACCTCCTCCATCTTTGGCAGTCAGGTCTTGCCCACTCCTCTGTCCACATCCACCTGGCAGTGCTCAGTGCTTTCCTTCCTCCTGTGGATGGTTTCTCCATCTTCACTCACCCGATTACCTCCCGTTTCCTTCACGGCTTTCTCAGTGCCTTTCCCACCATCTGGAAGCCTACTACTTCCTGGGACTGTAACCTCGTCCTCCAACCCTCACCAAACTGCCATTTGAGCCACTCGCAACCTGCTCCCTTGCCCATCTTTCCATGAAGGTGATCTTTTTGGTGGCCTTCACCTCTGCAAGACGAGTTAGTGAACTGGTGGCCATGATGGCGGAGCCCCCCTTTACAGTCTTTCACCAGGACACAGTCTTCCTACATCTCCATCCCAAATTCCTCCCCGAAATCCCCTCACCATTTCACCTCAATCAGTGTATGCACCTCCTTATCTTCTACCTTAAGTCACATGCCTCTCCCAGGAATGTGCTTTTCACATCCTAGATGTTCACTGAGCGTTGGCCTTTTACTTCCAGCACACCCATGACTTCCGGGCCTTCCCCTGGCTTTTTATTGCCATTGCGGAGCGTTGCCGTGGCTGCGCCCTTTCGTCGCAACGCCTCTCTTATTGCATCACGGACTGCTACATGCTCTCCTGTACTCCATGTGGGCTCACATTGCTATATCCGTCTTCCTGGCAGATGTCCCATGGCATGACATCTGCAGAGCAACCACATGGGCCTCGGTCGACACCTTTACCACCCATTATGCCATTGCCTCTACCACATCAATGGATGCTGCAGTGGGCCATGCTGTTCTCCGCACTTCTTCGAGCACTTGCGCCGGCCTCCCACCTGAGCGCTGCTCGCTACTCTCCGATGCTTGAAATCCACATAGGGACCATCACTCGAAGAAGAAGAGGTTACTTACTGTAACTGAAGGTTCTTTGAGATGTGTGGTCTATCTGGATTCCAATCCTGCCCTCCTTCCCCTCTGCTCCGGGCTTCTCTGCATCAACCCACACAGCCTCCTAAAGCCTCTGACACACCACACGGCAATGCACTATGCACGCGCAGCTCAATGGATGCTACTATGAACAATTCTGGCTTCAGCACATGGCACACATGCGCACCCACGCTGGAATCCACATAGGGACCACGCATTCTGAAGAACTTCCAATTATAGTAAGTAACCCCCTCTCCTTTAGCTTATGCCAGTTCTCACTATCTTGACTGTCACATTCTGGGAAGGGAAGCACTTTGGATGTAAAATGATGATAGGGCAAAGGGTGTCATGAATTTGAGGGAAAATGAACATTTTAACATGCAGCCAGATAAGGTATACTTTAAAACCAGGTTTTTAGAAAACTTAAATTAATAAAAGAAGATAATGCATGTGGAAGACTTCAGGCCATTGTGAAATATCACTTCATCCTCTGAAGTGAATGCACTATTGTAAATACATAAACATGATTATGTGCCTGAATTTATTGTGATGATAATGCAGCATTTCCAAATGAGACTCAGAAGGATATGTTCATAAAAGTATTCAGTGACTCACAGAGTTACAGGACTGCTGTTGTAAATAATCAGTTTAACAACACTGATCTCTTAATATGTATAAGAGACTTAATTATTTAAGTATTTGAAAAATATTGTAATGTGGGGTAACCAGGTTCATATGTTAACAGCCACTCCAAAAATGCACAGCAATTTTAATCTGTCTGAGTCGGGTTTGAAGACAAACATGTTGAAAATAGCCCCTCCTAAATTAGTTGTAAGGTGGTAATAGACTTTGGTCTTGATCCAAACACCTTGCTAATGTTCTTTCTGTACCACCATATCCAAAGTGGTGAGGGACTTCTCCATGAGCTGTGAAATTCTTCAAATTATTATCTAAAATCCAAACACCTTCCTCTTTGTTTCGAATGACATCTGTACAATGTGGTTTTTCTAACTCCTAGACTTTTTCATTTATAATTTTAATTAAAATTTTTTGGCCAATAAGTTCTTTATGGATGTGCGTAGTAGAAGTATTATTCTCCCGACACTGTCAGTGTGAGAAAATAGAGAAGAAATAAATTAACCATATTTACAAATATGGTTTTGTGTCTCCAGTATACATGGATGTACCTTAATGAAACTCTTTCCACAGGGAATTGAAGGGGAGGATGAAGGAGCAATAAGTATGCTTTCTGATAATACAGCTAAGCTAACTTCAGCTGTTAGGTAAGTAATTAATAAAGCACTAGTAGTGTAGATAAAATAGCTTTCCATTAGGTATATTTTCCGCTGTTCTGATTTTAATATCTCCTGATGATTTTACCAACTTTCAAAATATCAATTGGAATGTTAAGCAAGAATTTAGATGTTTGTTGCCCAGTATGGCAAAACCTCAAAAAATAGACTTTGGAGGAGATTGTTCTTTCAGTGATTGTCTGCATGGATTCTGCTTCTGGTGCACATGCAGTCCATTCGTGTGAGATTGGATTCTACTGGCCAGCAGAACCCATTGGGACTAGATGTCGTCACATGCCACACCCCCATCCAAGGACTAAAGGTGTGGAGTGGGCCCAACTGCCCCTCAGTTCCTTAACTTCCTTTTTACCACCTATAGGGGTGACACCGAACCACGCACTTTACTCTTCATACTGTGAGACTAGTTGTTAGGCTAGTTTATTATACTTGAATAATTAGTGTAGTTAGCATTAATTTACAGTTGTTGTAGTTTAACACTCATTGGCAAAATGATAAGATTAATCACTAGGAATTCCGTTTAGGTGTGAAGTTACCCCATGTAACGGGTACTTAGACACTCAGGAAGACTAGAGAGGCTATAAAAATAGAGGACTCAACAATAATGGGGGATTTCAACTACCCCAAATCGACTGTGTACATGTCACCTCGGGAAGGGATGCAGAAATAAGGATTTTAGATACCATTAATGACTGCTTGTTGATGCAGCTAGACCTGGAACCCCCAAGGGGAGAGACAATTTTTGATTTAATCCTAAGTGGTGCACAGGATCTGGTCCAGGAGATGAATATAGCTGAACTTCTTGGTAGCTACCATGATATAATTAATTTTAAAATCCTTGTGGTTGAGGGAGAAAACCAAAAAGCCTACCATAGTAGCATTTAACTTCAGAAAGGGGAACTACACAAACGTGAGGAAGATAGTTAAACAGGAATTAAAAGGAACAGTCACGAGTGAAATGCCTGCAAGCTGCATAGAAACTTTTTAAAAACCACCATAAGAGAGGCTGAAACTAAATGTATACCCCAAATTAAAAAGAATAATAAGAGGACCCAAAAAATGGCACCATGGCTCAACAACAGAGTAAAAGAAGCAGTTAGAGGCAAAAAGGCATATAAAAATTGGAAGTCAAATCCTACTGAGGAAAACAGAAAGAAGAATAAACTCTGGTAAGTCAAGTGTAAAAGTATAATTAGGCAGGCCAAAAAAAGAATTTGAAGAGCAGCTAGGAAAAAGACTCAAAAACTAACAGCAAAATATGTTTTAAGTACATTAGAAACAGGAAGCCCGCTAAACAATCAGTAGGGCCAATGGGTAATCAAGATGCTAAAGGAGCACTCAAGGAAGACAAGGCCATTGCAGAGAAGTTAAATTAATTCTTTTTAAATGAATCAGTCTTCACTGCAGAGGATGTGAGGTAGTTTCCCACAGCTGAGACATTCTTTTTAGGTGACAGATCTGAGAGGCTATTCCAGATTGAGGTGTCTGTAGAGGAAGTTTGGGAACAAATTGATATATTAAACAGTAATAAGTCACCAAAACCAGATGGTATTCACCCAAGAGTTTTGAAGGAACTCAAATACGAAATTGCAAAAATACTAACTTTGACAAGGTCCCTCACCAAAGGCTCTTAAACAAAGTAAGCAGTCATGGGATAAGAGGGATGGTCCTGTCATGGATCAGTAACTGGTTAAAAGACAAGAAACTAAGGGTAGGAATAAATGGCCAGTTTTCAGAGGGGAGAGAGGTAAATAGCTCTGTCCCCCACGGATCTGTACTGGGCCCATTGCTGTTCAATACATTCATAAATGATCTGGAAAAAGGGCTAAACAGTGAGGTGGCAAAGTTTGCAGACAATACAAAAGTACACAAGATAGTTACGTCCAAAGCTGAGACAAAGAGATACAAAGGGAGCTCACAAAATTACTTGAATGAGCAACAAAATGGCAATTGAAATTGAATGTTGACAAATGCAAAGTAAATATAATCCCAACTATACATACAAAATTATGGGATCTAAATTATCTGTTACCACTCAAGAAAGAGATATTGGAGTCCTTGTGGATAGTTTTCTGAAAATATCCACTCAGTGTGCAGCAGCAGTCAAAAAAGCTAACAATTTTAGGAGCCATTAGGAAAGGGATAGATAAGACAGTAAATATCATAATGCCACTATAGAAATCCATGGTACGTCCACACCTTGAATACTGTATGCAATTTGTATGTATCCAAATTGGGTCACCCCATCTCAAAAAATATATATTAGAAATGGAAAAGTTACCAAGACGTGCAACAAAAATGATTAAGGGTATGGGAACAGCTTCCATCTGAAGAGAGATTAAAATGACTAGCACTAATCAGTTTGGAAACGAGATGACTAAGGAGGGATATGACAGAGGTCTATGAAATCATGAATGGCGTGAAGAAAGTGAATAGGGGATTATTTACTCCTTCATGTCATGTAAGAACCAGGGGTCACCCAGTGAAATTAATAGGCAGCAGGTTTAATACAAACATGAGGAAGTACTTTTTCCACACAATGCACAGCTAATCTATGGAACTCATTGCAATGGGATGTTGTAAAGGTCAAACTATAACTGGTTTAATAAAAGAATTAGTTAAGGTCATGGGATGATAGGTCCATCAATGACTATTAGCCAAGATGGTCAGGGATACAACCCCATGCTCTGGCTGTCATTAAGCCTCTGACTGTCAGATGCTGGGAGTGGACAACAGGGGATGGATCACTTGGTGATTGCCCTGTTCTTTTCATTCCCTCTGAAACTTCTGGCATTGGCCACTGTCGGAAGACAGGATAGTGGGCTAGATGGACCATTGGTCTGACCCAGTATGGCTGAGCCAAAACCCTGACATTTTAAACGTATCCCTCTTGCAAGGCTAGTATATGGCCTTATGGCCCATATTGTGTCCCTCTGGTGCAATGGCTGGTCACCAAGTACCCACAGGTACCACCTGAAACTATGGTCCGTACTTACACCATGATGAATACTCCAGGTGTCTGTTTTGTCTCAGTGAGGGACACATCTCTGACAAATGTTTAATCTGTCTCTCCTTTTCCAAAAGAATGCAGAAAGGCCTGATAGCCCTTTTCAAGCTTTCTTCTGGAGCTATCAAAAAGGGCCTCTTCAGAGTCTGAAGCTAAAAATCCTGTCAAGCTGGCTCATTTGCTCTTGGCTAATGTTCTGGTGAGATGCAGCCGTACACCAAGTCTCTGTGTTCATTCTTCATCAAAGACATTGAACCCCTTGGTCACTGAGTCTACGCCCAGTTGTTGTCAGGAAGGGGTGGGAAGGAACAGAGTTCCCAGGGTAAGCATAGACAAAGGTCACCCTCCCTAGTGCCTAGTAAGATGAGCCATGTCTCTCTGTTGGCTCATGCCCCTCAATGGAAAAGCAGTTTGCAGCCCTGACTGGATCCCTGTGATGTGTTAACTGGTCACAGAGTACCGATGGTCCATATTTTCCCCAGTAATAACTCCTCAGTACCAGTGTCAATACTGTAACACTTGCTAGCAATCATCTCTGAGCCCATGACTCGGCCACCGACCTTCATGGTTCAGATGTCTCTGGTGCAGACTTTCTGAATACTGAAGATGTTTCCTGCACTGAGTCATCTTATGGTGATGACACAGCTAGAGTCACCCCTGCTATCCTTATCTGCCATTTTAAGTGCTTCTGCCTCTGGACCGATGAGTTCTGGAATTGAAACTGTGACTGGATTTCGGAAGGGCCCTAAAACACCTGAATAGTGTGACTTCGCTATTAGAGTGTTCATTTTCTTCCATCTCTTCAAAACATAGTCGGAAGATATCTGCCACCCATATACTTTGTTCTCTTGGGAGTTGTATGATCTGATAGGGAGCCCAGGGATCATCTTTCCAAGGACATGTCAGGGTTCCTGTGGGAAACATTCTTTTTGGTTTCTACCCCCATGTCCTCCAGCCCTGTACTATTATAGCATGCAATCTTGGCCATTTTGGGCTCCCATCTAGAAAATCTTTCTTTACTGCTTTCTCCTTCCAGAGTTAGATCTTCCTCCACTCCACTGTCTGCCTGAACAGTGTACTACTATGCACGTGTCAGCTTTCCCCCAGCCCTTGGTTTAAAAAATCCACTACAGCCTTTTTAATTTTACATGCCAGCAGTCTGGTTCCGGTTTTTTTTATGTGGAGCCAATCTCTCCTGTATAGGCTACTCCTTACCCAAATGTTCCCCAGTTCTTAATAAACCTAAATCCCTCCTCCTTGTACCATCATCTCATTCATGCATTGAGACCTTGCAGTCCTGCCTGTCTTACTGGCCCCACATGTGGAAATGGAAGTAATTCAGAAAATGCCACCATGGTGGTCCTGGACTTTGATCTGTTACCTAGCAGCCTAAATTTGCCCTCCAGTACCTCTCTCCTAGCTTTCCCAATTCATTGATACTTACATGTAGCACAACCACCAGTTGCTCCCCAGCACTACCTACAGGGCCGTCTTAATATCTCGTGAGATCTGCTGTCTTTACATCCAGCTGGCAATTTACCATGCAGTTCTCCTGGTTATCATAATCTGTTTCTAGTAATCAAATCCCCACTACTATTGCCTGTCTCTTCCTAGTAAGCCCCTGCCCCCCGGAGGGATATCCTCAGTGCAAGAGGGTATCATGACATCATCTGGAAGGTGGGTCCCAACTATGGGATTGTTTCCTTCTACTCCAGCTTGATGCTCTCCTGCCCCAAGACTTTCATCCTCCTTAACAGCATAGGGGCTGTTGGACAGGAGGTGGGACCACCCTACTTTGTCTCTAAAAGTCTCTTCTGTGTACCCCACCGTCTCTCATTGTCCTCCAGTTCAGCCACTCTGGCCTCAGGAGCCCATACTCTGTCTCTAATGGATGTGAATTGCTCGCACGGCACGTGTACATACACCACCTGCTCCCAAGGCAGGTAGTCATACATGTTGCACTAAGTGCTCTAAAATGGGTAGCCCCCACTCTGCTGCTGATCTTCTACCTATGGTGGTATTTTTTGTTTTGTTTTTTGTTTTTTCACTCTTGTGGCTTTTTTTTTATATAGCCTACATTTAGGGTATGTTTGTTAGGTGTATTGGGTTTTTTTCTGTTTCTTCTTTCAGTTACTTTTCTTGGGGACTTGGTGCCTTTCTAATTGTTATCCCTTGGCCTTCTCTCTTTGCAGCCAAACTTTCCCTATGTTGGCAGCTCACTCGACTTGCAGGAGGCCTCTAAATTTATGCCTGTGCCTAGGCTGCACACTCTTCCCACTTCCTATTGATAAATTGGGTCCTGACCTCTATTAGTTATCCCTGTGATCAAGGATAATCACTAATAAGTGATTATTCAGATGCCACAGTGCCGAGCACCTCCTATGGGGCTATGAGTCACCAGTACAGTGTGTCTGATCAATCCTTCTTGAATTGCATACCCCAGAACTAGACACAGTACTCTAGCAGTGGTTGCATCAGTGCCAAATACAGAGGTTATATGATCTCTCTACGCCTACTTGGGATACCCCTAGTTATGCATCCGAGGAAGCCTTTAGCCCTTTTGGCCATAGCATCACACTGGAATCTCATGTTCAGCTGATTATCCTGTGCCCAAAAATCTTTTTCAGAGTAACTGCTTCTTGGACTAGTGTCCCCCCATCTTATTAGTATGGTCTGTATTCTTTGTTCCTAGTTGTATACATTTACATTTAGGTGCATTACTTTCCCCATACTGTATATACGTTAGTTGTTTTCTATCACTAAACTACAGATACTTAAATTACCCACATTGAATATACTGTAAATGTTTCTATGAGAACCTTAACTCTTGTGTTTCCTGACTCCTTTGTTTTTCAGTTTGTAACCTTCACCATTGCTTCTCATAATTTTATGGATTTATTATAGTGAATGAACAATTCCACTAGAATGTGAAACTCAGTGTTTTACTTTATATTTAATTTTTTCAGCTCTCTTCCAGAACTACTTGAAAAGAAAAGGCTCATCGATCTTCATACAAATGTTGCAACTGCTGTTTTGGAGCATATAAAGGTATCCCTGCTGTCTGTTAAAAAAATATAGAACTCCTTTATAAATCATCTTATCTCTGTCAAACTACAATACGGTTGACATTACTTAAAACTGGAGAAATAGATCAGAATCGCATGTCTTTTCAAAAATAATACCTTGGAAAGAGTTACACATTGTATGACATCATTTGGTCTTGCAAGATATAACCGTGGGAGGAACTTTAATTTCAGTGTGTATGCACAACAGGGTGAAATAAATGTATTATGACAATCTTGGGTCAAAATTGCTCACAGATTTAGTTCATTTATCTGTGATGGCTAAATTCTAGTGTTAAAATTTTAATGTGGGATGAAGCCCGTTACAATGATATTTTAAAGCATATTTTTGCTGTGCTTTAGTTAGGCTAAGATTAGGTCATTAGTTAATGGTTTTTCTCAGAACAGTTTATATAATGGACTTGTATTAGTCATCTGAAAGTGCTGATATGAAAGAAGTTCATGACTATATGGTAAACCACATAGGGAGGGGGTAAGGAAGGATGGTCTTTTGTGGTTAAGGTGTAAACCAGGGCATCAGGAAACTGGTTTTATTCCTGTTTCTGCCGAAGACTTGCTGAATGAATCACTTGGTTCCTGATCCTATGACTTCTGACTGGGCAGACCCTGTGTCTGCATGGAGTCCGACTGAAGTCAGTAAGGTTCCATGTGGATGCAGCAGTTTCTTAAGCACTTCAGAAAATTTTACCCAATACTACTTACCTGCCTCACAAGGGGTAGGATGTTTTGAGGCTTAATTCCACTAACATTTGTCAAGTGTTTTGAGCTCTTCAGTGCAAGATGATATTCAAGTTATTTTAAACATCATGTCTATGAATGAGTTATCACTATGTTGATTTTTGTTTTGAATGTTAATGTTTCTTTGAATTTGGTTCAGCTACCAGGTGACCTGTAATATGTTTTCTTGCAATAGTTGGCATGGAGTCGGGCATGCCAGCTTTCACACTCAGTAATTGAAAGGCAGTACAGTAGTTTCATAGAAAATGACAGTTGGCAGTGTCGACTTTTTATATGATAGTCTTGTCAGTAACCTCCCTTTTCTTGGAAAGATAATTGAGAAGGTGGTGGCAAGCCAGCTCCAGCAGCATCTTACATCTTCTACTTCTTTGGACATAAGCCAGCTTTCAGAGGGGGATGTAGAATGGAAGTAACATTAGTCTCTGTTGACTTTCCCCTCATGGCAATGGACAGAAGTCACATGTTCTTGCTAATTTTCCATTAGGTGCCATTGACTCACTTGTGTGACTTATCAGGAGTGGCAGGAATTACCTTAGGTTGGTCCCCCTCTCTCCTCCTGTTGGAAAGTTCCTAGAGATTGATGATGGATGATTTATTTTCCTCTTAGATGGTTCTCAGATGTGGGGTTTCAAGAAGCTCAGTATTCTTACCGCCTTATTGTGTATGTGCAGCTGCTGGAGCAAATCATGAAACAAAAGACATGCAATATCATCAATCTGCTGACGACACTTCTTTGTGTGTGTCCTTTTTGTTAGATCCAGAAGGAGCCATTTCCTTGCTCTCCAAATAATTGGCATTGATAAAGGCCTGGGTTAAGTTTGACTGTCTTAAACCCAGTCAAAATAAGATGCAGGTGATAGAGGTTGGTCTCTGGAATTCACCTAAATCTAAGTCTGGTGACATAAAGATTGATATACGGCATTTCTGTAACTGCGAGTTGTTTTTCCCAATCATTTTTCTATGGACAATGCCTTTCTAGTCTCTGTCCTTTTAAAGTTATGGTACATAAAGGTGGGAGTGGTAAGGTATTAGCCCCCTTGGAAATGTTTTGACTTTAATAAAATTCCCAGTGCACCTAGATACTGTGGTAATGGGCTCTGTATAAATTATAATAAATAAAATAATAAACCAGGAAGTACCAAAGATTTCAGAACAGGGCAGAATGGTGAATGTACCCTGTAGCCAGGTTATTTAGGCAATTGAGCACATACATCTGTGCTCTACTCAATTTGTTCTGAAAATTCACTTTTTAAATGAGCTAGAAGAATATTTACATTTTAAAAATAGATACATTTGTCCATTTTGTACATTAGAGTTTGTTTCAGCTTCAATCTACTCTAAATATTTATTTAAATGTTTTTATTTCTTATGAAAATGAGTGTGAAAATTCCTTAGTAACTATTGTACTGTCAGAAATGTGTAGCTCACATTTTGTTTGCTAGTATACTTCAGGAGTTTAATTTTTATTTTCAGTGTTCATGATTTTGATGTCCAGTTACAGCTGATTTCCCCATTGCCTTGGATCATTTTCTAAGACACACCAAAAGGAAACCAGAAATTAATCACCAGCTGTAGGGTCCTGGTAGTTTTCTGGTATATCTGTTTAGTGTAAAGTTGGAAAGAATGCACCAGTTCTTCACAAAGTAGACTAGCAAATATTTATCGCTGAAGCTTTGAACAAATGAAGACTTGTTTTACATTGTTTTTGTTTTTAGGAGGCTGGTGACCTAAGAAATGTAGCCTGAAGTTAATAGCGTTAAGAATAAAATTATGGATTTGCTCTTACATACTATTCTGGGAATTTTATTTAAAGCTTTATTTTATACCTATGTTTGACAATATTAATGTATTTTTATTCTGAATACTAGAATGTATTAAATTGCCACTTGAAAACAAAATGTACCCACCTATGACGTTTTACTAATGTGTTAATGTGAGGTCATATCTTAGTATCAATTTCTATATGTTAACTTCAGTGGGGGAGTTTTTTTATGGGTTGATAGTAGAATGTGGCCCTTAGCTTGTAAAACTATTCTAACTCCTTTCTTACTCCACTATACACAATAAAGCTATTTCACTATTCTAAGACAAGTAAAAAAAAATTTTTACCTCACCAGCCGAAAAAGTACAATCGCTAAAACCCCTTAAAATTATTAGTAATCATAACTGGCTATTTCTATATAGAAGATATTGACCATTCCCAACTGATTTACTTCCTTAAAATCACAGCTTTTCTTGGGATTAATCCACTGTACTTAACATATATCATTAGTCATGGATCTTTCTGTATGACTCAGGAGAACAGAGGCAGAATCTTTTGTCTGTTTGTCTCCTCCATCAAGAAAAATTCCTCCTGCGGGCATGTTTGCAGAACTGACCACCCGCTCTTCACTATCTTTGACTTCATGAAGGGAGCTGTTGTTTCCTATTGCTTTCTGTTAGTCTTTAGCAAGGAATTTTTTCCCCTGGGAAATTTATTCCAGTTAGTTTTCTTTTTCTCATTGAAAATTTTCTCCTTTTCTCCTCCAGTGTGCCCTTTCTCCAGAAGGGAGAGGTTCTTCATGGAAGTTTTTTGAAGAGAGTTGGCAATTCCCCTAGTCAAATGGTAGATCCCAATCCTTTTAATGAATTGAGTGGCCCCATTGGCAAAATCAAATGGCTCCTGCTCCAGCTTCCACACTTGAGGGAATTTTGCAGGTGTTCGGGAGTGCAGTGTAGGATAGGTTGCATGAGCACCAAAAGTTTCCCCCAATATCAGTCACAGAAAAGTAGTTCCAGCTCATGGCAGCCTACTCTTAGAGATAATTTGTTAAAATTTCCAAGATTTTTAAATACATAAAAAAGGCACAATAACATAAAGTGTGCAGATATAATTTCAGTACAAAGCCAATATCTGAATTGACAACCAGAAGCTGTGTCTAAACTGCATCAATACTTTATTGCATGAGAGAGAAGAGAAAAAAGTTACTGCAAAACAGAATTTATGATCTTGAGAATTTTTACCACTGTTCCAGTGTGCGTATTGTTGGATATACATACAGGTAAATAAATGAGGTGCAATATATTTTGTTATGTTAAAGAAACCTTAGCTTCTCTTCGTCTCTGATAATGGATAAGGGCTGAGAGAGTCCTGACTGGGAGACAGACTCAAGCCAATCCTATTGAAGTACCTCAGCTTTCATGGTGTGGGGGGGAACCCACCTCCAAAGAGAGAAAAGAACTCTCCTATTTCAGGATTTCTCTTCCTAGAAAATGGAAGCCTCTGTGGGAAGCTGACGGTAAACTACTAAGCTATGAAGTCTGCTATGCCTTATTGTAACCTGCTTGTTCACGTGTAAATCTATGAAGAAAAATTTCTCTTATAATGAATGAAATTTATAAAAGCTAAAGGTTTCTTCATGTACAAAAACCATGTGAACAATCCCATCCAACAACTTTCACCACAAAAGTAACTAATAGTTTTAGTTGTTCTCTGTTATGAGAAAGGAATTAATGAAAAATTTAAAAAAATAGTTTTCTTCAATTAATATGCCCCACAACTCACTCCCAACTGGCTCTGTGCATGTTTCTGAATGGTTTAAGTGGTTTACTTGTAAACATTGGCTGGACTCCAGAATCCTGAAATGACTAATGCTTATATAGGGATCTTGTCCAACTTTTCCTCGCACTTCTAGGGGTAAGGGTTTAAGCCTGCTGGAAAACTTTCCCGAAACAGATTTCAGTTGCTCTCTTCATGCTCCTCTTTTTAGAGGAGGTTAATTTCTCTTTGGATGCTTTGGAGAAATTTACTCAAGCGCCAAAGAGTGTACTTCTTATTTTACACTCCATTACCATTATCTCTACTCAAAAGAGTAGTCTCAAATTCTTCGTCAGTCCCATAAGTTAAATTAGGTCCTATAATTTGGTCTGACCACACTCCAGTAAATATTCAAGTATCAGTAAATCTAAGACTTGAACACAAGTTACGGGTAGAAAGTTATAAACATCATTCATATTTTGAACACAAATTACCCCAAACTTTGCAGGGCAGTCAGTGGAAAACCTTAAGGGGTGTGACCAAGGACTATCTTATTTCTTTAGAAATCACTTACAGTAAAACATCTTATGAACAGAAAAAAACCCACTCCAATAGGAGATCTTGAAACAACATTTTATTTAAACTAAAGGAAGAGGAAGAAACTGTACTTATGAGAAATTGATTAGTGCTAGAGGTAAATTAAGTATAAATACCTACGTGGGAACAAATATTAATAATGAGTTTTCCAGCCTAGCAGTGGCTGGAAGTTGAAGCTAGAAAACAAATTCACACTGGAAATAAGACATACATTTTTAATAGTGAAAGTAGTTAACCATTAGAACAATTTTACCGAGAGTCGTGTGAATTCTCCATCACTGAAGATAGACACCCGTGGCTTATTTTTTCCTGTGCACTACTTCCCTGTTCACTTCACATCTCTTTGATGACTTTGCATGTAAATTGGCATTCACTGTGTTAGCTTACAATGCTTAATTTATATCTGACAGAGAGGTGAATAAATATCTGTAGTCTCAAAGAAAACTGACTTCTTCACCTCTGCTGGTGATTCATACCTTGATACAGAATCTTAGGGCTGGTCTACACTACACAGGTCAACATAAGGCAGCTTATGTCGATCTAATTATGTCATTGTCTATCATAGAATCATAGAATATCAGGGTTGGAAGGGACCTCAGAAGGTCATCTAGTCCAACCCCCTGCTCGAAGCAGGACCAAGTCCCAGTTAAATCATCCCAGCCAGGGCTTTGTCAAGCCTGACCTTAAAAACCTCTAAGGAAGGAGATTCTACCACCTCCCTAGGTAACGCATTCCAGTGTTTCACCACCCTCTTAGTGAAAAAGTTTTTCCTAATATCCAATCTAAACCTCCCCCACTGCAACTTGAGACTATTACTCCTCGTTCTGTCATCTGCTACCATTGAGAACAGTCTAGAGCCATCCTCTTTGGAACCCCCTTTCAGGTAGTTGAAAGCAGCTATCAAATCCCCCCTCATTCTTCTCTTCTGTAGACTAAACAATCCCAGCTCCCTCAGCCTCTCCTCATAAGTCATGTGTTCTAGACCCCTAATCATTTTTGTTGCCCTTCGCTGGACTCTCTCCAATTTATCCACATCCTTCTTGTAGTGTGGGGCCCAAAACTGGACACAGTACTCCAGATGAGGCCTCACCAATGTCGAATAGAGGGGAACGATCACGTCCCTCGATCTGCTCGCTATGCCCCTACTTATACATCCCAAAATGCCATTGGCCTTCTTGGCAACAAGGGCACACTGCTGACTCATATCCAGCTTCTCGTCCACTGTCACCCCTAGGTCCTTTTCCGCAGAACTGCTGCCTAGCCATTCGGTCCCTAGTCTGTAGCGGTGCATTGGATTCTTCCGTCCTAAGTGCAGGACCCTGCACTTATCCTTATTGAACCTCATCAGATTTCTTTTGGCCCAATCCTCCAATTTGTCTAGGTCCTTCTGTATCCTATCCCTCCCCAACAGCGTATCTACCACTCCTCCCAGTTTAGTATCATCCGCAAATTTGCTGAGAGTGCAATCCACACCATCCTCCAGATCATTTATGAAGATATTGAACAAAACCGGCCCCAGGACCGACCCCTGGGGCACTCCACTTGACACCGGCTGCCAACTAGACATGGAGCCATTGATCACTACCCGTTGAGCCCGACAATCTAGCCAACTTTCTACCCACCTTATAGTGCATTCATCCAGCCCATACTTCCTTAACTTGCTGACAAGAATACTGTGGGAGACAGTGTCAAAACTTTGCTAAAGTCAAGAAACAATACACCCACTGCTTTCCCTTCATCCACAGAACCAGTAATCTCATCATAAAAGGCGATTAGATTAGTCAGGCATGACCTTCCCTTGGTGAATCCATGCTGGCTGTTCCTGATCACTTTCCTCTCATGCAAGTGCTTCAGGATTGATTCTTTGAGGACCTGCTCCATGATTTTTCCAGGGACTGAGGTGAGGCTGACTGGCCTGTAGTTCCCAGGATCCTCCTTCTTCCCTTTTTTAAAGATTGGCACTACATTAGCCTTTTTCCAGTCATCTGGGACTTCCCCCGTTCGCCACGAGTTTTCAAAGATAATGGCCAATGGCTCTGCAATCACAGCCGCCAATTCCTTCAGCACTCTCGGATGCAACTCGTCCGGCCCCATGGACTTGTGCACGTCCAGCTTTTCTAAATAGTCCCTAACCACCTCTATCTCTACAAAGGGCTGGCCATCTCTTCCCCATTTTGTGATGCCCAGCGCAGCAGTCTGGGAGCTGACCTTGTTAGTGAAGACAGAGGCAAAAAAAGCATTGAGTACATTAGCTTTTTCCACATCGTCTGTCACTAGGTTGCCTCCCTCATTCAGTAAGGGGCCCACACTTTCCTTGGCTTTCTTCTTGTTGCCAACATACCTGAAGAAACCCTTCTTGTTACTCTTGACATCTCTTGCTAGCTGCAGCTCCAGGTGCGATTTGGCCCTCCTGATATCATTCCTACATGCCTGAGCAATATTTTTGTACTCTTCCCTGGTCATATGTCCAACCTTCCACTTCTTGTAAGCTTCTTTTTTATGTTTAAGATCCGCTAGGATTTCATCGTTAAGCCAAGCTGGTCGCCTGCCATATTTACTATTCTTTCGACTCATCGGGATGGTTTGTCCCTGTAACCTCAACAGGGCTTCCTTGAAATACAGCCAGCTCTCCTGGACTCCTTTCCCCTTCATGTTAGTCCCCCAGGGGATCCTACCCATCCGTTCCCTGAGGGAGTCGAAGTCTGCTTTCCTGAAGTCCAGGGTCCGTATCCTGCTGCTTACCTTTCTTCCCTGCGTCAGGATCCTGAACTCAACCAACTCATGGTCACTGCCTCCCAGATTCCCATCCACTTTTGCTTCCCCCACTAATTCTACCCGGTTTGTGAGCAGCAGGTCAAGAAAAGCGCCCCCCCTAGTTGGCTCCTCTAGCATTTGCGCCAGGAAATTGTCCCCTACGCTTTCCAAAAACTTCCTGGATTGTCTATGCACCGCTGTATTGCTCTCCCAGCAGATATCAGGAAAATTAAAGTCACCCATGAGAATCAGGGCGTGCGATCTAGTAGCTTCCGTGAGCTGCCGGAAGAAAGCCTCATCTACCTCATCCCCCTGGTCCGGTGGTCTATAGCAGACTCCCACCACTACATCACTCTTGTTGCACACACTTCTAAACTTAATCCAGAGACACTCAGGTTTTTCTACAGTTTCGTACCGGAGCTCTGAGCAGTCATACAGCTCCCTTACATACAGTGCTACTCCCCCACCTTTTCTGCCCTGCCTGTCCTTCCTGAACAGTTTATAACCATCCATGACAGTACTCCAGTCATGTGAGTTATCCCACCAAGTCTCTGTTATTCCGATCACGTCATAGTTCCTTGACATCACCAGGACCTCCAGTTCTCCCTGCTTGTTTCCAAGGCTTTGTGCATTCATATATAAGCACTTGAGATAACCTGTTGATCGCCCCTCATTCCCAGTATGAGGCAGGAGCCCTCCCCTCACAGACATTCCTGCCTGTGCTTCCTCCCGGTATCCCGCTTTCCCACTTACCTCAGGGCTTTGGTCTCCTTCCCCCGGTGAACCTAGTTTAAAGCCCTCCTCACTAGGTTAGCCAGCCTGCTGGCAAAGATCCTCTTCCCTCTCTTCGTAAGGTGGAGCCTGTCTCTGCCCAGCTACATGCTACAGCCTTTCTCCCACAATGTAAGTGCCCTACTACACCAACGTAATAACTCGTCCTACACAAGAGGCATAAGGCTTATGTCGGTATAGTTAGGGTGACGCAGTGTCTGTGTAAACACTGCGTTACTTACACCCACTACTCTAAATATTGCGTATAGCTGATTCTAACCTTTATTGGTAATGATGTGGTGGAAGTGGAGATGTTAATAACTTTTTTGGAACTATCCACATAAGCATTATTGGAAATCAAATTGCTCATCACTGCTTTCTTATTTTCAACATAATCTAGCACCAGTACTGGTTTTATTGGTCTCTGATACAATGTACTGTGTACCGTATTATGCCCTTCTTTATCACTGAGTATTTCTCAAAGCAAGCATTATAATTCATAGTGGAAAAATTTCTACAAGTAGCTCCAGCAATAAATAATTTGTGAAAACTTAGTTAAGGAAAATTATAAGCATCAAAAAGACATCTATGTAGTATATTTAACTGCATGGCAACACCTTAACAGTACAGAATTCATACAAAATATATACCACCCACTTTGTTACTTGTATCATTATTTCAGTTATTGCATCTGAAGAAGTGGTTTTTTACCCACGAAAGCTTATGTCCAAATAAATGTTAGTCTTTAAGGTGCCACCGGACTCCTTGTTGTTTTTGTGGGTACAGACTAACACGGCTACCCCCTGATACTTGATTATTTCAGTGCTTCTCCTATATAACTAATCTCTTGCTCTGTGATTTGTGTCAGGACTTGCTGGTGTGTTTTTTCTTCTTCTTGATTATACAAGAACCTGGAAAAATAATGAATTGAAAACACAAATACCATTATCAATATACCCTAAAGAATGAATAAGTAACAAAAGTGAAACTTGTTATTCCACAGTTTGCTGTTGGAATAACATCTAAACTCCTTCTATTGGAAATAAAAAAATAGCTTAAGTATGCACTGGGAAAGTTTCCACTAAAAGTATAGACAGTGCTGTATGCAAAGATGATGAATGTAAAGTGAAAAATGTCTTGTTTTACCAAGTGGTGGTGCAATACTGCTCAAAGTCATCTTTGGTTGTTCCCTGGAGTCATAATTTAAAGACCGCTGTGTAAATGGCAACTCAGAGTGATATTCAAGTAGCACAGCTTCTGCCATACTGATGCGGGTCCAGGCCTCTCCCAGGAAGAGAAAAGGAAAACAAAATTTAAAATTATTTATGTTATCAATGACAAAAAGAAAAGGAGTACTAGTGGCACCTTAGAGACTAACCAATTTATTTGAGCATAAGCTTTCGTGAGCTACAGCTCACTTCGTCGGATGCATTCCTATCAATGATAGCGTATAAATTACAATAATTAAATAGATCAGAAAGCTGAAATACATAATTTTAAGTTACCAGAGGGCCCTGGCCAGTCATTTCTTGCCTCATCCTGACTGTTAGTCCCACTGCACATCAGGATCTCTCCTTTGTCTCTGCCTGTTGTCAGAGTCCAGAAGATTACTCCTGCCCTCTAGTGTGTCTGCATGCATCCAAACGAATGAGCAGCTGTTATGCTTAAATGAAGTAAGCACTATCTGCTTTATATCAGCACTTTTGAGAACTGTCAGTTCATGGGGAAGTGGATGTCTTGAGGGATTGATAGGGCATATCTACAACATATGTCACAGGGTGGTTAGTAGCATCTATAGTTATCCAGAAGTTTATGAAATTTAATTTGATTTCGTTCCAGTTTCAAGTGAACAAGTATCAGCATCACAAAAAACACTACACTACTTGACACCCTTGTAATGGCAGTCTTGACAGGCCAGCCGTTGAGTATGCATGGAGATTTAACTACTCTTTCACCCCTAGATTTTTGACCCCCTTCTAGGTTCAAGGTTGGGACATATTGGCCGGAAGTTGACACATTAGCAGTGCAGGGAAGTTTGCACTGCTGCTACTCAGGCTATAGACCTGTTGTGTGCATCAATCAAGAACTTCCTTCACCAGGGTTTCAGTCTGACTTCTTTCATTAGCATCAACTTCACATTTAAAAATCCTTAGCTTAAGCTTTTGAAGGGAGTATATGTCCCTGTACCATTGCTGCTGATGTTACATTTTTGGAGTCTAAAAGGTATATTTAAGTCGCTACTAGTGGGTTTGCTTTATTGTAGTAACCTATTTCGATCAGTCACCTTACCAAACAGTTTAAAACTACTCATGGATTGAAAGAAGAACTTGTGTTCAGTGTGAGTTTAAAATGAGTTGAGAACTGTGACCATATTTTTATGATTGATAAGCGTGCCTGTATATGCCATCTGATCCTTGAAACGATGAATATCATTTTATTTAAAAAAAAAGTAAAGTTGAGCATCAACCAAATACTCTTAATGGATTATTCTGTTCATTTTTGACATACTACAATGATACAAATCAGTCTCAGCTGGGATGCCAGCTAACACATTATTCTTGATGCCAAATTCAACACTAAAGCATTTTTTTAATTAGATAAAGGTTTCATGTCTTATTGAAAATTCTTCTGCTTACCAGACACCTTCTGTTAGTGGGGGGAAATTGCATTTTTAAAGGTGTGTGGAGTTTAGATGCCGCAGAGAGAAATGTAGTCAAACATATGGCGACAAAGTGAACATACAGGGTAGACTAGAAAAGCTGCAAATGTCTAAGATAATTGTTTTTCATGTCTCCACATAAATTGGAAGATTTCATGGGAGACTATCAAGGAGTGTGATGGGATGATGTAGAATTGTATTTCTGTGATTTCTTAAATTATATTTGTGTGTTCTGACTCAGCACATTTTTCATTTAGGATATTAGGTTGGAACTGCAATAAGGATCAAGAGGTTAAAAGCCAGCAGTCAAATTCTGCTCTGTTACACTAGAGTTAATCCTGAGTAATTGACAAATAACTTCAGTGGAATTATCTCAGATTTACAGTGATATAACTGAGGGCAAAATTTGCCTCAGGATTTATGTGCATGAATTTACAGAAATATTCCTCCTGTGCCCTTTTTGCTCTGGATACAGAGGGGGGGAGAGTGGGTGGAGCATGTTGCACTCTAGCTAGCCCTAGTTGTCATATAGTTCCTTAAGAAACCATTGCTATCTGGTGCAAATTCAAGCAGCCCCTAACCTGAGAGTAGAGAGTCTGGGAGCTTTAACTGGTTGTTGGGTTCTCAGCTTCTCTTTTTTCTCTTCTCCTGGGCTGCTGTATGAGACTGTGGGAGGGAAGGGAGACATCCTTTGTTAGGTGGTGCTTCCGTAGGCTCAGGCAAAGCTAGTTGAGCACCTGTCCTACTCTTCCTCAGGTTCCTACCGCTCCGCAGGAAAGCAGACAAAGGAGAAACCAGAGCTGCTTTCTCTTCCCTGCCTTGCAATGGAGCAGCCAGCCAGCAGGGGAGCTGCTGAGCAGCTTCATCAGGGAAGGCACAGCTGCTCTTCAGAGAACTCCCAGTTCATACCAGAACTGCTCCCCAGGCTGCAGAGAAAAGTGGCAGAAGATGGTGTAGTCTTCCTCCTCTCTGTAGTGATAGGTCTGATTCAAACACTTCTATTTTAAAAATACACAGCATGGCTCAGAAGATACATTTTCAATTTGTAGTCAAATACCCATTTTTTTTTTTTTTATTTTTTTTTTAGAACAGTTGCGCTTGAGGGCCACAGCTTAGAGCCTTGAGAACAAGTGAATATAGTTGGACATAACAATGGTCAGAGACTGATTTTTACAGAAATGGGTATTTCCAATAACTGTGGAAATTCACCTGCACAGGGACTTTAATTGGGCTTGCTGTTCTGGAAATAGTTGTTTCCCTAAATAAATGAAGGTTTGGTGGAAGCTAGTGGGGATTATTGCTAGTGCTTCTATATTATAGGGGGAGCTAGTAACAATGTCTGTATTTAGGTTGCCTAACACTTTCCATTATAAAGGATTCTTGCTGCCTTTTCTTTTGGGTAGTTCTCGTACCTGTTGTTTGCAGCAAATCTTTGATATTCAGCAAGAGAAATGCCCTTGGACTAGAGAAGTGCCTTTTTGTCCTATGAAGTTTAGTTCAGCTTCACTGAGATACAAACTACGAGAAGTCACCTTTTCCTTTCTTTCACTTGCAGTCTTCATGAAAGTTTTGGCAGTATGCCAAAACTTGTTAACACTGACTTCCTAAGGTTGGGTTCATGCTGCCATCACCAAAGCAGCAGTAGCAGTTACTGTACTTGGAGTGCTTTGAAGGTGCCAGCACATGATTCCAGTGACCCATACCCACGTGAAGAAAAAACTGGGCCAGCCTCCCCCATAAGTGCTCTGCAGTCCCATGTGGTATCTATGGGGTAGGAGCTCCCCCAACTCCCAAGGCAGGAGGGTGAAGAGAGTGATAAAGTCTCTCTTATGTGTGCACGTGCGTACACACATACTAGATCTACCTGGCTGAGCTCCCGCAACACCAACGACCCCTAGAACTCAGCATCTGGACTCAGCAATCCATCCCTTCTCTGGAATAACGGCTTTTTCCTGTTGCCAGCCAATGTATTTGGTCTTGTAACTCAAGTGGTAGCAGTCTGTTGCAAAGCTAAAGGTTGTAAACCTTAATGACACATGATGAGGGTTTCAGTTGCACATAATAGAATTTTTTACATTTTTCTTTCCTAAAATAATTCGAAAATTACGTTCAAAGCATAAGAATAGCCATACTGGATCAGACCAAAGGTCCATCTAGCCCAGTATCCTGTCTTCCAACAGTGGCCAATGCCAGGTATCCCAGAGGGAATGAACAGAACAGGTCATCATCAAGTGATTCATCCCCTGTTGCCCTTCTGGCAAAAAAGAAAAGAAAAGAAAAAAGAAAAAAAGCTCATCTTACGCAGCTGTCATCACCACTTCTTGCAGTAGCTAGATAGGTTTCCTATCCAAGTAGGGATCAGCTCTAATCCTACTTACGTAGTCAGAGCTACCCAGCCACTACTACTGGATTTGGGATTCCTGATTACCTTACTTAGGTTACAAAATCAAGCACTTGAAAGATAGAAAATGCTGGTTGTATGGTTGCCTATTCATCCTTAACTTGGCCCTCTTGTGCATAGGCATTATGATACTGTCTTTAATTACATAATCACATAACATACCATTTTATCCACAGGACATCCACTTGCTCAGTGCAAGTGATGGATGCCCAGTTTCCCCTAAGAAAGGGTCTCCAGAATTTGGCCTAGTGATTATGTAAAAACTTGGTGTTGAAATAGAGAGACATCTTTTCCAACTTAAGCCAAATGACCTTATTCCAAAGTCTTCTGCCTTAATATTAATGAATTCTTGCTATACTGTCAGATGACATAGTGATCTTAATGCTAGCCTTCATCATTTGTATGGAAGACTGCAGACTTTTTCTCTGGAATCATGTCTTCCTATGTCTGGGGACCTGCTATGTTTATCTGGATATTATTTAAAATATGCTGTAGATTTAACCTAAGCTTTCACAATCATTTATTCCAACATTCTGATAGGGCTGCTTGGGCAATTGTGATACAGCACCATAGGTAACCATATAATGCTGCCTGTTGTCCAGCTCAAAACACAGTTTATGTCTGGCTTTTCCCCAACCCATAAGTTTTTGGTCATTTGTTTATTTTTAAGATTTTTTTGTGCGGCACCCTAATATATTGATTCAAAGGAGCATTACTGATATTGAACAAAATTATTCGGAGGATTGATTGACTTTCTGTACTAAGGAGGCACAGAAGTATTTTTGTGTTAACATCATAATGAAAAACTGAGTGATTCTCATGCTGAGTGATTTATTTTTTTTTCCTTCAGTAAGTAGGAAAAGTGAATAATTTGAAAGTAGCTGTGATCAACTAATCTATCTACATGTTAAAATAGGGAAGTATTTTTTCACGATGTAATCATTTTAATTTTAACATTTATTCTTGAACAGGCACGGAAACTGGATGTGTATTTTGAGTATGAGGAAAAAATAATGAGCAAGTCCACTCTCGATAAATCTCTCTTGGACATGATTTCTGACCCTGATGGTAAGTACTGAAAATCTGAATTCGGTATAAACCAATTTTCTCTGTTTTTGATGGAGAATCAAGTAGGGGCCCATTGACTGACTCTGTAATTTTCCATCTCACTTGATCAGTCAGATTAGTGGAGTGCATATACAATATACTAGACTTGTAATGAGAAGAGGTTTTTAAAACAGCTAGGGAATTCACTCTTTAGACTAAATCCAAAATCATGACAGGAATTTTGCCACTCCTACAAAACCTTTTCTGGCTCTCGCACCAAAAGAGCTTGTCAAGTGACAATACTAAGAGAAAAGGCAGAAAGCCATGCAAGAAAAATAAGTCAGTAGCTGACTGGTAGAGGTCTGTGCAAAAGCTTTACAGAAAATTATGCTGGGTAAAGACTGGAAATAGTAACAATTTATTCATGACTGAACATGAATATATCACTATTGATAGCTGTGAATGTAAGTAATTATCAATATATAATCTATAAAATAGTCTCATAAAGACAGTTACTGTGGATCAAAGCTTATTGGGTCAAGTAAATATTTCGACATTGAATTTTACCCACAATTAATATTTATGATTACATTATACTCTCAGTATATATGGCACTGGAGATAACTAACTGTGCCACAAAATCTCAAAAGAGCTTACTTGCTAAAATGCAGTACAACATAAAATAATATGTTTTGCAAAATAGGTGTGTTTAAACAACTTTTGAAGTAACTAAAACTGTGCTTGTAGTACTTTAATTTGGAGCCTGTTCAAAGCATATTTGGGGCATGAAAGAAGGCACTATATTGGGAGTGGGTGAAGGATGGAGAGGTTAAGAGATAAGCTTGGTTAAAGAGAAGTTAGGAGAATGTTTTGGGAAGGGTTTGCAGTGCCTCATAGGAGCAGGTTCAGCATCACATGATGCTCCATCCCATCATTCCATGGGCATCCTACTAGGTTTCCAGATGCCTTTCAACTGGTAACTTGCCCTGGTAACCTGCAAGCCAACTATCTCTGTCAGAAAGCATGGATCCTCAATTGCTCTTCAGTATTGTACTGTGCCTTATAAACACAAGGCTATAAGAGGAGTCCAGCGGGGGAACTATTGAGCTGAGGGAGGCCTTGAAGGAGTAAGTTACCAATGAGTCACAGTAATATGTTTTACAGTAGTGTGCTGAGCCTGGCATTGCTTGTTTGCACCGTGCTATGAACCTTGTAATGATTGCTGTATGTGCCCAACTGTAACAATGCACATACACCTATTACTGTTGTCTTGAATGTTAGCAGCAGTCACCATGTGATGATGAATAATAACGATAAATTCAGTTTCTGTAAGTAGATTTTTATTCCACACCCATGCAAACATACCTATATAATGCTGAGGTAAACTTCATACATGCAGGGGAGAGTATCTTTAAAGGGGATGGAACAGGGAATTCACAAGCATGTACACCAACGAGGCTCTCACAGCTGAGTGCACATGCGGCTGTCATATTTAGTCTTCTGCGGGGTGGAGTGCCTTGGGTACTTCTGTGGCCCCGGAATATACGTGGAATGGGAGGTGGGATGTAGAGAAGTCCTTGTGATTCTCTCCCCCTGCCTCCCTACTGTGATTTCTAGCCACAGACCCAGGAGATCCAGCACCTCCCATATACTCCAGGCAGGAGCTGCATGGAGCTGGCATGCTCGGCTGGACGATTGCTATGTGAGCTCTCCACAGCAAGTGAACAGAGCAATTTCAAAACTTCCTGGGGCTTTAAAAGGGGAGGGGCGCATGCCTGGGTACCTGGCTGGAGGGCAACAGAGTTCAAAACGGTGACCAGAGCGGTCACGGTGGGCATTGTGGGATACCTCCTGGAGGCTACTTAGGGTGACGTAAGCAATGCAGCATTTACACTGATGCTGTGTCTTTCTAACTACATCACCTTAAGCTCTATGCCTCCTCAAGGTGGTTTTATTATGTTGGCGTAGCAGGAGAGTTAAACCAGTGGGAGGAGTATTGCATTGTGTACACCTCCATAGTTAGGTCGATATAAGCTGCCTATGTCGACTTAACTTTGTAGCATAGTCAAGCTCTAAGTTCAACTGGGAAAAGGCCGCTTTATACTGCACTCTGTCAGGGGTGCCAACTGATACACTATAAAGGTTTGGTGCAAGGTGACTATGACAGTGCAAGCAGTTTTTTTTTCTTTTTGGCAAGTTGCCTAAGGGGAGTAGTCGATACTGGTGATGAGTGGGGGTGAGTCTGGCCTGTATGCCTGCCAGCCACTACTGCTAACAGTGGGAGGACATCTCACTCCTCTGCCAGAAGTTTGCCTCCATCAAGCCGAGCAACTGACGTCTGAACTGTCCTTTAAAGAGTTGGAGACCAGTGGTTAGAACAGAGTGAGGCGAAAAGCAGTGTCCTGCACAGCCAAAAAAACGAAACATGTTTAGGAAAATGCAACTTAGGCACTATGAATGAGGAAGGGAAAGTGCTGCTAGATATTATATATTGCCAACCAGTGGATGATAACCAATACATCGTTCCAAAAGGGAACGAATCATTTGGTTCTGTACATCAGTGGTGCAAACAAAAGCCAGATCGATAAGAAGTTAGTGAGGAAATCTCAGCGGAGTGGAGTTATGGACTGCAAAGTGATAACTAGTGAGAAATCAGCACAAGCCTCTTGTGGCAAAGACTGCAGTTCAGCACCTGGTAAGGAAGGAACTAAGCTCAAAAGAAACAGGATTAAAGTATGTAGTGTTGTTATAGCCTCATCCATCCCAGGATATTGGGGAGACAAGGTGGGTGAGAAATCTTTCATGAGACCAATTTCTGTTCATGAAAGAAAAAAGATTATAGAAGGGCTTGTTAAGGGAAAAGACCAGCAAAGAAGCTCATGCAAGCAGTACAGGATAAATATTGGGACATAAATTTGGTATCTGTTGAAGAGGAAAGCTGGTTTGTGGCTGTGGAAGAGGCTCATGGACAGTACGGATGGGGAAAACAGAGGAATGATGGTGGACTGAAGTGCAGGTGACAATCCAAAACAAGAAAATGGCACGTAAAGAAAAATAAATAAATTCATGGAGCATAAATTAAAGTGAATACAAAGAAGCAAAGTGAGCTGCCAAGCAAGAAGTGAAGGAGGTCAAAGAGAATGCTCTAGATAACCTGTGCAGCTACCTTGTAAATGACCTGTAACTGGCAAAAAGATGGATAGCATTGCAAAGAGATGTGAAGGGAAGGACGGTGCTATTGCAACACTATTTGTAAAAGATGACCAGATAACAAAGACAGTTACAGCAGCTGGATGTGATGACATGACAGTGGGTCTGGTGAAAGTCCTGGGCAAGAGAAGAATAAAATGGATGAGCATAGTGGTTAAAGCCTTATGGAAAGACAAAAGCATTCCCAAAGATCAATCACAAGCCTATTTTGGTCCTAATACATAAGAACGGAAGCATCCATGAAAGCAGAAACTATTGAGGGATAAAGTTACTGTCATACGGGCTGAAGATTATGGAATACATGTTAGATGCTAAAATTAGGTGGATGGTGGAACCCTTCCTTGAGCAAGAACAGTTTGACTTTAGAAAAGAACGAGGAACCACAGATTCCATGTTTGTAATCTGGCAAGTGATAAAGAAGTGGCTAGAGCACCAGCAGGATAGCTTCTGGGCTTTTACAGACCTAGAAAAGGCATACAATAAAGTGGGCAGAAGGATGCTCACAGTGGTGCTGAGAAAATCGATTGTGTCTGAAGATTTAATAACTATAGTGAATGCTATATATATAGTGATACAAAAATGTTTTGACACAGAAAGCTCCTTTGAAGTGAAAGTCAAATTGCACCAGGAGTTGGCCCTAAACCTGCTGCTGTTTATCCTATTGATGGACCTAATCAGCAGGAAGATTCCAATGAGAAAAGGTGAGATGCTGCTACATGGAGATGACAAAATAATGAGGGCATCCTCAAAAGAAGATATAGAGAAAATAGTAAACCAGTGGTATGAACAACTAAGTAGGCATGGAATAAAAATGAGTATGACTAAGACTTAGGTCATTTGGGTCAGAAGAGGTGCACGGGGAAACTGGATATAGAGATTAATGGAGTATGACTCAGCCTGGCTGAGCAGTTCAAGCACCTGAGAAGCTGGATAACAGAAAACAATGAGCTTGCATGTGAGATACAGTCTAGACTGGAGAATGCTGGAAGAGTGAGGAATAACATCTCAGATGTTGTGTATGACAAGCATATGCCACTGAAACTGAAATCCCAATTATATAAAACAGTTTTACCCCTCTATACTATATAGTGCAGAAGCCTGGGCTGTAAAGAAATGGCAGGTTCAATGCCTACAGGTGTTTGAAAAGAGGTACACGAAGGGACGGATCGTGAAATGAAAGCATTTGGTTGGAAATCAAAGTTCATGATGTGGCTGGCAAAATCCAGGAAGCATGACTTCACTGGTTCAGGCACATAAAGTGGATGAATAAAGAGAACTTGGGGAAGATAGCATGGCAGGAGAGGGTGGTAGGAAAGAGAGCCTGAGGAATGCCGAGGAAGCAATGAATGGATTGCATCAAAGATAGTAAGCAGGTGGACCTTAGTGCCACCTCAAACAGACAAAGATGGCAGAAGTTTGTATGATGACCTGACCCAGATGATGGGTTAAGAGGGGAAAGAAGGAAGACTAATGAGAGCTGAGAAAATCAGAAAATTGGTGGTCCCAGAAGGTGGAAGTGACTGGAAAAATTAAAAATATGGGGGGGGAGATAAGGTGGTGATTAGACAAAAGGAAACTCTGAGTTGGGGGAAAGTAGTAGAGGATGTCTTCACCATGAACTGGTCAAATGAGTTCCACCTCAGTAGGTAGAAGATCCAGTCCTTGATTAAGAATAAGTGACAGGTGGAGCCATAATTAAGTTGGAGACAGTATGGTGATACAGAGGACGAGCTAAACCTGACATTGAAATCAAGAGCAGGAGAAAGTTGTTAATTATACTGACAAGGAGAGAGGTGAGAGAAGAGTTTTGTTAGAATAGACTTCCAGGGAAGGGAGGAAGTGGGATGTACTGAAAATGGCAGATGAGAAGAAAAGCGAAACAAGGCCACTGCCGCTTACAGTACAGGAGAATGAGAAAGAGTAGAACCCCCACGGTGCAGCTTCTGAAACAGTGAGAGGTAGACAGTAAAGTTTCAGTGACAGCAAGCAAGTGGAAGTTATGGGATATGAAACTTGTGTACAGTATTGATTGTTGAGGAGGGCAAGGAGCAGCAGGTGAAAGTGAGATTGACTATATCAGTGGCAGAGCAGAAGGAGTGTAAAGTAAAACTCTGCAAATAATGGATGTTTCAGTTCTCTGGCAACTCTGAAAAAATTAAAAAGTTTTGTTTTGGGTCTAATGGAAAACAAATGTTTTTGAAATTTTTGGCGAATTGAAAAGTTGGAAAACATTTTGAAGCACGTTGGATGAAATGTTTAGTTAAACCTGGCATTTTTTCTTTAGATTTTAGGCATTTTAACAATGTGAAGGAAACTAGGTTCAGAAAACATCAGTAGGAGGAGGTGGTGTCTCACATTGTGATCGTGCCCTAGGCACTGGGATATTCTGATGTGGGTCTTTCTCAGTCTGTCCTGTTGGAGCTGTTATATTTTGTACAAATAGTCATTGGAGCAGGGACTTGAACCTGGATGTCCCAAATCCAAGGTGAATTCTCTAGACACAAGGCTAAAGAAACATTCTCACTATCTGTCCTGGCCCATTAGCTTATTTAGTGTCATCATGACTGACTATGAATTGTCAATGAATAGTCATTGGGTCAGAGAAAGATAGCGAGACTGAGGTCTTGTCTACACTACACAGGTTTGTCAAAACAAGGTACGCCAACGATCAAAAACTGCTATAATTACGTCACTTGTGCGTGTTGGCAGAGCATGTCCGCGGTTGGTGCTCTAGCATCAACAGTGACAGCAGTGCACTGTGGGTAGCTATTCAATTGTGCTACTCGCCACCTTCTGTAGCTAGGAGTTGTGGGAAGGTGGAGTGGATCACAGTGCAGCATGGGCGCAGGCTCAATGTCCCATGATGCAGTTTTTTCCGTCTGATCATTCGATGGGCTTCCGACTGCGTTTCATGGCATTTTTCAACAACCCCTGTTTACTGTGCACCTGCCATCTCTGCCTGAAAAGATGGATCCCACATTGCACTCTCCTGTTGTGGTCACTGTTATGAACACATTGTGAATGGTCATGCAGTGTATCATGAACTCCCAATCTGAACAGGATCAGAGTTGCCGGCTGTGTGCTATGGAAAGAAACAACACCAGATTACTTTTGGCATTCACAAAGCAGCTGCACACGGTGGACCATCGCTTTTGGGCTCAGAAAACAAGCATTGAGTAGTGGGATCACATCGTTATGCAGGACTGGGATGACGAGCAGTGGCTGCAGAACTTTTGGATGTGGAAAATCACCTTCCAGGAACTGTGTGTGGAGCTCGCCCAGAACTGCGGTGCAAGGACACCAAATGAGAGCTGCTCTCTCGGTGGAGAAGCACATTGAAATCACTGTGTGGAAGCTGGCAACTCCAGACTGCTACCCAGTCAGTCACAAATCAATTTGCAGTCGGGAAGTCCACCACTGGGGCTGCGCTTAACGCAAGTGTGCAGAGCCATTAATTGCATCCTGCTACGAAAGACTGTGACTCTTAATAAAGTGCGTGAAATAGTGGATGGCTTTGCAGCAATGGGATTCCCTAACTGCGGCAGAGTGATAGATGGCATACATATCCCAATTTTGGCCCCAGACCATCTTACAACAGCAGCAGGGACTGTCTTTTTGCTGCATGTTTGTACAGTGTCTAGCACAATGGGGTCCTGGTCAGTGATGGGGACTCCTAAGCAGTACCACAACACAAATAATCACATTTTTGCACATAAATAACTTAATTATGCTAATTAATGCTAGGTGTGTGATTCTAAATGAGAATAGATGCACAAGAATGTAGTGGTGATGCTGATGCTAAGACTTGACTCCAACGTGCATCAGACTTACAGGTAGCTTGAAATGAAGTGCAGATGACTGACAAGGATAGTGGGAAGGAGTTTGTGCCATATATCATTTATTTTCCCTCTGAAGGACTTGCATTTGAGTGTAATTGGTAACAACTTATCCATAAAGGTTTTATCCAGACATGTTGTATTATCAACTTTCATAGTCTAAATGTTGTATAATTTTCCTCAGCGAAAACTGCAATGGTCTTCAGAATTGGAACATACTTATACATAATTGGTAGCTAACCTACCAACAAATTTGTTACATTGTTAAAAATTGTTTTATTTCAAAAAATGTGCCATAGTCTGAGCCTCATGCAAATGTGCATAAAAATGATATTAAGCTTACTTCCTATTTTACAAGAATATTGTAGTGCTCATTACGTTGACTTAGCTTATTAAAGCTATTATGGCATTTGGAAAGAAGTCTGAGTAACTTCATCTGATTCTGCAATGTTTTTTTCAATTTAACAATGTCTGTTTTGTTAGCATATCCACATATGCAGTAAAGGAGCTGGAGACTTTTTTTTTTTTTTTTTTTTTTTTTGGGTGGTGGTGGAAAAAGGTCAAAATGGCTGTATTTATAGCGTTTGCTTGACGTAAGTAGAGAGGCTTGAATAATGTCTAGCCAAGGACACCTGCTTCAGTAAATTTCCAAATAGACAGTGATCAGCAGTACCAAATGTCTCTTGTTCAGTAGTCTTATTTTAACTGAAAAGTAAAATGTTACTCTAGTCCAATAAAATATGTAGGTGGGCTTTTCTAAACATATCTGGAATTAAGTGTTTAAAGTGTTAACTTTGTACTTTCTCCTTTGTGCCACTGATACTTTACTTATGTTTACTCTGTTTTTGCAAAACATCAATACGTTATTTTTTAAAGAGTTGACAGTCGTTTTCTATATGCCAGACGTTTGCATTGTTTATTTGTATCAGATACCTGCAGGACTCTCTGTCATATTTCAGGTACCATTTCCATTCTATGTAGGGTCACCAAATAGCAAGTGTGAAAAATCGGGACGGAGGTGGGGAGTAATAGGCACCTATATAAGAAAAAGCCCCAAATATCGGGACTGTCCCTATAAAATTGGGACATCTGGTCACCGTAATTCTATGTGAAATTTGTATTATTTTTTCTAGAGATATCAGTGAAATCAGAACTAGTATCTTCCACCTCCCTTCCCCATCCTAAAACACACAGTTCAATTTTAGGAAAGAGTTTTACAACTTTGTGTGCCATCCTTGTTTTTGCTAAGCACGTCTGTTTTGGTTGCATTTCCATTTCCAAGTTTCATGCATTTATATTCTGTCCTGTGCACTTGTGTGTGTACAGACACTTATGGGAGTGACAGAGTATTTACATTTTGACTCATGGATAAGAGAGGTGAAGAACAGAGTCAATGAGTAGGACAGAGGAAATTATGAAATCCTAGATATTGTTGGGATCCAGATGGTATGACATTCCCGTGGGCAATGAAATGAAAAAAACACTATAAACGTGTGGGAGATATTAAGATTTTTTATTTATTTATTTATTTATTGCCAAAGCCTCATGTAAATTTCTGAAGTTTATGAGGGTAAAGATTTCATTTCAGTCAAACTTTAGGTCTTTGTAGCAAAACTGAATAACTCATAGAGTAAAAGTAATTATGATATGCTCTGTCTTCTACTACTACAGAAGTTTGGTACATCATGGATTACCCCAGCAGAACTACTCCAAGCCAAGCCAGTTATTATACATAACTACTCTTCAGAGTTTTTGAGCTATTCTAAGGCAGTTTTTCAGTGAAGTTGTTGAGTGGGTATTTATCGCTTTATAGACAACATAAACATTTTTTGTTGTATAACCTTTTCTAAACTCATTACAATTTTTGTTATGATCCAAGGGCTCAATATATGTAATACAGAATAGTACACTACATAGTAAGATAGTTTATAACTTGATTTGAAAAAAAGAAACCCTTGTTTTTCTTCCATAGCTGGAACTCCAGAAGACAAGATGCGATTGTTTCTTATCTATTACATAAACTCAGTGCAGGCGCCGTCAGAGGTACGTTCTTTGTATCTTAATAAAACAAAAATAATTGGGAAAATCTGTGCTAAATTGGTATTTCATAAGGAATTAAATGAATGCCTATGCCAAACACCTATTTTTTCTTCTCAAGAAAAATATAGTACAGTCTTGTAGGATTGAATCTATTTACAGTCAAAGTTTTACAGAAGTATTTATTACCACCAGGGATATTACTGCACAGTTATAAAATATAGCTAAACACTTGGATCATGATAATGTGGCTATGATTCAAACAGTAAGAATGTCACTTTTTAAAATATTTAAATCAAGTTTACACCAGCAAAATTTGGTACAGTTTCTGCTATTGGGGTACATTATTCAGTTGAGATGGACATTACAAAACACTTTCCACTTTTTACTCTATCCATGACTATCCAGAAAGAGTTGCATTTACTGAACAACAAATATATTTCTTGGGACTGTGCACTAAAATGGTTTCTAACGCTTTGATCCCTTAGTAACCCAGAAAGCATTTTTTGCATATATTTCTTCTGAAACTAATCTGTGTAAGATTATTATTGTTTGTTTTTGTGCCACAGGCATGAGAGAAAAACACATAAACAATAGAACCCAGAGGTTCTGGACACCAATGTGTTGGTACCACCATTTCTGGCACCCCACAAGACACAAGCTGTACCATGCTGTGTAATTATGAAATGTTAATCTGACACATTCGCTAATTCTTAGTGCACAGGATTTAACCATATGGCTCCTGTTAAATAAATTTAATTAAACTCTACTGTGTCAAATTTCAGTATAATGTAAACTAGGTTTTAAAATAGATCCAGCCTGAATTACAAATCATATTTTGGTGATGTTTTAATTGTGTGAATTATTTACAACATTAAATAACGTAATAACTAAAGTTGGGGTTTTTCAAAACAGCTTACAGTAGTTAGGCACCTTGAAGTTCATTGCCATTTCAGTGCCTGCCTCCCTTAAGCTTCTTTGAAAATCCCAACCTATTTTTTAAGACATTTTAAGTCCTATGCTCTTACGTTGTGGCTAAGAGGCTCAGCACAGAACTCACAGCTCAGGGAGAGTGGAGGCATATGGTGGTTTTAAGCAGTCTTATGCCCTTCTGATCCTGGGTTGCTCCAGGGACTGACCAGATCTCGAGCATAACGTAGACAACCCTGTGTGAGTTACCCGACAGGCAATAGCACTGCCCAAATCTCTGCAGTGCTGAGTGCTGCAGCTCCCAGCATACATCCTTCACTGGGGCTTGCAAAGGAATCTTTAGGAGGCAGGTTTACAGCTATGTTCATCAGAGTGTGCTACAGGAGACATCTCCCCGAGCCAGATTCAGGGCTTTTAGGGTCTCTTTATGCTGCTTTTGCCTTTTAATGTGAAGTGAAGGGAACAAATGGAGGTGAAGCTCTCAAGCATTGTTAGAAATCATAATAGTTGGAAATAATTTTCCTTATTTTCTTACCTACCAAAACTGTAGCTTGGGATTTCTTGATATCGTAAATAATTAGCTTATCATAAAGAGTAGCTCATTTAACAATGCCAGCAGCTGCAGGGAAAAAATTTTAATACAGATAGTTCTGCGATGTGTTCTGTACTGTCATGTTTTACAATTTTCAAATAAATGTAACTGCTTGAACATCTGCTTGAAAAGTTTAGAAAGATTTGGCTATCTCAGAAGCAGCCTAGATTTTTCTAAAATCTGTCTTCACTTTTTGCTGTTATATTATTTAAACTATATATCTAATTCCACTTAATGTTTTAATATGGTAAGTAGAATATACAGAAATAATTTTTCTCAATACTGAAAATAACCCAGTGTTAAAATCCATTACAATATATCAGGTGATTCTAGAAGCTGTTATTGAAACAATTCTGATAAATTCAGATAGAGAAAAGTAGAATAAATATCTGAACAAAATAAGTCACCATGAAGAGTGTGTTAGAATGTTGTTGTTTCTTTTTGTAGTAATAATTGTAATATAACACTTTACAAAAGTTAATTCAGTGTGAATAGGACTTCTTCACTGGCATGTGGTGATCATGGTCACTTGTTTTCATTTATAAGTTCTTATTCTTCTTCAAGTGATGGTCCCTATTGTATTCCACAAGGTTTACGCATGTTCACCATGCATCCAGATTTGGAAAATTTGAAAATAGTATCCATTGGTCCATTCATATGCCCTCGCTTGTCCCATGCTTCCATCCAAGGCGATAAAGGGTCGGGCAGACTGACCAAGTCTTTAGTTCCTTCTCACACCGCACATGATCTGGATCAGAACTCTGTGTCCTCATCTCTAGTTGGGAGATAAGGAAGCACTCCCATAAGCATGGGAATAAGTCTTTGTCCAAATCAAAGAAGATGGATTCTCCTTCCACCCACTTGGCCCAAGGACACAGAGAACGTTCTAAGTCCCACAGGCATGAGAGAAAAACACATAAACAATAGAACCCAAAGGTTCTGGACACCGATGCGTTGGTACCACCATTTCTGGCACCCCACAAGACACAAGACCGTCTCTCACCGGGAAAGATCACAGTGCTGATACCAATAACTGGGAAAGAGAGTGCCTCTCACCAGGGAGATCCGGAACCGTAGCTGGACCCAGACCTTCCTGGATCCAGAATCTCCCCCTCCATCAGGCCAGTCCACTTCTACAGTGATGATATCTTCACCAAGAGACTGCTTCCAATAAGGGTTCCCTCACCCTTCGCACCGATGCTTTACACTCTTCCATTGGCTCCGATAGTACCACCATTAGAACTGGAAGCTGAAAAATGTCTCCAGTTGGCAAAATGGAAATGTTTCACTTCCTGGGCTCAGTGCCATCACCTCAACACCATCTCGATCCCTACTGCCCTGGACTACCTCCTGGAACTGAAGACATCAGGCCTTCCTCTCAGGCCTGTCCGGGTCCACCTGTGGATTGGTGCGTGGTATTTACTCATCCCACCACCACCCACTTCTTGAAAGGCACATTGAAAGGTGCTGAACAGCTTCCTGCCTGTGCTCAAACCCCTTTCCCCCCCACCCAGAAAACTCAATTTTGTGGTCTCCGCCCTCACCGGGCCCCCCCCTTTGAGCATCTGACCACGTGCTCCCTCTCCCACTTCTCCATGAAGGTCATCTTCCTCATGGCTATCACTTCTGCTAGGCAAGTCAGCAAATTGGCAGCTATGATGGCCAACCGTGCATGCCCCCCACATGTGGTTTTTCATAAAGACAAGATTTCCTTACACCCTTCAACCCAAATTCCTCCTGAGGATGGTCTCTGAGTTCCACCTCAACAAATCGATTCACTTCCCAGTCTTCCGTCTTAAGCCGCTTGCCACTCTTGTGGATAGGTCCCTGCACTCACTCGGGAATAAATGGTCAGTTTTCAGAATGGATAGAGGTAAATAGTGGTGTCCCCAGGAGTCTGTACTGGGACCAGTACTTTTCAACATATTTATAAATCATATGGAAAAGAAGTAAATAGGTGGCAAAATTTGCTGATGATACAAAACTACTCAGTTAAGTACAAAGCAGACTGTGAAGAGCTACAAAAGGACCTCACAAAACTGGGTGACTGGGCAACAAAATGGCAGATGAAATTCAGTGTTAATAAATGCAAATTAATGCACACTGGAAAACATAATCCCAACTCTACATTTTAAATGACGGGGTCTAAACTAGCTATTACCACTCAAGAAAGAGATCTTGGAGTCATTGTGAATAGTTCTCTGAAAACATCCACTCAATGTGCAGCAGCAGTCAAAAAAGCTAACAGAATGTTGGGAATCATTAAGAAAGAGAGAGATAAGAAGACAGAAAATATATTGCCTTTATACAAAACAATGGTACGCCCTCATCTTGAATACTGCGTGCAGATCTGGTTGCCCCATCTCAAAAAAGATATATTGGAATTGGAAGAGGTACAGAAAAGGGCAACAGAAATTATTAGGGGTATGGAACAGCTTCCATGTGAGGAGAGATTAATAAGACTTGGATTTTTCAGTTTGGAAAAGAGACGACTAAGAGGGGATATGATAGAGGTCTATAAAATCATGACTGGTGTGGAGAAAGTAAATAAGGAAGTGTTATTTATTCCTTCTCATAACACAAGAACTAGGGGTCCCAAATGAAATTATTAGCAGGTTTTAAACAAACAAAAGGAAGTATTTTTTCACACAACGCACGGTCAACCTGTGGAACTCTTTGCCAGAGGATGTTGTGAAGGCCAAGACTATAACAGAGTTCCAAAAAGAACAAGATAAGTTCATGGAGGATAGGTCCATCTATGGCTATTAGCCAGGATGGGCAGGAATGGTGTCCCTAGCCTCTGTTTGCCAGAAGCTGGGAATGGGCAACGAGGGATGGATCACTTGATGATTACCTGTTCTGTTCATTCCTTCTGGGGCATCTGGCTTTGGCCACTCTCAGAAGAGAGGATACTAAGCTAGATGGACCATTCGTCTGACCCAGTATGGCCGTTCATATGTACTTATGATGTCTGCCATGTGCTTGCATTCTTCCTCAACAGAACCCAGGCCTTTCATGCCTGTTCATGGCCATTGTGGACAGACCCCAGGGCTAAGCCCTATATTCTCAGTGCATCTCAAAGTGGGTTTCTGCATGCATCCAAGTGTGCTATACATGGCTAACACTCCACTGCCTGGCAGGATTATGGACCATTCTACACAGGGGCAAGTGGTCACATCTGCCTCCCTGGCACAACATCTGCCAAGCAGCAACATGGCATTCAATGCATACCTTAACCACCCATTACTCCATCACCCAGAGGGCAGCATAATTTGCAGCTGTGAGCCATGCCATCCCGCAGACTGCAATACCTCTTGCATCCTTTCACCCCTCCCTCCGCACTGATCACTGCGTAATACTCACCCGCATTTGGAGTACGTATAGGGACCCTCACTCAAAGAGGAGGAGGTTACTTATCTGTAACTGAGATTCTTTGAGATGTGTGGTCCCTATTTGTATTCCGATACCCACCCTCCATCCCCTCTGCTGCGGACCATGCTGCTCAATGTTAAGAGGGTGGCTGAGGGGGCGCCATCCCGCACACCCTCATAACTTCTCCTGGAACACAAGGCTACGTATGACATATGTGTGGGTCAACAGATACTGCTACAGAAATCTTCCGATGTATTGTGCATATGTGCACCCATGTTTGTAATACAAATAGGGACCACACATCTTGAAGAACCTTCAGTTATAGGTAAGTAACCTCCGTGAGCTGTAGCTCACGAAAGCTTATGCTCAAATAAATTGGTTAGTCCCTAAGGTGCCACAAGTACTCCTTTTCTTTTTGAGAATACAGACTAACACGGCTGTTACTCTGAAACCTGTCACATTGACCAAGTTATTTGCCTTCCTGTGTTTTTTTTCCCAAAGCCACACCAGGAAGATGCTCTCCATATCTTGGACATTAGAAAGGCATTAGCCTTCTATTGGTACAGAACCAATCCATTTAGAAAGTCTCCTAGAGCGTTTATACCAATTGCAAACAGGTCCAACAGATCCACAGTCTCCATCCAAAGACTTTCAAAGTGGGTTTCTAGTTGTATTCTTATTTGTTACCAGGCTGCTAATGTTCGGCCCCACCCTCCCTCCCAAACGGAATAATAGCCCATTCTGCAAGATCTTAAGCAGCCTCCATGGCACTATTACAAAATGTTTCAGTTGCTGCTATTTGCAAAGCAGCAATTTGGGCATCACTGCACACTTTTTTCCAAACACTACATCCTGGTATACACATATAGATCAGACACTGCTGTTGGTATGCAGTCCTTTCTTTAGTGTTGGATCCAGTTCCAAAGCCCCCTCTTCCTTTAGTGGCTAATCCTCAGAAGTCACCTGAAGTGGAGCACCCACAGGGACACTTCTCGAAGAAGGAGAGGTTAGTCACTTTGTGCAATTACTGGAGTTCTCTGAGATGTGTGTCTCAATGGGTGTTCAGTTACACACACCCCTTCCCTTCTGCTTCAGCATTTCATCTTGTGGGACTTTATGGTAGGGAGGGTGGTTCACCCACGCAGCTACGTATATCCTCTGTGTGAGCCACGAGTATGTTTGGAGCTTGTGCGTGGGCCAAATGGGCACTGCTACTGAAAATCTCTGATCAAAGGCACATGAGGCGCATGCACACCTGAAATGGAGCACCCATAGGGGTACACATCTCGAAAAACTCCAGTTGCTGCACAAGGTGATTGTCCTCTCCTTTCTCCTATCACCAATCCTGCAAGTGACAAATAGGCTGTCACGCGCTAGATATTTACCTACTATGAAAGTAATTTATATTTCAGTAACATCACTTGAATGTTATACAGTGACTTTTAGAATGTAATCCTATAAATTATATTCTTGATGGAAACTACTCTCTGCCAGTGTTTTAAGTCTGGTTGCTCTTTTTTACATAACAAGAATCAGTTTATTCTGCACAAAAGAAAAATAAATATGATTTTGATTTTCTGAATGTGCTTTGGTTTTAGTATGAACACAATAAAATATGCTACTTTTATTACCGGCTATTCTGATCATGAGTAATTGTGTGAAGTTGGCTTTTCTTTGACAGATGTGCAAGAGTCTGAGGATTTCGATTTAGATTTCACCTAAAACAGTCTGTTAACTTTATTTGCTTTCAAATATTCATAAGTTCATTTACACTTTATGTTGGGGGTCTGATAGGTCTAAGATTTTTTTGTGCCACCTACCCAAGACACAAAGCCCCAAGTGCAATTTCAATCCCCTAGCTGTGTGGGAGGTGTGGTAAGAATGTACAAAGCAAGGCCCAGGATAATTACTGTGTAATTACCTGCAATTTTTACCCCTCAGCCCCAGGATTCATGGTAGAAGAAAGTAGCATTTGGGATTAAGGAAGTCTGTGGGCTAGTGGTGAATTAATCCACTCTAGCTATAGAGAATGGGTGAAGAGATAGACAGTAGTTGGAGGCAGTTTTTACAGATGGGGCTGGCAAATCTTCTCAGTGCATTAGTTCCCCATCTGCAAAATGGGGGTGATAATGATACCTCATTTCACATAGTTGTCATAAACATAAATTAATGTTTATGAAGCACTTAGATGCTGTAGTGATGAGCACCATAGAAAAGCCCATGAGGAAATTAATAATTCTGTCTTCAGAGCAGGTTTTGAATAGTGTGCAGTAAATAAGGCATAGGCCACAACTGGAATAATGAGGAAAAAACAAAATATTGAATAGCTGATCATTCAGTGAGCATTGTCTTTTCTGTGGCTTTGAATGAGGCAGGGGTCCTCTGGACCAATTAGTATATGATCATGTAATTAAAGACCACCATATATATGTCCAGGAGGGCTGAATTAAGGCTAAATGTGTACATCTGGGAACAAAGAACGTACTCCATACTTACAGATGGGAGACTGTCCTGGGAAGCAGTGACTTTGAAATAGATTTAGGGGTGGGGGTGATAATCAGCTGAACATGAGCTCCCAATTTGATGCAGTGGCCAAAATAGCTGATGCAATCCTGAGATGCGTAAACAGGAATCTCGAGAAGGAGTAGAGACATTATTTTACCTTTGTATTTGTCACTGGTGCAACTGCTGCTGGAAGACTGTGTCAAGAATGTTGATAAATTAGAGAGGGTACAGAGAAGAGCCCCAAGGATGATTAAAGGATTAGAAAGCCTGCCTTAGTGATACTCAAGGAGCTCAGTCCATCTAGCTTGACAAAAAGAAGGTTAAGGGGTGACTTGATTACAGTCTACAAGTATCTACATGAGGAACAAATATTTAATGGGCTTTTCAATTTAGCAGAGAAAGCTATAACATGATCCAATGGCTAACAGTTGAAGCTAGACAAATTCAGACTGGAAATAAGGGTGGGAAATTTTTAAGGGTGGGAGATATTAACCATTGTAACAATGTACCAAGGGTCATGGTGGATTCTCCATCACTGACCATTTTTAAGTCACATTGGATGATGTTCTAAAAGATATGCTCTAGGAATTATTTTGGAGAAGTTCTGTGCCCTGTTGCTATACAGAAAGTCAGACTAGATGATCATAGTGGTCACCCCTCTGTCCTTAAAATCTGTGAAAGTTGCACTGGTCTTTACTTTTCTCTGAAATCTGGGGGAAAGCAGAGACCAGGAGTTCAAGTCTTACCTCTAAGTGTTTTTTAAATTCACATGCAATTTACTGCGCTTATTAACCACAGTGTCAGGGTTCCCTCCCCACTCTGAACTCTAGGGTACAGATGTGGGGACCCGCATGAAAGACCCCCTAAGCTTATTTCTACCAGCTTAGGGTAAAACTTCCCCAAGGCACAAACTTTTTGCCCTTGGACGGTATGCTGCCACCAACAAGTGATCTAACGAAGAATCTGTGAAAGGACCACTTGGAGTTCCTATTCCCCCAAGCCTTACACCCTGTTTCCTGGGGAGGCTTGAGAATAATATCCTAACCAATTGGTTACAAAGTGATCACAGACCCAAACCCCTGGGTCTTAGGATCATAGAGAAATCAGTTAGGCTCTTAAAAGAAACAGAACTTTATTAGAAAGAAAAAAGGTAAAAGAAGCACCTCTCTGAAATTAGAATGGAAGATCTCACAGGCAGTCAGATTCAACACATAGAGAATCCCTCTAGGCAAAACCTTAAGTTACAAAAAGACACAAAAACAGGAACACACATTCCCTCCAGCACAGCGAATTTCACAAGCCAAAAATAAAATAAAATCTAACGCATTTTCTAGCTAGATTACTTACTAACTCTACAGGATTTGGATTGCTTGCTTTTTTGATCTGTCTCCGGATAGAAGTATCACACAGACAAACAAAGCCTCACCCTCTCCCCCCCCCCATTTGAAAGTATCTTGTCTCCTTATTGGTCATTTTGGTCAGGTGCCAGCCAGGTTACTTGAGCTTCTTAACCCTTTACAGGTAAGAGGATTTTATAGTACTGTATCAGAGCTTCTTAACCCCTTCCCTTTATATTTATGACACACAGCCATGAACCCTAATCTAAGTGACAGTTATAGAAGAGCTGCTGAGCCCTGTCTCCTCTCACCATCTTTTAAATAAGTTAACAGAGAGCTTTTGCAAGGTCACTGAACGTGCAGAACTCAGGTCTCGAACATTACCAACCCTTATCTTATCTAGTATGCCACACTGCCTGTCAGTCACTAAATTACTTGTGGTTATCCTATCTCTAACCGCTATAAACTACACTCCTCTCCACGATCCAGGGATAGAATCCAAGATTATGAGTCAGGAATAGAATACTGGCAAGCAGTTGTGTAACCCATTGGGAAAGCGTGTGGCTAATCTTCCTCCACTGGCTGGTTAACAAAAGAGCTAGCAGTTACTCCTGTTGTTCAAATAGTAAGGGCTTATGCTAGGGATATGAAGATTAGGGGGTTCTGGTCTGTGTGGGGAAATGGTACAGTAGTTGCATAAGATTCCCATACAACTTGCACTCTAGTTCAAAACCGTAATAGTTACCTGACACCAAATAACGGCGCAAATGCATTGAATGTGTTAGTCAGATGCTCCTTGATCTAACTGATAGAAAAACATATGAGGTCACTCACTGTGAAGGATTTGCATTTCAAGCAAGTTGAGTACATATTGATTTTGGGTGTCCATTGGAGATGGAAGTGAAAACCTGAAGGATGTGTCCTGCCATAATCTTAACTATCTTTAAACGTAGTTTTTATTTGCCAGTTCCTAAAGTTAGTTTGAATTTTTTAAATTTTCTTTTCAAAAGCAAAATAAGTTGCATTTATACTGCTTATTTAACATGTTTAGGGGAGAAAAATATCTACATATTTTGTCATCTGTCTTTGCAAGGACAGTTTGATTTAGAATAGTGGAAAGCAGTTGTAATTCTCCTATGTATGATTTCAGGCTGATTTGGAGCAATACAAAAAAGCATTGACGGATGCAGGATGTAATCTTACTCCCTTGAACTATATAAAACAATGGAAGTAAGTTAAATTTTTCTTCTTCATAAAACTGCAGATAATTGTGGGGAAGTTGAAAACAGATACATAAACTACTGCAGCCAGGATTTGTGCAAATTGTGTATTACTTTTAATGTCTAATGAATTGTGGTTCTTACATAATTTTGCTGTCACTTGTTTTACAATACATGTGAACACTTCTAAATCGAACTCTAACATACGTGAGAATGGTATTAAACTTGATTTTGAACAATACACTTGATATGTTTTTCTTGACACAAATGAGTAATTTGCTGAAGGCAACTGAGTGACTCAGTAGCAGAGCCTAGTTTAAATTCAGAATTCCTGGCTTTCTGATCCTTGATTCAGTCTTGTGGGCCGTCCTGCTTATCTATGTATGAAATATTAGATCTTATAAAAGGAGAAATCTATCTTTCATCCATCCTCATCCTGAATTCTAGGTACTATACTCTAATTTCTTTGGGTTTCTAACTATATCTCATTATAGCTATAAGCTTTAGAATGGCAAAAGCTAGGATATTATGAAAGGGATGCATTCAGTTTTTAATAAAAGGAGAGAGATGTTTGTAATTTGCTCAATTATCCAATGACAGATTTTAGAGGCAGAGCCATTTCAATTCTCAGATGGCCAGGAGGTCTTCCACAATGGTCTTCACAGGAAGAGAAGATGTAGTAGTATAATGGTGAAAACAAATTCAGCACTTGATTATAACATTTCTTTAATAGGGCTTTTGCCAAGATGGCTTCAGCTCCTACCAGCTATGGAAACGCTACAGCTAAACCATTGGGGTAAGTTTTTTAATTCATCTACCAAAATTCCTAGTAAATCTTGTATTATTTATTAATTTATTTTATAAGCACTGAGAGCATTCAGTAATAAATAACCTTTAAAATGACTGTTTTTTATTAGATTCCACATAATAAAGCTGAAACTACAGTTGAGATAAATTTAGCTATGTGTAGTTTTAAAAAAAAAATGAGCTCAATCTTTTAGTTCTCCTTTGAGTGATGGTTCCTATTGTATTTTGCATGGGTTTACGCATGTACCCCAAGCCAAAGAATTTGAAATTAGTGTCTGTTGGTCTGCGCATGCGCCGTGGTTTACTTTGTACCTCTGCCGGAGGGGATAAAGAGCTAGGCGAAACGACTTTCTCTCCAGTTCCTTCTCACTGCTGCATGGTCTGGGTTGGAACTTCCAGTTCTTCATAGCTTTCGCTTCATCTTACAAAATGAGATTGAGTTTTGTACATAGTTTTAACATCTTGTACAGTTTTTACAGATTGCAATTTGTTATTTTATAGACCTCTTACAGTTTACATTTAGTCTTTTCGGGGGACACCCCTCCTCCCCGCCATACCCCCTTCAAGTTCCAGCCTATGCCCAGGACTCCGTGCTTCAAACTGTGCTTCCTGCCCAATATCCTTCTCAGTCAGCGACGCCCACCAGCATTGCCTGTCCTGCTTTGGGGAAGTCTACATCACAGCAAGATGCAGTATCTGCCAATTGTTCCCCAGCCATATCCGAGAAGAGCAGGAACTTTGTCTCCAGAAATACCTCATGGAGAAGGTCATGAGGCCTCAATTGGACCCAAACCAGGGACACGCCTCCCCCCTCATACATCAGCCTGATTCAGCAAGGAGTGTGCCTTCTGCTGTGAAGTCTGACTCTGGTGCAGGAGAACCTGCCCCCACAGACCCGCTGGGGGGATCTTGGTAGGAATCCAGGAAACACTCTCATAAGCATGAGACTAATTCTTCCTCTAAATCCACTTCAAGGAAGTCTTATTAGGCTCTGAGCAAGCCCATCAGCTCAGAGCCCTGAAAACTTAGGACGTACTAAGTCCCAGAGTCATGACAAGAAAGCCCATAAGCATTGGGCTACATCAGTAATGAACCGTCAATACCATCATTGTCAGTACCTCCCAAACCCCGGGATCTGCCAGCACCAACAAAGACCAATCATCGTCAGTTTCACCTAACCACAGCACCTTCTGCCTTGGTAGCTACACAGTCTGCCCCAGCTCCAATGGCTTGAACAAGTAAAATCCCTTTCGCACCAGGGAGATCTGAATCTGTTGCAAATCCACAGGACATTTTCACTTTCCCAGATCGGGAATTCCCTCCTTCATTGGGCCCCTCCATCTCCAGAGAGATAACACCACTGAGAGAATCTACTGCTGGAAGGAGTTTGTCACCTGTCCCATACACAGAATATAACTCTCCTCCAATGGCATTGAGGTGTACCACCACTGGAACCGAAATTGGCCTTCTTTTCATTGGGAGATTTTGAACCGCCCAGTAAACTTTCACCACCCCCCATCCTATGTATCCTCCACTGCCCAAAAGACCTGCGCCTATTTGGGGCCAATCTCCACCTCTTTAACTTGAAGTCATTGATACACCATGAAGTGGGGGCCTCCATGACCACCTACTGATCGGTCCTACTGGCTATAGTGGGGGCCTTGGGATCAGTTGCCCCCTGAAGAGTTGGTTCAGTCTGCTGGGGAGTCATCCCTTACTTCCCCTCTAAGGTATGCTCAGTTCTGTCCTTGGATCCTACAGAGGAGGAGGAGAATTACTTGCCAGATCAGGCAGTTCTTCCAGAACCAGTAAGATTACCATGCTTATCTCCAGACAAAGTGGTGACCCCTACATCTCCTTCTTGCCTTGATGACTTCAGCCAGTTCCCGGACCACCTTCACAGAGTTGCTGGAGAACTACAGATTCCTCTTGAAGAGGCCCACGACTCCCAGCACAAACTCTTAGACACCCTCCACTCATCTGGATCCAACAGAATAGCTCTCCATATTAATGAAGCCATGTTGGAGTGAGCAAGGACAGTTTGGCATGCCCCTGCCACCTGTGCTCACATCCCCAAGAGGGCAGAGAAGAATTATGTGCCAGCCATAATCTTGGTGGAATCTTTGTTTTCTCACCCCACTCCCAACTTACTGGTCCAGGCCGCTTCTGAAAGGCCCTGACAGCAACATCCCCGGTCTCCTCTTATGGATAAAGAGCGCCATCACCTGGATCTGTTGGGGAGAAAGGTCTTTTCATCATCTAGCTTCCAGTTCAGGATAATCAATTACCAGGCACTAATGGCTAAATACAACTTCCTGAAGCACACTAAGTTTGCGGAGTTTATTGACAGCCTTCTGCAACAGGACAGAGCACATTTCCAAGCTCTGATAGATGAAGACAAATTGATAGCCAAGACTCCTCTCCAATCCACAGTCAATGCCACTGATATCTCCTCTAGAGCTATGACTGCTGCCATTTTTATGCACAGGGAATCATGGCTCCATGAATCAAAGTTCCCTAGGGAGGTCCAGAATACTATCAAGGACCTCTCCTTCGATGAATTGCAGGTCTTCAACCAAAAGACGGGCAAGAGTTCCTCCATATCCTCAAGGACTCAAGAGTTACCCTCTGCTCACTGGGGATATACATGCCTGCCTCTAAGAGGAAGTTTCACCGCCCATCATTTAGATCTAGACATATGGCTCAGCTCTTTTTCCACCAGAAGCCCTGTGAACCACCACACAACAGGCAGAGGGTTCAAAAGATCCATATCTGCACATCCTCTGCAACAGGCTATCCACCTGAATCTCATCCTCCCAGCTCAACATTATTTTTGATGGGCGCTTGAGAGTCACGAACCACTAAGCCCAACACCTCTCAACCCCCAAATGGTGTGTGGGGGTTGAATCTAGCACTCTTTTTCAACACCTGGAGTGCAACAACAACAGACAAGTGTGTGCTGAACGTAATCCACTCTGGCTATGATGATGATTTCCATCCCTAACTCCACCAAAACCTCTCCACCCCACTTTGGGGACCACTCTCATGAAAGTATTCTCAAATGAGGTGGACTCCTTATTAGAGCGAGGAGCAATAGAACACATTCCTCCTCAATACCATGCATGTTTGCTTCCTGGTACCCAAAAAGAAGGGCAGTTGGAGGCCAATCCTTGACCTCCACCATCTCAACTGCTTCATTCGCAAACTCAGTTTTCACATGGTCATGTTGGCATCTATAAGCCCATCTTTAAAAAAAGGGCATGCAGTTTATGGCTCTCAAGATGAAGGACGCCGACTTTCATGTAGACATTCATTCTGCTCACAGTTGTTTCTTCAGATTTATGGTGGACTCGAGCCATTTTCAGTAGAGTGTGCCCCTTTTTGGCATACCAACTGCCCCCAGAGCCTTTACCAAGGTATTCTTGGTAGTAAGAGCTCACGTCAGATGTCGCAGTCTCATTGTCTTCCCCTGCCTCAGTGACCAGATGCTTGTCACCAGGTCTTGCCAGGAAGCCTATGCATCAACTTTGATGGTGTTGCACCTCCTCTCTTCACTGGGAATCAGTGTAAATGTTGAAAATTCTGTTCTCACCCACACACAATCTTTGGATTTCATTGGGACCACCTTGAATTCTATTTCTGCAAGAACAAACTTGCCCAAGAACAGGTTCCAGACCATGAACAGTGTCATAACTCAGATCACAGACAGCCCTTGAGTACCAGTCAAGACATGTCTGTCTCTTTTAAATTATATGGCCTCATGCCCTTACATCATACCATTCACAAAACTCCATCTTCGTTGTCTTCAGTGTGGCTGCAGTAGTTTTACTCTCCAAACTGCCATTCCATGAACCTCATGGTAACAATTCCCACCATGATAGTATCTTTCCTGCTAAAGTGGATGAATCCTCATCAGGTATGCGTGGGCGTCCCCTTTCTTCATTCCTCACCGGACAGGACCAGTATTACAGATGCATCCCTATTTGGTTGGGGATCCCACATGAATGGCTGAACAGCACAAGGTACCTGGACATCTCGAAGTCCAGGATGCACATCAATATCAAGGCCTATCTTCCATTCACAGTGTCTTATAATGTCAGATGTTATGACTGTCTTCTACATCAACAAGCAGAGAGGAGCAAGATCCATCTCCCTGTGTACAGCAGCAGTCAGCTTGTGGAGCTGGTGTATGAGCAGTTGAATCACCTATCAGCAGCCTACCTTCCGGGGAAGCAAAATGTGCTTCCAGGCTCCATCACAGACATTTTGCAGTCAGCCATGGGTGGGAGCACCACGACTTAGTCCTGCACAATATTTTCGCTCTATGGGGAACCCTAACCAGGGATCTCTTTGCCACTCAGATGAAGAGAAAATGCATAACATATAGCTCCAGAAGGGGCAAGGTCACCACTCCCAGGGTGATGCTCTGCTGCTTCCCTGGTCGGACTTGTTTTAACTATGCCTTCCCTCCACTACAGCTCCTGCCATGAGTTCTACACAAATCTGGCAGCACAGGGCCTGGGTCATCCTGATCACCTCCTACTGGCCCAGACAGTTTTGGTGTCCCAACCTCCTATTAATGGCATCCCGACTACCAGTCATCTTCCCAATGTTTCCCGAGCTCCTGACCCAGTGGAACACCAGGATCAAGCACCCCGGTCCGCATTTGCTCCACCTCTCAGGGCTTGATATTTGGTTGGGCATCATCCTTAGGATGTTCATGCTCCGCAGCTGTGCGAGACATCCTTTCTTATAGTAGGAAGGACTCTACTAGAAGTTGTTACCTTGCTAAATGGAGGTGCTTTTCTTCTTGGCACATCAAAATAGCCTTCTCCTAGAAACTGCAGATATTCCTCTCATCTTGGATTATATCCTTTCTCTGAAGATATCAGGCCTGTCCATTAGCTCCTTGCAAGTCCACTTGGCAGCGATCAGTGCATACCATCCACTTTCTCAGGGCTACTCGATCTTCACACATCCAGTGACCACTAGATTCTGGAAATGTCTAATCAGAACCTTCGCGCCTGTTCAGAAGCCTGCTCCCTAGTGGAACCTGAACCTTGTTCTCTCTGTACTTACAAGGCCCCCCTTTGAATCTTTAGCTTCTTGCTCCATGTCTTTCCTTTCCATGAAGGTCACTTTCCCCGTAGCCATTACCTCAGCTAGAAGGTTTGGCGAGCTTGGATCGGTGATGACATATCCTCCTTATACTATATTCCATAAGGATAAGGATTCTTTGCATCTATACCCCAAATTCACACCCAATCGATTCACTTACCTATGTTCTTCCCAAAACTGCATGCTTCCTCAGAGGAATGAAGACTCCATTCCCTCAATATTTGGTGGGCCTTGGTCTTTTACCTGTAAAGAACAAAACCAATCAGGAAGTCCCTGAGACTATTCGTCACTATAACAGAAAGAATCAGGGGGCATGCCAACGCCACTCAGAGAGTCTCCAAATGGATCTCTGGCTGCATTCTACTCTGCTATCAGCTGTCCCAGAGGGTAAAAGCTCATTTCACAAGAGCACAAGCAACAACTATGGCATCACTTCAGGAGGTGCCTCTCCTTGATACCTGTAAAGCGGTCATGTGGAGCTTTGCTCACATGTCTGTAAGACATTATACCTCGGTGCAGGACTCCTCTGCTGATGCTTCCTTTGGGGAAGCAGTCCTCCACTCAGCTCTACCATCTAGACACTAAAAATCATGGACTGAATGGAGACACTGGATTTATGGCCAGTCCATGATTTTTAGTGTCTAGCAGACTTATGAATTTAAGCTCCCAGGCTCATCTTTTGAAAGTGTTTGTGCAGATTTCCTTTAAGGATAACGACTAATAGGTCAGATACAGAGAGATTGCTTTGTCATGGATCAGGGTCTCTCTGTGCCAGATGCTGCTCACATACATAACAAAAAAGAAGATCCCTGCTCTGAAGAGCTTACAGTCTAAGACAAGATACAGCAGACAGGTGGAGCAAAAGGTAACAATGAGACCAAAATGAACATCATGAAAAGCGATGGTCGCAGCACACTGACTGTCTAACTATTGTCAAGTTTTTTGTAGAGCACTTGGCAGAGGAGAGCTGTAAGGACAAAGAGGTGGCTTTGGGGATGTGCATATGGAGTAGCATCTGAGAAAACACAAAGTTAATATTAAAAACTGCTGGTTTTGTTCAGTCTGCCAACAAAAAAAAACTTAATATAATGGTTGAGGGCACAGTTTTACTACAGCATACCATTTTGTTTAATGGGTAGCAGGTTAAAATTATATGAAAGTTCTGCAGACTTGTCAAATTCATATATTGTGTTGTCTTTGTTTTTCAGTCTGTTTTCACGTGTTATGAATACGGGCTCACAGTTTGTGATGGAAGGAGTGAAGAATTTGGTATTGAAACAACAAGTGAGTTTAAGAATGGAAAACAATAAATGATATTTTTAGACTGCTTTGATGGCACATTTCAGACAAATATTTGACCATAGTTTATCCATGTAATACATTTTATTAAAATGAATGGTGCTAAGGATACAAAATTAAGCATAACAGACCTTCTCTAAGACTCCTTATGCATATAGTATAAATACATTATTTGTTTTTTATATTTCGATTATAGCTTTTAATTTGTAAACAGATTATTTTTCACTGTTGAGAAGCTTATTGTCCATGAATAATATCCTAAATTATCCCTGTGAGGCCCTATGCTCAAGGGGCATTTGCTCCCAAAAAGTGTAATAAATGTCTTAGGTCCACCAGTTCCCTCTGCAAACTAATTTCAACACCATGAAAGGAGTAAATATGCATCTTTAGGTATTTTTTAATAAATACCCATAATCTTCATAAACACAGAATATGTGGACATGTGCTGTTTTTCCTTAGATTATCTCATATTTTGTCAGTAACCATTCCAAAATTATTGAAAGTCTAATACTATTTTGATCCTTCTGTTCATTCACATATCAGGCACTTCTAATTTAGCACATCTAAAATATAAAACAACCTCAGCCTTGAAGAACTGTAGCATGGAAAAGAGTAACAAGTCTAATAATAATACCTAGGTCTTATATAGCACTTTTCAACAGTAGATCTCAAAGAACTTTATAAAGGAGGTCAAATATCATTATCCATATTTTACAGGTGGAGAAACCGAGTCACACAGAGATGAAATGATTTGTCCATGGTCACCCAACAGACCAGCAGCAGAGCTGGAAATAGAAGTCAGGTTGTCTCAGTGCCAGTCTAGTGTGCTATCAACTAGGCCACATTGCCTTCTCTTATAACATTTAGCTTCACTTAAGAAAAATATTTCATAGTATAACTCACTTGTAACTCTGCCAATCATGAGTTGTCTCAAAAATATCCTCACTCCTTTATACAGTTTATATGTAAATTCAGTCTTGTGGTTGAAATCTTAAACTCAGGTTATGGTTATCACAAATTAAAAGTCAACTCCTGGGGGGATTTAGATTGGCTAAATTGTTATAGGACATATTCATTTGAATTTCCTGAACATTGTATGATGAAAATAGAAAAGGAGTACTTGTGGCACCTTAGAGACTAACCAATTTATTTACGCATAAGCTTTCGTGAGCTACAGCTCACTTCATCGGATGTAGCGCACGAAAGCTTATGCTCAAATAAAGTGGTTAGTCTCTAAGGTGCCACAAGTACTCCTTTTCTTTTTGCGAATACAGATTAACACGGCTGTTACTCTGAAACCTATGATGAAAATGTTGCAGTAATACCATTAAAATGATGGGCCATAGAAGAATGAATGGAATAAACAGATTTTAATACATTGAATTTCTCATTTATTTTTGTTTTAAATAGCCTTGGTTCTGCAACCTAAGAACTAAATAAAATTAAAACTTTTTTTTTTCCAAATAGAAGGTCTTAGTATAGGCTGATCTAGTAGCTGAGCAAAAACCAAAAGAAAAAAAAATCAATTTGATTTTTGTTCTGATCTTAAGTATTTTTTTCATTCTATTGCTTTATGATCAGAATATCTTTTGTGCATCAAAAATATTAACTGTCACAAAAAGCTTTTTAACTGGTTTCCATAGCTTTTATAAGGCAATTTGTGAGGCTAATTCTACAGGAATATGATTGTGAATAGAGGTTATGCATTAGATTATACAGTTAGGATCAGTAAGACATAATGAAATATTTATAATTTAAGAAAATAATTTAAAAGTGCTGCTTTTACATTGTTTGCCAAAGAACTCTTTAAAACATTTATTTCTTGCAACAATGTCTAATAGTGATATTTCATATGAGACCCACTGTGACTGACTCTTGTTGAGGGAAATTACAAAAGCTTTTACACATACCTGGCTTTAAAACCTAATAGCTTAGTTGACAACAAGTTGAAACAGAACTTACTGTCTGACTTTTTTGTTTTGGAGATTCATTGACTGATTGAGAAGCTGTAAAATGCAGGTTTATAAGGTTTCTGATCTGGCTTTTAACTCTTGTGCCCAGTATTGTATATGTTAAGACTCCTTGGGATAGCCAAATAAGATGCCTTTTTGCATGATTTTTAAGCATACTGCAAGTTTTTTGGGGGGTTGGGGGGGGGCATTTGTTTTAATGTTAGCCTTTTTTTTTCTGGGGCAGCACTCAGGCAGGGATTTATGTTCTTTTTTGCTCAACATCTTTTTCAATTTAATTGGTATCTAACTTATACTTTGGAATTTCCTTTTCTGATGTATATTCTTTCAGCAAGACATTGTCAATTCAGTCATTGTCTAAATTCTCCTCAAGCTTATTGTAACTCTTGCTCAGGCCCTCATCCTGATTACTGCAACCGCTTCTCCCTTACAACCACATCACTACCCTCCAGTCTACCCAAACAAAGTTGCTAAGATCATTTTCCTTGTCTATGACTTGGACAACATTGCTTCCCTTTTAGAATTCCACCACTGGCTTTCATTCTTCCACCAAATCAAATTCATGCTTCTTGTCCTAACCTTCAAAGCATTCTATTCTATTTAGGGTCTTATATCCTGATCATCACAATAGTATCTGCACACCCTTGAATTCTGCCCCATACTTTTTCATTCCTGTTTTTGTATTATGCTTCTTTCTCATACCCCAACTTCTTGCTCCATTAGTGGTGCCAGCCCTGTCTGCACCTCCCATAAACATCTCCACACTTACTTCCATATGCCCCTTTTGCATGGAAAGCTCCATGATATAATCTATACAGCTGCTTACCATATACTCTTTCAAATCCCTCATTTCTGCTGTGATGTCCAGTTATAGCTAGGCAGGTGATAAGCTGTGACTGTCCCTCTTCCCTTTCCTTCCTTTTCCTGCTCCCTTACTCCTATTAACTTCCCCTTTCCTGCCATTCCCTCCACCTCCACTTCCAATTTAAAAAATTGAAAAGTAAAATAAAAACAACAAAACGTAACTAACGAAGCTATGCCAATTCATCAACATATATGTGTGTTTTGGGGTGTTCTAGATTGAGGGCCCACCAGGGCAGGCATGATCTCGTACTTGTGTCCAGAGAGTTCCCAATGCAGTGGGGATTGGACAATTATATTAAACATAATATAAATGTTTACTAATAATTATCACCCTTGAACTGACCTGTAAGGCTATTGTCCTTTCTTCCCTCAGTTCTCTACTCGAAACCTATTTTTGCCACAACACATACGAGAAATCAGCCACTTGGAATGAATAGGACCAGGGGCAGTTGGTTGATATTTAAATAATTGTAAAACAAAAAAAAGTAAAATAACAAATGAGTGGGGGTTTTTTAATCTCTGGCTGCAACTGCCATAGATTGTGTATATTTGCCTCCCTTTATCCCAAGATTAATATGCTACTTGCCTTCTTAGATTGCAAGTTCTTAGACATGAGGGCCTGCTTTTATCTTCATTTGCACTAATACTGGCACTTGATTTTGACCACAACTTCTGGATTCTACTGGATTATAAATATTAAATAATAATAACGAAAAGCCCACTTTTACTTACGGTGTTCAAGATAAGACTATGGGTTAAGGCTGCTAAAAAGTAAAATACAAGATTTACTCAGTACTATTCAGTGGTGAAAAATTAGCTTCACAAACAATTTAAGCACAACAAGTGTAAATGTAATCAAATGTAAACATGAGTTAATAAAATTACCTCACTTAACAGTTACAGTTAACTTTGAAGGCTGGCTAGTGTCATAAGCAGAAATTTCATTACAACTTTAGTGTTAACATCTTTAGTGCCAGTTAAATAACATTCAGCTAAAATAACACAAAAAATTCATGTAAGGTTAATGTAAGGAAAGTGAATAATTAAAGCTTTTATTCTCAAACTTCTTTTATACTGGGTACTTATAAAAATTAATACTTGTGTTATGTTTCTAATTCATGTAAAACAAAGAATAATAGAAAATAATATAAATAAGAAATAATATCCTTTCATTTCATAACCGAATAAGACATACAAATGTTACCAATCATTTCACTTTTCTAGATGTGTGCTTTTAAAACATAAATCAAAGTATATGGTGGTAGTAAAATTAACATTTTGCTTGTTCCTGTCATCATTCATATCCATTCTTTTAAAAAAAACTCACTTTTACTGAAGTTATATTAGTGTAGTTAGGTTATTTTCTATTTGTTTAATCATTGTATTTTTCCTATTTAATTTTAATACTTTTTTAAAACAAAAGTGTCCGAAGAACTAGAAAATAATAATACCTCTGTAAATGCTAACCAGTTGCCTTCTAGTTGATGGTGATATTATATATTTTTACTCCATTAAGGAATTTGAAAAGAAGCAGTTTTTCCATATAAATTTCAACTTGCTAATTAATAGTCAATTTTACATTTTTGGTACTAGTTTTATATTTATGTAAAATTTAACTTCAAATATTTTTATCTGAATCTCATAATGATGCATATATAATAAAAACAAACCAGGGTTAAAATTAAGAAAATGAAAAAAGGTTATACAAATAGTTAGAGAGGAACAGAAAGATTTGGTAAGGTTCTAAAAGCAAAACAAAAACAAAAAAAACGCGCAGAAAATCAGTGGCAAAGCTGGGAACAGAACCCAGATATCAAGACCCCTGTTATAACCACTTTAGAATTCTTTTATCCCAACCATAGGGTGCTGGAACAATTTTGATAGTGGGGGTGCTGATAGCCATTTACAAAACTGTAAACCCTGTATATGATGGAAACCACTTGAAACCTAGTTCCAGCACCTATAATCCCAAACATTTCCCTCAGAGTTTGAGGAATTTGAGTGTTGTCAAACGATCTTATTTAAGTTACATCAAAATCAAACATTTTCATGTGAGTTATGCAGAATACATCTCCTCGCAGAGAGAAAGCACCCTAAACTCAATTTAAGTCTTTTACCTCCTTATGTTTGTTTTCTATCAGGATCCTTATCAATCCATTCCAACTCTGTTGGCTCTTTTTCTTTCTCCCTCAAACATTTTTCTACCATTCCTTCCTCATTCTAGTGGGGAAGCTATCCAGCTATTTATATGGCCCCCTCATAGTTTTAATCATAGAATCATAGCACTGGAGAGGTCATCTAGTTCAGTCCCCTGCACTCATGGCAGGACTAAGTATTATCTAGACCATCCCTGACAGGTGTTTCTCTAACCTGTTCTTAAAAATCTCCAGTGATGGAGATTCCACAGTCTCCCTAGGCAATTTATTCCAGTGCTTAACCACCCTGACAGGAAGTTTTTCCTAATAGCCAACCTAAACCTCCCTTGCTGCAGTTTAAGCTCTTGATTCTTGTCCTGTCCTAAGAGGTTAAGAAGAACCATTTTTCTCCCTCCTCCTTGTAATGACTTTTTATGTACTTGAAAACTGTTATGTTCCCTCTCAGTCTTCTTTTTTGCAGACTAAACAAACCCAATTTTTTCAATCTTCCCTCATAGGTCTTGTTTTCTCGACCTCTAATAATTTTTGTTGCTCTTCTCTGGACTTTCTCCAATTTCTCCCCATCTTTCCTGAAATATAGTGCCCAGAACTAGACACAATACTCCAGTTGAGGCCTAATTAGCGCAGAGTAGAGTAGAAGAATTACTTCTCGTGTCTTGCTTACAACACTCCTACTAATATATCCCAGAATGATGTTTGGTTTTTTGTTTGGTTTTTTTTGCAACAGTATTACACTGTTGACTCTTATTTAGCACATGATCCTCAGATCCACTATGATCCTCTCATCCCTTTCCGCAGTACTCCTTCCTAGGCAGCCATTTCCCATTTTGTACACGTGCAACTGATTGTTCCTTCCTAAATGGAGTACTTTGCATTTGTGCTTATTGTATTTCATCCTATTTACTTCAGACCATTTCACCAGTTTGTCCAGATCATTTTGAATTATAATCCTATCCTCCAAAGCACTTACTACCCCTCCCATCTTAGTATCATTCGCAGACTTTATAAGTTTACTTTCTATACCATTATCTAAATCATTGATGAAGATGTTGAACAGAACTGAACCCAGAACTGATCCCTGTGGAACGCTACTCGTTGTGCCCTTGAACCACTAATAACTGCTCTTTGGGAATGGTTTTCCAGTTATGCACCCACCCTATAGTAGCTCCATCTACGTTGCATTTCCCTAGTTTGTTTATGAGAAGGTCATGTGAGACAGTATCAAAAGCTTTACTAAAGTCAAGATATACCACGTCTACCGCTTCCCCCATCCACAAGGCTTGTCACCCTATCAAAGAAAGCTATCAGGTTGGTTTGACATGATTTATTCTTGACAAATCCATGCTGACTGTTACTTATCACCTTACTATCTTCTAGATGTTTGCAAATTGATTACTTAATTATTTTCCGGGTACAGAAGTTAAGCTGACTAGTCTGTAATTCCCCAAGTTGTCCTTATTTCCCTTTTTATAGATTGGCACTATATTTGCCCTTTTCCAGTCTTCTGGAATCTCTCCCGTCTTCCATGACATTTCAAAGATAATCGCTAATGACTCAGATATCTCCTCAGTTAGCTCCTTGAGTATTCTAGGATGCATTTCATCAGGCACTGGTGACTTGAAAAATCTAACTTTTTTAAGTAATTTGTAACTTGTTCTTTCCCTATTTTAGCCTCTGATCCTACCTCATTTTCGCTGGTATTTACTATGTTAGACATCCAATCGCCACCAACCTTCTTGGTGTAAACCGAAACAAAGTCATTAAGCACCTAATGTATTTATCTTCACAACTTCCCTGTGGGGTAGGGAAGTGCTATTATCCCCATTTTCTGGATGAGGAAGTGAGGTACAGAGAAGCTAAGTGACACACAGCATCACACAGGAGTCTCTAGTGGAGCAGGGACTTGAATCCAGGTTTTCAAAGTCGTAGGCTAGTGCCCTAGCCATTGGACTGTCCTTCCTCTCTGACCTTCCTTCTCTCAGCAAATCTCCAAGGGGAATTATTGCCTCTCTTCCAGCACAATATCTTCGGATGCATTTAGTTTGGTTTTTCACCCTTTAACAGTACAAGGCTACATTTTTTGTGCTTGTTTTACCATTTTCCTAGCCTTTTAATCTTAGTTTGTCTTTTTTATGTTGTTGCTCATTTACAGAGCAAGCATCTAGCATCTCCAGATTTCCTATCTCCTACTTAAAATCTTACCACTTTGTTCACATCTTTTTCGTGCCTTCAGATCAGTGGTTCTCCAAATTTTGAGGTTCATGATAAAAAATGGGTTAAAACAATCTGGAAAGAACCTTGTTGCTATCTTTAACCTTGAGACTCACTGTTTTCCTAATGCTATAACATTGTAGTGATGAATGGTCTCAAACTGCATTCTATTTAGTTTAAAGAAAAAATCTTTTGTCCTGTGTCACTTGCTCCTGGCCTTCTCATTGCCTCTTCTGTTTCATTTGTTATACTTCAGTTTTATGGATTAGTGAGCAGAATGCAGATGAGGCAATCAAAATTGTATGATAAAGTGCAGAACCATGTGGTACATTTTATATGGCACATATATATTGCCACCTGTAGGTGGTGTGTTTATGGCAAATTAGGAGTACAAAAAGTAGGTACAGCTAAAACTTGAATTATAAGGCATATTTAATATTGAATGAATAAAGATCATAGATTTCACTGAGAATCCCATCCTACATTGTTGAGTTGGCTTTTCATTTGGGTATATTGTACTGTAATAATAATAATTAAAAAAAAAAAACAAAAAAAACCCCTCTGGCTTTCACCGAGAGCTTTTCACTTGATACGGTAAAGACAATGAAGCAGTAGCAGAGTAATGGTAAAAAGTTCAGTAGATTGCTTTTTAACAAATGACTTAGATAAAAAATTAATATTTGAATAAACACACACAGCTCATTATATATTGCACTGATATTGAAATAGAATTAGGACCAAAGATAATGGTCTATCAAGAGAATTTGGGGGATCTTATTTTGCAGGATGCGATTTAAATTATTTCTTAGCTAATCCCAGGCAAATAAAATTAAAGCTACTCAGTTGAGTTCTGCTCAAGGCTTATATTTGTGTTGGCCATTAGAAAAGAACTTTGTAAATACACTTGGATATCAGATCCTTCAGCTGGCTGAACACATTTCCTGAAATTCAACTAGTTTGGCCTACAGGAGAAGCTCAACAGCAGCACGCATTCTATAAAAGTGTTAACCATTTATTGTATCAGCATTGTCTTCACTTGGTTGTTATATCTTCTGCCAGTGTTGCAAATTTACATGGAACTTCTGTTTGCTCTTTATACAGAGAACATCTGTGGCATGAATGATGAAAGAACCTGATATTAACAAATAAATGTCTTTCATAAACTTGATAGTATATTTTGTTAACTTTTATAATTCCTAACAGAAAATTTTGGCCTTTTCCTTGTCCCATGGCTATCCTAAGGTGGCAGATGAGGATTTGTCTGTCATGAGGAGATGCTCTGTTCCACTGTCTCCCAGCCTCCTTAACGCCATAGAGCAGGGATGCAACCAGAGGAGGGGAGGAGGAAGGCAAGGAGACGCCAACTGGAGATGAGGGGTGTAATAGCATCCCTGTTGGCATGACGGAATGGCAGCCGGTTCAAATTTGAGTGGTGTTGAAAACCTTTGCACCAGGTCTGAAAGCCACTTGTTCAAATTTTGCCTGGCCACACCTCTATCATGACAGAGGGGGAACCAGGCTAAATTTGAATGTCACTGCAACCTCATGCACCTGCTTGGTGTGCCTCCCACCCCCCACTCTTATACTCCTTTCAGCACCTATGGACATTGGGCACTCCCAAGGAGAAGCAGACCAGGGGGCACCAGGAGGGTGGGAGGACTGGATGCAGGCTTTTGGTGCTTCCTGGGGCAACAGAGATCTAGAAAGAGTATAGGGTCTGGGGCTCTCAGAACTGCCTGACCCCTAGTGGGTAGGGTGCTCTTCAACATGACCACCTATCTGGGTAAGAGCTTGGGGCTGGGTACTGGGCAATGTGTGGGGAAGACTGAGAGGCAGCAGGAGGGAGCTGGGTGCAGTGAGGAGAGCACAGTTTTGCTTGCAGAGGCAGCATGAGAGAGTTCAGACCGGGCAATGGGGAAGTGGCAGGGGAGAGCTCAGGGCTGAGTGCAGGTGCAGTAGAGGGAGAGCTCTGGGCCCCCTCCTCAGGAAAATTCTGGTTGCACCAGATTGGAGGGGGGTTGTTGCCATCCTCGACCCTCTTATCAGTCTCTAGGGACTGTTACAAGCCAAAATAAGCTAGGATTGCCCTAAACCGTGCAGTGGATAGAACAGGCCCTACTATCCAGAAGTTGTAAATGGCTCCTTTGTGTCTCCTGCCTCAGCTTACTGAGTGCAGCTAAGGATTCAGCCACAATCTTTGGAAAAAAGAATTGCTGTATGTCTAGAGAAGCAAACTGCAGATTTTTTAAACAAATCAAGTTTTTAAAGCATGTCCTTGCACTGCTTGAAAACTGCTAAATAAGACCAACCTCACTAGGCCTATGGTATGGCAAACAATTTCAAGCATGTGGTACATGTACTTGTGTAATTGTTATGATTTGGGTGGTGGGGGTTGTGAAATACATTGAAATTTAAATCTGTTGTTTTCTGGAGGCAGCTGCTTATTTGACCAGGGAAGAATAGCAAAAGAAAGGGAAGGAGCATGTTTCTCAAATGTAGTCTTGCTCTAGGAGATGCACTGTGCGCTTCCATGGAGATTTTAGTATAATTCTTCATTGTTTCATTTTATTTTAATCTAAAATAAGTCATTTATATGGCAAGTATATGGTTACTATTTAAAAAGCAATTTTACCTACTCCTTTTAAAAAATCATTGGTATTTTATTTGTTACTTTAAAATTTCTGGACCTGTTAACTATTCTGTACAGAAAATAACCTAGAACAGTTATTTTCCCTACAGAACATTACAGTAAAGCAGCTCAAAGTAACAAATTTGAGTGTGCTATAAATTACAAAATTCAACAGTCCGTATAATATAGTTGGGCTGCAAAACAGCTTCTGCGTATTTCTTAGTAAACATTTTTGCAACTCAAGTTTCAAATTCTCTTCCACAGAATCTGCCAGTCACACGTATCCTCGACAACCTTATGGAGATGAAGTCAAATCCTGTGAGTATAATTATATTCATTTTAGGCAGAGAGAAATGGAAACCAGATCTTTTCAATTGTGGTACACATAATGTGGCTGCCACACTGTTGTTAATGTAGTAGCAATTAATTCTGGTCTCCCTGTATTTTGATTTAAACTATAACAGTTTTCACAGTTATTGTATTATTTCTATAGGGGTCCCGAGTCAAAAATAATTTGATCACATTCAGTAGTTTATGATGTATTTAAAGACTGTATTACAATGCATCTTCACAAGGGATCCAAATTAAGGTTTCACAGGTAACTTTAATTCTGGCATTTGCTAACTTTTGAGTGCTTGATTTTTGCAACCTTAATGTTCTTTACCATAGTTTTTTTGCATATAATAGTATAACAAACTTTTTTCCATTCATCGATCTAACTGTAACCATATCTACGAATTTGGCAAGTCCAGATTTCTATGTTGCGTTGGTAGCACAGGTGTCTGGGGCTAAAGCTTCCCCAAATACACACACTGTTACAGGGAAAAGGAAGATGCAGGGGCCCGCTGGGCGGGGGGAGGGGAGAGACAACATTTTAACAAGGTGTAAGAGGAAAGGGAAAGAGCCAGATGGTTCACCACCTAACTCCCTTCATCCTTGAAAGAGAGAGTATATTCCTGTGGTTCTATTTCATTCCTTTCCTCTGATGGGGATTGGAATTCCTGACCTTTCCAAGTCTAAGAACAGTGTTCAGGTTAGGACTGTCTCTTTCCTGTTGGAATCCAGTCCAGGCCACCATAGCTTCTTGCCACCAGCAACCCTTTTCTTGATTGGCAGTGGGGATAATTGGAGAGTTTGGGGAAAAGATGACATGATGATGCAATAGACTGGAGGGAAAGGTGATAGAAGGAAGGAGTGGAAAAGTAAAGGTAAATATGGAGTGGTAAGAGAGATGCTGAGAGAGACTGAGGTAAAAAAACCAAGGCTGACAGTCAAACGAAAATGAAAGGAAGAAAGGGAAGGAGAAAAACATCAAACACATTCTGTACTGGAAAAAAATTAGAACAAACCCATATATGACAATGTTCAAAGGGCAATGCAAGATTTACCTCTTTGCCTTGCTCTTCCCAGAATGACCCTCGCTACAGGAAATATATGTTTTAAAAAATTCTATAATCTGGAATCTGCCATTATTGTATATAACGAACATGTGATAGTGTTGTATGATTCAACTTCTAGGTTTTGTCAGCATGAGTTTGACATATCCCCATATTACTCACAAATGTTAATTGAACTTCTGTACCACACCATTCTGTTCTATATATACCACATGTTTTTACAGGCAACTACTTTAGGAAATTCTAGTGTTTTCAAAAATTATTTGTATTTCTACTTCTTTTTCTGTTTATAATCCAGGTGGGATTTCATACAGAAAAAGAGAAATAGCCAGAGATACAAATGTAATATCTCACAAAAACCATTGTTCAAGCTGATGAGGAGATGAGGGGGATTTCCTTGCCTGTGATAGACTTCATCTCCTCTGGATGTTGCTAAATCATCCTGTCTAAGGATCATCTGAGCAAATTTTTGTAAATTGAATCCATCAGATTCCCCAAAGAACTGTGTGCTTTAAAAAATACAAGGTAGAATATTACTACACCCTTTGCAGGAACTTTATCCCCCTCTATTAGTTAGTTGACACTTTTGGGGATGCTCACAACTGGGCCACTTTCACCCACCATTCCATCTCCACCTCTTGCACAGAGTGGTGAGCTGGGCAAACCCAGGAAAACAACATCATTTTGCTTTTCTGAAGCCCTTCCCCACACCCAAATATCAGTCATGTGGGGATGTGCAGGGAATAACTAAAACAAGTGCCAAGAAATAATTGAACACACAAACTAGCCTGTTGTAAATGTAATTGACTGCTAAATCACAAACAATAAAAACAAATTCTCTGGCTAACACAGTCAATGAAAGAAGCCAAGAAAGGAGGTTGTGTCTCAGGAAAGGTATAGGTGACCTCGTAGTAACTTCTAAAGGCAAGATGCTTCATAGAATATTTCTATAATCTACCAGTAGGTGTCACTCAGAGCATTAAAGTAGAGAACCAAAATTAAGAAATCACAGACAAGTGAGTTAAAATGGAAAGTTTTGAATAAGCATTCAGCTTCCTCAGTCTACAAGTTTAAGAACTGGTCTGGAAAAGGTTGCATTTCATATACTTTATTTTTTCTGGCTTGGTATTTTCACATTGTACTGACATGAGAATAGCAAAGATCACTTAGATAATTTCAGGTTGACCTTTTCACTAGATCATATTAAAACATGGGGACTATTGATTCAATCCCGTGGAGATTTACAACATGAGCTGCTTCCATGTTGGAGACTAGGGTTCCGGACCAAAATCAGGAATCCCATTCTCCAAGCCAGTGGAGACCAGACAAGCCCCAAAAAGCAACTCTTTTAACCTCTATGTGAAAGGCTGCCAGTAGTTTGCTGAACAAGTACTCCCTTTTGGGCTGATTAAAAGAGAAGCATGAAGTAGCCTTTGGGGGATGTCATATATCTGGGCTTGCAATAGGAGCATCAATTGTAGAAAAGTAAAACTGTATCTGGAAGGAAAAATTAATGACACATGGAATTACACTAGTGTGACCTTTGTTCATGTTCTAATGCATAGGGTCCTTCCCATCCCCAAAACAGGCAAAAATAGCCACTTTTCCTGCTGGCAAAAGATAAGATACAGAAACAAAAGCTGAAAAGCTGACTTTTTCCACAGAACTTGAGGAAATCTCCATTTAATGCATTGGACTCTTACCTGCTAGGTCCCGTAGTAGATGTGTGAAACATATATAGATATAAATGTCTGTCTTGCATAGAAACTAGATAAAATACTATCTACATAGAAATGATACATTAATCATTGCGAATTATATAGCTACATTCAAATCACATGCTAAATATAAAATGCTACATTAAAGTAATGTGAAATGTAAAAGCTTTTCTACTATCAGTGTCCACAAATATTACTTTGTCAATTGTAATTTTAAATTATTCTGGAATACATTTCAGAGTGCAGTGTTTTTTTGCCATGTGGACTTTCAGAACTCTGCCGAGCAAAACAGATATAGAGTTCTCTTAAATCCGCCTAAAATGTGGTATTGTGTGTTTCTCAAATACTCTCTTCCCTGCTGATTGTCCTCTCCCAAAGGGACAGCTACCAGGAAGGAGAAATGAGCCCCATACCTATGGTTTCTGATCCTTTCAACGGAAACAGGAACTTAAGAGCAGTTCTTAGGGGCAGTAACACTACCCTCTAATATTTTTAACTTATGCCTGGGTTGGTTGACCAAAATGGCACTTTTTTCTTAGAATATTTTAACACATTAGTTCAGTAACATCGTTTGTTGATGACTTTAGAGTGATCTGTTCTGTTGTCTTGGGCCTTACCATATATTTCCTAGATCAGCGGTTTTCAAACTTTTTTTCTGGTGACCCAGTTGAAGAAAATTTGTTGATGCCCACGACCCAACAGAGCTGGGGCAGAGGGGTTTGGGGTGTGGGAGGGGCTCAGGGCTGGGGCAGAGGCTTGGGGTGCGGGGGTGAGGGCTGCCAGGTGAGGCCAGGAATGAGGGGTTCAGAGAGTGGGAGGGGGCTCTGGCTGGGGCAGGGTGTTGGGGTGTGGGAGGGGTCAGGGCTCTGGGCTGGGGATGCAGGCTCTGGGGCCGGGGATGAGGGGCTCGGGTGCAGGAAGGGGCTCCAGGTTTCGGGGGGCTCAGGGCTGGGGCAGAGGATTGGGGCCTGGGGTTGGGGTGCAGGCTTACCTCAGGCGACTCCTGGTCAGTGGCGCAGCAGGGGTGCTATGGCAGGCTTCCTGCCTGTCCTGGCACCGCAAACCGTGCTGCGCCCCGGAAGCAGCCAGCAGCAGGTCCAGCTCCTAGGTGGAGGCATGCCAGCAGATCCGCAAGGCTCTCACCCACAGGCACCGCACCCCCCCACCCCCAGCTTCCATTGGCTGGGCTGGTGCTCAGGGAGGGGGCAGCACGTGGAGCTCTGTGGCCCCCCCTCCCCGCCTAGGAGCCAGACCTTCTGCTGGACGCTTCTGGGGCACAGTGTGGTGTCAGAACAGGTAGGGACTAGCCTGCCTTAGCCGGGCAGTACCGCCGACAGGACTTTTAACGTCCCGGTCGGCGGTGCTGACCAGAGCCACCGCGACCCAGTAATGGGTCACGACCCGCAGTTTGAAAACCACTGTCCTAGATATTGGTGTAAATAAAAAGTCACAACATCAGGATTTTGTTTTTTAAGAGAATTCTTGATAATTAACTCATAAATCTTAGTGCGGAGAAATTAATTGTGTTGTTTAGGGATAACTTGCTTAAATGTTTGCAAGTTTAATCAATGTTATAAAGTTTGTTAAAATATTCATCTTAAGAAAAGGTAATATGGTTATAACATGTTATACTGTCAAAGAGAAGAAAGTTTTCAGCCCTTAACCCTCCTCCCCTTTGAATGCCCTTGGGTTCACACTTTTCCCAATAACCATGAGCTTGCATTTGTGTGTGCCTGCTGCGTTGCTACAACCAAGGACAGTTACCCTCTCCTGCGACTCCTTCATACTAGATGGTGGCCACTCTGCATCAGTAGCCAATGGTTTTTTAGGCATACAAACCAATAAAGAGCAGTTTCATTGGCATTGTATACATGCTGTGGGGATAACTTCTCATTTGCAACTAATTGTGCAAATTCTTCAATGTACTTAGTGTCAGCTTCTGAATCTGCACTTCTTTTTTCACCGCACACACGATGTAGACTAATGCCATTCCTGTTTTTAAATTTCTGAAGCCCTCCTTGCAAATAGTTACGCTCATGTTGCAGGTTAAGTTCTTTGTGGAATATTTTTGCTTGTGCCATCATCATCTCGCCTGAAATGCTAACACCTTCGTTCCTACGAAGCTTGAACCAATGTATAAACGCACTATCTAAATTGCTGCTTTTCCCCTCCTTCAATGTCTTATGAACACTTATACTTTTTTACTGTCACTTTCAGCAGAAAACTTAAGGTTTTGATTCTTTTGCTTCTTCAAATCATACACTGTAGATGACCCTACATTGTAAAACTCACACAAGGCACGTACCGATGTGAGCTTTTCCAATTTCTGCAGCAATTCCATTTTTTGTTGTATGGATATTGACACATGCTTACGCTTAGCAGAATTACCAACACTTCCACTGCTTGCTGGTCTCTTAGAAGACACATTAAGGGGTAAATTAGAGCTAAATAACAGCACAGAACATTGAGAGCCAGGACTGGCGGGACTTTGCCGGACCACGGAAAACTTTGTGATAAGTTTCCCGTGATAAGCGGACATCTGGCTAACTAAAATCATGCCGGACCAGAGAGTGCCGGTCTAGAGAGGTTCAACCTGTATTTATTTGCATTTCTGATTTCCCACATAGTTAAAATGAAGGCTTTTTAAAGTAGTGATATACCTGAATGGGATGTATTCAAGAATATGACTTTGAAGAAATATTATCCCTTGCAATGAATATAATATCTTTCAGGTTTATTATGCATCTTCTGTGACATATACATATCTATCTTATGTATATTAAAATAATTATTTTTAAAACAGAGAGCTTATTTTTATCAAATTAGTAATGTTAGCTTTTACAATCGCTTGTCTAGAAAAATCTTTTAAATCTGGAATGGAAGAATATGTGTGCTGTTAAACTAAAACTTTTACATCTTGAAAACTGGGGTTTTATATTCTTACTTTTAAATCTTAATTTGTATTTTGAATTGCTCAAAGTTGGATTCAGCCCTACTTTTAGTAGGCAACTGGCACTCATTCAGTATTTATGACTCATGGGACCTCTCCTCTAGAAGTATCTTGTAACTGGGAGTGGGGGAGAAGGGGAGTATTTAGTTAGCTTTTCTGGGAATTTTTAACAGTTTTAAAAGCTGTGCTTTTGAAGCTCTGCAGAGAAGCCTGGACTTTAAATCCAAAATCAAGTTTTCGTATCTTGCAGAAATCTTATAGTGAATCGTTCATATCTTATCCAATTGATTAGATAACTAAAGTCTGAATCATGTATCCCATGGTCAAGGGGGATGAACATTAATTCCTTCTTATCCATTTCCTTCCTTTACTTAAAGTCAGCTGCCAAAGGAGCTAAATATATATATATATATAAATATATAATGTATTCACTGTACCAAAAGTGTTTAATAGTTCTCTTGTCTTTTATAGAGGTAAGTAACTCACCTTACTTACCTCTATAAATGGAAAAGATTCTGAACTTGGTGTGACACCAAACATGTCCCTGCAATGAGTGCTCCTTTGCCTCTCATTCTAGACTACACGGTAGAACTTAAAAGATCAGGACTCTCCACAAGCTCCGTTCACATACACCTGGCCGCCATCACTGCTTTGCACCCCAAGATAAGTTATTCCATATTTATCCACACAGTAACAGAAAGATTCCTTAAGCGCCTTCAAAACCTGTATCCTCAAATACAAGACCTCACCCCACCTTGGGATCCCAACCTAGTTTTGCACTGTCTCACTGGCCCCCCGGTTTGAGCATGGCAACGTATTCCTACATATACCTATCCATGAAAACAGCATCTCTCATCACCATCACATCCACCCAATGGGTAGGAGAAATGGGTGCTCTTCTGGCATAACCGCCATACTCAATCTTCCACAAAGACAAGGTCACGTTATGACCAAACCTGAAATTCCTACCTAAGGTGACCTCCTCTTTCCATCAAAACCAACCCGTCCACCTTCCCTCCTTCTTCCCAAAGCCACATGGCAACCAACACATTACACATCTTGGATGTCAGACAACCATTAGCCTTTTACCTTGACAGAACTAAATCTTTCAGGCATTCACCACACTTATTCCTCTATTGCTGAAAGATCAAAGGGAGCAGCCATAGTCAAACAGCACCTTCCAAATGGATCTCAGAGTGCGTCCACCTTTGCTACTAATGACACAAATTGTGACCCCCACCTGGAAGTTGAACACATTCCACTCACTCGCTGTCCATTCAGTTGCCTTTCTAAACAATGTGTTGATTACTAATATTTGCAAAGTGGCCACCCAGGCATCCACAGACACTTTTAGCCAACACTATGCCATTACCCATGATGAGGCATCATGTGCCCAACTAGGACATGCTGTCCTATCGTCCTTGGTACACATCACTCTGAAGCCCCAGCCTTCCCTCTAGAGGCACTGCTGTACAGTCACCTACAGGGACACTACTCGAAGGAGAAGAGAAGGTTACTCACCCTCTGCAGTAACTAAGGCTCTTTGAGATGTGTGTCCCTATGGGTGCTCCATTACCTGCTCTCCTCCCCTCTGCTTTGGAGTTCAAATGTGGAGAAGGAACTGAGGTCGGTTGGATGTCACAGCATGAGATGGGGAGGAGCACATGTGCGGCCCAATGGGCACGACTACCGAAGATCTCCAATCCTAGGTGCAGGGGGCACTACTGCACCTACAGTGGAGCACCTGTAGGAACACACATCACATCAGTTAGTGTACAGGGTGAGTAACCTCTTTTTCTCAGGCTAAGATCTGATTTCTGCATCATTCAAGAAAATATTTAAACTGTTTAGCCAGCCAGTTTTCTAGTCCACTGATCTGCTTTTCATGTTTGACTTTGAATCAGAAATTTTCTCTTTGAACGCTACACTGAACATACAACAATAATATTCTCATTGGGACTGTTTATAGCATTGATTTTTAAGTATGCTTTTTACCTAGCATTAATCTGTAATGAGTTCCAATTAGCAGGTAACCTGAAATTCTTTGTCAAGGTTAAAGTGTCATAAATTCTTCTCAATTTTAGAGTTTGGCATTGACAGATATTACTAGACTATGTTGTTACTTTGAAGTTGGTATACCACCTGCATATATGAGCCTGCCAAAATCATGAATCTTGCGAGACCTCGCACATGCTGCTGAAATTCCCAGTAGAATATATTAAACCTCTGTACAGAGGCTCAGTGTGACACTAGATCTAAATTGAGTTTTGAGAGCCCTAATTTTTAGGGTAAAATACCGTTTTTTAAGCTCATGTAATTATTCTGTGATCCTTAAAGAAAATAAGCAAATTTTTAAAATATCTTCTGTGCATATGTATATAAAATATTGTGTTATCATTGGGGGTAAAGGTCTGGAGTTGCTATGCTATAGTGAATCAACAAGACACAGAGACCCCAATCCTGCAATGTGTACCACCACATGAGTAGACTGCTATATCTGCATGTAATCTCAGTGAAGTTTAATGGGGTCCTGCCTGGGCACAGTTATCCATCCACACGTTACGCCTTGCAGTATGAGGATGAAAGTTAGGGTGGAAATTGTTGAAGGCCAATTAACTGTCAGAAACAGTTAAGTAGAATTTTTGCGTTTTTTCCTTTTTTCCCCTGCGGTATTTGACAAAAGTCTTGCTCACTGCCAATGAAAATATTGGATATGTCTTGGAAATGCTTTGAATGAAGAAAAAATCCTTTCCTATAATAACTTCAACCAGTCAAAACTTTTCAAGCCCTTGTATAACTCCTCTCATTTGTACCCAAACTTTTTGTTTTAATAGGAGCCATAAATCATGACATGAAATTGTACAAGTATAAGTTTCATCATGGAAACTTGATGATTTGATCTGTGCTCTATTTTAGTATTCAGTGCCACAAGGTTTTTTTTGTTATAAATAGATAGTAAGTCTTATTGTGACCTGGAAAAATTTTAACTTCTGGAACAAACTACAGTATTTACCTCTAAAGCTAGTGACACCTTCCTTTTTCTTTTTGCATATTGCTTTTGCTGTTGGGATATATTATGCAACCAGTGTATTTTGGATAGTTTGGTTGCAATGAATTTCAAATGAACCAAAAACAAAAACTGAGCTCAATAGCACCCTTCATAGCATCTTTATTGCTGTGGGAGAATGAGTATTTCTCTGTCCTTTTTCAATGAAATACAAACATTGCAAATATACATGGGTCCCATAATTTTTATTACTTTATATAATATAGCTTCTAAATGTAAAAATACATTGATTTGAAAATGGCTTAATAAAAAATTTTACCCAAAAAAATCACAAACAAAGTTACGGTGTTTAAGATTAAAATGTACTGATTTGAACAATTCTTCTTTTTAATAGGAGACAGATGACTACAGGTATTTTGACCCCAAGATGTTGCGAGGCAGTGACAGGTGAGTTTACCATGATTTTTTTCTTTTTTACTTTCTATATATTGGAACAGCTACTGTAACAATTTTGTACTTAATTTGGATCATAACATAACTGCATTAGTTCCATTATTTTATAGAAAATATTCTCTTACAAGAGTACTTTCTGCAGAATCTTTTGCAGCTACTTTCTCTAGTTTTGTGCACTTACATGGTGCTTTAAATCACAAGTATACTTTTTTTTAGAAGGAAAGCATGCATTTTAAAACTATTTTGGGATGTTTTGCTCACCATAAGTTTTATTGTTTGGCACACTTTTTTTGTCTTTTAAATTCAACTTTTCCCTTCTTATTAATTGCTTTGAAATGATAGTCAGAACCTCTAAGTCAGGCAGCTGATATTAGAGGAATTTGTAGCCAAAAGCAATTCCCTGGAGTCTGGACTCACCAGAGAGATTTCTGCAGGGTGCATTTGATTTAAATCACTAGTCAGGAAGACTCAATTTAATCATGGATTTCTACATAAAAGTGCATTCTTGTTGGTTGTTATAACCTTAATACATATTCTTCGCAACGCAGAGATAGATATAGGTTTGATTTTTAGAAAGTACACATTATACATTTTAAAGTGATTTATTTTGAAAACTTTTCAGATTAGTTTTACAGCTATATCAGAAAATGAATGATGGTTTGGTTATTTCATTTACCAAAGGTAACTGAAGCAGGTATTTATGCAGTTATTGGGAGGTGAACTATCTCCAATTCAACAGGTTAATCATTAATATTTGGAGGATTTTCTTGCCGTGCTGTATTAGGAGGAGAACATCACCAGACAAACATTTAAATTGTTTTATTTAACTAAAACAACAACGTTATGTATTCTGGATTTTTTTTATTCAACAGCAAACCTGTAGTATTTTAACAAAACAAGCATGTGAATTTTTGAATTTAGTTAAACATTCACGTTTTTTAAAATCAGGTTTGTTTTTGTTAAAATTGTTTTTAACTAAAATAGTTAAATGCAATATTTTTAAAAAAAATCAAAAATTAAATTGACTAAGTCAGGTCAACCTGAGAAACTTAAAATATTGGTTTCAGCAGCTAACTCACTCATCTTCACTTTCATTTTCCTGTTTGTTCATAATCTGGACAAGAAAAACAAGCTTTCCTGCTTTTTCAGGTCCCAAACGATTTCTCAATTTGGAATGAATTAGTCCAAAGGAAGAAAATACCTACAATAGAAAATACAGCTTCTTTTGTTGGTACCTTTCTATACCAACAGAAGAAGCTACTGCTGTTAAAAGTGAGATTGTCACTTCAACAGTCTCTAAATCCAAGTGCTTAAGTGACTTCCACGAGTGCACTTGTGTGACTTTCTTTAAAACATCATCAGCAAACATATATTTCTTGAATGGTTCACCCTTAGCTCTCAAGTTTATTATACTTGGCATTATGGAGGGGTGATTGCTGGATGTCCATGACATAGCCAATTCCTCTTCTTCAGCAATTAAGGTCTGACCCTGGTACCGAGTATTGAGAACATTTGCAAGAAAATGAGCTGGAGATAGTGCTTGTCCCATTTGTTTATTTAATGCTTGTAATTTAACTCTGTCATTGCATATTTCTCTTTTTAAGATCTCACTCAGTTCCTTCCAAATTTCAACAGCACCAGCAGTAAAACAGCTCTTCCCCTGCATTTTGTTCAAGGCTACAGAAATAGGCTTCAGGGTACTCAGCATGTGTTCAACATTTCTCTTAAGCCCAATGTTGAGAACTTTGGCTGTGACAGTGCCATCTATTTTTTCACAATTTTGTTCACAAACTGTCATCAGATTAGGCCAGTTCTTGATATAGTGCCCAAAACAGTCCACTACTGAGTTCCATCGCAAGTCTTGTGGGAGCATTAGCTTGGTTCCTCCCACTTTTTTCAGAGCTGCTGCTGCAAAGTCGTTGTTACTGAAGTATTTTGAAATTTTGACATTAGCCTTTACTTCTGGAACACTGAAGTCTTTGGCTAGGAGGTGCCTCAAATGAGCACCTCAACCGTATGTTATTAGCTTGGGATTCTCTTCTAAATAATTTCTTCTTATCTTGGATACATTTGCAGCATTGTCTGTGACCAAGCTGCATACTAGACATTTGAATTTTTTTTCACAGTTTGTTATAGTTTTTACTGCTACTTGTAAGTATTCTGCTGTGTGTACATTTCCTGATGTATCAGTTGTTTCTTTAAGGAAGACATTCCCTTCTTCTGTGTCTCATAAGCACATACAACAGGATCATTGTGGACATTGCTCAATCCATCAAGACTCAGGTTAACAATTTCACCCTCTAGACCTTTTGCACACTGCTCAATTTCTCTTCCATACGCTTTATCCAGCAATTTGCCTGCGACATCTGCTCTGTTGGGTGGACTGTATCCTGGTCTTAATGACTGAACCATGTTAATGAAGTGTGGGTTCTCAATCATACGGAAAGGAGAGTTTCTTGCATAAACAAACCAGGCAATTTTTTCATCAATTACCTCTTTTTGTAATCTGCTGGTTCTTATCACAAACTTATCTATGGTTGTTTCCGGATGATGGAGATTTTTTTTTTCTTTTTGCTACAAGTGATGTACTGTGGCTATGTGACATACATGATGTGACTGAAACACTTATCACTGGCAGATAACTCTGAAACTATAGAAAATTATGGAGACTTGAAGGTGGATGGTTTTCAGAATCCTGTATGTTGAGGATGGATTCTCCTAAACAAAATAAGCCAATGCAGTTATTTAAGTATTATTACCACACTGCTCATTTAGTATTACTCACTCATTGCATTCACTGACACAGTACTACTTTAAAGGTGAAATTGTAAAAGGAAGATCTGCCTATTTCAACTATTTATTTTTTATTGCAACTGCATCTAAATGATAGTACCATAGAGTAACAACTATATTTTTTGCTCAAACATGAGAATTCAAGAACAGTCCAGAAGGAAGACAGGCAGTCCTTAAGAAAGAAGTATGAAATAAAAAAGTTTACCAACCTGAAGATCCTGCATGTTCAGACATGTTCCTTTCATCCTCATCAGTGCAGCTTCCTCCTGAGAAGGAACACTTCTCACAATGATGTTTCATTCAGGCAAGCAGGCCTTGCATTTCTTTGTTGCACTGTTTGCATTTTGCACGCATGCCTGTCTTGCTCACAGGTAGAGGAACTTCATTAAAATATTCCCAAACTGGGTCTCTTTTTACGGCCTGCTGCCATTATAGGTTTTCCTTGCTAGTGAGAGAATGGTATGGTAGATCTCAAATCAATGAAGGCTATACTCAGAAAGACCTCAAGACTTCTGGAATATGCTGCTCAAACAGTTTCACTTTTGTTTCTACTGCCTGTCCCTCCCTTCTCACATTTATCTCCAGACTTCTCCTCCTTGTCCAGATCTATTCCGCCCCCAACAATTAATTGAACTTTCGAAACTTTGCACTTTTACGGAGAGGTAAGGGATTGACTCTGTGTACAAAAATTTGCAGAGGGACAATAGGGTTGAGGTCTGTTATTTCTCACCTCTATATATTGTGTATTTATTTATTTAAAAACATTTTTGCTGTTATCTCTGGAGACACAAATCTACAGTTTGAGAACTATAAAACTAAGCATCTCTGATGGTATCTTCTAGACTGAGCACCATTGGGTAGATAGAAAGATTAACCTAAATCTATACAGAAGCCCTTGGAACCCCATAAGATTGGGTCCCTAATCCATGAGCTATATGAACTCATTTTCCAAATTTTTCTTAAACATTACAGGAATATATTGTCTCATACTATAGAATTAGAATTTGTAATCCCTATTCCATGATGAGATATCTTTGAGCTATAATGTATCTTAATTAAAACTATCTTTAGATAGGTTTTTTCCTCAAAAGCATTTTATAAAAAGAATCTGATTTAAATTAAAAACCTCTGGGTTTTTTATTTATTTATTTATTTAATCATTGATTTTTATCCACCCTGGATTTCTGTAATACTGCATTTGATGCACTCATTCCACTGACTGAGAATGCTGCTAATACCTTACAGATAGTCATCACAGATAAAGGATTGGGTCCTAATGTTTAGCAGCAGGATTTCTCGTGATACTTTTTTACTCTGGAGTGTTAGAACCATTGACAAAAATACTGTTTGATCTCAGAATTTTTCATACTCTAACTTCTTAAAGTCATAGATCATTAACAATGTACTTAAACTTCCCTACCTATTATTAAAGAGGTAAATATTTTCATCCATTTTTAACCTCAGATTTTGATGTCATTGTACAGTAGTTCTGTAAACTACATTGGTACATAGATTTCTTGTTTGTTGAGTGTGAAATGGAGAATTATCTAGACATTTTGCAAAAAGAAAAAGGAAGAAATTGTAGTGCTTACAGCAAAAATGTCATAAACTGTTTCTTGAACTGCTACTTTTATGAATAATATCTGTAGCTGATAATCTCAGCAATAGCACTCTCTAGAAATAGAGAAGATCTTTGGTTTTAATGTGCTTTAATAAAATCCAACTCAGTTCTGGGAGAACAGCAAGTTCATTTGATTCGTGGGCTTTATCGTTGGGAAGGAAGGGCCAACACTGTCCTTGGCCATTTACATTCAATAAGAATTTCAGCTGTCCCCTTTCCAGCGTTCTTTACTCCTGATGAGCACATTTACAATAATGAAAAATGATTTTCAGAGTATAAATATCTGTTTTATACATTGCACATGCACTTTCAAAAGTAGCTTTAGGGATTAAAAATGAGTGCTGAAAGCTGTCAAAGTTAAAATTGGCAGTGCTGTATATTTTCCTTTTTTAAATATAGCAGCATCTTTCAGCCTGTTTTATTCTGCTATTGTGAAACGTCTGGTTTTAGTGCAGTTTTGTCTAAGAACAGAAAATTGTTTAACTTATTAAAATCAAGCCAAACTTGATTTTTTTTTTCTCTTACAAAAATATACATTGATTTTAGCACCTAATTTGCTACCACAGGTATCACAGTTTGTGTGTTCATATTACAATTTGTTAGTAAAGTTATGTGCTTTCATGTGTTATCATACTCATGCATCATCATACTGGAACATGCAGTGCAGATGCAAGGTTGTGTGCACATAATTCAGAAAAAATTAGTTCTTGGAGACCACTTCTTGTCTCTTTCTTCCTCCCATAAAACATGTAGGAACAATCTTAAGCATGTTGTACATATGACTAGAGGGGGCTGCAAATTTTACTCTTAAGTGACTAAAGGTTCCAACTCATTTTAAACCAAGTCTGATGAAGGAGACAGCAGAATAAATATGGCTGTACAGGCTTTTGTCTGTAGTCATCCTTATCTTCTGAACAGTACTACACAGATCAAACAATATTCTTTCCAAGTAGCAGCCGTGTTAGTCTGTACCTGCAAAAAGAACAGGAGTACTTGTGGCACCTTAGAGACTAACAAATTTATTAGAGCATAAGCTTTCGTGGGCTACAGCACACTTCATCGGATGCATAGAATGGAACATATAGTAAGAAAATAGATAGATAGATATAGATATATATACACATACAGAGAAGGTGGAAATTGCCATACAAACTGTAAGAGGCTAATTAATTAAGATGAGCTATTATCAGCAGGAGAAAAAAACTTTTGTAGTGATAATCAAGATGGCCCATTTAGACAGTTGACAGGAAGGTGTGAGGATACTTAACATGGGGAAATAGATTCAATATGTTTAATGATCCAGCCACTCCCAGTCTCTATTCAAACACAAGTTAATGGTTTCTAGTTTGCATATTAATTCAAGCTCAGCAGTTTCTCGTTGGAGTCTGTTTTTGAAGCTTTTTTGTTGCAAAATTACCACACTTAAGTCTTTTACTGAGTGGCCAGAGAGGTTGAAGTGTTTTCCTACTGGTTTTTGAATGTTATGATTCCTGATGTCAGATTTGTGTCCATTTATTCTTTTGCATAGAGACTGTCCAGTTTGGCCAATGTACATGGTAGAGGGGCATTGCTGGCACATGATGGTATATATCACATTGGTAGATGTGCAGGTGAACGAGCCCCTGATGGCGTGGCTAATGTGATTAGGTCCTATGATGATGTCACTTGAATAAATATGTGGACAGAGTTGGCATCGGGCTTTGTTTCAAGGATAGGTTCCTGGGTTAGTGTTTGTTGTGTGGTGTGTGGTTGCTGGAGAGTATTTCCTTCAGGTTGGGGGGCTGTCTGTAAGCGAGGACTGGTCTGTCTCCAAGATCTGTGAGAGTGAGGGATCATTTTTCAGGGGTAGGTTGTAGATCTTTGATGATGCGCTGGAGAGGTTTTAGTTGGGGGCTGAAGGTGACAGCAAGTGGCATTCTGTTATTTTCTTTGTTGGGCCTGTCCTGTAGTAGGTGACTTCTGGGTACTCTTCTGGCTCTGTCAATCTGTTTTTTCACTTCAGCAGGTGGGTATTGTAGTTTTAAGAATGCTTGATAGAGATCTTATAGATGTTTGTCTCTGTCTGAGGGATTGGAGCAAATGCGGTTGTATCTTAGAGCTTGGCTATAGACAGTGGATCGTGTGGTGTGTCCTGGATAGAAGCTGAAAATGATCCAAGAAACTAGTCCAGCTAGTTGCCAAAAACTCAACTTTAAAATGTTGATGTTCAGTAGTATGATTACTGAAAGGCCATTATTAAGTTGTCTTTGAGGTATTCCTTAACACAAAACTAATTTCATTCCAACATACCCTTTTGCTGTGTGGACTGTTGGAGTTTCTACTTATTACTTTTAAAAGTATATAGGAATTATGTTAACCTAATCCAGTCACAGCAAAGCTAAATTTTTCTTCCCACGTTATACCTCTGTCAGTATTTGTGAGACTTGTCCAAAAGGATGAAGTTGAATATATATGTATTTATAGATCATATTTAAATAAGGGAGAACTATATTAGCATCGTTGTAAATGAAGAGGCTACTACTGCATTCATGCCAGAATGTCAGTCCACCTGTAATAAAAGATAGATTCCAGTGTATAGGAGAATAAGCGTCTTCTGAGGAATGGCAATATGGATTGAACTGTTATCTACCAATTTTGAGGGATTTGGGAAGAATTTGGGAAGAAAAAAGAGAGTGAGAAATCAGTTCACTCTTTTCTTCTTTTATCCCAATTTGTTCTTGCTTTGTCATATATTTCTTTCCTCAAACCTCTCTTGGAATCATTATAACTTGCAAACTGTGGATTCTGAAAACTACATTATCTGCATGCTTGTTATTCCACTGTTTTTGGTTAGGGCTCTTGTTCCTTTCTGTGGTGTTTGCATATTTCCAGACCAAAAGGCAGAGGGTTACTGTACAGTTGTAAAAAAGGACATTTATACAGAACATTATTAGAAGCCTATAGTTACTGAATATATGGCCAACATTCCATAAACTCTGACCCCGTATCACAACCTATCTATGGGCCAGAAAGGGGGATGTTTGATTAAACTCTGGGGACATAACAGTGAAGAAAGGTAGGGTAGGCTGTGCTGCTCCAGAGCCATCTCTTTCCTCCCTCCACCTTCCCTTGCAATGTACAGGGAAGGGGGTTCAGGGAAGGAAGAGATTTCTTCACTTTCCCAGCTGCCTATTGGCTAGGCAATTGGGGAAGTTAGTTGATTATTTTGTGTGCTTTCCCTGTCCCTGAACCTCTCTGGACATGCAGCAGCCCTACTTTCCCTGTCCTGCAGTGGAAATATAGTTTGCTGAGAGTCTGACCACATCACCAGATTTAGGGATCAGGAGTGAATTTTTTCCCCCAGGACAAGATTCATGAGACGCCTAGCAGTTGTTTTTGCCTTCCTTGCAGCATTCAGGAGGCCTGGTTTCAGGTTAACAAAGAGTAAGGACAGGAATTGTTGTAAGTTTATAAGTGAAGTTTATAAGTTTGCAAAGTTGGTGTCCGGTGTTGATAAGAGGCTCAAAGAGACAACTCCCAGAAATCAACCTGAGCAAGAGACTCGGAATAACTTGTAGGACCTATTAGCCTGCAGGAATAAGGGCAGACCATGTATTCTTTGCAGAATGAGGTACCCTTTATATTTACCCCCATCCCCTTTTATGGAGAGAGGGCAAGAATATTATGAGGTGAGCTGAATCCTAGAAATTAGGCTGAAGGGGGCCAGCCATTAACATTGGTTATTTGGCATGGAGGCCATTTAACATACACACTGGGACTGAAGTAAAGCCTGAGGGTTGGTTGGTCTCTCACACTCACACACATAGTAAAGTTTAGAAAACTAATAAAGTTGCAGCCTTCTGTTTTAAAATCCATCCCTTTATCTGTTACATTCTCCTTTGTGCACTGATTAGCCTGCTTATATTCACCCAACCTCTGCCCAAGTATATTTTCTATATATAAATCTTCAGAAACCACTACCCAAAAAGTGTGATCTACCAACTCAACCACACTCTATTCCTCTGTTCTCCTGCCCATTTCAGAGATACCAACATCTAGACTTTATTTCCAGAGACTCAGTGATCCAAGTTTGCAGCAACCTACAGTGATACAGAGGTCACATTGTATCTTATTCTCAATATTCAGAAATATCTTCCGCTATTCTGGTGTGAGACAGCCTAATTTATCCCATAAATCTTCCTTTGATGGACTGGAAAACCTGTTAACCATTCTAATGTGAATCAGAAACCCAGTTCATCTGAGGGGAACAGTCACAGATTTAACTGATTTCCATGAACACTAGTGATTTATGTCACAGAATTTATTAGTTCCACAAGCTGCATCACAGTTTACAAAATCCATGGAGCTCTCACCTGTTCACACATTACTAAAAAAAAATCCAAAATTCACTTGTCTTCCAAAACTGAAGAAATAGAAGGTTTATATATTTGAGCTAATTGAATGAATGAAATTTCTATATCAAATCTTTTTTGAGAAATATGACTTTTAAAGTGTCTTTATAACTATGTGTAAAAAAACAAAACACCACCAACTATCAGAATGTACCCTGCAAATTTTGTGCGTATACATATACTCGTTTAATATTTTTATATTTATATCAGTAGTTAAAACCATAATGATTCCATTTATAATGCAATTCATTTTTATTACAGCTCAGTTCCAAGAAACAAAAATCCATTCCAGGAGGTAAGTCATGTAGAAATCATATTTTTTCCAGATCAGGGTCTATGTATTATAGTATCAGTATTTTTTAAAGTTCCAGTCATTTGATGGTCATGACTTCAGAAAATGGGAGAGTCTGTTTTCAAAATCACTAGTCTAATTATATTCATTATTAATTATACTTAGCAGTTATGCTGGAGAGCTCCTTTCATCTTCAAAGGGTTGTATAAGCATTAACTACTCCTTACAATACCCCTACATGGTAATTATTAGTGATTTAATGATAGAGCCATAATTAGACCACAGCAGTTTTAAACTCCCAGTCCTATACTTAGTCCTTTAGAACACACTACCTCTCTAAATTTAGTCATCCATAAGTCCTTACACACAGCTGAATGCTGCAAAACAGTATTTGTAAGCAATAGTTCCAATAACAACTCAAATTGTATTTAATCATTTGCTGCCTTTTTAATTCATTTTCCACAAACATTTGTGGAAAGTGGTGGGGATGTTTTATTTTCACAGTGATGTTTGCTAAAAAAAAAAAAAAAAAAAAATCTCATGATTATTTATTTTAACACATTCATGCTAAGATTCGAGGTGAAAATGTTTGAACAGCAATCTTGAAATGTCTTTGGTTTCCCTTCTCTTTTGGTTTGTATTCACTTGGAGACCATACATCATAACTAGCAAATAGTCAAAGTGAATATGTTGCAAATAACTTATAGACTGAAATATGTTCACAGAAAGTATTCAAATAATTTTGAACATTGAACAAATTAGTAAAAATCAATCAGTTCATGGATAATTCATGAATAGTGGGGGAAAAGAGGCTCATAGTTCATCCACCTCTACAGTGTTCTTGAACACAGCCCAGAAAATGTTGCTATTCTTAGGTGGTTCTTAGATTATTATACCTACCAATATTAAATGAGAATCTAAAAGAAAATAAAAAATGGTTAAAATATCTTAATAGTAACAGCAGTGTTAGAAGATAGAGCATCTTTATCAAATTAATTCTTAACCATTAGTGGAAGTATTTTTAATCATTGTTGTTAGAAGGCTTATTCCTTTACCCTCTCACTTTCCTGGTCCTTCTCGCATGAACAGAGAGCAACAATACCTGAAGTCCGAAAGTGCAAACAATTTGATGTTTATCAGGATGAACTTCCAGCAAGCTTACATCCAAGTTCCTTTTTCCTTATTTTCGAATCCCAACTTACTTCCTGTTTGTTCCTAATTTATATAGTAATATTCTTAGCTATACCTTAACCAATCATTTTACTGAAATTTACCTAACCAATCCTAACATGTTGTAACATAAGTCTCTAACCAATTATATCCCACTACCCTAATTAACTTATACCTAGCAAAATTAATTATACAGCAGACAGAAGCAATTAGAGAACCAGACAGATTAACAATAGAAAAGTGAGGGCCATAAAGATAAAACATACAGAAATGAGGGTTTCACAACTACAAAACCATTGAGAAGTGATTTCTTGCCAGACAGGATGCTATTAAACTAAGTTTTCTTTAACCATCTTTATCTGGTGGTGATAGGCATTATTAGGACAGGATTGTATTTCTAACAGCCCAACAGTAAAAATTAGTAACTCATAGACTCAGAGTATTCCATTTTCTTCGATCAAGAAATTATTTGAAATGTCAAAAGCTTCTGAAATGCTAAATTAGATAAGGAAAATTGTACAGCCCTGTTTTCTGTTCGAAGCCAGTAGTTTTCTGTCCCCTAAATTATAGTAATTGCAGTATTGGTAATTCAAGTAATATCCTTAGTAATAGATCCTTTAAGCAGAATTCGGTTTGTAAGATTAACAAGCGGCCCAAATTATTTATTGCTTCATTGTTTGTTTGCTTTTGAAATCTCCATGTAAAAAAAAGGTGCTGTTTAATAAATCTGATTTATGTCTCATCTTTTTATTAAACTCCATATACTATATAGGAATTTGATTGCATATTCTAATTATCTCCTCTTCTATGTGTTTGTGTTTTAGGCAATTGTTTTTGTAGTTGGAGGAGGCAACTACATTGAATATCAAAATCTTGTTGACTACATAAAGGTTAAGTACATTTTGCCAATTATATCCTGTAATTAATTGATTATAATTAATTCTAGCCTATGTAACTTATCTTTTCAATCTTGTAGGAGTTTGTTATATTAAGTTCACCTGGAATGCTTATGTTTATACACGATGTGAAAAAAATTATGTAGAAAAATTATATCAATAGCAAATTTGGGTTTTGGTCTTGAAATGGTGAATGCATATAAGCTCTGACTGCAGTTTTATTACCACTAAACTTGCAGTATAGCTGAGAATTAGCTCATTCTACATTCCTCATTGTTTCACCTTAGAGTAGTGTTTTACATAATAGAGAAATTGAGATCTGTAAATGTAGATGAGATGAATTGATCATTAACTTCATTTCTCTTTGCTGTTCAGAAGCAAGGAAAAAGTATTTTCTAGATAAAATGTTGACCTCATCACTCTTTACAGCTGAAAAGGCTCAAAGAGTAACTGTAATTGTAGAGGAATTACTCAAATATACACTGCAGACAATGTTATCAAGAGTTCTTCTCAACTGACTGTTGACCATCATCATGGATGCTTTGAGTCACAGTGTAGTTTTCATTTGCAATACATCACTACTAAAATAATATTTGAGGCCTAGTAATTGTCAGAAATATTTAGGGAACAGAGATCTTTATACATAACTGTATTGCCCTGTCAAATAGCTTTGATACTGTCAGCTTTGCTAGTCACTAGGAAATATGAAGATCTAGGTAAAAGACCTTGAATTATATGAAATCGTCATATAATATGGTTGGAATACTCTGTATAGGACATATCCAATCCCCATCGCATTTGATGCTATTTCACAACATTGTTTGATAAATTTTGATTGGTAGTAGTTAAATAAAGCAGTTGTAGCCACCTGTGAGTAAAGATTAGGTGCTACTCAGGAATATTCTTCAGTAACTTTAATCTGCATGCATCAGAAGCTCTTATTAGCAAACTGCTCTGCGCTTGTAGTCTACTCAGAGCAGGGTCTGCAGATAATGGGATCTTGTTTTACAACAGCCTCATTTTGGTGTGACAGTTTCTAATGCTGAATATATTGCAAACACCAAACAGGCTGTTGGAATACACATGAGGATTAACAGTATAGCAGTAAGTGTGGTGACAGCCCACCTTGAAAGAGTCTTCACTAAAAAATGTATTGAAGTAATTTACCTAGAAAGCTTTATTGGATTGTTTGAATGATTGTGTGCAAGCAACATGACATTTGGCTTTGCCAAAGAACAAACTGTATAGTATAGGAGTGCTTTCCATCTGTACTATATGCTGCAAAGACATGAACTAGCTTCCAGTTGCTTGAGGTTGGAAAAGAGAAATTTTTTAAAAAGTAAAAGTACTGGTTCATGTTGGACTTGCTGGAATACAGGCAATGCTGTTGAATGTGCATCTCAAATGGACATGTCGTGTCCCACACGTTGTTGAGAAACACCAAAAACAGTTAATCTTTGGTGAACTAATTGGTGGTGAATGGAGATAAGGTGAATAAAGGAAATATTTTGAAGACACTAAAAAGAATATCAGGATACTGTAAACGATAATTATAAGAAATGGCAAATGAAGCTGTTTGAGGATACTTCATCTTTGCAGTGAAGAGCCTGGACTCCTTCAGAAGGTTAGCAAGGTGGTTCTTTGTGGTATAATGTAAACTTAACTGACTCATTTTACATAATATGTCTTGAATTGGCAAAGCAGATCTTTAGGACTCAGCCCAGTCACTTTCTGCAGAACTAGAGTACTGATTAGAGAACTAGAGTAGTGATTAGTTTACCAAAACACTGTGTTCAAGGCTTTCTTCTCAAAAAGAAGCTAGAAACTAGTTTTCAAATAAAAGCTGAGATTCTCCTATACATTTCTACTTACCTCAAATCAAGGGGAGGAGGTGCCACAAATAGGGGTTTTGCTCTGAAGGCTTCGAAAGAAAATGAACTATGTATATTTTCCTCTTAGCTGATTGCTGAAGCCCAGCTAATACCAAAACTGCCAGGCCAACTACTGCTGCCAATCACTTGAAGGATTTGGGAGCAGTTGCTTCCCTGAGAGGTTGCTTCTTTGGAACCATGCTTAAGTTAGTCTGGTGAGAGGATTGGGCTGCTGGCAGAAACTTAGATTTAGACACTTCAGTTTAAAGCATTAAAGGGGAAACAACTCAAGTGAAGATCACCACAAATGCTCTCAGACACTATTCTATATGATTAGCAAATGAAAATGTGTAAAAGAGCAATCAGGCGTCTTGAAAGATAGAGTAGATTCTTAGAGATACACAGCTGGTATATCAATCCACAGATCCTGCACCCCAGAAAAAAGACAATGTTGGAATTACCTGCACTGTACACATTTATCTGTTGAGTACCCCCAGACGTGTCGGAATAAAGTTGCAGGCTAATTAAACCAGAGGTTCTCAAACAGTTGTACACAAGACAGATCAGACTCCTGAAAGTGGTACGGTAGTCTGGAAAGGTTGAGAGCCCCTGAATTAAACCACATCCAGTGTCTCCTGTCCTCCCTCCAGCATAGCCAGACAAGGATTGTTCCTCTCTGAGGAAAGGATAGCTTTGCCTCTCTCATCTTCTGATTTGCCTATAGCAGCATTTACTAAGCTTCAAAAGAAGGTTAAAATCAGCCCTCAGGGATTAAAGAGAATCACAGTAATCTGATGCATATATGGAAATGGAAGAAAAGGTTGCATAAGGTTAATAGGCATAAACACAGCATTTTCCCTAGTATCTTTTTCAACACCATAAGAAGGCAACTTGTGTTTTCTGTTGTAAAACTTTCTGGTCATAGGCTCTGCAGATCACTAGTCTTGATGATCTATTTAAAAGACAAAATTTTGTGCATTGGGTATTAGTAATAAAGCTCTTAGTCTTAAGCCATTTTAAGGTACTGTATCCCTGTTTACAAGACTGAATGGCACTAAGTTGAAATCCTTACCTCTGTCAAATAGTATGCTGTATCACAGGAGATTTAGATCCAGTGTAGATTTAGATCCACTGAAGGATGACAGTTCTGTTTCATGGCAACTTTGGAGGTTTTGAAATGTTTCATTCTGCATTGGAATGAAAACAAAGCCTTATGTTTGTTTTTGAAAAAGCAGAATTGTTGAAATGTCCATTTCCCAGTCAAAATATGAGCTGCTTGGTAAGGTGTGGATGAGGTCTGGTGTTGAGGGCACTGGTTTGGGATGTGGGAGACTCAGGTTTAAGTCCTTGCACCTGCCTGATTCAGGGTTTTTCATCCTAGATTAATCAGGCAGAGCAGGGACTTTGAACAGGGTCTCCCATATCCCAGGCTAGTACCCTAAACATGAGTCTATGGAATGGGCCTCTGTATCTCTACCTTTGATTTGATTGGGGATTGGTCCTGCTTTGAGCAGGGGGTTGGACTAGATGACCTCCTGAGGTCCCTTCCAACCCTGATATTCTATGATTCTATGATTCTTTCCAACAAAAACTTCATCAAAACTGATATGTCTGTGTGAAAAATTTCGGCTTTGATGGATCAGCATACAGTACGACAAAACTTTATTTTGCTGAAAATATTCTGATCAGCTCTACTGTATGTTCATTCAGACAGCTGTTGCATTGCTAAATACATTGTGTGTTTAAAGAACTACAGCCAGACTCAAGCAATAGTTGAACAAAATTAGGAGTAAATTTTCCAGATTGCACTTGCACAATTATCCATGTGTATACATGTCTTATTTAAGGTTCTCTGAATGCAAAACAAATGAAGTTACACAAGCAGTTTAGTGTCTATGCAAATTAGACCTCAAATAGTCACACTTGCTGTTACAGTTTTGAAAATTTTGACCCTAATATTTTGTTAGAATGCTATTCAAATCCTGCATAAATACCATTTATTTCTTAGAATCCTATTCAAATCCTGCATAAATACCATTTATTTCTTTCCAGTCATTCCAAATTGTCTTTGTAAATGGAAGTATTATTCTCTAAGACTTTCTTCTTCTACTCTTCTGTCTGAGTCATTCATTGATACTTCAATCCAATATTAATAGAATCAGAACTCATCAGCACGGAAGAAATGTTGATGTCCCAAACCCAGGACTGTGGCACCACTGGCAACATGACAACCGTAATTTTAAACAAATGTGTTTTGAGGTGGTTCTTTGGCTAGATGCAGACGTGTATTCGAAGTAGATGTTTGCACGCTGGAGCCTTTTGTCCAGCAGGACCCGCAGAGGTGAGGCACTCACACCTCATGCTTGTAGCTTGCCTATAAGAGGCAGCGCTGCCTCGACCCCACTCAGTTCCTTCTTACCGCCTGTCAGGTATAGTCGGAGCTCTGTGAGGCTGTTGCTACAACCTCACAAATTTGTAGCCTCACACAGGATCATGGCTGCACCCTGCTCCAGTGATCAGCTCTCTGCACCTTGTGGCATGGCTGCTGCATGGCTTAGAGAGGAGGAAGGGTGTTGTTTGGAGGCTGTCCAACAGGTCCTACTAAACAGCAGGAAACCTTCCAATAGAATGACCTACAGGGCAAAGTGGAAGAGATTTTCTGCATGGTCCTTGGCCCATCAGTCCCATCCAATGGAGACTTCCATCCAGGACATTCTGTAGCACCTTTAGGAATTGGGCCAAATATTGGCATTTCATCCCCGTATCCAAGGGAAATCTGTTTTCTCCAATGCCATGGTGACAAAATTCCTGAGAGGTCTCCTCCGCCTGCTCACTCCAGTCAGAAAGCTGGCCCCTTTGTGGGACCTGAACATGGTTTTAGCAGCTATAATGGGGCCTCCATTTGAGCCCCTTGCTTCCTGCCTGCTGCCCCTCTTGTCTCAGAAGACTGCATTCTTGATAGCTATTACCTCTGCCAGGAGGGTATAAGAGTTGTAGGTCCTGATGGTCGGGCAGTTCTCCAGGGACAAGGTGATGCTTCGGCCACACCAAAGTTTGTATCCAAGGTGGTATCTCAGTTCACCTGAACCAAGTGATGTATTTACCTGTATTTTTCCCCAATTTGCTTAGAATCATAGAATATCAGGGTTGGAAAGGACCTCAGAAGGTCATCTAGTCCAACCCCCTGCTCAAAGCAGGACCGATCCCCAATTAAATCATCCCAGCCAGGGCTTTGTCAAGCCTGACCTTAAAAACTTCTAAGGAAGGAGATTCCACCACCTCCCTAGGTAACGCATTCCAGTGTTTCACCACCCTCCTAGTGAAAAAGTTTTTCCTAATATCCAACCTAAATCTCCCCCACTGCAACTTGAGACCATTACTCCTTGTTCTGTCATCCGCTACCACTGAGAAAAGTCTAGAGCCATCCTCTTTGGAACCCCCTTTCAGGTAGTTGAAAGCAGCTATCAAATCCCCCCTCATTCTTCTCTTCCGTAGTCTAAACATTCCCAGTTCCCTCAGCCTCTCCTCATAACTCATGTGTTCCAGTCCCCTAATCATTTTTGTTGCCGTCTGCTGGACTCTTTCCAATTTTTCCACATCCTTCTTGTAGTGTGGGGCCCAAAACTGGACACAGTACTCCAGATGAGGCCTCACCAATGGCCTCCATACGCTAGATGTTAGACACTGTCTATCCTTGCATCTGAACAGTTTCATGTTTCGCCTCATAGATATTTTTATTTATTTAGATATTTAGGTCAGAAGGGACCATTATGATCATCTAGTCTGACCTCCTGCACAACGCAGGCCACAGAATTTCACCCACTACTCCTACAAAAAAAAAACCTCACACCTATATCTGTGCTATTGAAGTCCTCAAATCGTAGTTTAAAGACTTCAAGGAGCAGAGAATCCTCCAGCAAGTGACCCATGCCCCATGCTACAGAGGAAGGCGAAAAACCTCCAGGGCCTCTTCCAATCTGCCCTGGAGGAAAATTCCTTCCCGACCCCAAATATGGCGATCAGCTAAACCCTGAGCATATGGGCAAGATTCATCAGCCAGATACTACAGAAAATTCTTTCCTGGGTAACTCAGATCTCACCCCATCTAATAGCCCATCACAGGCCATTGGGCCTATTTACCATGAATATTTAATTACCAAAACCATGTTATCCCATCATACCATCTCCTCCATAAACTTATCGAGTTTAATCTTAAAGCCAGATAGATCTTTTGCCCCCACTGCTTCCCTTGGAAGGCTATTCCAAAACTTCACTCCTCTGATGGTTAAAAACCTTCGTCTAATTTCTAGTCTAAATTTCCTAGTGGCCAGTTTATATCCATTTGTTCTTGTGTCCACATTGGTACTGAGCTTAAATAATTCCTCTCCCTCTCCGGTATTTATCCCTCTGATATATTTATAGAGAGCAATCATATCTCCCCTCAACCTTCTTTTAGTTAGGGAGCTTGGCTTGTTTAGCCTGAGTCTCCTTTCATAAGACAAGTTTTCCATTCCTCGGATCATCCTAGTAGCCCTTCTCTGTACCTGTTCCAGTTTGAATTCATCCTTCTTAAACATGGGAGACCCAGAACTGCACACAGTATTCCAGGTGAGGTCTCACCAGTGCCTTGTATAACGGTACTAAAACCTCCTTATCCCTACTGGAAATACCTCTCCTGATGCATCCCAAGACCGCATTAGCTTTTTTCACAGCCATATCACATTGGCAGCTCATAGTCATCCTATGATCAACCAATACTCCAAGGTCCTTTTCCTCCTCCGTTACTTCTAATTGATGCGTCCCTAGCTTATAACTAAAATGTTGTTATTAATCCTTAAATGCATGACCTTACACTTCTCACTATTAAATTGCATCCTATTACTATTACTCCAGTTTACAAGGTCATCCAGATCCTCCTGTAGGGTATCCCTGTCCTTCTCTAAATTGGCAATACCTCCCAGCTTTGTATCATCCGCAAACTTTATTAGCACACTCCCACTTTTTGTGCCAACGTCAGTAATAAAAAGGTTAAATAAGATTGGTCCCAAAACCGGTCCTTGAGGAACTCCACTGGTAACCTCCCTCAAGCCTGACAGTTCACCTTTCAGTAGGACCCGTTGTAGTCTCCCCTTTAACCAATTCCTTATCCACCTTTCAGTTTTCCTATTGATCCCCATCTTATCCAATTTAACTAATAATTCCCCATGTGGCACGGTATCAAATGCCTTAATAAATCTAGGTAAATTAGATCCACTGCGTTTCCTTTGTCTAAAAAATCTGTTACTTTCTCAAAGAAGGAGATCAGGTTGGTTTGGCACGATCTACCTTTTGTAAAACCATGTTGTATTTTGTCCCATTTACCATTGACTTCAATGTCCTTAACTACCTTCTCCTTCAAATTTTTTTCCAAGACCTTGCATACTACAGATGTCAAACTAACAGGCCTGTAATTACCCGGATCACCTTTTTTCCCTTTCTTAAAAATAGGAACTATGTTAGCAATTCTCCAATCATACGGTACAACCCCTGAGTTTACAGATTCATTAAAAATTCTTGCTAATGGGCTTGCAATTTCTTGTGCCAATTCCTTTAATATTCTTGGATGAAGATTATCTGGGCCCCCCGATTTAGTTCCATTAAGCTGTTTGAGTTTCGCTTCTACCTCAAATATGGTAATGTCTACCTCCATATCCTCATTCCCATTTATCATGCTACCATTATCCCTAAGATCCTCTTTAGTCTTATTAAAGACTGAGGCAAAGTATTTGTTTGGATATTGGGCCATGCCTAGATTATCCTTGACCTCCACTCCATCCTCAGTGTTTAGCGGTCCCACTTCTTCTTCTTTCTTTGTTTTCTTCTTATTTATATGACTATAGAACCTTTTACTATTGGTTTTAATTCCCTTTGCAAGGTCCAACTCTACCTGACTTTTAGCCTGTCTCACTTTATCCCTACATGTTCTGACCTCAATAAGGTAGCTTTCCTTGCTGATCCCTCCCTTCTTCCACTCCCTATATGCTTTCTGCTTTTTCTTAATCACCTCTCTGAGATGCTTGCTCATCCAGCTTGATCTACAACTCCTGCCTATGAATTTTTTCCCCTTACTTGGGATGTAGGCTTCCGATAGCTTCTGCAGCTTTAATTTAAAATAATCCCAGGCCTCCTCTACCTTTAGATCCATAAATTCTTCAGTCCAATCCACTTCCCTAACTAATTTCCTTAATTTTTGAAAGTCAGCCCTTTTGAAATCAAAAACCCTAGCTGCAGATTTATTTTTATTAATCCTTCTGTTCAGTTTGAACTGAACTAGCTCATGATCACTTGAGCCAAAATTATCCCCTACAACCATTTCTTCTATGAGGTCCTCACTACTCACCAAAACCAAATCTAAAATGGCATCCCCTCTAGTCGGTTCAGCAACTACTTGCTGAAGGAATCCATCAGCTATCGCATCTAGGAAAATCTGAGCCCTATTATTATTACTAGCACTCGTCCTCCAGTCTATATCTGGGAAGTTAAAGTCTCCCATGATCACACAGTTTCCATTAGTATTTACTTTATTAAAAACATTAGAAAGGGCTCTGTCCATATCCAAATTAGATCCCAGCGGTCTATAGCACACCCCAGGCACTATCCCAAGGGAGGCTCTAATAGTTTTCTTCCCCAATTTAATTTTTGCCCAGACGGACTCAGTCATATCCATTTCATCGCTTCTTATTTCTTTACATTCTATCTCATCATTGATACAGTGCTACTCCACCACCTTTACCTTTATTTCGGTCTTTCCTAAACAACACATACCCTTCCATACCTGTAGTCCAGTCATGACTACTATTCCACCATGTTTCTGTTATCCCTATAATATCTGGTTTCACTTCCTGCACCAGTAGCTCTAGTTCCTCCATTTTGTTACCTAGGCTCCTCGCATTAGTGTACAAACATCTTAATTTTTGCTGTTTGGCCTCAGTCACATTCTGTACCCTATTAGGCACGGTCATTTTACTACCAGTATAACCTATTAGACTTGTATCTACACTGCCCTTCCTCCTATCCATGGCTGTATCTACTCTTACTTCATTTTCTTTCCTCTCAATGCTAAATTCTGGCGGGGAGATTACCTGGACATCTCCCAACCATCTCCCCCTAATGCCTCGTCTGTTCATATCATATTCGGACCGCACAAAGGGACAAGCGGTCTCTGCGCAGAACGTCGCTAGATGGACAACATTTTGCATCAAGTGTACATATGAGATGGCATTGGCTATGCCTCTTCAGCGGATACGGATGCATTTGACGAGACCACAAGCAACATCAGTGGCATTCCTTAATGGCATTTCCATATTGGACATTTGTAGTGTGGCCACGTGGTTGTCTGTACACACATTTATGGACCATTATGCAATCACTGCTTCTTCCAGAACAGACGCTAATATCAGAAGAGCAGTCCTACGATCCTTGCTTAGGTGGACTCTGGACATTCAGTGCAAAGGAACTGAGGGGGGGGTCAGCGTGGCACTGCCTCATATAGCCAAGGGAGGGGCTACGGGCATGAGTGCCACCCTTCTACGGGTACTGCTAGGCAAAAGACTCTGGCGCACGCACACTCCTACTTGGAATACACGTCTACATCACATCTCAAAGAACCGCGGTTACAACAAGTAGCCGTTTTATTTGAAAGCTAGATCAAAAGCACTAAACTCACAGGTATTGTAGTTCTCTATGGAACGGAAACAACACAGGGTAGAAGCCGTGCAAATTTCCTTGCAGTGCTTCACCAATGATCCACAACTCTTCCTTCTTAGAGACTATATCTGGAGTAATCAGTTCTCCAGAGCTATTAATCTTTTATTCTCTGGTAAGAATGCCCTTTTTGGAAATGTTTATGATGTGGGCATATGTCTATAAGGAACCGGGCTGAGACCCAAACTCATCTCAAAAAAGCCACCAAACTGCTTTCAAATAGCAATAAATTTGATGACAATGTCAGTGATCAGACTAGTGAGCTATATTTCAGCTAATGACATAGTTTAATGACATAGGTTCTTCATTCCATTATATTCGTTACTATAAGACTTGCAGTACCCCCAAAGGAAGAGACATGCAAATACACATTGAATGCCCAGTGTCGTTAACTAGTTAACTCTCTCTGGAAAACATATTTTGTTATCTCCCTGTCTTTAAAAAAACCATAAAATGTTTTAGCAAGGTGCCAGGCTGCCTCCTCCCTAAGGTTGGGCACACCACTCTTTCTTCAGACAGCCAGTGTAGACCTACATGTTTTCGTAGGTGGCAAACAATATTATGAGGTGAACCCCTCCTCCTCGTCACTGTAAATAGGATATAAAGTGAGAAAAAGCAAAATAACATCAACACAGTTATTTGAAAATACTGGAGGATCTCAAATCTGCACTTGTGGGTCTACTTTTTGAAGGGATTTGGTTAACAGTTTAATACTGGAAATATTTTCTCATTGTTTCTATATTTCGTATATATTTTATATTTGCATTTTGGAGGTGAAAAAATCAGGATGATTTTTCAGACTTAGAAACTATGAGGAAAATATTGCTGGAACAAAAACAATTTATAGTCACTGCAATCTGAAAATTTTTTATCCAAAGTTACTGTATTTAAATGAGCAAGACTCGTGTAGGAGATTGGCATAAGTGTGGTGCCTCTGGTTTTGGGTAAAGGATTTTATCGTTAATGTACTATGATATTAGACTTTTCCCTGTCATGCAATGGGCTGTAGATTGGGGGGTTTAGGCTGTACTGTAATACAAATAATAATGCATTGCTACCATTCCTATAATATTATAAAACAAGGATGTATGTTTTTTCTGTGGGAGCTTGGGAGGAAGCCCTTCGGATGGAGATTTTATATCCTTTTAAAAGTTGTAACAAAGGAGTGGCAATTAGATTCTGAGCTCGTCTGTATGGGAGGCTGGTCCTGATTAATTGGTCCTGATTAATTCCCTGTGTGGATGTTCTTATTCCAGAATAAGAAGGCTTTATGAAATTTTGCTTAGTCCATTTTGGAACTAGATTCATTTTAGGGCTTGTCTACATGGGAACATTAAGGAAAATTAATAAAATTAACTTTTAAAGTTACTCTGCATTAACCCCCATAATTATGCTCTTATTCAGAATTAAAATGGCCTTAATTTGGAGAACTTTAATTCTAAAATGTACACCTTTTAGTCCCCAGGTAGATAAAACCTAATTCAGAATAAGGCCCTCTTATTCCAGAATAAGATCATCTAGACAGGAAGTTATTCCAAAATATCTCTTCTGCTTTAAATTCACACCCTACCTTAACCCAAATTAATTTCCCAGTGTAGACAGCCCCTCTGTTGATTTACGTGTGTGAAGAATGCCTCATTTTTCACTGCTTTCTGACTTTGTCCCATCATTTCCCCATTTCTTCCACTTAATCAGCATTGTTTATTTTCTTGTGAGGCATTCACTTTTCCTACCTTGATCAGCAACATATGTTTTATACTAGAAGAACAAGTTCCTCAAATGATTTCGACTGCTAAAGTTGTTGTTTTGTACACAACTAGTTTATCACCCACGTTGTTTTATTAAAACTGATCTCTTCTTATCTTTTCTTTGCACAGGGCAAACAAGGCAAACATGTCTTATATGGCTGCAGTGAACTTTTTAATGCTGCAGAGTTTATAAAACAAGTAAGTTACCACTAATATTTTAAATTTTCAGTATTTTGAGTTAATTGCCTTAATATCCCATTGCTGATTTTGTTGGATTCAGTTGTAGAAAGTGAACTATTTTAAACACTTAAACGCAAATTGAAATATAGGTCAACTGGTAAAAGTAAAAAAAACTTCTAATAAAATTTAAGAAGCCTGAGTTGTAAATGCGTATTTAGCAAGTACACATATAACAGATTAATAGGTTTGTAATTAAGTATGCTTTAATTAAATGTCTCTGAGTAACATAAACTGTTATGGAGAAGAGGGATTGATTTCACAGAACTCTTCTAAATTCGCATGTCAATCCATATTATCTGTTGAAATACCCCAAGAGGGTAAACACCTCATCTGACACTGTTTTGAAAGCTTTGGCTTAAGCTTTGCACATTTAGGTCTTGTCTATACCAGGGTAAGTCGACCTAAGTTACACTACTCCAGCTACGTGAATAACGTAACTGGAGTCAACATAGCTTAGTTCGATTTACCGCGGTGTATATACCTTGCTGTGTCGACAGGAGACGCTCTCCCGTCAACTTACTTTACTCTTCTCATTCCGGTGGAGTACCAGAGTTGACCAGAGAGCGCTCTGCGGTCGATTTAGCAGGTCTTTACTAGACCTGTTAAATTGACTCCCGCTGCATCGATCGCAGCAGTGTGCCTGACCTTGAGAGTGCTACACCCGTGAACTGCAGTGGGGGTTGCAGGTCCCCCATACCTTTTGGAATAAGCCCTTAAATGACAGTGAGACTTAATATCAATTTCTCCACACTCCTTTCCAACGATGTACAACTGCTCAGCCTAGTTGACTTTGTTGAGCATTTCTTAGCACTGCAGTGCCTCCCATCATCTATATTTCTTCCTTTGTTAGTCATTTCATGGTAGTTAAAGCAAATCAATTGGTATTTAAATACATCTGGCACAACTAAGCACATTCTTACCGCATAGGGATGAGAGTACTTAGTGTACACTATTAAGCCGACAGCTCTGTACTCAATTGTATGACTATAGATTTTTCTTTTTATGAAAGATTGGTTTTTTTAGTAGACATTCCAGAGCTGTTCATTTTTATTGTACTTTCAGGACAAAATAAACCAATGCTTTTTATACCTTACATTTTTCTCTTAACTAGCATGCTTTTCTTTGTAAACAGCAACCAAATATTGTGACAAAACCAAAAATTTGCTCTTTAAACTGAATTATTGGGCTAAAAAATAATACTGGCAATGTGATTTTTTTTTCTTTTGTCTCTCTTTGTATTTAGCTGTCCCAACTTGGGCAGAAATAGGACTGAAAAACACCATTATTTGAAACTATCTGGCAATTTGGAAGTATGAAGAAAAAGATCATGACAACAATCAGCTGACACCTTCATATCTATAACCTTGTTATAACATTAAAACTTAAACCGTTCCATTAATCTGATAATTTTGAAGGAAGGCCTGTACTTAACATAGTGTATATGAATAACAAAATTACATTTCAGAAAATAAAACTTAATCTGTATTCTGTCTGCTGCTACATTTCTGTGGTTGGTACATTTTACATTTTTAGATTGCAAATGTGTGTAATTGTGGTATGTCTGGGACTTCAGTGCAGTAGAAAGTGTAGTATATGCAAGGCCTACATGCAGATAATAGCATTTATTAGGTACCATATGTATCCCTTAGTTCTTGTTACAGTAATTGACGCAACCATTTTAAACAAAAATTCAAAAATTAAGAGAAAATTGCTTAACTTATAGAAATATGTTCTCCTCTTGAAAGCCAGACTATCTTTTTAGAAAATGGAAGAAGGCAAAACTGCATTTTTAGGCCTGTATGCTTATCAGCAGAAAATTCCAGTAACAATGCCACAAGACTGGTAAATAGCAAAAATCATAAGAACCTCATGGATATGTTTTGTAGAACCCAAATTAATTTTTCAGAACCAGTTATAAATGATAATTGTTTTAAATGTTTTTAAGCATTTCATAAGACCATAAGAATTGCCATAGTGAATCAGATCAGTGGTCCATCTGGACTACCGTCCCCTCTCCTACAGTGGCCTGAACCAGATATTTCAGAAGAAGGTGCAACAAACTCTGCAGAAAATGGTTATGGCATAAATCTACCCTACACAAAGTTTGTGTTCCTAACCTGTGATAGAGATCAGCTTGTGCCCTGAAATATGTGAATTTATAAAACTGTAATATTTCTTCTTATAACTTCAGATATTCTTGTCATCCATATAAATACCCAGTTCTTTTTTTTCATTTTAGACTCGATATTTTGTACCAAAGGGTTCTGCTGGTTAATTGTGCCTTGTATAAAAAATAGGGCTGTTGAATAATTGCAGTTAACTCATGTGATTAACTCAAAAAAATTAATGGCAGTTAAAAAAATTAATCATGATTTATCAGTTTTAGTTGCACTGTTAAACAATAGAGTACCAATTGAAATTTATTAAATATTTGTGGAAAATTTTCTACATTTTCAAATATATTGATTTCAGTTACAACACAGAATACAAAGTGTACAGTGCTCATTTTATATTATTATATTTGCTTACAAATATTTGCACTGTAAAAATTATAACAGAGTATTTTTCAATTCACCTCATACAAGTACTATAGTGCAATCTCTCTTTTGTGAAAGTGCAATTTACAAATATAAATTTTTTTTTGTTACGTAACTGCACTCCGAAACAAAACAATGTAAAACTTTAGAACCTACAAGTCCACTCAGTCCTACTTCTTATTCAGCCAATCGCTAAGACAAACAAATTTGTTTAGATTTACAGGAGATAATGCTGCCCGCTTCAAATTTACAAAGTCACCTGAAAATGAAAACAGGCATTCGCGTGGCAGTTTTGTAGCCAGACTTGCAAGGTATTTACCTGCCAGATGTGCTAAACATTCATATTTCCCTCATAGTTCGGCCACCATTCCAGAGGACATGCTTCCATGCTGATGACGCTCATTAAAAGAAAATGTGTTATTTAAATTTGTGACTGCACTCCTTGGGGGAGAATTGTATGTCTCTGGCTCTGTTTTACCCACAGTCTGCTGTTTATTTCGTATTATAACAGTCTCGGATGATGACCCAGCATATGTTGTTCATTTTAAGAACACTTTCACTGCAGATTTGACAAAATGCAAAGAAGGTACCAATGTGAGATTTCTAAAGATAGCTATAGCACTCGACCCAAGATTTAAGAGTCTGAAGTGCCTTCCAAAATCTGAGAAGGATGAGGTGTGGAGCATGCTTTCAGAAATCTTGAAGGACCAACACTCCAATGTGGAAACTACAGAACCCGAACCACCAAAAATGAAAATGGACCTTCTGCTGGTGGCATCTGATTAAGATGATGAAAATGAACATGCATTGGTCCGCACTGCTTTGGATTGTTATTGAGCAAAACCCATCATCAGCATGGACACATGTACTCTGGAATGGTGGTTGAAGTATGAAGGGACATATGAATCTTTAGCAAATCTGGCACGTAAATATCTTCTGACACCGCTACAACAGTCCCAAGTGAATGCCTGTTCTCACTTTCAGGTGACATTGTAAACAAGAAGCGAGCAGCATTATCTCCTGTAAATGTAAACAAACTTGTTTGAGCGATTGGCTGAACAAGAAGTAGGACTGAGTGGATTGTAGGCTCTAAAGTTTTCCATCATTTTATTTTTGAATGCAGTTATTTTTTGTACATAATTACATTTTGTACATAATTTTGTACATTTTAAATTCAACTTTCATGATAAAGATTGCACTACTGTACTTGTATAGGTGAATTGAAAAATACTATTTCATTTGTGTTTTACAAAGCAAATATTTGTAATATAAAATGAGCACTGTACACTTTGTATTCTGCTGTAATTGAAATCAAAGTATTTGAAAATGTAGAAAACATCCAAAAATATTTAAATAAATGGTATTCTGTTATTGTTTAACAGCGTGATTAATCAAGATTAATTTTTAATCGTGTGATTAATCGAGATTAATTTTTTAATCGCTTGACAACCCTAGTAAAAATGTTTCATTTTATCATTTTTTAACGACACCCTTCAGTTTCACTGAATGTCCCCTTTTTCGTGTGTTATGAGAGAGGATGAATGGAAAATACCAATTTACTGTCTCTAGGCCATTCATTGTTTTGTATAATTTTAGGATGTCCCTTCTGGAAGGTAAGCAGTCCCACTCTTTTCAGTCTCTTGTCATATGGGCGCTTTCCCATGCTTCTAATCATTCTTATAAGATTCGTGGCCTCTTGGGTACCTACTTACTTCCCATCTGCCATCTACAGAAGCCTTCATTATAGGCAGAAGCTTATTTCATTTTTCCCACAAATATCTTCAGGGTTTATAGTGTGCCTTTGTTCCATCTTTTGCTTTGCCAGGTAGTCCTGTATTTCCTTGTTTGTAAGTAGCCCCAGCCACAAGTCTCTTTGTGTCTGTGCATGGTCTTCGCTAATCAGTTTTTCAGAAGCCTTCATTGCAGTTCATTTGGCTGTTTAAGATTCTGAAAATTTTTACAGCTGTTAACCTGCCCATTCATCTGCCTGCCCAGTCAAAATTTCAGCATGAAACTGGCAGAATCCATGGTCCTCTTAACTCAATTTATCTTTTTTGCATGATCATTAAATGTGTAACTGTTTTTATTGGCAAAAAGAAAAGGAGTACTTGTGGCACCTTAGAGACTAACCAATTTATTTGAGCATAAGCTTTCGTGAGCTACAGTCACTTGCATCCGATGAAGTGAGCTGTAGCACACGAAAGCTCATGCTCAAATAAATTGGTTAGTCTCTAAGGTGCCACAAGTACTCCTTTTCTTTTTGCGAATACAGACTAACACGGCTGTTACTCTGAAACCTGTTTTTATTGGGTATTGTAGCAGGAACTGTTTCAAATGTAACTTCTTCATGAACACTAAAACAAAATCACAGTACAACTCTTACTGCTTTGTAAGTCTAAAATTGAAATACATTATGATTATAGCACTTTATGATGGATGCTGGTTCAGGGGATTTTTTTTTTAATGCAAATTTCTCAGGTGGACTTAGCCATAGAGTACACAGGGGAGTTTCTTAATTAGAGCAGCCCTGTAATGGCTGGATTAATATTGCCACTTCCCCAAAATAGTATACCTCTACAGGAGGAGAGTCTCAGCCTGCCCTATTTAGAGAAATGAATGCTCTCTGACCAAATCACTACAGTTTGAGAGGAGGAAATTTCTTCAAATGAAATAATTACACAACATACCAAAAGGGAGGTTCTAACTTCCTGAAAAAGTGAAATTCTTTGGGGGAAAGGAAGCAACTATCTCACGTGTGTGTTGTGTGTGCACACATACATATTTTAATATTTTTATTTAAGAACTGTGAGATTCTGTGATTCATTGCTTTAACGATTGGAATATTTCAGGGTGATTCTTCCCACAACCTTTGAATTTTTCAACTACCTTCTTTTGTAACATTAATTTTGTTCAAAGGGAAATCTTTTTCTGATACCAGTGAATTCTTAGAAATCCCCACACGAGTAATGCATTTCATCTATTCCTTAAAACATGAGTACAAAGTAATACAAGAAAACAAATGCATCATTTAGTGCCATTTTATCCATAGGAAATAAAAATCAACATATGCACTCTTTCATTTTCTCAACTCAGCAGTCTGTCTAGTATAGGGGCAGGCAAACTTTTTGGCCTGAGGGCACATCGGGTTTTGGAAATTGTATGGAGGGCCAGTTAGGGGATGCTGTGCCCCCACCCCCTATCTGCCCCCCCTGACAGGCTCCCCCAGGACTCCTGCCCCATCCACACACACCCTGTCCCCTGACCGCCCCCGGAACCCCTGCGCCTGACTGCCGCCTACTTCCCCATCCAACCCCCCCCATAGCACATTCCTACGCGGAGCAGTTTAGTACACTACACTGGCAGCATGGCACACTGAGGCTGCGGGGGGGAAGGAACAGTGGGGGAGGGACCAGGGGCTAGCCTCCTGGGCCAGGAGCTCAGGGGCCGGGCAGGAGGGTCCCACGGGCCAGATGTGGCCCGCGAGCAGTAGTTTGCCCACCTCTGGTCTAGTACCGGTAACTACTGGCACTCCCCATCTTAAAAAAAAAACTCTGTTTCATTCCAATTCTTATACTAACCTCATCCCTAGTGAGGGATAGCTCAGTGGTTTGAGCATTGGCCTGCTAAACCCAGGCTTGTGAGTTCAATCCTTGAGGGGACGACTTAGGGATCTGGGGCAAAAATTGGGGATTGGTCCTGCTTTGAGCAGGGGGTTGGACTAGATGACCTCCTGAGGTCCCTTCCAACCCTGATATTCTATGATTCTGCTTAGGCGCCTATAGTATATGAGCACCAGTAGTGCATAGAGCAACATGACTAACATCTGTTATAAAAAGAAAAGGAGTACTTGTGGCACCTTAGAGACTAATCAATTTATTTGAGCATAAGCTTTCGTGAGCTACAGCTCGATGAAGTGAGCTGTAGCTCACGAAAGCTTATGCTCAAATAAATTGGTTAGTCTCTAAGGTGCCACAAGTACTCCTTTTCTTTTTGCGAATACAGACTAACATGGCTGCTACTCTGGAACATCTGTTATGTGTATCTCATCCTTGCTCTCATTCTCTATCCAGGGAGGAAATTGCACATGCAGGTTTTGTTTGTTCGTCTGTTTTTAATAAATTATATCTATGCTGTGCTATGTGTTTATACTAGTGAAGATTAGTGAAAACGAGGTCAAAGTAGTACATCTGGCACTTGGAATGGAAGGGAGTGAGTTCTGAGGTAGTTCTTAATTCCTTTGGGAGTTTGTTCCAAAATCTTGGGCCAGCCTTTAAGAAAGCTCCATTTCCTGCACAGGTGAGCTTCGCCCTTCTGGTGGAATACTTGAGTGCTTGAGAAGCAATGTTGTTGACCACATATTTCATCTTTTGGCAATTTCTTAGATATCCTGGGCCCAAGTCATTGAGCACTTTGGGGAAAAAAGGACCAACATCTTGAATTGACACACTGTTCTATAGGAAGACAGTGTAATGAGCAGAGGATAACTCAGGCTCACTGTAGCCCAGATTGCTGAGGCTATGTGCTTCTGCATCCAACAGTAATTGGAGTGTCCTGATAGCTGAGGGCTTCATGCAGAAGTAGATGTGGTTGTGTTCAAGCCAGGACGTGTATAATGGAGCCTGAGTGATGTGGCTGACAAAGAGCATTATCCGTGAATGCTGTTATGTGAGCGCTTAGTATCAGCAAGGAATCCAGGAGTACTCCTAAACTGTGGACTGAACTGACCAATTGTGGGTGTGTATCTTCAGAGAGACTGCACTGTGACTGCAAAATGCCTTCCATTGTCAAGCAGCACAAACTCTGCTGTTTGCTTGGGGTCAGTGTCAAATGTATGGGCTTGAATCTGGTTAGGACTGTTTTCAATTTTAATATGTGCCAGGTGGCTTTTCTTACTGATTTCAAAGTTTGTTCAATATTTAAAGCACAGTTTAGGCAGATTTAGTTCCATTTCACATGTTCTGGAGTTATGTATTGCTTCATGTGTGATTCACATTGTCATTTTTTTCTGGTTAACTTGGGTTAACCAGGTTAACCAAGCTTTCACAACCAAATTTACCATTCCTTATAATTACCACCCCTTTTTGCAGGCCAAATTGAGTCTGGTTACCCTCTGCTACACCTCTTCAATTTTTGCAAAGTCCTTTCCACAGTACAGTGACTAGTACTGTATAAAGCATGATAGTTGTGCTTCCACTTGTTACATCCACTGCTCTCATACCTGTTTATCTCTATGCAACCTTATAAATTCTGATTTCGCTTTGGTTGCTCACTGGGATTAATAGAAATCAACCATATGGGATATCTTATTGTGTCATTTGTTCTCTCCTTAACTTGTTTCTCTCGCTTGTAAAAAAAAAAACAATAATAATAAACATTTCAAAAAGGGAGAATGTTTAAATCTTTTTAAATTGTTTAAATTTTAAATTGTCAAATACTCAGTAAAATTCATTTGCTATCTTCCAAGCATCTAGAGGCGCCTTAAAGCTTTGCTGTATGTACTTTGTCATTTGCTACTTGAGCAGTGCATATATTTTATTATTAAATAAAGCTTTAATATATTTCTAAATAAATGTATAGCTCCCGCACAACACACACAGTTTGATTTTCATGTTTGATACATTCCATACCTCATATTTTGTGTCAGCATCAAAACAAAGTACAATAGAGTCTCAGAATTACAAACACGTCAGGAATGGAGGTCGTTCATAACTCTGAAATGTTCATGACTGAACAAAACGTTATGGTTCTTTCAAAAGTTTACAACTGAACATTGACTTAATACAGCTTTCAATCTTTACTATACAGAAGAAAAATGCAGCTTTTAACCATCTTAACTTAAATGAAACAAGCACAGAAACAGTTTCCTTACCTTGTTTTTTTAACTTTTTTAGTTTTTAAATTTTAAGTTTTTTTAAACTTTCCCTTTATATTTTTTAGTAGTTTATGTTTAACACAGTACTGTACAGTATTTGCTTTTTGTTTGTTTGTTTTCATGACTGTTGCTGCCTGATTGTGTACTTCCACTTCCAAAGGACCGGTCAATTCGTAACACTGGTGTTCATAACACTGAGATTCTACTGTATTTCACTGGGGCATCTCTTTGTGAAAATTTCTACAGCATTCACTGGTCCTTTCTACCATCACTGGAATATTTCATGTTCCTGTTAATTGGCCCTTCTCCAAAAGAGATCAGTAGTAGAAAAGGAATGCAAGAGATCATGCAGGAAAACCTTTAGCAGGACTGTCTCCTCTGTCATTCTAGGGGCCATTGAGGTTAAGAGAAAGCACAAGCCCCTTGGCAAAGTCAGTCAGTTTTCATCCAGTGACCTTGTCCTTTACAGTCTCAAAGCTCTTTATGTAAAAGACAGATTTGGGCCATGTGTGGATCAGACCCTGAGACTTTAAACCAAGTATCCCAGCACTTCTGATGCTGCTAATTATGCTGATGCTGAGTGGCAGCTGAGACTCAGTAGATGGTAGAGCACTGTCTTACCTCCTTGCTCAGCTTCCTTTTTTGCACTTCCCACATAGTTGCTGCTGCTGTCGTACTAAAGAAGTAAGTATCCTAGTCTTGCTAAAGAAGAGTCAAAGAAGTTCTGTGAGACACTTATTTAAAAGAGAGCGAGAGAAATAGTTGCATCTACGACTGTGTTTTCTGAATCAGAACTTTCCAGAAGGTGAGGGAGTGGTGCTGATGGACAGCTCCAGCTTATTGCACAGTAACAAGTCTGGTTTTGCTGTCTCAGAGGATTGGGAAACCATCATTGGGGTTTACTTGCTCACGCTAGGTAAGTGAAAAGCAAATTCAGGCTGTGTTTCAAATTTTATTTTCTGTTCTTTGTTCTGAAGAGAGATGTGCAGTCGGCTCATCATGAGTGTGGAAAATCGGAATACCTGTGCCTTCTCCAGGGTAAAGTTGAATCTTATGTATGTTTAGAAATTGCAGTTACTTAAAAACAAAGGAAATGGACTTTACTTACCATAATGCTTGAATATTTGTTATTCAAAGATTAATTCACAGTTTGACACTGATCGTTTATTTACTTTTTTTTGCTGCTGCTGCAGCTGTTATGCTTTGTTGAAGATATTTTGGGTTAATTTATCATTATAAAAATCCATCTAAAAATAAATGAGAAATTGGTAGCTTTCAGAAAGAGTCTAGATTTAAAACATGAATTGAATAATGTAAAATGGAAACTGGAATTGGGATAGGGTGGGAAATGAAAAGTGAAGACCAGTTCTCTACATACATGCCCTTCATAGCATAGTACTACACCATCCTAAGGAATTCACAACGATACAATCAACATTTCTTTCCTTCCCTTAGAATTAGAAGATGTCAACTCCAGGAATTGTTCCACATTATTTGTAACAATCTGAGTAGATTATCAAAAACATCTGCTCTTTTTTGTCCAAAATACAAACCGCAAACCTACAACGCTGTTAATAGGAAAAAGATCTTTGTTTATTGTTACAGATATGAATCAAATATTTTTGATACTGAAAGCCCTACTACTAAAGCTGAATTAAGTAGTTTTTACATTCTGTTTCAATTATATATAATAAATGATAGCTATGTGCATGAATGGTTTCATAAAATAGCAAACACAAACCTATTTTAATTCATGGAGTGAGTGAAAATCACAGCAAATTTAACAGGATTTTGAGACTATGAATAATACACAGGACAACTCCCTGTCTCCTTCCTTCATATACTGAATGAAGAAATCTATTCATAGTCTTTAGACATACATTTTTTTATCAAATTAGTTTACTTTTATTTTTTAACTTCACATGGTCTATAATAGTGAATTGGAATTGTAGGATTATTTTCTAACTCGTGAAAAAAGTACTTTCACATCTGGAATATGTGTGAAGCCATTTTTTCCATCATGCCTCTCCCGGGCCAAATATGACTGAGTTGGACTCGAAATAACCTTGAGAAGGCCTTTTAGAATCTTAATTAACTTTGACCAGCTCTGTTTTGATTCTGGAGACTCTATGCCTATAATTTATGTTCCCTAGAGCTGCTTCTACCTAGCCTAGCCATGTTTACTTTTTAACTGTAGTCTGTTTTCATGACCAAGGTTTGTTGAGGCTATTAATATGGCTTCACTGTTTTCCTTAAACAGAGTCATGCTGGGGACATGATCTCTAAAGAAGTTAATTAATTTTTGAAGTCCAAAACTGGAACAGTTTTGACAGTCACTTGATCGGGTTTGGGAGAATCATACTTTGGCCATTATTCTTTAATACACTTTGCAAGCAACAGCAAACAGACAATTTCCAGTTTATGGAAGCCAGTATCTTCTGCAAAAATACATAATACATGCCTAAAGATTTGGATTTAACTGCCAGATGATAATGAGGCAAGACTAAAAATATACCCTTCCTAAAATCCCAACAGTCTCAGACACTGCTAGAATATGGTATATAGAATCATAGAATAACAGAGTTGGAAGGGACCTCTGGAGGCCATCTAGTCCAACCCCCTGCCCAGAGCAGGACCAATCCCAACTAAATCATCCCAGCCAGGGCTTTGTCAAGCCTGACCTTAAAAACTTCTAAGGAAGGGGATTCCACCACCTCCCTAGGTAACGCATTCCAGTGTTTCACCACCCTCCTAGTGAAAAAGTTTTTCCTAATATCCAACCTAAACCTCCCCCACTGCAACTTGAGACCATTACTCCTTGTCCTGTCATCTGCTATCACTGAGAATAGTCTAGATCCATCCTCTTTGGATCCACCTTTCAGGTAGTTAAAAGCAGCTATCAAATCCCCCCTCATTCTTCTCTTCCATAGACTAAACAATCCCAGTTCCCTTAGCCTCTCCTCATAACTCATGTGTTCCAGTCCCCTAATCATTTTTGTTGCCCTTCGCTGGACTCTCTCCAATTTATCCACATCCTTCTTGTAGTGTGGGGCCCAAAACTGGACACAGTACTCCAGATGAGGCCTCACCAGTGTCGAATAGAGGGGAACGATCACGTCCCTCGATCTGCTGGCAATGCCCCTACTTATACACCCCAAAATGCCTTTGGCCTTCTTGGCAACAAGGAAACACTGTTGACTCATATCCAGCTTCTCGTCCACTGTCACCCCTAGGTCCTTCTCTGCAGAACTGCTGCCTAGCCATTCGGTCCCTAGTCTGTAGCAGTGCATTGGATTCTTCCTTCCTAAGTGCAGAACTCTGCACTTGTCCTTGTTGAACCTCATCAGATTTCTTTTGGCCCAATCCTCCAATTTGTCTAGGTCCCTCTGTATCCTATCCCTACCCTCCAGAAATGGGCCACCAGAAATCATGTGGGGTTACCCATTATTTCTGGACTGCAAAGAGCTGAGAAGTTGACCCCCTTTTCTCATATAAACAACCACCTCTCAAAGTTGCAATATATTTTGAGATTCTCATGGAAGTCCATTCCAGGTGTTGTGCAATAGCAATTCTGGGTGTGGGTCAGAGTGTAAAAACCTGTTCTGTGTATTCAAAAGCCCAATTCATTTTGGTCAAACTTCTAGAAACCCTTTTCTCTTTGTATTTTGGGAGAGTGACGGTCCATTCTAGATGTTTCAGCCTGATGGAAAGGCTTCTTGTGCTGTTTCTAGATTCCTCATAAACTGATTAAAGTGGCTTTGATTCTTTCATTGAGGTTAGATATGTGGAAAGCCCATTCGGGGTATTTTGCAGTGCTGAGTCTCCAGGTAGTTCCAGGTTATGGAAAGCCCATTAAGTACTGGAAACTCCTCTCTGAGTATTTCATTGTTACAAAAGAGCTGTTTTAGTAGCAGTGAATTCTCTGCCCCAAAACGGCAGAAATCAGAAATACAATGGCAGTTTTCTGATTTTTTTCTGTTCCTTAATTCTTGGGCAAGGTCTGATCAACTGCTATTTTGTTTGTGAACCTGAAAAACAGGCGCTTTTGTGAAATGTCCAATGTAATATAAACTATTCAGATCTGTTCCAGCTTCATTCAAAAATATTCTTATGAAAATATGTTATGTACAATGGTCACATGTATTACTGGTGAGATGTGTGCACTACTGGAAAATCCTGACAGGACAGCGGTCTTAGGGAGATTATCCCAGTCTCTCCATATTCAGTCAACTTGTCTTTTGAATGTTCCTCACAAATTGTGAATTAATTAGGAGATTATTTGCAATGAAAGTTTAATTTTAATAATGGCAACCACCTGAGGCTCTCTGTGCTCTTGTCGGACTTCTGAGATTTCCTCCCATTATTGCTCAATATATTTGTCTAACCTCTTCTGTCACAGCCATCATCCTGTAGTTCAAAATTGATGGGGCTCCAAGACAGTGTCAGTCAATGCCACAACTTATGGAAAGTGGCGAGCCAATGGCATGACCCATTTTGTCTTGCAAAAGAGGAAGTGCAAAATACCAATTAGTATTTTTCTTTCAAATTGTTCTCCAGTTGTCCTACAGCACTGACTTTTAATTGCATAGGTTGGCTTTCTTGGCTTGGCAACGGAGGGGTGATCTTCATCATGTACAACCAACGACATTCCCTGGACCCTCAGGACTATCTCACCTTCAATCTTGCTGTCTCAGATGCAGGCATTTCCCTCTTCGGCTATTCAAGGGGCATTCTAGAGCTGTTTAATGTTCTTAGAGATGATGGCTTTCTAATCACTTCAGTATGGACATGCAAGGTAACTGCATTATTTACAATTCCAGATTCTTAATTTTTTTCTGAATACTTAGACCCTAACTTAGTAACAGGAGAATGTACAGATTCCTGTGACATTGGGTTTGTTTTAGTCTTTCTCCTGGATTTTTCCCCTGCAAAAAAAAAAAGTAATCGTTTTCAATAGCTGTCCTTAAGTTGTTTCTGTGCATGCAAGATCAAACACAGCCTAGAACTGAAAGTGTGAATAAATATTAAAGAGAACTCTTTCAAAATACTTAGTAGAAACATATTCAATATTAATAAATGTCATGTTTTTTCTGTGTTCTCTACCTTTGAGATATGCTCTTTATACCAAGAGTTTGGATTTTTTTTCTTCTTCTCTCCACTCTTTCCTTGTCAGGTGGATGGATTTATAATACTCTTTTTTGGTCTAATCAGTATTAATACTCTGACAGCCATCAGTGTCATCAGATACATTAAAGGATGCCAGCTTCACCAAGGTATGTCTGCTTTCTTTGCCAAACATCAAATCACTACCTCAAAGGTATTTTATTAAATGTGTTGACAATATTATACACTTGAAATCTTTAAAATCAAGCCTAAGAATTAGATTGAAAATATACAAACTATTGTCTTTTTTACTTTACTAAAACTCATGTTTCCAGTATAATTAGAGGTGCACTCGTGAATACAATACTAAGCTTTGTTCTTTTACGAAAATCTAAATATTTGTCCCACTCCCAAAAAACACTTTTTATAGGACCTATGGTAGCAACTGATATATTAAGGTCGCCTAACACTTCCCATTAAAAAAAAATTTCAAACCACTTTTAAGAGCTCTTGTGCCTCTGTTTTGAAACAGGAATCCGAAATTTGCCAGGGAGATAGTTCTGGCGTCAGAGACTTCTTGCTGTGTCTATGAAAATCTGTTCAAATTTGGCCAAGTTATAAGCTGTTTAAAAATCTTCATTTACCTAAGATTAATACAATTTATTGTAGGCTTGCTGCTGAAATCACTGAACATTCCCTACACTACACTTCCCCCCCCTCCCCAGTGGTACTGAGCATGCTCCCCAGTGACTCCCTGAATCATTCTGAAGCAGCTCCCCTGAGCTGAAACTCCAGATGCTGGACACAGAATATTCCTCCAACCCTTGCAACCCTGAGCTGGGAGTCACCATTCCATGAGTTCTTGACTCACCTCTTCTACTGACCAGTGTTACTAATTCTGTGTCCTTCAGAATCCTTATTTATTGAGCAAGGTCTCCTACTCCAGTGCAAGGTTATAGAAGATGTCAATAAAAAGAATCCAGGTCTCTAATATATCATATACAAGTCTTATCAAGTTTGCTGCATGGCTTATCAGACAGGGTGCAGTATACTTGGTGTCTGTAAAATGGGGCTACTCGTTCAGTCCATTGTGTGTTGTGTTGTCCTCCTAGTGGCTTGTCCACATAGGACACCAGCCTACTCATGTTGCCATCTATTGTAGGTAGTCTTTTAGCTCAAGTGGTAGAGGTCTGAACGGCAGTGCTGCTAGGTCCAGAGTTCAAATTGTGCTGATCTGTGGTTGCGACGAAGAGATCCTATGACAGAGTATGTCAAGTGCATAACAGAATGTTCTTTTAAAAACTTGGGAAATTATATATATATATTTTTGTATATTGAAAGAATGTTGTTAGAGTTGCAAAGTCAAATATTGTAAAGTTAGAATATTACTACCTTCATAACATAGTTTAAACATAGGGCTTTTGGGTATGTAATTATATTGCACTCTACCTGTGCATGATGTTTTACAAATGCAGAATACAATGTGGAGTTTGATTCTAATCCCATTGACGTTAGTGTAAGCTATGAGTTAGTAATTGTATTGATTTCAGTCCAGTTTATAGCAGCGTGAAATCAGAATCTGAACCCCTAGTCTCTGCTCCTGAGAGTGTACAGGCTAATTTGGAGACTGTGATGGTTCTCAGGGTACCCAGAACTGAGAGTCACCTTGTTACTCCCTGCCTCTAGCAAAAGAGAGTCTGTCTTGTGGTAGCTGGGTCTCCGCTCTCTGATGCTGCCAGCCCTTCTGCCACTCAAGCATTCTCCTCTGGCCTAATACCATCCCTTTCTTCGCCTTACAGGTTAACAATAGGTGCACCCTCTGACATTCTGTACTTTGGGGGAGCACCCTGTAACCCCCATGTTCCTCATTTATATATGATTGTGATCTTGCATATAAAGCAGGCCGTGTGAGGTATCAGGGAAAAGGTTATGATCTGCTGAAAGTGATTTTTCTATCCATATATGTATATCGTTAATGCATATGAAGTTATGAGAATCGTGCTGCATGGTGGTCACTAAAATATGCTGTAAGTTGGGGAGTCCGCCAGATATTAGCTCCGCAGAGGCAACAAGGAAAGTAACCAATGCCCGGGCGGGGTATCAAACAACTCATCAAGAGCCATTGTCCAGCCAGGGAGCTATAATTCAATGACTCACCTGCATGAGGCCACACCAGGGGAATTGCTCCACCTTGCCTAGAGACTCTCTAATGCCTACCAGGCATTCCTGGACTTGTGTGTTCCCCAAGCATATGAAACTGGGGGTATAAAACAGAACAGAGCAGGCCCATGCTTCACCTTTCTCCTGCCCCCACCCATGCTGCAAGCAACAAGTCACTAGAAGACTTAAGCAGAGGAGACTGGCCCAGGTTTCAAGGGTGAAATCTGCATACTATGAACTGCAATACCAAGTGGGGTGAGAAAAGCTGCTTCAGCTAGATCTTGCCCAGTCTAATAGGGTGGAGAGTTTAGACTGCATGCTTATAATTTATTTTATTTTGGTAACTAACTCTGACTTTTTGCCTATCACTTAAAATCTATCTTTTTGTAGTCAATACATTTGTTTTACTGTTTATCTTTACCAGTGAGTTTGTATGAAGTGTGTAGCAAAACTGCTCAGGTTTACAAAGCCTTGTGTATGTCCACTTTCCATTGACGAAGTGGTGAACCAATTAATAAATTTGCAGTGCTCATTTTGAGCAGTGCAAGATGGTATATTCCTGGGGTACAGTGCTGGGAGCTGGGGGGATCTGGCTGATGCCTTTCCCTGTGTGATTCATGAGTGGGTCTGGGAGCATTCATGCAATATAGCTGGGTATGGGGCTCCACGCGTGGTTGTGCTAAGTGATAACAGCACCTGGGGGGGGTCACTAGCAAGGCATTGTCAGAGACAGCCCAGGCTGGAGAGAGTTCATGGGGGCACAGCAGTGCCATAGTCCCAGACTGCACCCCAGGGATAAGGGCGCCGGCTGGGGGTGCAACTGGAGATGAGGAGTTTGGGATGTAGGAGGGTGCTCCAGATTGGGACTGAGGGGTTCAGAGGGCAGGAGCAGGAGCAGGGCTGGGGCAGGGGTGCAGGCTTCGGCTGGGATTGCGGGCGCTGGGGATGAGGGTTTTGGGCTGCAGGAGGAGGATCAGGGTTGGGATTGAGGGGGTCAGAGGGCAGGAGGAGGATCAGGGGTGCAGGCTCCAGGCAGCGCTTACCTCCAGCAGCTCCTGGAATCAGTAGCATATCCCTTCTCTGACTCCTATGCAGGAGCGCAGCCAAGTGGCTCTGCACACTGCCCCATCTGCAGGCACCACTCCTGCAGCTCCCATTGGCTGCAGTTCCTGGCCAATGGGAGCTGCGGGTTGGCACTTGGGACGGAGGCAGAGTGCAGAGCGGAGTCTCCTGGCTGCCCCTATGCATAAGATCTGGGGGTGGGGTGCATGCTGTTGCTTCCAGGAGCTGCATGGAGCTGCCCCCAGCGCTGCTCCCTTGCTGGAGCTGGGCCATGCCACTGCTTCCGGGAGCTGTGTGGAGTAGCCCCCGACCCTGCTCTCCAGAAGGAGTGCCAGAGTGGGGCAAGCCCCAGACCCCACTCCCCAGCAGGAGCTCAGGGTTGGATTAAAATGGCTGGCGGGCCGGATCCAGCCCGCAGGCTGTAGTTTGCCTACCCTTACCCTAGGCACATTAACTCCTGGTCATGAATTTCTACTCCAAGTCCATAAAGCATACTTTCAACGTAAACCCATTATTCCTTCGATGTTAGCCTTACACACATCTTGAAAAGATTTGAGTCTTGACAAATAATGAGCTTTCTGTAGACACCTCATATGACATCCCTTATGGATAAATACCCTGCAAGATATGTGTTTGTCAGATCTGAGGTGAGACCTGTTCACACAGAACAGAGGACCCATTGCCAAGGTGCCTCTCTGTCACACAGGGTTACGAAGGAAACCATGGAAAGCACACAAGAGAACAGATGGAGACATAAAACTAGGAGAAAGATGTAAAGTTTTTAGGGAAAGATGTGAGGGAGGAACATTACATGATCATCCATTACCAAAGGAAGTAATGAAGAAGAGGACTCATTCTTTCAAATAGAGTCAAGCAGTTTTCTGATACTTTCCTGCCAGAGTTAGGAGCCTGAGTTCGTCCTCATCACCACCACAAGAAGGTTCCTATTCAATATATGACAAAGACAGTATGTCCTTCATTTTCAAAAGAAAAGGGTCCCCAAGTAGTCAGTGATACTGATAACACCTGGAAATGAAGCCAATCACTCTTTTGTCAAGCAAGTTCCCAGAAAATTTCTCCTAAATGCTATGCTGGCATGAGTTAAAATTCGCTGGTTGCTACCAGGCAACCTCACCACCTAACAAGTATACCAGATTTAAATATATCAAAAGGTACTGTTGCCCAGTGGGCTAATTTGCCTTTGTCATATTCACTGCTACTGTAGCCAGTGGGCAAGCTTGCCTTTATTATATTTACTGTTTTGCATTATATTTAGCAGTAATGCAAGAAACTTACAGGCCTGTATCCTGTAAAACATTAACTTCAGCAAGTTAACATAAGGCTTGAGGCCTATGAACTTTGGACAGATAAACGGCCTAACAAAAAACCCCAGATATTTGGGGAGCCAAAAACAGAGTTTAAGGGGAAGTTCTGACCACAGGTACATGAGATACATCTAAGGGTAGCCTGCTTACTTCCCTATATATCTTTTCTTATAACTTCCTTATTTTCTTATGGGTTTGATTATTTGTTTTATTATAATAGATTTACAGGTTTACATTAGAGTATATTTTGGTGTAACACAAGGGACCTGCAGGCCACATCCTGTATGTTGAGCTAAGGCAAAGTTAGCATACATATGTTTGGGATCTTTCACCTAGATACATGGTAATGAGCTAAAGCATAAGGTCCATGTGTGGCTGCAACCTTTAACATAGAGGATGCATTAAAGCAGGTTGGCATAGGGGCTTTCCTAAGTGCATACCCTTTTAAACTTAACAGGTACATCACATCTTGGAACTTGGAAAGAATCGAAACAACCAATTAGGACAAAAATAACAAACGTGATACCTAATCACAAAAGGGCCATGGTAACAAACTGACGTATACGTTAATAAGTTGAGATCATTGATATACTAACCTATAGGAAAAAGACACTCCAACATTAGTAAGGTAAGGACATACAAATAAGGAAAAGGAAGAAAATCCCTTCTTGAATATGCATCAAACATAGCAATGCTAGTGTAACATATAAAAGCGGCATCCCAGCCCAGGGGCGGTAGGAGAGAGAGATGTAGTCCTTGGGAGGTGCCAGAATGATGGGTATGGGTGATGGTGATGAGGAAGATGATGACTACATTTCAGGTTGTGCTACAAGAGATGGTGGAGTATATGGGTGTGCGGATGTATATTCTGTAGTATATCTAGCTACCTTACTGACTTGGGGTGTTTGTGCTAAATGTATTAATAAACTACATTTGTAAATACAGAGTTCCTATAGTGTGAGTGTTGCAACTGTGCACATCAGGGTTCCCAACTATCTCGGGGGAAGAACCTGGCAACCCTTTCAAAGTGATAACTGGGGATTCTTAAGTAATCAATATAATTAATACATATTCTACAGATCAGGCAACAGTATTTAGAAGTAAATCTTTGCAAGTTCAGTCAGAAAATTCCTTTTTACTTACTTATTTGTAAAGCAAAGGAAACAAATATTTGTAAGTGTTTATTGTAAATTTACCCCCACATTAAGCCCTCTTTATACTGTCAAAGCAATGTAGAGGGGCTTCAGTGTAAATGGGAATATGGACCTAAATTCCCTCTAAACTGAGCGGCCGTGTGGCCGTGCAGCAGGATATAAGAGCCGCACAAGTGCACAGTGGGGAGAGGTGTCTCTCCCCCAACCCCAGCCCTTGCCGGAACTGCCATGGTTGGGGAGAGGCGCCTCTTCCCCGGCCCTGCCGGAGCTGTCGCGGCCTCTCTCCCTGCTGCAGCCTTGGGGCAGCCTGCACCCCAAACCCCTCATCCCCAGCCCCACCCCAGAGCCCACACTCCCAAACCTCTTCCCTCCCGCCCTGAGCCCCCTCCCACACTCCAAACCCCTCGGCCCCACTCCTGCCACACATCACCTCCATATTGGTGCACATAACAAAACTCATTCTGTACATGGATGTAAAAAATTAGAGGGAACATTGATCTGAACTATTGTATTTACAAAAAAGGCGGTAACAGTATTTCATTAATGGAACTGCTCTTTTTCATATAATCTATTAAGTGAAGAAATTTTTCCTTCAGCTCTTAACATTTGTTAGATTGTACAATTTAATATACCTATTTTCTTACAACATTAATTTTTTTTAAACATTTTCTCTTCTAAAATTCAGGTGTAGCTGCAAACAATCTTTCTTGTTAATCTATTTTGGAGATCAAATTTGTTATCTTTATCTTTTACTTACAGCTCACAAAATTGATAGAAAAAATATTACATTAACCATGATTGTGATATGGGCAACTGCTCTTTTCTGGGCCAGTGCACCACTTCTAGGGTGGGGTAGCTATACAGGTGAGTGTTCATTTCTACAGAATTACTTATATGGAGAAAAATCTTCTCCAGCATCTGTGTCCATTAAAAACAGTAATAATCATTGTGCAATTCTGCAGAATATTACTGGACAGTGTGAGAGTGAGTAACCTAGATAATACTGAAACCAATAGTTATTTTATTTCCTGCATGCCACATTCCTTTGATAGTTGAGTAATGCGATTGATGAATGGCAAAACAAGGAATTAATATACATTTCTGTACATAATATTCTATACATAAAGACAGAAGTGTCTGAATCTCATTTGCAAGAAGTCCCCTCTAGAACACTCTGGTAGTTTAAACTTAATTTATGCTCACTTTAAGGCCTTGTTACACTGCTAGAGTGGAGTAAATACAGCCTTCACGTAAATGAGAATTTTGTTTTACAAACAATTTGTCAATTGTAGAAAATAACATTTTCTGTACATCTTAAATGGGGAATCAATTTTGTTTTAAATAGGTGATAACTATAGAAGTGATGAGAAATGCAGATTTTTCTTGTATAAACCTCTCTAAAGACTTTGTAAAGTGCACATCAGTTAATATAATCCATAACTATTTCGGATAAGGGATTTGTTCATACTTAATCTGTTCAATTTTTCCAGACCACAAATATGGAACATGTGAAATAGACTGGATCAAGGCAACATTTTCTGTTGTCTATAAGTCCTATGTGATTGGAGTCTTTATATTTGGCTTCTTTATTCCTGTCTCCGTCATGGTTTTCTGTTATGTGTCCATAATAAAGACTGTTAAATCAAGTCACAAGACCACAAGAGGTAAAAAAATTAGCCAAAGGCAGCGGCTCATGAAACGAAATATTACACAGGTAACGGACAATTCTTTGCCTACAATATAGCGGGTTATATACATATATGTAATTTAATTCTTAGAACAATGCTAGATTTGAGAGAAAAGAAAATGAAAATCCCTTTAGTTATCCCTGGAACAGGCACACCACCAATATTGCAAAATTTCCCCCATGTTTCCTTACCAACGTACCCTAAGCATTTTAGAGATGAGAGGACAGTTTGGTCTCATTGCTCATTCCATCTTCAGCCATCCTCCTGAGCCTGCCAATAAGGATATTAATGAGCACCAGTTGTGATGTGGAGTCCTGTCTGTGACCTGAATTGAAACCCACCACCTCATTTCATCTAGACTATTGAACACCCCTGGTCCCCACTGAGTCAGGTCAGTTTTGAACTGGTGACCTAGAGGAAAGGTGGCTTATTACTAAACCCGCTAACCCATCTGATCCCTTACATTTGTAATGTTTGTAAATGACACAAATGAAATAGGGTCTTCCTTACCTTATATATTAAAAAATAAATACACTTGGACTGAGTTTGAGATGGAAATAGAAGAAAGATTTGTTGAAAATCTCTGGGTAAGGATAAAAGGGGTAAAAAACGAGGGTGATGTCATGGTAGGGGTCTACTACAGTCCACCTCACCAGGAAGAAGAAGTGGATGATGCTTTTTTAAAACAACAAACAAAATCATCCCAAGCACAGGACTTGGCAGTGATGGGGGACTTCAACTATCCATATGTCTGTTGGGGAAGTAATACAGCAAGGCACAAATTATCCAACACGTACTTGGATTGTATTGGAGACAATATTTTATTTCAGAAGGTGGAACTACTAGGGCAGAGGCTGTTTTAGATTTGATTTTAACAAATAGGGAGGAACTGGTTGAGAATTTAAAAGTGCAAGGCAACTTAGGTGAAACTGATCATGGAATGGTAGGGTTCATGATTCGAAGGAATGGCAGGAGAGAAAACAGCACAATAAAGATAATGGATTTCAATAAGGCAGACTTAAGCAAACTCAATGAGTTGGTAGGTAAGATCCCATCGGAAACAAGTCAGAGGGGGAAAAAGTTCAAGAGCGCTGGCAGTTTTTCAAAGACATTATTAGGGGCACAAGAGCAGACTATGCCACTGCGTAGGAAAGATAGGAAGTATGGCAAGAGACCACTCTGGCTTAATCAGGAAATCTTCAATTATCTGAAACTCAAAAAGTTTCCTACAAAAAGTGGAAACTAGGTCAAATTACAAAGGATGAATATAAACAAATAACAGAGGTATGTAGGGTCAAAATTAGAAAGGCCAAAGCACAAAACGAGATTAAACTAGCTAGAGATATAAAGGGTAGCAAGAAAACATTCTACAAATACACTAGAAGCAAGAAGATGACCAAGGACAGGTAGGCCCATTACTAAATGAAGGGGGGGAAACAATAACAGAAAATAGGGAAATGGCAGACGTGCTAAATGACTTTTTTATATCAGTTTTTCACCAAAAATGTTAGTAGTAATTGGACATTTACCATAGGGAATGCCAGTGAAAATGAGGTAAGATCAGAAGCTAAAATAGGGAAAGAACAAGTTAAAAATTACTTAGACCAGAAAGATGTCTTAAAGTCACTATGGCCTGATTAAATACATCCTAAAATACTCAAGGAGCTGATTGAGGAGATATGAACCATTAGCAATTATCTTTGAAAAGTCATGTAAGACGGGAGACATTCCAGAAGACTGGAAAAGGGCAAATATAGTGCCAATCTATAAAGAGGGAAATAAGGACAACCTGGGGAATTATAGGCCAGTCAGCTTAACTTCAGTACCTGGAAAGATAATGGAGCAAATAATTAAGCAATCAATTTGCAAACACCTAGAAGATAATAATATAAGTAACAGCATGGATTTGTCAAGAACAAATCATTCAGATTAACCTAATAGCTTTCTTTGACAGTGTAATATGCCTTGTGGATAGGGAGGAAGCAGTAGATGTGGTATATTTTGACTTTACTAAGGCTTTTGATACTCTCTCGCATGGCCTTCTCATAAATAAACTATGGAAATACAACCTAGATGAAGCTACTATAAGATGGCTACATAACGATTGGGAAACCATTCCCAAGAGTAGTTATCAGTAGTTCCCAGTCAAGCTGGAAGGGCATATCCAGTGGGGTACGTCAGAGATCGGTCCTGGGTCCAGTTCTGTTCAATAACTTCATCAATGATTTACGTAATAGCATAGAGAGGACACTTATAAAGTTTGCAGACGATACTAAGCTGGGAAGGGTTGCAAGTGCTTTGGAGGATAGGATTAAAATTCAGAATGATCTGGAGAAACTGGAGAAATGGTCTGAAGTAAATAGGATGAAATTAAATAAGGACAAATGCAAAGTACTCCACTTAGGAAGGAACAATCAGTTGCACACATACAAAATGGAAAATGACTGTCTAGGAAGGAGTACTGCAGAAAGGGTTCTAGGGATCATAATAGATCACAAGCAAAAAAAGCAAATATCATTCTGGGCCATATTAGCATGAGTGTTGTAAGCAAGGCATGAGATGTAATTCTTTCACTCTACTTCGCACTGATTAGGTCTCAACTGGAGTATTGTGTCTAGTTCTGGGTGCCCATTTCAGGAAAGATGTGGACAAATTGGAGAAAGTCTGGAGAAGAGCAACAAAAATTATTAAAGATTTAGGAAACAAGACCTATGAGGAAAGATACAAAAAACTGGGTTTGTTTAGTCTGGAAAAGAGAAGACTGAGAGGAGACATAACAGTTTTCAAGTACATAAAAGGTGGTTACAAGTGGGAGGGAGAAAAATTGTTCTTCTTAACTTCTGAGGATAGAACAAGAAGCGATGGGCTTAAATTGCAGCAAGGGGATTTAGGCTGGACATTAGGAAAAACTTCCTAACTGTATTCAGCCTAAATTTTCCTTCACTAAAGTGTGATACCATTATTCCTTTTGTTTGGACCCTTCAACAACCCTATCCATAGTAAACCCCTTGAACCATGAGCTATCATGGTCTTAATGTTCTTCAAATACTTTTAAATGATTATATTCCTCTCCCTCCTCTATCCTGAATCATAATTTTAACCAAACTACAGTAAGCACATTAAGGGTATCGTAGCTAAGATAGCTTTGATCCAGCTTGCTCAAATGACAGGAGCAGTGAAGCCATGGCAGCATGGATAACAACATGGGCTAGATGACTGAGTACCTCCCCAAAGTCCTGGGTGGGGCTATACAGCCCGTGCTTCTGCAGTTTCACTGCTGCTATTTGAGCTAGCTAGATCAAAGCTAGCTTGGGTACAGCTACGTATGCTGCACTCCCATCTCGGACGTCAGCATAGCCATACCCTGAAATGCAGGGAACAATCCTTTAACTGCATGAGGATAAACTGGATGGTTTAATGTGTCTCTAATCTCTGATTCCCCATATGAAGGACAGCTATTATCTCTTCTTTTGATCTATACCATAATTAAGGCTGCGAGTTTGTCAAGGAAGTCACAGCCGGTGTGGCTGGTGCCGGGGTTCCCTGAGCAGTTCAGGCAGCTCCCTGGGCCAGTCGTACCCTGCCACTGCTGGGGCAGTCTCAGATCACCGCCCCTCTCCCCCAGCAGCAGGAGGAGTTTGGGTGGGGGGGCTGGAGGTTGGGTGTGGGAGGGGCAGCGCTTACCTTGAGGGGGCTCCCCGGAAGCGGCAACATGTCCTTTCCTCAGCTCCTAGCTCCACACGCTGCCTCTGCCCACAGGTACTGCCCCCCACTGCTCCCATTGGCCGTTGTTCCTGGCCAATGGGAGTTGCAGGGCTGGCAGTGCGTGGCACGGAGCGAGGAGCTTAGGGAGGGACATGTCACTGCTTCCAAGAAGCCGGGTAGGGAGCCTACCAACCCCTGCCCCCACCCCCGTAGCACCAGCATGGGTCCCGGATGGCTTGCACCTGCAGTGCCCCCAGGACCACCCCTTTGAACACTCGCGGTGCCCCCCAGACCACCCCCGCAATGCCTGTAACCCCCGTGCACCTAGGGCACCCCCCCAGCACTTGGGGCACCCCCCAGGCCATCCCCCAAACATGCACAGTCGTCCCCCCAACCCAATCCCCATGAGCACTGCCAATTTAGTCAGGGGTATAGTACAAGTTGTGGACAGGTCACATGAATTTTTGTTTACTGCCTGTGACCTGTCCATGATTTTTACTAAAAATACCCGTGAGTAAAATGTAGCCTTAACTATGATCTATTCTTTTCTTAAGATACTACACAGAGTAGTAAATAGGAAATAGGAACCAGCCAGATAGTCCAGCAGGTAGGTGCAGCTATAGAAGAAGACAAAGCAGGGATAGTTGCACTGGTTGGAGGGATTAAAATGGGGGTCCTCCCTTCTCCCAGCACCACCTTGGACCCAGAACTGTTCAAGGGAGATCTCGCACATGCTCTGTGGGCACCAGGATCCAGCTGGTGCCTCCCTGACTCCAGGTGACCTTGAGGAAAAAGTGCAGTGGAACCAGCCAAAGACTCCAATGGATAGGAGCAGAAGCAGCCAAAGCAGGGACTTCTGGTCATTCAGAGTTATTTCTGGTTTACATTAGACTTTTCAATGTTTTTTGTACTTGATTAAAGATTTGCTCTCCTCTTATAACCACCATATTGCATGTTCATGTATCTCCTGAAACATTCCTTAAATAACAGCAAAATTTGCTGGCCGTACAACATTACTGGCAACAACAAAAGGTCTCCACTGTAAAATTTTGTTTTACTATTTCCAGTCCTGTAGGATAAATCATTTTGATTATGAAATATAGTACATTTAAATGAAATAGCTTGTACATTTGAGTATTCACATTGGCCTACCAAAATCAATGTACTTTATAAGAGTGTCAGTGGTGTTCTATCTAACTGATGAATACAGTGCAAATTATTCTGATGGAAATTATTCTGATGGAAGCTTTTCCTTATTCACGGGAGTTAACGCTCAAATTGTCCTCCTTTTCCAAACCCATTTTCCAGCCATCAGAATATGAATGAATGACCAAAATTATAGTCCCAGTGTGTTTGAAGGAGACCCAGACTCTCTTCCATAGCTTCTTAATTGATTCTATTTAGCTGCGAGAAAGTGAGGAAGAATTTTCCTTTAATTTTGGTAGATAATGGGTAGAGCTTTGTGAAAATGACTTCTGGGTGAGTAGCTCTTTTAGTTACAAAATGCAGATGCTCTTCCAAAAGCTGAAGTAGTTCTAGAATCGTGACATTAGAAATGTGGTGTTTACAGTTTTGATGATCTCATGTTATTTTTCCTTCTCAGGTGTCATTTGTAATTTGTTTTGCCTTTTTCCTGGCATGGTCTCCTTATGCAGTAATCTCTATGTGGTCAGCATGTGGGTTTCAAGTGCCAGTGCTCACCAATGTCCTAGCCAGCCTTTTTGCCAAATCTGCCAGTTTTTACAACCCACTCATCTACATGGGAATGAGTTCTAAATTCCGTAAGGACGTCAGAAACCTTTTCCAGTGTCTCAACCGAGACAAGGATTCAGCCCTACAAATGCCAGTACAGATGTTCAATCAAAGAAATGAGGCAGCTATCCTCCTAAAACCACAGAGAGAGTTTGTGTCCAAAGTTCCTGAGGCTGAAACACCAGGCTTAGACATGGATTCAGTGCCCAGAGACAATCCAAACCCTGCATTTTGTTCTCCTGTTTCTAATCAACTTACCACTTTTGGAGTAAAAACAATTCAAAGGAAACAAAGTGGATCTGGCTGATTTTGATCTGGAGAAGGTGAAATAAGGACTATTTTTTTCTCTGAAGATTAGATTGCCACAGCAAACAACCTTTGTCTCTTGTCCTCATCAGTCTGCTAATATTTCACAGATGTTTACAAATGTTCTCATGTACAATTTCCCAATGACTATAAAAAGCATAGCAACACTTAGAATTGGTTCATGGAGATTAGTTTTTGCCTATTTTCTCTTTTTAAAATTAAATTAGCACATTACTAAAATGAAGGTATTTGTTTATTTCTGACAAATTGTGCATATCAATGTATGCGTCCTGTACATGGACCCAACTCTATTTCTATTTTACTCTATTTCCCTATATGGCTTGATTACATACTGGTCCAAAATCCAGGCTCTTATTGTATACAGTCTAAGGCTTTGTATACACTTACCAGGGATTCAACGCGCTGCGATCAATGCATCAATGGTCGATTTAGCAGGTCTAGTGAAGACCCGCTAAATTTACCGCAGATCACTCTCCCGTCAACTCTTGTACTCCACCTGAATGAGAGGCAAAAAGGGAGTCTACGGGAGAGCATTTCCAGTCGACATTGCGTAGTGTGGACCCCGCGGTAAGTAGATCTAAGTACGTCAACTGCAGCTACATTATTCACATAGCTGAAGTTGCATAATTTATATTGATCTCCCCCTGTAGTGTAGACAAGGCCTAAGACTAGTGCTAAAGAAGCCCAGCTATGCTGGTGACCAGTGACAGTTCCAGTATCTCCCAAACTGCCACGGCTCTATGCACGCTTTGTACCACTCCACAAGAGGGAGATTTTCAGTGGAATAAAGCATATTTTACTAGCCTCACTGGTCAGGGACATTCCATCTTAGGTATTTTGTTACCTGGTGAATAACAAGAATTTTCCTAAGGAGGAGGCCCAGAGCTGTCCTTCCACGGCCCTGCATGCAACCCCACATATGCCTCCCTCCATCACCTCTGCACACAGACCTGTGCTCTCCGCCCTTCACCCAGCCCTGTGGTCTCCCCATCCTGCGCCCAGCCCTGAGCTCTTACCCAAAGAGGCAGACAGGCTGAAGAGCACCATCACTACCATGGGCCAAGTAGTTTTGCAAGCCCCAGACCCTCACCTCTTCCTGCATTTCCACTTTCCCAGGAAGTACCAAAAGCCTGGATCCTATCCTCCCACCCTCCTGGGGACTACAGTTCCCTGGTGCCCCTGCTCTGCTTCTCCCTAGAAATGGCGGTGTCTGGTGCCCATAGATGACAGAAGGACTGCAAAGGTAGGGGGCCAAGCAGGAACACAGGGTTGTAATGCCACTTAGCGTCATGATGGAGGGGCAGCTGGGCCAAATTTCCAGCTCCAGTCAGGGGCCAAGAGGGGAGGTTGGGCCCTCTGCCCCCCATCCTTGATGCACCCCTACTTGCTATTTTAAATATGTCAAAGCTAATCTCAGTTTCCATTTTTGGACAAGTAAGCTTTGAGCCCTATCATTGCAAAGATAAAGTAATTTATATTGAAAGTGTAAACCAACTGCTTGGGTTGAAAGTTTGTCATTAAGTTTTCCTAAAAACCTCTACCTGTTGCAGGCATCCCTTCCTTGGCCTTTGGGGTCCATGATACACACAAGGGCCATGATCGCTCTGATTATTTATTATTATTATTATTTTATTTGGAGGAGAACATGAGAGCAGTTTCACAGACTAATTAATTGAGCTACCTTCTCTGCTACTGTACAGCCAATTTGTGCCCCTCTGGTGGGGGAGCAGCACATTAGTATGAGAGGCAATTTGGCTTGGAATGCACCACTTATTTTATTACTTAGTGAGAGAGATGGGCGACGGTTGTGGGGGGACGATAGGCTACAGGGGGAGCCAAAGGGAAGAGAGAGAAGCAGTAGTAGTGGAGGTGGGGAGGAAACAAGTGCAGACAGAGTGTACCGTGGGGAACTGCAAGAGAATGGACAACGGCAAACAGGTTGTAGAAAGAAAAGGAGATGCTTTTTTTTCCCAGGGAGAAGAGACAATATTAGACACAGGCAGAAATGAAGGGGTGAGAATTGGGATAGAGATTATTAGAATTTTCAGATGAAGGAAATAAAAATAATGGCTGAGGAAATGCATTCCCATATTTATTTGAATTTCTGTTGTAGTGAGGTTTTTCCCTAGCATTTTGCATACAGATAATCTAGTTGTGTAGCCACAGTAGAGTTTGCCATTGTTGGCACAAACAACAAGTAAATGACTGATGAGTCACTAAAATTACAATATCCTTCATGGGAGAACCTTTCTCCTATGGAATGAGAAAAAGACCCTATTCTCCTGGAATTAAGTATAGGCTATTTAACAAGCCTTTTAAAAAAGAAGAAAAAAAAACACATACCCTCATCCTAGAACAATGCATCTACTATACGCTTGTTTTTCAGCAGATGTTTTGAGATGACATTGAACAGCTTAGTAGCTGGGTGTTCTGCTCTAAAGATCATGCTGTGAATTGTTTCAGAACAGAGCTATTTTGGCTACACTGGTTAAATTATCATTTTTTAAATATACTTCAGATCTTAAAATATGTAGCTGAAGACTTTTTTGTTTAAGGAAAACCAAGGTAACCTCCGAAAGCAAAACATGCTTCATTTCTACAGACTGAACAAAGAGTGCTAGCCTTATCTGTTTTTCATACATTGGTCTGCAGCCTTAGCGAACTAATGTATTTCACTTAAATTCAAAACCAACATTGCTAGGACACAGAATAAAAGCTTTTGCTTTACGAAAATATTTTTGCAACAATCAGGTGTCTGAATGGGCTTCCTGTAGGACTTGCTTTCATGAGATGAATGATGATGTTGTGAACTGTAGGTGACCTCTTGATAGAATTCATTTTAAACAGGCCTGTACTAACACAGTGGCATGGTCCATAATGCGGAAATCTGCTTTATCTGTGTATGTTAAATGAAGCCATTGGATTAACTGAATTCTTCTTCGAGTGATTGCTCATGTGTATTCCACAATAGGAGTGCATGCTCACCACGTGCACTGGTGCCGGAAGTTTTTCCTCTAGCAGTACCCGTAGGGGGGAAGTGCCCCACGCGACCCCTGGAGTGGCGCCTGCCTGGCGCGGTATAAGGGGAGCTCCACGCTCCCACCACCCTCAGTTCCTTCTTGCTGCCAGTGAAGGTGCGTTGGAACTACTCTGCTCCACCTTTGCTGTTGCTTGTCCCCAGAACCATTGGTTCGTTCAGTGTTAGTACCTGTAGTTAGTTAGCTGTTTAGTTAGTCAGTGAGCCCAGGCCAGGACATGCCCCGCATCCCGGGATTTAAGTTGCGCGGCTCTTGTAGGCGTTCTATGCCAAGAAGTGACCAGCATGCAGACTATTTGCGCTGTTCAGGAGAAACCCATATCAGCGAAAGGTGCAAGATTTGCAAGTCATTTAAGCCTCCGACCAAAAGAGAAAGGGACATTAGGCCCCAGGCCATCCTGATGGAGTTGGTACTGACCCTGACTCCAGCACGCCGCTCCAAACTGGTACCCAGCACTGCGGTGCCAGTACGCGGCCACCCTCTGGTGCTATCGACCAATCGGCACCACTCCCTGTCCATGGGGCATGCCAAGAGGGCCAGAAAGACTCCCGCTTTGCAGCAGCAGTGAGGGAAGTCTGGGACAGAGGCTAGGCCTATGTTGGGCAGTCCTCGATCCCCACTGCGCCCCAAGCCTCCAACTCATGTTGAGTGGAGTAGCCCGGCCCCTTCGGAACAGGCCTCTCTGGATGTCCAGGTGCCATCCACACCTGAAGCCCTCCAGGCGGCCTGGGACGTTATGTCCATGCCGGTGCCTGGAGCGCCACCGATGTTGGCCCCACACTCCAGAGGCAAGCTGCCTCTGGGATCTTCGCAGTCGCCTCTGGCCTGGTACCAGTCTCGGACGAGGGAACATTCCCGATGCCATTCACTGCCCAGTGACCACTGGGGGCAGAGTCCATGTGGATCACCCTCAACACCGACCAGACTGTCTGGCCTCTCTCGGCACTGCTCGTCCTCAAGGAGCGAATATTGACGGGACCGCGGCAGGCGTCGCCAACGGTCCTTGTCTCATAGTGGGTACCGCAGTCGGTCACAGCACAGTTGTCGACGCCATTCCCGCTCTAACTCCCACTCCAAGTCTCCGCCAAGACATCGCAGCCCCGGGCGTCGATCACCGGTGTCTCGCCATCTCAGGTCCACCCATCGAGGCCATTCACAAAGCAGCTGTTACCGTCAGTACAGGTCCTCCACGTCGAGATCGCGGTCCCATGGCCAATATAGATCCTGACAACGCCGCTCCTCCCGGTCCAGAGACAGCAGCAGATCTTACTCCAGCCTGGCCTCCATTCGTAGCTGTCCTTCAATGGGCCAGGCCAGCCAACCCGAACAGCCGACCCCGCCAATGCCACAGAAGGTGCAGCGGCACTGAGCATCGTGGCCAGCCTAATGGTACCAGTGGGCACTGTGGCCTCTGGCACAGCCCCTGGTGGGAGCTCGCTTGGTGGCTGACGCTTCAGAGGCACCGTCAGCCTCCCTCTCCATACCCCCGAGAAAGGAGTCGGTGGGCCATACATCCTCGGCACCGTGCCCGGAGTCCGACCAGGTGGTGGACCCTACGGTGCTGGCCAATATCCAGTGCACCGCACCGGCCTCCTCGCCCCGCCCGGAGGAGGTGATTGCGGCCCCGCCCCTCTCCGCCCCGCAGTAGGACTTCAGGGCCCATCAAGAACTCTTAAAGAGGATGGCAGCAAGCCTCCACCTCCAGGCAGAGGAGATGGAGGAGCCCTCAGACTCCCTGTTTAACGTGCTGTTCCCATCGGCACCGGGTAGGGTGGCCTTGCCCCTCCATGGAGGGGTGGTTAAGAGTTCAAATGCCTTGTGGCAAATACAGGCCTTGTTGGCCCCCGTCTCTAAGAAGGCGGAACACAAGTACTTTGTACCCACTAAAGGGCATGAGTACTTGTATATCCACCCGGCGCCCAACTCCCTAGTGGTCCAGCACAGGGAACGGCAGGGTCAGCCAGCCCCGACCCCAAAGAATTAAGACTCTCAGAGACTGGACTCTTTCGGAAGGAAAATTTATTCGTTTTCGAGCTTCCAGTTACAAGTGGCAAACCATCAGGCTCTCCTGGGCCGGTACGAATTTAATCTGTGGGGCTCCCTGCCCAAGTTTGAGGACTCCCTCCAGGAGCACGATAGGAAGGAGTTCAAGGCACTAGTGAAGGAAGGGGCAGCAGCCGCTAGGGAGTCCCTGCAGGCAGCCTCGGATGCTGCGGACATGGCCGCACAATCCATGGCCTCCGCGGTATCCATGAGACAGGCGTCATGGCTCCTGCTCTCTGGGCTGTCCAGCGAGGCTCAGTCTTCCATGCAAGAGTTTTTCCGTCAAACAGGAGATCCGTTTGTGGTGGAAACAGATACAAGGCTGCACGGCATGAAAGACTCCTGCATGACCCTACAGACTCTGGGCCTCTATGTCCCAGCCTCAAAGGGTGCACCCATGATGGTGAGATGCCAGCGGCTTGAACTTAGGTTTTCACAGCAGATTCCCACCCAGGCCACCCTCCTGAAATATGAAACCACCCATAAGAAGCAGCGGGACTATAAGAGACGCCCGCAGAGGCAGTCTCTGCCTGCCCCCCAGCCTGGGTCCTCCAAGGGCAAGCAGGCAGGGAAAAGGCGCTTTTGATGGGACGCTCAGGGAGACCCTGCTAGTCGTCCTCAGGGATCCACCCCCAATAAATCTCCTTTTCTCCAACTGATTGTGTGCTTTCCTCCCAGAATGGTCTCAGCAAACCTCGGACCAATGGGTCCTCGACACCATCTCCCGTGGTTACACCCTCCAGTTTACTTCCTCCCCGCCCCCATCCCTCTTGGGGGACCCCTCGCACAAAGCTCTGCTCGAGCAGGAGGTGGAGCAGCTCCTAGGACTAGGAGCTATAGAGGCAGTGCCCGAGGAGTTCATGGGCAAGGGGTATTACTCCCGTTATTTCCTTATCCTGAAGGCCAAAGTGAGGCTCAGGCCCATCTTGGACCTGCGAGGTCTGAACCAGTACACGGTGAAACTCAAGTTCTGCATGGTTTCCATGGCCTCCATCATCCCCTCCCTGGATTCTGGGGACTGGTACACTGCCCTTGATCTATAGGATGCGTACTTCCACATCCACATATTCGAGGGGCACAGGCGCTTCCTCTGTTTTGTGGTGGGACAGCATCATTACTAATTCACGGTCCTCCCGTTTGGTCTGTCCACTGCCCCCAGGGTGTTTACAAAATGCATGTCGGTGGTAGCAGCCTACCTCAGACAGCGGGGGGTCCAGATATTTTCCTATCTAGACAAGTGGCTTGTCAAGGGCACCTCCCGGTTGCAGGTGAGGGATCATGTGATGCTCCTCCTGTCCACCCTGCTCCTCCTGCCTGTTGGTAAACAACACCAAGTCCACTTAGTCCCGGTCCAACGCATAGAGTTTATTGGGGCACTCCTGGATGCAGTATCGGCCAGGGCCTCTCTTCCACCAGACAGATTTGAGACCCTGAAAGATCTCATTGACTCGGTCACAAGGTTCCCGGTAACAACAGCCAGGGTTTGCCTGCAGCTCTTGGGTCACATGTAGGCATGCACGTACGTGGCCTGTCACGCCAGAGTCAGGATGAGGCCCCTCCAGCTCTGGTTGGCCTCAAAGTTCTCCCAGGCCACAGACAGGATGGACAAGGTCCTCACCGTGCCAGACTCTGTGATCATCTCCCTATGGTGGTGGTCCACCCCAAACAACATGCTTCAAGTAGTCCCGTTCAGGGACAGGGCCCATCCCTGGAGCTGGTGTCCGGTACGTCGGACCTGGGTTGGGGGGCCCATGTGGGGAACTTTTAGACCCAAGGCCTCTGGTCAGCTCAAGATCTGACCCTACACATAAACATCAAGGAGCTCAGGGCAGTGCAGCTGGCATGTATGGCCTTCCGCTTGCACCTGGAGGGCAAGGTAGTCTGGATCCACATGGACAACACTGCCTCAATGTTCTATATCAACAGGCAAGGTGGGGCCCAATCCTCTGCCACGAAGCCCTCAGGCTGTGGGACTTCTGTTTAGCCCATGACATCCATCTGCAGGCCTTCCACCTACCGGGTGCCCGGAACAAGAGGGCGGATTGCTTGAGTAGGGACTTTTCCTCGCAAGAGGAGTGGCCCCTCCACCCAGAAGTGGCCCACTGGCTCTTCTGAAGGTGGGGAACTCCGCAGGTGGACCTATTCATGACTCAGCAGAACCGGCGATGCCCCCGGTTCTGCTCCGGGGGGGCCTGGGGAGCTGCGCTATCTCCGGTGCCTTTCTCCTGTCCTGGTCAGGCCGGCTTCTCTACGCCTTTTCCCCGTTCCCTCTAATCAGCAGGGTCCTGGAGAAGATAAAGACGGACAAGGCTCTGGTCCTCCTGATTGCCCCAGCATGGCCCAGGCAGCATTGGTACTGGACCCTCACGGGCCTGGCGGTAGCTATGCCAATGACTGTTGCCGCTCTGCCTGGACCTGCTCTCTCAGGACCAGGACCGCCTCCTCCATCCCAACCTAGTGGCTCTTCACCTCACGGCATGGCTGCTCAATGGTTAGGTGGAGAGGAAAGGACGTGCTCAGAACAGGTTCAGCGTGTCCTCCTCGAAAGTAGACAGCCCTCCACTCGCCGTGCTTATTTGGCGAAGTGGTCCCAGTTCTCTCGGTGGAAGGTGGACAAGGGTGTCTCTCCTGTGGCCACCCCAATCCAGCTTATCCTTGATTATCTCCTCCACCTGAGGGACCAGGGCCTGGCGCCCTCGTCAGTCAAGGTACACCTGGCAGCCATATCGGCCTTCCATCCGCCAGTGCAAAGGCACACGGTATTTTCCCATGCTATGACTGGCCAGTTCTTTAAGCGTTTGGACCGTCTTTTTCCATATTCTAGACCCTGAGTCCTGCAGTGGGACCTAAACCTGGTGTTGGCTCGTCTCACGGGGCCCCTGTTTGAACCACTGGCCACGTGGTTCCGGTCTCACCTCTCATGGAAGTTGGCCTTCCTGGTTGCAATCACATCAGCCAGGTGAGTCTCAGAGCTCAGGGCCCTGACCTCTGAGCTGCCATACACAGTATTCTATAAGAACAAGGTCCAGCTCCGCCCACACCCCGCGTTCCTCCAGAAGGTGATCTCCGCCTACCACATGGGTCAGGACATTTCTCTACCTGTCCTCTACCCCAATCCTCACATGTCCAGTGAGGAGCGCAATCTCCACACGCTTGATGTGCGGCGGGCTCTGGCTTTCTACCTCGAGCAGACCAAGCCGTTAAGAAAATCCTCGCAACTTTTCATCACCTCAGCTGAGCGCGTGAGAGGCCAGCCGATTTCCACTCAGCGGCTTTCCAATTGGATTGCTTCATGCATCTGCTCCTGTTATGAGCTGGCAGGTGTCCCTCTGCTACCCATTGTGAGGGCACACTCGACTTGGGCGCAGGCCTCATCGGCTGCCTTCGTGGCCCACATCCCCATTCAGGACATTTGTAGGGCCGCCACATGGTCTTTGGTTCATATGTTCACCTCACACTATGCGATTGTCCCCCAAACCACAGATGACACTGGGTTTGGCAGGGCTGTACCTTGTCCTGGGAACTTGTGAACTCCTACCCACTTCCAACAGATATAGCTTGGAATCACCTACTGTGGAATACACATGAGCAATCACTCGAAGAAGAAAAGACAGTTACTTTTTTTCCGTAACTGGTGTTCTTCGAGATGTGTTGCTCATGTCTATTCCACGTCCCGCCCTCCTTCCTCTCTGTCGGAGTTGTCTGGCAAGAAGGAACTGAGGGTGGGGGGAGCGCTCAGCTCCCCTTATATCGCACCAGGCAGGCGCCACTCCAGGGGTCGCGGGAGGTGCTCCCCCCCGGGGTACTGCTAGGGGAAAAACTTCCGGCACCGGTGCACGTGGCGAGCACGCATACCTATTGTGAATTAGACATGAGCAACACATCTTGAAGAAAACCAGTTACGGAAAAGGTAACTCTCTTTTCCCACGTGAAACCTGAACAAATGGGCTTTGCCTGGGGGAAATACAGATGGGGTCTGCTCAATCTGGCTCCAGGCCATAGGGCACTTGTATGGCCAGTTTGTGGCCATTACTACAATCCATAGTCTGTAGAAGTATCTGCAGCTTCTTCCTCCTCCCCCAACACCTTACACATGGACAGTAACACCATGCAGTTCAGAGACCCCAGGCCATCCTAACTGCAGTGTTGCCAAGACCTCATGTGCGGTTTTTCCACAACCTGTCCTGCTCTCCATGGAGCAGACCTGAAGTGTTTCTACTGATTTGTGACTCATCACAGCTCAAAATGAGGGGAGAGGAAGAGGATTTTTACTCCCTAGTGCTTCTACACAACTAGTGTTTTTGCAGGGTGAAACCAAAAAACTTATTTGGAATCTCAACCCAGGCTAAGCAGCAGTTGGTTTATAAATATTCAAATGCATATTCTGTATAATATTTAAAATGCAGGTATCTAGTTACTAAAAATTGCTTAAGAGTAGAGATGCAGGTTTGTTTGTTTTTTTTGTCCCTGGTAAAAGAGCCCTTTCAAGCTTATCCTGCAGTTGGCCCAGTGGATCTAGTTCTTCAGTGTGAGAGTGAAAGTACCCATTTGTGTCACAGTGATAAACATGTCCAAATACCGAACCTTGCTGAAAAATCCTATCCTCAATTTACAGGGGTGTTTGTGAAGGCATTTAGCCTCTTGTGTGAAATCCTAAACACAATACTGTAGGTTTGTTAATGACTACAAGAACACTATTCCTTTAATTCAAGTGTAGTAAAATCTAAACTTAAAGGTTCTGAAAATTATGAATTAGACAAATAGATTTAGCCAAAAAATCCTGAAAATAAAAATTTCAGAATATATGTTGACTTTGATAATATTTACCATGTGTGTCAATATAAAATACACCATAAACTGATCGCTTGCTTTTAGGAAGCCATTTCATTCCACGTCTAATTACAAATTTTAGCAACATTTAAAGTATATTAACAAGTGCACCAATTTTTTTAAATCTTGAGCCTAAAAGTATATATTTGTACTATTGGGAATAATTATGAAAACAACTCAAAGACTGGTTTCAGAGTAACAGCTGTGTTAGTCTGTATTCGCAAAAAGAAAAGGAGTACTTGTGGCACCTTAGAGACTAACAAATTTATCTGAGCATAAGCTTTCGTGAGCTACAGCTCACTTCATCGGATGCATTCAGTGGAAATCCACTGAAGTGAGCTGTAGCTCACAAAAGCTTATTTTCAAATAAATTTGTTAGTCTTTAAGGTGCCACAAGTCCTCCTTTTCTTTTTAACTCAAAGACTGACACCTACAGTGATGGCTTTACAGATGGTTCCGCTGTCAAAGCAGGTTACATTTTTGGCCTACTAACCTTAATAATGTAACATCTTTAAAACTATGTAAATCTCATGTCTGTTTTGCATTTCTTTTCATCATCACTTAGTCATGCAGTTTCACAGTGTTCTAAATGTTTGCAAGGAAAACTCCAAGCATTTGCAGATGGCTTGGTTGTTTTTAATAAAAAAAAGTGTATATCTATGCATACACTGGATACTATGGGTGGAATTTTCAAAAATGCTCACCATTGGCTCACCTCTGCTCCCATTGAAGTTAATGAAACATAGGAAATAGGAACTGCCATATTCAATCAGACCAGTGATTCATCTAGTCCAGTAGCCTGGCTCCAGTAGCCAGTACATGATGCTTTGGAGGAAGGCATAAGAAATTTCACAGGATAACCTGCCCCTAAAACAAAATGCCTGCTAATCCACAATAGTTAGAGGCGGGATTAATTCTTCAAGCATGAAGGTTTTATAACCCTCCCGACAATTTCTTTTTTTTAAGCGTTTACTACTCTGGATGTCCTTGTTCTGTAGATGAATGGCCAATTATTTTTCAGATCCTAACTGTGGAGTTTTACAATTGATTTCAATGGGAGCAGAGTTAGGCCATAGTTATACAGTGAGTTACAATGCAGCAAACTGGGCTGTGAATCTACAGTCCGCCAGCTTGCCCAGCAGTAACATCCATGTGGACACTGCTACAGCTCAGTGAAAGTCCCACAGTGTATCTTCGCATCCTGTACATGAAAGCATAGTATGCTAAACTGTACCCAGTAAGTCTCAGTGAGCCGTTGTAGTGTCCACACAGGATATTAGTGCACACCGAGCTGGTGCGCTGTCAATCCACATCTTGGCTTGCTGTGCTGTAACTCTCTATGTAGACAAGCCTATAAGCCAATACTAAGCACCTTTGAAAATCCCACTTCATGTAATGTGGGTGCACAGCTGTGCATAGGGTGAGATGTTGACCCTCACTCTGGCCCCTTTATGCTGAGTAAAAGAAATAGCACAGAATAAAGGGGCCCAAAATCCCATTATGCATCATCCAGCACACAGGCAAAGTATACCAATTTGAGTGTCCACAGTAAGGGTTTGCACTGGTTTAACTACATCAGTTTAGAAATCAATTTTGTTAAACAGGGGCAACTTCTATACAGAGATAATGCCTTTGAGGCAAGATTTTTAAAGGGGCCTAAGGAAGTTGAAAGCCTAAATTTTTTAGGCCCCTTTGAAAATCCCAGCCCACAGTAACAGAGTGTCTGCTGTTGGCCTTCAGGTCGTATTGGACATGTGTAGAAGACCACACTGGTGGAAAAGAAGCTAATTCAATCCCAGAGAGAATCTAGTGTCTTTAAAATTAAAAAAACAAAACAAAATACTATGACCCCATGTATACACTTATTACTAATAAGCTGCTGCTGTAGCTTTTGCACCTAATTTGGTTACCTTTATTTTCTGACATCTAGGAAATTAAATTTAAAAAACAGGTTAAAACAAAGCCTCTGTTAGTACTGAGGGTGTCCACCCTTTGCTTATGAATTTGCTCTAGGCAGGCCACCCCACCACAATCTCATTTTCTGCCCTAATTCCTTCCCTCTCAGCTTGTTCTCTAGTTAACTTTTTTTTCCTCACAGATTTAATTTCTCATTTACAAATCTTTAGTCGGCATTCATCAAAAATGGATCCACCACAGTTTAAAACAAGGAGGAAATCTTGTTTCCTTCAAATCACAGTACAAACGCAGAAGCAGAATAAAATAATAATCCTAAAAAAACTAATGCAATGTCTATTTAAAAAATAATATACATTTGTTATGAGTCACCACTCTGCCCTAATGATTTCAGGAGAATATGCTAGTATCAACAGCCATACCAGGGAATATTTTGACTTGATCCATCAGAAGAATCTTAAAAAAAATTTATAACATGAACTTTACAAACAGAAACTATCAGTTGTGGCAATAGCCTTTTAAAATAGGCTCTCACCCTTTGAATACATGGTGTAAACATACATAAATAAAGGCTTTTATACTGGTCTGAGACATTACAGGATCACTTTTGTTTATCTGGGGTTTTTTAATGTTGTTTGGAAAAGAGATCATCTTATTTGTTGTGGAGCCAAGAGTCTCTGCTCCACATTAGAGGAGTTGGCTGCACATTTCACTGGGTAAACTTATGCACTCTTGGTATTGTACATATAAATGGGCTCCACTGTAATTAGAACATGTGGGACCACCACCTGAATCATACATCTCCAGGATGAAGTGTGGTGTTTGTGAGTGATAGGAGACCAAACTGCTTTGTTACCAATATTGGGGGGGGGGGGGGGCTTAAAACACAACTTTTGTAGGAAAATAAATACACTGATTCACAGCCAAAAAGAAAAAACCTGAATGAAGCTGGAGTTCAGGGGAGAATATCTGAGAGCTTTTTGCTTTTCTCAAAACCGACAAATATTAGAATGCCATAAAATTAAAAGTTAAGGTTACACTTATATACCCAAACACTAGAATGCAGGTAAGTGAACAGTTCAGATCACACAAGCTGCTTGTTCCCTTGCCGACCTTTCACATAATTGCCTCCTGGATCAGCCTTCTCCACATGTAGTTCTCTCCCTACACCACCTCCATACACAGTGTGGTTGTCTTTTTGACATTTCCTCCATTGAGGACTGCACAAGATATAGAGTTCAGAAGTTAAACAGTTGTGACCTGTTAGTCCAGTTCCAAACTTGTTTTGTTGTGCTATCGTATTTCCTAGTTGCTATTGCTATAGGGATTTTATATCAAATGTTCCATAAATTGGTGACATAATATCATCTTCAAACCTTTCACCCAGATAAGACCACACCATTGTCTTCAAAGTTGTGTGTGGAATTTTGATATTATGGGGGGTTCACAGACCAATGAGCTCTGAGATGCAAAACACAGACTATTATTTAAATTGCTGGCTTAAATATGACTGGCTTTAATGATAATCTAATTCAAATCTGATTGGACCAAGCTGCGTTGCTCCAAATTAGCAGCATCTGATTTATCCCAAGACCTTGAAGGGAGGTGCTGCAAGGCAGAGGAAGAGAAATTCATAAACCATAAGAACCAAGGGTAAGGCCAAGACATATTACCTTTCTTGTCAACAAACCACCTGAGGGAAGACCGACATTCCAGAAGCTCCAAAACAGATCACCTTGGGGCCAGAAAGTCACAACATCAACAACTGGGCCACTCCAGCCTTTGACCAGTCTCTCCCTGCACCTGAAGGAGGCCCACCGACAAGAAGCGCAGTGCCCGCAGAACATCACTTTGTGGTTCCTTGACTGCACTTCCAGTTCCTACGCCACAGGCATCCAGAAGACTGTGAGAGCTGAAGAGTTGCAAACCCCTCATTTTCTTAAGTATCTTAGGCTACGTACGCACCACAGCTTATGGCGGTCTAAGTTTATCTTGCTCAGAGGTGTGACTAAGCCACCCCCGAGTGACGTAAATTACAGACTTAAGCGTCGCTGTGGACATAGCTACCTGCCACTCGTGGGGGCTGGAGTAATGAAGTTGATGGGAGACCTCTCTCCCGCCGGCTTAAAGAGGCTGCACTAACAGTGCTACAGCGGCGCAGTTGCATCAGTTCAGTTGCACCGCTGTAAGCTCTGCGGTGTAACCAAAGCCTTACTGTTCCTTTTCCCCCTCTCTTGTCTTAGGTTTTTTTTTATTAACTGGGAGGTATCCCCAGCCTTTTTACTGAGTGCCAGAGTGTGGTGTGTCCATGTCATGCGGAAGGTGCCAGAAAGAAATGTTCCTGAGGTTTAAACAGCCTTAAATATTGTTTCATAAAGATATTAATTAAGTGGGTTCTGTGTCTAAAAGTCCTGAGAGATTGTCATCTACAATTCCTGGTAAATAAGAATTGTCAAACTTCAGCGTATCAAGAGTGTTCTACTAAAGTCTGCATTGTAATATCTCTGTTGGGGGAAGACTGGAGAGAGCCATCACATAAGAATTAAAATCTAAGAAGGAAGCTTTATACTTTGTTCTGAGGTTGTGCTCCAGACCTTAAATAATAATTTGGTTTCAGTATTAAGATACTTAACCATTCATATTATAGATTTGATTGATTAGTAAAATTCTTTATTTGGGATTTATAATCAAGCAGGCAGCCAGCCAGCCATCTTTTCAAATGCCTTAGAACATATAAAGGGGGACGCTCTAGGAACCATTTTGTTGTGTGGTGTTGATACTGTTCCCTGGCTACCATGCATTTACTAATGGCACTTCCTGATCACATCACTCCCTCACTTTTGTTCCCTGCAAAATTCAGTCAAACACATGGCTCAACTGGATAATGATCTGATCCTGCTGCTCATTATTGCAGGACTTATGTTTATGCAGTGGCGTAGGCTCTTGACAAGATGCTGGGTGGAATGTGTTAAGCATTTTCTGACACATCAGAAATGTTGGACTTTGCAAATCAATGAGAATTCATTCATGTCACAAATGTTGAATGCTGGCATTGACGTGGTATGCCCTTTAGTTGCCTGTCACTTCTGTTGCAGGAGAACCAGCACAGTGTGGAGGGATCACATTGGCTTGGAAATCTGGATTGACCAACAGTGGGTTCATAATTTTAGCATGAGGAAACAGACCTTCATGAAGCTATGTGAGGCGCTTGCTCCAACTCTCCAGTGGCAGGACACTTGATTCACAAAAGCCATACTGATTCAGAAGCAGGTTGCTATTGCCCTGTGGAAGCTGTAGGTGCAGGACAAACCACTTTAGATCTGTGGCAGTGCAGGTGTTTGAGGCAATCAACACTGTGGTTTACTCATGGGTGGTTAGCAAATGAAAAGTTCCAGAAATAATTGCAGTCTTTTAGAGATTGGGGTTTCTGTACTGTGCAGGAGCTGTTGCTGGCACTCATGGCCCAATGGTTTGCCCACCACAAGGGCCAAGTGAGTATGTGAAACAAAAAGATTACCATTCCATCATTCTGCAAGGCTTACTGAACCACAGAGGCAGATTCAGGTATACTAATGTGGGGAGCACTGGAAAGGTTCATGATGCTAGTATACAGAGGAGATCAGAACTGTACTTAAAGGGAGGGAAGAAGGGACTTATTCCTCAGAAACAATATTGCATGGTATGATGTAGCTGTGACAATTGTTATTTTAGGGAATCCTGCATTCTCACTCCTGCGTTGGCTTACAAAACCATACCCCAACATCAATGGTCCTGGGAAAAGGGCATTCAATTTAAAACTAAGTCGCTGCAGAATGGTTGTGGAATGCATGTTTGATAGGTTGAAGGCTTGTTGGTACTACATACACACCCATCTTGATGCTAAGGTGGCAAATGCAGTTCATATGATTGTCATCTGATGTGCACTGCACAACATTTGTGAGGGTGAAGGGGAAAAAAAAAGAAAGTATTTCCATCCCAAGTGGGCTCAGGACACGTCTGGTTTGGAAATGCTGTACAGCCAGCCAGATCTCCCACACATGAATACAAGTCCTAGCAGGCCAGGGAAATGAAGGATGTCATATGTGCACGCTTCATGCAAAAGGAGATCTGACCCATGACTCCCCCCCTCTTACCTCCACCAGAAAATCCTGCCCCTGTGCCTGCCTAATGATGGTGAAATGGACAGGGAAGGAGAGCTACACCACAACTTTCTTAGGTGTCCTGAAAGTCCAGCTCAGCACAAGTCTTCGCCTCAGACAACTGGAAGGGGACACAGCACTGCATTTTCTACAACTGGCACTGGACCCATTCCCCCCACCCCACTTTAGCAGCATGTTTCTCTGTGGGGATAGGCCAGAGAGCAGAGACAACCACTAATTTTGGAAAGTTCCCAGGAACCAAGCAAAGCTCTAAAAGCCTTTGCTAAACACAACTGGAGAGGGACACTAAACAGTTTTTCCTCCTTCTCTCCCCACTCCCCCAGTTTACTCCTCCTGGCTCTCTGCGGGGAGAAGGCAGAGACCAGGGACAGACACTGTTAGGCTATGTTTTCACTACAGACTGTTGGCTAACTTATGTCACTCCGGGGTGTGAATAAACCACACACCCCTGAGCAACATACGTTACACCCACATAAGCGCTTGTGTGCACAGCACTAGGTCAGTGGGAGAACCTCTTCCCGCCCGCCCACCCGCCCCCCCCCCGACATAGCTTCTGCCACTCAAGAAGGCAGTTTTATTGTGGTCTCCCGTTGGCATAGAACAATGCTGATGTTCACCTCCCTGTCAGTGATCAGCACCCAGGTGTACTCAGCAGGCTCAGCATCTGCTCTCGGCACTGGATCCATCGTCACCTGTATTGATCTGTCAAGTGTGCCGCTGAAAGTTGCTCTGCTGTGCTCAGTGTAGCACGCTACTACCGGTGAAAACAGCAAGCAGGGAGACCCTCAGAGACTATGTAAGGGTCTGGAAGATAAGGGTTCAGGGCACTGAGGGACTGGGGGTAGAGGATTATTGAAACTCGAGACCTGGTACTCACCCCTTGCCCCTGTCCATGCTGCACACTGGCATGGATACAGGGCTGTGCCAAAACTGCCATATGTGCTTACCCACACGGGCATGCTAGCTTGCTTGCTGTCTATTCACCTTGAGACCATGCTTCGGAGGGCTCAGTATGCACAATGGGGAGGGGTGATGGCAAAAAAATCACACATGAGCACTTGTACAGTTGGTAGTGCAGATGTACACCAAGTGTAACTAGAATAGGGCAAATATCACAAATAACTATTCACAAACGCTCAAATTAAAAACATCAGCATCACTTCTGTGACATCTGTGAGCCCCTATTATTCAGTTTTGACAAATGTTTAGACTCAGGACATGCTGTATCTGCAACTGCATTCCTGACAGAAGTGTTCAATGGCTAGCTTAAAAGCTCTTTGTGGGTTTGCGAGTCATCCAATCAGGAAGCAGAAACAAGAGCACATGACATAGTTAGGAGATAAGAGGCACAATAAGTAGTCCACTGCAAATAGTGGAAGCACCAAGTCCACTGGAAGCAATAGTAGTAGAAAAGAGAAAAAAAAATTGCAGAAGAATTTTGAATAAAAAAAATTCATATAAATCAGTGTCTGGTTAATTCACAAATAGAACGAGTGACTAAATTCATTGAATAAAATTGTTCACTGAAACTAGGTTGTCCAGTTCTAAGTGGAACTTTAACTTTGAATGGCCAGTCTCTCTAACAATTGCTGTTTTAAAGAAAACCACAGAGATAGAGCTCTTAAGATTTTTTTCCCCTTAAGTAACTGTCTAAGGGCCTTTTGTCCCAGACCCCCAGGAATTTATTCAATTTTAAAAAAATGTTTAGGTATAGTGCAGTGCCAGGAAACTCTGTAGCCTGAAGGCTGCTTAAGGATACATTAAACTGCTCATCGTATCTCTCCCCAGATAACCTCCTTCCTGATCCCCAAAGTGGACCCTCTGATCTTTCCCTGGCCCCTTACCTCCCACTTTTCTCATCACAAGGAGAGTGCTATGTGGGATGGGTAATCGAAGTGGGTTTATCTGGGGAGCCATCACTATATAATCAATGGATATACTGACCTTGTTTGTGAGCTCTTATAGCCCATAAGTACATGGAAACTGCTTTTAGCAACTCAATAATTCCACCAACAGCTTAACTATTGCCCAGTCAAAATCACCAGTACTTGCCAAGACCAACAGAATAAATCAATGTATCAATTTGGAGCTTCTATGCAGGGCTGTTTTGGAGTTATGGTGAGCCAAAAAAGTTAGGAAATGTTCAAGCAGTGAGATCACATCATTTTTTCTGGAGCTCTAAGTTCTCCCAAAAGAGTTTTTTAATTTGATGCCTATTTTCCAGAATAAGCCTGCCCTGGCAGAAGGTGAAATATCAGATGAAATATTTTAGTTTTGGTAGCTGTAAAGGGTGAAAATCACCTGTAATTCTGGATAAATGAGCATCTATCTTACCATAGAAAGTGAGGAGAAAAAGAAAAGCATATTTTAAAAGTAGCATTCTAAAATATTATTTTAGAGCATTCATCATACTTCAACACTGTAACTCATCGCTGTTAACCCATTTTACACCATCCCTGGTGTCTTTTGTTGCCCACTCCATCACGCAATCAATTGCTAATGAAAAGAGGATTAGTGATAACACACACTTTTTTCTAACTCCACTCACAATATTGAGCCACTCACACAAGCCTATCTCTAATCTTACTGTGCTTCTACTTCCATTATATAAAATTACGTTGATTAGCTTGTCTGGTATCAAGTAGCTTATAGCAATATTCCACCAGGTCTCTCTCAACAAAAATACATTATGGGTGGCTTACAATGGGTTAGTGGAGACAAGTCACGCAACCTGGACTTTGTCAATGACATTCTTTTACTAAATATGACGTGTGAAATGACTGCCCTTACATCAGAGGTAGAACAGGAAGTGGGATATACTGGATTGAAAGTAAATGCAGAGAACACCAATATGATGAAGGTTGGAAACTGAACAACAGATGCAAAGATGTACATGGATGGAAAAGAAATTGAACAGCCAGAAGAGTTCAGCTATCTGGGGAGGGTGATGACATTTGAAGATGGCTAAGCTAAAGCTTAGGAAAAGCAAACATCACTTTTGGCAGGATGTACAACATCTGATCAAACAGAGGTTTCCATGCCAAAATAAAGGTCAGATTATACCACTCAATTGTACTGAGCACACTCCTGTTTGGAGAAGCGACTTGGCCAATGACAGTTGATAACGAAGACTGGAAGCTGCCCACCACAGATGGTGATAGACGATATTTCATAGAAAGGCTAAATAATAAATGTGAGAGTAAGGGATCTAACAGAACAGGATATTTTATAAAATATCATCAAAGAAAGACTGCTCAGGTAGTTGGGACATGTACACTGTATGGAAGCAGGCATTGAATTGGGTACCCAAGAGAGGACAGAGAAATTGAGGCAGGCCAAGGAAGACCTGGCAGAAGATAGCGACACAGAACATTGAATGTGCTGGCATCAACTGGAAAGTACCACCAGAGTGACCATGCTCAGTGGAGGACCTGCAGTGCCTGATATGTCAGCAGTACAGGAGGAACTAAGGTTTAAGGTGGTACTTCTATCTAGGATACCCAGCAGCATCCTGACTGAAGTCTTCAGAAAAACCTTGGAACAGGTTTAAATATTGTAACATTACAATTCTCTTAATTGGACATAAAAAGAGTGTTGACAGCCTTGGAACACGTTAGTTTGCATAAAACAGTAATTAGAACCTTAATCTTCAAACCCCCAACCTCGTCCCTCTCCAGGGACCCCTCTCACAAGACACTGCTCCCTGAGCGGGTTGAATCTCCGCTGGCTCTATGGGCTACAGAGAAGGTCCCCACCAAAGCACTGAAGACAGGGGTTCTACTCCCTGTATTTCCTGATCCCCAAACCTAAGGGAGGGATGAGACCTAACTTTGACCTCCATGATCTCAACAAATACATCAGATATGTGAGATTCTCTATGGTCACCAGAGCAACCATCCTCCCTGCTTTAAGTCACAGTGACTGCTTTGCTGCCCTGAACCTTCAGAATGCTTGTGTCCAGATAGCAATCTTTATGAACCATAGGAGGTTCCTCTGGTTTGTTGCAGCTGGCCCGTACCTTTTGGCCTGTCTTCCACTTCCTGAATTTTTTACCACGTGTATGACTGTGGTAACAGCGTACCTCAGGAAGAAGGGAATTGATATCTTACCATATCTGGATGATTGGTTATTGAGCGACAAGTCCAGAAAGGAAGTCTTCTCTCATGTTTGCTTCACACTACACCTACTCAATCATCTAGGTCTCATTCTAAACAGCAGAAAGTCAATGTTGGTTCCAACTCAAAGAATTCAGTTCACTGGAGTCCTGCTAAACTCTGCAAGTTTGAGAGCATTTCTGCTGACCGAGTAATTCCAGGTGGTTCGCCACCTCTGTCTGGAACTGCGGTTTCAACTTTCAACCACAGCCTGAGGCTGTGAGGCCATATGGCTGCATCCACACAGGTAGTCCAGTATGCCAGGCTGCTCCTGTGTCTTCTTCAGAGGTGGCTGAAGTTAATCTATTGTTCAATTCATCCTTAGGACAGGTTGGCCAACTCCCCCCACTAATTCTGGATGCATTCTGGTGGTAGACAATTCAGGACAATGTGTGCCAGGAAGTTCCTTTCACTCAATCCCCACTGACCGGGACTATAGTCACCGATGGGTTTGGGGAGCTCATCTGGGATCAATGAAAGCTCAAGACCTGTGATCAGAACAGCAAGCTTTTCTGCATATCAATGTCTTGGCGCTTCCTGACATCTACAATGCCTGTCAGACCTTTGAAGAGCACATCAGGGACCAGCAGTTCTCATACTCACTGACTATGCCATGGAGAGCACATTCCAACTTGCTGTGTCAGGCGTAATCAGGCTCTGGCAGTTTTGCTTTGGGGAAAACATTATCCCTGTGGCTGATAACTTACCTGGGATCCATAATCACATGGTGGATCACCCCAGAAGAAACTCCTCCATTAATCACAAGTGGTCTGTGAAACCCAGCATCCTATAGATCATTTTTGCAGTCTTTGAGGCATCCTGATGATTGACCTGTTCACCATGAGAGATAACAAGAAATGCCAGCTAGGATCATAGACTGGGCTCATTGACCAATAATTTTCAAGTGACCTCTATCATATCCCTCCTTAGTCATCTCTTTCCCAAGCTGAACAGACCCAACAAAGGAAGTATTGGACTGGGAGAGGGCTCCTGACTGAAAGGAATTCAGCCAGTAAGATTGCTGAAACATGTGGTAAGAGAGACTTTGCTTTGAATTTACTCAGACAACGTCTACACTACAAAATTAAGTTGACTTAAGTTAGTCGATCTACAACCACCAAAATAATTAAATCAGCTCTTTTTGTCAACACTCGGCTCTTTCTGTCGGCGGTGCACATTCTCAGCAGAAGCACTTGCGCTGATTTAAGTGGATCACTGACAGCCAGAGCCCGCCGCCCTGGGGATGACAGCCAGAACTGTCAGCCCTGGGGCAGCGATGCTCTGAGTGTTAGCACTGCACCTGTTTGCTAGTATTGAAGTTAAGCTTACCTGATTGCGTCTGGAGCCTTTTTTTTTTTTTTTTAAATTGACATTAGGTATCTCCCCAGTCATCTGGTACAGAGACTAATTTAAGTGATAGGTTACATGCCACAATTATTCATCTACAATTTCATATCTGAGCTCCTTCAGAACTCTTGGTTGATTACCATGTGGTCCTGGTGACTTATTACTGTTTAATTTTATTGATTTGTTCCAAAACCTCCTCTATAGACCCTCAAGCAGAGACAGTTCCTCAGAATTGTCACCTAAAAAGAATGGCGCTGGTGAGAGAATCTCCCTCATGTCCTCTGTAGTAAAGACTGATGCAAAGAATTTATTTAGTTTCAACACAATGGCTTGTCTTACTTGAGTGCTCCTTTAGTACCTCGATCATCCAGTGGCCCCACTGATTGCTTGGCAGACATCCTGCTTCTGATCCTCTTTAAAAAAATGTTTCCCTTAGTTTTTTTGTCTTTTGCTAATTGCTCTTCAAATTCTTTTTTGGCCTGCCTAATTATACTTTTACACTTGATTTGCCAGTTTGTGTTCCTTTCTATTTTTCTTGGTAGGATTTGCCATCAAATTTTAAATTATACCTTTTTGCCTCTAACCACCTCTTTAATTCTGTTGTTTAGTCATGGTGGCTTTTTTTTTTTTTTGGTCCTCTTACTGTTTTTTTATTTGGGGCATACATTTAATTTGAGCTTCTGCTATGGTGTTTTTTAAAAGTTTCCATGCAGCCTGCAGGCATTTCATTCTTGTGACTGTTCCTTTTAATTTCCATTTAACTAGCTTCCTCATTTTTGTGTAGTTCCCCTTTTTGAAGTTGAATGCTATTGGGATGGGCTTCTTTGATTTTTCCCCTCCCCCAGCCTTGCACAAGGATGTTAAGTTTAATTACATTATTACAGAGTGGTTCAGCTATATTCACCTCTTGAACCAGATTCTGTGCGCCACTTAGGACTAAATCAAGAATTGCCTCTCCCCTTGTGGGTTCCGGGACTGGCCACTCCAACAAGCAGTCATTAATGGTGTCAAAAAATTTTATCTCTGCATCCTGTCCTGAGGTGACATGTACCCAGTCAATATGGGAATAGCTGAAATCCACCATTATTGAGTTTTCTTTTTTTGTAGCCTCTCTAATCTCCTTGAGCATTTCACAACCACCATCACCATCCTGGTAGGTAGTATATTCTTATTGTTATACTCTTATTATTTGAGGATGGAATTTCTATCCATAGAGATTCTATGGTAGTTTGATTCATTTAAGATTTTTACTGCGTTGGACTCCATGCTGTCTTTCACAGCCAAGTGGAAGTGGTTCGCGATATGGTCATTAGCCTGGGGAGTCCAACCAAAACTAGCTTTCATTCAAGACATCTTGGAGTACCTGTTACACCTTCAGTCTTCTGGTCTTGCACTTAGTTCATTGAGAGTCCACTTGGCAGCGATTTTGATATTTCAACTGTCCATCCAGTGTTTTCAAACTCTGAAGCACTGAGGTTTTTGAAAGGAGTCACTTTCAAGAAAGTTAAAGAGCCAATTCCTTTGTGGGGACCTTAATAGTGTCTTAGTGGCTCTTTGAGGGCCTCTGTCAACTTCTTTTTTCTTGCTTCTCTGACAGAAAACTTCCTTCCTGAGGCAATAACATCTGCAAGGAGAGGGATAAGTTGCAGGCTTTAATGATGCAATGATACTTACATGCAATTTTCTAAAGACAAAGTAACCTTGCCACCAAACTCTAGGTTTTTCTCCAAAGTGGTTTCCCAGTTTCTCTTGAACCAAACTATCTGCTGCATTCAACCCTAGAGGGTAAATCTCTTCACAAGTTGGATGTCAGGTGATGTTTAGTTTTATTCTGGATAGGACCAAACCTTTCCATTCCTCATCTTGTTTGTTTGTTTCATATGCGGACCAAATGAAGGGACACGCAGTCTCTTCACCAACTGTCTCCAGATGGATAGCATCTGTATCATGACAGCATATAAAGTAGCCCTGGCTACACCTCCTCAAAGGGTGCAAGCTAATTCCATGAGAGCCCAGGTGATGCTGATGGCATTTCTAAGTGACATTCCTATATTGGACATTTGCAGGGCTGCCACTTGGTCCTTACAAACCACTGTGCCATTACTGCTGCATCCAGGTCAGATGCAAACTTTCGGAAGGCAATCTGCAGTCTTTGTTTAAATGGACTCCAAATCCCACCTCCTCTGAATAATGTCTGTGAGTCCTCTCAGTAGAATACACAGCTGCATCTACCTGAAGAAGAAAAAACGGTTGCCTACCTCTAACTGCTGTTCTTTGAGATGTGATGCAGATGTGTATGCCGGACCCACCTTCCATCCCCTTTGCAGTGAGGTCTGTAGTTCTGATTTGTGGTGGGAGGGGTTCAGTGTGGTGCTGCCCTTATATGGGCAGGGGAAGGGCTAGGGCTGCAAGGTGTGAGTGCCACCCCACGGGTACTGCTAGGTAAAGTTCTCTGGCTCCAGCGCACTGCATGCGTGTACACATAATACACTTCTACAATCACATCTCGAAGACCAATGGTTACAGCTAGGTAACCATTTTTCTGATCCAGCAAACACCTACCTGTATGCTTAACTTTGCCTGCTCGAGCAGCACTACTGAAGTCAATGGGACTACTTAACGCATAAGTGTTTGTAGGATCTCGGACTGATAGGTGAGATTTAAAGAAAGTTATACTAACTTTTTTTCATTTGCTATTTGTGAGGTTGTTAATTTTAAGGGCCAAATTCTGTCCAGACTTAGACCAGTGCAATTTCATTGCTTTCAAGGTGGCTTCATGGACATAAATGAGGGCAGAATATAATCCAGAATTTCCCCATTTTTTTTTTCCAAATAGACTGTGCTACTACTATCTTCCAGCATCACCAGGTAAAGCACTGTCCTCTTCCCCCTGGTTCCTGGTAGCTGCTTCAGTCTGGCTTTTCCAGATTGATTTAACTTCATAAATGGACAACAATAATCAGGACAACAACAACAAGGGTGAAGAAAATGAATAAAAATATAATTTTTAAAAGTTATTTTAGATTAACTTGTGCAGACATTGAATCTGGAAAAAGAAGAATCAGCAGGGGGGCCTGCCTGAAATATGTACATGCTGACTCTGAATAGGCTCAGCCAACCAGCAGCTCCTAAATCTTAATAAATGTTGAATTCTTTATTGCTTTTCTTGGCAGATCATAAGAGTATACAGCAGCCTGGGATGTCACTCAGTAATATAGACGCACACCTTATTAGTGTTTAGGTATCGGCAGTCCACTCAGGGGTTTTTCAGAAGAGAAAGCAGAGACCTTGGAACTACATAAACCCCAGAAAACTTCAAGTCAAACTTAGAGGGTTTCCAAGGAGCTGTATACTATACCATTATCACCTGTGCTTCCAGTATTTTCCCCTGTTCCAAATCCCTTTATAAAAAACCAACCACCTCTAATACACTCTCCCACACACACTCACATCCTGCTAACCAAGTCAGTTTTAGCAACAAGCTGTACTTCATCACAAGTTTAATACATTGGAGTACAATAAAAGGTGGCTTGGGTGACCAGGTTCAGCTGTACAGACAGTGATACTAGCTGGCACTTTTCAAGTTATTAAATCCCTATCAGTTCCCTCCAGCAACAATAAATTCCCAATACTTCAAACCTCTCCTTGATGACACAATCCTCCTAATCACAAAATCCATCTATGGGCTCTTGCCCTGTCAGCAATAATTGTACTTCCTGGTGTGCCTGGCTGGTTATTACAATGGTTGCCAACAGGCATCACATTAGTTAAGGTTGCAAATCAGCTTCCATTATCACCTTCTGTTTCAAACTGCCAACTTTCTGAAAAGTTCACCAACCGGGCTGAAATTTCCTACACTTTATCTCTATTCAGAAGTTAATATTTTTGGAAAGGCTCAGTGAAATCTCTTCAGCTATATGTTCATTGTGAAAGGATGTAAACTGAATTTATTTCATAGCAAATGAATTGTTCTTTTTATTTTTAAATGGCATGGGAGTAGGAATCATACAAAATGACTAACCCTTGTCTATAATGAGTAGCATTTGCTTTGGGCAGTTTGAAAAAATTTGGCTAGTTGTAGTACTAGTTGTATAACTAAGAAGGGCTAGATTGTTCCTCTTAGTCACAGCACCTGTGTTGGGTGTAGTGCAGAGCTGTACTGCCGTATTGGGAAGCATCATAGTCCAGAGAGATAGAACGCCCTCCACATCTCCCTGGAGCAGTGGGAGGGGGGAGGGTAATCTATGACATCGCTTTAAAAGATGCAACACACTCATCAAAGTGCATGGAGGTGTAGCCATGGCTCTGCCTTCTCCCTGCTCCCTTTCTTGTGCGTAGTCGGTCTTGTGCTGACTTGAGTGCTGGCGCCGCAATTCTGGATCACAAGTATATGAGCCACACAAGAAGGGTGGGATACCCCTTGCTCCCTCCCTTTCTCCTGCCCCATCTTAACTGCACAGCTGGTTACAGGGGGCTATAATCTAGCCCTAATTTATTTACTGTTGTCTTAAATTCCCCCCCTCACCTCTCCCCAAACACACTTGAAATTCTCCACTAACTTTAGATAAATTTTGCTGGTCTGGGAAACTTAACAAGGAAGGCACAGATTGTGTGCTAGGTAGATTTTCCAGAATTGTCCCAGTTAATAAAAGTCCTTTAATCTTCAGAATAACATAGGACTGTTTCTTGGATCCTTCCACGGCTCCTGTCCACAAGTGGAAAGAGCCCATTTTCAGTGTCTCGCTCTTTCCAACAATGATCTGTATTCAGCTTCATTTCACCATTCCTTGGACTTGTTCTTGCTGAGAAACCTGAGCTAAATTATGCAGCCTTTTTTTCTTTCAGGGAGAATGATACATTCCTCAGCTGCTGCTTCCAGCTAATGGTCACACGGAGCTCTAAACCACTGCTAGAAATTAGGTTTTGTATAAACGAATATTCCATGCAAAAAGCTACATTAACCCTTTGTGTTGGGATTCACTACATTAACAAAAAGTTAAAATACTCTGCATGCCACTGAAGTCAATTTACAGCAGCTGAGGATCTGCCCTGTCCTTGCTAAGCAACCTAGAGAAGCTTCTGTGCAGACCCCCACCAGCTGCAGCTCATCTCTTGTATAATTTCATAGCTGGAAACAGAACCCTGATATTCTGAGCCTCAGTTGTGTAGTTTAGCTTCCTCACTCCTCTGTATAAATATCAACGTTTGCCCTGGTTGTGATATGAATATGATGAAACCCAGACTTTTTCAATTCTGGCAAATCAATCATTTAAGCTCTTGGTTGTATCTATCACCAAACCACCACATATGTGGCAGCTGATGTTGCATGATATGTTTTCCGAATTGTGTCTAATTTTTGTAGTAGAATATGTCTATACTGTGGTTGAACAGCCTCTTAGTAGCATACTACAAACTTTCAAGCATTATTTCTTTCCAGGTCCCAGGCAACATGATGGGAGAATTTCACTTAAATGTAGCATTGCTCTGCCAAGTCTTTCCCTCTAGGGTGAAGCGCTGGCATTTTGGCAAACAAAGGTCAGATTAATAATGAGAGGGCAACTGTGTATGAATCTGTCTCCATTTATCAAGACTCAGAGGAGAAGTGCTCATGGATTTTTTTTTAATTGAAAACAGGATGCAAAAATTTTCAAAGAAGTTGAGAAACTGAAGTAATTTTTTTTATTTTAAGTTTTTATTGGATTTTATATAAGCAAGCCAATGAAGCGCATATGTAGCTCTTCCAAAAAATGAACTGAAGGGGGAAAGAAAGGAAGATGCAAAGACGAAAGGTCGGCGAGAGGATTTAGTGACAGAAGAGCACATAAGGTTGAAGTGTGATGCTGGGGTTTACAATATAATGAATCATTACCATCCATAGTGAGGAATAAAGAAAATCTGCTTTCAAATAGAATCAGTTAAATATTTAGGATGCACTCCTTTCCAAGGAAGCCAAATCACAAAATTCACACATCCAGTACACTATGGGTAGGGATATTGAAGTCTTCCATCTCTGTAGGCTCCAGGGAGGCATGGAGAAGCCAGTGTTCTTGATAGTCCTTGAGATCTAGAGGGTTGCCCACCATATCAATAACTGTGGAGTGAATGAGACACTTGGAAAATGAGGGAAATCCTAGAAAACATTTCCCAAAATCCTTTAGGTATGCAGTATTTCCACAGCACATTCATCAGTGTGTCTCCTGGAATCTGACAGTAACAGCTGGCACTGGTGTCTTTAATGGTCTTAAACTTTCTTGTTGGAGGCCAAAGGAGATGGTATTTTCTGTTGTATAAAGTCCAGGGGGGGATCTTTTAATAGTAAAACCAAACAGTTCATAGAGTGTATGAGACTGTAAACTTTAGGTCTCTGCCCCATATTGTTTTGAAAGGCTGGTCTACGAGGAACTCAGAAAGCTGCTTAAACAATTTAAAGTTGAGTTCTTGGGCACCCAACAGCATTACTGTAAAGTGTATTTAATGCATGCGACTAATGCTATATAAATCAATAAATTATATAATGTGATTAGGTAAGATCTCTTTAAAGAGAACAAGAACTCTTTCATCAGACAAAAAGTCTGTTTTAAAGACAAAATTATTCCATTTACAGGCTGGGAGAAGAAGAGCTCAACCCAACTGTAAACACTTTCCAGCTGCTCTTCCTCTTCCTAGTTAATTATGCATTACCTTATTTAAACAAACAGGCAGAATCTTTTCAGAAGCCTCATATTAGCATTTAAAACAAACCACCAACTATTCATATTTGAACGGCATTTCAACAAGTTTGTCTTGTGTGACCAGAAAGCCTACCCCTCAGCTGAGCTATTCCTACATTACAGTGTAGCTTTCTTCTAAGCTGCTCACAGGAACCAAGATTTCCATGTGTTTTGAATGCATCTTTATAGTAGACTCCAACTGAATGCAAAACATGTCCCTGGCTTGTAACCATTCCTGGTCACAAGGACTCCTTCTTGGGGTAGGTCTTATCACATTCTGGTGACATCTTAAGCAAGACATGGATATTCATGAGTCCCTTTTTCCTCTCTAAAATCACCAGAATCTGTCCTTTACTCACTATCTTCACTGCTAAAGCTCTTGGTCATCTCTCACCTTTTCCTCTCCATCTTCCAGTGTATCCGAAACACTGAAACTAACATCATTTTCTTCATTCTTTGCTCTTAAACCTCTTACTGGATTCGTATTTACTGCATGCAATTCAAGCTCCTCAACATTACCTCCAAGGCGCTAAATAGTATTCCCCCTCCCTCATCTGAGCTTTCTCCCTCTCTCAGTCCCTTAATTCCTCCCAGTCCTTTTACACCATCTCTTTCTTCCAGTCTTGGTGTTGTACCTTCATGCTGCCCCTTATGTTTGAAACATTCTCCCTTTCCTTGTTTGCAAATGACCCCTCTCCTTCAAGTCCCTCACTCTACAGTCATGACTGACATAGCAAAAATGAGTGACTTGAATCTAATGGTCACTGGAGTTAAATACTAACATGAGAAATGGCGATTCTAACGGTACTGGAGGCTTTGTTTTATGCTCATTCATAAAATACCAAGCAGCTGCACTGTAACTGTTGTGTCTTCAGGTGCCACCCATCTTATACTGTGTTTTGTGTACAATAATAGCAATAACAGTGAGCGGGCTAATGGATGAGTACAAAGGACACACTGGTGAAAGAAAGGTAGGATACCCTGTCATTTCAAGGAAGCTTCTACAGGAAGGAGTGCTGCTATTCAGAAGATTCATCTATGAAGTTTAGTTTTGTGGCCAATACAAAACAATGGTAATATATGAATGTGCTATTCGTTCACATATTTATTCAGAAATCTTGAATACACATTTTCCTATTCACTGCCCAGAACCTTTCTGGGTTCAGGTTAGCAGAGGGTTGGTTTATATATAGAACCAGATTTTTTTTATACCCTTGCTCAGGAGGAATAGTCCCTTACATCACTAGAAATCAGTGGGGGTCACTTGTGAAGTTAAGGTACCACATATCAAGGACGAGTGTATGGGAAACTCGCCCATAGCTATTTATGTGCATGCTTTCAAACGTACTGTAGATTTTAGCTTGACTGTACTAATTATTTGTGGCATGGCTACATGCATGTGGATGTACCTTCAGTAACTGGAGTTAAAGTTGAAAGTAAGCATCTGTAAAGTCAGCATAGTAGGACTAACTGCATGTGAATTTCTGTGGTCAGCAGTTAAGACACGATCCCACCCTGAAATATCTTGGTGTGACTTTACATCACATACCACCATCACCTGAAAAATACCCATGACAGAATAAAGATGCATGTAAATCTCATTCAGAAACTCAAAGGAATGACTTGGGGAGCTGCTGTAAAAACTCTACAGACCTCTCCACTGGCCCTTGTATACTCCAGGAGTGGTGGAAGCCCCTAAAAGTGGGGGGGGGGCCCCCACCGGGGACTGAACAGTGGCCCTGCCCCTCTGCACTGCCCCTTCTCCCCGAGGTCCTGCCCTCAGACCTCCCATTCCCCCCGAAGCCCTGCTCCCACACCACATCTTTCCCCAAAGCCCCACTCCCCCCTCTCCACTCCCTCCCCGTTGTCACTCGCCCTTACGGCGAGTAAAAAGTGATGGGGCCATGGCCCCCTAGTCTCCCCCTATTCCAGTGGCCCCAGTATACTCTATTACAGAATACACCTCAGAATACTACAGGATCACCTGTCTGGACACATAGCTCCCATACAACACTTGTCATTTCTCAACTTAATAACAGTGTGCAGATCATTACAAACACAGTAAAATCAACCCCACAACCATACTGGTGCACAGCCACCCAAACTCTTCAAAACATGCAAATCCCTTGGGAGTTCCATTGTATTCAAGGGAACAAGGATCTTCCAATACATGAAGACCTAAATAACATACCAAGACTCGGACTCAAATCCCGGAAACCTTTCTGGCTTGCAGCACAAGTACTCAGACTTGGGATATCCCCCATAATATCAATGACAAGCAAGGTGGAAGGATGCCAAAGTCCTGAATAAATAGCTCCTTAAAGACCCCGCTGAAGACCACAATGACTTTTCACTCTCATGGAAAATATGGTCCATTTTGAACCACATCCGCACCTTACATGGTAGATGCCCCTACTTCATAAATGGGGATTGAGACACAATCCTATGTGTAACTTCAGTAATGGACTTCTCATCAATCAATGTCCCAAATGATCATATCCTGGAGGAATCTCTGCCATCCACTCCGCATCACCTGTAGCAGTCAAATGGATCACCAACCTAGACCTGTACATCTAACACTGCTGTTTTTAAGACACATGAAACAAGAAGTGCGGGGAACTTATAATCAACATGCTAAGCTAATGGGCCAGACTGTCAGGCCCCTGCATAATAAACTTTGCAGCAAATGCACACAGAAGGCTAGATATGTGTCACTACATTAAGCCTCGTTCTTCACCTCACATTTCTTGCCTTTCCTCCGTGATTTAGCAAAATGCTTAAGCACATGCTAACTTGAAGCCAGAGCATAGTCCTATTGAAGTCAATGGGACTACTCCTGTGCTTAAAGTTAGGCATGTGCTTACGGGCTTTGTAGAATCAGAGCCTTAATGACTATTTCTGGCTATATTTACAAATTGCAATAATGCCTTAACCAACATTTGATCTGGTCAGAAATGAAAAGGGGAACATTGATGGGTGATATTAACCAACTTAACGGAACAATTCCTTGATGTTTTTAACAGCATGCAACCATCAAGATTCAGTAATGATCTCTAGAAAAGAGAGGATCAGAGTTTCAGAGTAGTGAGGATCCCGTAACAGATACAAAACACTACTCTTAAGAAAACTTCCACACTGTCCTGGGTGAATCAAAACTGTGCCAGAGCTGAAATTGTTGTAAGAAACTCTGGCAGCAGTCTTAACTGGGAAAGACCCCGGGAACAGAATCGCTCAGGATCAGGCCAATGTAATTTACTGGATTATTAATAGAAGTCCTGATGGGATTGTGATCAAGACCTAAATGTGTACTTTAAACTACAAAATTGTAATATAAATAGTTAATGAGAGGATGACGACTTTTCCAGTTTCTGGCTTTCTAGTGTTCTAAAGGGTTGGTATCACTGTATTTTGATCTATGAATACCCCACACCCACCCCAGATTTGGTCCTGGAGGCCCTCCTTCAGTTTTGGCTCTCCTACTGAGTTGTTCCCCCTCTGCAGATGGACCCTTTGGGAAAGTAGATAGGATCTTCGCATGACTTTGGATTTACCCGACATGACATCCCAGCTATTGGGACACAATGTGTCATCTAAACTGCTCTGGTTAGCTGTTTGCCGTCTCTGATAACAGGCAGTTTCCCAGTCCCTAACCCAAACCATAAGGTAATGATAAGGGTACAGAAATTAAAATTTAAATCTAAAAGGAAATATAAATTAAAATTTTGTAAAACTATTGAGCAGGGCATGTTATATGTTTATAGCCAATCCTATTGTGTTTTATAGCTAAACTTAATTCCATACTGCACATGCAAAACAGTGATATTTTAACTAAACAATAACTCTTAGTGGCAATTTTTTTCCCTAAATAGGCAAGAGATCCTCTCTCATTGAGAACCAGCAGATATTTCCATCTTTTAAAGTTCATAGTTTAGGCTATCTATGTACAAATGGGGAGGGGCGCACCTTCAGCTGCTTTTAAAGCCATATTAATCTCACACCTGGATAACTTTAAAACACCCACATGAATTTCATTCATTCATTTAAAAAAATTATCCTTCCAGATTTCCAGCATTCAAATATAGAAAGTTTCAAATCAAAAGGAGAATGTTTTGAGATAGATATAAGTATATATGAAGCCAAGGGAGGAGACAGAAAGAAATCTACATGTAGCCTTAACAAAAGCAAATGCTACCGTGGAGACTTGTTCTTTCAACAGCAGACCAACTGCTGAACCCAGATGTGCTATCAACATTCCACTACAGAAGTCCTCGGAGGAGGGACAAGAAAATGCAGTTCATATAACAAGCTCTCGTTAGAGAGAAATGAAAGACAAATGATAGAAAAAAGTGTAGGGCAAAATATCCATTGACTTCTGTGAAGTTATGCTGTAGCATTATATAATTAAGCTTCTAGATTAAATATATTGGAATGAGGAGAAGCAGGGTTGAACAGAAAAGCATATGTCTGAGAAAGGGGATGGAGGGAGTGGTCATCAGGTCCCCTGCAGTGAGAACAGCATCAGTATACTGTATATGCTTAATTGTCATGGTATTAAGGGCCTTCTAGTCTAAAAAAAATCCAAAATCTTCTCTCTTTTTGATTACTACAAGTTGCCTATATCACAACCCCTGGGATGTAACCATAACCTTTCAATCCCAGTGAACTGCAAACAAGAGAGATTTTGTTTATATGGTAGAAAAATGTTCTGCCAAAGGGGAACTCATATTACCCCTAAGAATAGTGCTTTTATATATATATGCTGCTTCTGCTGCCCATGTGTTTTTCTGATGTATAAAAAAATAAAGAAAAGGACACTTTAATCCCATATTTTTAAAATCAGTGTAAATAAAGCTAAATAAAGGCTCAAATTAAAATGTATCTATGACAAATTTTTAAAAAAGAAGAAAAACAGGATCTAATTAAGTGTAGCAAAAAAGCTATTCCCATACCACATAATAGGGATCCCTTTTTACAATAAATACTGTTATTAAACTTGCTCTTTATGGAAGGTTTTCTGAAGTTCAGAGTTTCTCCGAAGTAATTTGCAAGGTTGAAATCAGACTATTTTAGTTGGACTCAGTGTCTGGTGCTGGTTTGAACAGAAAAATACACTGTTAAAAGATATCTGTTTGTAAGCTGCAGTGTTTTATAACTGTGGTTGCTGGCTATTCATTTTTGTATATGTGTTGACAGATTATTTTTGCAGAGATAATTTGCACTGCAGCTGTGTCATAACGGCAATATCATAGAACTATTTCTTTTTGATCATGCTGATAATTCTCTTAACTCACCACTTTTCACTGGCTTTTTCCTCTGTTCAAACATTATTTGAAACGTTTCTATTATTTTCTACCTAAAAGCCTGGGTAAAACAATTGGATTTCAGCAGTTAGCTTGCATTTGCCTTGAAAAAAATTAGAAAAATTCCCCAGCATTGCTCTAGCAGCTGTAGCTGTGCTGTGGTGTATTCGAAATGGTATTTAAAATGACAAGTGATCATGTTAAGTGTGAAGGATTTTCTGGTTCTGCTTGCAAGTGGCAGGGAGCTCTGAGGAATTTGTGTGATCTGAGTCATCTGAGCCAGCCTAGAGAAAGGTAGGGTGCACTGGACCTTTCTGTTTTTATGAAGCAGCCTGCTTTCTCTCTCTCTGCTTTGGGATTCTTATGTGTTATCATTGTGAATTCTAAGAAATAAAGTATTGTTACATTGCAATCTTCCAGCAAGAGTATTTCTCTAACTTCTCTGTATGTAGGCCATGAACATAACAGTTGTGCTATGGTAGACCTGTCAGCAGCGTTTTTACCACAGAATCAGCTAACACTGCTTAGAGCAGGTCTAAGTGACCTATAATAAAAACACCAGCAGATCTAGGCTAGAAGTCACTCCATTGGTAGCACTTGTGGGGCTGCACCCGAGTGACTGTGGAAGGTTTTCAGAAAATCAGCAGAGTAGACAAGGCTTCATAGTGCAGGTGTATTATACAGCTATGGATGCATGACTATACAGTTTCTCACACACACACACACACACACACACCAGCTATTCAGTTACCTGCACTCTGGTTGTGATTTGCATCAGCTTTCTATAGTTATTCTCAGTAATTGTACAGAGTATATGACTCCCAGTATTTTGACTGGCCAATAAAAGTATTTGCATAACTGTTCAGTTGCTTCTTAATAACTATATAGTGAACGCACAAGTGCCTGTATTCACTCTGGTTATTGTAATTTCTCTGCTCCGATTGGGTCCTCGACTCAGAATTGTGACACTGCTTGACACAGTTGCCACCTCAGTTTCCCACTCTATTCAGCTGAATTTCAATACTAAAAATGTCAGTAAAATATAAATAATGTGAGGGTACCTCCTGTTGATTCAAAAACTAACTATATTAAGTGGGATTAAAAGTATTCGCCATCAGCCTTGGCATTTTCTTCCAATATATACTGTAATAGTAGCCAAATGGCAGGAATATAACCTTTTGTAACCCTTGTCATATGAGTGACCAGGAAATAAAAATCAGTCTTTTACAAATCACGCTTTATTACAAGTATCTCATCCTCCAGCCTCCAAGTTTATTCAGCCCTGGATCTGGTTATTGCTTTGCACAGAGGAAGCATCCTCAAGTTATGATTATAATATATTCTGTAAAATCCATATTTACTAGAGATAGAATCCAAATTCTACCCTCAGTTACACTGGTGTAGTTCCATTGATTTCAACCCCATTGAGCATGGATGCCAACAGAACAAAGCCCAAGCCATATAGAAAGGAATTTAAACACACAAGGCCAGATCTTCAGCTGGTGTAGATCAGCAGAATGCCATTGAAGTCAATGGAGCTACCCCAATTTACACAAGCTGAGGATTGGACACAGTTAATTTGGGATACATAAAAATAAAATAAGAGCTTTACTAAAAGTACTGGAAATGCTAGTCTTTATTTACTTTTGATAACACTAAAAAATAACGATCTGATTAATAACTGCTGAATTACAATGGAAATTCTGTTGAAGTGGTCTTGACACCCACATTAACCCCGCATGAATTCTGCATGCTTAAGGTTTTCACAGTAAGGGCCACATTTTCAAAAACAGCCTTTCCTGTGCTGGGTTTCGTGTGCAATCATTTGCACGTGTAAACTCAGTAGTTAGACATATAGCTACTCTGTTAGCTTGCACCATTCTCAGCTACATTCTAAGTACCCACAACTCTGCTTGCAGTGGTGGGAGCTACAGGAGCTCAGAAGGTGTGAAATTCCCCCTGGAGTAGGCCAGCACTAGGACTATGCACCAAGTCTAATTTTTAATCCCTATTGTTAGTTATTACAGCTTTTCATTTATAACAGATGTTTGTAACAGATGTTTGCAATCAGTATTCTGTTTATGGTAATTTAGTCTGCCTGAATACTTCAGGTTAAATGAGTCAGTAGAGAAGGACACAGATTGCAATCTGGCTTTGTTTAATATGTGCATTTAAATAAGATGCTTATGCTTCTGTTTTGTGTTTTTGTCTAACAGTTTGTATTCATACTTCAGTTTCTAAATCTCTCTGGCTGCACTTTTGTTCTGAGACAGCCAGGGTTGGGGCGGTGGGCATTGTTTTGTTATTTTGTGCGTCCATAGTAAGCTGAGTGCGTTAGGGTTTCATGTCCTCACATACCCTTGCAAGCTTTCTGTTCCCAAGCTGCATATCTGTGACATATGATGAGAGAAAACATTGCAGTAGGATCATCAATTCCAATACTATAAAGATGCTCTGTCTTGTGATACTTCAGTGAGATGAGAGGCAGAGATTTTTAACGTAAGAGCAGAATTATTTCAAAGCCCATTCAGTTTGGGTTTGTTAATTTAAAAACAAAAACAAATAAAACACTGGATCTAAGTGAACAGAGCTCTTCACAGAGAATTTCCCTTGTGCTAAGTTAACTTTGCGCTTCAGGGAAAAAAATAAAACTATTATTGAACTATGTATATAGGTGTCTATCAATATAACAAGGAGTCTGGTGGCACCTTAAAGACTAACAGATTTATTTGAGCATAAGCTTTCATGGGTAAAAACCTCACTTCTTCAGATGCATGGAGTGAAAGTTACAGATGCAGACATAAATATACTGACACATGAAGAGAAGGGAGTTACCTCACAAGTGGAGAACCAGTGCTGACAGGGCCAATACGACCAGGGTGGACGTAGTCCACTCCCAACAATAGATGAGGAGGTGTCAATTCCAGGAGAGTCAAAGCTGCTTCTGTAATGAGCCAGCCACTCCCAGTCCCTATTCAAGCCCAAATTAATGGTGTTAAATTTGCAAATGAGTTTTAGTTCTGCTCTCTCTTTGAAGTCTGTTTCTGAAGTTTTTTTGTTCAAGTATAGCTACTTTCAAATCCGTTATAGAATGTCCAGGGAGATTGAAGTGTTCTCCCACTGGCTCGTGTGTGTTACCATTCCTGATGTCCCATTTGTGTCCATTTATTCTTTTAAGTAGGGACTGTCCGGTTTGGCCAATGTACATGGCAGAGGGGCATTGCTGGCACATGATGGCATATATAACATTAGTAGACATGCAGGTGAATGAGCCTCTGATGGTGTGGCTGATGCGGTTGGGTCCGCTGATGGTGTTGCTAGAGTAGATATGGGGACAGAGTAGGCAACGACGTTTGCTACAGGGATTGGTTCCTGGGTTAGTGTTTCTGTGGCGTGGTGTGTAGTTGCTGGTGAGTATTTGCTTCAGGTTGGGGGGCTGTCTGTAAGTGAGGACTGGCCTGTCTCCCGAGGTCTGTGAGAATGAGGGATCATGGGCACTATCAGGACAGGATCATCTTCCTAACAGCCCAGTACTACCTTATTTCAGTGTGGCTGGTTTGGGATGTGAAGATGTGACCATACACTTCCTAGTTTAAGGCTGCCTCTGCTATTTAGCCAAAGGCCTTAGCCTAAGAACAAGGCCTCAGACTATCCTAGTGAGAGAAGGCCCATATACAGGCAGACTGTGATTTTGATTCTTTGTTTTATACCATTATAATTAGCTAAGTGATAAAAATACACTTAAGTTCTTAAAGTATAGGCCTTTACAGGCAGGCCTGAATATCTATATTCTAACACCCTCCCTTGTGTTAAAATTTAATACAGTTAACTATTCTATTTAAGATCTATCAGACCGCGAGAATACAGCTCATTCTCCCATACCTATGTTGGCTCTGCAGTACTAACATGATTAAAAAGCAGTTTACATTATGTTTTTTCTGACTGCAGTCAGCAGACTCTGAACACAAAGACAACTGGGTAGTGATGACATTCATTGGAGCAATTTCTTCCAATCTTTACATGCTGTTCTGATGAAGTGAGCTGTAGCTCACGAAAGCTTATGCTCAAATAAATTGGTTAGTCTAAGGTGCCACAAGTACTCCTTTTCTTTTTGCGAATACAGACTAACACGGCTGTTACTCTGAAACATGCCAGATAATGATACCAAACGTACTTGGTTCCAATGTCAATAATTGAGTGACTGCCAGTGCAAGTGCCCACGTGTCCAGGGATGGTATCACTCAACAGTAGAGTGTGAATTATAGAGAGGAAATGTCAGTACATTTGAGATAAAAGAAAACATATATATACACACCCAAAAGAGCTTGCGCTGAAGGGATGTGTTGAGTGACCATAATGCTGAAAGGCAAGAGATCTATTCTACATATTTTCTTTTCTTTTTTTTTCAGCTGTTGGCCAAACACCCCATGCAGACAGCGTGTCTGCTGAAAGAGCAAGGATTTTACTGTGGGAGCTTCCACACACAGAAAAAGTATCAATGTTAGCTACTGGATTTTGCAACGCTTTATACTCTTCGAATGTGGCACGTTGGATTTAAATGTTGTTGACCATTACCTGTACCAGGATTTGGGATTATGCCCAGTCCTGACATTTTGCTATGATTCTATGATCAGTTAAGTAATGAAACCGAGGTTCTGTCTGCCCACCTCTGCTGGTAACTTCTGGCTGGACAGCACTGGATCCCGTAACACTTTTGAGAAGAGTAAGGCAGGGGCCTCAAAGGATGAAATCTTATTTGGCATAGGACTTAGCAGCAGTCTTAAACCCAAACATTATCCCCTCATTCTGTCCTCCTCTCTCTGCCATCTTTCTTGGCTCCCTCACACTCTGCCTCCTTCTTCCATCTATTCTTTTCTCCTTCTGTCCCTTCCTGATTTACCCCAAGCCACTCCTTTCTGGTGCTCCCAATTCCAACTGGCCCTTTCTCCCCACCAGGCATATACACATTCACTGCACTTCAATCTCTTACAGAGAAGCCTAAATTTGGCCTCCAGGACCTCTCTCCTATCCTTCCCTAGGTCAGTGGTACCTACATGTACCATGACCACTGACTGCTCCCCAGCACTTACTCAAGTCTATCTAGACGTCTCGAGAGATCCACAACCTTTGCGCCAGGCAGGCAAGTCACCATGCAGTTCTCCCTGTCATTGCAAACCCAGCTAGGTTTCTAATGATTGAATTGCCCATTACTAGTACCTGTCTCTTCCTGATAACTGGGGTTCCCTCCCCCGGAGAGGTATCCTCAGTGTAAGAGGATACCACACCATCATCTGGAAGGAGGGTCCCAACTATGAGATCATTTTCCTCTGCTACAGTTGAATGTTCTTCTTCCCTGAGACTTTCATCCTCCTCAACAGCACAGAAGCTGTGAGACCAGGGTGGGACCATTCTACTGTGTCCCAGAAAGTCTTATCTGTGTGTCTCCCTAAGCTCCTCCAGTTCAGCTACTCTGGTATCCAAAGCCCCTACAGGGTTTCTGAGGGCCAGGAGCTCCTTGCATCGAATGCACACATATGCCACCTGCCCATAGGGCAGGTAATCAGACATGCTGCATTGGGGGCAATAAACTGGATAGCCCCCACTCTGTTGCTGGGCTTCTGCCGGCATTCTCTTTTTACTCCTGCAGCTGGTTTCTTTGTTGATGTTTTGTTTTTATCATGGGGTGGTTTTGGCTTTAAGTTTAAAGAATGTTAAGTGTATCTAGCCCCCCCGACCCCCCGCACACATAAACGCACACACAAACACACACACACTCTAAACTCCCTTGCAAAACTCCCGTTAGCTGCTCCTGTTCCCTAGCTCCTCTGGTCACTTAGGAGCAGACTTTTTAAAGCCCTGGCCTTCCTGAGGAGCCCAACCCCCAGTTAACACATGCATATGCATTTGTTTTTGAGTGTATCACAGCTTATCATGTTTCCCTACCCAGCCATGGGATCGCTGGGGGTTTACTTGTTGCTTCTGAAACTTTGGGATACCTATTATGTTAATGACACTACACGGTATTCTGTTCTAAATATTGTGACACAGCCACTGTTACTTGTGTTTCCTAAAGAAAAAAAAACCACTGTTCTGCATAGCCTTACCTTACACATGTTCCTAGCCACTCCTGCTCTCATTTGCAAAGTCCCATGTCATTCGTTGAACTCCAATGCCCTTGAATGAGCAAGGTCAGAAAAGAGATCTATAGGGTCTGAAAGCTACAGTGAGGAATGTTTTAAACTAGAATACATATTTTGATCCCTATGAAAAATTCTTTAACAATAGAGAAATAAAAGGTTAATACTTGAGGGGGAAAGGGAACCCTGGACAAGAGACAGCTGTAGCACAATAAATGTTTACTGTGACGGGGGGGGGGGGGGTGTTGTGTTTTGGGGGTTGCTTTTTTTGTTTTGTTTTTTTGCCCACTATCAGGCACTTTTTCCTCTGGAAAATGAAGGAAAAACAAGAGTTAGATATAGCTCTGTACATTCCAGCTGTGATGGCAATCAATCCCCTCTTGGCCAAAGGGCTGCTTCACTTAGCGTTATGTTATTTCCAAGAGCAAGTATTCACTGTCTCTAAGCTGTGCTGACCTATCAATAAGTGCTGGCATCAATAGGACATTTCTCTTTTGGAGGCAAGGATGCAATATGCATCCTAATTTAGAGCCAGATCCTGCAAGCGTTACTCACACTGAGTAGCACTTGCTCACACAAGCGGTGAGATGACCCACATCATTAATGCTACTCAATGTGAGTAAGCAAAAGGGCCAGAGTCTGTAATCCTAATAACCACTTCATTTATTAAAACTAATATTTGAGATCTAATGTGTGTTTTTCATATCATTGGAATACATTTCAAAGCCCCTAATGCATTATTAAAACCTTATTCTGTAATACAATATTCACTGGTAGCAGCTTAAATCTACTTGTATGTTTAGCCTAGCAAACTTTTTACAGCACATTTGGTTAAATGCTTCTTGGGGGAATATGCTCTCTATCTTGGTTGTATTTAAAGTGACACTGTCATGTTAAAAAGAAACATTTTTAAAAACCGAATCCCCTTGGCTATGTTATTAATATACTTTTGATTTTGAAATCTGGATTTAAAAAAAATAAGTTACCTGTTGGTTCTTATTAACTAGCACAATGCTGCAACATTTGTGTTACAAGGGAATGTTTGTTTGCGATGTATTTGTCGGTGGTCTTTTAAAGAGAGCTTCCCCTGGTATTTTAAAAAATATTTCATGGATGCCTTTAGTTCTACAAAAGCTTACCACCAGACCCCTGGTATTGGTCAACATTGACCTTACGTCAGATTTTACAGCCCTCACTTGAGTACAGCTCTCATTGTTTATAATGGGACTTTTGTCTAAAAAAAATCTGTAGCACCGCTAGCCCAATAATGGCCATTTAAGAAATTGCATTCAGTATGATCTTTTTAACAGGTTTATACTTTTGCATTAAAAAAAAATTCTTTAGCAGTTTTGATCTTTTAACACTGTGGTTTCCTGGAATACATTTTGTTATTGACCAGTGAACTTCTATCTTATCCACAATATTCCTATTTCTGGTCAAAGTGGTGCAGTGCAAATGTTCTTAAACTTTTATTAAAAATGGTTTCATTTATAAAGATCAGAAAGAAATGAGTATTTACAAAATATAACAAGTCTTCCTGGCAGGAGGCACCTGCAAGAAATCAAGAGTGGGTCACACAGATTCTGCAGGAGTATTCTGTGACATAAACAGCAAATTTGAACATGAAGTATTACTCCTGGGAAGAAATTTGACAAAACTGTAGCTGGGGTCACATCATTACAATGAGATCAACTGTTAATAAAGGCTAATGCCTTTAGAAATCCAAATCCATGGGGAAAATGTAAGATTGCTGAGCCTGCCACTGGCTACTGAAAAAGAGGAAAATTGGGCCCTACAGATGTTAAATGTAGATGAATCCATTTATATTAAACAGTCCTATTGCCTGCTCAGAAAAGCCTTGGGACCCATCCTATAGACTTTACTCACTCAAAACTCTCATTGATGTCAGGACTGGGAGCTCTTTGAGTAACGAAGAATTTTCAAGTAATTAATATACAAGTCAAGAATGAATGAATAGAATGAAATATTTATTTTATTTATGAAAATAAAAAAACGAACAAGAACATTCTTTCCAGGACACTGAGCAAAAAAGTGTTTTGTTGTTGTTTTTAGGAGGATGCTACAGTAATTGCCAAAGTCAGGAGAATAGAAGCAGTGATTCTCTTTCACATAAAATACTCTAGCAAGGGACATCAGCTCTAGGATGAGTAGATAGCCACAAAAATTACTGGTGAAAGCACAAAGCATGTCAAATGAATTAGTGACAGGCAGACTTGGAGATACAAAATCTAAAGGATTCGTGTATACCTTGTGTCAAGATTCCTTCCCCACTCTGAACTCTAGGGTACAGATGTGGGGACCCACATGAAAGACCCCCTAAGCTTATTCTTACCAGCTTAGGTTAAAAACTTACAAGGTACAAACTTTGCCTTATCTTTGAACAGTATGCTGCCACCACCAAGTGTTTTAAACAAAGAACAGGGAAAGAAACCACTTGGAGACATCTTCCCCCAAAATATCCTCCCAAGCCCTACACACACCCTTTCCTGGGGAGGATTGAGAATAATATCCTAACCAATTTGTTACAAAATCATCAAAGATCCAAACCCCTGGATCTTGGAACAATGGAAAAATCAGTCAGGTTCTTAAAAGAAGGATTTTATTAAAAAAAGGTAAAAAATCATCTCTGTAAAATCAGGATGGAAAATACTTTACAGGGTATTCAGATTCAAAAGATAGAGGATCCCCTGCTGGACAAAACCTTAAAGTTACAGAAAACAGGAATAAACCCCCCCTCTTAACACAGGGAAAATTCACATAAAACAAAAGATAAACTAATCCGCCTTGCCTGGCTTACCTATACTGGTTGCAATATTGGAAACTTGGATTAAGATGGGTTGGAGAAGATGAATTTCTGTCTGGCCTCTCTCAGTCCCAAGAGAGAACAAACACGTAAACAAAGAGCACAAACAAAAGCCTTCCCCTCCCCCCCCTCAAAGATTTTGAAAGTATCTTGTTCCCTTATTGGTCCTTTGGGTTAGGTGCCAGCCAGGTTAGCTGAGCTTCTTAACCCTTTACAGGTAACAGGATGTTGCCTCTGGCCAGGAGGGATTTTATAGCACTGTATACAGAAAGGTGGTTACTCTTCCCTTTATGACACCTTGAGTTAAAAGCAATTTGCTTTTATTAATTTTCTTTTAGTTGGTAATTTATAAAATCAGTTTTATTTTCCTGTCTACATAGGTGTATCATAATGGTGCTAGAAGCTAAAAATGCAGGATTTTTAGAAATGTACTCTGACACTTCAGTCTTTTTGAGCAATATGAACAAGTGAAATACAGAATAGCTTTTCCTTAATAAATGGTTGATAGTCTGATGCTGAAAATGGAGTTAGTGACTACTTCAGATGGACTTAAATTGAGTTATTTTTGTTGGGTGTATATGGTTTGCTGTTTATTTTCTCATAGTGCACTGATTTTATATTATGTAAACAAAGTATAATAGTATTAGATAATATTGTTATATGAACACACCAAATATTTTAAAAATCCCACTTCATTCTATTCTCTGTCATATTGGTATCACTCAGGAGCAATCACTTAATTGAAGTGAGTGGAATTAATCCAGGTGTGAGCAGAATTTTGCAGCTATCTTTGTAGTATCATGAAATCTTATCAGCAGGGGTCCAACTCTTTGGACAAGGACCTGTATTTGGTGCTTGTATTCTTACATCAGGCACTCAGGAACCCTCAGTATTTGGCCCTTTTCATTTGCTGCTTAACCTTTATGTAGTTCAAACTTTGTCCAAGATTCCATTATCAGTATCCTTTACCCTTTCTCCCTTTATACTTTTTCTGAAAATATTTTGTTGTTTCTCATTTTTAAATACTCTTCTAGAGGTTTTAAAATATAATTTCTCTGTTTTTGTCTTTCTATTTGACAAACATTATTTCACCCATGTGAATAATGCAGCTCAAAATTAATGAAGAAAATCAATATGGCTGTGTTTTCTTTACTTGTGCATCAGAATCACCTGTGATGTCAGTCAGCGTATTTCTTATTCAGATAGGACTTCAGGATCAGCAGAGATTGCATAAAACCCCAAGCCAGTGTTCTTGTGCAGTTAATATTTTGAAAAAAAAGAAAAAAGCCAATACCATGAAAACTAGAAATAGATGAGTAAGACAGGAATAGTGAACATTTTTCATATTTCAGAAAATATGAATTTAGACTCCACATGCCACTTCCACTAATTATAAGAATTTTAAATAAGGCAAAAGTTGGCCTAAACTGTCTGGCAATGTTTCAGCAAGAATGACCCTGTTGCAGTTGTCCAAGCTGAATAACACAAGCAACTTTCTCCTTCTTGATTTAGCGATCTGGCATAAATTGGAGTGTCAGAAGTGGGATATAAAAATCAATGAAATATAGAGATCTTAAGAACAGGAATGAGAATCGAAACAGACAATCTTAGGGCCCAATCCTACAAACCCTTCCTCACATGGAGCCGGCTCCTACTCCCATGGAAATCAAAGTTAGAACTCCCTTCCACAAGCAGTTCTAACTCATGAATTGTCATAAGTCATGTTATTGTCAGCACATTTTTCCAATAGCTCAGCTTTTGAGCTAACCAGTTAGTTCCTAATCTTGCAGGAAGCAGTGATTCATCTTGGCTACATTTGATTAAAACTTCTTTAATTTCTGTTTATCTGTGGTAAAGAGCCATAACAGCATCTGCTCTTGCCAACCACCTGGTTGAAGAAAGGTAAGCACAATTTTTCCTTCCACCAAAAAATATTGTTTAATTTTCACAATAGTAAGTGGATGCTGACAGAAAAATGTATCTGTCTTGATCAGAGTCAAACTATGTACGTAAAATCCATGGTACAACATTGTGCAGCGCAAGCAGAGATGACCCATACCTGTCGACCGTTGCGGGGGCGGGGAAGAGTGATGGCAACGGCTTCAGCAGATGTTAATGAGCACACTCAGTCAGCATGAGCATGCTCAGTACAAGTCAAGAAGCAATTCGGTGGAGGGCACATGACCCTGCATGCCCCCGTCACATGTTGCCTCTGTGTGCAGTGATTCGCCACATTTAGTAATCACTAGTCTGAAGCACTTAGGACCTAATCCAATGCCCACTGAACTCAGTGGAAATCTTTCCATGGACTTCAGTGGACTTTGGATTGGGCCTTTACTCAGACACTTTATCATACTTCAGCCATACTTGGAGACAGCAATATTTTCCACTCACGTTTGAAGCATTGTCAGCATGTTGACCGATGAAATTTTCTTTTATATTGATGCCCATATTTTCAAGTGTGTCCACATCTCTCATGTGTGGGCCGGTGTGTAAGAATCCTGGAAATCTCTTGATGGGCTGTCCATCAGATGACTAACACACTTTAACTGATCAGTGTTAGAGAGGTCAAGTGTTGCTATTGATAACTGGGGCTGAAAGGGTGGAAATACTCTATTTTAGACAGGAAATAAACATTTTTATCTCTCATTTTTTAAAAGAATTGTTATTGAAGGCCTGGGCCTGGTGGATCTATGCATTAATCTTATATCACCCACCCAATTTTTAAGTGATTAATTTTTTCACTGTGAACACCCAGCATATATGTATAATGAATCATTCCCCTTTAGATAGCCAGCCACTGAAACTTGGGTATAGGCTTGTTACTAACTTTTATTCCTCTTAGACACTCAGTTCTCATTTGTAGAAGCATCTGTGGGCTTCTTTCCCCACTACCCCTGCTCAGGAATTGGAGTAATCTCTTCATTATGGACCTAATTCTCAGTTAGACCTCTTTATGCTGCCAGAGCAGTCCTTACTGTAACTGAGAGTCATACCCAGTGATTTAATATGGAGTTCAGAAGTATAATAATCCAAGTTTTCAAGGTTGTTGATCACTGTGGTATCCAAGAGCCAAGATAGTCATTTATTATTAAATGGACTGCAGTAGCATCTAGGATCCCCAGACCTGTACCATGACATGTGCTAGGCATGGTACAAGTACAGAAGAAAGACAGTCCCTGCTCTGAAGAACTTACAAGGTAAGTATAAGACAAGATGCAACAAATGTTGGGGGAGCATAAGTGTTTCTTTGTGGAAGAACTCCCACCTCTACCCCCAGAATCCAAATAAGGAAGCAAAGGTTTCCAAACATAGTAGTAACAAAAAAAATTGCAGTTAACAGAGAAAAGATTAATTCTATTGACACTATTAATCAAAAACACATATGGCAGAGTCAACAGCTGAGGGTGGCTTTGAAATTATTAAGCAAAGTGAATAAGGGGGCACACTTACAGTTGTCTCTGTTGTAGTGTAAATGGACCTAGCAATGGCTTTGTAAACGTGCGGCCCAAGACTCGAGCTGGTTACGGAGACACAGCTAGGACCCAGCTACACTGAAACCATGTTGTAACGGGTTTCCCTTAGTGGGTTGTAGGTATAGTGTAAAAGGGGGCAGGGTTATTAATTCAGAGCCAAAACCTGCCCAAAGATACAGGAATGGAGCTAGCAGTCTAAAACTTGTATATATAGCAGCCAATCCATTACCTCCCTTCTCTTGTAAGCCAAGAATCTCTTAAAGACAGACTGGTGATAGTATCCTTACACCACTCTACATAATATAATAATTCACACTGCAGGTGAGTGAGAAACAGAGAGCTACATCTGATAATGAGAGGCCTGAGGAAAGACAAAACAGCCTGTCAATATGCCACAAGAAAACCTGTTTCCTGGAAACAAAAAAACAAAACAAAGGAACTCATGAAGGGCTGTCCTAGACAACCTTGAAAATATCCCCCTTTTTGTCTGTGTTTCCAAAACTTAACAGTCTCTAAACATCTTACTACTCTAGGCAAATACCTGTTTGGCCTACAGAGCAGAATTATCTGATTCAATGGTGTGCACCTAACTATTTGGTCTCTGTGACCATTCAATTCTTGGCCTCTCTGCTGCAGTTTTGAGAAGACTTGTCAACTCACCTACAGGTTTGGCACCCATGGCTGATCTTCAGACATCCACAATTGAAGCAGAGCTGACCAGTGACTCAGATTAAAGGTAGATTTCTGAATCCTTCCACCTTCAGGGCACCCTTCCCTCTGCCTCCTGCTGGGAGTCCCGAATCTATATGGCTGTGGGGGAGCTAAAGTCTTGTTTTAGGCTGATTTAAGCAGAACTAAAGAAGCCCCGTCAAGTGCTGTGCTCATGTTCACTTATACATAAAGCCAGGAGCCCTGGGCCGAAGCAGAAGCCTTAGCAGAAGGTAGATCTCCTGAATGCTGCCAGCTTTCCACAGCTCCTCATCCTAATCCACCAAAAAAAGATGATTTATTTCCTTCAGAGGAGGGAAGGATCAAGTAATTTCCCTTCAACTATCCCTATCCCCTAGCCAATGTATATATATTTGAAATGCAGATGCTGGATTTTTGCATTGTTTCCAGCATGGATGCCAGGTATTTGTGGATTTATTCAGTATATCCTGCCCTTTCTTTCTTTAAAAAAGAAAAAGAAATGTGCTGGCAGATATGCCTCATGCTATAAAGTGTATTGGAATAATTGTTAATGTGGGAAATAGATGGGTTAAGAAATTAGTAACAAGGAAGAAAAATACACATAAAATGTGTAACATCTCATTTTTGCTGAGGAGGGGTGGCAACTCAAGAACAGAGAGGCTGAAGGCCTGATCCAAAGCCCAGTGAAGTCAATGGAAAGACTCCTATTGATTTCAGTCAGCTCTGGATTGAGCTCCAAGTGATTTGCTCTTGAACTATCTTGGGGTACAAATCAAACTCAAGCATACAAATCAGTCACTAAGAAAACAAATACAATGAGTCTTCTGGAAAATAGCTCCACAATAGCCAAGGTTATGCAGTGAGTAGTCAGTGGCAGAGGCAGGGACAAAACCCATATTTTCTGACACACAATCTTGTACTCTAACTGTTACAATAAAGATGCTTGACCATTTCTCAGTGAGATTATAAACTCTTCTGGGCCAGGACAGTGTCCTTTTATAAGATTGTACAGCATCAAGCACAATGGGGCTCTGATCCTGACTGGAGCCTCTGAGTACTACCATAATCCAATAGTCAATAAGAATGTTATACAAACAAATTTTGTAAAGCTTTTTCCTGCTTAAAGTTATTCAAAGATATTCTCTGTTGCAGTCCAAATTCTTTTCCTTTATTAGAACTAAAGAAATCATTTGTCTAATATTTTATTCAAAAATTTCAATTGATAAATTATTCATAGTTTCCCCCCTAATCAGGCAGTTCTTTAGGTGATTAAAAAATATTCAGCAAATAAACTATTATTGATATTTCCCCCCCTTAATAAGGATGGGGCCTGTCTTATAGCACCCTCTTCCAGCCAAACCCAGACTTGCTCTTGCTAAGCCAGTGCCCACCCTGGGGGAATTCTGCCTGGAATCTTCTCACAGATTCCAGGGAAAGTAGCTTCCAGCAGAGTTAGTTGTTATGGTTTCTTTTCTTTTTTTCCCCAAGTCTCCTCAACACAACAAGATCAAAACTTTCCCAGGTCTACCCCTCACACCTGTAAGTTCATCACCCCAAAAGGCCCTGGTGCTTACCTCGGAGTCTTTGTGATAACAGCATTTCCCATTGTCTCCCTTCTGTTCATTTGTTTCTAAGAGCAGTTCTTCCCAGCAGTTACTTCAGCCTCTGGCAGGTATTACAGCTCACTTTGCCGCTTCCTGCTCCTCCTTTTATGAGCATCAGCCAGTTAAACTGCAGGTCTTTACCCAGGTGCAGCAGTTGGGGCTAATCAGCCAGCCAGCTCTGACCTCAATGGGATGGTGTCCCTTGTACCTTCACACCCCTCAATGAATTAACTGTTCCCAAATAATATTTTCATTATTTTGTTATATTGACAATAAATAGTCTGTCCTAAATTTTCAGAAGTGACTAGTGATTTGGGCTGCCTCAATCTTTGGGTTGCTCAACTTCGAGATACCTGGAATAGGCCTGATTTTTTAGAAGTGCTGAGAACTTGCCCTCCAAAAATCTGGATCCTTCAAGATGTCTCAAGTTGAGCACCAAAAAATTGAGGCACCCAAAGTCAATAGTCATTTTTGAAAACATAGGCCTATAGTAATCCCAAACCTTTCTCCTTGCCTCAGATGGTCTGAGCAATTATTGTGTTAACTACCATGTACTTTACTGAAGTGCCATTATGGATCTTAGCATGTCACCCATCTTTTCATCTTGTTTCTTAGCTATTTTCACTTGTTCTGGTTGCCCCATATTTCTCTTTTTCAGGAGTGAAGAGAAAAGATAGCTATCCAAATTCTAATCTAGTGCCTGCTATACGGGATTTCCCTTCCACTGTCCCACTCTATAACTAAAGGTTAAACTAAGTAAATATCCATCATTCTAGCTGTCCTTTTATAACTTGTGCCAGAATACGCATGAGTGGGTGGGTGGTCCCCTGCATTATCCTCAGAATGTGCAGATGACCATTAGCAGAGGAAGTGGAAGGAACAACATGTTCACCAGTAGCAGAGCCAGAAATAGCAGATGCTGTATATTCAAGAACACCAATAGGACTGGAGGCAGGCTCTGCCAGGGCACTCTCTATTCAAAACAGCCTTCCGCAACATTTATAGGAGCGGGGAATATTGTATATTAATCACCTGAAGCTACACGCTTACCTAAGATTTTGCTAAGCCCTGAAAACAAGAGGTACTACCTGAAAATTGATTGGAGAGATAGACCCTCAGACTATCGGTGGCAGCTGCCGGAAAAGAATTTGAAATGGTTGGAAATCATGATTTATTTCACAAAGCACAACTGTGCTCCAAAATACTGGCCTCCCAGCACCAATGAATAAAAAATAACTTCCATGGGTTGGCAGTTCATCCTTTCTTACAGCACGATTCCCATCCAAAATGAAACAGAGAAGCAAGTGTGCTGCAGCAGGAAGTGTGCTGGCCTTGTCTTTTCTAATTATTTACCAGTCCTCTACATTTGCATGAAAAATGCTTTCAAATAGTTGTAAAAACTACGGTGTTATTTTTGTTATAAAATCTATATATTTTCTAAAAAATGCAATGTTGCTCATTATAAACAATGACTACGGTGGTCAAAAGTGACCTGTGATTTGGTGTGCCTCAGGTTTTTGGGGGATCACCTGAAAATGCCTTAAAAGGATTGATTTTCAAAAAGTGCTAAGCACTAATTCTCTGTAAATCCAGCCCCTTCAAGGTGTTTCCAGTTGGGCGTCTAAAAAATGAGGCACTCAAAATAAATAGCCTACTTTTGAAAAATCTTTATATTTTTCATTTTATCCTTGTAAAATCACTTACATAAATGAGATTAGTCTATTTTCTATGAATCTGTCCTTTCTCTGCATGTTTGTCCTTGTTACTACAGCAAAATACATAAATTATGTCTTAATACAATAATAATATTTAGCTCTTTTCATCTGTAGCTCTTAAAGGAAGATAAATATCATTATCTGGGGAAACTGAGACTCAGCGGGGTTAAATAACTTCCCAAAGCCACTGAGTCAGCAGAGGCAGGGATTGGAATAAAACCCAGCTTTCTTAATGCTCACACCACTGCCCTATTCTCTGGGTCATAGTGAGTATGTCTACACTACAATTAAATGCCACCTGACTTGTGTTCACAGGATTTGGGCTAAGAGGCTGTTTAATTACATTGTAGACTTCAGGCTCGGGCTGGACAGTGGGCTCTGGGAACCTGCGGGGGGGGCGTCGACATACCCAGTGTCATCTATCATTCTCTTTAATAGAAGGATACATACATTGGTATTAGTATCATCCTGCTGCTGTTTTGCTAATTAATAGTTGATACTCAGATAGTTCTTTCAACATAGTACAAAATACTTTGTTATTGATATAGAACCCAGAATGAACTGTAGGCATTTGATGGCCAGTTTTGGTTAATAAAATTAAAATGCTGAAGAATACACAGAAGATTGGATCATATGACAATATGCAGTAATGTTTTTACAAACAGTTGTACTGTGCAAGATATTTTCTGAATCAATATTTTCATTTTTCTCTGAGTAGCCATGTTTATATTTAGAATTTTACTAACATGCCAAAATATTTCAAGCACAAAACAGCATGAATGCTTTGCAAACAAGACATTAAAGCAACCAGCACAACCATATGAGTTAGCAAATTAGGCTGGCTGGTGACAAATTGTGTGCATCATCTTATTCTAAACATTGTGAGAGAATACAAAAGTGAATCAGTCTGTACAATCTTCATGCACTACCAATAGGCAGTCAGAAGCTTCCTTCCAAGTGCTGCTTAGGTAACATTTGAAGAGTTTCTAAAGACAGGCTCACATTGGTGCCACAATTTCAGAAAGGACAGGAAGAGACATGATTTATGGGGAAGAAAGGCTGAGATTGTATTAAACACACAGACAAAGGTGCAGTCAGTCATTGCTTTGTTAAATTCAGTGGCTTCTCGCATGAGGGCTCCAATGCAGGTTGCCAATGCCCTCAGAGGACCCATCAAATGACTTATCCCTGCTGGGGCATCATGGCCCCACAGGGAGTCCATATAGCCTCTCTTTAGGTGCCTCTCTTTGGGGATCCAACCTGGGGTGATGACACAGCTCTGTTCTTGCTGGTTCTTAGTCATTTTGGCCCCATCCCACAGGTATGACCACAATCCATGCAGCTGCTGGAGCCTTAACCGCTTCCCTCGTGCTTCCAGCCTCCTGGCTCCTGGCTCCGAAAGGTCTGGACTCCCTGAAACATGTGTTAAAGCTAAAGACTAAAGATGACATTTAAAGGTCAGCATTGACCATTTCATTGCTGATCATTTTAGTGGATGGAATAGGTTGGGAGTGAGTGGGACTGAAGCTCCAAGAGGCAGGATTGGGAGTTGCTGCAGGGAAAGAAATGCAGAGAGAAGCGGAGAGACACAAAGTCAGGAAAGAGGGAGAAAAATAGAGAAAAGAGAATGGGAAAGAAAAGCAGCAAAGTGCATGAATAGAGGTGGGAGACCTTATTTTCTGAGTGAAAGAAACTGAATGGAATAAAAATTAAAGTTTAGTTAATAAAGGCCTTATAGATAAAGCCCAGATAAAAGAGGATGCTTCTGCAGTTGGGTTTGCGCCCCACTCAGGTAAAACCCTAATGCAATAGAAACAGTTCGGTTAACCCAAAAATTGAGGACAGTAGAGGCAGATGGAGCTCAAAACCCAAGTATGCCAGAGCCCAGTGAAAGCCAAAAGAAAGCTGAGCTCTCAAGACATCATATTCTGATCTCTACAAGAGTAGGTACATGGCACATACATACTTTGTGTAGTATGGAAAAACTGGCACAGGTTTCACAAGAAATGAAAAAATACCATCTGAACATACTTGGCATCAGTGAGATGATAAGGCCAAGATGTGGCAAGATGGTGTCTGATGGTGCTATAATCCGATATTCAGGAGCAGAAACACATGGAAGACATATAGGAATTATTTTGAATAACCTTACAGCAAGACCCTGCTGGCTTGGGAGCCAGTAAACAACAGAATAACAACAGCCAGGCTGCAAACAAGATGTGTCAAGCGTACAATAATTCAAATATATCCACCCACAAATGCAGCAGGTGACAGTGAATTGGATATATTCTATGAGCAGATGCTGTCAGCCCCAGGGTGGGATGAGGGGCTCCAGTTGACAGCCCCAAAGTGAGGAGGAGCTCCAGCTGTCAGTGCCCACAATGCCCCAGACAGTTAAGTTGGTGGAAGCGCTCCTGGTGAGGATGCACATCCCCAACAGAAGGAGCATAGTGTGGACATGAAACATTGCTTTAATTACTGCAGTGGCTGTATGCTGACGTACTTAATTTTGTAGTGTGGACATGAGTGTAACCAAGGGACAGGTGTCTATGTGAATCTGCAGAAAGTCTGGAATAATTGCTCAGAGAGATGTGAACTGACTTAATCATCTCAATCAGGACTTTACTCAGAGGCCAGTGATGACCACAGTGTAAATGTCAACATTGTTAAATATTTCATTTCTTATGTGGGAACAGATAGGGAGGATCACAGATCTGCACAATTTACTGAGCGGGCCTCTCAACAGGTAAATTTGGGAGATACCACCAATTCCCTCCCTCCCATTAAGAAAAATGCACGCTGAAGGATCCTACCGGAGCCCATGGACATAGTGAAGCCTCATCTAGGGAAGCCAAGATCAAGGATCCCAGTAGAGCTCAGATGAACACATGATCACATTTTGAACATCTACACAGCCTAGTCAGCAGTATCTGATTTTGGTGACTCACATAGGAGGAGCTTATTTTGTGGGTGGAACTTTGTAGAGTACCGCCTCTTCCTCCCACCCCCCATCTGATTCCGGACTGCAACCTTGGAAACACAGAAATATGTTTATGGAGTGATCAGAGCAGATGGCAGAGACAGTCCCATGTTTTGACAGTCAATACACACAATTCCAATTTAACAACTGACAGCAGAGTTGAACAAATAATTAATGATGAATCATTTATCTGATAACATTTTCCTTTTTTTCTATTTGCAAAATGTCAGTGAACAGATTGTGGTTTTCTCAGATATATTTGTTATTCAGAATTATTTAATGTATTTCACAAAACTCAATTATTTTGCAATTTGTTATTCAGAATCCAAAATTCGATATGTGTTGATTAGATTTATCACAAAAGAACCATGCTGCCATTTCTGTTCACTGACTGGATAAGTGTTATAACACAATCAATTTGCTGCTACAAACGCTCCTGGAAAACCAATTACTATTTTAATTTCTGTGAGTACTCACATGTGCAATGTTAAATTTCACTTACCAGGAACAATTGCGCTAATAACAGTCAACCACATGGGTGTTTATAGACAGCAACCGCTCAAGGAGCAGGAACGTGTCTGAAGTCATTAAAAAAAACCAACCTCGTACAAATATCCCTGAAAATATGCTTACAGACTAGTATTCACTCCTCCATATATAAGTAATCTGATCATCCCAAACAGCGATAGTATCTGTGGTGCCCAACCACCATCAGCATTTCACAAAGAACACTCAGAGCAGAACAAATGCAAAACAGATTATAAGGAAAATTTACGGTTTTGTACATATTTTCAATACTGGGGGGGGGGGAGGGGAGACGACTATCCAGTCAACACGCATGGTTCATGTGTGCTTGGGTTCAGCATAGCTGCTCATCGGTGGGGATGAAGTAACTAGATGTATATCAATGATTTAAACCAAAATCGGATTCGATTTTCAACAAATCAAAACGCAAACAGCAATTTTAGGGACCACTTAGTCTAATTAGATTCAAATTAATTCAGCATATGTGGCGGTATGGTATACAGGATGTGTTGGCATGAGTAGACATCTGTGGCGGATTCTATTAAAAATGCAAATAGGCCACTTATAACCGGGCGAATGCCACTCCGTTGCAGACCTGACGGGGCTTTTGCCTTGTGGATTTAAGGAGACCTGCTACAGCAGTTCATTTTCCGCCAGGCTTCACCCTCCACGCTGCTATTGTACATATAGATGCTGGACCTAGGGGTGCTGCTGCACCACCCCCCCCCGCCCCCCGGCTTGAAATTATTTCCATTATATACAGGGTTTGCAGTTTGGGTCAATGATTGTGCAAAGAGCTAGGAAAAAAACGTGCCATTTTCCTATGAAAAGACAAAGAGCCCCCGTCATTTCTGTATCCACCTAAGATATCTCCTATCCGGAACAAAATGTGACAAGGTAACCGAAAGCCCAGCCGACTGACATTTGCTTAAAACGTTAGGGTACCAAAGATTTACCTGGAACGTCTAAATAACCAGATAAAATGACGTGTAAGGAAAAGGAACAACAGCTCCCCTAAAGCTTTAAAAATCATACAGACAGAGGCTTGAGAGGCTGTTGCAGAGGGCAAAGGTATCTCTACAGTGTAACAAACTGAAAAGGGTCAGTAGACTGTGTGTGTGTTGTGATTCCAATTCACTCACAGACTATTAAAGAATTTGACATCTGCAGAGCTCCGAACCTCGTCTGACTACAAGAATGAATTCAAACACTTTAAGCCTGTTCTGCCAGGATTTTGCCCTGGAAGGGAAGAGACCTGCAGAAAATGCCCAGCAGGCTGTGGGCTGCGTATTGCTAAGTGTCAGGCATGAGTGGAACTCTGCTGATGGGAGAACGGTGACTCCACGGAGCCAGAGTCACACCCAAGTGGGCACATGGCAACCGAAAAACTACAGGATGGGAATCAGCTGAGTAACCCAACGGCTTTGCCTTGGAGATTCCTGTGCCCAAAGGAAAATGCCCATCCCTTCCGTCAACGGGAGAGAAGGGGAGGCGAGCTCCCTCCTGCCCAGCAATGAGCTGTCCTTGCACAAGGTGCAGCTCACTGCGCTAGTCCACCAGACGGTAAGGGACTGTCTGTGAACCTGTACCCGATCCCACAAGGTTTGGCCCGGACGGGCGGCAGGGCTGTTTGCCTGTGTGTCCATCGACCCTCTGGGTGCAGAGCAGAGCTCCCGGTGGGTCTCACTTGTCCCGGTGTGACTCCGGAGTCACTCCACAGGCGGCCAGGTTTACACGGGTGCCTGGGAATCCTGGCGGCGCCCCGCGCATCTGCTTGCTGCTGCCCTCTGGCAATTTAGCAGCGAGGCCGCCAGCCTGGCGCTCGCTCCCTCCCCGCAGGGTCGCCCGCCCAGGCCACCCAGGCAGCGCGGGCCTGCCCAGTGCTCATGCGCTCGTGGAAGGATTTAAAGCGCGCGCGGGGCTCGCAGCGCCGTCACAGGCACCAGCCGCAGCAGCAGCGCCGCCAGCCAGGCCCCGCGCTGCAGCTCCCCGGGGGTGGGTTGTCTTCCCCCGGCTCCACCGCCCCGCCCCAGGCTCTGCCTTGGGCCCCGCCGGGAGCTCCCGGGGCTGGGCCCCAGGGGTCCGTGCCTGGGCGCAGCAGAGCCCGCCCTCCCCACGCGAGCCCCGCGCAGGTGCCCACGGTGCCGCCGCTCCACCTGCCGGCCCGGCGCCACCGACGCCCCTGGCCCCTGCTGACCACACACCGGGCCGCCGGGGGGAGGGGGCGCCTTGTTACCCCTGCCGCTGCCGAGCCTTGCGCTGAAGCTCTCTTCCCTCTCCCCAGGTGCCCCTGTGCGCGGCCGCCATGGCTCCTGTGCTGATGCTGCTAGGTGGGTAGCGCCTGCGCCTTCCCCCGGGCACCGCGCCCCGCCTCCCCGCGCGGCGACCCGCTCCCAACCCCGCGGCCAGGCGCGCCCTGCACCCGGTTACAGTGCTCGGCCCGGGGGCCGCCCCTGAACCCTGCTGTGTCTCTGATTACAGGTGGCTTCCTGCTGGCCAGCCCGGTGCGGGCAAGCGACGGCTCGGGTGAGTTGATCTTCTCCGTTATTTCTCAAAGACTCCGTTTTTTACATAGGACCCTTCATGGGTCTCCAACTGATGGTGCCTCTAAAGAGGGTCTCTGCCGGGCTGAGCCAGTTCGACACATTAGCAATCATCTCCCTATACAACCCCGGACGTACATTTCCAGCGTAGGGCTTCACTGAAGGGAGCTCAGCAATTGCTAAATATAAATGTGTGCTTGGTTTTTCCAAGCGAACAGTAATTTTTGTATTTAGCTTTGTTTAAAGCGTCTAATAGTGGCGCGTTCAAGCATCTCTGTAGCCGCTTTAATAGTCACACACCCAGTGCAAGTTAAACCAAGTACAAAAGACGCGTATCTTGCCAGCGTCGTATCCTTTTCTATCTCCCCTGAAAACGTCTTACTTTAACAGTGATAGGGAAATAATTCTTTGTGTAGGGGATACAGGGAATTTGTTTATGCTGTGAGTCTAAGGTAAGAAATGTCTGAACACACAGTAGCCTTTTCTCTTTTATATAAAGACTAGCACCAATGTGTGGTTGCTTTTTGCATAGTATTAGCAGATTCCGTTAAACACGCAAACATTCAGACTACAATCACATTGATGGGATCACATCTCAGAGCTCATAAGGCTATTTGTTTGCTGAATCTAGATGCTAGCTGCCTCTTTCCCCTTTCATGCTGCCCTTGGGTTACTGAGCCACTGCTAGCTGCTCCCCAGTTAAGGCTGCAGCAGCATTTCTGTTCAAAACTGTATTTTCAAAGTGCTCTGAAATCCACATGTATAAATTGAAGGAAGAAAACAATGCTGTTTCCAGATGGGATGGGATGGAGCACCAACCTTTCCTTCCCTGCATACTCTCTCCCGGGTTCTGAAAGAGAATTTTGTGAGGGGGTAACTGTTAACTAATACTTCCTTGTGAACTTATATTATCCTCCCGCCCTCTAGCCAAAAAATAAAATAAACAAAACATCTTGCAAATGGGATTATCCAGATACAGTGATGCACAAGAAAAATATTTTTATTTTATTTTCATTTCATTCTTTAGTACCAATAGTGTGCTACGTGTTTAACAGACAAGATACCTGGTCCAAAAAGCTAATAAACTAAACAGATCAAACATGGGAGATAGCATACATCAAAAAGTAAAATGACTGAGCAGTGTTGTATAGAATGTTTGTTTGTTTTGTTGGTTCCATATTATTTTGACATAATTCTTTGAGGGGAGAACATAGGTTTGTACCTATATGACAAGACTTGTCTTTTAAAAGTGAGAAGCATAGAAGGAGATGGAGAAGGTTGGTATTTCCAGTTTTTAAAAAAAAAAAAATCAGTACAGGATAGGTTCAAAAACTTTCAGGAGGCAAAGGTATCAAACTTCTCTATAGTGTAACAAATTGAACAGTAAATGTAGTCGTATATGGATATGAGAGAGTAAGAAACACTCACAGAGCTTAAAAAGAATTTGACATCAGAGAACCTCCAAACATGTTATGACTGTAAGAATCAATGCAAGCACTTGATAAGTCTGTTCTGCCATGATTTTACCCTGGAAGGGAAAAGACATACAGAAAGTGCCCAACACACTGTGGGCGGCATATTGACAAGTGTCACGGATGAGTGAAACTCCACTGTTGGGAGAACGGTGACTCCATGAAGCCGGAGTCACACCCAAGTGAACACATGGCAGTAGAAAAACTAAAGAAGGCAAATCAGTTGAGCAACTAAGGAGTGCAACCACTGTCTTGGGGACCATGTTGTCAAATGAAACTCTCTCCATTCCCTCCATCAATGGGAGAGAAGCGAGGGCAAAAGAAAGGAGCATGAATCCCTCCTGTCCAGCAATGAATTCCTGAAAGCAGAACACCATCCTGACCCCAAATGGTGAGTGACTTCAAATTTGTATGTATAATACAAGAATTTCATTTGCTATTTTTGTTTATTTGTTTTAACTTTTGGCAAACTCTTTAATGTTAATATGATGGCCTGATGTCCAATTGCTAGATACAAATCTTTACTGAGGACCTCCTAACTAGGCAGCAATGCAGAAACTAAACCAGGATCAATTTTGCCCATTTCTTTTGCAGGTACATTTAAAGAGAGGGAATAGCTTGTGACACTGGCAGGGAACAATAGAAGAACTCTTTAGGATCCTTCCTAACTAGGATAAAGTCCTGTAAATTAAAGGTATCTGTCAAAGCAACTAAAGAGATATTAAAGGGACACTAGCAATTTAATTTATGCCCTTGCTTAGGTTCTTTAAATGGCTTTCTATAAGAAATTTGTATTCATTTAAAAAAATGAAAATAAATTTAAAAAATATTTCCCCACCCACACTCACTCAACAACGTGACATTAGTGCATCAGAAGTTTGCGGCAACATTTTCAAAACCACCTACATCCCATTTTCAAAAGTGACTTAAGAACCTAAGTCTCACTGAAAGTCAAAGGGATGTAGACTCTCAAATCACTTAAGTGCTTTCAAAAATGTTTACTCTTGATCCTACTCCCATTTAAATCCATAGGAATATTTCAGATTACTTCAATAGGAGCTGGATTAGGCTCGAGAGGCCACAAATGGAACTGACCGTATCTGCCCAATCCTGGAAACACCTGTGTGTGTTGATAATTTGTTAGCTGGTCTTCATTAACCCTAGACTGTTCAAAAGGAAACAAAAAACAGTATAAATGAAATGTCAAAACAAAAACAAAACCCAGCCAACATAGCCATGACCATCTAACACATTTTTAAACCTAGTTATCCTTGTCTGTGCTCAGGGCAAAATTGGGTTTAACATTGTATTAGTATAAACCTGTTAGTTAACACATTTTCCAACATGATGCATTTTCCCAGTATAGACAAGACCGGTGGGACTATTTGTCTGTGTAATTTAAACACACGCTTGTTTGAAGGCTCAAGGCAGAAAAGGAAAGTGAATACTTCAGTTTCACTGTCCAAGCAGTACAAAAATGTCAAAAGGAAAAAACCAGCATAAGCAGTGACATGACTCAAAACTATTTTACTCTTTATAATCCCTGGCTTTATAATAGTTTACAATGAAACTGTTCTTTAAATATATTGGGACAGATTCTGCTCTCTCCTATAACCAAGTAACACAGGGCAACATAGCCCAACATTTGGTTGTGGCTTTTACCTTGATAAGACTCCCTTTAAATGTTTAGTGACTCTTGCTCGAAAACTGTGCGAAAGTTGTTCATTTTTTGCAGTAATAAGTAGCAGAACTGTATAGTGAAAAGATGGTAATTTAGGAAAGTATTGGATAGAAGAGACTCATAGACTTTAACATCAGAAGGGACCATTATGATCATCTAGTCTGACCTCCTGCATAATGCAGGCCACAGAATCTTACCCACCCACTCCTGCAATAAACCTCTCACCTATGTCTGAGCTATTGAAGTCCTCAAATCATGGTTTAAAGACTTCGAGGTGCAGAGAATCCTCCAGCAAGTGACCTGTGCCTCACGCTGCAGGGGAAGGCAAAAAACCGCCAAGGCATCTGCCAATCTGCCCTGGAGGAAAGTTCCTTCCTGACCCCAAATATGGCGATCAGCTGAACCCTGAGCATGTGAGCAAGATTCACCAGCCAGACACCCAGGAAAGAATTCTCTGTGGTAACTCAGATCCCACCCCATCTAACATCCCATCACAGGCTATTGGGCCTATTTACCATGAATATTTAAAGATCAATTAATTGCCGAAATCATGTTATCCCATCATACCATCTCCTCCATAAACTTATCGAGCTTAATAAGCTTAATAGGTCTGTTGCCCCCACTCCTTCCCTTGGAAGGCTGTTCCAGAACTTCACTCCTCTGATGGTTAGAAACCTTCGTCTAATTTCAAGTCTAAACTTCCTGATGGCCAGTTTATACCCATTTGTTCTTGTGTCCACATTGGTACTGAGCTTAAATAATTCCTCTCCCTCTCTGGTATTTATCCCTCTGATATATTTATAGAGAGCAATCATATCTCCCTTCAGCCTTCTTTTGGTTAGGCTAAACAAGCAGAGCTCCTTGAGTCTTTTTTCATAAGACAGGTTTTCCATTCCTTGGATCATCCTAGTAGCCCTTCTCTGTACCTGTTCCAGTTTGAATTCATCCTTCTTAAACATGGGAGACCAGAAACTGCACACAGTATTCCAGATGAGGTCTCACCAGTGCCTTGTATAATGGTACTAACACTCCTTATCTTTACTGGAAATACCTCGTCTGATGCATCCCAAGACCGCATTAGCTTTTTTCACAACCATATCACATTGGTGGCTCATAGTCATCCTGTGGTCATCCAATACTCCAAGGTCCTTCTCCTCCTCTGTTACTTCCAATTGATGCGTCTCCAGCTTATAACTAAAATTCGTTTTAATCCCTAAATGCATGACTGTACACTTCTCACTATTAAATTTCATCCTACTACTATTACTCCAGTTTACAAGGTCATCCAGATCTTCCTGTATGATATCCCAGTCCTTCTCTGAATTGGCAATACCTCCCAGCTTTGTTTCATCTGCAAACTTTATTAGCGCACTCCCACTTTTTGTGCTGAGGTCAGTAATAAAGAGATTAAATAAGATTGGTCCCAAAACCGATCCCTGAGGAACTCTACTGGTAACCTCCCTCTAGCCTGACAGTTCACCTTTCAGTATGACCCGCTGTAGTCTCCCCTTTAATCAGTTCCTTATCCACCTTTCATAATTTTCATATTCAATTTAATATACCCATCTTTTCCAATTTAACTAATAATTCTGCATGTGGCACCGTATCAAACGCCTTACTAAAATCAAGGTAAATTAGATCCACTGCATTTCCTTTGTCTAAAAAAATCTGTTACTTTCTCAAAGAAGGAGATCAGGTTGGTTTGGTATGATCTACCTTTTGTAAAACTATGTTGTATTTTGTCCCAATTACCATTGACCTCAATGTCCTTAACTACTTTCTCCTTCAAATTTTTTTCCAAGTCCTTGCATACTACAGATATCAAACTAACCGGCCTGTAGTTACCCGGATCACTTTTTTTCCTTTCTTAAAAATAGGAACTATGTTAGCAATTCTCCAGTCATACGGTACAACCCCTGAGTTTACAGATTCATTAAAAATTCTTGCTAGTGGGCTTGCAATTTCATGTACAAGAGCTATGGAATGTGAGAAGTGTCCTAGGGGTATCCAGGCATCTCACGACTGCCTGCCCTTAGCATGAAACAGCTATGTCTGTGCCTGCTGTGGGTCAGTTCTCTGACACCAGTGGCCTCTAGCAGCACAAGTACTGCCTTCCAGAACCCTGCAGGCCTCACTCCCTCTGTTCAGGCACAGACCCATGCCCGAATACTCAGTTGTTCCCTGCAGCGTCCAGCCCCTTTTCCACTGAACACTCACAGGATTACCAGGTCTCCTGTTCCCAAAGGAACAGTGTACACCATCTTGTAACTCAGGACAGCACTTTGCTTAACACCACAGCACCTAGATATATTTATAGTGAAAACAGTAAAACATTTATTATCAAAGATTAGAGATTCAAATAATAGCGAATAAGAATTTTGGAGACAAATGGTATAAAACATATATAAAAAACAAAATAACTCACTTTCTAGAGACTAAACTAGCAAGTTACTCTTTTATCTAAAGACACTTAACTCACCCTAAATTCTACAGCATTTTCAACCAAGCCTGGCCTAAACCCCTCATTTATGAAACAAAAGTGCTGTCCTTTTTCTTCCTCAGTGGAGGGTGTCTGTTCAGGCTCTGCCCCACCCAATATACTCAAGCAAACCTCCTATATGCACCTCAAGATAAAGTTCTCTCTCTCCACTGTGTTTCCCTTTCTGGCCGTTCTTTTTTACATCCTTCATTTGTATTCATTTCAGACTGGTGATAGGGGACCAGTTCTGAATGAAACAATACTCAGTCCACATATAAATAGATAGATGGATAAACATTTCCTGTCTAAAAGATAATCTATTTTTCGCCTTTGCTGGTGACTAACACCTTGATGCAAACTTTAACAACATATATTCTAAATATATTAGGACTGTCAATTAATCACAGTTAGCTCACACAATTAACTCAAAAAAATTAATCGTGATTAATCACAGTTTTAGTTTCACTGTTAAAGCAATGCCAATTAAAATTTATTACATATTTTTGCATGTTTTTCTATATTTTCAAATATATTGATTTCAGTTACAACACAGAATACAAAGTGTACAGTGCACACTTCATATTATTTTTATTACAAATATTTGCACTGTAAAAATTATAAAGAAAAGAAATAGTATTTTTCAGTTCACCTCATACACTACCTTAGTGCAATCTCTTTATTGTGAAAGTGCAGCTTACAAATGTAGATTTTTTTTGTTACATAACTGCACTCAAACAAAACAATGTAAAACTTTAGAGCCTACAAGTCCACTCAGTCCTACTTCTTGTTCAGCCAATCACTAAGACAGACAAGTTTGTTTACATTTACAGAAGATAATTCTGCCCACTTCTTATTTACATCACCTGAAAGTGAGAACATGCGTTTGCATGGCACTTTTGTAGCCAGCATTGCAAGGTATTTACGTGCCAGATATGCTAAACATTCGTATGCCCTTTCTTGCTTTGGCCACCATTCCAGAGGACATGCTTCCGTGCTGATGACGCTCATTAAAAAACTAATGCGTTAATTACATTTGTGACTGAACTCCTTGAGGGAGAATTGTATATCTCCTGCTCTGTTTTACCCACATTCTGCCATATATTTCATGTTATAGCAGTCTCGAGTGATGCTCCAGCACATGTTGTTCGTTTTAAGAACACTTTCGCTGCAGATTTGACAAACCACAAAGAAGGTACCGATGTGAGATTTCTAAAGATAGCTACAGCATTCAACCCAAGGTTTAAGAATCTGAAGTGCCTTCCAAAATCTGAGAGGGATGAGGTGTGGAGCATGCTTTCAGAAGTCTTAAAAGAGCGGCACTCTGATGTGGAAACTGCAGAACCCGAACCACCAAAAAAGAAAATCAACCTTTTGCTGGTGGCATCTGACTCAGATGATGAAAGTGAACATATGTTGGTCTGCACTGCTTTGAATCATTATCAAGCAGAACCCCGCATTAGCATGGACGCATGTCCTCTAGAATGGTGGTTGAAGCATGAAGGGACATATGAATCTTTAACGCACCTGGCACGTAAATATCTTGCGACGCCGGCTACAACAGTGCCATGTGAACACCTGTTCTCACTTTCAGGTGACATTGTAAACAAGAAGTGGGCAGCATAATCTCCTGCAAATGTAAACAAACTTGCTTGTCTGAGTGACTGACTGAACAAGAAGTAGGACTGAATGGACTTGTAGATTCTAAAGTTTTATAGTGTTTCATTTTTGAATGCAGTTATTTTTTGTACATAATTCTACATTTGTAAGTTCAACTTTCATGATAAAGAGGAGATTGTATTACAGTACTTGTTTGAGGTGAATTGAAAAATACTTCTGTTTTTTATAGCACAAATATTTGTAATCAAAAATAAATATAAAGTGAGTACTATACACTGTGTTGTGTGTTGTAATTGAAATCAATATATTTGAAAATGTAGAAAATATGTAAAAATATTTAAATAAATGGTATTCTGTTATTGTTTAACAGTGCAATTAATTGTGTGATTAATCACGCAATTAACTTTTTTATTCGCTTCACAGCCCTAATATATATACATAATTCTTTACATAGCATCTGTACAAACATTTCACAATGACGTTGATGTTGGGTGTGACACTTGCTTTCATTTGAGACCTCACATGGCATTCTTTGGTGAACCAGAATGCACATACCAGAATCAGGAGATTCCTGTAACCCTTCTGCATTCCCTTGCCAGTTGGCATTAAGAGGTCCTTGGGTCACAAAATGTTGAAACCTATGGCATGGTTATTTGATGGATGTCATAGGAGAGAAGACAGACTTCAACGCCTTTGTAATAGGTTCTCCCTTGTCTTTTATAGGCCCAGCATTGAAGCAAGACATCCATCCTTATCTTTCTACATGGAACTTCCTCCATTAAATCATGTTTAAATCAGGAAGAAATACAATATGTCTCTACATGATATTCTGAGGTGTTGTGTTTCTGTGAAGTATAGAGAGTGTGTGTAAGCCACGATAGAGTGGGAGTGTGATCATTTTCTTGGAGTTTTTAAAGCTCAATCCTTCATTCACTGTGCACGCCAAACACCACTGAGAGTCTATGGGAGTTTAGAATGGGCAGGAATGGGTCTGTAATGATAAATTGCAAGATAAGCTTTTCTCTTGCAACACACTTAGATTTAGGGTCTAGGTTTTCAAATTCCCATCACAAAATATTTTCATGAAATTAAGGGAAAGTTCTATCAAGTTAATTCAGAAATAGAATGAAGATCAAGTGAAAAATACTTAGGGGTGTAACTTATGGGTAACAAATGCTAATGAAAATAATTATCTACCACATCTGTTATTTGCAATTAAGTTAGGCACAGGTAAGTCAAACCACAGAATATTTAAAAGGACCTCTCTGTTTCAAATGTTTTAATGCATTGAACAGGCTTTATCCTCTGTGCTGAATTTGGATGTGTACTTAAGAAGGTAAAAAGTTTAGCATCAGGCCAAAATTATTATTAATTTCTAAATTATTAATTATGCATATACCAAATTGCTGTACTGGAGAAGAACACTACAAACATAACAGTAATATTAACTGTAACATGGGGAGACTGGTGGAGGTCTACAAATGAACATCTAAAAGTAGAGGAAAACTTATTAGACCATACAAATATGGAGAGGGTGAGAGTATGAATCAAATCCAGCTCCCGTGTCTGTGGCTGCAGAGTTCTTCCTGGAAGCAGAACTGATGTAGTTCTGCTGAACTAGGAAAGGAGTTGGATTGTTTGGGGGAAGGGCTATGCAAGAAATGCAGACTACCGTGCAGCTGAGAGAGAGACTGGGGGGGACCAGAGGCTCTTGACTCTTTGGCCCTTCTTCTGTTCCTAAAAACCACGACTGTGATGCACGTGTGGGGGTGTGGCATGTTATCTCAGCCACCAGAGCTGAGAACCCTGTGCAGTGGCTCTGTAGCTGCACAGCAGTCTGTGGAGAGGTATCTCTTAGAGATACCCAGTGTACACCGCACTATTTGGGTTGAATACGAGCTTCCTGCATTTGTCCCTAAATTAGTCAGTGCACCGGAAGCCAGTTTAACTGCTTGCAAATATGAGTAATGTGAATTTCAGAAAGTCAATTAAAATCAGAGTACTGAATTTTCCATAGATTATGAAGGCACATGACAAATGAAAGAGGAAAGCCAGGCAAGGGACTGTCAAGATACATCAGCATCGTGGCAACAGGCACCGTTACATAGCCATGAATTTATGAAGATTAAACCAATAAGAAGATGTCACTAATTCCCTGAGATGAGCTTAAAATAACAAATTTGAAGCAAAAGGAAAATCTGTTTCTCTTACCACAGGGACAGACTAGCTCTACAGCCTTGCACACAATGGGCTGGCACGAAGCAGAGAGTAGACTATATGGTACAGTCAGAGGAAAGGACCTTTAGGTTGCTCGCTTATAGTGATGGGTACAGTGGCATCTTTATATAAGTAAGATCGTTGGGGAAGGGAGACTGTGGGAACCCTATTTAATGATAATACAGAGGATTTTTATAAGCACCTTATGGGTTCAGAGTTACTTACAGACTCTAACTACTTAATCCCCACAACACTCCTTTGAGCCTGGTAAGTATTTTTCCCCATTTTATAGATGTAGAAACTGAGAATGAGAAGTTAATGGCCTGAATTTCAAAGGTACTTGATTTCAGTGGGAGCTGGGGATGTATTGCTCAGCACCCCTGACAACCAGGTAATCCCATGATTTATTATCCAGTCAGCAAGGGAAATGGGAATAGAGCTTTGGACTTCCAGACTTGTACTTAAACCATTATACCATGCCCCCGCCTCATCTGCTCTTGGAAGTGTACACGGTTCCTATTGATACTAATGGGATTGGATAGGAGTATTGTCATAACTGTAACAAAAAAGGGGGAATCTCTTAGCCTGAAGACACTTCCTTACATAATTTATAGAAGAGGCGTTATACCCTCATTGCCAGTATGCTCTTGATTTTATTTTAGCCATTTGTTTTCTTGGAAATATTTAGTCAGATTTTTGGACCTGCTACTTTTTAATCTGAAAATCATATAAAACTATTGACAGAGATAAAATTGTTTCCTTTACATTAAAAAAAATAACCCAGTCTGGATGAAACGTAACTTGTTTGTTCAAGTACAATTGCCTTACTTACTGCAAATATTTTTGAGGCATGTGGCATGATCTTTCTGAATAATAATAGCCTGTGGCTTAGGCTCTGACCCAATGTAAGTATTATATCTGAAAGCAAGTAGTACCCAGAGTGTAGTTCAGAATTTAAGTGCTGTGGCTGTCACTTCCAGAGAATGAGCGAGCTAACAATATGCTTAGTTCTGTATAAGACACAAATTTTAAAAGTCCCTGTCCAACTATCCAAACAGAAAAGTGTTTTTTAAACAATTTCACAAAGCTTAGAGGTCCTCATTCATTCCTTCCCACCCATTTTAAGTCTCTCATATTATGGGTTTAATTTTCAAAATATCAGCTGCCAAGGCTCATCTGCAAAACCACATGCACAATTGTATACCTATCTGGTACACACAATTACTGTGATTAAATGTGTAATTTGGTATTTGCACACAGAAATATCCAGAAGTTCTCTCACAATTCCTGCATTTCTGTTCCTACCACTTCTGCTATTTTGAAAATAAGGCCCTTACTGGGAAATGCATTGATAAAAATCTAGAATAACACATTTATAAAATAGTAAATGAGATAAAAATGTGACTTTTTGGTTGGTCTCACTGCCATAAAGTATGTTCAATATGCTAATGAAAAACACAATTGTTTGCTGTGATCCCAAGGTAAACCACTTTTAGTGATAGTGTCACATGTGATCTTTGCTGCAAGTATGAGTGATATGGGCAGGGTCGTCCCAGAGGGGCAGAAGAGTTTGCCCCAGGACCTCCTATTTGAGAGGGCCCCAGAAGTGAGTAGTGTTGCAACCTGGTGCACCGGGTCACAGCAACATTCACTGAAATTTGGCCCAGCAGCCCCTCTGTCATGATGGCCAGGTCACAATGCTCAGAGTAGAGAGCCAGGCTCAGTCCCTCAGAACACAAATCAAGCTGCTGCTGCTGCTGCAGGGTGGACCCCGGACTCCCAACCCGGGCCTCCTCTAAGGGTGAGGGGGCCTCAGTTACAGAGTTAGTCCCAGACCCCCCAAAACATCTGCAGCCCTGGTTATGTGAAGTTGGTGAAGAACTATTTTATATGCTCTAGGAAGTTACATGGCCTACAGGAGGTCAAACTACATGACCACAATAGCCCCTCTGGCTTTGAAATCTATTCAGGTCCAATTAAGATGTTTTTGTCTTCATGCTGGTAGAATTTCTACATTTTAAGCCTATAGGCTGAATAGCTGATGATACAGTAGTTAACAGGGAGGAAAAAAATCTGTTGCAAAGACATCAGGGGCAAGATTTGTTCTTAGAAGGTCACTAACGGTATTGAGTCAGGGGTCAGATTGTGAGGCAGAAGTGATGTTACCCTTGAAAAAAATCCCAAATTTGCCACACTCGCACACTAGTTGGATGTGCTACGTTGACTGGGGATAGAATAGTTAATGATGATGCAAATTTAGTACCAAGTTCTCATGTAAAAATGTGTGCACAGGAGTGACCCTACATTTGTGTGCTGTTACCATGCGTATGTTTGCCTATGATAAGTCATCTAAAGTCATTATATGACCAATTGCCAAATTCCCACCTACAATCACAGTAATTGTTCACACAATGTACATGCAAGGCTTTCAGATTTTCAGTTTTGAAAACTTGCCCCTTATGTAACCATCATTATACTTCAGAATTAACATAATACAGCATATTGAGAGAAATGGAGCAGTTCACACATTTTAGAAGTATTGGTTCTCTCTCTGAAGATGAATTATGACATAGGTTCATATTTGAAAAATGTCTTCACCAGTTCAAGAATTTACCAAGTAATATTTTTGGTTTTTAATAAAAAAATAAAATTTGCAGACACTGATGGAGATAAAAGAGAAGTGCTAATATGGCATACTGCCTCAACCAGATCCCCTACATCCAGTTAAGTCATTTGACTATCCATTTCCATTACGTCGAAATATCTTGTAAAATAACTTGGCTTTCCTTTTGTATACTTACATAATGGAAAGCCTCTCTGGAAAATAGCTTTAGGTACTTGTGATATGCACAGCTGTATTTGGGAATCTCCGAGAGTGGGAATATATTTGATGCAGGGAACTGTCTACAGTAACTGAAGTAGTATATTGGATGTTGTGATTTCCTTTCAACTTTATTTATTATTTAAATATTTAAGTAAAGTGTCTTGTAAATGCTAATCTTAATGATAGTTTATGGTGTATTTTAACTACTATACAAAATGTAATGTACCGTCTGTTAAATAGTGATTGTTGCTAAAAAGAGAGAATAATATGCCTGAGCTAACAAAAGAAAAAGCAGAAGTAAGAGACAGCAACTTCCCGTGGGACAAAGGCACGTGACTCACTGAGGTGCTTTTCAAAATCCCAGCCAAAGACAAACATGAAGTTTTCAATTGCCAAGTTACATTTTATTCGTGTCTATTGGCCACGTGGTTGACTTGTTTTCACTGAGTCCTTCATCATTAAGGATTACTTTTTTTTAAGCGACTGACTAAAAGCAGCTTCAGTTACTTCCACTAAGCTTTCTATACTGTCCATGAAGACTAGGGTGACCAGAAGTCCCGATTTTATAGGGACAGTCCCGATATTTGGAGCTTTTTCTTATATAGGTGCCAATTACCCCCCATCCCGTCCCGATTTTTCACACTTACTATCTGGTCACCCTAATGAAGACAAGCTCTGTGAAGCTCAAAAGCTTGTACCTTCCACCCAACAGAAGTTGGTCCATTAAAATACATTACCTCACCCACCTTGTCTCTCCTATACTCTCCATGGCAGTGGTTTACATGTCCTAGAAATAGGTAGTATTGCAATAATAGACCTAATTCACTCTTGCTGGGGCAGACAGATGAATATCTAACCTCACTGCACTGGCCTCAATTTTTGTGATAGTCTTAATGGGATTAAAGTGAAGTGAACATTGTCACCTTCTCTTATGAATTCCATCTTGGATGGTGGCTTCAGCTTCTGCTGAGAGCTTCTTAGGAGCTCTGTTGGTGGAGCTGTCCAGGGGATGGTCTGAATCAACACATTCCTTTCACGGACAGTGCTGGCCACTTTTAAGATTCACTGGCTCTGAGCAGCCGTAATAGAGAAAGCTGCTGCCGCTGCTGCTTTGAACTGCTGTTGCCTTTCTCCTCCAATGCCCTCCAGCTTTCCACCATCATCTGTGTTGTCCTCTGCTGAATGTAGTTCAGTGCTTGCAATCATTTCTTGTTGGTTCTTTTTCCAACATGACTGTGAAACAAGCGTGTGTAATCTTCCTTGTCATTGCCCATGATATATGCTGTGAGCAAATCCTTAAAGCCAGACTGCAGTACAAGACAATGCTGTAGCTTAATTTGAAATTAAAATGTGTGCTTTAAACTGAGATATGGTGGGTAGATTTAAAATGATCTTCCAGATTCATTTTAATAGGCTGTTCAAGCCTCAGAGCTCAAATTTTTCTTTTCCTCTTTAGCCCCCACTACCATCACATGCCTTACAAGGGGAGTTGATCTCAGAAAGGAGAGAGCAGATGTCCTCTGTCCAGCAGACTGCCCGCTACGGCAGTTCTATGTCTTTGGGAATGTAGTTTATGCCTCCCTTTCCAGCATCTGTGGAGCTGCCATTCACAGGTAAGCTAGAAGACCACTAACCAAGATGACAAGGAAACATATTTTAGAAAGGAACTATATTTTTCAGTTGTAACCTTTGGCTGCCATCCGAATTATAGATATTCCTGACAATTCTCAAAACACACCAACAGAATGTCATTAAAAGACTTCAGGTCAAATATAGCTTGGAGTAAGTGGCTGTAACTTTCATGAAATCTCTGGGACAAATTCAATAGTGATGATAAGGATAGAAAGGTGCTCTTAAAAGTAGAACAACTTGCACTAGCCTGGCAACTGGTGCGCAATGAGTATAATTTATAGATATGGGAGGTAGAAGTGAGGAGACTATAGCCTGAGAAGTTACTAGTTGGAAGGTGTAAGATAAAGCAGGCTTCCTCTCTCTCCTACTTTCTTATGCCACACCATTCAAAACTCTGCTCAATTCAAATTCAGCGCCAGTGTAAGCTGACACAACAATGATCAGGATGAATTTACTGCAGGCAGCATACAAGCTCAGTGTTAATCAATCGATATTACATTAATTTACCAATTACATTTGTTTTTATGACTACAATTTACACTTGATGTGTAATTTACACCACCACTTATGTCACTGCAAAATTTTGCCCATGAATCTGGGTATTTGGATAGCAAGCAAGGGATTTTGAATATATTTTTAATTACGGTCACTATATGGGCCATCAGGTATTTAGTGTGAGTTAGAAACGTTTAAGTATTTTGAATATAATTTTTAAAAGAAAGAATTTGTTTTCTTTTAAGGGTAATTAATTATGGAAGTTAGGCAGTGTGGCATGTTATGACCTTAAAACAAAATTACTCAAATTATGGTGTAGTTTTTGTGCCCTGTGTAGCTCTTGGAGTTAAAACTTGGGGGATCATCTATGTTCTAAAGCTTTTAAGGAAGGATTTGTCCCACTGCATGTGATTAACAATGCTTGTAGCATAAATTTCAGTAAAAGATTCTGCAAGTACATAAAGTACTTATTTGGTTAAGTTTACAGGTAAACCAGCCTCCTACTCACTTCAGAAGAACAAGTAGTATTTGAATAGTAAAATTCATCACTTGTAGTCTAAGGGACCAGTCCTGCCCACAATTACCATTGAACAGAGTACAGTGAGAGTTTTACTGACTTCAGTGTGAGCAATCAAAGTAGTAACTACTACACTCAGAAGAAAGTTTGCTGGAACACAGTTCTGAATTTTCCAGAGTCAAATTCTTGTTTTTCGGATGATCCCAAATTATTGTGGTTATCCATATAGCAATATGTTCTTACCTGGAGTGACTAATGTATTGGGTCTTGACTCCAATTATGCACTCACATACTGCAATGATTAGGCAAGTTAGAGTAACAGTAAAGTTCTTTTGCCTATTTCCAGTAATATGATTCTTGAAAGCAGCAGTTCTCAGACGCCAAAAATATCGTGTGGGTATAGGACTCTTTCCCCCCACCGCTTAATACATTTTATTTGTTTTTATCTGTATACTTTTTCTTCCCTATGAATGAATTATGAACATGTGGATCTTTGTCCCTCCTAGTAGCTGGTCTATAGAATATGTTAATATGTCTGCCACTTTTCCAGCTATGCAATATAGTCTTTAGCTCAGGCTCATACTATTAGCCTTAGAGGTCTCAAATTCAAACTCCACTGCTGGCCGCAGTAGTGTCAATTACATAAGCAGAAAACTTGATAAAAATTTGCGGCTGTCTCTATGCATCATAAAGGAGCAGATATAGGCACAACCGAACTTGTTCATTCTTGGTTTTGCTGCACAGTTCCCTTCTTTAATGCTGCATATCTCAATCTATAAATTCCATGCACGTAAAACTTTAAAAAAACACTACACTACACTCACTACATCTCATATTACATACTAATGGCACTGGCATAGTTTCAGGAGAATAATCCAGCTTTAACCTCTGCTTTAAAAAGAAAAAAACCCCAACACCTAAACTCTAATTTTTTTTATTTTTTTTTTAAAAGAAATTATTATTTCTCTGGTATTTTTGCTTATTCTTTTAGGGTAAAAACTGCTCCACCTATGTAAAGTATGAGCATGGGGAGGTTGTGCTGCAGAAATTCAAACTCCCACCACACTCCCAACCAGGGTTAGGCAATGGGCAATATAATACCCTCCACCCATGCACTGAACTCTTTTTTCAAGTCCCAGTTTGTAGAGACATTTATTTGCTGTACAATAATATTGTGTGTTTCTTGAAAGCTACCGAAATAGTTTGTATGCTTTTTAGTGAGTTCAAATACAATACATACAGTATAGTACTTTAGATTTTAAAAAGTTAATAGCACAAGAATGTGCTGGTAAAACTTTTAATGCAAGTTATTAAAGAACTGACTTCACAACCAAACAAGAGAGAATTCTTCACAGTAAAACTGTATTTGAATAAAAAATAGGCCCACGTGACAGAGTTTAGATACAAATCTCGATTCAGGATTTGGAATTAACCCATCACTAATTCAGGGCTGGATTCTCCAATCCTTCCTCACATGAGTAGTCCTCTTCACTTCAATTGACTACTTGCTAGAGTAATACTATTTGACATGTTTAATAACTGTAGAATATGGCCCCACAGAATTCCCTATACTGTAACTGATGTGAGGTTTTGTGCCCATTTTGGTTATTGTATTAAATCCTTCCTTTCTTTTTAATGTGCCTAATTACTGTTAAGATACAGAACATCACCAGCCTTTTCCTGACTAGACTATAAAAGGTATTTCTCTGTCATGGTGAGTGGAAGGGAACCTACTGAGGATGATTATGCCTAGGCATGAGGAACTGAGTTAAAGCTACCCTTGAGACATTAATTGGATTAATAATCAGAAGGCAAAATTGAAGACCTGATCCTCAGCTGGGGTAATAGTGGCCTATGTGCCAGATTACACCAGCTGAGGATCTGGCCCAATATGTTAATTTTTAGATGGTATATGCTAAACCCTAACTTTTAAAGCCTAGTCAGAGGTGGGACATGCCTCAAGTCTGACACTGGACTCCCATACTGCCAGTGTCACAAGAAATGTCACACTTTTCACAAGTTAGCTATATTAGTCTTTAGGACACAGGCTAATCCCAAGGGGTATGAGAATTTCCTGAGTTGTGGTGTTCACTAGGAGAAAATTGGTAGAGCGTTTGTTTGGCCAGAGGAATGCACTTCTGAGCAGTTAGGTCTGTTGGGAAACTTTGGGCCACTGCCTTCTCCTGCTGGGTCTTGTTCCTAAGTCATGCCAGAAACAGAGTGCAGTGGAAGCAGAGACAACAGAACCTGTGGGGGTAGGGAGAAGCTGGCATTGAACCCAGAACAGCTCTGGGTCAAAGACAGAATACAGGCAGGCCAGCAGCAACAAGCTGCAGTTGGAAGGATGCCATTTCTTGTGGCCACAGGGGAGGAAGGAGATGGAAGGAGTTGCATTAGCAGCTAGAAGTCAGGGCGTAGGGAGAGAAAGATAGGAGCCAAGTTAATTCAGCTGTCATTGCTTGGGGTTCTGTTTTCATCCTTGGGTTCCATCAGAAATGACATCTGTAATTAGCTACTTACAAACACATTTTACAGTGTAGTCATGGTGAAAAGTGCTTCTTATCATGGAAACTTTTGGGGCAAAATTCCCTTCTCAGAGATGTCTCTTTATCCCCTCTCAGATCCTGACTTCTGTATTCTGCTCTGTCCCTGTATAGCACATGTAGATTTCCCATAAACATCAACTGTAGAGCAAAATTATTAGCATCGAAATATGCTAGGAGAAGTTTGCCTTTAGATTTTTGGACTGAGTCAAATGAGTACACACTTTTGTTAAGGGCGCAGCCTCAGCTCTGGACTCCTTGATGTTTGTGTCTTTCCACTGGACTATTGACTCTGTAGTTAAAAGATAATATTGATTTGCTTTCATTTCGACATGTTTTTTTTCTGTCCTTGCATGATAACATCATTTCTATCCACTTGCATAGACTGTGTTTTGGCATCATCTTGTCCTTCCCTAGACAATTGCATCGATCTGAACATTACATTACTCTGACAGTGCTAAGCCTAGTCAAGGGAACAGGCACTTGGCATCATCTCAAATAAAACTTTTTTTTTTAAAGTAAGTAGCTTATGCGCTGCTGAGGAGAGCTGTGTGGAGCTGCTGGGCCCCTCTTCACATGAAAAGCCTGTCAGGACCATCACGAATTCCAAAGTGACTGAACATTTATCCAGAGGAAAACAATTTTTATGAGGCAAAAATCTGTGATTTCCCTTTTCTTTGAACTGTAGAACTGTTTTTGCTTACCTCTGGCTGCTCCAGCAGGTGTTAATAGTTTGATTTGATTTATACATGTATCTGAGAAAAGCCATTTTCTCAGATACATGTATAAAGGCCACCTCTACTATCTGGAGGAATAGTTTAGTAATCTAATAATTTGTCTTGATATGCCAAGACCTTCTGGAAAGAGACATGCCAAAAATTTGAGAAGGTCAAGCTGGCCCTCCATCACCTTCTGAGATACAATAGGTAAATTGAGTTCCATGCCTCTGAAGGGGAAGATGAGTCTTTAAAAACCTGGAGTCCTGTCTGCTTACCCAGGGCCTGGTCTAAAGCTAGTTGAACTTATTGAGAGACTTCAGGGGGCTTTGGACTAGAGTTATACCTTTCATAATAGTGAAGTTTGTTGAGTTTGTTTTGATGTCCTGGACCAAAATCCCCCTTCCACGCAGTATTGTGCAGTGAGATATTGGATGGCCCCCTCTGTGTGTCTGCATGTCAGTGATTTACCTGTAATTCTGTTTTGTTTGAGTGTGCTTTGGAATGAAAAGAACTGTCTAAATGTAAACCATGGTTACTACTAACAGTGCAGCTGGTCAAGAGAAAGGGCTGCCCACTTCTGTGGATTGTCAGGAAATGAGAGGACAATAGCAAAAAAATGTGGTGACCATTAGTTAACCAATAGTCAAAAATTACTTAGACAAGAACAAGTGAAAAATTACTTAGACAAGTTAGATGTTGTCAAACCACCAGGGCCTGATGAAATGCATCCTAGAATACTCAAGGAGCTGACTGAGGAGATATCTGAGCCATCAGCCATTATCTTTGAAAAGTCATGGAAGATGGAAGAGATTCCAGAGGACTGGAAAAGGGCAAATATAGTGCCAATCTATAAAAAGGGAAATACAACCCAGGGAATTACAGACCAGTCAGCCTAACTTCTGTACCTGGAAAGATTATGGAGCAAATAATTAAGAAATCAATTTGCAAACACCTCGAAGATAATGAGGTGATAAGTAACAGTTAGCATAGATTTGACAAAAACAAATCGTGTCAAACCAACCTGATAGCTTTCTTTGGGTAACAAGGTAACAAGCCTTCTGGATAGGGGGGAAGCGGTAGATGTGGTATATCTTGACTTTAGTAAGGCTTTTGATACTGTCTCACATGATCGTCTCAGAAACAAACTAGGGAAATACAACCTAGACGGAGCTACTATAAAGGTGGGTGCATAAATGGTTGGGAAATCGTTCCCAGAGAGTAGTTATCAGTGGTTCACAGTCATGTTGGAAGGACATAACGAGTGGGGTCCTGCAGGGATTGGTTCTGGGTCTGGTTCTGTTCAATATCTTCATCAATGATTTAGATAATGGCATAGAAAGTACACTTAAAGTTTACGGACAATACCAAGATGGGAGGGGTTGCAAGTCCTTTGGAGGATAGGATTAAAATTCAAAATGATCTGGACAAACTGGAGAAATGGTCTGAAGTAAATAGGATGAAATTCAATAAGGACAAATGCAAAGTACTCCACTTAGGAGGGAACAATCAGTTGCACACATACAAAATGGGAAATGACTGCCTAGGAAGGAGTACTGGGAAAGGGATCTGAGGGTCATAGTGGATCACAAGCTAAATATGAGTCAACAGTGTAACACTGTTGCAAAAAAAGCAAACAGCATTCTGGGATGTATTTGCAGGAGTATTGTAAGCAAGACATGAGAAGTAATTCTTTCGCTTTACTCCACGCTGATTAGGCCTCAACTGGAGTATTGTGTCCAGTTCTGGGAACCACATTTCAGGAAAGATGTGGAGAAATTGGAGAAAGTCCAGAGAAGAGCAACAAAAATGATTAAAGGTCTAGAAAACATGACCTATGAGGGAAGATAGAAAAATTGGGTTTGTTTAGTCTGGAGAAGAGAAGACTGAGAGGGGACATGATAACAGTTTTCAAGTACATAAAAGGTTGTTACAAGGAGGAGGGAGAAAAATTCTTCTTCTTAACTTCTGAGGATAGGACAAGAAGCAGTGGGCTTAAATTGCAGCAAGGGGGTTTAGGTTGGACATTAGGAAAAACTTCCTAACTGTAAGAGTGGTTAAGCACTGGAATATATTGCCTCGGGAGGTTGTGGAATCTTCATCACTGGGGATTTTTAAGAGCAGGTTGGACAAACACCTGTCAGGGATGGTCTAGATAATACTTAGTCCCGCCCTGAGTGCAGAGGACTGGACTAGATGACCTCTCGAGGTCCCTTCCAGTTCTATGATTCTAATAGAATGAAAGACATTCCTGGAAAATGTATAAAGTTCCAGTATAACCAAAACAGCCTTGGCATGCAAGGCATTGGCCCCAGAGTAAAATACAGTGGTTCTGTAAAAATAAAAATCAGGTTTTGATAGCAAAAATTGTTTTTTTCAATTAGGCAGAAATTCACAAGCCCTTTTTTACTGATTAGCTCCCACGTGGACCTTCTGTATAAGGTGAATTTCACCTGTAAAGGAAATCCTGAGCTATCATGAAAATGAACTTTCCAAATTCGTTAACAAAGGAACAAAAATAGAGACCAGAAATATGGTTATTTCATTTCAGCTAATATCAAGTGTGCATTCTGCTTACATATCAACCTCAGCTTTGTCAATAGTCTCAATGAGGTCCAAAAGGGTGATACCCACTAATACATCCCAAACAAAAAGAAAAGAACTAATTTAACAGATTACAAATTAACTATTTACATATGCATGGTGTTTTCTGTCAAGACAATTTCACATCCCCAACATAAAATAATTTTATTCCCACCTAAATCTCTTCGAGGCTTTTCTCTCCCTGGATTTCGTTTCAGTGCACTTTTGAGACACGTTTGTTGTTTCTGTGGAACTTGCTGGCTGTGACAAAATTCCTGCCCATTCTGTTTGAGTGGGGGACTCATCACTGTCACAACTTTTCCAGCTTCAGCATCCAGTTACAGTCTCAGATGTGGGCAGTAGCCATGCTGAAACACTATACCCCTTGATACTGCTTTAGGTGGTCCTTATGGATAACTTTGGGTTTAGTCCTGGGACCAAACTGTATCCTACACACCACTTTGCTTATTTGAGTTACTATTGTGAGGGTTCTGCCCAAATTTTATCCAGCTGAGAGCTCCTACCCCTTTTTCTCCTAGGATTGTGGAACCAGACTAACTTCCCCTCTTTTAAAAGTTTCCCCATCTGACCTCAGGTCACAATCTTTTCATTTTATCAGCAGCTGTTCTCAAATTTTTCCTAGCAAAGATGTGAACTTTTTCAGTTTTAGATTGTAGGGTTTCTGCATCATCCAAATGGTTGAAACCCTTTTGTTCCTCTTCAGAAGCTCCATACAAAATGTTTGCTGGGAGGGGGCCCAAACCTGAGGAGTGCTGTAGTACACTTTGTACCCTCATTGACTGCTGTTCTATAAGCCATTAAAAGGAATGGGATATGCTAGTCCCAGTCCACTTGGTGCTGTTCTACAATGGTAGCTAGCTGAACCCCCAAAGTCCTGTTGAACCTTTTGACCATCTCATCAGACTGTGGATGTGCCGGGCTGGTGCGAGTTTTGTGGACCCCTAGAATCTCACAACCCTGTTGAAACTCTTTGGTTTCAAAGTTTCACCCTGATTTGTGTGTAACTCACCCAGGATCCCAAATCTGGTGAAGAAATCATTCACAAGGACCTCTGCTACTGTCACAACCTTTTGATTTCTTATTGAGTAAGCCTCAGGCAGTTTTGTATAGTAGTCCCATAGCTACCAGCAAATATCAATTGCCAGCCTCTATCACAGGACAAGGGCCCAAGAACATCAATGGCAATGCACTATGCACTATTGCTCCTATACAATATTTAATCCTTAAATTCCAAGCTTTCCCACGGTGACTAGAAAGCTTTGACTGTGGTGTTCCACGGTTGCTGCGTTTGCAAGGTGATTCTCCAGTCACACACTACTCTACAATCAGGATCCTCTCTTTAGGAAGTTTTGAATTGCTCTTGGTCCATTCCTGCAACCTCACCCCATGGTTCAGTGGATGAATCAGAAACATGAGCACTTCTGTGAATTAGAGGAAGGGAGTCACACCCATTCCTTTGAGCAACTAATTCCTTGCTCTCCTTCTTAGGACAGGGTTTGCAGCAAGGCTGCATTAACAAGGCATCAGCTTTAACATGCATATGGCCAGGGCTGTGTGCTATTTTGAAATCATAGCACTGCAGTTTCTCCAACCATCTGTCAAGCTGTCCCTCAGGATTTCTGAACCTAAAGAGCCATTGCAGAAAAGCTTGATCTATCCTGATCATAAACTTCCTCCCATACAAATAGTGGTAAAAACATTCTATAGATTTAACCACTGCTAGGAGTTCCTTTTCAGGTGGGACAATAATTTCTCTCAGGAGAACGTAGACTTTTGCTACGGTAAGCTCTCAAGTCCCTGGAGTTCTTGTGTCAATACTTCCGCCAAACCATAAGCACCAGCCTTTCTGTCCAACGAGTTTTGAAACACAAGTAGGCCAAGACAGGAGCAGTCAGTGAAGCCTTTTTCAACTCTGAAAACACACTCTGAAAAACACTTATCACACTCTGCTGACCACTGAAATTGTTTCCCTTTCTCACCCAACTTATGCCATCATTTTTGCAATACTGAACCTTCTGTAATAGCAGAGCCGTGCAAAACTGTGTACATCTATAAGTGTCTGGGAGTTGGCCAGCTCTGTACCGCCTCAATTCTCTTTTGTCAGTGAAAATTCCCTCCCCACTAATTGTGTGCCCAAGTAGATTACCTTTATTGGAACATCTCACATTTCTTTGGCTTCAGTTTCAAACTGGCTGCCTTCAGCATCTCACAGACCTTTTGTAAATGGTTTGGTTCCTGTTCAAAGGGTTTATCATGCACCAGGATATCATATAGGGATAACAGACAGACTGTGAGGGACATGCCATGTACTACCCTCTCCATTAGCATTTCAAATATGTCTGGTGCACTGCACAAGACCAAAGCCATCACTTTATATTGCCACAAGTCTTGTTCTCCTGTGAAAGCAATTCCCTCCCCCCGTCTTTTGGATCCATTTCTACTCACCAATACTCACTTTTAAGATCCAGTGTGGAAACCCAGGCTGAACCTGCTATAGCATGCATGGTACTATCTATTCATGGTAATGGATAAGAATCCTTTAAAGTGACTTCATTTAATTTTCTATAGTCCACCCAGAATCTGGTGCTGCCTTCCTTTTTCTTAACCAGAACTATGGGTGAATCCATAGTCAAAGGTTCAATAATGTCTTCCTGATACATTTCCTCAATGTCCTGTAGTGCCTCTTTCCTTTTTTTTTTTTTTTTTTTTTTACTGGCAACCAGTGAGGTAGCTGTTTAATTGGTTGGTTTCTCCTAGTATCAATCTAGTGCTAGATCAGTGCAGTACAACCTATACCTTTGTTGGACCGGGAGAACAACTCATGATTCCTAACCAGAAGTCTCTTAAACCGTTCTATGGTTCCCTATTTAAGAATACAGCACTGTGCTGGAACAGGTTCAGTAGAAATTCTGGGAGCTCACCTTCACCCATTATAGTTTTCTTCTTTAGCTCTTTTGACCAGGGCCATTGATTCTTCTTCAAGTTGTGTCCCTATGGGTGCTCCATGTCAGGTGTGCATGCGTCCCAGGCACCTTCCGTCTGAGATTTTTAGGTAGCAGTGTCCAGTTGGCCTGCACATGTGCTCTACTCTGCCCTATGCTTTGTACCATGGCTATGTGGAGCTGCATGGGTGAAATAGCCTCGGTTCCTTCTCAAACACCTCGGCCTGAGATGGAGTCTCAGCAGTGTCCATCCTTGCTTATCTCAGCTGTAGGGTTTTTTTTCCATAGTTTTACTTAGCTTAGTTGGTTGTAATAGTAAAATAATTTTAAAAATTAAGGACCTTGTCCTTTCTGGGGGTTTTTTAATGCCTCTTTAAAAATGTTACTTTATACTTGTGAAGTATTTAGTTGGCCTTGTGGTAAGACCGTCCTCTTTTATCGCAGAGGCGTGATCACCAATGCGGGAGGAATTGTAAGGGTACAGACCCTGCCAGGACAAGAGAACTACTCTGCCATATATGCCAATGGGATCCAGTCTCAGGTGCTCACTAGATGGGCTTCATCTTTCTCAGTGGCTGGTAAGTGGATCAAGTATTTATTATTTAGTAAAGTATATTTGCAATGTTAACAGAAATTTGTCCAGGCCTTTCAGTGGCCTGTGGCTATACAGTGTGCTGTAGAAACAATGGCTGACTTTCTCCTTTTCTCGTTGTTTTATCCTCCATTTTCTTATAATCGCCTTACCATATTATTCCATTTGGACTATTCAGTCAATGATTGCTGCTGACTCTGCTACATAAAGCAGACTTGAGTTACTCAGACCCAGATCCTCAGAAGGTATGTAGGCACCTAACTCCCACTGAATTCAATTCCCATTGAGGATCTGGGCACCAGTACCCATTGACCAGTCTGTTACTGTTCTGAGTGTACCAAATGCTACAGCCTTCATCCTAGGAAAATGGCGCAAAAAGCAACCTTGCCAAAGGCCTCCAGGAAAATTCCTATCCTCATTTTGTGAGAAACTGAATAAAGAAAAGGGATTATGTAGGTCAGTAACATCACATTGTATGTTTTTTCATTTAGGGCCCTATCTTGTCCAGTGTTCAGCTCCCATAGGAATTCAGTACCTCACAGGATCAGGACCTTAGTTAGGTAATAATGTGCTTAAGTGTCTCCTTTGAACCTCTACGCTGCAGGTTCACATATCCTTAAAGAAAATTTTGTCTGTACAATCAGTTAACTGGCATTTGGTGATCTACCTTAATCTTAAAGGATGGCCAGTCAAGTTTTTTCCTCCTTTACCTTCCATCACACAGACAGATAAAACCTGGTCTTCTGTGAAACTTGTTCCTTGTCAGGATTTCAGTATATCCAGTAAATCTACCTGTAAGAAGAGACTCACCTATGTGTCTATTTTATCATGCCTGGTTAGGGCTTTCATTCTCTAAAGAGTATTGGGACGAGGAATTTTATAAAAGGGATTTTTGGCAAGCAGGGTCACAGGTATCACTGGATCAGGTGGAATATATCTGAGGATGACCCTTTGCAAAACTGTGGTTGTTCATTGCAGCTTTGGTTTCAGAAGTATACATCGACAGAAGAAAGCTTCTGTAGTTTCTGGACTATTATTTTACAGGAGAATTAAAATTTTCTGTAGTGCTTCCAAACTGTTTACATAAATTCTACCTGCCAAGTCTATGAGACACTAGTAATTCCCATAAGGTGGCCACTACAAATTAAGGCCTTGATTCTGAGTGGTGCTGAGTGACATCAAATCCAGATGGCTTCAGTGGGAGCCATTGCTGTCTGAGTTTGTCTTTTACAAATTATAAAACGTACCTGCCTTAGCTCACGGGCCATTATAAACTAGATGTGCTGTAATTATTTATCAATTGTACATTTTTCAAATTTGATTACTTTTTAAACACCTGCAATGTAATTTGACTGCAGTGAGATGCAATGAATTCATCTTTTCAATATTATACAGGGACCAAGAGTGGAGCACTTGAAGCAGCTGGAGGACCACTATCAACAGCACGCCCCTCTAGAGGTTGGAAACATTTCTAATAGATGATCTTCCCAAGGGAAGCCTTCCACACTATATGAGAAATGTACCCTCATGTGTAAATGGCTGCCTGATAGGGAAAGACTCAATCAACTCATCTTTTGAATAAAGTTACACGTATCAGTACTTTTTACCCAATATACTTAACAGGCAATATCAGGTAGCATTTGTAATCTATGAGGCTGATTCCAATCTCAGTTATACTGGTGTAAACTGGTAGAAACTTGAGTGAACACAGTGGCGTCATACAGATAACTCAACAAGGAAACCTGTTGTGTGCTCAGAGGCTTTTTCATTTCCATCAAGTGATTGATATGAAAATGAAGAGAATGCATTCCTTTTTAGAGAGGGAATTTGAGAGAGAGTTGTCTGTCTGATTCAGTGTACTGGTGAAGTTTAGATCCTCATACCATGGTGACGGGTGCACTGTCGAGGATAGACTGGAGAATTCTTGTCATTCATGCAGTTGTACTCAGTCTTGATCAGATCAGATATAGAAACATTGAAAAGGAAATAAGTCAATACCAAGTCATCGTTATTACACATTGTATTCAAAGTCAAGATGATCCCATAACTGCTCAGATGACAGTAGACAAAGCTATAGAAATGGTTTTCATTCTCCCAGGTTTGCCTGTGAGGAGGAACGACTGATGCTCACTACCACAGGTTTAAGGTTGCCATAACTTTACCAGTATTTGAGCCTGTGTATTTCTGAAAAACAAAGATGAATATAAAAAAATTAAGTGCCTGCTTTTCCCTCCACCAAATTTTACACTCAGCCATGTGTTTGTAGTTCAGCTACTGCACTTCAAAGAACCAACAGCAGCAGCCACGATTTTGGTCAAAGTCAGGAAAGTATGGAAAAATTCTGGCACAATATTGGAGTTGGAGTGGATACATTGGCAATGGACAGAGCCAGAAAAAAGATGGACAGTCTTGTGTGAATGCACTCTTGGGTGTAGCTAGAGGGTGTAATTCCTTGTCAGGATTTTCACTGGTCAAAGAATCAGTCCTTGCTGTGAAGACGTCTAATCCCCAGTCCATCTTGCCCCTCATGATAATTGTTAGAAGCACACATACATAAAGGGTTTGATGAACCTCAATCTACAGATCAAAACAAAGTAAACTCTTTACCAAGCTGAGTTTCTAGCAACCATGAATCCCTCCTGGCTCCTGGAGCATCTCCTTTCTCTTCACTTCTTCCTTCATGGAAGCAGCAGTATCAATTTTCTGTTGTGCTGCAACTAAATATTGTTACTTCATGTTGTCATAACTTGAGTCTTATATTCACAGAGTTTCAAAGACAAAGGACTTTGCTTTAAATTGTTTTTTGAAGAGATGAAGCAGTAACAATATTTTTCTCTGTCATTGTGTGTGACGAGTTAATAACATAGGGCCAGATTGTAGCTAGTCCTTCAGGACCATACAGGAGGGTAAGACAGTATAAGGTATACCTTACTCCAATGCACCGGCTACCCGTGCTGTGGATGGAAGCACAAAGGGAGGAGCAGCTGCTGCAGGGGCACTACACCCCTACTGCACCAGTCGGCAAGAAGGGATGGGGGAATGGACAGAGTCTTGCCTCCTCTTTCCTGCCCCCCAGACATACTAACTAGTGTAATTGCACCAGCATCCTGGGGGAAGTGTGCTGCACCACTGAAGATCAGAGGCAAGGTATATCTTTCCTGAAGGCAGGGAAAACTAGGAAGCACAGGACTCTGAGTTTGAGTCCTGTTTTGCTCCTGGGGCAGTATAGGTACGTACTCTTCCATATTTGGGGCAAAGTTACAACTGGCCCCATATTAACATTTGGGTGATGGAATGCCACTATGGGCCACCAACCTGTCTAACATTCATGCCCTGCAAAATTTCTTTCTTCTGAGAGCTTAACATTCTTTTTTAAACTATGTTCACAGTTGCCGCCTCTGGCAGAATCTGTCCTACATATTACTCTGTGTTAAGACCTTTCTCCTAAACTCCTTCGGAGGTAGAGTGTCACAGAATTTAGTTGTGCAAGAGAGACTGAGTCTGGTTGTGGGGAGGAGAGCAGGTTATTCACTTGCTACTCTCCATTGGGAGTAGCCCTGACTCCTCTTCCCACTGTCCACCTCAACCCCTAGCCAAGTAGCTGGTGCATAAAGGGGAGTTGAGATACACCATGAAAAAAGGGGCAAAGAGTCCTGTGGCACCTTATAGACTAACAGACGTATTGGAGCATAAGCTTTTGTGGGTGAATACCCACTTCATCGGATGAATGTCAACATGTATTCACCCACGAAAGCTTATGCTCCAATAGGTCTGTTAGTCTATAAGGTGCCACAGGACTCTTTGCCGCTTTTACAGATCCAGACTAACATGGCTACCCCTCTGATACATGAAAAAAGGATAGAGGAACTTTTCTCCCCCCCCCCCAAGTGAGGGGAAATCAGGGCTGGAATCCCAAGGAGCATTCAGAAAATTGTAAGGCTCACATACGTGCCACCTCTCACGCAGGACAGATGGCAAGATTAGAACCTAGCTTTTAACATCTTGACCTCTTCTAGCTTCAGTTTATGCAATTCAGCCTCTTGTTCCCTAAATAACCCTGCTGTTTCCTACATTCTAGATAAACGACTGAAGAAACTTCTTGAGAAAAAGGTTGGGAACAAAGGTAGGAACCCACATAGCCAACTCACGCAAAGAAAATTCCTGTTCCTTTGCCTTTCAATTAATCTAATTATCTTGGGTGTTCACAGACTGTAAAACGGATATTGCTTTTCTGATTGATGGAAGCTACAATATTGGGCAGCGTAGATTTAATTTGCAGAAGAACTTTGTTGGGAAAGTAGCTGTGATGCTGGGAATTGGAACCGAAGGACCACATGTGGGAGTTGTGCAAGCCAGGTATCTGCAACGTTATAAGAAAACTCTAGAAACTGAGTTATTAAAATGAGAAAGCTGAAACATATAAAAATATCCTATTCAGCAGACCTCTACTTGAGTAGTATAAGTTATAACATTCTGCTTAGGAACTGTTGTAGTTGAGACATCCAACTAAAATCAGTTTATTTGGGGGGACTGGATGGTTTAGGACAGAGGTTTCTAAAGATTTTCCTAATGTGAACTACTTTGTTAAGAGACAGCAAGTCTTACAGACACCTCCCTTTCTACCGATGATCCAGTAGTATCCCCATGACAACAGGAGCAATATTAAGGAAGTATTACTTTTTTTTAATATGAGTTAGCAGTGGAAAACAAGTAGAGCCAGCACCATGCTACCAGACAGGTCTATGCATACTACCAGCATGTTCTCTCTGGACCACTCTTGGTCCACAGACCTCAGGTTGGGTACTACTTGGGCTAGGATAATGGTAGTGGGACACAGAGCCTTTCTTTTCCAAGTCCCTAGTTCATACCCAACCCCAATAATGGTACATAGTGAATGACAGTTTGAACCACTTCATGGTAGTTGTTTCATCTATATGAAGTGTGTTTGTGGTTTCAGTCCAGTTCTGATTGGACTGGTGTCCAGTACACAAAAGCACAACTGGGACTAATTGACAACCACAATGAGAGACTGGGCATAGAGAGCAAACTGTCCTCTCATCTCCAGCAAGCATTCCTTTATGTTAGTTTTGAGGTGAGTTGATGTGGAAGGGTGAGAGAAGTTTGTCTTGCTGCCTGCCCTGTCCTTGATCTGAGGGGAGAGGACTTGGGCCTCCAGGGCTGCCAGCACCATTCACAGTCATGTAGTTCATCTTTAAAAAAAAAAAAAAAAAAAAAAAAGATCTCAGCAAAGTGGGGATTCTAAAACTTGGCCATTTTTGATATTATGGTCAGTAATTTTTAATACCACACAAAATGGAGTATCCTTGATCAGCTTATAGCAACTGATACTTCCAAACGTGTTAATGAAAATTGGAAAAAAAAAAAAAAAAGAGACTTAACATTGGGTTGTATTTTGGCTTATAGCATAAAACTGTCAGGTACCGCAACGGCCAACCCAATAGCCTAATGCTCTCACCCCCCACTTTAAAAACACCTCTCACAATTTTGTTTGCCTATTATCAGGATTTAAGTCCTGGGCAGCTGGTTATGTGAGGTGACTATTTTCCAAAGCCCAACCACTTTGGCAATTGCTTCTGGTCTAAAGGAAGTTTCTTCTAAACACGGAAATAGCTGGTGGATTAACAAGTGAGGTCTCTCCCACATCCTTCAACAAGCCTGTATTAAATTATAGGTACGAATACAGTCAACAAGAAACAATGATAGATATTGTGTGAATGTTGTGCAAAAAAGATACTAAACATTATTAAAATAGACACTGAACAAAAGGATCCAAAAATTTCTGGGGGTGGGGGAATTGAATTTCTTTTTATCAAGATGATGATCAACTACCATGTCAGCTTTTCCAGTTCAGTTGAAAAGAAAATTGTTGCAACATTACTTGCTGGCCACATTAGCAAAGACAACTTTGCTTCCTGGAGAATTATTATTGTTCGGCTTCATTTATTTGTAATAATTTACCTTCCAAACCATGGGATTTGTCAGGAAATTTATAAATAGCCAAAACAACTGTTTGAACTGAAAGGCTTGGAGAAAGTCTTATGTAATGGGTGTATGGAATACCGAAGAGAGATTAAGACACAGGGCTTGAGTCCTTCACTTAAAACAGGAACTCTCCTGGACTCAATGGAGTTACATCACTGCAAAATGGGATGAGAGGAGAATCAGTTCCAAAAAGTAGAGTAATTATCTAATGGGCAAACATGGCTGTCTTGGGGCTACATCCCCCAGAGTGCTGAGCAACTGAAGTCAGCTGGAGTTGAGTACCTTGATGAATCAAGCCTTTAATGGGAATGGATCATGGCAACTGCCCTCCAAAGATCCTCATATCTTTAAAAAAAAAAAAAGAAAAAAACAAAGCGGCATTAGGTCCTCGTCCTGCACTGGGATCCTCTTATGTAGATCCCACTCTGCATAGGCATAGGGGTCCATCTGATGCTGCATCAAGACCTTGACTTCATAACAGTTGTTCTTTTCAACTGCAAGTGAGACCAAATGTACTTCTTACAGTTCACATGACAACTAGTTTTTAATTTAGTGTTTTGTTCATCCTAGATTAGGAGTCAGAGGGTGAAATTCATTGCAGCTAAAATTTTCCTTTTTTTAAATAAAGAGTAACTAGCTAGCATACAAATTAAATTACTCTGAAACTATTTTCATTTAAAAGAAATTTAAAATATATATATATATAGCAAATGTTTAAGATCCAAATTCAACAATAAAAAAAAGTGGCCAAATTCATTTCTCACTTACTCCAATGTGACTCAAAAAGTAGTTCCATTTACAGAGGTATAATTGAGAGCAAAATTTGTCCCTATAACAGAATACAAAAACAGCAAATGAATACACTTTAAAATGAATGAAAATCATTCCCTTCTTACCTGCTAAGACCTCTGTTCTGAATTTGATTCCTTCTGCTGTCTTTGAGATAATCACAGATACTGCAAAGAGTGAGGGTTCCTACTTTGTTTTAAGAATTAATATCATTAACTGTTGCTGACAAAACTCAGAACCCTGAATTCTGCTCTTAAGCAGGCTAAAAGGCATTTCATTTATATTTAAGATTTGTCATGTATGTCTGTTTTTTAACTGGTTACTTTATTTTTCACATAGTGAGCATCCAAAAACTGAATTTTATCTGAAAAACTTTACTGTGGCAAAAGATGTTTTGTTTGCCATAAAGGAAATTGGCTTCAGAGGAGGCAACTCCAATACGGGTAGGTACAAATCTGATCAGAGACCGGATAAGAACTAATTGTACCCAAGGAATGTTATTGTTGTCATTTTGTTTTGTATTAAAATGTTGGCCTGTCCTAAATTCAAAGTTTTTAGAAGATGAAGTTCCACATAACATTGCCCCACAATACAAATGTGATAGTAATTTCCACTGTTTAAACAGTCACGGATTTCTTCACAGGGAACAGCTTCGTTTCCTGAAACAAATATGTATCATTTATAGTAGAATGATTTTCAGACTGTCTGGGGTAATCAGAGCATATCAAAAAAGAGTTTCTGAAGGGAAATGAAATACGAGAAGAAGAAGAAGAATATCTCAAATATATACACATTAAGTCATGAAGCAAAGAGGAACAGTGCCCTCAGTTCAGTGGTGGTAGTAAGCTGGTACAGTCAGGTACACCGTACCATTAAGACATTTATTGCCAGCATGCCATACCAGAAAGATATTTTCAAGAATGAATTGTAGAGCCCTGCGCAGATACAAATTTATACTCGTGGCTGCGGATATCCACAGAAACAAATTGGTATCCGCTGAACCGCAGGGCACTCCTGGGAACTGCAGCGGTGAAAAGAGCAGAACATGGGGCTGCCACTCCCAGGAGCCAGCGCCATTCATTAGCAGCTCCTTTGGCACAGCTGTACTGCCTCCCAGCCCCACCTCCAGCCCTTCTACACAGCTGCATCTCCTGTCTGGGGTCTGTACAGCCCTGCCGGAGTACAGGGCTGGGGGCGGTACAGCCATGCTGGAGGAGCTGCCAGTGTGGGGTGTTGGCTCTCGGGAGCGTCAGCCCCAAGTTCTGCTCCTTTCACCACTGCAGTTCCCGGGAGAGCCCTGTGGTTCAGCGGATACCAATTTCTATCCACAGATATAAATTTATATCCGCGCAGGCCTCTAGTCACAGAACATTTTTTGTGAGAGGGGGTGGGGTAGGAACCGTACTGGTAAGAGTTAAAATCTGCTTCCACCACTGCCTGAGTTTCACCCTTCCACTTCAAGTGAGCTTCCTTGGAGTATCTATTTCCACAGGGCTGACTAGACCTACACGTAAAGTTCCACTTACTTTTGATCAGTTGGAAATTATTGTACTTTCTATTGATTTGTGAGTTACAGGCCACTCAAACTTCAGTGTTACCTGGAATTCCCAGAAGAAAATTTTGCTATTACACTGGGATAAATCCACAGTAACTTCATACATGGCAGTGGAGTAACTCCAGATTTACACCGTACCAACAGAGAGGAATTTGTGTCTCAGTCTTCTAAGGTCCTTTTGAAAATTCTACATTTTAGAAAGATCTAAGTCCTCCAACTAGGGTGGCCAGGTGTCCGGTTTACAATCAGAAAGTCCAGTCAAAAAGGGGACTTGATGGTGTCCAGTCAGATCTGAACCACACAGGGAGAGGGGAAAAGCAGCGAGTGACAGACGGAGGAGGAAATAGGAGCTAATGGGGGGGAAGGACCTCAGGGGGAAGGGGCAGGGCAGGAGCGGGGCCTCCAGGGAAGAGTTTGGGCCAGCGGTGAGGCCTGAGGTGGGGGTGGGGGGCAGAAGAGGGCAGGGGCAGGTCCTCAGGGGGAATGGGAGATCCGGCACTCCTGCTGGCGTGTCCGTTTTTTAAAATATTACAAAGTTGGCAACCTTACCTCCAATCAGAGTAAAGGAAATTCTGGAGCAAGAATAGGGATGTTTCTAGGTTGGTTTATTGTTTTGAAGGTCAGTGTACTCATGTTTGTGTGTTACTCTCCCAGTCAAGTTAGTGTGAAAAACAATTCAAAATGTTTTAAAAAATCCTTTAATTTATAATCCTGGCAGTACAGCCAGGAAAGTTCTATCTGATTAACTAAAATTACGAATCCTAGAGATCTATTAAATCTTTCCACAAGATGTTTTTAAATTTCTCTGTAGAGAGGTGGCATGCCCAGTCTCTGGTGTTCCCCTCAGTTTGAACAGTCTTTACCCGCTATAGAAAGGGTTAAGGCCAGTACTACTCAGCTGGTACATAAGAACATAAGAATGGCCATACTGGGTCAGACCAAAGGTCAACCCAGCCCAGTAGCCTGTCTACCAACAGTGGCCAATGCCAGGTGCCCCAGAGGGACTGAACCTAACAGGTAACGATCAAGTGATCTCCCTCCTGCCATCCATCTCCACCCTCTGACAAATAGAGGCTAGGGACACCATTCCTTACCCATCCTGGCTAATAGCCATTAATGGACTTAACCTCCATGAATTTGTCCAGTTTTCTTTTAAACCCTGTTATAGTCCTAGCCTTTACAACCTCCTCAGGCAAGGAGTTCCACAGGTTGACTGTGCGCTGGAGTGAAGAAGAACTCCCTTTTATTTGTTTTAAACCTGCTACCCATTAATTTCATTTGGTGGCCCCTAGTTCTTATATTATAGGAACAAGTAAATAACTTTTCCTTATTCACTTTCTCCACACCACTCATGATTTTATAGACCTCTATCAAATCCCCCCTTAGTCTCCTCTTTCCCAAGCTGAAAAGTCCGAGCCTCTTTAATCTCTCCTCATATGGGACCCGTTCCAAACCCCTAATCGTTTTAGTTGCCTTTTCGGAACCTTTTCTAATGCCAGTATATCTTTTTTGAGATGAGGGGACCACATCTGTATGCAGTATTCAAGATGTGGGCATACCATGGATTTATATAAGGGCAATAAGATATTCTCCGTCTTATTCTCTATCCCCTTTTTAATGATTCCTAAAATCCTGTTTGCTTTTTTAACTGCCGCTGCACACTGCATGGACATCTTCAGAGAACTATTCACGATGACTCCAAGATCTTTCTCCTGATTAGTTGTAGCTAAATTAGCCCCCATCATATTGTATGTATAATTGGGGTTATTTTTTCCAGTGTGCATTACTTTACATTTATCCACATTAAATTTCATTTGCCATTTTGTTGCCCAATCACTTAGTTTTGTGAGATCTTTTTGAAGTTCTTCACAGTCTGCTTTGGTCTTAACTATCTTGAACAGTTGAGTATCATCTGCTAACTTTGCCACCTCATTGTTTACCCCTTTTTCTCCAGATAATTTATGAATAGTTTGAATAGGATTGGTCCTAGGACTGACCCTTGGGGAACACCACTAGTTACCCTTCTCCATTCTGAAAATTTACCATTTATTCCTACCCTTTGATCCCTGTCTTTTAACCAATTCTCAATCCATGAAAGGATCTTCCCTCTTATCCCATGACAACTTAATTTACGTAAGAGCCTTTGGTGAGGGACCTTGTCAAAGGCTTTCTGGAAATCTAAGTACACTATGTCAATTGGATCCCCCTTGTCCATATGTTTGTTGACCCCCTCAAAGAACTCAAATAGATTAGTAAGACATGATCTCCCTTTACAGAAACCATGCTGACTTTTGCGCAAGAATTTATGTTCTTCTATGTGTCTGACAATTTTATTCTTTACTATTGTTTCAACTAATTTGCCCGGTACTGACGTTAGATTTACTGGTCTGTAATTGCCAGGATCACCTCGAGAGCCGTTCTTAAATATTGGCATTACATTAGCTATCTTCCAGTCATTGGGTACAGTAGCTGATTTAAAGGAAAGGTTACAAACCATAGTTAATAGTTCCACAATTTCACATTTGAGTTCTTTCAGAACTCTTTGGTGAACGCCATCTGGTCCCGGTGACTTGTTACTGTTAAGTTTCTCAATTAATTCCAAAACCTCCTCTAGTGACACTTCAATCTGTGACACTTCCTCAGATTTGTCACCTACAAAAGACAGCTCAGGTTTGGGAATCTCACTAACATACTCAGCCGTGAAGACTGAAGCAAAGAATTCATTTAGTTTCTCTGCAATGACTTTATCGTCTTTATGTGCTCCTTATGTATCTCGATCGTCCAGGGGCCCCACAGGTTGTTTAGCAGGCTTCCTGCTTTTGATGTACTTAAAAAAATTTGTTTTGTTATTACCTTTTGAGTTTTTGGCTAGCTATTCTTCAAACTCCTTTTTGGCTTTTCTTATTCCATTTTTACATTTAATCTGGCAGTGTTTACGCTCCTTTCTATTTACCTCACTAGGATTTGACTTCCATCTGTTAAAAGATGCCTTTTTATCTCTTGCTGCTTATTTTACATGGTTGTTAAGCCCCAGTGGCTCTTTTTTAGTTTTTACTGTGTTTTTTAATTTGGGGTATACATTTAAGTTGAGCCTCTGTTATGGTTTTCACTCTAGTCACTATACCTTTTAATTTCTGTTTAACTAACTTCCTCATTTTTGCATAGTTCTCCTTTCTGAAATTAAATGCCACAGTGTTGGGCTGTTGAGGTGTTCTTCCAACCACAGGAATGTTAAATATTATATTATGGCAGATTTCAGAGTAGCAGCCGTGTTAGTCTGTATTCGCAAAAAGAAAAGGAGTACTTGGGGCACCTTAGAGACTAACAAATTTATTTGAGCATAAGCTGAGCTGTAGCTCACGAAAGCTTATGCTCAAATAAATTGGTTAGTCTCTAAGGTGCCACAAGTACTCTTTTTATTATATTATGGTCACTATTTCCAAGCAGTCCTGTTATAGTTACCTTTGGACCAGATCCTGCACTCCACTCAGGACTAGATTGAGAGTTGCCTCTCCCCTTGTGGATTCCTGTACCAGCTGTTCCAAGAAGCAGTCACTTAAAGTATCGAGAAATTTTTCTCTGGTACAGAAACCCAATTTCCCAATTGTGAAATAGCTTCCTCAAATTCTCCTTTTCCTGTTCAAAACTAGGAAAAGCCTTGAAACACACAGCTCAGAGATTCTTCTCTCTGGAAAATGGAGTACGAAGAGGGATTCCTAAGGTCATCGTAGTTTTCATAGATGGCTGGCCCTCAGATGATATAGAAGAAGCTGGAATAGTGGCCAGAGAATTTGGCATTAACGTATTCATTGTGTCTGTAGCAAGACCCACAACTGAGGAACAGGGAATGGTTCAAGATGCTGGTTTTGTTGACAAGGTATGAGAGAATGTCCTCAATGTATTTGTAATTTACTCTTCACTCATGGGTATTACATACTTCAAATGACTAAGTTTCCTCCAGCCTGAACTCCAAATGAAAAAGTCAGACATATGTAATAGAGTTTTAAAAGAGTTTGTCAACCATCTTGTAGAATAGGTGAATTATATCCCCAGTATAGAATTCTAAAGGATGGTTAGCACTCTGTAGGAAAAATGTCACTATTAAATTCTAAAAGGTTTTTGCTATAATTTTTGTATAGCCCTCTTGGTTTTATGCCATTAAATTATATGAGACTCCTCCATAAATGTTGAAAAGGCCATTTAAAAAAAAGTTATTTAGAGCCAGGTTTTCTACTCATTTTTGTGGACACTGTTTCGCCTCCCACAATTTTATGCCCATCCTTGCTTGCTAACAAAAATAATAGTAACTAGATACTTACCTGATTTGTGATTTCATACAGACATCTGACTATATTTGTTGCTATCTACAATTAACAGTACATACAAAATTGTTTTTGCAAAATCAGAATCAATCACAGAAAATTAGGTAATTATACTTTGAAGCAAAATCTAGATCCCTCCATGCTTTACATACTTGTATGCCCATTAATTGTCTCTTTATTCAACATTTGAAATGTATAATTAGAACTTCCAGCTTTTATCCTTCATCTTTTTATGAATACTGCTAATTCTTAGAGAAGATCAGCATCTACAGCTACCATTAATTTCAACTGGAATTCCAGGTGGTCAGCATTTCAGGGAGGCTGGTGGGGGGAAATCAGACCCTAGTTTCCTATCAAACTATTAAATTAAATTATTTATATACACCTTTAATAATACATTCAACAGAAATCTCTGTATGCATGTTTTGTTTTTAAACAGGCTGTCTGTCGAAATAATGGCTTCTTCTCTTACCATATACCCACCTGGTTTGGTACTACCAAATACGTAAAACCTCTTGTCCAAAAATTGTGTTCTCATGAGCAGATGCTATGTAGCAAAACTTGCTACAACTCTGTCAATATAGCTTTTCTGATAGACGGCTCTAGCAGTGTTGGAGACAGCAACTTCCGCCTCATGCTTGAATTCATCAGTAATGTTGCCAAAGCCTTTGAGATCTCCGATACTGGTTCCAAAATTGCAGCTGTGCAGTTCACCTATGATCAACGCATGGAGTTCAGCCTCACTGATTATGCCACAAAAGAGAAGGTTCTCTCTGCTGTGCGGGGCATTCGTTACATGAGTGGTGGTACCGCTACTGGTGATGCCATTTCTTTCACAACCAGAAACGTGTTTGGACCTGTGAAAGATGGACCCAACAAAAATTTCCTTGTTGTTTTGACTGACGGTCAGTCGTATGACGAAGTTAGAGGTCCTGCTGCTGCGGCACGCAAAGCAGGTAAATGACTGAAACACAACAAAAGAAACTGGAGGTCAATATTTCACACTCCTGTAGTGTCTTTCACTGGCCAGGGTGTGTGTGTGTGGGGGGGGGGATGTGGATGACAAAGAAGTTTGTAGACATTAATTCAATCTCGTTTTGCCCCCGTGAGCTAGTGAAGTGTTGTTGCCCCTTTGGCCCAGTTAGCCACAATTCAGGACCTTGCAAAGGTTGGTTGTTAGGGTGAGAAATCAGTGATATGAGTTGGGTGTATTCTTGTGCAATCTTGTTTATTTATAAAATAGGCACACAAAGGCTTGTTTCTCTAAACATAGTCGCAACAAACAGCAGCAGACAACTTTCTTACTCAGAAATCCGCAAGCTATCTGCATTAGCTCTGGCCGGCCACACAACCTATTGCCTTGGGCCATCACCTCCACTGTCTACAGCTGTTTTCAATACATGAAGGAGTTTGATTGCTCCTTCTGTAGAACCTGAAAGAATACCTGACACACCCACTGACTGTCTTTGGATCCAAGAGCTCCCTGATGGCAGCCATTACTAGCACTTTTCAGCATAATATATTAACTCCATTTTACAAAGATGCTAGCTGAGGTTAAATGTTTTCCTGTAGGTCACAGAGCTAGAAATAGAAACTAGATTTCCCCATTCCCTGTCCTCTGCTCTAAATACCAAACAACCCAACCCATTTTAAATAATTTTATATGACACTTCTAAAGAAAATTATCTGAATCAGTTGACATTACAGTATTTGAACCAAATAGCCTGTTTTCAGACTGGAAAATTTCTTGCACTCTACTCACCAAAACTACAGATGCAATGTATTGGTCCTTTTCTAGTCATTGCTCTTTAGCTATTTTCCTGTCTCATTATGTACGGTATAAATGTTGTAAATTTACATAAGTAAGTAAAAGCAGGTTATTACAAATTCAGAATCTGAAAGAAGAAAATACTGTCAGCTCAAACTCAAGGCCTGTATGGTATTAAACTAGACTACTACCATCATTTACTGGGGAGGAAAGTGGTTTGGCTAAAGAGCCTCCCTTGAGAGAACTGACTGAGCACAATAGTGATTCAGTCTTACTGTTCAGAAAATCTTTCAGTGATTAAATTGGTGTCTAGTACACAGTAGATCAGACTTCCATTCCCTGTGTCCAATCAAAGTTTAATGATATCATTACTTCTTTCATAGGCAGTATTATAAAATATCTAAAATGCTAGCCTTATAAGTTGCCCCATGCTTCTTACTGTAAACTTGTTTAAGTTTAAGCAAAAAACTTCTGGTTCCAAATATTTAGGACCCAATGTTGCTCCTGCTGAAGTCTAGTGGAAAGAGTCCCATTGTCTCTGGCCAGCTGCATGTACTGAAACACGCTTTTTTTTTCGGGGGGTGGGGGAGGGAGGTCGAAATTAATCCAGCAAATGTAAAGCTGGAGAGCTATTTTCCTTGTATCTACAAAGTTCTTGGACTTACATGTGGTCTCTTTTTATTATAACACTATAGATATTACAGTCTTCTCTATTGGTATTGCTTGGGCACCATTGGATGATCTGAAAGACATGGCCTCTGAACCAAGAGAGTCGCACAATTTCTTCACAAGAGAGTTCACAGGACTGGAGCAGATTGTTCCTGATGTTATTAGAGGCATTTGTAGAGATTTCTTGAACTCTAAACAGTAGAGGAAAGGCTGTTGGTCACTTTGTTGAAACTAAATCAAGAAAGCTGGGAAGGTCTTTCTACAGTTCAAATATCCCATTCTTTTAATACACAGTCAAAGTCTTGGGATAAGATACAAAGAATCACACTCTGCTTTCTAAACTCAAATAAAAGCTTCCAGGGACATCATTGCAAGTTTTGCTTGATTAGGGACTGCAGGATTTTGCCAAAAGCAATTTTAAATGTATATTAACTTTAAATATAAATCAAGGGCTGTTAAGCATACGTTACATTTAAGGTACCAGACATCAGCTGTATGTATATAGAGAAAATACAAGGTAACTTAGCTCTGACATTTGTGGGCTGTCATTTGCTGAATGTCTCCTCACAAATGAAAATTAATATACTTTTAGATATCTAACACCTTGTATACAATATATACAGTTGAAGTTTCTTGAATTATTCCAAAAGGCTCTCTCACTATTGTGATGAAAAGACAAGATGGGGAACATGTAGTTTTCACAGAAATGTTTTCAGTGTTCCATTTGTGCAACAGCTACTTCAGCTACTATTACAATGGATGGTTTGTAAGAGGTTGTGTGTCAGATTAAAGCAATCTATTGGATGAGAGCTTTCTACAGCAATGACACTAATTTGGCTGGTAGATCTAGTTTCAAAACAATACCTGGTCACTTTCATCAGCTCCCAAGGAGTAATCCTATCAGATGTTTAGGCCTAGATCCTCAAAGGTATTTAGACACCTATTTCCCATCAATTTCAATGGGAGATAGTTTTGCCCAAGGCCCAGATGGTCAAAGCTATTACACATCTGTCTTCCCACTCCTATTAAAGTCGATGGCAAAATTCCCAGTAAATTCAATGGGCCTGATTTTCTCCACTAACTTGCACGTTGGGTAGTCATTTACATGTGGGAGTAAAATGCTACCATACTTATTCAATAGTGTTTTACATTGACATTTTACAAGTGCAAATGACGAGACAAAGTTCCAGGCAGGGCCTTAGAGACTTCAGTTGGAATTGAGGGCATACAGACTGACATCCAAAATGAGCTCAGATCGCTAACCTTAACTTGTCTATAGTAAGTTACTCAACCATGTGGAGGGGAGGTAAGTAGGAAGAAAGAAAGATAGAGGATATCGTAGCCAGCAGGTGATAACTTTTAGAGCAGTTCTTTATGAAGCCACTTGAAACAGATTTAAACCCTCATTGTTTTTAAAATATGAAAAATAGCTTTTGAAAATCTCTTCCATTTGATTGTGTCTATATTTGCATCCATACATGTGGTTAAAATTATTTTAAAATTCATTGTAAGGCATCTATCAAATATCTGAAGTGGACAATACATTTTGGCCCAAATATTTTTTTGTAAGCTGCTTCCTAGGTAGTAAGCTTTTGTTACCAAACCAGAGCACTTTCCTGTTCAACTATCAGTCTGGGGTTTCTTTCATTTTTCTCATTTTGTGCTCTTGGTTGTAAAATGCTAAGCAGTTACGAATGATACAGAAGGGATCCTATTTATCAGGCTTTTTGTAGTGTATATTTTTAATAACTTATGACTGGCTATATATTACACTAAACATGAATGGCAAGGATGCCTTGTATTTTTCTATTAATTGTTATCCTTAATTCTGTATATGTTTATAGATATACAGTATTCAGGTATTCCTGTATGAATCATCCAGGTATTCAAAGTAAAATATCAACATTGTGAAGACTATAAACATTTTAGCTCTCTTTTGATATGAAAATACACATACTGCAAGTAAACTTTTAGACTGAGATTGCAGCTAGATATTTTAATATTCAGTAATGCAAAAAGCATTCTATGTTGAACCCCCGTAATACATTTTTGAATACATCAATAAAGCAATCATAAAGAATCCAAATATCAGTATTGTTTTAAATTATTGAATTGCATTAAAAAACCCCAAAGTGAAAGGATACTAGTAACATCTGTCCATGATTGTTGAGTCTACTAATAGCAAAATTATAACAATATTCCATGCTAAATATGATGGTAAATGTAAATAACTGAATACAAACACACTCACCAGTTAGTGAATTTACAAGTTCTGTGGTGCACAATTTTTTTCTGTTTGTTGTTGTTGAAGGGACAACCACAAAGCTTTTCACAGACACAGCCCTTGAACACACAAACAGGTCAAGTTTGGATCTTTAAAACAATGAAATATTTAATTGTAAATGTCTAAAAAGGTACGAAATGTGGCCACAGTCATGCATATGACCTTCTCCACCCTAGAAAAAACTTAGCCATTGTTCTAATGCTTGTGAAATTCCACAAATGCTAGCAATTGTCTACACTAGGGCTCCTACTGGAAGTGTGTTTATCGCTGTTGTCTGTGCTTGCACTGAACAAGTCAAAACAAGAAGACATGGTGCCAAAATGCTTGTAGACTAGTGCTAGCCAGCAGTGGGAGAGTTGCTAAACATTTAAGTGTTGATGCAGCCAATGAGGGCAGATTGCACTCTTAGTACAACCCCAATTACTGTAAGCTCAGGAACGAGTGTGCACAAAAATTCTTAACCCCACCTCACTAAAATGTACATGTAGGGCAAAAGTTGTGAGCACAACTACTGTATGCTGTAGGTGCAAAATGTGGGCAGAATTACTGCTTGACCAGGTGTGAGGTCAAACGGGAAATGTCAGGGGGAAAGGGTGCTCTTTCTGGGTATAAAAGGCTCGGTCATAAGAAGAGCATGTTGCAGCAATAGCAGACACACAGAGAAGGCACCTTACTTGAGCTGTGAACACTGGGAGGCAGAATAGTATAGTGAATTAGCTGAGTAGGTTGCTCACACAGTTTTGGGGTGGTCTTCTGCTCTATCATAGTACGTGTGCATGTAACTACTGTTAGATCTGTTCCTATGCAACTCCTGGTCATAGGACATACAAACTGTTCCCCCTGTGGAGACTATGCCCAGTTAGCAGTGGCAGTTTTTCAAGATCAGGTGCTTCAATATCTACCTGAAGGACAGAAGGTAGACAACATATCCCAGGAGCTGCAGACAATGCAGTAGCCTGTGCTGACCAGGACTCGAAACATTAGGCACACAGGGTAAAATTTTCAAAAGCATCAAAGCGACTTAGGAGTCCAAGCCCTGTTTCCTAAAGTGATGTAAGCCTTTAAGGCCAGCTTTTTAAAGATATTTAGGCACTAGTAGAATGTTCTAAATCAGCTAAGTGCCTAATTCCCATATGAGAATTAGGTGCCTCAGTCTCTGTAGCTTTAGGTGCCTCAATACCTTTAGAATGCAGCCCATGGGAGCTTAACGCTCATTCAAAGGCAATGGGACCAAGGTACATAAGTGACTTTGGAAAATGGGATGTGGGCTCCTAACTCACTTAGGCACATTTGAAACGTTTACACCCTATGCAGTTCCTTACAGCTCCTAAGCGTCAGACAAAATTATGGACAATAAAGACTTTCCCATTCCCCATGTTTTGCTCCCTATGAACAATCTGGTTCTCAGTCACATGAGTAGGAGGCAGGACAGAAAAGTACTCAATTGCCCCATTTTACAGCTGTAGATAGATGGTTATTGCTGCCAGATTTCCCTCTTCCCTTTCTGTTACATTTTGTTTCCTATGCTGCACACCTGTGTTAATTTCAAAGAAAAGAACAGTTGGGATGTACATAGAGGCCAGATCCTGGGTCCCCCTAGCCTCCCGAGAGAAGTCCCATCTGCACTGGGGCATCTTTGGATGGTGTGAAGTGGTTACAATGGAGGTCTGCTTCCCCCCTCCTTGCTGGTACAAGGGCAGGGTCTAGGGAAATGGCAAAGGCAGCCACCATAATGTACAGCAGTCTTCATAGTGATGCACTCAGGATCTGGGAACAGCAAATGTAGCTCAAAACCAGCTTTTGTATCCCAACCACAACCTGAGTGTAATAAGGCCAGACCCAAGCGTCATACCCATGTGTTGTTATGGTTAATGAAACTATTCCATACTGAACTGGCAAGGAGCAAAATAATCCTAAGTAATTGTCCTACTGTGACTAAGACACAAAAAGAGAAGCTTACTCACCCCAGGCAGTAACTGTAGTTCTTCAAGATGTGTCCCACTATGGGTGCTCCACTTTAGGTGTGTGAACGCCCCACACACTTTAATCAGAGATTTTCATTTGCAGTATTCATTTGCCCATGTGGTGTGAGAAACTTTATCCTTCTAGAACATTGTGAAAGGAGGGTCTGCTATTAAGGCCCCAATCTCTCAGACTCTGTGGGCTGATGTAGTAGCCATTCTGACCAGGTGCCTGGATGGACCACACTGAGAATGTCACGCTCCACGTAGACTGCAAGAAATAGGGCAGACAATCCCCAAAATTAGTGGTTTATATTCTATAAGAGAGCTACCAAACCAGTATCAAAAGAGCTTCTGTAGCACCCCACTGGTTAACAAGAAGCCAAACCCTCCCCTTTAGGCATTCCAACCCTTGGCTCCCTTCTAGACAACCAAGTTTAATATAGTGTGTTTGGTGAGAGGCAGAAAATGAAGGCAGGCATTTCTGACCACTCTGAGCTCCAACAGGTTGATATGAAGATTGGATTCTTGAGGTGGCCATCTGCCCTGCCCTGCCCATTGGGGTGCACCTCCCAACCTAGCAGAGATGTATCTGTGGTTATGGTTACCATTGGTGTTGGTTGGAGGAAGGGTACCCTCTCCCCTATATTGTGATGAACCTTCTACAATACTAGGGAGCATCTGACCTGTTGAGGAACTGACACCTGTTTGTCTAGGCTGTGATTGTTTGGCAAGTAAACTGATCTGAGGCACCTCTGGAAACAGTGAAGGAATAACTTTGCAAGTTCTGTCACAGAAGTGCAAGCCACCATGTGACCTAGAATTTGAACACAGTTTCAAGGGCTCTGACAAGGTTTGATAGTGTCATGAATCTGTCCATGGGGAGGAAGGTCCTGGATCTCAGAAACTATGTTCTGAATGGGAGTCAGTGTGGATGTTCTCACCTTCACCTGGAGACCCAAGTCCAAGAACAGAGAAAGCACTTTCTGTGCGGCGGACAACACTTCTTGAGATGAGCGATTGTTCAGTTGTCACTGAGGCACGGGAACACTATGATCACCTGACGATGCATGTATGCAGCCACCACCAATAGAACCTTTGAAAACACTCTTGGAGCCAAGGAGAGATCAAACAGGAGTACCTGATACTGAAAATGATCCCGGCCTATGATAAAACACTGGAACATTCTGTGGGACAGGTATTGCTATATGGAAGTATGAATCTTGAAGGTCAAGGATCAAAAACCAATCCCCTGAATCTAGAGAAGGACTTATAGCTGTCAATCAACATCCTGAACATTTGAGACCTCACAGATTTGTTTCGGAGTCTTCAATCTAAGATAGGTTTCCACCCTCTGCTTTTCTTCAGCATGAGGAAGCCTCTTCCCTGTGCTGAGCATGGACCAGCTCTATCGCTCCTAAAGGAAGAAGGGAGTTTAGCTCCTGTCTTAGTAGGAACTTGTGAGAAGGGTCCCTGAAGAGGGATAGGAAGGGGAATGAGAAGAGAGGGAGGTCAAATGGATGGCGTAGCTTAATGATACTATTTCCAGCATCCATGTGTCCAAGGTGATATGCTCCCATACTTGCTGGAAATGGGAGAGCCAGTCCCCAGATGGGGGGGGTGGGGAGAAGGGGGGAGGAGAGGAGGGCAAACTGTTGTAGCTGAAAGGTTAAAGAGAGAGAGGAGGGTTCAAACCCTTGATCATACCATGAAAACTAGGAGATCTCTGCCAATTTCACAAAAAGAGGCTGAGACTCAGGCATGAGAATCCTGCCCAGATAGTATTTTTAGAGCCTGCTCCCTTAGGGAAGTACCCAACTCCCAGTGAAGCCAGAGCTGGCCTCTAATATATATCAGTAATCTGAGTATTGAAAAATGTGAGTCAAGGGTAAAGTATTTTGTTCTGCAGTGGGTTGATAACCTGAGTGATGTGCAATTTCTTCCAAAGATCACAAATGAAAAGACAACACAGGGTTGAGAAATTCAGTGAAGACTGTGGCAAAAGATAGGAAAGAACTAAATTTGACAGAGACAAAGAAACTTACTGTTAATCAGTTACTACTCTAAACTCATGGAGATTTCAAAGCGAACAAACTTTAGCAGCAAAATGGTAGTTACACTAGCAACTCACAATTTGCTAAGACTGGAATACAAGGGGTTCCATTACCAACAACTAACCCAATTCACAAGTGAAGAACTTCAGGAATTCTCTGAGACCCTATCAAACAGGCAGACCATGTCCTGAAAAAAAACAAAAACAAAAACAAAAAAAATACCATAGCATATGTAAAAGTAGAATGAATTAAGAATGAATTATATTGAAATTATAATTCATTAAAGAAATGCTACTTGAAGGATTTGTTGAAATACAGTTGTCAGGAAGAGAAACATTAAGGAGCGTGAGACAAGGGGTCCTCAAACTAGTTAACTGAGAGCTCCTACTGAGCTAGGAGATTGGTAAACGTTAGTATGCAAATAAGATATGTATGTATATTTGTCAGTTTCTGCTTTCTTTTGTCTCTTATGTTAAATTGGCTTTGCTTAGCTGTATAAATAAGTTATCTTGAACCGCAGAGAAGGGCTCACATCTGGGTGCATTAGCAAGGCGCTTTGCTAATAAACAGAGTGGTCTGACAAATTATGTGAGTCCTGAATCTGACTTTGACAATTTGGAGGTTCCACCGAGATGACAACCACCTTCACTGGGGCCGTGTGACTCCTGACTGTTCTTAGGACAGCCGTGGCAAGCTGGCACCTGGGCATTTGGCCCGAGCTGTCCTCCACCAGAACGGAAGGGTGCATGACCACAGTGAAGTCTACGCCATCGAACCTGTTGGTTCCCACTCTGTTCTGGTAGGGATCCCGGGATCTGACATCAGGAATCTGGTCAGGTAATTATGTCTGTGTTTTGTCCGGACTGAGGACTGTCTTGTCTCTGTGTCTATCCATCCTCCCTGTGGTGTGTTTGAGTCTGGGCGCCGTCTCCATCTGGGGATCGGCTGACCAAAGGGTTCCTGTCCCCACGGTCTGAGTGAGTGAAATCTGTACAATCGCAGCCGCACCGCGCCTTGGGTAAAACCCTTGGTGTGAAAGCAACGGCGATTGAGGCAGTAGCCTGTGGGCTCCTTTTGTGTGTTGAACCGGGCATCGCTCTGACGAACCCGACTTTCCTTCTTGTGTGATTGGTGTGTAAAGTCCTCCTGTATGGGTAACCAGACGTCTAAGTCGGGACAGTTCCCTAAAGGAACGCCGGCTCAGTTTATGTATTTTAGGAAGAGTCCAGACTCCTGTAAATTTCTGGAAAAATGGTCTAGGCTAAGGGGGTCAGGTAGAGTGACTACTACCAGCACTACGCTTCTGTCCCCAGAAGCCTTTACAGCTATTCTGAGGGAAAATGGGCCCTTTCCCCACAGAAATTGTCTATAAGGGACTGCTGCAGGCAGCAGGCAGAGAGAGAATCTGATCAAAATTGTTTGACTATTGGGTAATGTAATCAAAATCACTAAAAGATGTAAGGGTGTTCTACTGGAACTTAACTGCCTCAAATGTATAAAGGGAATGTAAGATGTAAAAAAAAACAGAGCAGTGTGGAAGGGATGTTAAGGGAAAGAAAATGTGTATGTATCCGTCTGTCTGTGTGTAAATACGTAAAGTTCTAAGGACCAGTTGGTTGTTTTTGTTTTAAATAATGCCACTAAAAATCCATTTGACTCTTTAATTCAAAGTTGCAAAACTGACAGACCTTTTTGCTAGACACAGGTAATTAATGTTGTTTGGCTTTGGGATTTGGCATTTAACCCTTAAAAGGTTTCAGAGTAACAGCCGTGTTAGTCTGTATTCGCAAAAAGAAAAGGAGGACTTGTGGCACCTTAGAGACTAACCAATTTATTTGAGCATGAGCTTTCGTGAGCTACAGCTCACTTCATGGGATGCATACTGTGGAAATTGCAGAAGACATTATATACACAGAGACCATGAAACAATACCTCCTCCCACCCCACTCTCCTGCTGGTAATAACTTCTCTAAAGTGATCATCAAGTTGGGCCATTTCCAGCACAAATCCAGGTTTTCTCACCCTCCGCCCCCCCCACAGACAAACTCACTCTCTTGTTGGTAATAGCCCATCCAAAGTGACCACTGTCTTCACAATGTGTATGATAATCAAGGTGGGCCATTTCCTGCAGAAATCCAGGTTCTCTCACCCCCTCACCCCCCTCCAAAAACCACACACACAAACTCACTCTCCTGCTGGTAATAGCCTATCCAAAGTGACCACTCTCCTTACAACCTGCGTGAAAATCAAAGTGGGCCATTTCCAGCACAAATCCAGGTTTTCTCACTCCCCCACCCCCATACTCACACAAACTCACTCTCCTGCTGGTAATAGCTTATCCGAAGTGACCACTCTCCCTACAATGAGCATGATAATCAAGGTGGGCCATTTCCAGCACAAATCCAGGTTTTCTCACCCCCCCCCCCACAAACTCACTACCCTGCTGGCAATAGCTCATCCAAACTGACCACTCTCCCCACACTGTGCATGACAATTAAGGTGGGCCACTTCCAGCATAAATCCAAGTTTAACCAGAACGTCGGGGGGGGGGGTAGGAAAAAACAAGGGGAGACAGGCTACCTTGCATAATGACTTAGCCACTCCCAGTCTCTATTTAAGCCTAAATTAATAGTATCCAATTTGCAAATGAATTCCAATTCAGCAGTTTCTCGCTGGACTCTGGATTTGAAGTTTTTTTGTTGTAAGATAGCGACCTTCATGTCTCTGATTGCGTGACCAGAGAGATTGAAGAATGAATGAATTCATTTGCAAATTGGATACTATTAATTTAGGCTAAATAGAGACTGGGAGTGGCTAAGCCATTATGCAAGGTAGCCTATTTCCCCTTGTTTTTTCCTACCCCCCCCCCCCCCGACGTTCTGGTTAAACTTGGATTTATGCTGGAAGTGGCCCACCTTGATTGTCATGCACAGTGTGGGGAGAGTGGTCACTTTGGATGAGCTATTGCCAGCAGGAGAGTGAGTCTGGGGGGGGGGGGTGAGAAAACCTGGATTTGTGCTGGAAATGGCCCACCTTGATTATCATGCTCATTGTAGGGAGAGTGGTCACTTCGGATAAGCTATTACCAGCAGGAGAGTGAGTTTATGTGTGTATGGGGGTGGGGGAGTGAGAAAACCTGGATTTGTGCTGGAAATGGCCCACTTTGATTTTCACGCAGGTTGTAAGGAGAGTGGTCACTTTGGATAGGCTATTACCAGCAGGAGAGTGAGTTTGTGTGTGTGGTTTTTGGAGGGGGGTGAGGGGGTGAGAGAACCTGGATTTCTGCAGGAAATGGCCCACCTTGATTATCATACACATTGTGAAGACAGTGGTCACTTTGGATGGGCCATTACCAACAAGAGAGTGAGTTTGTCTGTGGGGGGGGCGGAGGGTGAGAAAACCTGGATTTGTGCTGGAAATGGCCCAACTTGATGATCACTTTAGATAAGCTATTACCAGCAGGAGAGTGGGGTGGGAGGAGGTATTGTTTCGTGGTCTCTGTGTATATAATGTCTTCTGCAATTTCCACAGTATGCATCCGATGAAGTGAGCTGTAGCTCACGAAAGCTCATGCTCAAATAAATTGGTTAGTCTCTAAGGTGCCACAAGTCCTCCTTTTCTTTTTGCGAACCCTCAAAAGGTAACTCAATGCTTTACAAAATTTAAAATGTTTTTAAGTTGTGGCTGCAGCAGGGCAGTCAAAATCAGGAGGATAAAAAAAAATTCTGGATTCTTTTTGTTTGTTTTTGTAACAAAATAGCAGATGAGAGTTGTAGTAAAAAATAAATAAATAAATAAATAAAAGACAGTGCCCTTCTGAAGCAACAGCAGGGGTGAAGTGCACAAAACAAAAAAAAAGTTAGAAACACTGAGTCTTAAAATGGCTCTGAGTAATCAGACTGTCACTTTGATAAAGGTACATGAAAACTCTGTAAGCAAAAAAAAGAAATAGTTACACCTTATGTAAAAATGGATATGGATAATGTTATAGAAGTTAAACTATGGAAGGAATGTGCATTTGCCCCAGAACACGTGCAGGGTATATTGTAGAAGGGGCAAAAGAAATGCAAACATACCATGCTACTTAATTAAAATGCTATTAGGGCTCCAAAGGGAGCCACAATAGGTTGGGTTTTCTTTTTCAGATTGCTGTGTGTTTTGGAAGCAGAAGTTAAAAGTGATCAAAACTCTGGTGAAAGTTGATTGTGTCCCTTTTAAGATAGAGTTTCTGAGCTGCTGATGGCTTTAAATCCAAAAGCAGGAAGTGTCTGTGAAAATGCAAATTACCTAAATGATAAAGGAAAGAACTAACAGCACAAAGGAGCTGCAGATAAAGGACACACCTGGTCAGCAAACAAATTGAATAAATAAAAGGCATGGTATAACAAGATAATTTTAATAAATGTAATGATAATAAGTATCCCTGTAACAACGTATATTGTGTATGATTTTTGGAAAAACCCTTTAAGGTGGTATGGTAATGATGCTTCTCAGTTATTACCTGTAAATAAAACTTAAAGCTTAACACAGCAGGAAAAACATTATAAACTTGGTCTGCTGTATAAGAAGGAAAACTCAGGGATTTAATGACTAAACAGTGGGATAATTTCCCCATAACCCTTAAAAGATAAAAGCCATTGAAACCTGGCCTGCCTATAGAACAAAAACAGGAAAATGTGGGGGCAATTCCTGTTTTTCCTGCAATTAGCAAGGAAATCTGTAAAAGAAAGTGGTATTATTATTAAGCAATAATCTGTCCCCACCAAGGGGGTGGAAACTGTTTCTTTTGTTTTTAGACTCTACAAGCAAGCTGGCGCCAGCGGAAGAATAACTCAGAATACCATGGATCTATGTTTTGTGTTGTTTGCCTGTGGTGTTTGTCTTGTTGCTAGCATTGTTGTGTTTTAATGAACAGAAAACCTCATGACATGGGTGGGGGATGGCTTCAAAAGGCTGACCTTGGGGGGACGGGGGGAAGATGTGTATGGGAATGCAAAAGGCTAACTCAGGAGAATCCCAAAATTCAGTGGCCACTGTTAGGATCTTGGGACAAAGACCGAGTAGACGTCCTAAAAGACAAACTCAGCCAACCTAAAACTAAACTGGCAAAAGGAGAGGTTGATTGTTTCATGCAGTGGTGGGAAGAGGCAAATCATAGGTGGACAGAATCAAAACTTGCCTCTCTCAAAGATTCTGGCTTCTATCCCAGATGCAATTCATTTTACTGTTGTTGATTTGTGCTCTTCTTTCTTTTCTGTCCTGGTTCACCCTGACTCCCAGTTCCTGTTTGCCTTTTCTTACAAGGGGCAACAGTACACATGGACCACACTGCCCCAGGGGTATACTGAAAGCCCATCATATTTTTCCCAGGCATTAGCCCGAGACCTTGCTGACCTTGTTTTCCCGTCCAGGTCCACATTAGTCCAATATGTAGATGATCTACTCCTCTGTTCTCCTTCATTGTCTGCCTCTGAAACTGACTCTTTAGTGCTCCTTACTGCCCTAGCAAATAAGGGTCACAAAGCTTCTCGCTCTAAACTACAACTCTGTCAAGCTTCTGTCACATACCTTGGCTTTCTCCTCTCCCAGGGTTCCCGTGCACTTTCTCTCACCCACATCCAAGCTATCCTTAGCTTTCCCCGACCCCGCTCCCCACGCCAGGTCCGAAAGTTTTTAGGCATGGCTGGATTTTGCAGACAATGGATTCCCCAATATGCCTCCCTTGCAAAACCTCTCCAGGAAGTCACTCGATTCTCTGTGTCTGACCCCATGCCGTGGCCCCCTGAGGCGAATTCTGCCTTTGTTTCCCTCAAACAGGGGGCTTCTGCCCCTGCCTTAGGGCTGCCTGACTATTCTAAGCCTTTTACCCTTTTTTGCCGCGAACAATCTGGGTGTGCACTTGGAGTTCTCACTCAGATGTACAGAGAAAAGAACCGCCCAGTGGCTTATTTCTCTGCCACTTTAGACCCTGTTGCCAAAGGCTTACCCCCCTGCCTGCGTGCTGTGGCTGCTGCAGCGTGCCTAGTCGAAATGTCTGATTCCCTTGTTCTCCGCTCTCCTCTTACCCTCCTGGTCCCTCACTGACCTCGCCCTGCTCCAAGACTCTGCCCCAGAAACCGAGAAAGAATCCTGGGTCGCCCAAGGTTGCTCTCTACATCCCGATTCCTTTTGGCGCTCGCCTACTGGTGCCTTTGTAGCCCCCTTTTCACTCTATCCATCTCTGGCCGCCCTGCTACATGGTGTTTCGCATGTCGGAAAGGAGGGGATGGTCTCTGCTGTAACTAAGACAGGATGGTGGGCCCCCCATTTTAGCTCTTTTGCAGCCCACCACTGTGCAGCCTGTACCATTTGCCAAAGCCAGAATATTGGTAAACCTGTAAAAGTGGCCCAGGGGTTCCGGGGCCTGCCTCAAGCACTGTTCTTGCACAAATACCTAAGTGTCAACAATATGAATTTATATTGGTTATGGTATGTTTATTCTCCGGTTGGATTGAAGCCTTTCCTTGTCGCAAGGCTGACTCACTGTCTGTTGCCAAATGTTTGTTAAATCATATTATGCCTGCCAAGGGAATTCCTGCTACTCTGTCCAGTGATCGGGGTACACATTTTACTGGACAACTTGTTCAACACCTGGACCGTATATTGCATATCAAATACCTGTTGCACTGTCCCTACCACCCACAGAGTGCAGGTGCAGTTGAAAGATGAAATGGTGCACTTAAGAATAAGCTTGCTAAAATTTGTGACTCTACAGGATTAAGCTGGCCAGTAGCCTTACCATTAGCCCTTACGGACATGAGATCCATTCCATCCCAAAGGCATAAATTAAGTCCCTTTGAAATTGTTATGGGACGCCCTATGCGAGCTATGACTACTATTACTCCTGCTCCAGATTTGAACTTGACTCACAGTGCGCTCCTTCAGTATTGCAAGGGACTAATACAAGCTGTAAGTCACTTCCATTCACAGGTTCGAGTCGCCTGGCCCACGGAACCCACCTCCGACGCTTGCCACAACCTCGAGCCAGGTGATTGGGTCTACGTACGGGGCCATCATCGAAAGCATACTTTGGAGCCCCGGTGGAAGGGTCCTCATCAGGTACTGCTTACTACACAGACGGCTGTTAAACTATCTGGCATCGCAGCGTGGATACATGCTTCACAGTGTAAAAAGGCACCATCCCCAGAGAACCAATCACCACCTCAGGCCAACACAGAGTCAATTTTGACTCCACAAGACGATGTAGAGGAACAGTCTGCAATACCTTACAATCTACGCTCTCGTAAGGGTTGCTAGAAGCAGACGCTGTTCCTCGGCTGTTGGTATCTTACGGTCTGGGGAGACCACAATGACAATTATTTTATCCAGCAGCAGGCGTGGATAGCTCAGACCCTTAATATTTCTAATTGCTGGGTCTGCAGCCACATCCCAGCCCACTCTCAAACTGGTGTTCCTGTCCTGGCTATCCCACTCAAGTCCCCAGACCTCACTGGAGGGCCTCGTCCCTTTAACAAAATATGGAACAGCAATGACGCTTGGGAAGCGGTGGGAATAAATGCAACTAAATGGATAAGTGTGGTGGAGGGAAAAGGTCATTGGTGTTGGGTGTGTAATGGGACAAGGCTGGATCAGGGGAAAAGCTGTTGCCTTCAGCATATTGTGGCCAATGGTGTATGGGATTATTCAAACAAAACTAAAAAGTGGCAGGCCGGGTATGGAGATATGAATTTTTTCTCAACCTGGGATCAAACAGAGAAATCAATCTCATGTTCCCCCTACAGTAACCTTAGTGAAAACAATACAATCTTTCAATGTCATGCAAATAATACCACTCCTCCTAAGGAGAATTACCCTGTACCCTTTGGGGGATACTACTCCTCCTTTGCAAACACCTATATGACAAATGGGTGCAACCGACCCTTCCCAGCCTTAATAGGCCATCACTGGGTGTGTGGGACCAGAGCTTATACCGAACTAACAGCTAATTGGTAAGGAACTTGTTATCGTGCCCAACTCTTCCCACAATTCCGAGTGCTAGGAACCTTCCCTCGAGAATGCCTCCGCAATTTCAGGCGAAAAAGAAGGGACTTAACAGATGCCCAACAGTAAGTAAATAACATAAGCCCCTTAACCTGGGAAGAGGCCATTGGCAGTTCATTAATACCATTAGGGGGAGTAATACACCATGCAAAAAGGCTCCTAAGGTTACAAGCAGTAGTTGAAATAATGGCAAATGAAACCGGAGTTTAAGAGCCCTCGCCAAAGAAACAGGGGCAATCCGACAGATGGCCCTCCAAAACCATCAGGCATTGGACATAGTGCTGGAGGCAAAAGGAGGGACTTGTGCTGTCATTGGAAAAGCCTGCTGTGTGTATATACCAGACAACACCAATGAGGTAATAGATCGTGCTAGCCACTTAGAACAAATCGCATATCTTCCCCACGAAGAGCCAAGTTCTTTATGGAAGTGGCTAAGTAACCTTTTCAATTTCTCTGGCATAGGAAACTGGTCGTTTCAGGGAGCCCTAACTCTCCTGTTTGGAATCCTAATAATTTTTGTATGTTTTCAGTTACTTTCCTGTTGTATTCAAAATTGTGTCAGGCATGCTACACAGATAGCTGCCCCAAACCAGAGTGCTAATTTGATGATTTTAAATATCACTAATGAACAAAGAGATAAAGAACGATTGATATGTGGAACCCAGTCATTGTTGGTCATTGCATAGCTTGACCAAAAGGAGGGATTGTAAAAGTAGAATGAATTAAGAATGAATTATATTGAAATTATAATTCATTAAAGAAATGCTACTTGAAGGGTTTGTTGAAATACAGTTGTCAGGAAGAGAAACATTAAGGAGTGTGAGACAAGGGGTCCTCAAACTAATTAACTGAGAGCTCCTACTGAGCTAGGAGATTGGTAAACGTTAGTATGCAAATAAGATATGTATGTATATTTGTCAGTTTCTGCTTTCTTTTGTCTCTTATGTTAAACTGGCTTTGCTTAGCTGTATAAATAAGTTATCTTGAACCGCAGAGAAGGGCTCACATCTGGGTGCATTAGCAGGGCGCTTTGCTAATAAACAGAGTGGTCTGACAAATTATGTGAGTCCTGAATCTGACTTTGACACATAATAGAATGGCCAAGAGAAGTGATCAGATGGGAAAGCTAAATGTGACAATAAGGATATGCTGTAGTCCTGACAGATCTTAGAAATATATCAATAGTAGGACTGGCTTGTGCAGCACATGAACAAAAACTTCATTTCCAAGAAGACTCCAGTTACCTCAAACAAACATATCACACTTACAAATACAACAATGAAATTTGACTATGACAGACATAAAACCACTGTTCAGACTCGAGAAAAGAAAGTTAATACCTTTATAGCAGATGCAGTCATATATTGTAGAAACAGTTAAAAGGTACCAGATAAATCTGAGATTTGAAATATCTTTGAATTCCAGAGATATTAGTTTATACAGAAGAAATTAAAGGGGTGAAAGCTTAATTACACAAGGAACAAATTAAGGGAGTATTTGATGGGAGCAGGATCAGACCCAAAGTTGCCAAGTCCAAACAGCCCTTGCTGAAGCTAAAACCATCAAAACCTAGAGTGAGTTATGCTAGCAGTTGTGTCCTGAGAAACAAAAACAAGTAATATACAGACAGGACTGAATAAATTATAATACTAATTAAGTGACATTTAGAAAGTATTTTAAATGCTTTAATCAATTACATATGTTACTTCAATTCTTCTGACACTTAACTTAGAAGTAGCCAAAACAAAGAAAGAAAAAGAAGGCAAGCCAGTAAGCTAGTTATAAAGATCAGTATCATGTATGGAAGTGTCTACATTGTTAGGCAATATTATAATTTCTAGATAATTTTGTATTTATGCTCAGTTGTATAATTTTAAACTGAATTTCCCAGAGTAAAATTTGACACAAGGACAAGGTATTGTGCAAAATTACTAGGAGTTAAATTGTTCCAGCCTTTGTTCATATGGGCAGAATCTCTCAGAAGATATATGTTCTGTTAAGGAATGTTGTATACAAATTGTGTGTTAGTACAAAACAGTTCATGTCTCTACTACTTGTACTTTACAGTCTACTGACATGCAGAATAGTATTTAAATCAAACTAGGTGAGTATGGTAAGGTGATCCCAGAAAAGGTTAATGTAGCTCAGAAGGGCTTAAGTAACCTGATGATAGGTCACACTTGTAGAAAAGTTAGGCCTGATTGTCAAGCACAGATTGAGGAGGAAGAGCAGCTGGGACTGGTATGAGGCCAGGAAGTGTGGACAGAATGAGGCAGCAGTCAACTTCTAGGATTAAAGAGGGAAAGGAGGAAAGATGGTGTGCGGCACTGATCACACCAACACAAAAATATTTTCCACTTCGCCAGATATGTGGCTCTAGTGGAGGGCTTCCTGCTGCCTAGCAGGACCTGTCTTACTTGATCTGAGCACAGAAGCTCCAGGGGGTTCAGCCATGAAGCTTCCAAGCTGTGGGGTGGAGGGACCGTAGGTTGGGATGACAGAGGCGACTGGGGTCCTGAGTGAGTAGGTCAGGGAGAAGAGGCAATGTGATCGTTACGTCCACCGACAGTTCCAGCAGCATGGTGTACCAGTGCTGGCAAGGCCACGCTGGAGCTATCAGAATCACCTTTGCCCCCTCCCTGCGGACCTTGAGCAGGACTTTGTGCATGAGAGGGAATGGAGGAAAGGTGTAGAGCAGGCGACCTCTCCAGGGTAGCAGGAATACGTCGGTGAGGGAGCCCAGGCTGCAATCCTGGAGGGAGCACAACGATGGGCACTTCCTGCTGCAGCGGGTGGCGAACAGGTCAACCTGGGGAAACCCCCACCTTCGGAAGATGGGGTGTATGACGTGCGGTCGGAGAGACCACTCATGAGTGTGGAAGGACCTGCTGAGGCGGTCCGCCAGCGTGTTCTGAATTCCTGGGAGAAAGGATGCCTCCAGGTGAATGGAGTGGGCTCTGCAGAACTCCCACAGTCGAAGGGCCTCCTGGCACAGGGGGGAGGAAGGGCTCCCCTGGCTTGTGGATATAAAACATGGCTGTGGTGTTGTCCATTAGAACAGCTATGCAGCGGCCTTGCTGTTGGGCCTGGAAGGCTTGGCAATCAAGGCGCGCCGCCTTCAGCTCCCTGATGTTGATACGAGTGGAGAGCTTCTTCTGAGACCACAGGCCCTGTGTCTGAAGGTTCCCCAGATGTGTCCCCCACCCCATAGCCAACGCGTCTGTAACCAGGGACAAGGAAGGCTGGGGGCTGTGGAAGGGGACTCCTCCGCACACTGCTCAGGGGTTGAGCCACCAGTGAAGGGAGGCAAGGACCTGTCCCAGCACTGTGACCACTGAATTCAAGTTGTGGTGCCATGGGGAGTAGACCAAGGCGAGCCATGCCTGCAATCGTCTGAGCAGGAGCCTGGCGTGCTGGGTCACGTAAGTGCAAGACACCCTGTAGCTGAGGAGACTTGTGCACCCTCTTACTGCTGAGGTTGGGAATTACTGAAGGCTTTGAATGATGTCTGTGATAGCTCGGAATCAGGACTCCGGTAGGAGGGCCTGTGCCTTAACGAGTCTAACACTGCCCCAATGAATTCTATTCTCTGGGTCAGTTCCCAAGTCAACTTCCCCACGTTGAGGAGGAGACCCAGCCGTTTGAACGTACACCTGACCAGGTGGAGTTGGGACAGAACCTGTGCTCTGGTGCGGCCCCTGAGCAGCCAATTGTCAAGGTAGGGGTATACTTGCACCTGCCGTTGAAGGAGGAAGGCAGCCATGACTGACATGCACTTGGTGAACACTCGGGGGGCTGCTGAGAGGCTGAATGGAAGGGCCATGAACTGGTAATGTTCGTGGTTGACCACAAAGTGCAGGAAGCGTCTGTGCACCAGATGAATCACTATATGGAAGTACGCGTCCTTCATGCCAAGGGCAACAACCTCCTGGATCCAGGGAGGGGATAATGGTGCCTAGGGAGATCAAGCGGAACTTCAACTTTACAATGAATTTGTTGAGCCCACGCAGGTCCAGGATGGGTCTGATACCCCCTTTGGCCTTGAGGATTAGGAAGTATTGGGACTAGAACCCCTTGCCCCTTAGCTCCTGCGGAACCTCCTCCACCGCTCCCCTGGCAAGGAGCACCTGCACCTCCTGTATGAGGAGTTGCTCGTGAGAAGGGACAGGGAAGGACGGTGGGAGGGCGTAGGAGCAGAACTGGAGAGAGTATCCTGCTTCCACCATGCAGAGGACCCAGCGGTCCGAGGTTATTTGGGACCATGCGCAGTAGAAGTGGGACAAATGAATCAAAAAGGGCGGGGAAGGATCCGGGGGTAAGTCTGGTATGCTGTCCTAGGGCGTCCCTTCAAAGGCCTGCTTGGAACCCGATGATGGTTCGGTTGAGCCCCAGCCTTGTCCAGACAGGGGGTTGGAAGGCTTTTCTGCCCTTCCTTCCCCTCCGCTAGTAAAAGCCCTGCCTCAGCCAAGGAGTGTAGGAGTGCTGTTGCGGCTGCTGGGGCTTGAAGTCCTTCCTTTGGGTTGCCGGGATGTGCATACCCAAGAACTTCATGGTCACCCTCGAGTCCTTTAGGCTATGCAGCCGAGAGTCGATCTGTTCTGTGAACAGGCCTGCCCCGTCAAAGGGCAGGTCCTGCATTGTCTGTTGAATCTCAGACGGTAAGCCCAAGGCTTGTAACCAAGAGGTGGACCTCATGGCAATTCCTGAGGACAAGTTATGTGCCGCCGAGTCCACAGCGTCCAGTGAGGCCTGTAAAGAGGTCCGTGCCACTGCCTTTCCCTCCTCTACTATAGCCCCCAACTCCTCCCTGGACTCAGGTACCACAACCTCCTTGAACTTGAACATATAACTTTAGCTCCTGGAATTCTATTGGTTGAGGATTGTCTGCTGGTTGGCAATCCTGAGCTGGAGCCCCCATAGAATACACCTTGCAGTCAAATAAGTCCAGTCGCATGGCCTCTTTGGATTTGGGTGCTGGGGCCTCCTTTCCCAGCCTCTTTCTCATTCACGGCTGCAACCACCGGAGAGCAGAGCTGCAGGTGCATGAAGACACATTCATACCCCTTCAAGGGCATGAAGTACTTTCTCTCCACACCCTTGGCTGTAGGGGGGATGGAGGCCAGAGTCTGCCAGATAGTCTTGGCAGATGGTCCTGGTGGGTGCAGCTGTCTATGGGAAGTGGCCCGGATATGGAAGTGCCTGTGATGGCCTCATCTGGGGAGGACGACGAAGAGGCCAAGGGAGTAATAGGGTGCTCCCGATCCTCCTGTTCATTAGGAGCCCGATGACCTGCTTCGCTGTCTGCCTCTGGTTCAGGAACCGGAGTTGGAATTGGTTCAGAGGGGCGCAGGGGCACGTGCCTCCTCAGCACCCCTAGGGGTGGGGCTGACTGGCTGAAGCCTCCAGCACCCTCAGTTCAGAGGCGGCCTACTGGGAGCCTTTAGACTGGTCGCCCTGGGCCAGGCGGTATACCCACGGGGTCCAGAATGGCCACTGAGCTGGTCCCTGCCACTGCGCCGGCCATGGCCCTGCCCCCACTTCAGGGCATCCATGGCCTGACTGGTGCCAGTCCCACTCTGAGTACTTAGAGCCTGTCTCCAATCCCAAGGAACAGGATTGGGACCACGAAGGCCAGGGTGGCACCGAGTGGAGCTGAGCCGGCAAGCGATGCCGCAAAGCTAGGGAGAGGTGCTGCGAGGCTGGGGAACGGTGCCGCAACGTGGAGTGGTGCTGTGACTTGGAATGGTACCATGACCTGGAGCTATGTGGGGATGGTGAGTGGCGCCAGGACCGGATCCAGGTCCAGGACCTGCTCCTCAAAGGCAACCAGCGAGCGGATCGGCATTGTGACCGGGAGCACTGGCGCAAACTGGAGTGGCTGCGCAAGTACATCGGCACTGTGATTATGACCAGCGCCATGACGGGGAGTGGTGCCGGGACTCGACCATCACTGGTTTGCCTCGAGATGGTGCCATATGCTGTGGTACCAGAGGCTTGGCACGGATCAATGAAGATGCTGTCATAGAGATGAGGTCCCTCGCGGCCTCAAAGGTGTCTGGCAGCTCTTTTTCCTCAGTGCTGTGGGTTGGGGAATCCAATGGCACCGGACTTGATGGCCCCCCTTGTGGGGCCAAAGTTGACGGTGCTGCTTCCACAGGCTTTGGCCCTGGGTGGGCCTCTCTGGGACACGCCCCATTGGCTGGCTCCAGAGGAGTGGGTCTCAGGGACGGAGAGCCACTCCTCCTTTGCTTTTAGTGCCTCTTCTGTGCTGGGGAGCGGGAGCAGTGCCGGGTTGATGCCGCTGGTGTCACTGCTGGGGAGCAGCGGTGCCGCAGGTCTCCACCAGAGTCCATCCATGGTGCTGCTTTCGCCACCGCTGCCGGGGCGCTGCGCACTGAAGAACTTGGTGCTGGGTCCTGCCGTGCCAAAGGAAGCTGAGGTCTAAGTGCCGCCTCCATAAGGAGCTGCTTAAGGAGGAATTCACACTCCTTTTTGGACCTAGGATGGGGACCGCTTTTTCTTGGGAGGGCTTTCTGCCCAAGTCCAAAGGATTCAAACCCCTTGCAAATCCTGCACCAATAGACTTGGTGAGCCTCCCCCAGACACTTCAGACAAGAGTTGTGGGGGTCGCCCATTGGCATGGGCTTGGAGCAGGACTTGCAGGGTTTGAATCCTTTGGACTTGGGCAGAAAGCCCTCCCAAGAAAAAGGGGTCAGGATGGAGGGTAAACCCCCCAGTCCAATTGCTACTAACTCCAACAAAAATAAACTACAAGAACTAAAGAAAAGTTATAACAACTATAAAACAAGCTAGGAAAATGTGGAGAACTAGCTAAGCAAGACGCCACAGTTCCAACAACCATCATGGGCAGTAAGAAGGAACTGAGGGGACGCTGGGTCGGCAGGATCATAAATTGAGCGCCATAAAGGCGCCACTCTCGGGGGCTCCACAGCCAACCCAAAGGGGGCTGCTATGGGAAAAACTTCCTGACAGTTGTGCACGCATTGCGTGCACACCTAATTGGAATCGATATGAGGAGTCACTTGAAGAACTATAGTAATCTGGCCTGAGAACCATCCCATGAAGGAGGAGCATCCTGATTCCCAAAGGAAGCCCTGTAACTCCTGAAGTGTCAGAAGGGTTGCAGCACAAGCAAGGGACAAAAGGGGCTTTAGACCAGGTGGAGCTATTCCTCAGATGCAGCTGTAAGGAGGACCCCACTGGCAGAGAGCCCGTTACAATAAGAAAAAGGGAGTAAGAGGTATTAATCTTCTCCTTGTTGTAAACATGGGGAATATAAATATAAGTCAAGCTAATACTTCGGAACAAATTGAAACTTGCTGCAATCCTGTTCCCCAGATTGGTTGATAATGTATTAAACTGTGTTTGTGTGGATTTATCTGTGTTTAATAAAATGATTGAGCTGACATCTTGTTAATCAATAATCTAAGATGAACCACTGACAGTATTAGTGCCTGTATTAAATCTCTGAACATGCCTAGTGTAAACCAGATGTTTCCAGAAGCCTGAATAGAGTCAGTCTGAGCAGAGTGTTAACGCAGTAAATGGTTTCAGAGTGGTAGCCATGTTAGTCTGTATCAGCAAAAATAATGAGGAGTCCTTGTGGCCCCTTAGAGACTAACACATTTATTTGGCATCAGCATTATTATGTATTAAACATTTTTTGTTATGTATGAAAAAGTGTACATCCTATTCCCCCTCAATTTTTTTTACAGCACATCCTCCTCTCAGAATATGAAATTATTTTGGTAAGAATTCAGAAGCAAATTCATTGAGTTAAAATTAAATGTTAAAAATGTGTCCTTTTCGACATGAAGATCCAATGTCAGAACTTTTCTTTGATTTTAATAACTGAACACGACCAACTCTTTGAACTTCCAGTATAAATTTGGGCATGTCTACATTCCAAGGAGTTACACAAGAAGTCTAACTTTCATTTGTGATACCTCTTCTATTTGTGACTTTAGTCCATAAATTGTAGCACTCATGAGGCTCTCATTCCAAAATTGGCAATCTCACACACCACTTTCAACGGGAAATATACTTCTTTTCAATGTCTCCGTAGACTAGACAAAGGAAATTCCTGTTTACATGAGTAAAAACAAGGCAAGACTGAACTGTTTTAATTCCTGAAGCAAGTGAAAGTAGTCAGTTTCCTTTGGGGGGGAGAGGGGAAGAGGGGGTAGAAGAAATGCTTCCATTGAATGCACAGTTAAAAAAAAATACTTAAATGGTAGGATAGAGAGGGCAGAATAACAGTAACAATATAGCTGGGTGTGGGTTCAGGCAGAAGGAACCAGTAGACCAAACTCAGTGATGAAGCCTGGTCACATACCACCTGAGGCACATTGCTCATATGCTAAGGAGGGATTCATGTGCATGGTAAGTCATGATTGCCAATCAACTCCGCACTGGGCTGGCCAATTGGTGGTCAAGGGAAACAGAGACACCTTTTCTCTTTGCACCTCGGCACAATCTGATTGTGGACTGTGAATGGGGGAGGAGTTATACGGCTCTGAAATGGCATTCCCCTCTTTTCTCAGGAGCCTGGCATACTCCTAGTCCAACCAAACTTTTCCGCTGCTGAGATAAGATGGGACATGTGTGTGCTCATAAAGGGTCCAATCCTGTAATCAAACTTAAAAAGCCAAAAACAAACCCAGAAACTAATGTGAGTTTTGCTGGCTTAAGAACTGCAAGATTGGATACATACTGGATTGTTCATAATAAATGTTGCAGGGTTTATTATTGCACAAGTTATCAGAGATAGTAAGCAAATTTAGACATTGTTTAGGTAACACTGAAGGCCCAAAGCTGTAAAAAAAAAAAAAAAAAAAAAAAAAAAGTGGGGGGGGGAGGGGACATAGGAAGAAAAATTAGATTCGCTATTTCATTAGAAAGTGATTACACACACACAAAATGGACTGCCATATCTTCCCCCCTTCAGTCTAAAACTATTTAAATTGTGACTTATTGCCATAGCTCCAGAAGTTACTTATTGTTTTATACTGGGCAATTGGAGTAGTATCTTCCATCAAAGTAGTATAGGATAGATACTTTCCCCCTTTTATTTATAAAATCTCACCAGGTTATCCGAGTCAAACACGTAATTCTAAATGTAAACATCCATCAACAACCGAGTCAAATATTTCTTCTACTAATGAGGGGACCAGTAACTTTCCATAGTAGAATGGAATGAAGACAAACAACCACTGAGGTTTTCCAGTTTTCCATAGTAGAATGGAATGAAGACAAACAACCACTGAGGTTTTCCAGTTTACAGTATTCCGTTTTTTCATCAAATCTGTAACATAAGGAATGGTTCTACCAACTAGATGGCACAGTAGAGTCAGTTGGCTTTTCTCATTATCTTTCTGATGACTAACCCAGTTTGCAACCAAAGAATGCCGAAATGTTAACAGAGGCCATTTTCTTAATCCTTCCGATTCACTTTAAATAGTGTGGGCTCCTAGTCAGCAAAGTAAATTCATATGAAGGAGCCTTAGCCCCACACAACAATGGTCTTCAGCACATATCATTAGCCATTGTTCCATTTCAGTCACCCAGTGTTCTCTCAATATTCAAAAATTAGTTGTATCTGTACAATTGCAATTTTGCTTTTAAAGCAGGGATTCAACTTCATGTCCCAAGAATACCATGCATCCATTTCACACTTAACACTTGCTATGAGTACAGAATTAATTTTCTGAAAATTTACAGGTAAATCCATTACTTAATTTGAATAAAATAAATTTAAAAGATCCTTTAAAGAGCCAACATATTCTTCAAGGTTTCCGCATTGCTGAAGCTCATTTAAATTTGTACATTGACTACATTTGAAAACCATAGGTGGTAATTAAGCCAAGTTAATAATTACAATTAATTATTATGGATTAGAGACTAACAGATAAGGCCAAATCAACAGCTCAGGTCTGTCAAGTCAGGTCATTGTAACACCAGTAATAATCACTCATTCTTTCCCAGTTAACTTGCATGGTGTAATTCTACTGCTTGAAATGAGTCAATGCCATGGTATAGTGGGGTGGACTGTGCACACTCAAAACCAGAATTTTCATCGGTGGATCACTTGCCCTTTCTCCCCAACTGTTGCTACCCTTAAGAATTTGGTTGCATGATCGCATATTACAGGCTATAGTCCGTGGTATGCTGCAGCTGCTTTGCGCTGCTCCAGAGATGCATAGTAACTAATCTTAACATGCCAGCATGTTCTGGCTGCTTTTGTTGCCCTGGAGTAGTTCAAAGTAGCTAGAATATACTGTTGGATCTGGCCTTAACAGAGGGAGTCTTATCAATACTAAGTTCAAGGTGCAATGCATATTCCCATAGTGGAGAGAGGGCAACCTAATAATCAGGGTCTGGGACTGAAAAGGAGTTACAGGCCTGAAAGGTTATCACCACCAACGCAACTATACAATGCTTCTCTTCCAGGAATTATTTATCATTGACCTTTATTTATCAATTCAAAGGAAACTAGTTTAAAATAGTTATAGAAAAACAAGGAAATTGTAACTGAGGCAAACCACTACTACTGCAGTAAGAGTAAACATTAATAGTGTACACTTAACTTACTGCCTTTCAGCAGATTCTAAAGCACTGAGGTTAAGGTTAAGCACCGAGAGGGAGGTTAAGTGACTTCTACAAGATAACAGATTAACTGTCAGCGTCAGGCACAGCTTCCTGCCCTGGCCATGACTAGACAATGCTGTTCCTTGTATTTTTATATTAGCCAAACTTGTTACAGTTACCTAATTCCCTAATCACCTTATCAAAACCAGAAATAAAATAATTGAGAGGGCAAATTGTATCTGGAGGGATTTGGGTGAAGCCCATCTTAGGGACTTTACAGAATCCTGGTAAACACAGGATGAAAGGGTAAAGAGCTGTTACTGACTTAAAAATCAGCAATATGAACATCTGCTGATGACAATTATTTAGATGGGGCCAAATGCCTACTTTGGGCCACACTGTGGCCAGTGAAGCAAATACCAACATGATCTATGTTTAAAAAAATAATCTGAACTATTCATATACATTATCAGTGTGTTCTGAGTTAGTTTCAGCTCAAGGAAGTGCACTCTCTGTGCATCAATAGTAGAGGATATATCTCCATTCATCCTCATCTGGAAGGCAGTGTTAATGGTAATCACCTTGCCTCAGCTCTTCCCTGGCTGTTTCTGCTATCAAGTTTGCTACGTGGGGATATGATAGATAGTGATCTTCGATGAGAGTAAAAAACTGAATATTTATTGTGGAAAAAAGAGTAAGACAATATGATAAAGTTCATATTTTCATAGGCTGTATCAGACATTACTAGAGAAAGATTGTCCGATGAACTTCATCTCCAGTTCACTATCAAGTGGACAATCTCCATTCCTAATTGGAAACGCTTAACATCCCCATTAAACTACATAGATTGCACATGGGAAGTATTTATTTTTAGCTGCCTTTTATGTGATGCAGCAGTTGTAAATAAGGAAGGCAGCCAACATTATGTGACCAGACAGCTTTCCGTGGACCTCAGTTTAGGAACCAACTGCTGTTAGAAATGTACCTAAAACAAATGGATAGGCCAAGACAGCACTATGAATTTTGAAATAAACAGATCTACAGTGAATAAAGGAGTATTTTCTACACAGCATATTGTTAGCCTACAGAATTGCATGTGCCACAAAGTATTACTGAGGAAAATAAATAAATATTCAAAAAGATAATAGCGATAAAGATAAGCTTCAAAAGATCCAAAACCAGATATTTTGTAAGACCACATGTTCATCAATGAAGATAAAATGACAAGGGTAGTCAATCCCCACACCTCAGAGCATATGATTATCAGTAGCTGAAACGAGGAAGAAATTTCCCCCTATGATTTCACAAATGAAGGTGGCTGACTGCTTGATTGGGTTTTTTTTTAAAAAAAACAAAACAAAACACATTTCAAAGCATTTGATATTGGCCTATCAGACACGATACTGGGCAATCTGAACCATTCATCTGCTTAACACAGTTCCTATAATGAGCAGCAAGATGGGGAGTGATCCTGCAACACACAGGCATGCTGAGAGAATGGAAACAGATGTATTCTTTGAAACAGGAGCGGAAAGACATCTGATGCAGAAATGCCAGCAAGTCAGTCCTTTATGGTACTCCCATTTCAAACCGGATTTTATTTTATTTTAGATTTTGTTTTTAATTAGTGTCTACTGCAGCACACAGTGTCAACTTGTTCCATTGACAATGCCATAAACTGTTCTGTAATTTAAATAAACTGATAGCATTTTTAATGTTAGGCACTGCAATCAATTAAATAACACAGTCTATACCAGAGGTAAGGTCATTATTCAGTAAATGGAGCCAAGATACATAATTTGATCCAACATAACGTTAAGACACTAAAAACACCATAACAACAAGATTCAACTTAAGAAAAACAGTTTTTTTTACCATTTCAATTTTAATACAATTAAAGAAAATGAGGTAAATGTTTATGCATGGCAACGTTTAATAAACAATCACATTTCATTTAAGCATTAAAATGCAGCAGTCTGGAAAAGCTGCCAGAAACAATGTTCTGCTTCAGAAAAGGTGATCACGAAATTATTTCCAATAAAATTCAAATCACACTCTTGACTGTTCATTAGCTGAACATTTTAGACTGAAACGAACAAAAAAAGTGCAAATTAGCTAATTTAAAAAAAAAAAGAAACTTAGTGTCCAAACAAGCAGCTACTGAAAGCCTCACCTTGATGGTAATGGGCAAAGTTCTCCCATTTCTACGCAATATAACTTACTGCACCATATTGCTCCTAAAAACAAAATTAATTTCAGAATGATTACTGTTTTGTGCCTTCCATGGGCACATCAGTTTTCTTTTGTTTTTCATCCAATTTGCTTGACTTGAGATGGAGAGATCTACCTTCTTATTGCTAAACTGGATGGATCACATGGAACTACAGCTGTCACCACTTATAAGAACATTTTCCAAGGCCTCAAAGCATATTTATATCTGGGCAAGGCATAATTACAAAGAAAGTTACAGACCGCAATGCAATATTCATTTTTAATTTCCATTCAGCTAACACGTTTTCAGCAAACAGAGTCATCATGCAAATTGGCTCAATGTCAGCTTTAGTCTGCTTTTAACAGAAGCCGACTCTTCACTTTCAGTGCATCCTCCGTCACTGAAGGATGAACTTTATAAACATGAGTAGACCTCATTTTACAGAGAGTGAAACTGGGGCACAAAAATTTAGCTTATTCATCATGAGGCAGTTGACAGAATTGGGAATAAAACCTGGGTATCTATTCGACCCCAATCCCATGTTCATATCACTTCATCTCTTGAAGTAACTGAAGAGCATGATCATTACAATTCCAAAAATGCTCTAAAAATGTATGAAAGTCATTTTCAAGTTATTCTCAGACAGAAAAACTATTAAAAATGCAGTATGAGTTTCACTCTTTGGAGACATGTTCTTATATGGGGTGTTGCTCCTAGTAACTAAAAATCTGTTTATATCCCAACAAATATTACCAGTTTTCAAAAACAATGAAGTTTATTTAAACAGCATAAAAAGATGTAATTTCACTAAAATTTAGACATTTCTGAATTTAGTAATTTGCAGAATAAAATGTCACCTTTAAACTGTGCAACACAAAATAATGTAGCCAACAGTAACATACAGGTACACCATTTAATATTTATTATATGCATTTTATATACATTATTTTTCAACTGTTGTACTTTTGCTACGTGGTACAATCTTAAAAATTTGCTGATTCATAGTTTGTAAAACAGAAACCTTACAAAACTCATCAAAACCCGCAAACTGATCAGAAAAGTTTTGTGGAAGACTAGAAAAAATACTTTATTGTCTTAATCATGCATTACACAAACAAAATCTTTAGTTACACCATAAACTGAAGCACATTTGAAAAAAATAAAAGCAGGGAATAACTAGCCCAAACACAGCAGATTTATGAATCTTGATTCAACTACTTCTGTATTCTGAAACGCAAATAAACATTTTTCACTCCAAAAGTTCTGAAACAAGATTGTTTTTTCTGGAATCAACTTCACTCCAGATACTTAACCGGAAAAAATAATCTTGGTTTGTAACTTTAAAAACTATGAAATGTCCCATTTTTAGTCTATTTTAGACTGTTCAAAGAGTGCCATAATAGATATACAGGGCCCTTTAACACACTACATAAAAGGATATAAAGACCAACAAAAAGTGAAATAAATAACAAGAGCCATGAGCAAGATGGGTAATCCTTGATAAATAAACTTGTAAATACAGTAAGATGTACAAAATATCACATAGTGATAGGATGCCAAGATTAATTTTTTTAAGAGTTCACTGGGAGGGTATTACAACCCCTCTGTGTTTCAATTAAACATACTTCTTTACAGTCTTTATATTTATGAAGACAGTTATGCGATGATGATGAATTAGCATCCTTAATGAAAGGACTTAGCTGAGCTGTATTAGGCAAAAGAAGGGAAGATTGTGGTTACACGGCAGCGGGTCAGTGAGATCTCTGTGTTTTAGGGTTCTATAATGCAGAAAAAATATCATCAATACAATCTTGAGCACTGTTGTGACAGGCTAAATATATAAAAAGACTTATAAAAACTAGAATTTTATCCAAACATTTTGTGCAACTAATGCTAAAATATTTTAAGTTAAATTTCCTTTTCTTTAAAGCAAAATAAAAGTTTAAAAGGGGATCTGTGGCATTCAACTGATAAACAGAAGATCACTAAGAGATGAAAAGAAAGCTACTCTTGGAGCTCACTTCCCCCCCACAAGAGCACCACATTCCTAACCCTAAGGCAGCATACAGAGTCCAAAATAAAAAAGTCTTTTGTAAGATCAGACTCCACGTTTGCTTAAAGACACCTAAAGAACAGACATATGCTCAGTTCATATTCAGTCCAGGCTACAAATACTGGTTTTCTTTTTTTAAAAAAAATACAGTAATTACAGTTAAATTAATAAGCCTGACATTATTCAAGATGCAGTGACTTTTCACCAACTTAAACCTGCCCCACATACAGCCTTCGTCCAGGCAGATCAGATGTAGTGTCCTATTGGTAGCCGTTTCATTGATGGCAGTGATGCATTCCCTCTTTTCTTGTCCAAGCAGACCTGCTAGTATGGTGCAGGTTTGTTTTGTTGTGTCACACAAACACTTTGGCAAGGGCATCAGCTCCTGCACTGGCAATATATGCTTTTGATGGATGAAAAGCTACGTCATAAATTGACTCATCCAACTTTTTCCTATGGGCTGTTATTTCTTGTACACAAGTCTTGCTGTCTAAATTCCATAATCTAATGGAACAGTCATGGCCTGTGTTAAAAAGAAAGATACAAAAAGTTAGGTTTTCATATCTTCAAATTTTATTAAAGCAAAATATGTAGGTAATACAGAAAGTTAAAACTTACTTCCAGACATCAAATAGATTCCATTGGGATCTACTGCTAGACTTGTGACAGCATCCAAGTGAGCAACCATAGAATGGATCATTTTACCTAAAAGCAAAATAAAGTATCAATTCCCGGGAATTGTCTTAATATTTTTCGACAGAATTATATTAAGGAATCAATTTAATATGAGGTAGCAAACAACAACAATATAGATTTAAATGAAATATGTTAGAACCATACTGGAACTGACATTCATTTATATAGCTTTAAACTCTATCTACTTGTTGTTAATAATTTTTAACAACTATGTGAAAGATGCTTCACAGCCTATTTAGAGCATGGTGGTGGTCTTGGGCAACTTTCAGGTAGACATATTCACAGTACAGACACCATATCTCTAAAATGTTTAGCACTTTCATTGGCAATCATAACAAGACGACCAAAGACTAAGTGGACATGGTGACAACTACACTGTTACACGTGTCCACAAGTCATCACTGAGGCCCATTGAAGGGCAGGATGAGGAAAATTGAGGAATTTCAGTTTCAATGTGATCACCGTGACCTTTCATGACCACAACTTGTATACATGCATGTGTGCTAGAATTAAGTAACTTCCGTTGTGACTGCAACTGCCGCAAAACAAATACACAAGATGTAATTAGAGGTGGTTCAAATTTTTCACAAATGAGAACATTCTAGTAAAAACAAAAGGAAAAGAGAGGGGCATTACGCTAGTCTCCAGCTTCCAATCCAAGGCAGGCTCTGGGGAATCAGCCCTGGGAATTTGGAAGGCATAAGGGGCTGGTTTTCTTTTGGGAATGTTTTGATTTATGATTTTTTTTTTGGTGGTTATATATACACACACATGTATGGGAAATGGGAACAAGAGGGAGGCAATACACCACTCTTCTGTTTTTAAAATGATGGCAAAGATATCAAAAGCTTGGTATAACCATTTGGAATATGTTTATTTAAACCCAAATAAATACATCCTCACACATACATTAAGTTTTATAAATATGTGGTGGACAATGTGGAAGAGCAGACAGATGCTTTAAAGAACAGAAAGCTAGTACTCTAATAAACTCAAATTCATTAGACTAAGGCCAGAAGAGACTTTCATGATCATCTGACCTCCTGCACATCGCAGGCCACAGAACTTCACCCACCCACTCCTGCAATAGGCCTGTAACCTCTGGCTGAGTTACCAAAGTTCTCAAATCTTGATTAGAAGATTTCAAGTTAGAGTATCCACCATTTATTCTAGTTCAAACAAGTAACTGACCCATGCCTCAAGCTGCAGAGAAAGGCAAAAAACCCCAGAGTCTCTATCAATCTGACCCGGAGAACAACTCCTTCCTGACCCCAAATATGGCAAACAGTTAGACGCTGAGTACGTGGGGGAGACAACCATTCTCAATCTTTTTGTTGCAGTATAGGAACATCTTGTGACATACCCTAGCACAGTTGCTGTGTCTACATTTTTCTATCCATTCTCTCATCTCATCTCCTTTTATAGAGCTTCCAGCTTGTAAAACAGATAAGTCATTTTAAGTCTAAAATGGGCCTCTAGCAGCCCCAATCACAACTCCTTGGCCACAATAAATTACTTCTTGTTCCAACAGGTCTGTAGGTAATGACCTTGATCTTTAACAGGAGAGAAACAGATGACAGGAGAGAAACAGATGACAGGTTTAATTTTTGGGGAGAGGTAGGGTATGGGAAAGAATAAGGCAAAGGAAATGGGGAGGCACTCTATAAAGTAGTACTTAGCAATGATGGAGAGGACCTATTACCCATGGTAATCAAAGCCCATGAGGGCCAAAGGGAAAATATTCTCACTACCTCAGATGTAGCTTCCTAATGCAATCCTGGGCTCTCCACTGCATTTCAGCCATACTTGGAAAGAGTTTGGGTAGATCTAGGCTGATATCTACTGGTTTATGAAAGGAGAAGTTACTTTATTGAAATTTGGATTTGTCATATTTAACAAGGGACATTTTTGGTCAAGAAAGACTGGCTTTTAGAAGCAGCTACCAAGATTCAGGGAAAAGAAGTAAAGCACTACCTGGGAAGCTAATACAGAAAGGGAATTCATCATATCCCCCAAAAACAACAAAGGAAAAACAGCCTTCCCCTGATGACTTAGTACCGGCACTCACTGGCTAAAGTGATAGGTCCCTCGTAAATAATTGAGAGAGCCTAACTGCTTCTTCTCACAGCCTCAGAATTGCTGACAAGCCCATGGGAATCTTGCATCATGTTGCTCAGGCCTATCTGCAAGGAGAGCTGCTTGGCTCTGCTGCAAGCTGAAGCACGGTCAGAAGCCCCAAGAGAGAAATGTAAAGGGACTGACTGGGACACAGGAGTGGCTAATCTGGAAGCTAACTGGCTTGCCTGTGAACCAAAAAGATCCCGGGCTGCCCTCCATCCCCGAGTAGCCGTAGTGTCCTGGGCCATCCTCCACTCCGGAGCCTACCCCAACCTCCACCACCCGAGCAGCAGCAGTGCTCTGGGGCCCTTAGAGCACCTATTATTTAGTCGGGGGTATTTATAGTATAAGTCCTGGACAGGTCACAGGCCGTGAATTTTTGTTTATCGCCCGTGACCTGTCCAGGACTTTTATTAAATATACCCACGACTAAATCTTAGCCTTATGGATGAGTATCCAAATATTTTGCTCATTTTCCCCCACCCCTACATACATTTCAGTTGAGAACGAATCCTTTAACAAGGCCTCAGATTTTCAGTCAGTTATGGATTTACAACAAGATATGACTAAAATGTAAAATGTGATGTTTCACTTATATCAAAGTAAGTATAGGCAGGATTATCTGATGACGGTTACGAAGACAATATTGGAAAAGTGATATTTTCCTACTGTAAGGGGAATGTTTCTTTTACACTAACATGTAACAGTGGAACAAAAAATTTATGCTATGATTCTGCAACAAGTAGCGTGTGGTAGGACCCTCCGATACCCACCCAGATTTATTTTAAACATTACTCAGCTTAATGCACTAGGTTTTTAGTATTCTTACCCGTTTTATTGTCAAAAAACTTGATGTGTCTATCTTCATGAGCTGTAATTGTTACAGGAAGTGTAGGATGACTTACTACCCTGTTAATATGATTACTTGACTGCAAACCTGAAAAGATAGAAAGTTATAGGTAAAATATTTGATGGACAAATAGTAAAAATACAGTCAGCAAATAATAATATTGCCCAAGAGAACACAATATTAAAAAATAACCAGTGAACTAATAGATGGAACTTCAAGCGTCAGGAAAATTGAGACATTGTAGAATAAAATATGTAATGAAAGACAGAAATACATGTGATGTGCTCTGGCTTTCCAGGGCAGGGACTAATCCACATGCACTCTAATCAGTGTATTATGAAGATAAAAATTTTTGTGATTGGGCTATATGTATGAAACATACTTTAGAGAGAGGGTGAAGAGATTAGGTTTGCATTTCATGGTGGTAGTAATGGGGGTGGGGGAGAGGAGAGGGGCACGAAAAAGACAAGTTATGACTCCTAACCTACTAACTAGATTCTCTTTTTCTATGCACTACACAAATGTCTTATTTGTGCTTAAATTACTTAATGGTACACACAATGTCTTTAAAATAGTCTCTTCTATATATTGGTGTATCATTTGCCTTGTGAAAGGATACTTCTCTGAAGTTCTGGATTTCCTTTTTGATGTTTAGCTATTTAAATTTTTATCCTCAATCAAAGAGATATGTACCTCCCTTTATATGGGCTCCTATCTTAGTATCAAGGCCAATATTACACAGACTATGGTTCTCTATAGTTTCTTTCATAATCTAGCTGTCTCAAAGTGCTTAATACTAGCCACTAAATACTATCAGGGTAAAGACTAGACAAACTGAGCTGTTATATATGAAGCAGTACATTGCCCTCTCATGACACTGGATTTTCAACCTTATTTTACTGAGAAGGGGTTTAAATGCCGGCACCTACGACAGGGCAACACTGATGTTATACTGCACTCTCAGCACTGGATATGATCCTGGTGCTCAACCTCCTGGTTTAGAGGACAGAGCGAGTCAGCAATTAAGACATATGGATTCTGTAAAGTACATTCAGAATTCTACACTTTCTCTTTTGTGTTAGAACCATATTGCCTGCATTTAACATATTCATGAATAATGCCTATGTAGTTAGAACTCTGTTCCTTCATATTTAATTCAGGGAATTGGTTCTTGAAAGACTAGCTACATTTTTAGTTTTTTGGCAAGGTTCTGTCACTTTCAGCATCTCTGTAACCCCTTCTGAATTATCGCCATACTTATCCTTCAGATCATTCCAGATTCTCTCAAACCCTTTTTTACAAAAGATGAAAATTTTTTCCTTTGCCAAGAAAGTTACTTTTCCTCATTTACTCCCCTATTTCTATGATTTGACATCTCCACATGACAATCAAAGAATAAGAAAAAGTCAGAATAGAATTAAAATGTGAAATTGTGCAATACAGAAAAAAGAGGAACAAAGCTCTTGAAACTTTTGAAAGAGCACACATCTAAACTGCATATATGAGACAAAACTAATTCATATTAACTTACCAGAGTCTATCTGTGATGAGAGCATCACCAGTGATTGGGATGTTTCTAAATCATAAATGACTGTGCTGCCAGTGCTAAAAGATGTGACCATATGAGCAGGATCACAACCTATAAAGTCAACTGATGTAGGTATTCCATGCTCTAAGGAGAAAAGAAAAAAAAAAAAAAGATTAGATAGGGAAATAAAACCCTTAAGTTACCTTAAAGGCTTAAAAAGGTTTAAATGATCTTTCCTATTTTTCTTCTACAGTAATTACCAAAGAAACTCCTTTTAGAGTTTTTACAAAATGCTGCAAAAAGAAATAATAAAGCTACCTTAATTATCAGCAATAAAGACATTTTTAAAAGTAAGATTGCCAAAACCAGCTAAGGTTTGTGCAGAACTCGTTCTACTTAAAGAGCTAACATCTGAAGAGGAAGGATGGCAGGCTGTAGAAGGGAGTGAAGGCTTCATTTCAGAGGTTCATCACAGCTGCATTTCCCTGGAGTTCCAGGAGTTTTCCTTTAGTCCTAGAAATACTGTAAGTTGATATTTGGTTTGGGCAAACTGAGGAAACAAACTTATCCCCTTCCTATCACACAAATTTTTAAACAAAAATGCCTTTAAAAAAAAAACGCAAACATCATACTCACCCTTTTCTCCATTGTAAGTGCAAATGCAGGGCAATTTTTCTGGTGGATTCCATAATCTAATAGTGCCATCTGCTGAGCAAGATAGTAAATGATTCTTTATACCACTATAAGCAAGACCCCAGACTGCATCTGTATGCGCAATTAATGTGCCAGCTAGAACGTTTGGCTCTGGAAAGGAAAAAAGAAAATTCCAAAGTTAAAGCTTTTTACTGAAGATGAGAAATACTAAAAAACTCTGTTTTTACTTAGGTACAAAATAATTCCTATGGTAAACTCAAAAACCACAGCTGGTATTTTCCAGTGTCAGTGATTAATAGACTATAGATGATATAACCATGTAACATCCTGTAGAAATCAGTAAGAGAAAATCTAACCAGTAACCAACAACAAAACAAAAACAAAAACCACCACCCCAAAATAAAAGGGAGATTACAGAATTGTGAACTAAACTGTAATGAAAAACTAAAATTGGATCCAAAGCAGACACTTGTAATTTCACACATTGTGTGTGTTAATTTAGTTGTCAGTCAGTAGATAAGGTTGGAAACCTAATTTCAATCTGTGTTCTATAAAATAAAATGGGCTAGTACAATGAATATTTTAGACAAATCAATGTAAATGTTTTCACGCATGTCCTTTACTGAAAGCATATTAATAATCATTTTCATAACATCTGTAGTAATGATATGATTCACCTGGAACTCTGATGTACAGAAAGAATTACTATTTTAATAATAGTTCCATAGTTACAGAGCCAACCAGATGAAAAGTTAAGTAGCAGTTACTCATTGATGTGGATAGCAGGCACTTTCATCTTTAATCAATAGTATCATTAAAATTAATTTCCATGGCTGAAGGCACCTCAGCTGTTCGCAATGACAAATGAGTAAAATGGAATTAAATGGATATAAGTAAGGCAATTTTTCTTTTTTAAGATGACAGAAGGGGCTGGCCAGACACAGCCTGATGCTCTTCTCTGCTCCTGTGATGCTTCAAAGGGATGGCCAGTTATAGGGAGCAGAGAAGCTGAAATGGGCCTTGTTTGTAGCTGGGAGAGAGGGAGAAGAGAAGATCGGAGCTCTAGCAGCTGCTTTTACCAGGCTCTCCCTTTTCACAAACCTGACAGCTCTAGGATTCTTGTGCCAGTCTCCTCACCAAAAAAATGACATGAAAGAACTCTTGGAGGCTTCCTTTCTGCTTTGGGGTGAGTGGCGCCAAGAAAACATGTCCTTCCTTCCTCTTCCCCTCCCTCTCCAATATATTTTTAAAATTCCTTCATATCAGGCTTTGAGCATGACTGGCCCTGCGGCATTATTTATATATTTATGAGGAAGCAGAAAAGAACAGGGAGGGAAGGAACAAAGTGAGGGGCAGGGATACAGTAATCTTTTAAAACATAATTCAGAAAGAAGCTAGAAAGATCTAACAAAACTTGCCTCTCCAGCTAGCACCCTTCTGACAAGCCTCACTCAGCGTTCCCAAAACAAAGCTTCCATCCTAAATATAGGGCTGCTCACAGATGGACCCAGTTTTTTTCTGAGCCCCACACCAGTTAGGCTTGAGGAGTTTCATTAAGGGAGTGCCAGATCTTGCAGTCAGATGTTCAACAGATGATACCAATGATTCACGCATACACAGTACCAATAATGGAATGTCAGCATGAGCCTGTAGAGATGATTCTGGATGATCAGATACCAATAAATCTGATGGTACCATGAATGAGGGAGCTGAAGAAATTGGTATTGATCTCGTAGCTGTATAACCTGGAGAAGGGATCTTCACCTGCCCTGGGCGGAGGGCTGCTCGGGCCCCCTACCCAGGACAGGTGAAAGGTCTGGTGCAGCTCCCCACAGCTGCCAGCACGTCTCTCCCCGACCCGGCTCCGGCCGGAGAGGGAGGGCAGCTTGGACCCGCAGCCTGGCCACTGTAAGAGCTGGGCAGGCAACTGTGGGCAGACATGCCACCTGCCCTGGGTGGGGGGCCAGAGCAGCCCCCGGGCAGCTCCACAGGTCTCCCCCAGCCCAGGCCAACATGGAACCCAGTCGGGGTGCTGCGGTGGACCCTCCACCTGCCCGTGGTGCAGGGGGGAGAAGTTTGAGAGCAGCCCTGGCCATATCCGTGCCCCCAAGGCTCCCCACCTGGCTCAGGGCAGGTGGAGGGTCTGCACAGCTGCCCATGGGTCTCCCTGACCAGGCTCCGGCAGGGCGGATGCCTCGGAGCCTCAGCGCAGCCCCTAGTGTAGAGCCCTGCAAATCTGCGGATATCTGCATCCGCAGATAATTTTTGCAGATCAGATGCGGATACACATTTGTGTATCCGCGCAGGGCTCTAGTGATTTTGCCTTCTTCTCCTTTTAAGAACCCAGAAAATTAAAGTTATGTCCCTTTTCAGTTGAAAATCTTAGAACTGCAGCAGGACGACTACTCAAAGAGGGAACACTGGAAACAGACTGATCCGACAGACCAGGCTCTGTGTCAGGTGTCTGTGGTTTGAGCATTGGCCTGCTAAACCCAGGGTTGTGAGTTCAATCCTTGAGGGGGCCATTTAGGTATCTGGGGCAAAAATTGGGGATTGGTCCTGCTTTGAGCAGGGGGTTGGACTAGATGACCTGCTGAGGTCCCTTCCAACCCTGATATTCTATTCTATATGATATTTAAAATATCCTATCACAAAGTCACTCAAGATAATTTTAAATGCTTGTTCATCAAAATGGTTTGTATTTTAATTTCCAACTTAATTTAATGCACCTTCTAGATTTTACACAAATCATGTGCAAGATGACACAAAGCACATCTGTAGCTTTTACCACCACGACCACCACCACCACCACCACAAAAGAAACAAAACCAAAAAAATTAAAGGCACATTTCCTGCTGACTGGAAGGAAGGAAGGAAGAAAGGTAAATATATCTTTATGTACACGTGATAATTTTAATGACGGGTTTGGTAGCACTTAGTAAATAGTTGAAAAAGTTCTGTGTTTCGATACCACTTTCCATCCAAGGATCTGAAATCACTACACAAAAAGTGAGCAAGAATTACCCTCATTTTACAGGTGGAAAACAGACACACATTAAGCACGTGTCCCATTCAGAAAGCCTATCAATACCTTTAGAACAAAAATAAGCTAAAATATATGTATTGTACTCTGCTTTATCTGGGGACTAAAAATGATCAGAGAATGAGATAATATTCTTTGTCATACTTATACATTTGATGTACAACATGCACATAGCCCACCTTCAGAATACACAACACAAATGATATATCTATATTGTAATCACAGAGTATGAGTGCAGCTCAAATAGACATACCTGAGCTAGCTTTAATCTACTTAACTTGGATACCAGAACAGTGAAGCTACAGCAGTGCGTGCTTCAGCATAGCCTACACAAGCCTCAGAACCACTTGTCGGGCTAGCCCACACAGAATTGTGACCTACTACAGCTTCACTGATCCAGTACCTAAGATACCTGAGCCAGTTGTAATCTAGCTCTGTTTACTTGACCTGTTTACAGACATACCCAAAAGCATATTAATAAAGATTTGTTTGTAGTAATTCAGAAAACCTGTGACTTTTTTTTAATAAAAGCTCTTCATGAGCTTTCAGAACCACTTTAGAATCAAACAATAATAGTATTAGAAGTCTCTTCTAAGTCTAAATGCTGACAATCTTTCATTCTCAGAAGACACTTACCATATGTATCATAAGGATCCACATTAGGGCTAGGCATGTTCCACCACTGGATGGTTGCATCAATGCCACCACTAAAACACTGTTCTCCGTTAGAACTAATTGCCAATGACAATACAGGTCCACTGTTGGGAAAAAAACAAACAAAAAAAACAGTGGTTGAAGCTGGTGAAGAGATCTAATAACTGATGTCATCAAGAAAGCTGCACTGTTAATGTCTATTTTGCTTCAGTCTTCATTAAAAAGGTTAAGGGAGACCAGATACTCAGTTAACAACAACAAGGGGGAAGGAATGAAAGCCAAAAGAGGGAAACAAGTTAAAGAATATTTAGATGTATACAAGTCGACAGGGCCAGATGAAATTCATCCTATGGTACTTAAGGAACTAGCCTAAAGCAATCTTGGAACTGTTAGCAATTATTTTCAAGAACCTGTGGAGGGTGGGTGAGGTCCCAGAGGACTGCAGAAGGGCAAGCATAATACCAATCTTTTTTAAAAAGGAACAAAGAGAACCCAGGGAATTACTGACCAGTCAGCCTAACTTCAATACCAAGTAAAATATTGGAACAAATTAAGCAATCAATTTGCAAGCTCCCAAAGGATAACAGGGTTATAAGAAATAGCCAGGATGGATTTGTCAAGAATAAACCATGCCAAACCAAACTAATTTCCTTCTTTGACAGGGTTACTGCCCTGGCAGATGGGGGAACAGTAGATGTGACAGATCTTAATTTAACTGAGACATCTGACACTGTTCGAAATGACATTCTAATAAGCAGACTAAGGAAATGTGGTCTAGATAAAATTACTATAAAGTAGGTGGCACAACTGGTTGAAATGCACAACTACAAAACAGGGAATAACTGGATAGTTGGCAGTACTTCTGAAAATAATCTGGAGGTTATAGAGAATCACAAACTGAATACAAGTAAACAACGTGATGCAGTTGCAAAAAATGCTAATATTATTTTGGGGTGCATTAACAGGTGGGTCATTAATGAGACACAGGAGATAACTATTCCCCTCTACTCGGCAGTGGTGAGCCCTAGGCTGGCATACCGTGTCCAGTTTTGGGAACTACACTTTAGGAAAGATGTGGACAAACTGGAAAGAGTCCATAGGAGAGTAAAAGAAATGATAAAAGGTTAGAAAACCTGACCTATGAGAAAAGGTTAAAAAAACTGGACATGTTTAAGTTGTGAGAAAAGAAGGACTGAGGAGGGACTTGATAACAGTCTTCATATATGTTAAAGGCTGTTATAAAGAAGATGGTGATAAACTGTGTTCCATATCCATTGACGGCTTCCAGTAGTAATGGATGTAAACTGCAGCAAGGGAGACTTAGCTTAGATATTAGGAAAAACTTTCAAATTATAAGGGTAGTTAAGTTCTGGAATAGGCTTCCAAGGGAGCTTGTGGAATCCCCATCAATGGAGGTTTTCAAGTATAGGTTGGACAAACATCTGTAACAATGCTCTAGGTTTACTTGGTGCTGCCTCAGCTCAAGGGGATGGAATTGATGACTCCAAAAGGTGCCTTCCAGCCCTACATTTCTGTGATTCTCTGATCCTATATGGGAAAGTGTTGGCTGCCACCATCACACAGACCAGGGACCCTGGGGTAGGAAGCTTCACTTCACTGCTTCGCAGAGTCCCCACCTGTCTCACCATTATTCTGGAAGAAGAATCAACTTTATTACAATCCTTCCAGGGCCAGGAAAGGGGGGGGGGGCAGGGCCCCGCCTGCATACTGTGGCAAGAAATGAAGGCAGGAGCAGGGAGCTGGGCCAATCCCACAAGACAGGAGCCACCATTGTGGGATGAGTGCGAGGTGGACTTGCTCTATAACACGCCCCCTCCACCTGGGGACAGAATGCAACCCTCCTACATGGGCCCCCCAGTTTCAAAAAGTGCACCCATGATTTTACACACCTAAACCCATGATTTCTACTACATTTATCATGACTTTTCTGTGACTTTTGAGTTAAAAAATGCTATGACAAATCTGAAGCCCTCTACAGAGTCTCTAGATTATTTTAGACACAAATGCTGCAGTACCCAAACACAAACGTAGTTTCAGTTTTAATGAACGGCAACGCTTCTTGGCAGCATTTCGGCGGGTGGTTCTTCGGTGGCAGCATTTCGGCAGCGCGGTGTCCTGAGGGCACACACAACTGCCCCGGTGGGCGCCACTGCACCCGCGGGCACCACATTGGGGACCCCTGGTTTAGGCAATAACATTTATAATAGTGCAATAGGTTTACTGCATTTACTGTTCTGAGAAAGAAAAAAAGTCCGCATCCATTATACCCACTTTTGAAGAGTAACTGACTGGCATAAAGTAATAAAAATAAAAAAATCCACAACCTATCTAGAAATGCCCCCAATTTTTTTCTTCTTCTTCTTCTTCTTCAAAAAAAGCCAAAACAAAAAACACAGAAGAGGGCATATACTGGAAACAATGACAACTATTCATAACAGTATGTCATCTATCTTTCTGTACAGATATTCAGGGGTTCCCAAACTTCACTGCACTGCGAGCTCCTTCTTGCAACAAAAATTACTACATGACCCCAGGAGGGGGGACCGAAGCCTGAGCCTCACTTCCCAGCCCTGTCACTCACGGCTGAAGCCCTGGGGTTTCGGCTCTGACCCCAGCAAGTCTAACGTCAGCATGGCAACCCCACTAAAATGGGACTGCGACCCGCTCTGGAGTCCCGACCTACAGTTTGAGAACCACTGAGATATATTATAGAGATTTGCAAGATCTCATCTGCCAAGTTCCTCAGAATGTCACTCCTGGGGCAATTCTGTGCGGGGGCAGAATTCATGTCATCTGCAGATTTCTCTGTTTCCCCGCAGAAAAATGACTTGTTGGGGAAGCAAAGGGAAGCTGAAAGAGCAGTCACTCGCTTCTCCCCGGCAGCCTGAACAGCTGGCAGAGATGTCAATCATCACTGGAAGGCATGCGGGGGCTGAGCAGGCATGGAAGTGAGCTAACAAGAGACACTGTTCCTCTGGCTTGCTATTGCGGCACACAAGTCATGGAGGGTCAGCGCTTCAGGGTGTTTGGAAATAGGCATAAGGCAGGCTCTGTACCCTCAGGGAGAGCATAATGGAGCAGCCTACCTGCTTAGTTGTTCTCTTTGTTGTTAGCGTACTGTTCCCATTCTTAGTGAATTCCCCCAGGAGCATGAAACAGGTGTAAAAGTTTTAAGGGTCCTTTACACTGCCAGAGTTGTGTAAAGGAGCCTTATTATAAACGACAGAATGGCTTTATAAATGCTTATGATGCTTCAGTGATTAGAACTGGGCTAAATTTTTGGACTGAAAAATTTTCCTATTGAAATGTGCTCCACGAACTGTTTACTACTGACCTTTCTGGAGATGGACAGTAGCCAATATAAATCATGATTCTGATCCCCAACCCTCACTTACTCTTCAGTTGCCTGTGATGTAACACTGAGCATATGGCTGCATATATTTGTTGACTAACAACTAGAAATAAAGGGTCAAACCTAGCTACATTACTTTAGACAAAGGGGGTTTGGGGATTTTCTCCAATGCTCCCCAATTCCATTCTCCATCCACTGTATTGTAATTTAAATAAATTACCAAAATAATTGACACTTGCATGAATATAATATGCAAAATAATGTGTGCAGAATTTTTTATTTTTTGGCACAGAATTCCCCCAAGATTAGAATGTGCTTAAGCAGTTATGACCCCTGCAATTCTCACAAGAACAATAGTACTTGTCAGACCTAACACAGGGCCAGGTCCTGGGGCTGCAGGCTTGCCTCCTTTGTGGGTTGGCATGGGATTAGGAGATTTATTTTACCACCCAAATTATTCTGTCAGAGGGAAGGAGAATCCATAAATATTTCTGGATGGGAAAGAAGCATATGCCACTTTCAGAAGCAGAAAGTTTTCCACACCTTCCCCTCAGAGCGTTACTTTGGACCTTGTAGTTGCTGGATGTGGGACTGGTTATTCTTGACTGCATGTACAGGATACAATCAACTGCCATATCCAAGAAAAAGGAATTTCCCCTCAGCGCATCAACACCATGCTGAGTTATTTTGTTTTGCCTTCCTCTAGTTTATTCTGTTGAGTCAGAAGCCAGGGTTAGTTGATTAGGTCCCAGTTAGCAGTGCAACAGTTCAGTGATCTGACAGTTATTTACCATCAGCATACTTTTTATAAATGCTGGATCAGCTGCTTTAAGGAGCAGCTGACAGGTTGCACTGGCCTTATTTTGTTCAAGTGAGTTTATTGTCACAACTTGATGAACAAGAGTCCCTTTTGGGGTAAACCAGTTTGCACTGGTGCCTCTTCCCAAAACTTGGATTGTGATATGCTGGGAAGTGGGAACAGGTTTCATGATGCATCTCAGATGAGACACCCATCCAAACACAAATATAGGTAAACTCAAGACCCATGGGAAAGTAGGTCTGGTTTGGCATTGCAGATCTTCTGGTTGAAGTCTTGATCAGGCTTTGATCTTAATCCATCTTGATTAATTCAACTCTCCGCCAACTGGACTTCCTGGCATTTGCTTCACTCCCAACCTCTATCTTATTCAAAACTCTGTTGTGAAAACATCTGCCTTAACTGATACCTATGTCCAAACTAACCCAACTGAGATCCCTTTCATAAGCTATTTGTTGCCTTTGGCACTGAATTTGGATCGGTAATTCTCACTTTCAAGGCCCTACGCAATTTAGATCCTTCTGACATCTATGCTTGGTCTCATTTTGTTCTTCAACCCATCCACTCTTCGCACTTAACCCAGGCCTGCCCTCTATATCCTTTTTCATGCAACTCCCTATATGTGAAGCTTCCTTCCTAAATCTATCTAATAAACCTCCACCCTCACCTCCTATGCTTCTTCTCAAAATCCACTTAAAGTAGACTTTACATATCGTATAAAAAAACCCGGCAGTCTTCATTACAGCACAATTTCAGCATCTTCTTCCACATCCTCTGTCCCTTCCCCTTAAGCCTTCTACATTTGTTACGCCCTGTTGTCGTCGTCATTTTTTTATCTTGACAGTGCACTCCTCAGGACACAGACAGTTTTTACTCGCTTTATAAACAATTATGCACATCTTTGGCACCACGCATAAATAATGTTAATAAAATTGTGATCTTTAAGCCTAAACATTTTACTGAATCCATAATAAGTGGCAATGGCTGCTTCTGAAGTATTAACTGGCAAACACTCACATGTGGGCCCTAAACGTGTAGATAGGTTCTACATCTAAAGAGGCACTCCTGGAAAAAAAACAAAAACAGAAAGGTGATTATATTCAACTACCAGTTAAAACATTACTATTAAATTGAATGTAATAAAAAAAGATTTGAGAGAGACAACAACATATACAACAAACTCAAAAAAAGAGAACCACCATATACTTGCTTTTTGGCAGGAACTGTTTTCTGTAAGTTCCAAAGTTTTAAAGTATGGTCCTCAGAGGCTGTAACCAGCACAGGCTCTACAGGATGAAAAGCTAACGTTCGCACTCCATCAAAATGGCTGCGTAGCGTATACTTAGGATTCCATGTCTTCCGAAAGGCATCTTTATTGGCTGGCAACTAAAAACAAACAAACAAAACTGTATGTAGTAACTTTACTGATCTTGTATATAAAATTATATACTGTATGTTAGTGTTTGAAGACTGAAGTGTTTAGGACATGGATTTAAATAAGTACTATTTTGCTGGAGATACAAAAAATTCAAGCATCCATTGCTAGCTCTGAAGCACCAAACAAAATTTTGAGAGCTATATCAATAATACTGAGACAAAACCAAGGAGTCTGCAAAAATGGCACAGGAATTTAGTAAAAGAAAGCCTATTTGCCAAATAGTTTCTAATTTCTGGCATGTTTGTAAAAGTTTACTAACAAGTGAGAAACAAATTATAAAATACCACTGGACTAGTTTTCCAGTGAACCAGTATCCATCACAATTCTTCATGTTTATAGGCTACAGAACTAAACAGACAACCAATATTTGTGTACAAACCAACCAATGTAAAGATATTGGGATTTCATATAGTATCTGGAGGGAAATTTTATATCTCCCTTTTAGCTTTTATGATCCCTCTTTCCAGAAAGGTATTCAGGATACCAAATCAAATCTCAGTACCATCTAAACCTGCCAGAGCAAGTATTTCTTCTGTTGCAAGTGTAGCTTTTTCCTCAGCTCTAAATAGAAAAAGAGTTCTATATAACCAATACAGGATCAATATTATTCCCAATCTTTCTTGGGCCACACAGACTAGAATACAACAATTATTACTGTTTAATATTGAGTTTAGTACTTTATGCATCAGTTTTGTATCTTGTAAAAAGCCATACCAGTTAAGATACAAGAATATTTGTTGACTATGACAACAGTAGCAAGTGGTAAAAGCATCTTTTCTAAAAATCTTGAAAGGGGCTCAATTAGATATTTTGAATTCCAACACAGTATTTTTGATGTCCTATGGGAAATGCACTTTTAAAATACGACTCAAATCTACTGTTACTAGAGCCTTCATTTTAAAATCTGAAAAATGACTTATTTTCTTAGTTTTCTCTTTTCCTCTTCAGTGAGATTTTCCTACTCCAAGAAAGCCTTAAATATCACTGACATTTGCTGTATATAATTGTTGTCAGACTGGATGATCTATTGCCTATGTTATGCAGGAGATCAGATTAGATTATCAACCATCCCTTCTGATTTTAACATCTATTCTATGAGAAAATTTAGCTGTAATTTCTGTCAGAAAATACTACAATGTCCAAGGTCATAAACAGAATTTTATGAAAAACCTAACTATTTTTAGGGAAATAAATTTAAAAGGAGAAAAATTCAGAAGAACATGAGATATTATTTTTCTGTTTTAAAACTTCAGATCCATTTTATACACTGCAGTTGTGCAATATAATGAATTATAATTTTGTTCAATTCTTTTAGATATGTTGGGGGGAGGAATCGAAGTTACGCAACTTCAGCTACGAGAATAACGTAGCTGAAATCGACGTACTTAGATCTACTCACCGCGGTATCTTCACTGCAATGAGTTGACTGCTGACGCTCCCCCATCGACTCCGCCTGCGCCTCTTGCTCCGGTGGAGTACTGGAGTCGATGGGAGAGCGCTCAGCGGTCAATTTATGGCATCTAGACTAGACGCGATAAATCGACTCCCACTGGATCGATCGTTGCCTGTTGATCTTACGGGTAACGTATACAAGCCCTTATTTGTCTAAAACACAATGCAACACTATTTAAGATATACCAAAATGTGTAAGGACTTGCCCGGATGGATGGACGCACACAAACAATCCCCTGTCCGCCCCCGAACCCAACATCAACATTACTAGCCAGTACAAATTTCATATTAAAAACGTTACCATGGGCAGTAATTTTGTGCACAGAGGAAAAAATGTAGGACACTGCTGTATGATAACATGAAAGAATATTCCACACATGTAAATCTAAAATTCACACTACAAAGATAAGCTACTATACACTACTATATATACACATTTTATACATAAAAATAGCAAACATCTAGAAATTTAAGTTATCAATATATGGTTTTAACTCCAACATTTTAGTGTTCCATTTCTGGGACAATTCCCATTTTTGCTTAAAAGAATTCACCTAAACTTGTTTGGAAAACATGTTAAGTAAAAAACAAACAAAAAGTTAAAATATGAATTACAAATTCATTAATTAAAAACTAATCATATTTCATTTTGATTTCACAAGCTGTTTTGCTAGTTTATGAGGTGTTTCTTTCTACAACAATATAGCTTTTGCCTCTAAGATAAGCTGTCCTATAGGTTTGAAATATTCTGAAAAATTGACCATCACTGATTATATTCAGCTGTATAAGGAATTTTAAAATAAAATTTCACTTACATCATAACTATAGTCTGCATCATTTGTTACTGTCAAGTCTGCAAGGTCTCCAAGGCCCAGTACACTTAACAAAACATCATCAGAACCCATAATAAATGACTTGCCTCCTCCAGATGAAAACGTTATTGGCTCTGCTACAAAGAACAAAACAGTTTAAATCTTGAGGAAAAACCTCAAATTTACAAGATGAAAAAACTGCATCAGTCATCATTTAAAGGCACAGCAGTGTATAAGGACTGAATTGTTATTAACTAGATATAAATCATGGTAAAATCTCCTCCTCCTAGTGGAAAAGAAAACATAAGCGTATACATACATACATACGAAAATAATTCTTTAAGTCCTGGTCTACACTAGGGCGGCGGATCAATCTAAGTTGCGCAACTTCAGCTACGTGAATAACACAGCTGAAGTAGACATACCTAGATCGACTTAACGTGGTGTCTTCACCGCAGTGAGTCGACAGCTGCTGCTCCCCCATAGATTCTGCCTGCACCTCTCGTGGCAGTGGAGTACAGGAGTCGACGGGAGAGCACTCAGGGGTTGATTTATCGCATCTAGACACGATAAATCGATCCCCGGTGGATCCGGCGGGTAGTGAAGACATACCCTAAATTTGAAGCTATTAAGGCAATAAACATTTACCTCCATGAGCAAGTATTTTTAGCACTCAGCCTATAATTCCCCACGAAGGACCTACCCTCCACCACATATATACAGACAGGGTTTTAAAACACAAGAACCTACAACATTTGCAATTACTGAGTTCTGCATTTGATTGTATCCAAACATTGTTGATAAAGTTTAAAAATAGACAACTGATATTCATGTTAGCTAGCTGCATGCTCCTTAAAACATTTGAAGCTTTACACATTTTTCTTGTTGATTATCAATTAGTTCTAAACAATGCCGTTTTTGAACAAATGTTAATTTTCAATTCAGGCTTGAATCATCTTCTCCAGCATTCATTCACACTCTTTACTCTTCAGCATTAGCTATGACTCCCCCCTGCACCTCCACAAAAAAATTTATTTGTTTGCAAGGTATTTGAATGAGGATTTACACAGAGCTTCTGGAAAAAAAAATCTACCTTACTGAAAGATGGGTGGGTGGGGGTAGAGGGGTTGTTTTATTTTTTGGTATTACTTTCCAAAGAACAAAATTAGGACACCTGATAAGGAAAAATATATTCCTGATTTAAACTTTCCAGGTAAAACTGCATGTGTGCAAGAGAGCAAGCCATTTCTTCTGTTAATTTTGGGCCAAAACTACTTGACAATGTCCCTTAGTAGTTTTCATTTTTTCCAATATTTCATTAGAAACCTCGCATATGCAAAGGGTCAAGTAACTGCATCCTAAAACAATCAGATTTATTTTTCCAAGGAAGTCATACTTCCAATAAGTAAAATGTCCTAAATTATTTTCAGGGTGTATGGATGTACAAGTTTCCTTACTACAAGATTAAACATTATTCTTATTTTAGTCACCAACCCTAATTATACCAACTCTGAATTTCCCAATATTGATGTTCCAGCAGAAGTGTTGGGGTAGAGCAGTAAAGAACAGAAGGAAGAGATCCATTATGTTCTACATGAAACGTGCATTAAGATGACATGACAAAAGGTCTACGGAGAAACACAACCTGCAAAATCTTCACTAAATGTAATAGGATTGTTCACTGAAGTCCATGTTCTGCCTGGTCCCTACAAACACACAAGGAATATAGGAGGGGAAAGGCAAAGGGCAAGTAAAAGCCCTGAAGAGCCTTTCTCCCATTGCTGAGCCTGCATAAGAATTCAAAAATTCCAGTCCCCCAGTGTCCAGCGTCTGCTCCCTTACACTCCCCTGGGGGCAAAGTTGTGGCATCATGAATAGAACTGTTCAGCTACAATTCAAGTAGTAAGCTGCACCCCATAAGAGGTTGTAGTAAGAGGAACATATCCTCTCCGCACCTGGGAACTGTAGGCGATATCCTGCTTCCCAAATGTGTAATGCATCTCAGAACCATCTTTGAGACAGTGTGCCTCTCACTATCAATCTCCCCACTGTATTTTCCACTGCATGCATCTGATGAAGTGAGCTGTAGCTCACGAAAACTTATGCTCAAATAAATTGGTTAGTCTCTAAGGTGTCACAAGTACTCCTTTTCTTTTCACTATTAAGAGAAATTCAGAACTCCACCACCTAAATCTACAGCAACTATACTCAGATTCATCTGAAACTTCAAAAAGGTGAACAGAGTTTAGAAGCTGGAAACTAATTTTCCAAAAGCAAAATTTTAGTTCTAACCTGAAACTCTGTTCCAAAATTTCTCATTTTAAATTTGGGGCTTTTTTATTTAAGCAACATTCGTGGTCAAAAGTTTTAATAAAAATAGATGACAACCAAGTAATAAAAAAGACACACAAACTTACAACTATCATCAAAACAGAGATGAACAACTTTGAATAGCAAAAACATTTTTTTCATTGCAATGGACCTACCTGAAATATTCCAAAGAAAAAAAATGTATAATTAACATTAAGGATTTTCAGGAATTAAGGTTACCGGAGTTTTTTGGTCATGCAGTACAGAACTGTATAGTTATCATCATTCTCCAATTTAAATACAAGTATGTTCTTGTGAAGTCACTGTCTATCGTATCCATACCAATGACAAGTTATGCTCTAGTATAATATTTCTTATGTCAGAGACTGAGTAAAAAGATGCACCAGCCATCCTAGCACTTAAACTTGTTAACATTATGCATAAACAAATGAAATTCAGCCAATAGCCCACAGATTAAATATTACACTATAAATACATAATCAGATGAGCTTTAAGTCCAATCACACAAACCTCCCCTCTTGGTCTATTCTTTAATCAAACACTTATCATCCAGAGGTGGTTATTTATAATTATCACAAGAGCAGCCAACATTATGTACTGTATACAAATAAGCACTATCAGCCAATTAACACTATTATTTGCCTAAAAAAAGCAACCATTAAAAAAGAAAAAGTCTGCCCAGCTACTCATGTACCCGAAGAGAAGGCTTAGAAAGCAACCATGCTCTGAGTAAGACCACAATGGAGGACAGCAGGACTGTACCAATGGACTAACCCTGTTTTCAGAAATTTAAGGGCAGAATTATTAGAAAATGTAGCTGGTTCAGAGTGGTTTTTAGTGGAAGACTGACGAATGTATGTGTTACATTTTATGGTTTTTCCAAGCGTATAAGTCTATGACAAGTTTCAGTTTGCATCAATGTAACTAGCTGTTTTGAGATAAAAAACACTAAAATAGTCCAAATGTGGTTGGAAATATTTTAAAACAGGATAATTGTTTATAATTTATCTTGTGAAGCACGGGGGGAAAAAACCACCTGTGCACAATCACATCCAAGCCTCTTTGTATCAGAGCGCACACTCCAAAGGTACCATGAAACCAATCTGAGTCTGAATAGCGTTCTGGTTATTGCCACGCAAATGAAAGTGCCAAGCACTCCTTTTCTTTCAGAATTATGGTTTCCAATGTGACATTACAGTAAATAGCCTCTTGTACTGCAGCAAAGGATTACACAGGCCATTTGTGTAACCAGAGACATATTATGGCTTACTGCAACTCAAAAGTTGAGCTAGTATGGCCTGATAAGGAGGATTATAGTGAATGTCCTCAGTCAAAACTGCTTGAAATAGTTAGATGAAATAAAATCACTGGGCAATATTACGCTGTTCAGATACAATTGTCATTTATGGCTCATTTCTTTTTTATTCATGATAATGAAATATGCTGTTCTCATTCAATTTATTAAAGCAGCAGAACATGGACAGAAGGAGTGCAATGAAGATTTTCATTTTCTTCTGGAGCTTCTACAAATGAGATGACTAACCTATCTACTACTACTGACTTCATACCACCTGGTGTAGACATAAATTATGAAATATTTGTTTAATATCGTCAAAGGACCACTAACACAACTAGTTGAAAGAGAATTTAAGTTTTAAAACTCGTTTTTAAAAAGTCGTAGGAAGGTAAGGAAAAAAATAAGACACATTGGGTTATTGGGATGTTCACACTACAGCTCTCACCGACAAGTATATGAAGAAAATCAAAACAAATTGATGGTCTGGAAAATACGGTCACATAACAAAATGGCAAATAGTGTGAAATGGCAAAGTTCTAGAGACACCTTTCGGAATGATCTGTGAACATACTGGAGTGCAGACAATTTTTAATCATCCAAAGCATTTGGTGGTATAACATTTTCCTGAGAAGACCACTCACCCACCTCCACCCGTCCACTCAGATTCACGTGAACTATGCAACAAAACATTTTAAAAAGGTGTGGAAGTATTGGTTTTTATGGTCCAATATTTTAACCAGATTACAGTTCTGTATTTTAGAATGAATCAATGTCTCCTAAAACACAAGAATAAAAATCCAAGCAAGAAACATGCCTTGCTTTATGATGATGATTCCAGGGTTCACAGTTGAAATTAGGCATATGTAGTCCTCTCTCTAGAATACTGTGGAGTTTCTGGATAAAGATACAATAGATGGCACACCAAACAATGGAAACTATGGCCCCAAATGACTGAAAGAAATCTTTCCTCAAATTCCGATTTGCTGTCTTTCTTTCTTCGCAAACATTACTCTGAGTTTTGTAACTCATCTTGCTACAGCTATGAACTCCTCCATGTGACAGAATTACATCCTGTCCTAACAGCAGGGAGGAGTGCTGCATTCTTCTGTGCCTCATCTAGGTTTGGAGCAGGTAGTTTGACTACAGTGCAGGAAAGGTGACCTATAGGCAGATCTGAGGGAATTGTGGGAGTTCAGAAATCCCTACATGTATACACAGCAAAAATCTCTCATAAGGGAGTGAGGCTGTAGGCGAGAGAGACAAGGATACCCGGCCAGAGCACTCCATGCTTTTAGCGATACTGCGTGCTGCGATGTGGCCACAACTGTTGCAATAGGCACAGGTACAAGTAGCACAGTGTGACTGCAACCCACCAAAAAAGTTTTTACAGTGCACTATATAGGTAAGTCTTGCACTAGTGCAACATGTGTGTGTAGACAAGCCCTAAAAGACTATGTCCAATTTTACTTTTAACAGATTACTGTGAAATAAAAGGACAACTTCTTACTTAAAGACAACTTCTTTAAATAAAAGGACACTGGAAAATATCTGGACACTGGAAGCTGTGCTTGACTGACGCAAAGTGACAGACTGACGTTTTTATCTTGTTATAAATCTCACCACTTTTGGGGCAGTTATGACAACATTGGGGCTAGAAGCTACTCAAAGCCCTGAAGGCTGGAATTTGCAAGAAATACTTCAATACGTTTTGTGAGAAAGACAGATTATAGTCTTAGTTTATAACAAAACTGTGTGACCTTTGGCATGAGACTAACACTGAAGTAAGCAGCATTAGTACAAATGCTGTATTAATCTAAAAATAACTCAAGTTGTTAAAAAATATAGATGCACAAAATCTTGTAACCAACCCCCTTCAAGTGTTTAACTCCTTTAAGTCAATTTCCCAGTGCCTTTCTTGCAGGAGGTGGGATGAAAGTGATAGTTCAACTGCATCTGGAGCTAATGGTTGGTTAAGGATAGGATAGGTCAAAAGTAGCTAATTAAAAAAAGTACTCTACGTATATAAGTAGTATTAATAATTTGAAGGTAGAGAGCCAAATTCATCCTTTGTGATTACTTCACTACTTTTAAATAACTATTTTTATCTCACCTTTCAATACAAATGGAGTATCAAACTTACAATCATCACTTTTTATACTAAGTTTTATAATGTACCATTCAGATAAGATTACTTTAAAAAGGGATTCTGCAACAAGCGACTTAAGAGTTGACAAAGTGAGAAACCAAGGAGTTTCACATAAAATTGAATAAAAAAAGACAAAAAAAAACACTTGACATGTAAAGTTCTGATTTTGATTTCTCTGAGACACAAAAGCTTTAAGTGGTAGTCGTGCAAAAAAAAATCAAACTTGTGTGAACAGACTTGTAAGCACTGTTGATGTCCTATTATTGACAACTGTAACAGCATTAAGTCTTTGAGGGGATAAGTGATAGCGTGTGTTTAAATTTAAACCTTCTAAAATATAATAAGTAGCTGAATTTTTTTGTACCTTCCTCTGCTCCTGAACCTTCATCAGTCATTCTAGAAGAGGGTGACCTAGATTGATTAATGATTCCTGAAGGGATGTGGGGTAGCTCATCATCGCCCAGATCTGCTATCATGTCGTGAAGTTTTGTCCTGTTGACCCCTGTAAATTAATGTCAGCAGCAAAGGTTCATTTGATTGCTACTGCTTGACTTGACAGCAGTCAATAAATCCAGTTTCCTAATTAAACAAGAAAGATTACTAATGGAACCTCCTTAAAGAATAAAGACATTGGTTATTATTTTTGGTTATGATGCTTTAACTGTTATAGAGTGTTGTTTTGGAAATTTTGAAAACCAGTTAAACACAATCTGAAAACTATATGCAAGTGGTTTTTATCCACCTAGTCAAAAAAATTGATTAGAACTGGCTTGTTCATGTGCAGTACAGCTTTATATTCTGCTGTGGAAATGAAAGAACCCAGCACCTCAAGTCCCTATGAAAAACCAAATATGTAACAGTTAGAGAGTAACCTTTAAACAAAATACATCAGAACTAAACGTTTGCAGTATTAAACAGTTTTAACTACACTACATGAATTAACACAGAAAATCTCAAGTACAAACAGAAAGTTACCTTACAAAGGAAAGAGGTAGAGATGACTTGTACCGGGGGTGCAACAAACAATTAACTTTCCCTGTTTGTTTTTAAAACAGCATTTAAAATTATTCTTTGTGCAAAATTTTTATTAAGCCCAATCATGATTAGTCAGGGCCACATTCAAAATAGACTTACATATGTCTACAATTAAGTTTCTAATTTTAAAAAGTCTGATTTGAAATTGTCACTGGCATTTCTATCTGTAGAGGATATAGTGCTGATAAATATGTATGACCTTACATAGTACAGTTCTGCATTAAGGATGTGGTTTTTTGTTTTGTTTTTTTAAAAAAACCTGCGACATTCACATCCAATGTACAGGTAAAGAAAAAAGCAGAAAATAATTTGCAAAAGAACAATTTTTCAAAGTTTCATCTTATGTTAGTCCATTTGAAAAGACATACAATGATATAAAGAAAAATGGACTTCTACCATAAAATGTCAGACAAAAAGAAAACTAATAACTTTAAAGATTCTACAAGCAGGACATTTCAGATAAAGTCATCTAGGCTTAAAACTAGTCAACATATTCAGAAGCTTTTGTCTCTTATCAAAAGTTATTTATTTCTCCCTGCACAGATGTATATTCTCAACTGGATGTGAAGTCTGGCACTCACATGTCACTGTAACACTAGTTAGAAATACACTGATCTCTTCCCAGAGCACCAAGTGGCAGAGGGTGGCAAGCTGCACAGTGGGATAGCTAACCATGGTGCACTGCTCTCTGTCGATGCAAGACCACCAACCGTAGTGAATGCACTGCACCATAACAAAGGGCAGTGTGTGGATGTACAAAAGAGGTTTAATTACAGTGGTGGACAATTGTCAATGTAACTTTGTAGCGTAGACATAGCCTTAGTTTTCAGTAGAACCAAAAATTATATCTTGGTGTGGTCACAGATGATAAACACTCTCCTGCTTTCAGTAGTATATGCAGGTAAAGATGCAATTTGCCAAAACCAGTGTTAAGTTAGGTTTAATTCTGCTGGAGACAAGTTAACCGATTTAACAATGAAATACAGTATTTTTATACAAGCTGAAAGACATAGCTAATGATAGCAAAAGGGGTAACAGGAAAGCTATGTTACTTGTAAGTAAACAGAGCTGCTTCAGTTAATAGCCCATACAATGACAACTTTTCTCTTTTTTTTTTTGGATCTAGTGTACAAACCTGGGAGCAATCCTTTCCTCAGCAGATTGTAGATGGGGCACAAGCATTGACAAATGTTTTGAAACTTAAGTACGGTACTGCTTGTGCCCCCTTCAGTTTCAACTAATTCTGTTCAAGAAGACAGACTAAAACAAACAGGAAAAGGGGAACTCTGTGCCAGTGTTAAATGCATAACACAATACTACTCACAAACTAGCTTAAATTTTCTTCTTCCTTAACTCGTTTGCACAAATTCACGTTCTTATTGACTTGCATGCAGTAATGCTGACGATGATGGACAAGATATTCTTAGTTAAGACGACAGAAAAACAGCCTTATCCAACCCAGTGCTCTATCTAGTCTTGGACAATAGAATGGTAAATCCCTTTAACTTTTTCCTCATTTGTAAGTGAAAGTAATTGAAACAAATGTGAGACATTGGAAGTGTGGAAACTTCAAAAGACTACTATAGCAAGACAAACCAGATGCCATAGGCATTGGGATTATTCACTAATGTTTGTTTGTATAAATGTTATATGTATTTTTGCAAGTTAGGGATTGTATTCAGCTTCATGGGAAGGATTACCAAAAATTTATTTCAGGAATTACAATGGGGGACAATTACTGCAAATCCCAGGACAGGTCAAAAACTCCAGACAACTGTGTGTGTGTCTGTGTGTGTGTGTGTAAGATTGCATATACTGGTTCAGACTGGGATCAACAGGCCCAGCAGACAAAGTAAGGGCTTTTGGCATAAAGAGGCAGCGTGAATTTACTCAGACCCTCATTTTGATCTAAGAAAAGACAGGATAGCGTTACAGAGGGCAAAGCCCTATTAGAAAATGTGAAGGACTGGAACCTGCCAGTGTCTCCATGTAGAAGACAGAACCTTGTAAGCTTAGCAAGCATGCAGATTTTTTGTTGTTTTAGGATTTTTTTTTTCTGTTATACCTTTGTCCTACAATAAGCATACTGTGCTCTGTGAAAGCTCACTGGTTACTGGTACGCACTGTCATTTTCCCTTGAGACAGAGAATTGCAGGAGCTGGACTAAGTCAGACCTACTGGAATAAACACTGTGAATTTCAGGGGCACTGCGAGCCTAAATCTCTGGTCACAGGTCCCCACTCAGAAAGGTGATAGTTGGAGGCCTTATACCTAAAGGGCAACCCTTGATGAGACAATTGAGGGGACAGAGGTGCAGTTAACACCAGAACTGAGACAGTAATATTTACCAAACTCATAGGGGTGTTGGGACTCTAAATTCTTTATTTGCAAAGCACTTGGAGCTCACCAGATGGAAGGTGGTACATAAAAGCACACGAACATGTGTAGGTTGTTCTAGATTGTACTCCAGCAAGCCTATGAAACCTGCCACACAAAAGGTGTTTAAGATGGAAGTGACTTGGTCAGGCTTCTCTGAATGTAAGCAAGCAGGCAAACATTGGTTAAATTCAGTCCAATACTCACATGCACAAGGTTCACACGCAAATGAGACTGGAAAGTATAGTCTCAAACTAATGAAGAGTGTGAAATAATTTGAGACATCTTCACTGGATAAAACTACAAATTAAGAGTTTGAAAGTGTCATATCTAAATATGTCCAAGCTAAAAAAAAATACTGCTTCACCTTGAAAAAGGTGACAATGAAAAAAAATAAAACAGCTTATTAAGGCAATGAATGATTAATACGAAAATAAGATCATCTGAATTTTAGGAAAATGGTAAAAGGTAACCAAAGCCTACAACTTGTTAAGTTGCTTTGTGAAAGAATTGTTACCAGGAATTTAGTACTCTCCTTTAAATTTATGAAAAGAAGGGCTTCTGATTCGGTTGGTTTTGAGGGAATGAGCACCCACCAATTTACTCCGAACTAAACTAAGGTCACATCACCCTCCACGCTCCCCCAAACAAAGTGAATGAGAAAAAGACGAAAAGCACAGATTCAGTGAGAAGAATATGGCCCTTTATCTACTTTTCAGCTGAGATGTCAAAGTTATCATTTGTAAATATCTCAGGTCAAGAGCACAGGATAGGTCACAATTTAACTCCCCCAGCTTCCATATAAACTTGAAATGTATCTCCACACCCTTATGAAAGTAATATCCTACAAGAAAAGGTTTTTTTAGCTTAAGAAATAATGCTTTTTGCACTTTGACTTTCCTACGCTTCCAGTCAACAGGAAAACAGCACACAGGAAAAAATGAGCCACAGGTGAGTATCCTGTCTCTGACGAACTTTGGGGGAATATAAATAGAAGGCAAAGAAGACACCCCAACATCCTGCATCTAGGAAGTAAACAGACAGTGTGTTTACACTCATGAAAATGGGATCTCAGATAACCTTGGCTGGAAATACTGAAAAGGACTCTGGGTAAGTAATTTCTTTGGAAAGGAGGTTAACCTTAGTCTCTAGAAGGCATGATTTTGTTTAATATATAAGCTTTTGTGTCCAATATCCTTACTCTATCACTTAAATCGTGAATTTTTAATAAACCAACCTTTGTTTTTCAGTATAAATATATTTAAGTGTTCTGATATTAAGCATGGTGCTCATCCTGAGCTGAATCATATGAATCAGCTCAGGTGCTGATAGCGAGCAGCATTTGTTTAAATCTGTTTTTTTGAAGTCCCATTATCTGCGGCTTTCATTCCTTCCTTTCCTTAGAATCATGAAATCTATCATTTCATGATCACGTTCACCAAAATTGCCTCCCACTTCCACATTTGCTAAACAATTCCTCCCTGTTGATCAGAATCAAGTCTAAAATGGCTGTCCCCCCGGTTACTCTCTCCACTTTTCTAGAACAAAAAGTTATCCCCAGTACAGTCTTAGAACATACTCGAAATTTTGTATTTTGCTGTTATTTTTCCAAGAGATGTCTGGATAGTTAAAGTTCACCATTACTACCAGATATCGTGTTTTGGATATTTCTGCTATTTGTTCTAGAAATGCCTCATCCACCTCCTTGTCCTGATTTGGTGAACTAGAGTAGACCCCTACCATGTCATCATCCCCATGTTTAACCCCTTTTATCTTTACCCACAGACTCTCAGCTGGTCTTCCTCCCACCTCTTTGTTGACCTCAGAACAAGTGTACATATTCATGATGTATAAAGACAACACCTCATCCCTTTTAACTCTGACTGTACTTTTTGAACAAGCAATTCCTCTCCCTCTATACTAATATTCCAGTAATGAGACTTATCCCACCTAGTCTCTGTGATGCCAATTAAGTAATCATTTAGTTTATGTAATAATACTTCCCATTCTTCCTGTTTTATTCTCCAGACTCCTTGCATTTGTGTATAGACAGCTAAGATATTGAGCAGATTCCCCTCTTGTTGATCCCACGACCCTATTGTAATTTTCCATGTCGCACCCTAACAGTCCTCGCTTAAGTGACCTCGCGTAAGGTCATTTCTTTTTAAGACTTACCAGTGGGCTTTTGTCACCTGTCCCCTTTGAAACTAATTTAAAGTCCTCCTCACTACACTGCTCTTCCCCTTCTTGTTTAGGTGGACCCCGTATCTTCCCAGCAGACCTTCTTGGGGCTTAGAAAAGCTGCAGCCCCTGCCATGTTCCACAACAGTTAATATATCCCCACAGCAAAAGGTGTAATCCTCTGGTCTCACTGTTTCTCTGAGCTACTCACTTCATGAGCATGAGAAAGCAGAATGTGATTGGGGTGGGGGCGGAGGGTGAGGGTGCGCTTGTGCATTTAAAGCAAAACTTTAATCCAAGTACAAATTCAACAGCATTCAAAGCCTACCATTCAATCATTTTATAGATAATCCAAATTTTAAAAAAGGTAACTACATCACATCAGTTCATTCTTTTCAGAAACTGAAAGATACCAGTGCGTTTATGAATTTTATTGTCACTATGGATTGTGCACAGCCTGAAAGAGAGTTCTGAAAGTTAAAACGGGATCCAAATTACCAGGGACAAATTTTCAAAGGTAGACCTCCACTTTAGTACTCAAAAATAAATTTGAAAACCTATTTCCAAAATAGTTCATGCAAGCCTGATAATTGCCTAACTGGTTGTTTACATGCTAAATGCACGTGCACATTTCTGCATACATGTTTACCTCTTTTAGTTTGGCCCCAGTTAGGTATATTTAACTTTTTTTTTTTTTTTAATAGTTAAGTTACCTCTGACCCTGACAAAATTACACCTTTACATAAACAAGTCCTGCAAAACTTTAAACAAACAAACATGCACAAACTAAAGAATTAAGTGACATTAGAGCGCATACACAAGGCAGAATAGCATTACATATTTGAACATTTAAAGTAAATTAACTTTTAAATAAAAAAACCTTCCTTTATATTTAAAATCTATTAGCTCAAACTATTTAGCTTAACAAAGAGAAGGTGACTTGATCACAGTCTAAGTATCCACATGGGGAACAAATATTTAAAAATGGGCTCTTCAAATTACCAGAGAAAGTTATAATACAACCCAATCGCTAGAAGCTGAAGCTAGATAAATTCACATTGGAAATAAGGCATACATTTTTAATGGTGAGATTAAACAGCCATTGGAACAATTTACCAGAAGTCATGGTGGATTCTCCATCACCGACATTTTTTAAATCAAGATTGGATGTCTGTCTAAAAGATATGCTCTAGGAATTATTTTGGGGGAAGTTCTATGGGAGCAAAAGACATATCTGGCTTCAAGACTAAGCTTGATAAGTTTGTGGAGGGGATGGTATGATGGGATAGCCTAATTTTGGAAATTAATTGATCTTTGAGTATTAGCGGTAAATATGCCCAATGGCCTGTGACGGGATGTTAAATGGGGTGGAATTTGAGTTACTACAGAGAATTCTTTCCTGGGTGTCTGGCTGGTGAGTCTTGCCCACATGCTTAGGGTTTAGCTGACCACCATATTTGGGGTCGGGAAGGAATTTTCCTCCAGGGCAGACTGGTAGAGGCTCTGGGGGTTTTTTGCCTTCCTCTGCAGCGTGTGGCACGGGTCACTTGCTGGAGGATTCTCTGCACTCTGAAGTCCTTAAACCATGATTTGAGGATTTCAATAGCTCAGACATAGGTTAGGGGTTTGTTACAGGAATGGGTGGGTGAAATTCTGTGGCCTGCACTGTGCAGGACGTCAGACTAGACGATCATAACGGTCCCTTCTGATCTTAAAATCTATGATTCTATGATCTGTGTTACACAGTAGACCAGACATTGGTCCCTTCTGGCTTTGCAATCTATAAATCTATGAACATATGTTAGAAAAAAATTTACAGTCTAATTTAAGTATATATTTATCACTTACACAGAACTTAAAAAGTGCTTCACAAAAATTTTTGAACTCACATGTAAAATTACTTTGGACCAAATATAGCTCTGAATTAAAATAGTGTAAAAACATTGCATTCAATGGAGTTACTCCCAAATTACACCAGTGCAACTCAAATACTAATGTAGCTCTTTGTCTATATAAGCTTTATATAACAAATTGAATTCTATACACTGTAGCATTATGTATCTCATTTTATAATTCATAATATTAAAATCTGGAGTTCTAAATACTTTACATATTTTTAAGTGGAAGCCTTATTCATCAGCCATTTCATCTGACAGAATTTACTCCTTTCTTCCTTCCTAACGGCAGTATTTTTCTTTAAAATGTCTGAAGATGTTAACTGAATGGAAGAATGAATGTCAACATCAAGGCACAAATATATTGTAGAGTAAGCCACAAAAATGTTTGCTTTCCCTTACATTAAAGGCATCTTTTTCATTCTCGTGCTGCCTTCTAGCAGACAGACACAAATATAGGCCCAACAATGTAACTGAATTGTGATTCAAAGCAAGGTTCAAGAAAAGTCAACTCAAGAATCTTTTTTTTTTTATTTATTTTTATTTTATTTTATTTTATTTTATTTTTTTTTTACACAAATGGAGAAATTTAGCCTACTTTGTTAAAGTTCAGGAAAGGCGAGACAGCACTCCCAGAACCAATACTGTTCAAAATCTATCACTGTACTTAGATTTCAAGGTACTTTCCTCTCTTTTCCTATTTAACCCTAGATTTTTATGTTTATAAGTGTTTTCACATTTCTATTCTCACAAGTGGCACAAGGTATTTCTTGTATAATCAGATTTAGAAGATAGAAAGTTAAAGTTGGTTGCCCCCATCATGGAAAACAATACTTAATGCAAAAACAAAAACAGAATTTGCAGAAGAAAAAAAAACTGTCCTCCAAATGGATAAAACGAATTGCATTTCAAGATTCAGAATCTGCACTTACTCTTTACCCCTTTCTTCCCCTTTCGTTCCTTCTTGTACTGTTCCTTCAGTTTACTTATTAGTCCCTGGTCTACATCCCAAACCTCAGCAGTTGGGGACAGGTCATCTTTGTCTACATGCAGCATATTATTAAAAGAAAAAAAATCAGCAGTTGGCAATGCAAGCTGTGGGTGATTGACTGTTATAGCTCAACATAATCATCAATAAAAAGTTCTTAGGTTATACCTGAAAATATTTTAAAGGTGCAGTCTCAGTTTTGTCAGTTACAGTTTACAAAGTATTAATCCCATTCTATACAGTTTTCACTAAACTATTTACTGTAATTATGTCTGAATATTATTTTATGCTAATTTTTGTTACCGATGAGAAAATAATTTGAGTTTTTTCTTTAAATAGCTGTTCATGTTGAATAATTGATTGACACTACTAAATACACAAAGGTATCTAATGTACTTAAGATTACTGCATCTTTAGAAAGCCCGTGTTAGGAATTATTCAGCCAGCTTTGAATAAGCAAATAAATATATTTCATGCTGTACAACTCATGAAAGTGCAAGCTGAGTATGTCAGTGTCATTTTGTTCATTAAAAAAACAAACACATGCATCCTCTCACACTCTAATCCTACATGCACAAGATAGGGCTTTACCAATTAAAGGGCATGATGCATAAATGTTACCAGAAAGACACACAATTTCACATACAACATTTATATGAAGGTTAATAAAGAACATTCACAAAAGCGAAGACAGTTTGACATCCTCATTCTGATCTTTAATTACAAATAGAAGAAACCAAAGACTCCATTATATATATATTTTTAAAGCTCATCATTTATTTTCTGAAACATAGCAAATTTGTATCAGCTAAATAAAAGGAAACCCCTGGTATTGTTAAACATTCACAAATCCCTAGTTGGAAATATGTGACTAGGGAAAGAAAGAAAAATTACTGCTAAGTTAAAGTAAATGTAATTTTGAAATAAGGACTTTTACATAAAGTAAAGCTGACAAAAAATATGTAAAGCAAAAAGCAAATGAACTTGGCCTGTGTTTTTCTTAAATCTTTTGTGTTCTCCTTGATTATTATTGAAGGTATTCTGGTTAAAACAATTTTCTTGCCCATAAAACCAAGCAGTTTGGAGGGGAGGAGCGCTAATTCTTGCAATTAAATCATGTTTATGATATCAGTGTCTCCACAGAATTATTCTGATATCACAAATTCATCATTTCATTTCTGGGTTAGATGAATGTTCAAAAGCAGCAGTACATGGTAGAGGTAGGGCAGAGTACTTGCTTAAAAGAAGTATCTTTAATAAATAATTTATGTCACAAATTTTCAAAGGTCTCCTCAACATTAAAGTATTCAAGTTACACATAAGACAGGGATAACATTTGGGGATTTGAAATTTAGGATTTTAAAAAAAATTTTTAAAAACAGAAGACCAGTAAATTGTTAATCGTTTTAAATACAACAAATTCCCTGCACTGTTTTTTGTAATCAAAATATTACAGTCCAGCATTGAGATAGTGCAGAAAATCTTGATAGCTAAAGTAACTAGTTCATTAGTCAGTCCTGCTTTGACCAGAAAGGATAGTCTTTTGGTTAAGATACCAAACTTGGACTCATAAAATGTGGGTTCTGTTCGTGCCTCTGTCCAGATTTCCTAAGGTGGCAAGTTTAAACTCTGAGCCTCACTTTATCTTCTGTAAACAGAGAATAGTTCCTTATCTCAAAGGGATGGGGTATATTCATGCATGTACCTGTGGTATTTAGATATTATAGTGACATGCCCCTTAAGAATCTTATAAATACGTTTTGCACATTTACTTTCTCCATTTATCTCTGATTGGACAAAACGTTTGGTAGATTTTTATTATAATCTTATTTTCCTTATAGGAAATTTGCGGAAATATTTTAATCTGACACTCTCCATCCCTTTAAAGGCTGTGAAATTTATTCTTCTTCTTCTTCGTTTAATATCGTTTGAAATTTCTCATCTTCCATGGTTTTGAAAGCTGATAGGAAAATTTGTTGCACAAAAGGGGGCTGCAAACCCCAATATGCGATAACTAAGACTAAACACATAAATGAAAGGAAACAATGTTTGCAAATATATAAGTATGTTCATGAAAAACTGCTACAGGGAGATTAAGCCAGTGGTTGGTTTTCAGAAGTCTCCTTTGAGAAAGATATATCTTGAATATAGCTGCCAATTTGTTAATCACATGTCAAAAGCTATGAATCTCTGGAGTTAATCTATACTGAGAATTATAAAAATAATTTAAAAAGTTACTAAGGAAGTTAGTTAAAATGTCCACTCAAAACTGGAGTGACAGCAAAGCAAGACCTGGTTATAGGTCTGGAGACCTGCACACAGGAAACAAATTAGAAATCTGAGAAAGTAGTACAATAAAGAACTAAGTTTTATACATTAGAAATTAATTTACATCCATAGGGCATACAAAACAACTGGATTTGTACATGTCCAACCAACGAAACAAAAAGAATAAAGGAAGCTATGAAGGTAACAAATTAAAGCAGCAAGGAGGATGGGGATAAAAGTGAAACAATCAGCAAAAAAATTAAGGTTGCATAAAAACTAGGACGAATGGAAATGGAAATGAGCTTCCGTAAAAGTCAAGTTAAACATAATTTGACCCATATGCAGAATATAACCTATAAATATAATGTATAATTAGCCTATTCTATATGCAAATGTAAGACGCTTAAAGGAAAAATAGGCAGAAGCATTTGTGCAAAGGAAAAGAATGATTTAAAAACAGGCAAAACTGAAATGTGCCTCAGATTGGTGCTGAAGCAGATTGTTTAGAAGAAATAGACAAGACAAAGGAAGAGATGGCATTGTTTTACATAATATTTGGGAGTGAAAAAAAACCTTGGAATCCCTAGGAATCACTATGGACTCCCAGCAGAATCACTGTGGAGATTGGGGAGGCTTCAGGGACTATCTTAAAAAAAAAAAAAAAAAAAACTAATAAGGTTATGCAAGGTATTTATAAGACAAAAAAGGTAAATATGTTTGTGGTAGTTTATAGTCATAGACAGTACTAAAGTGGGACCACATTTGGAATACTGTATCCAATTCTGATATGCCATGAGGGATTTAACCTTTATGACCTTTAAACTTTGTGCAAAATAAAACTAAGTGGAAATCTTGAATATTTTAAACCATGAAAGAAAATGTATGTTTATTCAATCCCAAGAGCTCAGGATTAAACAATCTTCAATGATTCCAGTTAAATAAAAAGGAACTGCATTTAATCCAAAAACAGCAGATACACGTTTTTGGATTAAAGGGAAGACTAAAGTTATAATCCTTATATAATGTTATGGGCAAAAACACTACAAAAATGGAGTACCAAATTAGAATATCTTTAAAATACAGCACCAGTTAACAACAGAAACAGTGCACCAGTCACAAGACTAATAAAATGTCTGAGATAAAAAAGCTGTAGTACGAAGGGGTTGCAAAGGTTCCATAATGTACAACATAATCCAATAATTTGGGACTAAGGTACATCATGTCAGAAAGTTAAAATGCTACATTCCAAGAAATTACACAGAATACCGACAATGTGCACTTGATGTTTGGTCTTTAGCTTTGTGCTGCAATAAAGGATCTGTTTTATCTTGGTATAAAATAATTCAAATGTACAACTACGTACTGATGTAAAACTTCAGACCAACAAGTTGAAATATCAGTTCAATACCTAGACAGACTACAGAAATTCAACAGTTTTAAGATTACTTCATATAAAGACATTTTATTTTCTCCTGTTTAAAATAATGAGGGGTTTAGATAGCTTGTCTCCTCAAGCAGCAACAATGCAGAATGCCCACCAAGAAGTAAAGCACTTAGACCAATAAGATTAAATAAAATTCTAAATCTAGCACTAAGGAGGTTAAGGAAATAAATCTGATAAGTTAATTGTTGTGTTTTGTTCTTCTAAAAATGCAGTGAATTTTAGTGTTTATGAAAAGAAAAGCACACACTAAAAGAATGGCACATTAGACAAGTATTGTGTAAACTTGCCCAAGCAGCCCCTATACTATATGCCATAATTCTGCAATCCCTACCTCGAACACTGTTACTTTAGTCCTGGGCCTTACCTCAGCAAAATGTCAATTGTGTTTAAGTATGAGGTGTTTTTACCAACTAAAAACTAGACAGCCCATTCAATTAGGCAATAACTGATGGATATTTGGAGCCCAGATTAACCTCACTCTTCCTTACTCCCCATTTCTTTAAAAAAAAAAAAAAAAAAAAAAAAAAAAAAATACCACACAAGTTTCAAACATCATTAGGCATTTAGTGCTTTTTATATCACATGGAACTGTTTAGCAATCTTACTTCATTATCTAAAAAAAATCTGAACTAGCAGTAAAAAGATGACCAATTTTCTGATTCTATTAATAAAGACTACATTAGCAGTCAACTTCTGAAAATCTGGACAAGAAATAATGTAATTATAGTTTTAAATTTAATAATTCTTCTAGTCCATATAACAGAAATTAATTTAACACAGGCCTCAACATAAATTAAAGCTCCAGACCAAAACCAAATCTAAATTTAGCAAAACATTGATCCCAAAATACAAAAGAAGGATTTTAGGGGTGGTCAGGAATATAGACCAGGAGCAGCAAAAAATATAGAAGACAGAAAAAATACCCTGTCCTCAACAGCAAAACAAAGCCAAATTTGAAATAAATTAACCACAGTCTAATTGTTAACATTGCAGTGTGTGAGGATAAAATTTGTAATAGCCAACATCCTAGTTATCTCCTACTTTGCCAGCATCTAATCATCACAAGCATCCACACATCCATTCTGTCTTTAACAGTACGTATTATAGCTCATAAGTGTATTGTTATGAACAAGTGTTCGAACAGTGCTAAACATCTGTTAGTATTAGCTTCTTACCCCATTCTGTCCCATCCCCTGAACTTCTTGCTTCTCCAGCTCCTTCTCCATCTTCTGCTGTTACTAAAAAATCAAATTCTTTCAGAGCTTCTTCAGTATCAGGGTCATCTGTAAGGTCTGCAGCTAAACCTTCATTACCAATCTGCAAGCGGATAAGAAAATATATATTCTGTATTTTAAGATTACATCTACCACACAGGCAGACAAGTTTTCTGCCAGTAAGAAGAAACTCATCTAAAATATCAGTTAGGAATGGGACAGGTAATGTAAAAAAGGACTTTTTCTTTACAAGGAAAGAACATTTTGAAGTGCAAAGTGTGTACAACTACTCAGTGTTATTTCAGTTCCTCCAGAATTTAAACAAAATCCAAGCTCCTGACAATGCAGGGTAGGAGGCTCCGTTTACCTCAAGTCAAAGCACTGACCTCCCAGCTATTAAAGAAAAAGCAAGATACAACGCAGCCAGAGGGCCATCATGATGAAAAGTGCTTCAGTGACCAAAAAAAGATCATCAAGCTCTCCACTGTAGTGACCATACACTCAAGTAAACTAATCCAACATTAACTAAATGACAAGTGGAAGTTTCAGGAAGAAACAGCAAGGTCCTATACAGAAGGAGCAACTTCACAAGAACATTAGGGATGGGAGAAAAAACATCTCCATCTGCAAGGCTGGCATAAAACCTGCATCTCTGATGGAATGTTCTCCCTAGCCCACTTTAAAGCATTTAGTTTCTTCTCCTTGCAAATAATCCCTGCTTTTCCAGAACTTCTTCAGGATACACCCTTTCTTACACAACACCCTCCATTATATAGACCCCACAAAACAAATAAATAACCACCAAACTGAGAAGCAGATGAGATTCTTGGGAGCTCATCACTGCAGCTCCATGATCAGATGAGAGTTCTTGCTAAATCAAGTAATCATCCCTAACAGGGCAGAGTATACTGCCTTTGTATTACTCCTAGCTGGCTGAGACAGTGAGACTGAGAATAGGAAATATACTTGGATCTACACAGAAAACACTACCACAAGGTCACCAAGCCAGATATTAACATACAATTTTAAAAATGGCAAAAAGAGAGGAAGCTCTAAAAAGCTACGTCTGAGAGGAGGAATGAAATACGAAATTATTCCATCTCTAAGCGCTGGCAGCAAACCAAAAACAGAGTAACACTTTGGTAGCAATCTTAAGTTATTGTACTCACATCTACTTACAAGGATGTTGTGAGCACTAATTACCTCATGTTTGTAAAACATTTTGAAGATGAAAAAACACTATTATAGGAGCTACACCAAAACGTGCTGATACCACACGTTCACTTACATGTCACACAGATAAAGAAGGGTACCTATTTCAGTGCAATTTATTCATGTCTATTTGAAACATGGGCTTCCACCAGGCTATATTTTATAAGCACTGCTTTCAATGTCAGATGTACATGATCAAAAGGCAACAGTAAAAGCTCTTTACTTTGTGTTTTTTATTTATCCGATGCTTTTCCTTTCCTTCTGCAATATCTTCTATCATGTCATTCTCTTCTTCTTCATCACTATCATCTGCATTTTCTAAGAAATTAAATGTTTCAAGAACATCACCAGAGTTCCTACAAAAAAACAAAAAACAAAACAAAAAGCCTACAGTGGTCAAATTTACTAGCTGACTTACAGTGAAGCGATTTAGGGGTTTAAGTCAAATATAACTCTACTATTTAACTTCTACAAGTTTTTAAAAGTCAATAAAAAAATTCCAGGAAAACTTTGTCCATCTAAAATCTATGGGATGACTCAGAGAAAAGCACCACTCAACATGTACGGCAGAATATAAAAATAATTCTTTATGTTAATAACACCAACTTAAATTATTAAAGCTGAAACAAAAATCTAATTTTCACATAATGCACTATTTATTTTCACAGTACAAGCTGATCTATCTGAAAATATGATTAGTGATTGTTAGCTATGCTTATAGACTCCTTATATGTCAATCAGTTTACTTTCAGGTTCTTGTGCACTCACATAGCTGCAATATTTGGATGATATAACTGACTAACGTGCCACCGACCAGAAAAAAAACATAGGATCTGAAGCTTGTATGAGCCTAACTGGTTTCTCACTACTTACATAACATTGTTGTCTGAATCTAGTAAGTGAAATAGCATATTAATAATATAAGTAGGGTATGTTAGCCAACAATCAAGCATATCATAATTTTACATCTCTTCGCCTACCTTTTGATTTCCTGTCCCTTTTGCTTCGAAGAAGGAGATTCACCTCCATTAAGGATCTGTTCTAAGTTCTTTGTCTCCACTGAGCCATTTGGTTCTGAACCGGAGAGGCCAAGTAAAGACCTTACCCGCTGGGACCGTACATCCAATATTGTGTCCGTGTAACCTACTTCCTGAAGATACCTAGATTGGTTGTAAAAAGAGAAAGAAGAGAAAAAGACATTTATGAGAAAGAGAAAAACTAGGGTTCGTTGCTGAAAAATAAAATGAAAAATTGAATTGATAATACTAAAGAGAGGAGATGGGAAGCTAAATGACTACCATATAATCTACTGAAAGGACCCCCTCTACCCAAAATCCATGTGTTCCACCTGTGGTTTGCTTCTCATTTCATTTCCCAGGGTTTAAAGCAGTGACACACCCAAGGATTTTCTCTGCTGGTACTGCTTCAAAGAAAAATGCAGTCTACATAGTCTCGCCTACTGAACCAATATTTGCCCATCTTGACGACATGAATTTTCAAGGCAAAGTGCAAATATGTAAATAATTTCTAAAGAGCCAGAAAAAAAACCAACTGACTACAAATATAGATACTCAACTATATTACTTACTGTCTTAATAATTGCCTGCCTTGCTTCCAGGTCAGTTGACTATTCTGAGGTACTGTAGGAACCTCTGTCTCTTTGGTTTCTTCTGAAAGGCAAGGAGATACACATTAGTGTTGCTCATTTTACTCTGCCAATTTTAAAAGACCACAGACAGAAGCGATGATTTCACTTAAACATTTTTATACCCCACACAATTTTTCTGAGAGATGAGTGGTGTGGTCATCTGCTTAATGAGCCTAATGCTAGACTCAGATGGTATCCTTTACAAATCCACATTCCACAACCTCATTGATGATTAGAAGAACAACAGCAAACAGTTACAAATGTTCTTGGAAGTGCTGAACTTGATTTTACCAATATCAAAAAGTCTCATATTATTGCACATATTAGGACCTTTGTACATACCTCTTAGTCTTTTTTCTGGTACAAAGTTGGCGAATTGCCATTATTCAGATAGCATCCCTTAAAGGCTATTCAAAGTAACGCTAACTATTTTATTTTATTTTTTTACATTACAGCAGCTGACCTGCTCTGGCTAATTAACTCCCTTATTCCTCAGGGGATTCTAAAAAGCTCTAACAAAGACAACTTAAGAAAAAGATTCATTCTAATTCTCTATTCAACTATATTTAATGTCCATTAATTTAGTATAACAAAACTGGTTAGTAGAAACTTGATTTTTCTTAAAGGAAGACAGTTGTAATTTTTTTTTAAACTTTATGAAATAAAAATAAGAAATCACTATTTTTTACTAATACTGTTTAAATAAGTTCCATTAACTTATATGTGGGGAAAACTAAACTAATCTGTCAAGAATACAATATTAAGGAATGCCATCACTTTTACTCTCCAACAGCAACTGATACCTTGAGCCCATTCCACTTTAACAGTTGTTCTACTATATCAGCCTATAAATCGTGGAGTGAAGAACTAAGAGGAATACTGTTCTAGAGAGAATTCAGAAGTCAGACTTGTAGGTCTTTTAAAGAAATGTGAAAAAATGAACTCAAAGCACATAACATATTTTCAAGCAAGTCAGAAGTGCCTGAAGATGTGGCCATACCAAAAAAAAAAAAAAAAAAAAAAAAAAGGGGTGGGGTGGGGGGGGGGAAAGAGACTGTCTAACCTAACACTTCGAGATTCATTGCCTAGATGACTTGTGGGTCATAACTGCATTTCCAGTGAGTAGCAAAGAGGAAGGCCAAACTTTATTTATAACTTAGCTTCCCAAAGAATTGAATTTCAAGGAGGGGCCAGCCATGCAATAAAGGTCATCCTTACTTATTAAACAGTCATATTTAATCCTTTAGTTTCAGATCTATAAGAGGCAGAATTTGTGGAAATGTTAGTTATAATCAACATATTGCCTACATTGTGAAGTCTACTGCACTCCATGTGCCAATGCGGGCACACAGATTTGCATCAGGGCATTTCCTCTTGATCTGACACAATGCCTGTTCATTTTTAAAAATATGTAAAAAATTGACTTTTCCAGGATAAAGCAAAACCAAACAGCTTGTTATATATTTTTATTGTACAACAGAACAAAAACGTATAATTTTCTACATATAAAATGTATATTCCATTGTTCAATTTTCTCCCTAGTTGTCTCAAAGAAGTTTATCCTGCCAAGTAAGTAAAAGAGTGTAATATCCCAGTAGCCACTGTAAGATCCTTCAAGGGCTGATGGTAGAAATAACCCTAACCCACTACCTCTTTATTCATCTACTAAAACCTCACTCAACATTTGGATCTTTCTGAAGGAGAGAAAGGAAACGGAAGCAATAAAAGCTCAAATAAACCTCTTGCCAAACACCAGGATATTCAGTAACAGCTCCCTGGAACCAAATATCTGTTCTCAAAGAATTAAAAAACGGTTACCTAGCTTTCGTAACTGTTGTTCTTCGAGATGTATTGCTCATGTCCATTCCATTCTAAGTGTGTGCATGCTCACGTGCGCGGTTGACGGAGATTTTTGCCTTACCAGTATCCGTAGGGTCTGCAGTGGCGCTCCCTTGAGTGCCGCGCTCATGTGTCGGTATATCAGGCGCCACCAACCCTACGCCCTCTCAGTTCCTTCTTGCCGGCGACTCCGACAGAGGCAGGTGGGCGGGTAATGGAATGGACATGAACAACACATCTCAAAGAACAGTTACAAAAGGTAGGTAACCGTTTTTTCTTCAAGTGCTTGCTCATGTAGATTCCATTCTTGGTGACTCACAAGCAGTGCCAATGGAGGTGGGCTCGAAGTTGACAGTTTTTCAGCTTGTAGCACTGCCCCACCGAAGCCAGCATCGTGCTGGGCCTGCTGGGTCCGTGCATAATGGAATGCAAACCTGTAGACAGATGACCAGGTAGCAGCTCTACAGATCTCTTGGATCAGCACCTTAGCCAAGAAGGCCGCTGATGACGCCTGTGCTCTAGTTGAGTGCTCTTTGACTATCGTTGGTGGAGGCACACTTGTGAGGTCATTGCAGTATCAGAGGCAGGCTGTGATCCAGGACATATGCTCTGAGCAGAAACTGGGCAACCTTTCATCCTGTCTGCCACAGCAACGAACTGTTGCGTTGACTTGCGGAAAGGCCATGTCCTGTTGATATAAAAGGCCAGTGCCCTCTCGACATACAGAGCGTACAACCTGTGCTCCTCTTTGTAACTATGTGGCTTTGGAAAGAAGACTGATAAGAAAAAGACCTGGCTGGTATGAAACTGGGAAACTACCTTGGGCAGGAATGCCGGGTGCGGCCGCAACTGGACCATGTCTTTGTAGAACACCGTATAGGGAGGTCCCGACGTAAGAGCTCTGAGCTCAGACGCTCTCCAAGTGGACGCAACTGCCACCAGGAATGCCACCTTCTAGGAGAGAGAAGAAGAGAGCAGAAAGCCAGAGGCTCAAATGGAGATTCCATGAGCCTCGACAGCACGAGGTTCAAATCCCAGGGAGCGATCGGATCCCAGGTAAAGATTCTCCAGACCTTTAAGGAATTGGGCTGTCATGTCACGAGCGAAGATTGACCTGCCTTGGAACAGAGGATGGAAAGTTGAAACAGCAGCCAGGTGGACCCTCACTAACAACAATGCCAAGACTTGGAGCTTGAGGTGCAGGAGATAGATCACCTGCAGGGAGGCCTACTTGGCCTGGACATGCCGATCCAAGGCCTAGCACATAAACCTTTTCCATTTTGCCCGATAGGTTGCTCTGGTGAAGGGCTTTCTGCTACCCAGCAAGATCTTTTGCCCTCGGGTCAAGCATTCCCACTCATCTGTATTTAGCCATGCATCGGCCACACAGTCAAGTACAGCGCCTCCAGGTTCAGGTGCAGAAGACTGCTGTGATTCTGAGACAGCAGGTCTGGCCAGAGAGGGAGTCGCAGCAGCTCGGCTACTGACAGGTCCAGCGGCATGCCGAACCACTGCTGGTGAGGTCACTAGGGAGCTATCAGGATAACCCTCGCACTGTCCTGCTTGATTTTCACTAGGACTCTGTGGATCAATAGCACTAGCGGGAAGGTGTACATCAAGGCCCCTAACCATGGAAATAGGAAAGCATCCAACAGGGGACCCCTGTCCATCCCCTGGAGCAAACACAACACATGGCATTTTGTGTTCTGGTGGGACACAAACAAGTACACCTGGGGAGTCCCCCACTTCCGGACGAGCATACTGGCCACCTCCTGATGGAGCGACCACTCATGGAGATACGAGAAGATTCTGCTGAGGTGATCTGCTAGCACATTCTTGGTGCGGGCAAGCGTGTGGCTAGCAGATGAATAGCATGCAGCACACAGAAGTGCAAAAGGTTGAGAGCTTCTTGGTATAGGGCTGACGGCCTGGCTCCACCTTGTCTGTTGATATGATCATAGAACATAGAATATCAGGGTTGGAAGGGACCTCAGGAGGTCATCTAGTCCAACCACCTGCTCAATGCAGGACCAATCCCCAAATTTTGCCCCAGATCCCTAAATTGCCCCCTCAAGGATTGAACTCACAAGCCTGGGTTTAGCAGGCCAATGCTCAAACCACTGAGCCATCCCTCCCCCCTAAAGTATTGTCCATGAATCCCTGCACCGCCTTGCTCCTCAGGTGGGGCAAGAAGGCCTGGCAGGCCAGGAGAACTGCTCTGAGCTCCCTGATGTTGATGTGGAAGGCCAGATCGTCCTGCATCCATTGGCCCTGGGTGCTCAGCTCATCCCACCCAGGTGGGCTCCCCAGCCCACATCTGAAGCATCGGAGACCAGGGTCAATGACAGGACAGGGCCGCGAAGGGGACTCCCTGAAATACTGACTCAGCCTCCAACCACCAATCCAGGGACCTGACCACCCAGTCTAGACCAGCCTGACCACCCAGTCTAGATCACTCTGTTGGGGGTATAGACCTATGCCAGCCATGCTTGCAGAAGCCAGAGGTGGAGCTGGGCATGACCGACCACACAGGTACAGACAGTCATGTGGCCTAACAACCGCAGGCAGGTGAGAACTGTTGTGAGCGGGCAGCTCCTCACATGGGATATCAGATCAGACATGGCCTGAAAATGCGCCTCTGGGAGGAAGGCTCTGGCTAGCATGGAGTCGAGGACTGCTCTAATGAACTCAATCCATTGGAGCAGTCTTAAGGTGGATTTTTTCTCTTTTATCAACAGACCCAGGTCATGGCAGGTGGAATGCACCACACAGAGGCTTCTCTGCACCTGGTTCCAGGACCTGTCCTTGATGAGCCAGTCGTTGAGGTATGGGAAGACCTGGACCCCTCAACGTCTGAGGTAAGCGGCCACTGGTGACACTATGCCCAGCACCCAAGGATACACAGTGATTTGGGACCAGATCGAACAGAAGGGACGCGGACAGTTGAAGAAAGAGTGGGGTGGATCCTGGACAAGGGGGCATCACTCTCGACCGCACCCTCAAAATGAGCGCTTCTGGCCCCCAAGAGTGTTTTGCCAGACCAGGCTGCGCAAGTGAGTGGGAGGCAGAGGGGTGATGCAGCTGAAACTAGCATCTCCATCCCTTCTTGCAGGCCCCTGGCGAGACTGCCAAGGCTTAGGCAGCGGGGGCGGCCGGAACTGCTTCCTTGTAGGCTGCAGTGTATGCATTCCCAGTGAGCGAAGGATGGCTTTGGTGTCCTTCAGACCATGCAGTCTCACATCAGTCTGCTCTGAAGAAGGACTGTTCCTATCAAATGTGAGGTCCTGGATGGACGTCTGCATCTCCTGGGAGAGACTTTCAGTCTGAAGCCAGGAGCTGTGCCTCATCACCACCACCAATGCGACCACCCTGGCTGCCGAGTCCGCTGTATCCCATGCCATCTGGAGGGAGCACCTGGCAGCCGCAGTGCCCTCCTCCACCAAGATGACAAATTCTTGAGCCAACCCCTGTGGAAGGGACTCCTTGAACTTACGGATGGAGTCCCGTAAGTTGTAACGGCCCAAGAGGGCCTGATGGTTCACCACCCGGAACTGAAAACTGGCCGAACATATCTTTCTCCCAAACAGATCCAACCATTTGGCCTCTATTTTTGGGAGTCGAGTTGGTATGCCCGTTTGTCTCTTTCATTGGCCACAGAGACCACCAGCTAGCCCGGGGGAGGGTGGGTATAGAGGTACTCGAACCCCTTGGCTGGGACAAAGTACTTATTTTCAGCCCTCTTTGAGGTGGGAGGGATGAGGATGGAGTTTGCCAGAGACCCTTAAGGGCACTGTCGTGCACCGGTAGTGCAACACGGGTTGGTGCAGAGGCTGACAGGTCGTTAAACAAGGTGTCCGTCTGCTCAGCCTTTTCCTCTACCTCCAGGCCCAAGTTCTTGGCCACCCGACACAGCAGGGCCTGATATTCTTGAAATCGCCCGGCGGGCTTGCCCTCGAGGGTCCGCCAACACATCGTCTGGGGACGAGGACAATTATTGCACCGTCAGGGGAGGTTCCAGGGCATCTTGGAAGGGTGGATGGGGTGGATGCCCTTCCCTCTACTCCAATCATCTGGAATGCCTTGTGCACTGATCCCAGTGCCGCTGGTGCCACCAGCTGCTGCTCCGAGGCAGCAGCCAATGAGAGGTGAGTAGGATGCATTGCCACAACTGGCATTCTCCATGCATCCCAATAAGGCCACTGCGCCAGCCACGGGCTCAGCACCACCAACGCAGCCTCAGGTGCTCATTCACACTGGTACATACTCGATGAGGGGCTAAACTGGGCTTCCGTGCCAGAGAAATCCCCTTCCGGTGACCACGGTGGGGCCGTCAACGCCTGGGTCTGCTTGCTGGCCATTGCTGTTAGGGACTGATGCTGGAGGAAGGTGATCAGTAACAGTATTGAGGGGACCAGAGACGCGACGGGGAGTGCTCCCACGATGCGGGCGACCGGGACCTGAGCCTAGAAAATGATCTGCAGGAGGGTGAGTGGCGTAAGTAGTATGGCGACCGGCATTTTGCTCTAGGCGATCTGTGTCAAGACGGTGGCAAACGGGAACGTGGCACCGGTGACCAAGGACGAACCCCCAGGTGTCCAGGCTCTGGCGACCTGCGGCACGGAAGTGAAGAGCACTGCTTCACCTCGGGGAATTGGTGGCGCTCCACTGCCCCCTGAGGGGTCTTTGCATCTGACTTGCGTGTGTGGGGAGCCTTTGCCGATTCCTATGGCACATGCTGTATCACATGCCGATTCCTATGGCAATGCTCTCTTGGCTCCGGAGGAGCCTGTGAAGGTGTCTGTGCTGCCAGGGTTTTGGGTCCTATGCCGCTCCTGGGCATCGGCAGTGGACCTTTCACAGGACTAAGAGCCCCGGTTGGAGGGGTGCAAGCAAACGGCTCCAGAGTGGCCAGACGGCCCGAAGCGGGTACTTTGCCCAATGGCCCTTTTTGCTTGGTGCCGGGGTTTTAGACTTCTTTTTGTGCACTGGCAACAGGGAATGGTGCCAGACGCAGGCTGGTGGCAGGGGCGCACTGAGGCAGAGGTACTTGTCGATTCCTGTTGGGGCTGCATGGAGGCTGGACACAGGGGGGACTCCATGAGGAGAGCCTGAAGCCAAATATCCCACTCTTTTTGCATGCGGGGCCGGAAGTTTTTACAAATTCAGCACATGTCTCTAATGTGTGACTCCCCTAAGCACCTGATGCAGCTGCTATGGGAGTCACTTACAGGCACAGGCCTATTGCAGTCCACGCAGGGCTTGAACCTGGGAGACTGTGGCTTGCCCTGCCTGGGGTGAAGTCTCCGCTGGGATCCTAACAGTTAACTATTATGAACAAAAACTATTTACAAGGCCCTAAGTCTCCAAGACAACAGACAAAAAACGCTAGCTCTTGCAACGGAAGGGAAGGCACTCCAAGTAACCACCACAGGTGGTAAGAAGGAACTGAGGACCTAGGGTCAGCGGCACCTGATATACCGACGCATGAGCGACCCCACGGATACCGCTAAGGCAAAAAATCTCCGACGACCGCGCATGTGAGCACGCACACTGCTAGAATGGAATTGTCATGAGCAAGCACTCGAAGAAGAACTTTTGTTATTAATGACTGTGCACATTATGGCAACTATTAAGAGTTGCATAAATAGCAAATCTAAAAAAAGCAGATAGCAAAAGAATGAAAAACGTGAAATTTACAAAGAGGTTACCTGATTCAAAAGTTGGCATTTTCAAGTCACCTTGGTTCAGTTCTGTGCCATATTTCAATTTATGATATTTTGCCCTGAAAATTAAGCATAATTGGTATATAAAAAAATAATTTCTTAACTCAAACACCTCTTAATATTACAATTTAATAAAGATGTTTAGCTATAGAATAGATATATAGATATTTATATCTATAGATATTTATATCTATATTTAGATATAGAATATATATTTCAATACTTCTGTTTGGATAACTACTGAAAAGTCATTGAAAAGTCAAACATTTTCAAAAGCATACTTTCATGTTTTTCTCTCATAACCACATGTACCCCAAAATTTTATTAATAAAGAAATTGTATTTGAGAATTTGTTATTTATGAAGGATTTTATTTTATGTGTCAGTAGGTAAAAAGCTTTTCAGGCTGTTCAATCTAGTCAGGATGGATAAAGTCAAGGATTTATTTAAAAAAATTGAAACTTTAAACATTTAAATTGAACACTTTTTTTAAAAAAACTTATTTAAAATTAGCCTAAAGAGGTCAAGAATAAATATATCTGGGTTGACTGTGGTAGTCAAATATAGTTTGGGGTTACTGAAGATCTATACAATAGGTTGGAGTATTTATTTATGTATTGTGACAAAGTTTCTCCTCTGCCTTGGTGGGTCCTACGCTTATTGGCAGATTTGCTTGCCTCAGAGGTTCACAGCAGCCCGCAGTTTGGCCACTTTCGTGGCTCAAATCTGCCATTCACTCCGTTAGCCTCATCACTGGCCAGCATGGGGAAAAGGAAGAACAACAATCCCCACAGTCTCTGCTGATCCACCTAGTGGATCGGGGAACAGGCCAGAGACCTTCCCCTTTGGTGGAACCCACAGTTCAGGTCAACTCCTCCAGTATCAAGTAGGAAGTTGTGGGGATGGGGGGAACCCGGGCCCACCCTCTACTCCAGGTTCCAGCCCAGGGCCCTGTGGATTGCAGCTGTCTACAGTGGTGCCTGTAACAGCTGTGTGACAGCTACAACTCCCTGGACTACTTCCCCATGGCCTCCTCCCAACACCTTCCTTATTCTCACCACAGGAGATTCCTCCTGATGTCTGATAATGCTTGTACTTCTCAGTCTTCCAGTAGTATGCCTTCTCACTCTCAGCTTCTTGTGCCTCTTGCTCCCAGCTCCTCACACGCCCACCACAAACTGAAGGGAGCTCCTTTTTACACCCAGGTGCCCTGATTAGCCTGTCTTAATTGATTCTGGCAGCTTCTTGATTGGCTGCAGGTGTTCTAGTCAGCCTGTCTGCCTTAATTGTTTCCAGAAAGTTCCTGATTGTTCTGGAACCTTCCCTGTTACCTTACCCAGGGAAAAGGGACCTACTTAACCTGGGGCTAATATATCTGCCTTCTATCACTCTCCTGTAGCCACCTGGCCTGACCCTGTCACAGTATTTATTTTTAAGTTGGGGGAAGGAGGTGGCATACTTCAATGCATACTTAAAGTAACACTGAGTGGAACTTCCCTACTCTGTAAGAGATGTAAACTGAGGACTAAATTTGACTCTACCATTAAAAATACTCTCATATCACCAGCTAAATTCCTGAATATCTTTGAAACAGGTACTATATTTTGCATTCAACCAAAATATACAATAGAAAATTGTTTAGGTTTGAAAGGGCAGCAATAACGTACATTCACGAAACGCAAAACAATCTTTATCTGAGATTCTGAAGGTGTCAGTACTAGTTTAATAGGTGAGAAACAAGTTATGTTAAATATTCTCTGTCACCTTCATATCAAGTATTTGCCACATTTAGAAACAACACCTCAGAACGCAACATTAAAGCTTAAAGAATGCTGCTCTTCGAAATGTAAAATGCACATTTCACATTGTGAAACAAATATAGAATTTAAAAATGTTTAAGAAAATACTACTTTTCTTTATGACTTGAGTCTCATCTGTATAATATGGAGCAAGAGAAGGACAGTAAATTTTTAGTTACTCTAGGTCTTTAAAAGTCTGAAAAACAGTGGTGGATTCCAGTTTTGTTTTTTTCTATTTGTCACACAATTATTTTCTGAGTTATGAAAGGTGAACCGGACAATGTTCTTTGTGTTTAATATCTACTCACACAGGATATTATACCAACATTTCTTCATACATCATAATATTCAACTTTGAAAACTTTGTTATTTGACTGCTATTGTGGCAGCAGCAGAAGTACAAAATTCTATTTCTGTAGGCCAGCAAAACAGCCAGTTTTAAAAAAAAAAAACGGCTTTCAGTTTTAGGGATTTTTTCAGTAGGATATTTAGGAATTGCAGACTATTTCTCAGACTAAATTTCAGTTTAGACCCAACAGATGGCAAGAAAATGAAGAGTTTACTCAAGTTCTCTGAAGTGTTCCCAATGTCCCTTCCCCGTACCTTGGACTAAGTGTTTAAACGTAAAGAAATTACCCTCTGTTTTGTAAAGTCTCTTTCAGCACAGATAAAAATTGAATGAACACGCATACATACCTTTCTTGTTTTAATGCATATTCTAACATTTTTATTCTTCTTACTAAATCTTTCTTCAAGTTTTCTTGACCTTTTCTTTCTCCTTGTAGAAAAGCTATCCGAGCCTGAAAACACAAAAAGTAGATTTGTTTTGTTCCATTCACCTGCAGTTCAGATAAACTGAATCTAGTTCACTGAACGACAAGAGTTTGTTTTGGTAATATTTAGTTTTAATCCTTGTAGCTGAAAGCATTAGTGACACATATTTGCTTCACTGAATGTTTTAATGCTACACAACCGAAGGCATACAAGTGCAAGGCAGACCAAACACTTTGCATCCGATGAAGTGAGCTGTAGTTCACGAAAGCTCATGCTCAAATAAATTGGTTAGTCTCTAAGGTGCCACAAGTACTCCTTTTCTTTTTGCGAATACAGACTAACACGGCTGTTACTCTGAAACCAAACACTTAGAAAATTTCAACTGAGGAAGGACCTAAGGACTTCAAATAGAGGGGAGACAGGCCAGGTTGTTGAATACACAGACAGCACAAGTAATCTCTTTTTCTTCATTCGAGTTGTTTATATGTGTGACATTCCCCTCTGGTGTTATCTAGACCGGTGATCTGCTAGGCCATTTCAATCCTTGACTCTGCGAGCCAGCCTTACCCTGCTCTGCTATGAGAGCCCCCACTCCTGGGCTCTTCACGCACAGGCTCTGGCATGTAAGCTGCTCCCAGCTACTAGCAAGTGAATGACATTAGCCAATATCTCCAGTCGCAGATACAAGCCTAGGAACCTCCGTCTTGCGGTGTCCAATTATGCCCACTGGAGGCTGTAAGCTTATATGAGTTCGTCAATTTAACAAAGAAATTGATATGTACCAGGCTTGTTCTCCCAAGGGGAGACTCTGACATGCTTCAAACAAAATGCATTGCTTCAGGTAGAATAAACAAATAGATGTTAAGAGATTATAAGTCAAAGCGTAACGAGCCAGAGTGGTTACCAAAAGAAAAGAAAATATAAGCATGCAGTCTAAACTCTCAACCCTATTAGACTGGGCAGCAACTAAACTGAGCAGTTTTTCTCATCCCACTAGATACTGCAGTCCTTAATATACAGGTTTGTTCCTTAAACCTGGGCCAATTTCCTGTGTTGGAGTCTTGTCTTCTTGTCAGTGTCTTGGTTGCTTGCAGCATAGGTGGGGGCAGGAGAAAAGCCCAGTATGTGTCCACTCTGTTTTATACTCTCGTTCCACATGTTTGGCGAGCACAAGCCCAGGCATGTCTGGAGGGCATTGCTGAGTCTCTTCAAGCAAGGTTGAGCAATTTCCCTGGTGTGGCCTCATGCAGGTGAGTCACTGCATTGTAGATCCCTTGCTGGATAATGACTGTTGATCAGTTGTTTGACACCCTGCCCCGGTGTTGGTTACTTTCCTTGCTGTTGCCTCTGGGGAGCTAATATCTGGCTGATTCCCCAACTTTCAGCTTGCTTTAGTGACCACCATACAACACAATTCTCATAGCTTCATATGCATTAATGATACACATATATGGATAGAGAAATGACTTTCAGCAGATCATAACCTTTCCCCGATACCTTACAAGGCATGCTTTATATGTAAGATCACGGTTATATGAACATGAGGAATATGGGAGTTACAGTACACTCCCCCAAGGTATAGAATGTCACAATGTGTCTTCCACTCTTGGAGACAGAAAAGAGTTAACAGATGGAGGTGGATCTTAGATCTGTATTCATGTAAGAGTTCAAGTAGTGCTCTACCCAAGGCTGCACCTCCTACAATTACCTGGCCAACTGCATGATGTTTCCTTAAAGTATGAATAGAAGATCATGTGTCTGCCTTACAAATTTCAAAAGATGAGATATTATTAAAAGCAGCTACGGAAGCAGCTTGTGCTCTTGTACAATGTGCCTTAACTACTAACAAAGGATCCCAACCACAAAAGTGACAGCACAATATAGTACATCACAAAATCCAGTTCAAAAGTGTTTGAGAAGAAACTGGTTTAACCTTTAACTCTGTCAGCATGTGTCACAAAATGATTTGGAAGAAACCCTAAAAGACGAAGTCCTCTTCAGAGGAAAAGCGAAAGCTCTATCTACATATAAAAAGTATGGAGTCCTCTCTATTAGCGCAAGATTTTGAACAAGATATTGGTAAATTAATCAGCTCGTCACCATAATTAGGATGAGTTTTTGTCAAGCAATAGTTTTTGATGATCTGTCAAACAGTGAATATCTGGTTACAACATGATCTCTCTGGACGGAACCCAGCCTGTTCTTGTAATATTTCATTCACGGCTTTCTTCATTGTACTCAGCATAACAGCAGCCAATACTTTGCCTGAACTGATAGCAGTACAATACCTTTCCAATTTGTTCATTTAGGTCACCCCCTCCCCCCCCCCCCCCTTTTTTTTTTGGCAATGCCATGAGGATTTCCAGTCTTGGGCCCTTATTCTTTCACCCATATTTCATTACAGAGTTTTGTTAGCCGCTCATTCAGAACTTCACCTTCCATACCAGTTTGAATTCTGTCAAATATCAGGAGCTGTCTCCTGTTTGAGGCTTTTGATAGCTGCTTTAATATCAGGTGTTCTTGGTACCTCTTCTATTTCTAATCTAGCACTGGCATTTCTCTCAAACCCGTGAATGATCGTTGGCTCTGGACAATTTAACACAGAATGGAAATGTTCTTTCCATCATCTGGCTGTTCTCCATGAATTTTCAACATCTGGCCATGGGTGTCCCTGATGGTCTGGTCCTTCCTGAGAAGTCTTTCACTATTCTTTAGAGCTGCTTGATGTCTCCCCTCTGTGCTGCTTCTTCTGACTCTACAGCCTTCAATACTGTCTAGTGAAAGACCCTGTGGAATACTGCTAGAAGCTATGGGGTGCCAGACAAGCTGATCAACATAGTAAGGAGTTTGTGTGACAGAAGTGGATGTGCAGTAAGATAGGATACAGGACTGGGTGAGTGGCTCGAGCGTGTGACTGGAGTTAGATTACGGTGTAAATTATCACCAATTCTCTTTGCATTAGCAATAGACTTGGAGATGAACCGGGAAACAAAAGACATCATGAATGGTGTAAAATGAATTACCAGAGATGACATACATGATCTTGACTTTACTAATGACATTGCTTTACTAAGTATGACATCAAATGGAATGACTGCCATTACATTAGAGGTAGGAATAGGGAACTGTAAAAAATGGACTGGAAATAAATGCAGAGAAAACCAAGATTATGAAGATAGGAAACTGAACAACAGATGCAAAGATGTACATGGATGGAAAAGAAATCTAACAAGTAGAAGAGTTCTGCTATGTGGGGAGGGTGATGATATTTGAAGGTGGCTGTGATAAAGATATTCATCCAAGATTAGAAAAACCAAACACCACTGGAACTGGACTGCCTGATGTGTCAGCGGCATACGAGGAATTGAAGTCTAAGGTAAGATTAACATGAAACTCGGACACAATTTACACAGGAAACTCAGATGAGACCTTAATGAAACTTTATCTGCCATGAAAAATCTTATTGGGAGGACCTGGTATCAAAGAATTAATTCCACCCACTCCATGGGCAGAAATAACCACTACTCAAAACACTTTTCATGGATAGAAGACTTAACAGACAGGTAGCAAATGGCTCAAACAGGGTTTTCATTAAACTTGACAACACAATATTCAGATACCACAGAGCAGATGGATCCTTTATACGGGAAATACTTGAAGTAGACCCTTAAGAAATCTTTTTGAAATAGAATGAGAAAAATATATTAAAACCATTAATCTTAGGATGACAGGCAGATACTGAAGCTAGATTCACTTTAATAGAACTAAGTGATAATCCAGAGGATTTTAAGGACAGAAGGTAATCTAAAATGAAAGGAAAAATCAGCCTAGAAAAGGGAAATAATCTATTCAAAGCATCAAATCTTTTCCAATTAGAGTTGTTAGTAGTTCCTGTGGAAAGTTTTTTGCTATTTATTAAAATGCCCTGAACTTCTTGAGAACAAATTTTCTCAGCGCATTCAAGCAGCTAACATCCAGACTATCAGATACAGGGATGCTAAGTCCGGATGAACAATTGTCCAGTTCTGATATCAAGTCACTACAACCAGACACTTCGTCAAGACACTTGGAGCCGAATATTATGTACTGATAATGGGCCGTTTCTATCACAAATCTTAGAAATTTTTTGGGAGCAGGATGGATGGAGATATGAATGTATTAAGCAGATCCACAGTAGCAAACCAATACAGCAGAGTTTTCGAAAGTATAGCAACAAGAGTCAACATTCTGAAAAGCGTTGAGTTGTCTCAAATCTAGAATGATCCGACTGTCTCCATTTTATTTATGGTAGAAGGAAAACATGAGAATAAAAACCTTTTCTTTCTAATTAAAAGGAAACTTCTTCTATAGCTCCAAGTTCTAACAGGAATTGAAATTCCTCTCGTAGAAGCAGTTAGTGAAAGGGGGTCCCTGAAAAAGGAGAGGGAAGATAAATGGTAAGGGTGGATAACCTGAAATTGTATGACAATCAAAATGAGTAAAATCTAAAACCCAGCTGTCCATACAGATGTTTTCCCAGGTGGACTGAGCCTGTACACCAGCGTGTTCTGAGTGTGGGGAGAAATTGTACCCTGCAAAAATTGATGAGGTTCTAGATTCACCAGTTCCATAAGTTGACCACCTATATGCACAGTGGGAGAAATTTTGCCCCTCCTGTTCGTTTAGCTAGAAGACAATCATGTTGTCTGGCATTATCTGGCCATGACGGGATCACGTGAGTGGGAAGAATGCATTGCAGACCTGTCTGACTCCTCTTAGTTCCAGGAGACTAATATGTGTCCCGACTCAAAACACATACATGCTCCGGGTTTATCCACTAGGTGAGTGAAGCCCTGACACTGTTGGAGATTGTCACTATGCTGTTCATACTGTGTCTCTCTGGCATATATACTGTCTTGACCCAGGGTTGCAGATAATGGAGATGCAGCTTGGTGCATGTTACTTAAGTACAGAAAGCCATGTGGCCTAATAAAGAAACAAAGATCTGGACTGTTTGGGGTTAGTGAGTGACTTGCTTTATCAGACTGCTCATGGCATGGAATCTGCCTGTTAGTATATGGGCCTGTTTGCTAGCCTGGGATAGAATTTTCGGTTTAATTTTTTTAATACTTATACTCTTACTAATATGTATAGATAAAGAACAAAGACATTGTGTGTTACATCTGCTCACAAGCAGATGAGGTGAAAAGAGATGAGATAGACTTAAAGTGTTGCTCAATAGAGTGGGAGTTTAATATATGAGCGTATACTTGAAGGACAGTCCTGCCTCAACTCCTCTTCCAAGATAAAGTCAAGCAACCAGCTGGGAGGGACGAAGGGGATGGGGGAGAAACACTAAAAGCCAAAGAAATGCCTGTCCCTGACTGGAGCACAACCTCACTCCTTACCGCTCCTATGGATACAGAAGTGGTGGTACTAAAACCCCCAGACCCACGACCCTCCAAAACAGAACATGACCATAAAACGTAAGGGGTGGGACCAAAGGCGTGCACTCCAAGTATAATTATGCCTGCTAAGAAAGGAGAGGGGGACACTGGGAAAAAAGGCTCCACCAATGTGCAGAGCTATGGATATGCTTGCTTGATTAATCCCAATAAACACGTGTTGCCTGCCCTTTGGACTTCTGGTCTTCTGCTTTCTGTCTTCGTGACAAGAGCCAGGAGAAGGGCGAAGGGAAAACCCTTAACACTGTCCTTTAGGAGATGGGCATTTGCTGTGGTCAAGTCCATGGCTGCCCCTATAAAGTCTATGAGTTGTGTGGGAGTCAGTAGACCCTTCCATGTTCACACAGATTCCCCAAGACGACAGGAGACAGGAAAAGCACAAGGTAGCAAACAACTTCCAGATGAGATCTGCCTGTTAGAAGTCTGCTGTCCAAATATGGGAAGACTGTAGCTGTTTTGTTTCATCTGTGCTGCCACCACTGAATACCTTTATGAAAACTCTAGGTTCTGTTGACAAACCAAACAGAACTCATAGTGTTCCTGTCCTATCAGAAACCTAAGGAATATTCTGGGGATGAGTGGATGTCCACATGAAAGTAAATTTTGTGTCAAGAGCTGTGAACCACGTCTTTTTTCAAGAAATGAATTACTGACGAGAAATAAAAATATTTAGCTGATGTAGGTTGAAAATTGGCCTCTATCCTCCCTTTTTCTTGGGAACTATGAAATAGCTGAGTAGAACCTTTTCCCTTGATGCTGAGGCAACACTTGCTCTATAGTTCCTTGAGAGAGGGGAGAGCCCACCTCCATCCTTTCAGAGGATCTTCTTGTGAGAGTTGTCCATGAAGAGGGTCTGGAAAGGGATTTTTGTAGGTGAAGAAAAACTTGACAGTGCAGTCAAAGTGAATGATATCTAGTACCTGCTTGTCCATTGCTATAGCCCTCCGGTTGTGGGCAAACTACAATAACTGGCCACCAAAGTGGACTTCAGAAACAAGTGGGGATGGCACCATTGGCAGGTCACAACTCAAGCATCCCATCAAATGTAACCTTTAGCTGATGAGACTGGGTGGCTCTCGTCAAGATAGATGGGGATGCATATGTTGGCCTTTGTACCCTTTGACACTTGTGTGGCAGTTCATATGGTCACTAGTGGTAGAAAGGCTGTGGAAGAGGCTTTGGTTTAAAGACCTGTTTATAATTCTTCCTTTTCAGGGCTGGGGTATACATGCCCAGGGAATGGAGAAGACCACAATGGGGTTCTGAACCTCCCTGAGAAACCCCGAAAAGCGAAGCCATGACTGTCGCTGTATTACTACCGCGGTCACCATACATCTTGATGCAGTATCAGCTGCGTCCACTGCAGCTTGCAGCGAGATTTTACCCCAAGTCTACCTTCCTCAACGAGGGCTTGGAATTGAGCCCTGTCATCCTATGGGACTTTATTTCTGACCTCCAGGAACTTTGATTAGTTCAGAAAAATCATATTTTACCACCAGGGCCTGGTAGTTAGAAATTCTGAACTGGAGGCTGGTGGATGAAAATACAGTACCTTCCTCCCAAGAAGGTCCAGGTGTGTAGCTCTTTGTCCACAGGGTGGTCTTAGAGTGCTGCTGCCTGGATCTTTCCTATGGTTGTCTGTAATATTAGGGAATTGGGAGCTGTGTCGGTGAACAAGAATTCTGCCCAACACAGCCTTTTTAGAAGCTGGGGTACACATTGCTGGTGTAAGCCATACTACTCTAAACAGTCTCATTCACTGGGAGAACTGCCTGAATGGGCTGCAGGATATCCAAAATCTTGTGCTACCTATTTTGAACTTCTAATGGGATCTGAAGTAATGCTACCACCCTCTGCAATAGTTCTTGATATTGCCTATAGTCATCAGGTAAGAATGGTGAAGATGGGACAATCAGTACCAGGGCTAGTACTGTTGGACCTCTGCTCCTGCACACTTTCCGTTCATGGTCAGGAGGCTTAGGGAAACCTAAGGCCTTGGGACCTGAGCACAAAGGCTCACCAGACTTGAAAGGAGTCAGGGAGGGATCCCTTCTCTAGAAGCAGGCTTAAAAAAGGATCTGTTTTTGTGTCTGTGAAAGTGCCACTTACTCTCAGGACATCAAGTCTTTAGATTTATCTGATCCGGCCTCTATTCTAGAGTTTGTGCTTGGAGACGTGCTGCTCAAGGACTGATGCTGATGTAGAGGGGAGAACCTCTGGCCTGGATCTGATTGGGGTCTCATGGCTTTCTCCATGAGGTGCTTCCTCAGTCTGAGATCTTCTTACTCTTGGGTCCGGGGTGGGAAGGAGAGACAGATACTACACTTGGCAGACAGATGAGCCATCCCAAGAAAGCAAAGGCCGCACTGGTGGTTATTGCTTACCAAAAAGGAGGGCAGAATGCTGGGCATAGTCCTACTCCCAAAAGGGAAGAGGAAAAGGAGATGGCCCTTGAAGTGGGGAAAAACTAAGCTGCACTAACTATATGAAGTACTATAAAACACGATAAAAACTACTAACAACTAAATACAAATATATTTACCGAGATGAAGGCGGATGTGAGGATAGCTCCAGATATAGAGGATTCCAAGTCAGGTCATGTGATACTAAGAAGGAACTAGAGAGGTGGTTGGTCTGACTCACCTCCCCTTACACTCTTGGTGTTCTAGGGTGCAGACCAAAGAGACACTATTTGCAAGATTTTCCAGTCTCAGGCGCATGGTGTGCAGGCATATCCACATGTGGAATACACACAGAAACCAGCACCTGAAGACACAACAAATCTTAAATTAGTCTTTCCTACAAAAATGAGAACATTTAGTTGAGGACTGTTTGCAATTCAAGGATAAAGTCTCAATTTCTTGTTAGATCTGGTTAAGAAAGTCCTGCCCAAGCCATTCGTAGTTTGGAATGAGAACAAAAAAAATGTTCGTGGCTTGAGAGAACCTGGCTTCTTGCAATAAACCTACTCTAGATTTTTTTCCCCTCATTTGGCTGATTTTGCTCCCTCCTTGAACATTCCCATATTACATGGTAGGCCTGTTGAATTCTGTAGGAGGATTCTGCAGCACTTTCAACTGCTCATATAATGAGCCTCTGTCCTGGACCAAGGAAGTGTAGCGCCTAGATGGTAGCTTAAAGACACTAACCTCCCTAGGGGTTCCAACAGAGGGAATGTCTACAGGAGATTTGCTACTGAGAAAGCTATCTACAAGTTTCCAAAGGAACAAAATGTGTAAATGTCCTTGGTCTCCTCTGGGGCACTAAGATCATACCAAATTAGACAACAATGGAGGGACATGAAGATAGGCACCTGGCATCTACTCTATGCTGCAGCAGAACCAGGAAGAGTTTGCATCTTTTCATCTCTATCTACTGGATCCTACAGTTAAACCACAATGATGAATTTGAATTTAGATTAATTTATACTGTGGAATTAAGCAAAAGAAGTCCTGCTGATTTTTTCTAATACTGCTCTGGTACAGATATATTCCTTGGTACACTGGGATAACCATAAAACAGACCTGCTCAGCCCTTCGCCAGGCTCAAGGAAGCCCCTCAAACTCAGAAGGTTTAAGAACAAATATCCGAACAGAAAAAGGAATAATTAATGTTTGCATAATGACAGGTTTCAGAGTAGCAGCCGTGTTAGTCTGTATCTGCAAAAAGAAAAGGAGTACTTGGGGCACCTTAGAGACTAACATTTATTTGAGCATAAGCTTTCGTGAGCATAGTATTTTAAACAGATGTGTTATCTAAACAACTGCTGTCTTTAAAATACAGTGCAAGAAAAATACAAAATTATGAACTGAAAAAAAGATCAGGCTTGACAAAGCCCTGGCTGGGATGATTTAGTTGGGGATTGGTCCTGCTTTGAGCAGGGGGTTGGGCTAGATGACCTCCTGAGGTCCCTTCCAAACCTGATATTCTAGGATTCTATTCTATGAATACAGTATGAGAATTGCAAACTCTTGCAGATCTATCATAAGTCTCACAATATTTGGTGTTTTTCTTAAAACCACAGTTGCCAGAATCAGATTACCACCTGAGAATCTAAGCTTTTATTTAAAAAAACAAAACAAAACACCTAGCTCTCATGGCGGAGGAAAAGAACTTGAAAACATGAACCTTAAGAAGTCCAATATCAGAGGGCAAATAAAAAAACCTACCACTCTCAATTTTGCATGGAAGCACTCATACCACAGTGATGGGTGGCAGTATACAGTCTTAAAACACAAAGAAATTTTTTTTTAATATATATAAATCAGAGTTTTAAGCCAATCTCATTTTTTGGAACCTATCATGATTTTTAGACACTTTGCATTGGCAATACTGCTGTAGCTCTTGGATTTTGAGAGCTTCCATACTATGACGCCAAGCAAGGAAACCAAAAGCAGGGAGATTAAGAGCACAGGAGAGAAAATGTTCCTTCATCCGCTCAGGTGGAGGACAAAGGAGGATGCAGACTAACAAGAATACAGCAGTGTGAGAACAGTGGGACAATAGTAGCAGGTCAGGAGAAGAAGTTGGAGACATGAGGGTTGGGGGAAGCAGAGAGGGATAAACAGACGCATAGAGATGGGGCTGCAGCCATGGGATTTTGGAAGGGTATATAGGAGCACAGAAAAAGGGGAGCTGGGGGTTGAAGCAAAGATGGAGGGGGTCCAGAACCATATCCAGGATAGGCACAGAAGGGGACAGGAACAGGCTGGCAGCACAAGAATAGAAGAGTATAACAACAAGAGCATTCTTCTCTAGACTGAAACTGAACCCATATGTCTTAAGTCTCTACATTTCTCTGCTATAAACAGTGAAATCCACTTTGTAAAGCATTTCAGAGTAGCAGCCGTGTTAGTCTGTATTCACAAAAAGAAATGGAGTACTTGTGTCACCTTTGTTAGTCTCTAAGGTGCCACAAGTACTCCTTTTCTTTTTGCGAATACAGACTAACACGGCTGCTACTCTGAAACCTGTCATTATGCAAGGCACTGAATTTAGCCATATGGAGTGGAAATCTATCAAGTTTTCCACTGAATGCATCCGATGAAGTGAGCTGTAGCTCATGAAAGCTTATGCTCAAATAAATTTGTTAGTCTCTAAGGTGCCACAAGTACTCCTTTTCTTTTTGTAAAGTGTGATTCTCATCACTTTGTAGGATGGACAGTGCTCTGTGGAAGAATCAAGGTTGTGTAGCAAGCAAGGCTGCTGTTTGTCAGACCCTTGCCTTATTTGCTGCACAGTTTGGAAGGTGTGTAATGAATGAGGCAGGGAACTGCAAAAAGAGAAAGTATGGTCTTTTATGATTAAGGTAGTTTGAATGCCACACTAGAGAATCTGATTCTATCACTGACTATGCCTCAGAGTTTCTGCAAGACGCTGGGAAAGTCACTTAAACCAAACATTTCAAAGTCAGCCACTAATTGTCCAGTCCTCATTTTCTTGGTGCCCAGTGAGACATCAAGCCAGATTTGCAGCAGTGCCAGCAACTGAAGTCAACTGGAGATATGCACTGAACTTCTGAGATACCATAAAAATGGTAAGTACTCCGAAAAGTCAGGCCCCAAAATTAGTGGACACTTGACAATTTTGGTCTTAATCTCTCTTCCTCAGATCCCTCTCTGTAAAATGGGAATACCACCATTATATAATTTTACAAGTGATTTGTGAAGATAAGTTCATTAATATTTATGAACCATTCAGACACTGTGGTGAGAACCACAGAAATGCTCATGAGGAAATTAATAATTTTGTATTCAGTGCAGGGTATGGATAGTGTGCATTAAGTAGCGTCTGATATCGTACACTGAATACGGAGGATAAGGAGGACATACTGTTTTTTCCAGAGGATCCCTGCCTCTTTCAGCGAATGAATAGTTATTCAGTAAGTGATCATGAAATTAGTGACTATCTAAAGCATACACACAAGGGACCAAGTTAAGGTTGCATGGGCTACCTTAATTCTGGCATTTCCTTACTTTCAAGTGATGGATTTTGCAACCTTAATGTTTTAACACAGGTAGAGAGCATGGGTTGTTTTTTTGTTTTTTTTAGAATAGATTTTAAAGGTTAGAAAGGGCTATTTATGATAATCTAGTCTGAACTTTTGCATAAGTGACCGTAGAATTTCACCCAGTAATTGAATTATTTGCCTTTGAGTATTACTTTACAAAGCTGGATTGAAGATACCCACCTACTCACACACCCATACAGTATTACTCAGCACAAGAGCTAATTTGCCAACTATTCTAGTCAACAAGCTTTCTATTTCTGTCCCTTGCTTTCACCTGTCTTCCTAATGTATCAGATGGTGTGTAGAGACTTGACTAACTTACCCAAAATAACACAGTCCATCAATGAATCATGACATTCATTAGTGCAATGACATACTAGAATTGTTAACCAATAACCAAAGCATTTTGAGTGCTTATAATTGACCTACTTCATATCATGTCACAGCTTACATGAGCAAATATAATACTATGGCTGTTTACAAATTTTTTTTTTTTTTTTTAAGTATGGACACTAATTAATTCAGTTAGCAAGCACTGAAACCAAATATATAATTGATGCCCAAATATTTTTGAATAGCTTATAATCCCCAGATACTTTGGGCCTGCAGGTAACTATAAACAGATTACTTTTAAAGTGTGCCTGCAAAGTATAATTCCATTACTGTTTATTACCATGTTTTAAGAGATGTTATGAGTGGCATTTGTTACATTATTTTCAAGATCCAGAATCTAAATCATGTGGCTTTCGTTAAACTGTAGCAATCTGTCATTGCAATTAAATAGACTAAATTTAAAGTTCCCCCTACACAGTTCTTTTGTTACACTTTCATCATAGCAGTTACTGTAGGAATTTAGCAACATTACATGGACATAAAATTTACAAAAGAACTTCTGTCCGAGCTTAGAATATTCACAAAGATTCCAAATTTTGTGTACAGGAATATAACTCAATCAGAAAAGTTTTCCGGGAAAAGAATGAGACATTTTGGTTGCTTAAGCAACAATAGTAGCAAATGTTCAAGTCTTTTGAGAAGTATTGGTTTATGTTTCATAGAGTACCATGCACAATGAAAACTTCAAATATTAGAACTGAATTGTTGCACCTAGTCCTGGTAAGATTCACTTTAAAAAAACCTGACCTTGAGAAGCAAATTTTCCTTAATCTTGAAGGGGGTGGGGGTGGAGGGGGAGGGGAGAAAGTTAAAAGCAAGAGTGTTAGCAGCACTTATTATTAAGGTTGCCTGACACTTCTCATTGTAAGACCCTTTTTTCAGCTGCTTATCACTTTCAGTCAAAACAGCTTAAGTCTGGCAAATTTTACGTCAGGTATTTGCCCTCGGGCTGATTTTTTTAAGTTCATCCATTTCTGAGAACGAGGCTAAGGAAAAAATACATTGTTTTGCAGGGTTATATATATATAAAAAAATCTGATCACTTTCCTTTGCTAAGTTCCACTGCCCCCAGGCTTTGGAACAAGGACTTGAAATTTAGAAGAGGGTTGTCTTTGTGTCAGAGACGTGCTTTTTCTGTGAAAATTTACCCAAATTTGGTTAAATTACAAGGCTTTGAAAAATCTTTGTTCACACACACTCAAAGACTTTTGCAGCTAAAATCTCCAAAGATTCAGTCCACATTGAGGGGCGGGAACATACTCACAGCTCCTAGCACTGATGAGACTACGCATATGCCATTCCCTCACAGCACCTGTATTTGATGAGATTGTGCATGTGCCATCCCCACACAGCAACTGAGCATGCTCCAGAGGAGGACTAGTCTACAGGAGCTCACTAGGAGTTTCCCTGTAATTACTGCTACCTGCTGCTCTGGGCCAGGCAATCAAATGAGCACAGGGAGCCTGTCTCTCCTGTGCTTTCGATGACTCTCCCCCCCCCCCCCCCCCCCCCCGCAGAGAAGACAAGAACTGAATTGGAGTGGGAAGGAGCAGATTGGAACAAGGAGCCTAGTGACATTGGGACGGGAGGGAGATTGATTGGGCATTGGGGGACGGTGGTAAGGGAGAAATGGGGACAAGTATGAGACGGGTTGTGCAAGGAGACTGGGACTGAAACCCTGTGGGGAGATTGGAACTGGCTGGGCAAAGAAATTGGAATGAGAAGCCTCAGGAGCAGCAAATGGGACTGGGACAAGGAGCCACGGATGGGGAAGAGACAGGACTGGGACTGGAGATTTAAAGGCATGGGGCAAAAGCAGTCAAAGCTTACTTTTTCCCCTCGGGTGCGGGCCAGGAAGAAGAATCTGATGACCACTAGACCATACTGCCCTCCAGAACCTGGAATGGAACCCAAGATTCCTGGGTTTCACCATTCCTCGACTGTCAGCAACAAATATCTGTGAAATTGACTGACAAGTGAACAGAGGATGACAATCTACCACAGCTATTTGCTACTCCAGTTCAAGTGACAGAGGTTTGTATGGTGTATCTAAACATTTCAACTCTGCTGATGAACCATGTAGGTATCAATAGGATGCCGCATGATAGAATTTCTGCTTTTTTCTATTTCCTTTTTTAAAACCCTTAAAATTACACACAAAAAGTACATTAAAACAACATTATTAAGATTATAAATGTCAAGTACTCAAAAGTTAGGAAATGGCAGAATTGAGTTTGCTTGTATATGGGCTTTTCTATGGTACCCATCACTACAGTATGAGTGTATCAGAAACAATTTACAGTCTATATTCGATGATAAACCGCTTCATTTATAAGCGGACCCCGCCAAGATGGAGAAGTAAAAATGAAAAATTTTTCTGACCCATTCATAAGCCAACCCTATAATTCAGGGGTCAGCAAACTTTGGCTCCCAGGGCATCAGGATAAGCTGCTGGCAGCCCGAGATGGTTTACCTCGAGCGTCCGCAGGCACGGAGGTAAACCTAAGTAAACAAAGTGTCCTGGTGTGCCAGCTGGTTACCCTGACGGGCCAGGACAGCAACTGGTGGGGACCACCCCCCACATGACCCCACCCCAAGCCTGGGACCCCCACACTCTTCCCATCCCATCCCTTCCCACCTTATCTGGGGAAGGCCAGGGGAGGATGTCTCTGGCCTGGCTGGAGCTGCTCTGGCAGGCTGGGCAGCGCGGCCGCAGCCTGCTCCGGCGGGCCAGACCAGGAGGTGTGGCCGCAGCATGTTCGAGCAAGCTGGGCCGGGCGGCATGGCTGCAGCGCGCTCCAGCAGGCCAGGCAGTGCAGCTGCCTCCTGCCAACCCCGGAGCCGCAGCTGCTTCGGAGGCTGCGGGCAGAGCAGCGTGGCCAGAAGCGGAGAGACTCTGGACCCGCCTCTTCCCTTCTGGCTGTGCTGCCTCTCCTTGCTCCCTCTGTTGGGAGGAGGGGCTGTGTCCCACCCCTCCCTCTCTATACCTGTTCATAAGCCGACCCCCTTCTCTGATGCTTCCCTTTTTTACTAAAAAAAATTCGGCTTATGAACGACTATATATGGTATTTATCTTCACAATGCCCCTGTGAGATATGGGTACAATAGAACCCCACTTTTACAGATGGGGAACTAAGACAGGGATTAAGGTCAAAAGTATCCACCTGTTTTGCACACTCAGTTTGACACACCTAAGACCTCATTTTTCAGAGTAATTAGCATTATATAATACTTAATATCTTTTAAGCACAGCTCCTATTGACTTCAGCTGAAGAAAAGAGTGCTCAGCATCTTTGCAAACTGGGCACCCAAATAATAAAGGAACACATAAGGCAGTGACTACCCATGAAAAATTTGGTTTAAGCATCTTATCTAGCCTCACACAGGAACACTGTGGAACAGAAAGGGACAGAATCCAGTTCCTCAGAACAGCATTTAACTGCCTTAGCCATGAGACTGTCCTTTCTCTTCCTGTAATCACATGCCTCATTCACCACACACTTTCCACCTTATACAACAAATGAAACAAGAGTCCTACAAACAAGCCTCCTTCGCTACATAACCTTGATTCATCACCAGAGCAAGCCCAATCTGTGCACTGAAAGAGACAGGGATCCTGTGCAGAAATATACACTTACTGAGTGATCGTGTAAAGACTATCATAATACATATGCACATGCACAAGAGGACCAAGTTAAAGTTGCATAGGCAACTTTAATTCAGGCGTTTCCTAACTTTTGAGTCTTGACAGGGAAACCTTAACAATGGTCTTTTAGTGTAATTTGTGCATAATGTTTGAATTAGGTTGCCATAAATCCCAAGTCCAGCTAGAAATATTAAGGAAAAGTTCAATGTGAAAACTAAATTAAGCAGTGAAACTTGGAAGACAGATGATGGCAAACTAATTCTTTGACAACAATACATTTCATGATGTTGGAGTACACCTCCAAAAGTGATCTGCTTCATTAGAGTCTACTGGATTGTAACAAAAAATAAACAAAAAATAAAAATAACCAACATGATTAATTGAATTTTTTCAACGCTTAAAAGTGAATACAACTGAAACAATTAAAACTCAAATACCAGTTTCATGTTCCGGAAATCCAAATACACCTATACTTGACCAGGATACAAGCAGCACAGTGGTGTTGGTGGGGTTTGTTTTTAAATCTACTCTGAACTTTTGGGGGGAGAGAAGGCTTATAATGGTTTTGGGAAGAGATGGAATGTAGTCAAGCAGCTGTATTACAATAGCTCCATCTTAAAGAGCATACATGACTGTGTCTCTCCTTACCCTAAAATGGAATTTGTAGCAGGCCCTCAGAAAGCAAAACAGTGGTAAATATTGATTCTTTATCCACAACATTGTATTGCAACATTAGCAGCACAATTTGCTCTAGAATTTGTCTTATATTCAGGATTAAAATATATCTGTGATGGCTGAACATGAAGCAAAAAACTGCTTTTTAATATTATTGAATACCTCCCTTCCCCATTTCACTGCAGTATTTAACACTTACAAGAGTTATTTATTGCAAGTATACTTTACCATTGTAAAAACATTATTATTCTACTTCCCATTCCCAAAGAAAGGATACAGGAATTTAAAAACCATTACAGAATAGCTTGGTGACTGAAGCCTCAACCTTCTACAACCACAGGTTGACATATATGTCTAATTTAGAACATAAGCTTCTTGCGGCAGAAAATGTCTGCACATACAGCACCAAGCACAATATTGGGCCAAAAATGTTTGCAGAATTGATTAAATCCTTCACCTTTCTAACGTAAATAAATTGAATTCCATGCAGTTTACTGTGGGGAAATTTTCAGATGCAAATTCAGAAACAGGATTTTGACTACTCTGGGTGGATATTAAAGATTCAAGGACACATTTTGCAAACTAGGTCTTGCCCAACTTTCTTGTCCAAAATTTCACAAAATATCACTCTCTCCACTGTTGTAAAGTGCAATAGTTGGCTATCACCATTCACTCCATGGCTGTCCTTTTTCAGTATTGCTGTATTGTTTATAAATAAGGCTATGTTTTAGTCACTGGTATTTTTAGTAAAAGTCATGGACAGGTCACAGGCCATAAACAAAAATTCAGGGACCTGTGACCTGTCCATGACTTTTACTAGAAATACCCACTCTGACTAAAACTTGGGCGGTGAGCTATGGGTGCTCTGGCGGGGGGCAGTCCAGGGGTACCACGGGTGCTGGTGGAGGTGACCCAGGACCCCTGCTGGTACTGGGGGAGAAAAGGGTCGGACCGCAGCACACGGGCTGGGACCCCTGCTGGTGCTGGGGAGGGGCTTGGCCGGGGCTTTCTATCCAGTTTAGCATCCCTGCAGTTCCCAGGCGGCGGAGGCAGGGGCTCCACTGCTCCTGCCACAAGCACCATTTGCCACAGCTCCCATTGGCCAGGAACCTCAGCCAATGGGAGCTGCAGGGGTGGGGCCTGCGGGCACAGGCAGGGTGGAGACCTACCTGCCCCCTAGGAGCTGCAGGGTGGCCATTCCAGTGGGAACCAGGAAGCCCCTCACCCCAAGGTAACCGCTCCCCAACCCCCTGCCCCTAGCCCGGGGCCCCCTCCTACACCCCCAAACTGCTGCTGCTGGCCCAGGGTCTGCCCAACTCAGGCAGTCCCTGAGCCAGGACTAGCTGCTGCAGAAGTCACGGAGGTCACAGAAAGTCACGGAATCCGTGACTTACATGACAGACTCGCAGCCTTATTTATAAAATGCTTTCACAGCCTATGGAATGAAAGGCATGAAAAAGCGTAAACTATTTTTCCACTTGAAGATTCTCAAATGCTGCTTGTACTTTTTAACCAAATGGCTTTATTTTGAAAAGTAAAAGTTGAAGTATTCAGACATTATTAAACTGACAACAGTGAGACAGGCAGCTAATTTTAAAATATACCTACAGAGATGCCAATAGCATACGGGAAAAACTTTCTCTGGGGAGTAAATAAAGGAAGCATTAGAACTAAACTGCTAAATAGCAGGTCATTTTAACTACTGCTTCCCAAGCAGCAGTGTTCCATGTTTCCTGATGGGTTCAGTCTGATCATTTCTTGACCTTTTACACCCAAGTCAATGAATCATCTCTCTCTCCACCTGACCTCTTCATTCCCAAACCCCAACAGTTCAGTCACTAATGTGACTGTCTTTTGGATATAATCTTGAGGTCCCATCACCAGCTCAACCTCAATATTGCTCTTCCTTTCTCTCTACCCCCTTCACTGTTGCTGACATCACCACCATCCTTCCTATCACAGAAGCTCAAAAACCATGCTGCCACTCATGCCTGGGTGAAGCTGCCTGTAAACAAGTGTAAAATTAACTCATCTTCCCTCAAAACTCTCCTTAAAATTCTCTTTTGCTGAGGTCTATAAAATCCATGACAACGGCTAGAGTGCTGGTGTGCTGAGACCACCGCCCATCACACTGACCAACGTTGTCTTATTGTTTCACTGTATCCATATATTGACTTGTCTTATATTTAGATTGTAAACTCTTTGGGACAGGGACTGTCTATTTGTTCTGTGTATGTACAGCACCCAGGAAAAAGGGGTCCTGGTACATGATTGGAGCACTTACACACTACTATAATATATACTATTTCTCCTTCCTCCTGTTGACTAAACTAAGCCAAGGCCCCACAGTGCTTTGCAGCCAGGCCAAAGGCAAAACGGAAAAATCCAGCTTGCCAAGTTTTAGTTACGTACATTGCTAAATGCTGTAGGGACAGGCATCAGATAAGGAAGGGACGTTATCAAGATTTGTGGAAAAAACTGAATATACTGAGAAAACAGCTCTCACAAATGCAATTATTAACCAGGAAGGGAAATTTCCTTATTACTATCTACCAAAAAATAGATGCATTTAACTACAAGGAAAATGTATTAATCAAATCACAGGATTTGTTTCTGTAGCTATCTGTATCTTTAAAATGTTATGTAACCAAAATAACAAAGTAGTTAGTAGTAAATAAGTAGAGTACATTATATTTAGAATGTTTTTTACTTTTATTAAGCTGTCTAACCAAGCAGAAATGTGAAGAGCTAGATAAAGAGACATTCCAGAGGGACAAGACAAACATTTTATTAATGCTTAGGTAATGTCCTTTGTAACAAGCTATAGCTGGATAGGTCTAAAGTTTTGCTGACTTTTGGAATACTATGGCCAACCCAAGTTAAGAAACTGGTAACAATCTCTGTCCATTTTGCAAGGTCTGGGGCAAAATTGCAAAAACTTTTTCGAAAACATGTCAAAGAAGAAAAATAAGAATAATATATTAGGTTTAAAGTAACACAAAAATGGTGAAAATCTCATCTATTGTAAACAACCCTAGTATATATAGAAGTAAAGCTCAGATTTTAAGACAGTCTGACTGCTGCCTTCCACATGGGTTGGTAAGGTATGTACTCTTCCTTGCTCTATCAAATGTTGACTAATAATATTTGATTAATAAAGTTAAGCCTAGCTATTTGACATATTTTATCACTGAATTAAATTAAACCCATAACAATCCACACATCCAAATTACTGCTAAATCTTGCCAATTTTTCCCCACCACCTTTCAAAAATCCAACACTTCATTTCTATCCTCATGGATAAAATTTTTCTCCAGACATTGGTTATCTTACACTTTAACTACTGAACCTCTTCTATGGCCTCCCCACTTCCCATCTCACTCTGCTATTCAATCCACAGTAATAAAATTCATTTTCCCCATCTACCACGCAGATCATATCACTCCCCTCCCCTCTTCAAATCCCTCTGCTAGCTTGTGCTCCGCTTCTCCAGAAAGGTCAAGCTACTCTTCCCACACCTTCTAGGGCAGCTCTGCACAACACTACCCTATATATGTCATTACTCTCATTTCTTACTCCCTTTCCACTCCATAAGAGATTCCTGCCTCACCATTCTCTTTGGAGCTTTCCTCTAACCATCTTTGACTTTTTATGCGCTTCCCTATTCCTAGAACTCCCTATCACTCCTGCTGTGCATATATATATTTTAAGATAGAGACATCCTCTGAGGTCATATAGTGCATTTTATCTCTATTTTTATTGTTAAGCCTCAAAACCAGGACTGTCTCATCTATATGGAATATATTGTGGAAAAGCCAGTTGCAGCCCCAAAGTTCAGGTTGAGTTGAGTTTGTACACTTAAAGCAAAGATTTACTTTTGTTACATATGAAAAATAGAGGGTATCCTCCCCAAATTTACAGCACTTACACTTTGAATGAATTTTTGGAGAATTCACAAGTAAATCCCATTAATTTAGGGGTTAAAATTAAAATAGGTCCCTCACGAAATTAAGCACTAACATACTTCCCCCCGCCCCTTTCACTGATTTCAATAATGGAACACCACAAACTTTTCAAATTTCATATTTTAGTTAAAAAAAATCTTGTTCGTAGGCTACATTTAAACAATCCTTTTTATGGTTTAATGATTTTTCTTTTTGCATTTACTGTTCATAATTAAAATTTTGTCCTTCCAAAGACTGAAGAAAAGTTTCTATTTAAGAGAATTTCACAAAAAAATGTCCTCCTGCAACCATTGTGGGTTATTTTCAAGAAAATTTTATGCACAAGCCTCTGATGACAGAAAAGTTTACTTATGAAAATAATGGCCAAAAATGACCATTAATCCTTAATATTTCTTTTCAAAAACTATTCATTGCACCACAGTTTCTCAGAGAGGGGAGAAGGAAAGCGGAAAGGATGTGAGGTGTGTATGTGCAGGGAAATGTACGGGGCTCAGGAAAGAGTAACAACTGGAGTGTACTCCAGTTGCTTTATGCAAATCTCATGAAACAAAGCTGCTGTAAAATCAGATTAATTGGCCAGTACGTTCTGGCTGATTTGAACCACTCCAGAGTAGCCAGGGGTTATAGGAGAAGCTGGCCATAAAATCAAATTAAAAAAAAAAAAAAGTTAATACTTTATATCTTAAAGTGATTAGGAATGCCATATGGCAACATTCTCTAATTTTCTTGTTTAAACCAAGGAAATTCTCAAATGAGCCACACTGAAACCAAATATCAGGGGGTAGCCGTGTTAGTCTGTATCCACATAAAAACAGAGTCCGGTGGCACCTTAAAGACTAAGGGATTTATTTGGGCACAAGCTTTTGTGGGTTAGAACCAATTTCATCGGATGCATGGAATGAAAATTACAGATGCAGGCATTATTATACTGACACATGAAGAGAAGGGAGTTACCTCACAAGTGGAGAACTAGTGTTGACAGGGTCAATTCGATCTTATCGACTCCTTATTGAAACTAAAGTAACTCCAGAAACCTCAGAGTTTAGAATAAATTTAACAGAAAAACAAACATGGTAACAAATGGAAATTCAGATAAAACAGCCAAGCTCTGCCCTGAGGCAACATGAGGAGAAGAAAAATCTAGTCTCTTTAAAAAAAAAAAAAAAAAAAAAAAAAAAATCAGTTTAATTTATGACTACAAACATTACCCTCACCCCTATCATTTCTTATCTATCAGATGTCTGGATTTTTTACATTTAGCCTAAACTTTGAATTTCTTGGGTTTATAATCCATTTTTGGAAAATTACAACATCCTCAATGTATTTTACCTTAAATTCTGAAAAGTACTCTCTAGCTTACCTCCATTTTAATGCAGCTTTTGTCTTGGGATAAATATTTTAGGTTTCAATTAATTTCTCAGAAGGCAGCAGCAAAGACAGACTTCATGTTCAACTACTGGGGCATGGGAAGAGACTCATTTACCTGACCCTCTCCACAGTCCAGTAGTGAAGGATTAAATCTCCCAGACTTTCACAGTAGCTCCTAACCAGTCATTCATTGTCAGGGCTGTGCTGAAATGAAACTGACCAGATCATTCTTTTCAAGCAACCAGGCTGTTTGGAGGAGAGGAGGGGAAAGGGAGAAGAGACTGAATGCAGAAGGAGACAAGAAGATCATAACTTATAGCACCCGAAGTGTAGTTTGGGCGAGCGGAGGTGAAGGTAACGGAAGAACGGACGCTATGAAGAATGCAGGGTCCACAAATTGCACTTTGATAGAAACTGCCCAGTGCACTCTCACCCCATCCATTCCCTAACTAGCCAGGGAGCAGGCACACTGGATCTTCACGAAGGTGCTGCTCTTGGACCCTACTCACGCAGGTATCTCCTCCCATCTTTTATATCAATCTTTCACTTAATTGTGTCAGGTAAGTTTTTTCAGGTTATGGTTCAAGTTAAAGAGAGCCAGGAGGACCACCAAAATCTTTCTAAAGAAATACAATTAAGTTATGCTAGAGGGCTACGCACTTGGTTACTTTGGTAGACCAAGCTCCTTGCACATACCAGGGCTCCTTGCATTCCTTCATTGCCCAGCATAGGTTTCAGAGTAACAGCCGTGTTAGTCTGTATTCGCAAAAAGAAAAGGAGTACTTGTGGCACCTTAGAGACTAAGCAATTTATCTGAGCATAAGCTTTCATGAGCTAGAGCTCACTTCATCGGATGCACCCTCCCATCCCTCTCTATTTTAAGGACTCCCTGCAGTGCCCCCCATCCCTCCTTCCTCATAACAATGGCTCTGTGGGCCCCATTCTTTCCCCCATGCATGATGCTCTGTATCCACTCCCTATTTCCTCCTCTGCCACATGCCAGGGGCTCTATATCTCCCCCATGGCCCTTTCCACTGTCACGTTCCCCCCCATCACCATAGCTAGTCTCCACATGCCCAAAATTCCCCCCTCCACATGCCCTCATTCTCAAGACCCCCATCCTCCTTATTTCTTCTATATCTGTCTGGGAAAATAAGTCATTCGGGGTGTCAGCATTTTAAACAACAGTAGATAAAAGTCAATGACTTTAAAAAAAAACATTTTATTTAAATTTTCTTTTATTTAAATTAAATATTTTTAAATCATGTATTTAAAATTAAATTTAAAGTTGATAACCTATGTTAAGGCCTAAATTTATTATAATGATTATATTTAATGTAAATGATTTTAAACAATAAGCAGCAGTTACAGGAACTCCTCACTTAAAGTCATCCCGGTTAATGCTGTTTCGTTGTTGATTAATTAGGGAACATGCTCATTTAAAGTTGAGCAATGCTCCACTCTTACATTGTTTGGCTGCCTGCTTTCTCCACAGCAGGCAGCCTCCCTACGCTCCCCCCTCCCTCCCCGGCAAACGCCACGGATCACCGCCTTTCCCCGCCTAACCCCGCCACTCCTCCCAGCGTTTAGGAGGCAGGAGGGAGGGAGTAGGAACAAGGACTCAGCACGCAGGCTCCCCCTCCCTCCCCCCCACGGCAATCAGCTGGCTTGAGCATTCAGGAGGGAGGGGAGGGGAGGGAGGGGCAAGGAAGAAGCCTGCAAAGTAAAGGGGGATGAAGTGGGGGTGGGGTGGAGAAGGAGACAAAAGGCAGGTCAAGGGGGGGTTGGGTGAAGGGGTGGAGTGGGCGGGCTGAGGGTTGAGCCCCTCACCCCTGGTGCTTGCAGAGTAGGGGAAGCTGCCGCTGCTGCTGCGCAACATGCTTCTCCTAGCCTACAGCACCTTCAGCCTCCTTGCCTGCCTCATTGTCTCCAGTGACTTAAGAGGATTTAAAGATGTAGTCCCCGCTATGAAGAAAGATATCCTCAGCTTGGCCAAGAAAGCAGGTTTGATGAGGTGGAAGAAGCCGACGTTACACAACTTCTGCAATCACATGAAGAAGAGCTAACCAATGAAGATCTGATGCAACTAGAGGTGACGAGAGCAATGGAAGAAGAGGGCCAAGAAGTAGAACCACCAACCCATCCAAATTTGACTGCCAAACGTCTTTCTGAAGCTTTCCAAATGATTGAAGCTGGCTTACAAATCTTGAGTGATGACGATCCTGACAGGGAACGCAGCTCCAAAGCGATTAGGGGAGTTGGTCATCTAATGACTTGCTATAAAGAAATTTACCAAGAAAAAAAAAAGGAAAGCAAAACAACAATCTCTAGATGTGTTTTTTTGAGTTCAGAAAGTTCAGCAAGAGGAGCAGCCGGACAATCCACCCTCTTCCAGTCTCTGACTCCAGAACCTCAACCAAACTTCATACTCAGCAATGATTGTAGTATTAAATTGCTTGTTTAAAATTGTTTAAAAGGTGTATAATGCCTTTTGTCTGGCAAAAAAAAAAAAAAAAAAAATTCCCCAGAATCTAAACCCCCTATTTACATTAATTTTTATGGAGAAATTGGATTAGCTTAACATCTTTTCACTTAAAGTCGCATTTTTCAGGAGCATAACTACAACGTTAAGTGAGGAGTTCCTACACATGTTTACTGCTCACATTTTAAAGAAAAGTTAAACCTATGAACTGGTGAATCTATTATTAAAAACTAGATGTGAGAGGATGAGATCATCTAGTTCTTAAATCTTGAAGGACAAAAGGTACGAGAAACAATCAATTGCTTAAATAAATGTGTATAAATATAGTGTACACTCCTGAAAGCAAAAAGTACCATCAAATTTAGCCTAAAGGTTATATTTAGTTGCTAATCAATGTGTTTTAAAGGTTACCAACCAATGAGAAACAACCTTTCTTTAGGAAAATACCTAAAAAGCACAAATGTAAAACAATTAAAATTTGAATTTAGGTTTCCTTCTTGCTGATTTAAATCATGATTAAAACCAGTGATTTAAACTGCTTTGATTTAAAATCAATCCATTCTGTTTTAAATTGTATTTGGAAGATGGGCAGATCTGAGAGGGGTGTGCTTGTAGGATAATATGGCTGCCATTAACCAGTTCTGTGATCTACAGACAATTACAGTGGTGGATGAAGCTGCTGGGTCTGCTAACCAATAGCAAGGAACTGTGTGTGTTATTTCCATCTTGTGAATTTTCCCTATGCTAAGAGTGAGGGGTTTTTTGTTTTTGTTTTTTTTGTAACTTTGAAGCTGAGCCTAGAGGGGAATCCTCTGTGTTTTAAATCTTTTTATTACCCTGTAAAGAGTACCTTCCATCCTGATTTTTGTGATTCTTCTACTTTTTTTTTTTTTTTTTTAAAATAAAATTCTTCTTTTAAGAACCTAATTGATTTTCAGTGTCCTAAAAACCAAGGGATTTGGTCTGTGCTCACATTGTAACCAACAGGTTAGGATATTATTCTCAAGCCTCTCCAGGAAAGGGGGTGAAGGGGCTTGGTGGAATATTTTGGGGAAACGGACTCCAAGTGGCCCTTTTCCTGAATTTTTGTCTAAGTCACTTGGTGGTGGCAGCAATACCGTCCAATGACAAGGAAAGGATTTGTGCCTTGGGGAAGTTTTTAACCTAAGCTGGTAGAAATAAGCTTAGGGGGTCGTTCAGAGTGGGGGAGGGAATCCTGACAGGGATTGGTCCTGCTTTGAGCAGGGTGTTGGACTAGATGACCTCCTGAGGTCTCTTCCAACCCTAATCTTCTGTGATCTTGATATTCCAGTTCTGCCATGAATATAGGCCTCTGACAGGCACTACAGTGTAGCCAAACCTTGCTTCTGTAAGGCTTGTTAACAGAACATTTGTATATCTATAATAAGTGCATATTGTCTGTACAAGCTCAGTTCTCTTTAAATATAAGATGTGTTTCAGAGCCAAGCATCCTTCCTCAAAAAAGGCCATAGCTCCCTCAGACTAGGGCATGGGACTGGAGTTAGGAGACCTAGATTCTATTCCCAGCTCTGACACGGACCTGCTGTGTGACTTGAACAAATAATTGACCTCTCTGTCTCCATCTGTAAAATGAGGACACTAATCCTTCACACTCTTTTGTAAAGCATCTTGAGATCTATAGATAAAAAGCACTATAGGAGCTAAATAATCATAGTTGAGAAACTGATCTATTTATATGGAACAGGGGCTATTGAGGGGATATGGGGAAACAGGCAGAATTAATAGTTACATAACTACATAACTCCTTTTAATGTCAAAATCTGAAGTAACACCTTAAAATGTTTTAGAATCACAAGAATGAAATCAGGATCTCTATGCGAAAGAATTCAATTATTCCATTAACAATAAAATGACCACCACTTCTTTAGGACAGTGAACAGTTTGTACGCTCACTCCAATGGTTCTACTGCAGAAATTCAGCAGATCTCCAAAGAGTAGTGAAATTGATTATGTTTATATATTTAAATAAAAGCAAGCTGTTTCAATTTTTCTGGCTTTAACTTCCAGCCATTGGTTCCTGTTATGCCATTCTCCACTAAAGAGCCCTCTAGTAACTGTTATTCTTTCTGTGAAGGTACAGATACGCTATTCAAGTCACTTCTCAATCGTTTAAAAAGCTAAACAGACTGGGCTCTAAGACACTCACTGAAAGACATTTTTCCATCCTCTCTTCATCCTCTCCAATTTGTCAACATCCTTTTTAAAATATGGACACCACAACTGGTCGCAGCATTCCAGTATTGACTCACCAATGCCATATACAGAGATAAAAATCACCTCATTCCCACTCGCTACAGCCCTTTCGTAGATCCAAAGGATTACGATAGTCCTTTTTTGCCACAGCACTACACTGGGAGCTCATGTTGACTTACTTATCTACTGTAACTTCTAAATCCTTTTCAGAGTCAATGTTTTCCAGAATACAGTCCTCCATTCTGTGGCTCGCAGCACTTTTTGTTCCTAGATATATGACCATACACTTTGCTGTATTAGAGAAAGCCATTTTGTTCAGTTTTTAAAGCTGGTCATGTCTATTTTTATTTATATTACAAAAGGTAATGCCAAAATCATACCAAATTTTAACTGAAAATTTTTACAACTGGCTACTCAAATCTTCCAAACTTTTATAGAACAGAGCTAATTTGGTACATAAAAAGTAACAGCTTCCCCAAATCTCCCAAGCACATATCATAAGGTTAATTACATAATGACCTAGTACCAGAAACAACTGCTTTTGATGAGATTACAAATATTTACACTGCCAGTGGCATTACAATAACTCAGGCACAAGGTACACTAAAATTAAAAGTTCAAGATACATAGGTTAGAACTTCAATAAATATGTTCTACAAGTAAAATATGATAGGACACATTTGATTTTTAAGTAATTCTGACGATAACTAGCTATCATTTTATTATTTGTTTTACAGTAGTACTGAGAGGTTACAACTGAGATCAAAGCCACAGTGTGGGAAATACTATACAAACACATAATAAGAGAGACAATCCTTGACATAAAAAGGGTACGGTTTAAAGACACAAGACAGATGAAGAATGAAAGGGAAAACAGAGGCTCAGAGAGGTGAAGTGACTAGTCCAAAGTCGTAAATCCAGTCAGTACAAAAGCTGAGAATACATTACACTATACATGACTTTGCCATTATACGTTATACATATACATTGCTGGAATATTGGTATAGAAGGGCACAGCTTGCTCAGAAAAGGCAGGCAGGGAAAAAAGGGAAGAGATGTTGCCTTGTTTATCAAAGATGTATAGGAGATGGACTTGTTGAAAGTAAGTCCATCTTACTTAAGAATAAAAGGGGTAAAAAAGAAGGGTGATGTCATGGTAGGTGTCTACTATAGGCCATGCAACCAGGAAGAAGAGGTGGATGAGGCTTGTTTTAAACTAACAAAATCATTCAAAGCATAGGACTTGGTAGTGACGGGGTACTTCAACTACCCAGACATCTGTTGGGAAAATATGGCAGGACACAGATTATCCAACAAGTTCTTAGAATGTATTGGAGATGATTTTTTTATTTCAGAAGGTGAAGAAAGCTACTAGGGCAGAGGCTGCTCTAGATTTGATTTTGACAAATAGGTAGGAACTGGTTGAGCATCTGAAAGTGAAAGGCAGCTTGGGTGAAACTGACCATGATATGGTAGAGTTCATGATATAAGGAATAATAGGAGGGAACACAGCAGAATAAAGACAACGGATTTCAAGAAGGCGGACTTTAGCAAACTCAGGTAGTTTGTAGGTAAGATCCATTGGGAAGCAAGTTTAAGTGGAAAAACAGTTCAAGAGAACTGGCAGTATTTTAGAGAGACATTATTAAAGGCACAAGAGCAGTGATCTGAAACTCAAAACTGTCCTACAAAACGTGGAAACTAGGTCAACTTAAAAAGGATGAATATAAACAAACACAAGCATGTAGGGACAAAATTAGAAAGGCCAAGGTACAAAACAAGATTAAACTAGCCAGAGACATAAAGGGTAACAATAAAAAATTCTACAAATATATTAGAAGCAAGAGGAAGACCAAGGACAGGGTAGGCCTGTTACTCAATGAGGGAGAAAAACAACAACAGAAAACGTGGAAATGGCAGAAGTGCTACATTGACTTTTTTGTTTCGGTTTTCACCAAAAAGGTTAGTAGAGATTGGATGTCTAATATAGTGACCCATGAACATGAAGCAGGATATGAGGGAAAAGTTAAAAGTTACTTAGACAAATGAGATGTCTTCAAGTCACCAGGGCTTAATAAAATAGCTCCTTGAGTATTCTAGGGTGTAACTGAGGAGATATCTGAACCATTAGCAATTATCTTCGAAAACTCATTGAAGACTGGAGAGATTCCACAGGATTTGAAGAGGGAAAATATAGTGCAGATCTATAAAAAGGGGAATAAGGACAAAGCAGGGAATTACAGACCAGTCATCTTAACTTCAGTATGCAGAAAGGTAATGGAGCAAATAATCAAGCAATCAATTCGCAAACACCTAGAACAGGGGTTCTCAAACTTCATTGCACTGCAACCCCCTCCTGACAACAAAAATTACTACATGGCCTCAGAAGGGGAGACCGAAGCCGGAGCCTGCCCAAGCCCCGCCATCCGGGGGGGGGGAGGGAGGGAGGGAGGAGGAGGGCAGCAAAGCTGAAGCTCCAGGGCTTCAGCCCTGCATGGGCTGAGCCTCGCCACCCAGGGCTGACACCGAAGCCTGAGCCCTGCCACCCAGGGCTGAAGCCCTCGGGTTTCAGCTTTAGCCCCAGGCTGCAGCAAGTCTAACGCCAGCCCTGGCAACCCCATTACAATAGGGTTGCAACCCACTTTGGTGTTCCAACCCACAGTTTGAGAACTGCTCACCTAGAAGATAATAAGGTGATAAGTAACAGTCCGCATGGATTTGTCAAGAACAATTCATGACAAACCAACCCAATAGCTTTTTTTGACAGGGTAACAAGCCATGTAGATGTGGGGGAAGCGGTAGATGTGGTATAACTTGACTTTAGTAAGGTTTTTGATATAACCTCACATAACCTTCTCTAAACAAACTAGAGAAATACCATCTCGATGGAGCTACAACAAGGTGGGTGCATAACTGGTTGGAAAACCATTCCCAGAGAATAGTTATCAGTGGTTCACAGTCAAGCTGGAAGGGCATACTGAGTGGAGACCTGCAGGTATCGGTCCTGGGTCTGGTTCCGTTCAATATCTTCATCAATGATTTAGATAATGTATTACAGAAAGGGATCTGAGGAGTACAGTGGATCACAAGCTAAATGAGTCAACGGTGTATCACTTTTTTTTTTGAACAGTCTGGGATGTATTAGCAGGAGTGTTATAAGCAAGACATGAGAAGTAATTCTTCCACCCTACTCCGCGCTGATTAGGCCTCAGCTGGAGTACTCTGTCCAGTTCTGGGCACCACATTTCAGGAAAGATGTGGACAAACTGGAGAAAGTTCAGAGGAGAGCAACAAAAATGATTAAACGTCTAGAAAACATGACCCATGAGGAAAGATTGAAAAATTGTGTTTGTTTAGTCTGGAGAAGAGAAGACTGAGGGGGGACATGATAACCATTTTCAACTACATAAAAGGTTGTTAGAAGAGGAGGGGAGAAAAAATTGTTCTTGATAACTTATGAGGATAGGACAAGAAGAAGTGGGCTTAAAGTGCAGCAAGAGAGGTTTAGGTTGGACATTAGAAAAACTTCCTACCCTGTCAGGGCGGTTAAGCACTGGAACAAATTGCCCAGAAAGGGTGTCACTGGAGGTTTTTAATAGGTTAGACCAGCAGTTCTCAAACTTCAATGTACCACAACCCCTTCTGACAACAAAAATCACTACATGACCCTGGGCAGGGGGCAGAACAAAGGCGTGGGGAGGCTGGAGTCCAATCCTGAGACTGTGCCCCGCCACCCCGGGCTGAAGCCCTCAGGTTTTGACTTCAGCTCCAGGTTGCAGGGCTCAGGTTTCAGCCCCAGACTCCAGCAAGTCTAATCCTGGCCCCGACTTTGGGGTTCCGCCCACAGTTTGAGTTAGACAAACACCTATCAGGAATGGTCTAGTTATTACGTAGTGCCTCAGTGCAGAGGACTGGACTGAGCGACTTCGAGGTCCCTTCCAGTCCTACACTTCTATGATTACACTTATATTACCATAGCACATAGGAGCCCTAGTTATGGACCAGAACCCTACTGTGCTAGGCACTGTACAAATACAGAACAAAAAGACAGTCCTTGTCCCAAAGAGCTTACAAGAGCATGAAGGAGCTTGTTTGAAAGTTTAACAAGAGGGTGACAGAAGTTGGCATCAGGACTCTAGACCATGTTCACAGAAAGCAGTTCAATATATATACACACACACACATATATATATACACACACAGACACACACTACTCCCAAGGAATTGATGTTACAAGGAAATAAGACCAACCTGAATGTGAAGTAAAGCTAAACATATGTATACATATGCTAAAATAAGAATACATATTTAATGTATAGCTTTAAGATCCCATTCAAGTCAATGATAACACTGCCAATCACTAATGGCAGTAGAATCAAGTCCTTTATGGAAATAAAGCTAATTACAAAACAGCTAACCAGTTAAAGAGAGGCTATACTGTACACAATGTTTTAACAAAGAAGTTCACAGGGCAAATAGGGGTGGAAAGATGGTCTTTGCAGTTCCCAATCTTGGCCCATTCCCCTGGCATAAGAGAACAGTCTCAGTGATGCTCATTTCAGTTATCAGAGGTAGTCAGGGATCATTAGGGTGCAAGAAAACTAACCAAGCCCTACTTCTGCCAGCCCAACCCCACCCCCAACTCCAGCCGTGTGGAAGCTGGGAAGAAGACAACACAGATGGTGATAAATCTACCCATCAATATAAGATATTCTCCCTATATGCTTCATGGCAACAGCAGCATTTTCTCTGTTTTCTCTTCCCAGGGCCTCATGACTTGCTAAGGGTTGGCACTTTTCACTGCTCTACTGTAGTCTACTAGAATCCACACTGGCAACATTTGGACTAATCCTGAAAATAGATTAACAACTTTCAAGATGAGGCCTTAATAATAATAATAATAATAAAACGTCTGGTGTATGTTTTTTGTAGCATCAATAGAGGTGCATGGGTGAAGGCAGGTGGGAACATTATGCTAGGGCATGAGTCAGCAAGACGTTTGGAACGAAAGCTCTTGAGCAGTTTAATCCCCTGTCTGCACAATAGGACAAGCAGCCGAAGACACCAAGACAACGCTCTTCCAACACAGGTACTGCTTTCGTCCTGTGCATTTAATACTTCCAATGGAAGGACTCACAAAGAGAAAAATGATCGTGTTGGCCTGAGTGCTGCATATTTGAAGCCTGCAGAATTTCCTTGGCCTCTCTCTTCACTGGTTAGGGAAAGAAGAACAGAGAATAACCCATCTTCCACAGCCTGCTAATACACACAGAAGATGAAGAACAACCCACTCGCGCAGGGAAGATGCAATCTGTTTTTTATCTCCACCATAGTCTATGAGGAGAGGGTGAAAGAATTCTCTCAAGATGCCCAGTGAGAGGTATCTGAAGGCTAAGCAGGACTCACAGAGTATGTCTACACTGCAATGTCAGCCCATTCTTGAATCTAGGCACAAGCCTAACCCCACTTACGTTGGCACTGCAATCATGTTAATGCAGGGCTCAGACCCAGAGTCCCAGTACCCTTCAGGGCTGGAGGATCCAAACCCTATTGCTTTGCAATGTAGATGCAGCCATGCTTGACTCAGGTCCCAGGAGTCAGCCCACAATTCCATGGGATAATTTCTTTAGTCCTCTCTATCCCAACAATCTCCAACCCACTATATTGAAAATGGAAGCCACCCCCATTTTGCAAACAGCAGCAGCTCAGGTCAAAGTTAACCCATTCTCTTCTGATCTGCTTCCTGGTAATGTGAAGGTGAGCAGTAAAGTTTTCCCATAGTGCAACACAGTCCTCGAGCAGGGGTCTCAAACTCAAATGACCACAAGGGCCACATGAGGACGAGTACATTGGTCCGAGGGCCACATCAGACACCCCCCCTCATTGCCTCCAGCCCCGCCTCCACTCCACCCCTTCCATGAGGCCCCGCCCCGCCTCTTCCCACCCCTTCCCCACCCCCATTCAAACCCCCTGCCCAAAGTCCCCACCCCAACTCCGCCCCCTCCCTGCCTCCAGGGGGTGCAGGTTGCGGCAGGGGGCTAAGGGCAAGGAGTTGGGGTGCAAGGTGCAGGAGGGAGAGCGGGGTGTGGCAGAGGGTGGGGTGCAGGTAGGGGGCTCAAGGCAGGGGGCTGGGGTGCAGGAGAGGTGTGGGGTGCGGGCTCTGGCCCAGCGCCGCTTACCCGGAGCAGCTCCCGGGTGGCAGCAGCGTGCACCAGGGCCAGAGCAGGCTCCCTACCTGCCTGCCCTGGCCCCGCGCCGCTCCGGAAAGCGGCCAGAACCATGTCCCTGAGGCCCGGGAGCGTGGTGGGGGGGGGGACGGGGACGGGACGGACACAGGGCTCTGTGCACTGCCTTGCCTCTCCTCCAGGTACCTCCCCCGAAGCTCCCATTCGCCGCAGTTCCCCGTTCCCGGCCAATGGGAGCTGTGGGGGCGGTGCCTGGAAGCCAGGGCAACACACAGAGCCTTCTGCCCCCCCCGGGCCGCAGGGACATTGTGCTGGCCGCTTCAGGGAGTGGCGTGGGGCTTGTAGGCCGGGGGTAGGATGGGGGAAGGCACAGGCTGCTTGGAGGCGTGCAGAAAATAGCCCCACAGGCCACATGCGGCCCGCGTGTTTGAGATCCCTGTCCTAGAACTAGAGCAGCCACATTTTGGGGAAATGCACTAGGGACTCTGGGATATGGTTATTTTGATTTGGGTCTGTGCACTGTAGTGTAGATGCCAGAGCCCTAGGTTCGAGCACAGGTTAGAAAAGTCTTAACAGAGTTAAAAATGTAGACCGTCAAGCCAAGGGTTCCCTAACATGGGTCAGCTGACTTGAATCCCACCAACCCTGGGCTTACATTACAGTATAGACATACCCTCAAATACATGACTCAGAGCATGTTTGTGAAGTGACTGCGTACTCACATAGCGAGACTGAGGGACGAGTGGATACATGGTGGAAGCAAAGGGTGACAGAGAGGTATGTATTACTGCTGTATATGATTTTCTTAGCAACCAGAGAAATTTACAAGTTAAGGGACACCCAAACCTTCGCCTACCATGCACATTCTTTCTTAGGCCCTTTTTTATACAGGGGAATTGACTGGCACAGCTATTCTGATATAACTGTTCCAGTATAAAAGTGATTTTATTCCAGAAAAATTACTCCACTCTGTAACTTTATTCTGGAACAACACTCACAAGGGAGCTACACTAGAATAGCTACGCCTGTCAATTTCCTTGTGCAGATAAGCTTAGTTATCCAATTACCATTAAAGGAGTCCATACCTCAGACTATACACGGTAAGAAATTCATTTTTTTTAAAGTGAACGTTGTTAGAGAACTACTAAAAACAATTCAAAAACTAAATAAGCTGGTAAAGCAAAGAAGAAAGAAGGTTAAGGGAGCCGATGAAAACAGGAACAGCAGGGTCCCACAATGTCAAAACCTTATTGTCATCCTAAAAATCTATACTTAGGAACAAAGGAATAAATCACAGAATATTAATAGTACATCTGTGTAAGCTGCAGAACCATCACCATCTAAAGCCTGCTTATTCTAATTATCTTCAAATGTCTCAAGTTTCACACTTCTCATTTTTGTACTTGTCTCTAATGACAAATTCCTGTGCAAGAGCTACAATTAATGACTCCTCACTGATGGCTAAATACTTCCCTACACAGGTTACTCCTACATGAAGTGGTGGAAACTCCATGAATTTCACCAGTGTCCTGATAATGCTACCATTAGGGAGACAGGATTTGCCCAGAGACACACAGGAAGTCAGGCATTCTAGTCCTATCAAGCAGGTTCCCAGGGAGGGTTGGCAATTTCCCTGACAAAACTAGATTAGGACAGGGTGCGGGTAAATACTGGCTTAAAAACAGTTCAAACCAGGAAACGGGGGAAAATAACTGCATCAGTGTCCAGCAAGTTCAACAAACATAGAATGAATTTTTTCAAATTTTGGATACATCCATTCAAAATTGAGGTATAGGTTCAGTCTATCCACTACATCAAAGCTGGTCTTCTGCCAGAATGCTGCATGGCCAAATGGACCTGGCCTGGTAGCCTACAATTCTGCATTACTATCATTTTCATATAACTGAATGGGTTTTTTTTTTTGCTTTTGTTATAGAATATTAAAAACTGAAACAAGTCATAAATATCACTTCCTTGAGAAAATACTGAACCAAAACAGACATTCCCATGTTCAGTATCATAATTACATATTAGTATGACGCCCACCACAGATTTAAGTTTTTATTTGTACAACCCTAAATTATTCTATGAATCTACTGCCTTATGTAACCACAACTTGAATATGTAACTAAAACTAAGTGTAATGTGGTATGCATTAATGAAACAGTTTTTAAAGCAGAAAATGCTGTGAACAGGGATTAACTAGTTTTTCCATAATTTTACCTGGTAAAAACCTCCTCTGGTAAATACTATGCCATCACTGTTCCCAAAGGTCTTTCTGACAGAGGCCATTGGCCTCTGGCTTTGCTGATAACAGAACTTCTGCAAAATCCATGATGACAGGGGCTTCACTTACTAAGACTATCCAAAAAACAAAAACTCTCAATTGGGTATTCCAAACTGTGCATGCCCACATAACTTGCGCTGGTCTCCCCCTTAGATTTGGGGGAAAGTAATACTAATATTAAATAAAAGCTTGTATTTTCCTGTAACTCTCTTATACCAAAAACATAATAGCGGCTACGTGTAGTACTATTTATAAAAAAAAAAAAAAAATAATGGTTCCTTAAGGAGATTTCAATCTATTTAAGAACAATGCATTTTTACCTGGAATTTCAAATTTGGTAAAACATTACTACATATGGGTTGTGCTTTGTCATATCAACTATAATATAACATCTAATGGTTAGTGTGGATAAGTTAAGCATTGAGGATGACTGCATTACTCTCAAATGCCGGTGAACGCAGGTATTTTCAAACAATGACATAAAAATAAAATGATCTTTATGCAATTTGCTTCAGCCTAGGTTTGCCACTGTTTAAATTTTTCTCTCTTTTTCTAAACACAGCATTAAAAATTATAATCTTACGTTCCAGATTTTAGAAGAGACATTAACTCTTAGCTACACAACCAATTAAGTAAATTAGTTAGAAACATAAGCAATGTCAGCTATATACCATCTCAAAGAGCAATCTTATAAAATATATCAAATATATAAAGCTTAGCTTTGATATACTGTGTGCATCTCATAATTGTGTTACTACTTACAACTATCACAAGTATTGTGTGAGAATTCACCCCATAAAAGAAGTTAAAATAAATCCCACAGTACACAAACCAGACAGTTTAGTTCTGCTGTATAAACAGAAATAGTTGCTGAAGAGCATCTCAATTATATTTCAAAAGCTTAAAACATTTAAGTGCTATTTTATTGGTCAGTGATACTGCACCTTCTACATTCCTCACTACTTCCTGTATCTCCCATGTTGCCTCAAAAGAATGAAGTTATTCATTTGCCAAAAGGTATTAAAACATATTAAACACAGTAAGTGAAGAGGTCTTCCCTACTACAAGATTTTTCTCTGCCCATAAAAGGTACCGGCTTTCCCGATATCATCTCCTTGTTCAACTTTGTAACAGACCAGAGACAGGTGTGTGCAACAACATATTACAGCAAGTAATTATTGCCACACTTTGCAAGTGTTGAAACATGCTGTTGCAATACTAGGTATCTGCATTCAAACTAAAAGTCATCCAACTCATCATATAAAATTTTACACACATACAATCCACACACACACCCATAACAGATTACCCAGAGTTTTTTTATATATATATATACACACACACAAATTAGCAATTATTTAAAATGTTCATCTCTTAACTTGGTTTGAAAGATGTGTCCTGTCACAGTTTAAAAAAATATACATCCCACTGTTAGCACATTAAAATTTCACAGTGCAGTCTTTATTAAGTTCCCAGCATTCATAATTTTATAACCCTTTCAGTAATGAATGCTTTTTTGTTAAAAAGGTGCATCTATATAACTGATTATATGCAAGCAAAATCCAGTTTTCCTTTTAACCAACTTAGCAACCAAAACTGCATGCTACACAGCTGAAAAATAATTAAAAAGGTTATATTTCTAGGAACATTTTGTTATCATGTATCTGGATTTGTAAATGGACATTTTGCAACTAATGTATGAATTGAACTCAGTACTGCAAAAGTCATGTCAGAAAAATAAACACATTAACCAGAACAATGGTTATCATTCTGGAGCACTGAACTGTATGCATTCTGATAAATAAAAGTATTTAGTGTATAAAATATTTCTCATTCATTCCTTATGCTTTATAAAACTATCAGAAGTACAGGCTATAATTAGTTGTATTTTTTTCTTGTAAGATCTTCTCAACTAAATTTGAAAATTAAAAGCCCAAGAGGAATTTAATTTAATTTTACAGTTGTATTGCTTTTTTTCTTTCTAAAGTCAAATTGACTAACAGTTAGACCCCAATTCTACATAAGCAGATCAGCTTGCAAACGCTTGTGTTCATGTGGAGCCCCACTGATTTCAACAGGTGCCCATGAGGATCAGATTGCATGACTACAGCCTTGGATTGTACATGTTTTTTTCATCCCTCTTCCCTATGACACAGCTTTGTCTCCCTTCCCTCCCTGACCCTCACTTCCTTCAGTATATCTTCATCTTTTCCCTCTCCAATATCTCCAACACTTAAATAAAATAAAATAAAAACCACTGTTTCTTTAAGTGAAGGAGGGGACATATTCCCAGAGGCACAGATTTCTCATCTCAGACATCTTACATCCTCTGGTCAAGGGTTTGATATAACTCCATCTGCAGTCCATCAACACTAGTTAGCCAAAGGGGACTGAGTATAGTGCAAGAGACTGAACTTTGTCCCAACCTAATATCCATCCATACAAATTCATTCTCTGGAAAGGGCAGAATTACATTTTTAATTACGGTCTATGGTTACAGCTGAAGTTATATACTCCCCTCAACCCACAGCAGATGTCCAGTTAATAACACTGGGACATTTGCACACTTATTGAAGACAGAATATGGCCCTTATATAGCAACTACTAACATAGTTAATGAAGCTACTGAGGTATTCAGGATACTTTTAGGATGAACTCCATTTCTCCCATTTACTTTGACATTTATAAATGCAAGCACCCAACTTACATGTACAATTGCAGTACCTCCATGCACAAATTAGATGTATAAATGCACACCTAAATTATCTGAAATTATGGCATTTAAAACATTATCCATCAGTAAGCTTCAGAGTTAACTCTTCATTTAAATTAATGAGGTGGCTCAGTCCCCTCAGTGCTGTTTAACGCTGAAGCCTGATCTACATTACAGAGTTAGGTTGACGCTAGGCAGCTTACATTGACCTAACTATTGAAGGGTCTACATTAAAATTTCGCTCCCGCCAACATAACTGCCCTGCTACACGGACTTAACTCCACCTCCACAAGAGGCACAATCAACGTTGATGTAGTTAGATTGATGCAGTCTCAGTGTAGACACTGTATTGCTTATAATCAACTGTTTCAGGCTTTCCAAAGCCATTCCACGATGCCCCATGCTGACAGTATAATCAGTACAAGCGCTCCTGGTCAGATCGCACAATGCCAACACAAGGAGCAAAGCGCAGACACGCACAAACAATGTAATTACTGCGGTAGCTGTATGCCGACATAAGTTAGTTTGACTTAATTTTGTAGTATAAGCACGGCCTAAGACAGTACAACATTGTTTCACCTCCAAAGAGTTGTGACCAAATACCAGAGAGTTATTGTATGAAATATAAGGGCTGAAAACAATTTTTTTAAATGAAAACTTTTATTCTAGAGAACACTCATCCAGTAGCCATGCAGACCAAGTGGGCCAGAAAGTTTTATATCTTCATATTAGATTAACAAAAAAGAGTGGGGTAGCACTGTTAGTCTCCTCTCTGTTTGCAGGTCCCCATTATCTGTCACTTGCAGAGCACCCTCAGCAGATGGGGAAGATCATCCCTTTGCCTCTATTTATACAACAGAACATGAAACAAAGAGCATATTAATTCCATTTTGCTGGTGAGAAAGTTCCTGGATTCCCCAGAAACACAAAGAATTACAGTAAATTCAACCAACTACACAGATAGTATGTGCCAATCTTATGGCGTCATTTGGTTTTAATTTATTTTTATAAAGTGCCATTTGCAAAGGATCACTAATACTAAGTTAACTGAAGTGGGAAGGAACCACTAAACTGAAAAACACTAAAAAAAGTTAACAAAATGTACTGTAATGTTGCAAAGAAGAAACCACCACACACAAGAGTGACTTGCATCTAAGAAATCCAATTCTTATGCTATACAGTTTCATATTACAGTTATATACATGTATTTCATGTTATTAAAATAAGTGTTTCAACATCGACATATCAGACCTCAGTTCTCTAAAGAGTTACTGAGTTTTGTGGAGTACTCTCATTGGCTTCTATGGGACCACTAACATGCATAAGTGTTTGCAGTGTTAGGGTTGTTAAATGAGGGCTGTTTTCACTGCTTATGACTTCACAACTTGAGTTATGACATTAGAATACTATCCTCGGGTTCAGGCTATCTAAAATACTAAGCCACAAGATATATGCTCCCATATATATGATAGCCAAAGATTCCTGTAGTGCTCATCAACATGACATCTAGAGATCAAACACAAGTCAACAGCAATACTGTATTTTCAGTCTGATATAGCTTTAAAAAATTTAAACCAGTTTTATATTTACAGTATAGTGTGATGTCAAGCTATAGTAACACAATATACCTTTATAGAAGTAAAATGTTTTGAGACAATTTTAGTTGCTGAAATGCTGCAAACAACTATTTTATTAAAATATAAATATGAGCAGTGATGAAACACCAGAGGAAACCAGACGCATAGGTAAGTGCCTTCTACTGAAAATGCCATGCAACAGACCCTAGATATTCTTACCTCAGGAAATGAAAGTCAGTGCCTCCAAACTGATTTTAGAAGCAAATAGATCACAAAAGCTGAATATAGTAAGATTACAGTAAGTGATGTAAATAGTGGAACATTTTCAATTGGACAGTAATACAACCAATACAGTACAAAATATATGATGTTCTCTTTACATCAGGACTGAGAAGCCTGGTGATATGACAAACTGACCAAGCTCGGATACCCTGGTCTCTTTTGACGATTAAACGCTTTACATAATCACAAGTAGGAAATTTCTGTTGTGATTTATAGTATTCTGAATTTTTTATGGTAATACTTTATGGCACAGTGTTCCAAAACAGTGAATGCACTCAATCACTGTTGTTTACAGGATATAATTAGATGTGTATGGTATATTTTTGTGGGCATGTAAAAGTTTGCCACACCATTCTCTGAATTGTGAACATAAGAACATAAGAATGGCCCTACTGCATCAGACCAAAGGTCCATCTAGCCCAGTATCCTGTCTTCCAACAGTGGCCAGTGCCAGGTGCTCCAGAGGGAATTAACAATACAGGTAATCATCAAGTGATCCATCCCCTATCACTCATTCCCAACTTCTGACAAACAGAGGCTAGGGATACCATTCCTACCCATCCTGGCCAATAGCCATTGATGGACCTATCCTCCATGAATTTATCTTTCTTTTTTTAACCCTGTTATGGTCTTGGCCTTCACAACATCCTCTGGCAAGGAGTTCCACGGGCTGACTGTGTGTTGTGTGAAGAAATACTTCCTTTTATTTGTTTTAAACCTGCTGCCTTTTAATTTCATTTGGTGACCCCTAGTTCTTGTGTTATCAGGAGGAGTAAATAACACTTCCTTATTTAATTTCTCTACACCAGTCATGATCTTACAGACCTCATTCATATCTCCCCTTAGCCATCTCTTTTCCAAGCTGAAAAGTCCCAGTCTTATTAATCTCTCCTCATATGGAAACCGTTCCATACCCCTAATCATTTTTGTTGCCCTTTTCTGAACCTTTTTCCAATTCCAATATATCCTTTTTGAGATGGGGCGACCAGATCTGCACACAGTATTCAAGATGTGGGCGTATCATGGATTTATATAGAGGCAACATGATATTTTCTGTCCTATTATCTATCCCTTTCTTAATTATTCCCAGCATTCTGTTTGCTTTTTTGACTGCTGCTGCACATTGAGTGAATGTTTTCAGAGAACTATCCACAATGACTCCAAGATCTCCTTCTTGAGTGGTAATGGCTAATTTAGACCGTATCATTTTATATGTATAGCTGGGATTATGCATTCCAATGTGCATTACTTTGCATTTATCAACATTAAATTTCATCTGCCATTTTGTTGCCCAGTCACCCAGTTTTGGGAGATCCTTTTGTAGCTCTTTGCAATCTGCCTGAGTCTTCACTATCTTTAGTAATTTTGTATCATCTGCAAATTTTGCCACCTCACTGTGTACCCCTTTTTCCAGATGATTTATGAGTATGTTGAATAGGACTGGTCCCAGAACAGATCCCTGGGGGACACCACTATTTACCTCTCTCCATTCTGAGAGCTGATAATTTATACCTACCCTTTGTTTCCTACCTTTTAACCAGTTACCAATCCATGAGAGCACCTTCCCTCTTATCCTGTGGCAGCTTACTTTGCGTAAGAGCTTTTGGTGAGGGACCTTGTCAAAGGCTTTCTGAAAATCTAAGTACACTATATCCACGTACACTATATCCACTGGATCCCCTTGGTCCGCATGCTTGTTGACCCCCCCCTCAACATTTTATCCTATATAAAATGATTGATTATTCAGCTATACATGTATTCATTTATATATGAGTGTCCCAATTACAGCACACAACCTAATTCTGAATATTTGATAACATAGGTACTTAGTTACATCTGTATGTAGGAATAAAACTGTACCTATTACTTAAGTTACTCAAAGCAGGAAAGATTTACAACAACTCTACTGGAATGAGAATCAAACACCATACCTGCACCCACTTTGAAAAATTTGTTCAGTTTCTTATCTTTTACTCATGATAAACGCACACCTACAACTACACCTTAGTCAGTACTAGTCCCGACTGACCTCAGTTGTTTGGTTGATAGCGTCTCCAAGGGTTGGGGAGTCCAGATTTATTCCATGCCTCAGTCACTGGGAAGCTCCCTTACTTAGGCCCTGGCCCGAGTCTCTCCCTTTCCGGGGAGGTAGGATCCCCAGCACCTTACTGCCAGGGGTTTGGGGGAGGGTTAGGGGCTCTTGCTCCCAGTGACCCGTAGCCAGAGCTGTAGAGACAGCCGGCCCCGAGGGGCAGGCCCTGGCAGCCCCCGAGTGCCTGCGTTCGGGAAGGTTATTGCAGCTGTCAGAGCGCGTCTTCCTCTCCCCAGGAGCGCCAGTGCCCCTGCGGGGAGGCAGCGCCCGATCGCCACCGGGACCGGCGAGCTGAGTGTGGGGGGAGGCCTGTACAGCAAGGTTGGCTCCGGAACCAAGAGCCCAGACGGGCGCCATACTAGAAACTAAAATGGCTGCCCCGGGGAAAGGAGCTCAGCTCGGGCCGTGAGGGGCTGCGCCTCCACCCGCCTCACCGATAAGGGACGTCGCCTCGCCCGGCACACCTCGGACAGGTACCGTCCCGCGCAGGCGGCCTTGGGGACTGGCAAGCTCCATTGACCAGGGCCCCGCAACCTCTCCCGCACCCAGAGTTCGGCCCATTCGCTCCCCGCCCCCGGAGCCCAGCCCCCCGCGTAGCTGGAGCCGGTCCCACCGCGGAGCCTACCTGGAGCTCGGCCCGCTCCACCTCCCAGTGCGCCCTCTCCATCTCGAAGCGGGCCCACTCATGCTGGATGTAGTGCAGGATCCCCGGGATGGTGTAGTGCTGGGGCCGGGACAGCTCCGCGCGGTCCCCCGCGTCCTGACCCGCCGCGGCCGCCGGGACCTGAGGCTGCTGCCCGCCTCCGGCCCCCACGCAGCCCGCGCCAGGCTGCACATTCATATTCCCCCCTGGCTGCGGCGGCGGCGGCTGCTGCGGTCTCGGAGCGGCCGCCATCCCGCCTCCGACTCCGGGGTGCTCGTCCATTGTCTGCGGGGAGCCCTCCTCCTCCTCGTCGTCCCGCTTGGGGCAGGGGCGTGGGACAGCGGCGCTGGCTGGGGGTGGGGAGGAGGAGGGGGGGCGGGACGGGCCCGGGGAGGAGGGGGAGGCTGCGCCGAGCAGTATCCGGGTGTCAGAGCAGCGCCGAGCCGCCGCCGGCCGCCATTACACTCTCCGATCCATCTCACACCCACCCACTGCGGGGGGGGAGGGAGGAGCAGGGAGCCGCGCGGGGCGTGCCGGGAAACAACCGCCCTCCCAGCCGAGCCCGCTGACGTGCGCATGCGCACCGGAGTGGGGGGCGGGGAGCAAGGGTCCCGGGGACCCTGGCTGGGCGGTGCTGCAGCTGGGGGTGTCTGTCTGTCTCCCCCGGCTCCCGCCCAGCGAGCAGGGGGCCAGGGGCAGCGCCGCTCCTAGCACGGGGTAAGTGACATCATAACAACAGGGGCTGCAGGTGCACGGTCGCTAGGACGGTAGCTGGTGGTGCTGCTTCGTGCGGCCCGATTCAGCGTCAGGGGGTCCCCTGCTCCCATCAGCTCGCGGGGGCGGGGGCTGCGATCCGCTCTGCCCAGGCGTGGCTGGGGAGGGACTTGTTTAAAAGACGTGCCAGCAGCCTCTTGTGGGGCGGGGGGAGGGGGTCTTCCTGCCCCTCAACCCACCCACGTGGGCACGGGGCGCCCCTGCGGTTTGTCGGGTTAAAACGGTCTCTCGGCTCACGGGCTGCGCCAGCCGCAGATTCCTCGCATTGCTGCTGCATTCTTCTAACGTTTACAGCCGGCGCTGGGGCCTCCAAGCAGGCCCGTTTCCCTCCGGGGTGGGGGCGGCTCTGGCTTTGCCGTTCCTCCTCCCCTTTCTGTATCGCCACCCAGAGGGGGCGAAGGAACACGTGTATTCAGGCTCATGTCACCTTGAAAGGGACAGCAAAAGAATGACACTAGGCAGGTAAAATTTAGTGCGAGTGCAGGGAAGAAGTTTGTGACAGGACTGGAATCCCCCTGTAGCCAAGGGAAACTGTGGGAACTCCTCACTTGGACTGGTTAAAACTGTACGGTTAGGGAGACAAAGTGGGTGAGGTAATATCTTTTATTGGACCAACTTCTGTTGGTGAGAGAGACAAGTTTTCCAGCTTACACAGAGCTCTTCTTCAGGTCTGGGACACTTAGTACCATAGCTAGGATGACCAGATGGCCTGATTTTATAGGGATAGTCTTAATATTCAGAACTTTGTGTTATATAAGCACCTATTACCCCTGACCACCGTCCCGATTTTTCACACTTGCTTTCTGATCACCCTTGTCACGGTTAAATACAAGATGGAACCTACTGTTTAGCATAAGTAGTTAATACATATTTCAAGGGACCATTCAAGCTTATCTTTTTCACCAACAGAAGTTGGACCAATAAAAGAAATTATGTGTCTCTCTAATATCCTGGGACCACCATGGCTTACAACAACACTACCTAAAACTGGACCAGACATAGCTGTAGCAAAGAGCAGCTACATAGTCTTATTGGCCCTCTTTCTTATAAGGAATAATACAAAGCAAACATGGCCCAAAATATAGGCTGTTTGGAAATAAACTTTTACAAAACAAAAGGGCACTAGAAATGTGATTTTAATAGCAATGGAAACAGGGGTGAGGTTTTTTTTGCGGGGGGGAGTAAATAAAAACATACCCTGCTAAATTTGAAACTCACACATTGCAGTATTCTGCTAGTACATGAGAACTCAAATTGAAGTGTACTTGAAACTGACTAGTGACAGAAGTTAAAGTGTGTATTGTATTTCATTCTTAGCTGAAATAAAAAAACTGATTTACTTTTCAATAATTTTGCAATTATTTCTCTTTTAACAATATAAGCTGCTATTTGTCTTGTAAATAAGGAGATTATTTCTTTTGAATATGCTTTTTAAACTGACAGTGAAACCTCTATGAAAATTTTACACACCTGCCACACATCATTCATGAAAGGACAAACTGATTTTGAATTAGTTTTAAGGCAACTTTTAAAAATATCTTAATGATTAAGGATTTCTGCAATGTGATTCAATGAGGCAGTTATCTGTTATTTATCATCTAGTTCGTTCAGAACTCCGATGAAGTGAGCTGTAGCTCACGAAAGCTTATGGTCAAATAAATTTGTTAGTCTCTAAGGTGCCACAAGTACTCCTTTTCTTTCTTCACACTAAGGAAATCTTGAAAAAATTACCTACTTGCTACAACTAGTTCAGTTTCACCAGTGGTAGCAACATTCAGAGCTTTACTGTAGATAAGGCCAAATTGTCACAGCCTCATTGCGCTGAAATTCAGCAATTATGTTGATTACATAAACCTAAAGGGATTTTAACTATCCTGTCCTACTTGACAACTCATTGCATGTCACCCATAATTAAGCAAGGTCAGGTGTTCCTCCCACCCTCCCTACGTAAACACTACTTTCTTTAACATTTTCCATCAGTAGATGATTTGGAATTGGATCAGTGGCTCAAACAGGACAATTTTTTATTTTTTTTTATTGTATTTATCTGTTTCCCTGCCTGCCTCCTCTGATCGTCCAGTATTGAGCGCCCCTCTCTCATCCTTGATGACTCTTCCTAGTTGGATGTTAAAATTTTGGTTGTTTTGCTAATTCCTTTCTAGAATGCCCTCCTCAGCCATTGAGTCACTTCCTCTTAAAGCTTCACCTTAAAAACTTCATGGTTACTTTAACCTGTGCTAAACCCAGCTCCCCTTTCCATATTAGCAGATTCTTCAATTCTCCACTGACTGTAGTTATTAATCTGCAAGAACACATATTTAGCCAAGTCAGCCTTTTTCTTTTACTCAACTCCATCTTTATGTAATATTTTCCCCTTTCACGTCCCTGGATCAAACTATGTTATCTGATATCTTTCTGCATGTCATCATAAAGCATTCTGTGGTACTACATGTGAAGGACCTACTATTAAAAAAAAAAGTATTAACAAGGTCATTTTAAAGAATTCATCTCCCTGTTTAATAACTGAAATGAGTGGAAGACAGTGAGAGCTCAAATAAATTTCACTAGTTATCAATATCCAGCGAAGAGTGGGAAAGATAGTTGCTCTTAAAAATATGATTAACTCTTTGGCAATGTCAGTACATAATTTTGAGATCCTGTGGTTTCATTGTTGTTTCAATAGACATGCAGTGCTCCTTGGTAGTTAAGAAGCTGGGATAAAACTTTTTGCTCCTTGTTCCTTCCCTGATTTCCCTATATGAGTAGGGACTTTTGGGGTTTGGGATTTTCTTGCGAGTACTTGGTCCTCAAGTTGAAGGCCATGTCTTCTCCACCTAAGGCTACACAGAACTTACTCCAGCACCACAGCTGTTGTATCTCACATAACAGTAGATGAGGATGGTGACTATGTCAAAAATTATTATTATTGATAAATATTAATAATGGTGCATGATGCTTTACAGAGACTTGATAATAAAGTCCTACTCCCAGGTCAGATTCAAGACTTGCAGAAAAAGGGGAGATTTATGTGAGCTCTCCTTCCTCACTGTACACTTTACTTTATTTTGGTAATAAGATCATAGCCACATGGTCTGATTTCCAAAGAGTTCTCAATATAAAGTCATTTGTACATCAAACTTATTTGCTCTCACCATTTCATTTGCTTATATCTTCCAGATTCTCACCTTGGCTCAAGCCATTTTTGACCTTTTTCCTTCATCTGTTCTCCCCCTTAGCCCCCCATCCTTACCTCTTATTCATCTAGACACTCCTTTATTTCACTTCACACCAGTTCCATTTCCAACTTTTCTCTTGCTGATTTTGTTCTCCAAATCATCATGCATGAGTGTAAATGCTCACAAAGTACATAATGAAAACACAGCCCTCACTCCAAAACACCATATAACTGTGTATTTTAAAAAATGGGAGCTGGGCAAACCAACAAGATGTGTATTTTGTGACTTGTGCTCCTAAGTGAGTTAGGCACTTTGGCAAATCTCATCCTTAGGCAACTAAATATGGATTTAAGAGCCAAACTTTAGATTTCTATTTTTGAAAAATGTTGGTCTTATTTAGTGTTATACATAATGGGTTAATAGGATTTTTAACGTACCCGTCATAAACCATGGCAACAATCTCCCATACAGATATTCAGTGTCCACCTATAAAATGGCAATCAAGCGATATGCAAATAGTAAAACACAAGAAGATCTTGGAGAAGAACTAGCAGAGATTCAGAATGTAAATTTGTGGACCATATAGTGCAAGTACAATGGAAAAGGAAATTCTAAAGTGTTGCCCACTTCTCATTACTGTAATTGCCCATAGCGAAGAGAATAACAGTAAACTATAGAGGTCAAGGAGCACACCAAGTCATTTGGATAACTTACTGTAACCCCCAAACCACACACAAATAAAGGAGGATGAAAACACAGCCCTGGGCAAATTGAGAATTATTTAAAAGCCTCAAAATCTGTGCTTGTTCCAGGATTTTCTTTTGTTAGATAACGTGAGGCAGTGACTGAGTGTGACTATTGCTAGATTGATAGTTAGACCATAGAACAGCGAAATTTGAGTGTAATTCATTGATAAAAGTACTTATCATGCCAGAATCCCAAATAGACAATGGATGGAAAAGGAGGTTCAAAAATAAGCAATACTGGAGCAAAACACACTAATTAGAAAACTTGTCTAAAAGTGGAAATTTCCATTTGGTTTTCAAATTGGCATTTTACATATATGTTGTGCCCCTTTAAGGTGATTAATCATTCCAGGAAAGCAGCAACAGGTAAAAAAAATTAATTGTGGAGAGCCTATCAGGTAAATTGTCATATCAGCAGTAATATATTATACAGGAGCCTGCAGTGATGTATCAATGCATCTTGTAACAGCCAGGTAATGCTGTTTTGGGGGAAGAGAGAAGAAATATTGTATTTCATAAATACAATTCTTCACCTGAATAGAATCTCAGTAATTTATTGCTTTTGTTTTAAGGTATGTTAACTTATGCTTTAAAGTAAGAACCTTTACCAAAAATTTAAATATTAGCATAACTTTGAGTAGTGTAAAACTAAAAAGTAAAGACCATGATTCTGTGTATTAAAGCTAAAGCATGTTTAGTTGAACAATTAAGTAAGGGATAGGCTTACAATTCTAACATTTATTTTTAATTTTTTGCGAAGTAGTCTGATAATGAAGCATTCATGGAGTCTCTTATTTCACAGATTAGTAATTTCTTACTCACATTTTAAGTGTAAGCCCTAAAGTATTGCAAAAAAAACCCCTTTGTTTTAGAATGTGAAATAACTAAAGTGATCCCGGGTATGAGGGCAGCCAAACAGGCCACCAAAGTGGCTTCAGGTTACATACAGACATCTGATTTAAATAAAAATTACATTAACACATAGAGACTTCCCTGAGGCAGCCTCAGGCTGTGTTCAGTTTTTGTATTTTATTTATTAGAAGTACCAAGGGATATTGGTGAAATATTTGACAAAATAAATTGCAGACAAGTTTTTGCTTCTAGTGAATAACGAGTGTTTGAAGATGATGTACATGTGTTAACATACATACTTTAGTGCATGGGAAAGGTACTGGGTTGGTGGCTCTGGTGATTTAAGTCCTTCTGTGGATACACAGAACAGATACAATTCAGGAAACCATAGTGCTGGCTTTGCCCTTCCAAGATGTCTCAACTATTATCTGGAGAGATCAGATATATTGCATATATATAACCATCTTTAGTTTTCTGTGTTAACCACGGACCTGGACTGAGTTGAGGCCAAGGTCTTGCACTTGGAGTCACTTGTAATACCTCTTAGATAATATATCCAAGAGATGCTCTACAAGGCTGTACTCTTAAACAGAGTGTAACACAGAGTACTTAGATTACTGCATTTACAGTAATTTATTTACTGTATACATCCCACTGTGTTATATCAAAAGGCATACTGCAGAGGAAATACAGAAGGGAACTAAGGTATCCTCCTTATTAAATCATTGATGAAGATAATTTATTTTAAGGGAAAGGTTACAGATATCATTTCTCACTTGTCTGATTTTTTATTTTTATTTGTAAAGTCACTGTTCTGTTTCTTACAAGCTGTCTTGCATTCTCTGTGGTTATCAGGTTTTGCTTCTCATGAAATAGAAATCAACACAAAGAAAATACCTGTCTTTATTCCAATTTATTTGAGCATAAGCTTTCGTGAGCTACAGCTCACTTCATCGGATGCATGCATGCATCCGATGAAGTGAGCTGTAGCTCACGAAAGCTTATGCTCAAATAAATTGGTTAGTCTCTAAGGTGCCACAAGTACTCCTTTTCTTTTTACGAATACAGACTAACACGGCTGTTACTCTGAAACCTGTCTTTATTCCCTTTCTGCTGATCATGTTAGCTTGATATTTCCCATATTTGTCAGAAATTATCTGAGTCCTTTGAGAGGAAGGTGGAATATACAATAACAATTAGATCATAGTAGGTGTATCCTACTTACTTAGGTTTCTGAGTTTCCAAAGCACTCCAGGTACTGCTATCAGAAACCATTAACACTGTTTAACAATCCCCTACTTATGTATGTGATTGTGTTTTGTACAATGTGATTCTTTCTGGATTAGAGAGAGATCTTGTTCCTAAAATAGACCCATTAATTTTTTAAGAAGTCCAGTTCTGTTATGAGAGGCATTTTTATGAATTAAAGTACCAGTTGCAATGGTGGTTTTTGTGATGTAAACAGTTGTCCAATGGAAACTGAACTGAGACTGCATGGGCCATCAAACAGATCTCAGGTGGTTATGTCATCTTTATGACTGAAATGAGCTAGGTTTGAACTAGTGATGTAGAAATGGAAGGCTCTGCATATCATTACTCATCTCTTGAGCTATCAGATTCCCCATATATAAAATTATCTTATTACTGAGTCACAGAATTAACTTAAGCCAAGCCAAAAACAACATTAGTCATAATAATAATGCATACAAAGAACATATATATGAAGAGTAAGGAGCACATTGTAAGAAATGCAATCACCTACATGAGTAGCTTGGAGATGGGAGAGAGAATTAGGAATTTTGCCCCAACAATACAGAGATGGAATTTTATATTTTATTTTTTTACATACACCATTTCACAGATCACTGTAACATCTTACATTTCACCAGATGTTGTAAATATATTTGTAGCTAAGAAAGAAAGTGTCTTTTTCTAACTTTTGTTTTATAGAAGCAAAACAGTGAATTAAAATCTGATTTTTCCAGAAATGTTGCATGCACGTGATTTTTGGTTTTCATGAGTGAACTTGTCAGTTTTGTTTAAAAAAACATTTTTAAATTTAACTACTTGGTATTGATACTCAACTTTGGCATCATTTTCAAAGCCAGATTCCTAAAGTATGCTTGTATGTTCTCAACAAAGCCCTGCATTTGTACATATAAATCAGGTAGAGTGTTATCTCCAGTTTTTGCGTGCAGAAGTATCTGTATGTGCACATTATCTGCATATGCAAAACTTGTGCGCATCATTTTGGATACCAGCTTCGAGGCTGGTAGAAAAAGTGAGTTCTTTGGTAACCAAAATAATACTTGTACATTCCTACAGATGTTAATCAAATACTATGTAGTGAAGTGGATAATCTGCTTCAGATTTTAGAAAGAATAGGTTCAAATTCTTCTAAAGGTTGAACTTTTACAAAAGCTATGATTAACTTTTATTCTATCAGTATGATTCTACATTAGAAAATTGATAAGGATTAAAATATATATATAAATATATGATCCAAAATATTCACATGTAAAATAATCCAAGACATAAAAAAATATTTTAGCCATGTAAAGATACAGTATCTTTAAGATCTGCCTCTTGACACAAGGATTATCTATATAAGAAGTCAGATTAATGAAGGCACTGTTAGGACTAAGGCCCGCCTGCAATAGGATCCACACGTGCAGTAACTTTATATATCTATAGCTGCATGTGCATGTTTTATATTGCTTTGTTGGTAACTCAGGAAAAAAAAAACTTCAGCCGAAGCTTCTTTCCTTGGCTTGGATGTCCCTAGAGTATCCATCTAGGCCTTCCTCTGTCCTAATTCCTTTTGCCCAAAGAGATCGTTCCTACAAGGCCAGGTGGAGTTGAGAAGCTGCATCTGTCACAGTCATTTAGCACTGAACTTCAGCTGCTTTATTTAGGATTCTAACACGGTGGATCAACAAAAGAGGCCTGTCATCCCAACATAAACAGGCTCTACAGTGTTTAGAAGGGATGGAAAGATTGGCAGGTTTTCACCAGTTTGTCATCTCCACCAATGAAATCCTGCAGTAATTTACACTGCTTCCTCTACACTATTGACTTCTTTTTCATTCAGGATACTCCACAAGTCACTACCAATTAGGGGAGAGCTTTACAGCATAGCTACGGTAAGAGCCATGCTGTCCAGGGGAAATAAGGAAATGTGGGAGGCAGGGCAAGGCAGGAGGCCACCACATGAATCCCTTGAAATTTGCAATATCTGGGGGACATCCACAAATTTAAGTGGTGGAACTCACAGCCTTGTCAATTGGGGTGGAGTGAAATGACATGCTCCTGCATATTTCCCTTCTCCCCCGTACTCCAGTGTAAAGTTACCTTGTTTGGGAAGCTATGGCTGTGTATTGCTCAGGGCATACTAAAGGTAGTGAGATTGTGAAGCCTGTGGTCTCTGGTTTTATTTCTCAATTAAGGTGATATTTCTATCCAAGGGCAATATTTATACAGCTCTTGCTCAAGAATTCAGTCATTAAACATTTGTTGTTGTCTTTTCTTTTTTGAAGTGATGTAACTATGCCCTGGATACTTTTCTGAAATAAGTCATGTGTGCTGTGTTGGCAAGTTGATTTATTGAATGTATATTGCATTTGTGCATGTGCACAAGTCTAATTTCCTGACTCCTATGGTTTTTGTTACGTGATTTTTCCAGTATCTATTTAAAAACTATTTAGGTCACATGATGCTATTTTAAAGATTAAAAATGCCCCTAGTGGATCTTATAATAATTAAAATGTTTGTCTGTTGATTAGCAACATTGAAAATAATATTTTTTAATCCTTTCAACTCCTTCAACTATTTATTTCAGTACTTTGTATATCAACCTTGTGATTGGCAAATGCATACTTCTGAGGTTATAAATATTGCATATATATTTACTTAGCTGTAAATAGGTCATTAATCTTCACTTCTAGGGGATGACTTCTTGCTCCAGATTTTATGACGTCATCCCCCAAACACTAACTAGTGAAGATAAATTTCATATCGAAACCTAAACTGCAATGGCTAAGGAATTACTCAGACTACACTGAGGTTAATGAAATTACTTTCCTGAGATATGGGTGACCTTAATAATTGTAAGTGGCTTTGCTGTCAAGAAATAATTAGGTTACATATATCATCATAGGTAAAGTCTGTATCCTCAGAGTTATTGCATATGTGGTGTAAACTGTGCCACATGTTTAATACCCTTTACTTTAAATTTATTTAATATGTTTAGCTATTATTGTGACTTATCTCTTTGTGTGCTAAGCTGTGCTGAACTGGCTAGCTAGAGACTTCCTTTCCTAACAGTGAGTGAGAAGACCAAGGACATAAAGATACACTCATCCATCAGTGCCAAAACCACCCATTCCTTCACTGAGAACAACTTAATCATCATAAAAAAATTCTAATCTCCCTTTTCTGCCTGTCATTATTTCACATGTATACTATTGCTTGCATTATATGTAAATGTTCACACACAGCCTTGCGGTCAAGGCAGTGGGTTGGGAAGCGGGCTTCAATTCCAAACTTTACCACAGAGTTCTGTGATTTTGGGGCAAATTACTTAATCTGTCGGATTCAGCTCCCGGTCTATAAAAAGGAGTTAATACTTTACACAGGGACGTGGTGAACTAATTAATGTTTATGGAGTAGCTAGATACTATGATGATGGGAACCATATAAACTGGTCATCGGGAAGCTTAGACTTGAAATTAGACGAAGGTTTCTAACCATCAGAGGAGTGAAGTTTTGGAATAGCCTTCCAAGGGAAGCAGCGGGGGCAAAAGACCTATCTGGCTTTAAGATTAAGCTCAATAAATTTATGGAGGAGATGATATGATGGGATAATATGATTTTGGCAATTAATTGATCTTTAAATATTCATGGTAAATAGGCCCAATGGCCTGTGATGGGATGTTAGATGGGGTGGGATCTGAGTTACTACCAAGAATTCTTTCCTGGGTGTCTGGCTGGTGAATCTTGCCCATATGCTCAGGATTCAGCTGATCGCCATATTTGGGGTCGGGAAGGAATTTTCCTCCAGGGCAGATTGGAAGAGGCCCTGGAGGTTTTTTGCCTTCCTCTGTAGCATGGGGCACGGGACACTTGCTGGAGGATTCTCTGCTCCTTGAAATCTGTAAACCATGATTTGAGGACTTCAATAGCTCAGACATAGGTGAGAGGTTTATCGCAGGAGTGGGTGGGTGAGATTCTGTGGCCTGCATTGTGCAGGAGGTCGGACTAGATGATCATAATGGTCCCTTCTGACCTTAATATCTATGAATCTATGAATCTATATAAAGTACTATAGATACTGATAGATTCACAGTACCAGTAACATTGTCCTTTTCTGTGGACTATGGTCATTTTCCATTTTTATTTTGGATTAACAAGGATAAGGATGGTGATTGTCACATGGTCTCAGTCAATATCGAAGTATTGAAATCATGACCCAGTTTTGCAATCTTTACTCACAATGAGTAGCACTATGCATGTAGTCATAGATTTAAATGGGATTATTCACAAGTGAGCACTACTCAGAGGGAGTAATGGTTGCATAACCGGTACCTAAATTTGTAATCAGTATTGTCTCTAAGATTGACAGAGGTTCCTGCTGAGGCCTCATCAGAATAACTGATGTATCTATGGGTAACTTCAAATACTGTATTCCAGGGAATTTCTGGTGTAATCTGAAAAATAAGAGACACACAGTAGCAGCGTTATAGGCGTGGCTCAATCAGCATTTCAGTTATACACTGTGGAAGGTATTGTCTGGCTACAGAGCCTGTCTATGCAATGCAAACAGGACCTGTAAAAGCCCCTTAGCCATCTAGGGTAGAGTTTCTCCCTCCTGCTGTAGGCAACATGGAGGTCAGATGTAAGTGGCCTGTAATGGGTTAGTGACGGTCCCTCCTCCTCCAGCTCAGTGGGAGGCCACTCTGCATCATTACCCTCTGGAGCGCCACCACCATCAGGATTAGGCTTTTAGGCAGGGCAGGCCCAACCAAGAGTTTTAAGGCTCAGGCCCTCAGGGAGGGCAGCCAACTGACACAGGCTTCTTGGCCTAAGTGGGGAGGCTGCCACCCCAAGGATGGGGTTGGCAGCATGGGGGGTAGAGGACCCAGTCCCACCCTACTCCACCAGTCCAAGCCCAGGGCCCTAACAGTGGCAGAGTGTTCCACCAGTGGGTCAGCAAGTAGCCAACCAAAACACGCTGACATAGATTCGGGCAACCACCCAATAAGACTAAAAAGTCTAGTTCCCTGGGCTACTTCCTATGATCCCCTTGCTGGGTACCTGCACTCTACAGGCGTCCTCCGTCTCCTCAGGATAGGCAGCAAGCGGTAGACTTGGCAGCTCTTCTCTTGGGTCAGTCTCCTCCAGGGGCAGGGCATGGTGCTGCACGGGTTCAGCTCCAGGGAGCTGCAGTAGCCTGGAGACATCTGTTCCTTTCCCTGGCTCAGACTGAACTGGGTTAGAGGTTAGAAACTCTGCCTTTTATACCTCCTGTCCCACCCATTGGCTTCTGGCGGGAGGGGCAAGCCTGGCCTAGCTTCACCCACCAGGGATCACAGAGTGACTCCTCCCAGCTCCAGCTCAGTGGGAGGCCACTCCGCCTCACTACATGGCCCTTTGTAGACCCCCTTGCAATTCCTGACATCAGGAGTGGGAGGCACGGAACAGAATCTCAGCCTATGTCTTTCAAAGGCCAGGAACCTGTATGTGTTAATATTCCCCTCTTGGCTCAAATTTGGCAAGCAAATGTTTAATCAAGAAGCCCATTTTTTAAATATGTGATCAAAAAGCTGGTGGTAACCATCAGCTTAATTTTATTTGATCTACTGTGTGTATTATTAGTTCTATTAGACTGTGGAATAGTGTTCAAATGAAAGTAATGCTGTGAGTACTGGCACTTGAAACTTAAAACAGGACTGGACAAAAAGAAAAACTGTATACTATTGGGAACAATCTTGCATTAGTAGCAGCATGAACAAGATTATTATTAGTTCTAGCACAGCACCTAAAGAACCCAATCAAGGCCCCATTATCCAAGCAACATAGATGGCCTTTGCTCTAGAGCAGGGGTGGCCAACCTGAGCCTGAGAAGAAGCCAGAATCTACCAGTGTACATTGCTGAAGAGCCACAGTAATACCTCAGCAGCCTCCCATGAGCTCCCCCACCCTGCTTCCAGCACGTACCATCCACCAACAGCCCCAGGCACATTGGAAAGTTGGCACCTGTAGCTCCAGCCCCGGAGTTGGTGCCAATACAAGGAGCCCCATATTAACTTCTGAAGAGCCGCATGTGGCTCTGGGGCCACAGATTGGCCACTGCTGCTCTAGAGAACTCAATCTAAGAACCTAGTTCCGTGTTTGATTTTTATGGGCTGTATGCTCCCCTCTGTAGTAAAAAGGCTCAGAAAGGGCTGAGATCCACACAGATATACTACAAAAATAGCTGAATAGGTTAATACATAAAATGCTACTTAGTCATGAAGAAAAAAATGTTTATTGCCGGAAACACCTACTGAAGAGATGCAAAAAATGGGGATGAAATATTTGAGAAGATGGAGAGCCCTGCACTATTACACATATGGCAGAATCTGCGGGAGTGGCTACAATGAATGGAAGTGTTCAGCTAATTGTTTCCAAGTTCTTTGCAGTCTGAGATAGCACCCGCTCATCTTCAGCATTTGCAAATGGTCAAAGTATGCTGAAATATCTATTGAAAAGGTTGTATTGTGTGGTTGTTTGCTGATGGCATGTTAATGCTGCTTAGAGCTGTTCTGATTTATTCTGTTTTCTGAATTGCTTCCCTTTCAACTTTCTGTATTAATGTATGTTGTTTTTCCAGGGTAGCATGTGTTGTATTAGGGTTTTCCCCTGACTTCTCTCTGACTTTTCCTTAGGCCACACCTCCTTGCTGGAATTTGCAGATCTTATGGAACCATTTTTTGATGTTACAGCTTAGTAAAGCACCAGGTAGGCAGCATGACTTGTGGGTTAGAATTTCGAGACAGCTTTTGCAGCAAGTGGCTGCACTTTTAACACACGAACCACAGGAGCATAGAGGCCAGTAAGTCCAAACAGCTAGAGAAAGACAGATGGAAAACATTACTGCGGCTGGTTTCTGGTATTTAAAAAAAAAAAAAAGTTCTAACTTAAACCCTTTCATTTTTAAAAATTATATTTTGCAGGCTGCTAGTCTGCAACTTGGAAAAGCTTTTTGTATTTTATTTGAAATATATAAGATGGCAGTTCTTTAAGTTTAAAAGGCAGCTTTTGCATATATATTCAACCTCTTTTAATAGAATTTTTCATTAGGTATTGTGTGTAGAATATATACTATGCTCCACACTGCATTTCAGTGGCATTTAGTGTTAACATTTATTTAAGCCAAGTTTGTTAACCCAAATGTTGACCATCTATGATCCACAGACATATCATCAGGAGCCTAACGGTATATCTATACTCCCAGCCCATGTAGACAGACTCATGCTAGCTCCACTCAAGCTAGCATGCTAAAAATAGCATGGATGTTGCTGAAAATCGGTGGCTTGGGCTGATCACCCGAGCTCAGACCCAGGGGGTCAGACAGGCTTGGACTCTGGTGGCTAGCCCATGTGATCACCTGTGCCACAACAACCACCCTGCTATTTTTAGCATGCTAGCTCAAGTGGAGCTAGCACAAGTCTGTGTATCTAGGCTGGAAGGCACGCTCCCAGCTCCAGTGTAAACATACCCTAGGAGCCACACTTAGTATACTACCTTTATCTTTAGTACATGGATACAGAGTGGAAAATACAGGTCTCAGTAGGTCCTAATACTCAGATCAACATGGAGAATTGTGTACTAGAACCCCAAGTCCCAGGAGGCTGACAAGGTATTAAAGAACGGGCAGTCATATATCATGTTTTCATATTCTGTGCTTTGGTCACCCCTCATTGACAATGGTTCCACTGAACCTGCTAGATATTAAGTCACCAAGTTAAGAGAGAGTGAGCAGGCCTATTTTGTGTCTCTGAGCCAGCATATGCTGCATTAATCTTATATATTGATAGGATACTGACTGTGCGAATTGCTGATTCAAAGTATCCATATTGGTTAGGATGCTCGCAGAAAAATGTGCAAGTAGTCTTGTTTTCAAGGGGAAATTGTCCATTGCAGTCCACAGAACTCTTAATGGGAAATCAACTATTTATTATTGCTAAAATGGGTCTCTGTTGTATATTTTGCACTCACATTTGCATGGAAAAATGGAAATTGTGCTGGGGGAATGAGAGCAGAATATGCTTTAGACATTTGCACTGTGTATATGGGGCCAATTTCGAGCACTAAACTTCCACTTAAGCAGATGTATATTGAAACTAAAAAAGTAAGGTAAATATGTGAATATGCTCTGGCCAACTGCAAACATCCCTGGAGATTAATCCACAAGAGTAATCTTCATGTGTGCACATTTTAAAAGATACTTTTTGAGAACCATTATGGTAGTGTGGGTCCCAACCCAGCAGTGGGTAACAGGAAGTTTCTAGATGGACTGCAATGGCCAGGACCAGATTAATCCATATCTGGGCCCTGGCCTTTGCAAACATACTCTTCCCAGCCCAGTGCAGAGTTGAGGCCCTTGCAGAGGAGGGCAAAGAGGAAGGAGTAGAGTTGTTAGAGCAAGGTCACCCTGCAATGGCGGCTGCTGTCCCACAGGTCTGGGCCCAGCTCCCCATTCCGGCATTGCGAACTGGCGCACAGAGGCTCAGCGCCATGTTGCTCAGCGCAATGCCACTCACTTAGGTTTGGTTCAGCTGCCCCTCTGTCATGATAGAGGGGCGGCCAGACCTGACCTGAATGGGACTTCAACCCCATGCACCAGGTCACAATGCTTAGAGCAGGGCCCAGCCATGCAGGACAGGAGCCCTCACTGTGGGGTGAGTACCGGGCAGACTCACTCTCCAACCACCCCCACCAGGGCCAGGCCAGGATTAGAGTTGTGATAGTCGGGGCAGACTGGTGCATATACATAATGGCAAATCATAAAAACTGACAAAACGCAGTTGGTAGGTTGTCTTAGTAAAATGTTTGGGAAGCACTGCACTACCAGACCACCGGGCCAATGAGGTGAAAGGTGGCTACACCCTTGTCATGTAGGCCCCCCTTTCTCAATATCTACAGTCTTTTTTGTAGGTTTAGAGAAGTCCAGGATCAGGGGAACAATCTGTTCTGTGCTTTCCTGTGACCCAAGGTTGTTCCTGCAAACACATAGACATAATTACTAGCCAGAATTCGACCCTTGAAACCCATTGTGCACACTGGAGAGGAAAATGTTGTCCTACATTTACAGTTTCTAATGGAATTAAAATCCTTTAACATTCATATGCTGATTTCTGCCAGTGTGGAATAGCACCTATGTGTATGGATAGCACCTATGTATATGGTTAATGCTTTTAAGAGAGAAGTAAGTAGTGTTTACTAAGCGTTTACAAGGAAATTTGGTTGGAGAAAAGGCACAGCATATCAGTTAATTGCACAAATACGAAACTCAGACTAATTCTACACCATGCTCAACAAGTTTAACACCAATATTAACATACTGATTCTCACACTAAGTTATGTTATCCCATTTGAAGTCTCTTCCTTACTAGTAAAATGATGATACTTGCCCTTACAGCAAGAATCTGAAAATATTTAGGTTGCTATCTTTGGTGTTATTGCACAGAAGAAGATTCTTGGTCGGGCTTTGGCTCGGTCAGCACTTTCATACAATAGTGAGTTCAAATTAAAAACACCAACAATATTAGGAAAGACAGTGGGCTTGATTTTCTTCTTGCTTACATCAGTTATACACTGACATCAGACCCAGTGAATACAAAATTCAACACCAACTACGTGCTTCTTCAAAGTATTTTATGACTCCCTTGTATTTTTTGTTGTTGTTTTCTTCAGAAATACAGTTCCTGCTTACCTACCTCCTGTAACAGAGACTATTTCTGAGCCAAACAGAAAAATGATAAAGTTTTTTCTCATGGTGAACAAACAAGGTCAAACAAGACTTTCCAGGTATTATGAACATGTGGAAATTCATAAGCGGACAATGCTGGAAGCTGAAGTAATCAAAAATTGCCTCTCCCGTTCAAAAGAGCAAGTATGTTTTTTGTTTTTTTTTCTTCTGATCTAGCCATTTTATTTGAAAATAAAGAAAAGAATATTACACAGTGAAGAACACTCAAGAAATATTATAATGTTTTGTGTTAGGTTTTGTTGCCAAGGTATTTCTTGACATGAAAGTTCATATGTAAATCTATTTTCTTTTTCACTACAGTTGGTCTATTATAAATGTAGTGCAGGTTCTCTCAAGAAAACTCATTTTTTCCCCAGACATGCTATAGCAATTGACATATGCATGCTATTGCTAACTAATAGGAACAAAACTTGTGCTTCTCTTTAATGCTAACGCTGCTCTGTGTTCCTGAAATTGCCAATATTTTGTCCATGCAGCCTTCCTCAAGGTCAGATAATGTGCCATATTCTAGATGAATTACTACGGAATTCTGTCCTGATTTGGTATATGGTTTCTAAGTTATCCAACTCCAGAGTTGATGAGTGAAAACACAATTGTTTTTTTCTGATAGAACTTGAATTACTTTGGGGGATTTTTTTTTTTTTAATATCTTCCATTTTACCTGATACAAAAGTTCCTCTTTTTACACAGATTTTAGAGAATTTCAGACATGCTCTATAAGGATATGATACCTGAAGTTTAGAGGGCTCATCAACTCATGTATGAGCCAATATTCCTAACCATGTATCAATACATGAGAGTGACACAGGTACCTGTACCTTTGTTAGCTCTGTATTGGTTTATTCCTATACATTTTATATTCTGCTGCATGTGAAGAACATTCAAAGGCTTCAACCAGTGTAGAATCTGTCTGCCCGCTCACCACAGTGGTGCTTCTCTCAGGGAGATCCTTGCACGTGTTCTCTGCAGCCTGCACTAGCTCTCTATTGTTTTTGGGTGCAAGTCAAGGTGTTAGTTCTGATGTGTAAAGCACTAAATAGTCTGGATGGAATCCTGGCCCTATTGAAGCAATGGGAGTTTTGCCATTGACTTCAATAGAGCTCAGATTTCACTCATTTAGCCCTGGTTACCTCACAGTCCATGTGTCTCATCATATGATATTGCAGTAACTGAGACCAGCTGAAGTGCTTTAACCTACTAGTACCCCTAGTTAAACTGGGAATGGGCTCGAGGCAGTGCCTTTCCAGAGGCTGGTGCTCAGCTCTGGAATTCACTTCCATATTTGGTCAAGTGCGTTGACTTTAGGGTGTTCTTCTCTTCTCCCAACTTTTAAGGGAAGGTGAGTTGAAGGAGAAAGTTATTACGCCTGATTGTCTGGGAGAATGTTATTGTTGATTTTAGTGGGACTAATTGCATAGAATAGTACTATTCAATGTGCGTAAGATAACAGACTATGGCTGTTTGGGATTTGTGAATTTTCCTTTCCCACGGATGTTTTATTGCCTCAGAAGCAACATCTCACATGGTTTTTGGGTATAATATACAAGATTGAAAATAAGTGCCAACCAGTTGGTGGCAAAGTGACCAAGATAGCATGCGTATTAGTTCTAAGACAGTAATAGAGAGTTAGTTATTTCTCCTGTGTTAGAAGTTGTCTAACTTCTTTTCTGACAAAAAAAAGTAAAGTGTAAATAATTAACAACAGAAGAGCCGTACATATCCCTTGTATGTCATTATTCTATTTGTATCTATGCAGAGACTAAAAGTAAGTGGTTATTGTATACTGCATAGGCAAGTGTTTTTCAGGTTGGAAACCTGGTTTTCTTACAGAGGATTCCACCTCTTCCTAGGGAGGCTGAAAATTCCAGGGCAAAGGAGAAGAGGAATATATTTTTTTCCTTTTCCTAGTTATTTTTACTGGACCTAGCACATTGACCTTTATATAATAGATATAAACTATCACAGCTCTGCCAAGCAGTAATGGATGCAGTCATGCCAGCCCTAAGGATTCAAAAATCATGAGTCAGACCCTTAAAATCATAAGATTGTTTTTTAAAATCTCATGATTTTGAAGACAAACTTTTGGTCTTATTTCCCTTCTGGTTTTTGAGCATTTGAGTTTCATGTTTTCAGACTTCCATCTGCAGTCACAAAGATTATAAACATATCTTTTAATTTTTTTGATGAAAACTGGGATACTCATGTAATTACATGGCTCCAGGAGTTGGGTCTTTAAGAAAAACACCAAATATTTCAATACTCAATAAAATTGCAAGATTTGACAATTCTGCACAGATGTCAGATCCTTGCAGCTCAGTTTGCCACTGGGAGAGAAATCAATTACATGGAACGTGGGTATATTTTTACTGCAACTTGTTTATTTTACACTGTACACCAGTCCTAGGACAGAAATGGCCAGACAGCACACAGGAAATCCCATCTTTCCAGAATCTCAGCAAAGACACCATTGCCCAGTTCCCAGGAAGTAATTTTGCCTCAATAATATACTCTAATTAGAACGATTAAGGTTGAGAGCAAACTCTGCTGCTGTTTGCAACAGCTCCCCTAAAATAATCAGAAAACTAACAACAATAAGCCTTTTTTTAAAAAAAGATTTAAGAGTGCTCACATTTGAAGAAAAAGGATCTTGTGACACTATGTGTAACAGCATCATCTGGTGACTCATGCCATACCAATATAGATTATGAAATAGATGTTTATGTTTTCTGGTTTCCCTCCCCCCCCACAAGTCTAAGGATAGATAGCAAGAAATGGAAACCCATTGCCCTCATATCATCTATAATATAGGTATAATTTTCTACCTGACAATGATTTTCTTCCTGTCATCTTCTAAGATGTTTTTGTTTGGAGAGGTAAGGGAAGACAAGAGGGATGCCCAACGGATCTGCTGTGTAATCTTGAGCAAATCATTTTACCTCTGTGTGCCTCAAGTTTTTCATCTGTGAAGTGTGAATAAAACTCTCCTTGATGTAAAGTGCTTTGAGATCCACAGATGAAAAGCCCTATCTACTAACTTAATATTTTATTAATTTCCTTTACCTCCGGAGGGAGATTGTGGGGTGAAGACTGAGACACTCTTTGTACTTTGTGGACCTGATTTTTCTCTCCTTTACACCAGTGTAAGTCAGGAGTAACTTTGTTAAAAGTTAACAATTTACACTCATGAAACTTCTGTAAATGAGAGACGGGCCCTATGTGTGTAAACTACAGTATATGTAATAAGCATGTTGTGTATAGTAATAAATTATGTCTAATGTGGCAGTTACTGTTTAACCATTTGCATTTTTATCTAGTGCTCTTTCATTGAATATAAGGATTTTAAGCTGGTGTACCGACAATATGCAGCCCTTTTTATAGTGGTTGGAATCAGTGAAACAGAGGTAAGAGATACATTTTTTCACAAACTAAATGTAAAGAGAAATGTGGATTTAAATTAATCTTTGAATATGCCTCTGTAGGCAGTCGTGGCCATCCCTCCACATCCACCTCTGAGGGAGGCCGACTCCTTGCAGTCTGGTCTGCTAGAGGGAATTAGCGGTACTCCCCCAAATTGAGCTGCTGGGCTGGCCTTTTATACTTCCTCTTCCTGTCCTGCCCCCCTCTGCTTCCAACCTGCGGGGCATGGTCCTGGCTCCACCCACCAGGCTGCTTGTGATGTTCCCTCCACCACTGAGGGAGGCCACACCTCCTCAATACAGCCTCCAATTCCATCTTCTTTCCCCAATGCAGTTTCACAATTTCTATTACACAATTTCAAGGTGTTGTTCTGAAAGCACCCTTATTTCTATCAGATAAAAAGTGGTGTGGAGGGAAAGAAAGAAGTAGTCTCTTTGGACTTCATACTATTTCAGCAGTCTGAACTGTTGTCACGTGCAGTTTCCCAATGAGTCTGCTACTAATAGTATCTTGCAAACTGATACTTGGTGGATGGAGTTGCGGTTTTTCAACAGATATCAGCATCATTACAGCCAAGCCAAATGCCTGGTCTAAGGTGCTGTCCCAACTGCTCATTGTGCTAGATGTCACTGGCCAGGACAACGGGATCCAGAAAAGCAAACAGCTGCCATTCTGACAGGCTAGGCCGATGTAGTGTTCTTGGTGAGCAAAAGAAGTGCTGTGATTGATATTTACTATTATTTTAGGCTCTGATTCAGGAAAACAATTAAATCATGTGCTTAAGTCCATTTCTGATGAGAGCAACACTTAAGCACATGCTTACCTTTAATTTTCAGTGGGAATTAAGCACATGTTTAAGTGCTGGCCTGAATAACTTTGATTTCCCAAACTGGAGACACAGTCAATAAAACCAAGTAGGATACTTCCCAATCTGTCCCTAACTCTTGTAACTTGGTATTTTTCTTTCAAGTCATCTTAAACAAAAATCAGCCAGTTACAGGATTATGGCCAGATTTGAAAGTACCTACTCGATTTTGTACTAAATTCTTACACAAGACAAAAAAACGCTCAGCAAAATTTCAGATTTGGCCCCTTGAGTAAAAACTGCACTGGCTCACAATAGGGTTTGTTTTTTTTTTTTTTTGGGGGGGGGGGGGGGAGTGTGTGTGCGTGTGGAGAGGTTGGGGGGGTTTTTTGGTGGCGAGGTGATTTGCCACTTCTGAGCCATTTTGGCCAATTCAAGACCCAGAATCTGTTCTCAAGGAAGTTCTGGTAGCCAGGCCTATGAACTCTCACAATGAGTGTGTCTGCACAAGGGTTATTTTGCTAAAATTTTCCCCCAAGTATAGACAGAGCTCCAGGTGATATGTCACCTAACCTCGCTCAGTGCAGGCCAATATGTCATAGCACTTAAAACACCCGCAGCTGATGGTTCTTTTTGTAAACTAGCCCTCCCACTGGTTGAGCTGAATCAGCGTGAACAACAATCGTAAATTTTAGCAAGTTTCCCAGTTCAGAGAAGACTAGTGTGATTGTGCACAGTGGAAGTAATGGAAATACTTGTACTTCACTGTTGAGTGGGATAGCGAGGAGAAAGAGATGGCTAAGATCTTTTGCTGGCTATAGGGAAGTCTTGTCTACACTGCTAAGTTTAGTACCCATTTTCCAGTTCCACCAGTGTTAGCAATGGTGTCATTGCTAATGTACACCAGATTTGAGCATTTAGCAGTGTTTTTTATGTAATAGTCTACACTTTGGTATTTCATGACAATGCCTGAGCCCACTCTGCATTAGTGTTCATGCTGTTTCAGCAGCACTAGGTCTGTAAACTGAATACAAAAGCTTGTAATATAGCCATGGCCACGTGCCAAGGAGGATAGTGGCTGCTCATTGCTGTAATGACTTCTTCTAGGTCAGCCGTAGAGTTGTACTGGCGTACACCTTAAGCAGGTTGTTCGGCTTTGATATAGTACGTAATAATGATCTATGTACGTTTCTACAGGTACTACTAAGAGAGGCTAAGCTTACATACTTATTTGTGCTACTTGCTATTTATTTTCTACTTGATTTCAAAGAAGCATGCATCTCATATTAAAATAAAATGTGAATGAGTAGCATATCTTCTATCAATTTAATATTTTACTTGCTTTCAATTTATATTTCAGAATGAGATGGCTGTATATGAACTAATACATAATTTTGTGGAGGTTTTGGACAGATATTTCAGCAGAGTGGTGAGTGAGACATGGAATGCATTGTAAAACATTTCCTTTCTTTGAAAGCCTTTGTGAACAGATTGTTCGGAGACAACAAATGAAAGAGGGGGTGGGAATCTTTGTTTATAAAAATGTAAAATGTGGAAAGTTTTGGTGTGACTGTGACAACTGTAACAAGGCAGCATCAGGAAGTTTTTTATTTTGTAACATACAATAATATAAGTATATATGGCTTATCAACTATTAGACATTGAATGCAAAAATATTTATGCTAGGAAACAGTCTTTTTGTATGTTTATCCACCAAGTGGTACTTCAGGAACCTACATGCTTCCCACTCTGAATGGCCCTATCTACACTAGCCTTTAAACTGGTCTTTTCTATATGAGATTTATTTTTCTTAAAATTTCCCACCATTGCCACCCACAGATAAGCTCCAATGGTGCTAGAAGTGGAGAAAGCACTAATGTACCCAGTCACTCAGAGCAGGGTTGGACAAAGCACTGATTGGCAGTTGGTGTTTCAATCTATACTGGCACTCCCACTATTGCTATCATGGGTAGCAATGCAGAAGTGGGAATTTTTAAGAGAAAAGGTATTGCATAGGTACAGTCGGAGTCTGGCAATCAAGTTCTGATGTGGTTCCGGTTTGGCCACCCCGTGTAATTACAGACTAAAATGCAAGTTGTTTTACATGGTTCTGACACTGTTTGGTCCTGTCCATACAGGATGGACAAATCATGTTAGAAACAAATTTAGATAAAGATGTATTTTAACAGTTGCAACATGGTTTTTTAGTTGGGTTGGATATCCTACCCTTTCCCCAGCATGAGTGGGTCAAAGGCTCAATGTAAGGGTGGTGTCAACATTGCAAAAAAGTGTAAATAGAATCATAGAATATTAGGGTTGGAAGAAAGCTCAGGAGATCATCTAGTCCAATCCCCTGCTCAAAGTGTTAACATGGATGAGCTAAGGGTAGTAAAGACATGGCAACTCATCTTTGAAGCTCAAGTTCAGCCTCCGGCTGCCATATATATTTGAACTTGAGCTGCTAAATAGAGTTAAAAGCTGAGTTGCCATGACTTCACTGCTATTTTAACCTTTTAGCTAACACAGGTTAGCTGCCTTTTTTTTTTTTTTTTTTTTTTTTGGTGCATTGTAGACATACCCTAAAAGTGATCCTTCCTCTGGCAAAAGAGGGCTGGGTGCAGTTCCTCCCTGAGTCCATCGACTCATGGTGTGCCATCAATAACTGTACATACTAAAGATCAGTGTACTCTCCCAGGTTTATAACTTTGATTTCCCAATAATAATGCAAACATTTTCTACAGCAGACCTAGGCCAGCAGAGCGGATCGTAAAGTTACTCCATGTGTGAATTTGTTGATGCAGAAGATAATCTTGCCTGAATCTGTCACCTTTACAGTATGGGTCAAATGGGGTTAGAAGTAAAATTCCCAACTAACCATGCTCAGGCTAATAGAAAATTGGCCACTACAGTGTGCCCCAGTTCTCTAATGCATGGAGGTTGGAAATTCATTGCTATAATTGCAGTCACAACCTTAACACTCATAACACGAATGGAATTTGACTTCTCATGTGTAGCAGAATTTACTAGCATTTTCTTTGTCTAATTGATCTAAGTCTGCTGCCAGCCTTTTCCCAAGTTTTAATGTTTTCAGCTGTGAATGAAAGTAGAGGCAGTATTAACATAGTAAAAGTCTGTCTGCCTTAGCACAAATATACTCTAGTACCTTGTGAATCTACCACATTTAATGGATGCTGCACATCCGTTTCTTGTACATGTATATAGGCTAAAAGCTGACAATTATTAGCAATTTACTGATTACATCATGCTACAGAACCTGGCATTACTCAAAGCAGTTGGGCTTTAAAATTTGGAGAACTAAAAAGAGGGGTGGGTTGGAGAAATCACATACCATAGTTCTATTTTTAATAGCATATAACACATATAATAAATAGCAGGCCACTGAATAATAGGCCTATAATTCCAGCTAGAGGTTCTGGTGGAACCCCAGAGCCAAGGGAATAAATCTGTACTGTACTAAATTAATGCTGAGTTTCTAGTATCCGAGGGGTAGCCGTGTTAGTCTGTATCCACAAAAACAACATGGAGTCTGGTGGCACCTTAAAAACTAACAGATTTATTTGGGCATAAGCTTTCGTGGATAAAAAAAACCCCTACTTCTTCTAGTCTTTAAGGTGCCACCAGACTTAGGGTGACCAGATGTCCCAATTTTATAGGGACAGTCCTGATTTTGGGGGCTTTTTCTTATATAGGCACCTATTGCCACCCCCGTCCCGAATTTTTACACTTTCTATCTGGTCACCCTAACCAGACTCCTCATTGTTTACATAATTCTCACAGAACTCTAAGTTGTGATGATAACACAAAGAGAAAAACAAAGCAAAAAAAGCAGTGGGAAAGAAAATAACATCTGTCTTGCTCTAGAGGGACATTTTGTCATCTTTATATTTTTAGGTTTGCGAGTTTTAAACATTCTTGCATGTGCTATTTTTTATCTCATGGAATTTCCATCCTTACATTTAGATATTTAGACCTTATGCTGCTGTACCAGAGAAAACATTCACAGAATCAGGAGCAGGTTTTCAAAGCTACCTATGGGATTTGTCTCTGGGACTCCCCTTGATTTTGATGGTAGCTACACAAATATAACCAGGCACACTGTTGGGAATATGTGCCTCTTGGTGCCCAGTGACGTTTTTAAAAAAAAAAAAAAAAATCTTAAGTATAAATTGAATTGATCAGTCACCTGAAGTTTGATTATTGTGATCTACAAAAACTTTTTAAATGGGGATGTTGAACTCGTTCAGCGGAGAGGGCTGAATTATGGTTTTCTTTAGGGTCCATAAACCAGAGTTACAAGTTTCTGCCATATGATATCTGCAGTCCAGAGCAACACTTTCACTATGTCAGTGGACTTTTGCATAAAAATCAAGGATAGAATATTGGACCCTGAACCAGGGATAAGGAAGCCCAGTGCAACTTCATCTCCCTTCCAGGAAGTTCCACCTGTGTCTGGCAGAATTTTAATCCCTGAGAAACAAGGAGGGAACAGATGACACCGTAGAGCTCCACTGCTTGGAACAGAGCATTTTGCTGGGACTCAGGAGCACAGCTGCATCCACATCCCTAAGCTCAGTTATTGTCTCAGGCTGTCTTTCTTAAGACTCAGTAAAACAGCACTGCATTGTGCCAGATGTTCAGAAAGTTTTATTGCTTGGCAAACCTAATTCTTTGAAGTTTAATTTTTCAATAAAAAATTAAATTCTTTAGAATCTTAACTTGTCATGAAGGCTAGGATAATAAATCACAAGCACTTAGATCCCGCATGATGTCACTGAGCACGGACCTGCACAAACCACTACAGAAAAGCAAGCTGTCTTGGAATTTTATATCTGTGCTCTGACAGGCCTTTCCTTTTTCATCCAAAGGAGAAGTGGTATGTAATGCGTAATGACCATGAGGTAAATGATAATTCACCTTATCTGACTAAAACTGATACCCACCTATCTTTTTTCTTCCAGAGTGAATTAGATGTATCCTTTCCAGTATCACCACCAATCCATTTGTCATTTTCTGTATACCTGTTCTTATTGCCTTGTAGTACTACTTGGCAGACATTCAAGATAAAGCAGTACCATGTTATGATTTAACAAATGAATATTGCAGTTAGAGTAAGTAGCACACTCCTGGGGTCCAGCAGCAAAGGCGGCAGCTGCTAATGAGGAACCTTCTATTTAAAATCTCAGTAGCAACATAAAGACAATACTGGTGTGGAGCAATTTTTTTCTGAAGGTAACTTGTTAAATGAGATGCAGGGCTTATTTACCAAGAACAACTGTATAATCATGTTTGGATACAGAGAAGTGAGACGGGTTATTTTTTGGTTTGCTTTTTTGTTTCACTATTTTTTATAAATTTAACTTTCTTTGTTATTGGCAAGGTATTTATCACCGTAGTGCCTTCGGCCACATTAGAAAAAGGTTACCACTATTACAGGATTAAACATGGACGATGATCCTGCTTCTATAGAAGTCAGTGGGAGTTTTGCTGTTGCCATCAATGGGAACAGGAGTATGCCCTTGATGGGGAATCTTGGGTATCGATCATGACAGCAGCAATGATTGAAATGACATGGTCTTTGCACACACTTAACCACCCTCCACTCAACTACTCAGAATGTTACTTAGATGCCTTATTCAAGGAGTAATATATAGCTAAAATATAGAAACATTTTTGTTATTTGTTATTTTTTGTTATTTTTCTTACACTTCTTTACTAAGGCAGCAAAAGGCATCATATATAGTTTTTTCCTATAACTTCTTAAAAGCATGTCGATCTACACATAAGCTAGGGAACTTCACTGGAACTCTCTAGTAGCATTAAAAAAAACAGTACACTGTCTGTGTTGCATTCATGGAACATAAATTAACACCAGGAAAGTTCCCCCAAATTGAAACCAAAGACTGGTGGATGAAATATCTGCCTTATGGGATCCTGTTTTCATAAGGGGAGTCTTGAGGTCCACAGACAATTGTGCGCTTACATTTTTGTATGTACTTAAACATGTGCTTATTTAAGTACTTTGCTGAGGAGAGATGGACTTAATTATGTGCATAAGTGCTTTGAGTTGGGGACTAAGTGTATAATTTGGATAATTATATGTACAAATGGCTACTTATGCCCCAATATGGCTATATTTTGTATATGTATTTATCCAAATTTGAACGTGAAATCATTTAGGTGGTGCCATCCCTGTGAATACGAATTGCCTTTTGTCAGAATTTTCACACTATGAGGAATTTTCTAACTAATGCATGGATAAGATTAATCAGATTTTTACACACACACACTCTCTCTCTCTCACACATACACTCTGTTGGCACAGTTAGTAGCTGAGAGATGGACACCTGGCAACCTGCTGCATGCATTACTTAACAGGGTGTGTGATTACAGAGTTTAGGGGAACGCTGGTGTAAACTGAAGACGATTTTCAATACTGGTTCAGTGTGCTGAGATCCTGTGCTAGCCCTTAAACCCATTTCACCTCTGTCAGAGAGACCCCATGAGAAAATCATTTTCAGCAATGGGTCAAATCTCCAATTGTAAACCAGCCTAATAGACTTGTCTGTAAATTTGAAGAGGGGTTTATGGAATTTAGGGAGCATATAAATTATCTTATTTGATAATATTAAGAAAAGGTTCTCAAATCTTGCTAGTACAACTATACTAGGCCAAATTCAAAGTCTGGTGTATCTCCACTGATGTATTAGGCCTCTTATCTTTAATTTTGTAGTACACCAGTACACTCTTTTTGGAGAGAAGCAGTTTTATTTTAAAACATTTTCCCGACAAGCTAAAAAATTCCTGTCTCGTTTAGAGAAAGGAAGAACCTTTGTGGGCTACAGTGTATAGAAAAAACTAAAAGCCAATTCCTCAGTATGCTGAGTGAAGTGTGAACATGTGCCTGTATAAGTGGCGGTGATGGTGATGTGAACCATTCAGATTAGCATTTATTTTTTATAGCAATTTAAATAGCAGATAAATAGAGAACAGTGTAACATTTGGACTACACGTGTCTTAGTTGTTAGTGCAGCGCAAACTATTTCATCAAAATGCCATTTGTAGCATGTAAAATAACAGTCACGGCCTGGGAACAAATCATTTCTGTTGCCAAGTAGCCTGAGCTGACTCAAGTTTAATTCAAAATATCTGATGAAGAAATACAATGTGAATGTCAGTAGCAGCAAACACATACACAAGATATATCGTGTAATAGACTGGGCATCTGGCTAGAGCCTGTGATGATTTCCTGTCTCTATGGTAACACTGATGTATACAAATCCACATGAATTTGGTTTTAAAAGTGATCGTGTCTACTTAATGTTGAAAACAAGATGATAATAAAGAACTGACGATAACATGATCCAACAAACATTTTAAAATTGCAAAGAAAAATAATCAGAATGGTGATTACCACATATTCCAAATTCACTAAGAGCTCTCCTTTCCATGAGGTGCTAAGTACCCACACCCTTCCATTGAAGGCATTGTTTGATTGAGTCCCTAACTCCAAGCAATCTATATATTGGTATAATAGCTACATGTGAAAGAAAATGGCAGCACCAATCTGCAGTGTAGAACTCTATAGCTGAGACACATACATTACCCTATATTGCAAAAGCACATTATTAGTAAATGCTGGGAAGTCCTGCTAAATGATCATATTAAAATGTAAAGCATACATTAAAGGTACATTAAGGTTACACATTTAAAATCAAATTAAAAAAAAAAAAATCAGGAAAAGCAAAGTGACGTTTCCATCCGCAGCGTTAATGCTGTCAGACTGCCCGTTTTATGTAACAGTGGGAACAATAGCACACTTTATTTGCATCTTACATCTCTTGCTGCACTTTTAACGATTTAAATTTGGGGCCAAGAATTAAGTAATCCAATTTAGTATTTGTAATTATTCTTAAATATTGCGAAAGCCCCACAATCTATAAAAGACTCTACCCCAGTCTGAAAAAAGGCAAGTTGCAGTTCCTTAGATGTAACCTTCATCCAGGGAAATCGGCCTTGATGGAAGCATGTACCTTGTATCTGAGCCAGATTCTACAATCTGTCTATACCCATTTATCCTGCTGTTCTTTAGCCCCAACTGCTCTCAAACCCACTCTACATCTTTGAAAAAAGGGGTCAAAGACCAAGAAAACCCAAACTAAGTGCAAAAATATTCCCAATAAATTAGCAAACCCACAATTAAATACTAATACTATTTAGAGCACCCAACTATGTTGTTACAGGAATCCCAGCTAAAAGAAGATGTGCAACAATCCATAGGAAACCACTATCCTCCAATCTGAACACAAGCAATAACTCCAGTTTCCAAGTCTCTGTAGAGATTATATATTGCAAGAGAACTTAATTCCTGGTCCCAACTAAAAGCCTGTATGTGTCACGCAAATCTGCCCTCCAGCCTCTTAACCAATCAACTACTGTAAGGAAATGGATGTAAAAATCCTGCTGTTTCTGCTACAAAGAACAATATATACTTTACTCTAGGCCAAAAAAACTATGTGAAAGCAAAAGAACCTTCCAAGTTAATGCTAAGGTTTAAGTTGTTTACTGCCCCAAAAGTGTTATCATTTTTAATAATGTAAACTTAACAGGAAAAGTCAGTGTAACTTTCATTAAAAGCAAAGGGCTGGATCCAAGCTTTTCCTAGCAAATTTAAAATAAGACAAGTTAAGAGGCAGGCTGTATGAACATATATTTAGTCATATTTTTACCAGCATTTTCCATCAAATTAATGTTTTAATATATTCTCCAAGGCCACATTCCTGAAAACATTTATGTGTGTGCCTGCTTAACTTTAAGCACAAGTAACCCAATTGCTGATTTCCATGGGTGTTACTCATGTGCCTAAACTTTTGTGTAAGTAAGCGGTTGCAAGATCACAGCTTTAAACATATTGCACGTAGCAACAATGAAAACTATTGGCACTAGTCAATTAAAGGGTGATATTTTAGACAACCACTTTATTTTATTAAGTTCTGAGTAGCCATTTGTTTTGAGAGCAACTTTTATATGTAAAGAGTCTAGATAATGGTTGAGACAAGTTTCCACTTTTAGTCTGGGAATTAGTCATTCTGCACATAATTAAGAATCCACATGAAGCAAAGATCATGATATTTCCAGAACTATATTTTAAATATGTTTTTAAAACAACTGCTACCAGATGTGCTGATGGACCATTTAAATGGACAACAGTGTTAATACCATTGATAATGAAATGTTTCTGTTTAGCGAGTTAATATCTCTGATTTTTTTATACACAGAACCAGAGCTTAAATGGGTTGAATTTTATTAAGCTCTTAAACAGCTGCAGTTCAGATGGCGTAGAAGCCACTTTCTGGCTGTGATGAGTCACTACAAGGATTAAGAAAGTGACAATTGAAAGTGTTATCACAGCAGTTTGGTGTAGACTAGATGCTGTTATGTGTAGGAGTTGTTAAAATTAAGAAAAGTTGGTTTTCTACAGTTTAAATTGACAGAACAAGCTTTGTTCTGAACCAGATATTAGCCTGTGAAAAAAACAGGTGTTTATGTTCAGGTTTCTGTCTGGATCCCCAGAGAACCAAGAGTCTGGAGACCAATTTCCTGAGTTAAGAAAATCATTGAGTCCCATTGTGATTAGCCTACTGTTTATTTCTGGGACAACTGAAAAACACTGATATAGGGAATTTCCCAGCTGAATCCATCAGACACTTTAATGTCCACCAAAGTAGCAGTTTCAAACTTTAAGTTTGGGCAATTTTAAGTAATCAGGAGGAAAATTATAATGTTACAGTGTTGGTTCAATGAATAGTTCAGGCTCAATGTTTATAAGTATATACTTCAATTTACACTGTAAAAGAATTGGATAAAATGGAAACCTAGTAGTATTAATTTCAAATAATTATCACAATAAGAGAGAAGTCCTCTCCAGGATCATGATGTATTGAACCAGCTAAAGGCTCTCCCACCAGACTTTCACCTTGACTGTGATCAGTCAGTTTTCAACCCTCCATCCAGAATGTATAATCAGAGGAGGAGCCAACCGTTAGTGCTCTAACATCAGGATCAGACAAACATTCTGGAATTTACAAGTACAGTCAGTCTCCTACTTAATAGCAGAGATGTAATGATTTTAATATAGCCTTCTGAGGCAGAGATGTTCAGGAAGCATAAAGTGCTTTCAGTGACTGAAATTTCCAGGCCAGTAGATAGTCCAGAAGTTACTTAATAAGAATGATCATTCGTAATGATAAAGTCAAGTAGTGAGATGTTAGAGGATTATAGGGGTGGGATTCACAAGGGGGACTTGAGCACTTCAGTGCCTAACATTTAGGTGCCTTGGCGCCTAGTAGAATTCACAATCCTGAGCGAAGTGACCAGACTCCCTGCACAACACCTGGGAAGTTAGGCACCTACGAATGGGATCCACAAAAGCCAACACATTGAGCAGGGAGGTACCTACACTAGCCAGTAGGAAATGCGGTGGAGTGGGGCCACTCAAAAGGAGTTAGAGGCCAGATTCACACAGGTGTTTAGGCACCTAACTTCCTTTGAAATCAGCGTAAGTTAGGAGCCTGTGGATCTGGGCCTAGGTACGTAAGTATGGGCTGGAAGGAGGCACCTCCCTCCACTTGGGATTCAGAGCCAGGAACCCACTCCTGGAGTTAGGTGCTTAGGTCAAGTCAGCCATTTGTCAAGAAAAACTGAGGAGCAGGAATCTCCCTCCCCACCACCAACCACCTTTAGCCCAGTGGTTTAGGGTACTCACCCAGGATGTGGAGACCAGGAATCAAATTCCCACTCTGCCTGATATAGTGCAGGGACTTGAATTTGGGGTTTTGAGAGTGGCAGTGGTGCCTAAATGATAGATATAAGCACCTAAAGTAGCAATTAGGTGCTTCAGTCCCCCTTGTGAATCCCTCCCTACCAGCAAAAATAGCGAATCTAACTTGTGGTTGAAAATGAATGGCCATGAAGGAAATCTATGTTGTACATCAGTTACTTAGAGGCAAATTGTCTGTCACCTAAGTACTCAAGCTGTGGTCTGCAGATCACTTGGTAGTGTTCCGGGGAAAGCTGGCTGCTCATAAGGTACTGGCTTCTCCTCATTGCCCATTTAGACCACATGCACCCATTCCCCTATCCTCAAATCAAAGAAAACCCTCAGATACTTTAAATGGTGCCACCTTGTGAAGGAGAAAATATTCTCTTTGATAAGTACATTTGCACCCGCATCTCGATGCGCCAGAATTCAAAGCCAGATGGCGAGCATATCTGCTTATTTCACTGTTGCTGCATGGTAAAGTGATGGGGGGTAGAGGGAAAGCAAGATAATTTATTGTACTTACTTCATTTTAGTATGCGTGCCTTAAATACTCATGAATAGGATTAGAAAGTGCCACTATTGCAAGGTAACTTTTACAAGGGATTAATTTATGTGCAGTTTTACTAATAGGGCTTATGCCAGGTACAAGAAGAAAGGAAGAGAGGAGGTCCTCTGTAGAGGCAGCTCTCCAAGTCACACCCTGCACAGCACCTAGAGACCTACCTTAATATGTATCTACATACTTGGAATGGCCTTTTCTTCAACATGCAGGCTAGCAGGGGTGGCAAATTTGTATAATTTTTGGTGGTGCCCAGAACGGGTCCAAGTCCCAACTCCGCTCCCCCACACACACACATCTGCCTAAGGCTCTGGGAGGGAGTTTGGGTGTGGGAGGAGGTTTGGGGTGCAGGCTCTGGGCAGAAGTTTGCGTGCGGGAGGGATGTGGGCTTTGGGGGGTGGGAGTTTGGGTGCTGGGTGTGGGGCTTGGGGCTGGGCCAGGGATGAGGAGTTTGGGGTGCAGCAGGCAGGCTGCCCCGGGGCAGAGGGGCCAGAGAGAACTCCCCCCAGCCCTCCCCACCAGCAGCAGCGAGCTGCGGGGGAGCCCTCCCCAGCACGACACACACCCAACCTCCCCCCCGCCCCAAGCTGCTGCTCAGGAGATCCAGCCAAGATAAGCCCCGCACCCTTAGAGTCGCAGGGTGGCTACCATGCGCCTCCTTCCCCTGCAGGTGCAGCAGCTGCCTCAGCCTGCCCCCAGCACCACTCCCTTGTTGCCAGCGGCAGCCAGCGAGGGAGTGCAGCATGGAGCTGCGGGGGACAGCGATCCGCTGCTCAGGGTAGGCAGGGACGCTCCGGGGTGGCAGGTGGGCCCCCAGGGCCCATACAATTCACCTCCCACACAGGCTAGGATACATGGAGCTCAGCATATATACCAACCTATAATTTATTATGAGCGCTTCAGATCAGCACATTATGGCCCAGATCCCCAAAGGTATTTAGGCTCCTAACTTCCATTGAAATCGGAGAACTTTATTTATATGTTAAAATTAACAAAATTTCCCCTTCCCCCCAGGTTTTTTAAGTCTTTGAATGCATAGCTGCAGTCTTACTAATACAAGACTTTTACACAGATCTTTATGCGCAATAGAGCAGGAACGTCACTGGAAGTGGCCCTTTAGTAAAGGCTAAGCTAGATTTAGATGTCAAAGTACACACCTTGCCCAGCCTTTCCCCACACTAGTTGATCTGGTAGATTTACTTTCTACTCTTGATGCAGGATTCATCCACAGGTTGGATGATTTACACCCTGTTGTGTGGGTCTCTTGCCAAACAGGAGGGGGGCTTCTGGTTAGAAGAGCTAGGAAGATGATAGACAGATGTCCCCACAGTGGCCTGGGTACAGTCAGAATGAAATGTCTAAGTGTGTGTATAGAAGGATGTAACAGCAGAGGACCGGCATCATGAGACTTGCAGGAAAGGAGAAATGAGCCAAGATTGCTCATTGTCTAAAGCTGAATGTTTGCCAGGAGCAGCATGGGAAAATAAGGTGGGAATAGAATTGCAAAGGAAACTTGGAGACTTACCAGAATCAAGGTGTGCAATCTCTCTGGAATGGTAGCTGCTAGCCAAATTCAGGCCACAGGTGAGACAGCTGCTGGTGGAATGAGGGCTGAGTAGCTGTGGAATGTTGCCTCGCAGGGAGGGGCTAGCATGTTACAGGTGGAAAGATGTGACACCACTTCACTCCCTGTAACAAAAATGTGCCTCTAGCCATTAAGTATGTTTTAGCTTTTTTAAAATGCTAACTTAAAAGGGAAAGTCAATGCCATTAATTTTGAAACAAGCTGAAATTTCTTCTCTAATGCTATCTGTGAGTGAACCTGCTACAAGGCACCTGGGGTTTGGAAAAGGGGGGGAGGGTAATCTTTCTCAGGTGACATACAAACACTTTCAGAAATTAATCACTGATCTCACTCTGATGTGTGGTTTTTTCAGGGAGGGTAATCCAGAGAAACTGGTCTAGAGAGTGTGAGTTCTCCTCCTGTACCTGGTTTCACTTGAGATATTTTCCCTGTTAAATTTTAGGATCTAGGAGCTCTGTGTGTGGGTCTTGCTATTTTAAAGATTGGATGGGTTTTTCCCATGAGAGTTCTGTCAGACAGTGTAAATGACTTGGCTTTGGTACAAAGCTAAAATTTAAAAAGTTTGTAGTGGCATTTTAGGACTATTCAGGGAAGTGCTGTAGATTAATATCTGAATTTAATAGGCCCTCCTTCCTACACGTACAGCATTGCATCACAGTAGTGATGCTGAATGGGAACTTAAGAATGGCTAATTCTGTTTTCCATACGTTTTCAAATTATTGTACTCATGCTGTAACTGTTTCCACACTAAAATATTCCTTGCAAGATAGTGACATTCTTTGAAAAGTATCATATGGAGAGCCAACTACAACAACTTCTGTAGCCTGCAAGCTGCATAGGCTAAATTAAATGCAGAGGTCCAGATTTTAAAGGTATGTAGGTGTTGCTCCACTCGCCTGCAAGACCTAAGTGACTTAGGGCTAATCTACATTTCTTAGCGTATGCCTCAAGTGGCACATGACCAGGATTCATCACCGAATTTTGTCTGCTTGGATCATTAGCTTCCCTGGCCTGGGACTGGTAGTGATGGGGAGTGTGATGTGAATGCTGATCCATGCACCTGGTCCACACTGAAAACTTACATAAGCATAGCTACATCGCTGTGGGGGTGTGAAAAATCCACACCCCAGAGAGACTATGTCATTGTCATTATGCCACTGTAATCCCCACTGTAGGCAGTGCCAGGTAGACAGAAGAATTCTTCCATCATCCTAGGTACTGCCTCTAGGGGAGGTGAATTAACCACAGCAGCAGCAGAATTCCTCCAATCACTGTAGAGTGTCTACACTGAAGCACTACAGCTGTGCTGCTGTAGCATTTTTAGTATAGACATACCCTAAGTAGCTTTGAAAACTTGGGCCAGAAGGAGTACACAGACAGTGGAGTTCCACTAGTGTGAATGCAGAGTAATAGAACTAAATCTGACCACCTGTCTTTCTGAGCTCATGCCATACTATCAAACAACATTCATGGCAAGCAAGTTCCAGGAGGCAGTAGTGAAGGTGCAAAAAACCAAACCAAACAAAAAAACCACCATCCCCAAACTGTTGAAAGATGTGTTTGCAAATTGGAATGTGAAGTTTCTTTCTGGCTCCACTGCAATAAACAGAATTCCCAACATACAGCCAAGAACTACAAGGAGTGAAGCTGAAACTGTGATTGATCTGTTGAGCAGAGGGAAAGACTGAAGAGCAGCAACAGGTGGGGACAAGGCAGAAGAGAGGTTTAACTTCTTCCCCTGTAGATTGTGCTGAATCATGGAGACAGCCATGATACCAAGTAGTTTTTAATGTCAATTTCTATTTAACAGAATAGAGATAAATAGGAAAAGCAGGACGTGTTTTACTTAACCCCCACTTTTCTCACATCACATTTGTTCAATGAATACTGGTGTGTACAGAACACTTTTTTGCTGGTATAAAACTTATTTATTTGCCAAGGCCAAAGCAGTTAAGATACGTTAATGGAGGAGTTTCATATGGCTCAAAAGGACACACATTTGTATAGTTTCAGATTTTTGCCTTTCAGCTGCCTCATTTCACTAGGCAAATCTTGAAGGTGCTAAGTACATTTAAAATCATTTTTAAAATGAAACCTTTATTAAATTTTATTCCTTAACAAAGGAGTGTAAATTAATGAAATCACTCTTAGCTATCCTCTGTGTAAATTACAATAGACTAATAGCATATCAGCTTATAAAACTAGAAACTTGATTTTTCCATTAGGCCAAATAAGTGGTGTTACGGTGAGGGGGAAAAAAAGTACACAATGGTCAGCCTTGAAAATGCTGGTATCAGTCAGAAGTGAACAGACTTAAGAATTATCTTGTTTAATGGAAATGCAGAGTACACAGATGTGCTTTTAGGGTCTGTCTACACTGCAGCTGAGAGCATGCCTCTCCCGCGCTAGTTCTAACACCACACTAAAACTAGCAACATGATCGTGATGTATTCAGATGGCTAGCCTGTGCCACCACCCATACTGCAACATCCACACTGCAACCTTGATGCTAACTCAAGAACAGCTAGTGTGTCTGTCTACACTAGCTGGGAGGGACTCTCCCAGGTGCAGTGTAGACATACCCTTAGCATTATTCATAGTCACAGTCAAGTTTGTGGTATCTTACTGATTGCATTTTGTATCTGTGGTAAGCAGAAACTATTTTTTCCATAAAATCCAGCCGTGAACTGGCAGTGAACTTAGACAAGATCTATCCAAAAAATTTGTCCAGATATTAATTGTTCAAATTATGTTGCACTTTCAGTGCCTCATCTTCTCTAAGAGAGACAACTGCAGTTATCCGTTCCCACTGACACTTCAACATGTGACTAACACAATAAGATGGTGAAAAACATTACGTCTGACAAGGGTATTCGTGCTACTGAAATAAATTTAACCTAATCTCAAAGTGCAGATTTACAAATACCCACACTTGTAAGTTTTAATCAGAGAAGAGGGTTGAGAACATTAAATGCTTGTGACAAAGGCAGTGAAGATTTTCTTCTGAATTAGTCTTTACACTGTTCAATACTTGTAAGTAAAAATTACTTAACTTGAAATGTTTCTAGATAATGTTCAACTTGGATCGAGTGCATATAATTTTGGATGAAATGGTGTTAAATGGCTGCATTGTGGAAACCAACAAGAATAGAATTCTTGCACCTCTATTTGTTCTTGACAAAATGGCAGAAAGCTAGAAAGAAACAAGCCTACCGAGGAACGTATTTTACAAAGCGTTCTGAAAACCTCACGAACATCCCTACAGCTATTTTCTGAGATTTCCAAAGGTGAAATCTTGCAGTATTTTAAACTGGCTGGAACATACTGAAGCAAAGAAATCTAATGCATATTTTCTCTTCCTTTCTCCTCCAACCCTAGAACAAAATATGCCATGCCAACGTAAAGGTAAAAATTGGGACTGAGGAGGGACCAACAGGAACTTCTTTTTCAAAGAGGCAAATGTCAGTTGACACAGCACTTGTCTTTCTAAAAAGTAACCATTTTGTTTTAGTATTTGTAATTCTGTTAGGGGAAAAATATTCATGAAGCCTTGTATGTCTGTGGCTATGCATCTCAGGGTATGTTTACATTACAAGTGCTACAGCAGCACAGCTGTAGACACGCCGTTGTACTGTAGACATTTACTACAGCAACAGAAAGGGTCTTTCAGCTGCAGTAGTAAATCCACCTACTTGAGAGGCGGGACCTAGTTGTGTCTACAGTGGAGTTTAGACTTAACTATATTGCACAGCCCTGAGTGATGTAGCTAGGTCAACTTAAGTTTTAGGTATGGACCAGGCTTCACCTCCTTCATTCCAGAAATAAGGGATGGAGAAGATGAGTTAGAAAATATTAGTATAATTCCAAAGTTGTTTCAGATCTTGCTTTAATATTTTATACCATATTATCATTCAAATTTGTTTTCGTAAGTATGTATCTTAAGCTCTTGAACTTCTGTACCGATATGACCAATCTTCTACTAGGTTCAGTCTGCACAAGGACAGGTTTATCCTATATGCTTTTGTATAGAACCGAGTGTCAAGTTTGTGTTCACTCAAATACTATAGTGATGGCTGTAATAAAGGTTCCTGAATACTATGGCAGTTGTAACTAAACTATTTGGACACTTAATTCTATGATGTTAATAAAAGAATCAGAATGGTAAAACAACGGTTAATTGTTCTTTATCATACCCAAAAGGAAGTTGCTCCTTTAGTAGTTTAATTTTCTTAGTGTAATGTTTTAGTATTTTGCTTATAAACTTGAAAATAAAGGTTCTCCTTTTCACTATGGTATTTTTTCCACTTACACGTCAGTTTCTGGTTGGTAATATCAGTATTCTTTCACATCTGCAGCATCACAGTGTAAAGAACTGCCAGCTGGGGAAGCACACACAATTGTTAGTAATGGGATCATAATCACCACAGCTTTTCTTCCCCCAACCCTCAGCCTACCATTAGATGTTTTATATTCATTGCTTGTCCAAGTCTTGAATAAAATCTACAGAAGAGGCGCCTCAGATTTGTAAGTTTCCTAGTACTGACCAAATGTACCCAAACTAATCTATAAATCTTTAGGAGCAGTAAAAGAGAGCTCAATTACTGGTCTTTAAGTGAAATACTGTGACATGGACAGCTGTCCGTCATCTTTCATAAAAGTCCCTAAAGAACTCAATTCGTAATTACTTTCATTTTCTAATCACCTAGTACTGTAAACTAGGTTCAGACTGGTATTGAGGTGAAAACCTCCATATTTAAACTATCCATCTTCATTCCCTTTTAGACTATCATATTGAAGGTAGGTCCCATTGGTTCTTACACCAGACATCCATTTGGTAATGGTAAAAGTACAATCAGCTGCATAGAATTTTCATTCTAGCACCCTCCCTGTCAGGCAGTCTGACCCTCACTCCTTACTTACTCCTGTCTCCATGCCACTGATTTTTGCCCTGGACTTGGTGAAAGGAGCTTCCAGGAAGCCTGCTGAACTGTCTCAGTACACCAGTGGGGCCTGCTCAACCATCTCTGCATGGAAGCTGCCCACACGCTAGCTGTGAGCTGGGTTCCTGTGGTCTGCTGTGTGTCTGCCATTTCTCAGAAGAGAGGTGCGGGAGGAAAAGGGTTGTTCTTCAAACCCTCCTGAAAAAACTTCTGGACCTGAGCGTAGCAGTTTTGAGGAAGAAGCCCTCTAAACCAATGAGGAAACAGTTAACAAAAGCAAAAACAAAAAACACTTTAAAAAATCCTGTGAAAGCTCTTCTCCAAAAGGGAGCCCTAGAGTCTGCACGTGTGCTAGTTGGAGGCCTAGAATTCTGGGGAGTGTTCTTTGAGTGGCAAGCCCAGGCTCAGAGCACAGATCTGGTCTGTCTGCAGTTGATCTGGAAATGGGAAACACCCCCTGCTGAAGACTATTCGATGAAGGGGACTGAGAAATATGCATTTTTCTTATAAGCTTTTGATTGGTTCAAGACACTTCTGTTAAAAGTGTAATAACATCTTATTTACTTCACCTTTATAAATAGTCACTGACCACCATAACAAAATTACAATACATGGTTCAATCAAGACAGCCATTGCACCCTCAAAAAACTTTAATCAATTGCATCTTGTGGGGTACAGTCATTCACCCTGATGCAATATGCAAACTTAGTATCATTCATATCATGTCTGAAAAATACTGAAACAGCACTGTGCTAGTTCTCAGAAAGTTACACTGCAAAACTCTGAACGCCCTGGCTTAGCCAACAGACACACTAATGAACAGGTCACTTATTTGCTCTTATACCCCAATTTCTATTTTCTTAAACTTAGAAAAATAAGGCACATTTCTTCAAAAGTAATGCTTTCAGAACCCTTACATTTGACCAAATCAAAATAAGATATCTAGTCTATGTAACTCATATTTGAGGAGTATGAGAGAAATATTCAGAGGAGACACTTTTGTACGCTGCAAACATTTTAATGATTATTGTTGAGCATACACATTGGAAATTTTTTTAAATTTCAAACTGCAACAAGTTAAATAAATGTTTATAATATACAAGGAAAGTACAACCAAAAGTAAAACTTGCTTTAAGTGTGCCTTGCACCAGGAACCAGTGTTTTGTTTTGTTTTTTAATAGCTTTATTGTTGAGCTGCACAAACACACTTAAGGATTTGATCTTTATAGCAGGGCATTTAAGAAATCAAAATATATACCCAGTTGAAAGGAAAAAAAAAAAAAACGTTGTGCATGATTATATGCAAAAACAAAAAACAAACACCCCCCCCTCCCCCCAAGAAAAAACAACACTAGAATACGCCAATAGTGCAGGCACCATTAAAAAAAAAAGAAAAAAAAAGCTTGTGATGCCCATTAACTCTAAGATTTAAGGAAGCAAGTTTTTGACCAGTTAGTTTAAAGCCAGCAAAACAGGGATCAGTGATGGCAACTGTAGTGTACAAGGTATTAAATGACAAACTTTACACAAATACACTTAGAAATTTATATCAGTGAACACTGAAAATCTGCAGATCTGCTCTTTGGAACAGTCAAAGAGAACCACCTTAATTTCCAGTCGTGCAAGCCCTTGAAGCATCACACAGTGTTCTGTGCCATTTACTTGCTGGCTGTGTAGTTACACGGATTTGTTTTGTCATTAGCAGCTAACAAACTTTTTCCACGTGTTCCTAAAGCCTCACAGGTGGAAAAAAGGTAAGTCTTATCAGAGCACAGCGTGGAGATCATATTTTCTGCACACAAACACAAGAGGCTTCACTAATATCAAACAGTTTCTCATGTCCCATGTTGCACAGAGCAATTCAATTGAGATGAAAGCCTTTTTCCATAGTAGCAGCTAGCAGGCGCTCCCTCATAATCTCCTCAGAGGAATACTCAGGCAATTTAAGGTAATGCACACAGGTATTCACAGATGGATAACTTGCATCTGTAGCATCAACCTGAGAATAGGGAAGGATGATTATTATTTATGTACTGCTATAGTTTATTGTATTATACGTACATGATAAAAATACATAGGTCCTTTCTCCTCTGTCAAATTTACAATCCACTTCATGCTAGAGTTGGTTGGGAATTTTTTCACAGATTTTGTTGTTGTTGTGAAATTCCAAATTGCCACAACTGAAACTTTTTGCAGGAATGTATCAGTTTTAGTGTAACTCTCTTTGGAAAGATTTCCCAGGTCCAGGAATTTGTAGTCAGAGAGGGAGGGAGGGAGAAAGGAACCCATCCCAGAACACCAAATAGCCCAGTGATTACAGTACACATCTGGGATGTGGGAAATCGAGGTTCAAGTACCTATTCTAAATCAGGCAAGAGCAAGGACTTGAACCTGAGTGTCCCACATATCAAGTGGTTTCCTCTCCCACTGGGCTACTGGATACTCTGGGATGGTGCGCGCTCTCTCTCTCTCTCTCTCTTAATTCTGATGAAAAAATTTCAAAAGGTTTCAGTTTTGCCCCAATGTGAAAAGGGAAATTTTTTGAAATCTCTGAAAATTTTCACAAGATGGGAAAACTGTTTCCCACCCAGCTCTACTTCATACGTAAAAACAATGAGATGCTAAAGGATGGGGATATCAACCAAATAAAGGCTAGGAGAGATTGAAGTATACTTAGTTTACATACACATTTCCTTAGTTCCTTTTTATGAGAATATATACGAGAGTACAGAGTTGGAGAAGAGTTGGAGTGGAGTTTAGCATTGAAAGGCTAACAGAAAATATTGAGTGTTGATGAGGAACTATAAGATTAACAGTGTGTTTTATTTAAGTGGCAGATGTAGTTTTTTTGTAAGCAAAAAGCTTAAGTTCAGAGGTACCCTAAAGAGCCTATACCTTGCGCACAACAGTGAGCCGGGGATGTAGGTTAGCCAGTCCTCCTGGTGGGAGTGTTGAACAGCCAGTAGTGAACTGGAGAAATGCTTTTCTTTCATCCGAAGACATACCACACAAAACTCTCACAAATCGAAGGAATCCAGGACTAAAAAAAAAAAAAATTTTTAAAATATATGAACACCAACAAAATGTTTGTGATGAAGGAAAGAGAATTTTGTAACTTGAGACATTAAACCCAATGTCTTTACACAAACTCAAAGGGAAACTGTTGGTTTAAAATATTCATGCCAATTCATTACTGAATTAAGCAGAAAGCATTTATAAGAAAGAAAAAGATGAAAATGATATTTTTTAAAAATTTCTTTGCCAGATGTTACATGGCAAAACCTACAGGAGGACATATCAATTCTCCATGTTACTACTGGAGATGGAAGTAACAGATCTCCATTTATTCCTTATGTGTGAATTGGTAGTTAGGCAGAGTTCCAAGCCTGCTCTTAACAGAATCCACACATACTGGGCCTCGTCTCAGTTACACTAAGGACTCTTTAAAATCATTTCACACCACCAGAGTGGTGCAAAGGGGCATTTGTGTAACTGAGAATTCAACCTTCAGTGTTCAAACATACCCACTTCCTGTGTTTTCACTTTACTGGTAACTCAAACAACAACTAAAACATAAGCCTCAGCCTAAAATTTCTCCCCCATGATTTCCCTACAGACATCACTGTTTTAAACCCTGGTTCCCTACAAAGAGAGACTCCCACCTCCTTTAGATCAATGACAGAGTTAACGAACTGCACCCTGACAATGAACTAGAAGTGCATCAGCCAGCATATGCTAATAAGGTGCTCATACTTGCTCAGAGAATGGGTATACAGATGACCCCCGTTACACAGCATCTTCAGTACTATAACACCAATACACCTAAGAAAAATTAATTTGTATTCTACTCCTGCAAAACCACCTGTGGGAGCTCACAAAACTGCATGGGTTCTTCCTAGCAGCCTTCCTTAATAGAAATAAAAATTGATTCCAGGACAATCCACAAATGAATTACTATTTAGACACCATATAGGTAAAAATAAAACCAAATTAATGTTATCTCTAAAAGTTTCTGTGACAAGAAGCCAACATTGGGGTTCTATTAACCTACTCTTCTGAATGTCAATCTCATTTTTCTGTTTTGTCACCACCACCTCAAACTCCTCATCCAGAATTAAGACTATCTATTGGAGAAATACAAAGATTACATCCACTGCCATGTTTGTTCCACATGGTCTTCACGCTGATCAGCAGTCCCTCCAATTTAGAATCTTCATGTAAGGAATATATGGATGTTATCATTATACGTATTTCTTAAGTGATGTTAAAAACAAGGTTAGACTAATAGGCACCTATCTCGTGTGTAGCCAAGTTTAGGTTCTGTGTAGTTGATGATATCCTCAGCTGCCCAAGATGGTGACTGATTTCCACAAAGAATCATCTGAACTTCCTCATGGCTGAAGGAACTCAGCTTCTCCATTGGGAAGACTCGATTGAAACCATCTTAATTTATAAAGATACAAGTAAAAAAATATAGTCACAAGAATGTATCCACAATAATTTCAGTTTTTAAACATTTTAATCATTGAACCAGAAGTAATATTTTTAAACTAAGGTTCTTTAGCTAAGTCAAATGAAAAAATAGGATTACTACACTTAAAGCAAAAGTTAATAATGGCAGCAGCTTTAACTGTCAACACTACAGTCAGCCTGTTGCATGAACTGTTTGCTATGCCATAACTCTCATTTTTATTTTTGGTGAAGAGTTAGGTTAGGTTAAATTGAATAAATCATCTATTCTTTTAAACCAGTTGGTGCTTGGTTTAGAATTGGGATTTGTGTGTATATAACTATTTGCTAGCAATAGCATGCACCACAGTAGTAAATGACAGTGAGTTTAAAATGTGTCAGTATTTCCATTTACTATACATATTAACACTAGTAGTGGTTAGGAACCATAATAATTATTTTTTTACCATATGCAGTTTGTTTTTAAAACAGTGGTTTTGAGTGACATTCTATACCACTACATTAAATCAGGAAATCCTGAATGCCAATATATCCAGCTAAATGCGCACATAATCTGCTATGGTTAAGTTACCTCTAAATGCATCCATCTGTTTCTGTATGCCCGTCTGCATGCAGAAGTCAAACATTAGCTCCACATACTCCTCTGCATTATCCATAGTTACCATCTATAAAGAAAATATACACACGATATAAAAAAGAGTCAATGATTGCTGAGATGGCATACTGTTAAAATCCTGTAAGGGGGTTTGTTTCCTAACCTCATCTTCACCATTTGGCTTGAGATCCACAGCTGTAAACCCATATACTCTGGATGATGGGCAGAACTGGAAATTCAGACTGCAAAATAAGGACAGGTTTTAATAGATTATTTAAATCAGTGACTGCTTTTGCAGCAAATATTAGATTTGTTATCTAAAAAAGGATAGTGTCTCATCTTACTACCACGAAAACAGCTTGTGGATCGTTTTATATAAGAACATGAACGCTGACACCATATTAGAAAGCAATGCAATAGACATGATAAAAATAGATTTTTTTCAATGGATTTGTGTATTTACACATAGTCCACTTTTCCACTCTGCTTTGACAAGTGTCTAAAGTTTCAAACAGTTAAACATAAATTATCTTGATCATTATATTTTGAAACCTTTTTTAGTAGGTCATCTTTTAGTTTAAAATCATACGAACAGGAACAAACATTCTCAGTATTTCCAGGGATAATATTAGCGGTAGCATGAAGCAACTGAAGTTACGAGACATTTAGGCCCTGATCCTGCAACAGGCTCAGCGTGGATGGACCCCTACGTACTCATGCAACCTCTCTGAAGTCAGTGGGAATATGTGAGAGTGCAGGGATCTGCCTGCGCTGTGCCTGTGGCAGGACTGGAACCTTAATGGACTGATAATACAGACCAATCCTACAGATCTCCAGACTCTCGTTTGTCACTGTTGTGGACTCTGCTTTCACACACACAGCTGTCACTCTAATTTGTAATCAGAGAGAACCAGTGTAAACCCAGTGGAGTCTGGGTTCCAAAAGAAAAAAATAAATATAAACAGCATATACTGGGTTTAAAGTTTTTAAATAACAACAACAACAACGGTATTACCAGTTAATGCCATTTAAAGGATGTTTCTAAAATACATCATATATATGCTTGATATAATAGAATATTTACTGTTTTATTTTCTTAGTAAAGGGCTTCACAAACTGTATCCAAAGTTATGATTTCATCCACCAATGAAATGCAGCCTACCCACATGGCAAACAATGCATGGTGCACAGCAATCATTTAATATGGTAATCAAAAAACATTTTCAAGCTGCCACTATGCAAGAATTTTAAGGATACAGAATGTAATTAACCAACCTGGGTTTTGCCAGAAAACCTGTGATAGCACCACTACTTTTAAATAAATTTATCACTGTAATCTTCAGAAATGAAACTGATTTTTTTATTTTATGAATGTACATACAGATATTAGTAATTCCACTAAGCAGAACTGTGTGTATAAATGTATGTATAAATATAAAAATGACATCTCTTACCCTAAATCCTCTATGCTAAGCGGAGGCCCGGAACCTGATGGGTTCTTCAGCATTAATTCCTGTAGTTTTGTGTTCTTTTCATCTTCTGAAAGACCTTTGTTACTTAAAATTTGACGTCTTTTAACTGCAAGGTCTTTAATATCTTTTAAAAATCTGGCTCTATGTGGGTTTACTAATTCAAAGTCCTCCCATGTTAAAATTCCATTAAACCAAGCAGGAGGTTTAGGTTTCGGTGGATCAAGGATAAATTCGGACTTGGAGTCTTCTTCAAAACTTCCTACTGACAGTGAATCATGTCCCTCTTCTGTAGAAGCCTCCGATTGACTTTCAGTGCAGTGCAAGTCTCTATCGCCCCGTGACTCATAGATCAATTTACTCATGTTACTTTTAATGTCACCCATACACATGAGTTTAAAGAAAGGTTTAGAAATGGGCAAATCCACCAGTCTGTTATCCTGAATGCATTTAGCCAAGAAAATTCCAAGGAAATGAAAGAGTTTGGTTATTCTTTCAAGTTCATCACTATCTTGTGGGAACGGTGCTGTGAAAAGTCCACATGATCTCTGTACATAGTATCCAGGGGGTTTTAATCCACCTCCAATATCAACCTGGATTTAAGGAAAAAGGGGAGAAATGGTAGCTTTGTGCTAGATGAGTTTAAATATATACACTGTGTTTATATTAGTCTATTATTTACCTTCTCAGAAGAAAAACATTTAAAAAACAACCTTCAGATGTTTCATTTCAGTTCAAATGTAGATATAACACTCAATATTGTTGTTGTAATATTTGTTAATACGTAGCAATCCAAATATAGTAAAAGTAGAAGAGCAACCTGAATCCTATGTTCTCTCAGCTTAGATCATCAACGTAACTATACACACACCCACCCCTACATTAAAAGATAAAGTACGAAAGTCAAGCACTCAATAGTTAGAAAATGCCAGAATGGGGCGTGCTAGAGCTCATCAACAACACTGAGAATTTCTTAACATGGACAAAAAAAAATGTATTTTTCCTTAATTTTGTTCTCTGAAACAGCGGAGCCATTTTAGCTGAAATCTTCCAAAAAAAAATTCAATCGAAGGTAGACCCCGGCATAGAAAATTTCGACCTATATGGTTAAAGTTTGGCATAGTTATTAGCAACAAAAAAAAACCCCAACAGAGTACTGTCATCATGGGAAGTGTCAGGAAACCTTGATAATAAGCGGTACTACCAGGCTTGCCTATAATACATGGATTCAAGACTTTCAACAGCTAGTGAGAGTACCAGAGAGCTACTTTTAATACCACATAATATTTGTTTTTCTCTGAACAACCACAAGTAAAAATGATCCATACCTGACGTGATTCATCATCTGGAAAATCATCATCACAAAGCCAAGTTCCCAGTTCTGTCCTCTGAAATTCTGCTGCCACCAGTGCATAGAACTCCAATGTAGGTCCCAGGCCTGTTCCTTCTTCTCCTAAAAACTCCACCTGAAATACACAATGAAAGTTAATAATGAAAAGAAATAGTAGAAAAAGAAAAGACTCAGTGTTGGTCAGCTAACTATATAATTCATAGCTGCCTTCCATAAAAGTGTTTTAAAACTACTCTGCTAGGGAGACATGTTTTACCTCTAGAACAGACTTTCGGTCTGCATGAATCTGCATGATATTTTCAGCCCATTCCATCAGGGATTCACCTCGTGGAACTTTCACTCTTTCATGTTTGAGGCGTCCAACTCTGAATTCTCCTGGATCGTCCCGTCGCACTGTACTTGTGGTCCTTGTCCGTTCAACAGTGGCCTCACGTCTGTTCTGTAGCCATACAATTGCTCTGGTAACAAAAAAATATATAAATATTTCTTAAAATTATAAGTGATTAACATATTTCATTCATGGGAATTCTGAGATAAGCAGATGTGCAAGTCATGCTGTTACACCATAAACACTAGGTGCTTTATTGATTTGTTGCATTTCTAAACATTTTCAGAGGCACCTGGACTGTTTAGATACATACCTCTTGTTGTTTTATAAATTCAAATAAGTAATAATTCATTTTGCATTAATAATCACCCTCAACTTCTGGTGTTAAATGAATAATATAGCAAAACACAACACTGATATATAATACTTGACCTGAGTGCATAATTCCTACTAACTGCAATGGGAGTGAATAAAAGGAAATAATGCTTTGCACTTACAGTAGTGCTGTATATCTGAAGTTCTCAAAGCAGACACTTATTAAATTAAAACTCACATTATGTCCGTGAAATAGGAATATGCTATACTGGTCATAAAGATGAGTATTTTAGGTTATATAACCCAATTCTGTAACACATCGACAAGCCAGAAAAAGCAAAAATAAGGTTGAAACACTGTCATTCACACATGTAGTTAAAAGAAGAAAAAGTAAAAACATAACAGTGTAAAGGATAGAAAAAAATCAAGTAATTTTAGCCATAATTTCCTTAAATTGTTAGAATTTCAGAGGGAAGGTCTCCCTGTTAAGTTTTTTAAGCCCTTACCAATTAAACAAGAACAACTGCAATTACTATTAACAACACCTATACAAAGGTGTTGTTTTTAATTCTCTCATACTCTCTGTCATCATCATCAACAACAAACTACTCCCTAATCTACCCACTTGGCTGCTTTTCAACTGTAGGCAAGTCACTGAATATATTTTTATATAAATCTATATATCCCACAGGGCTACTGAGAGGTTTAATATTTTTTAAGTGCTTTGAGAGCCTCTGTAAGTTGAAAGATATACAAAGTACTAAAAATAAATTGCAGGAGTATGCTCTGGAGGATGCCTTTTATATGTAAAGAACATTGTAAAACATTTATCTTGTATTATATGTATTATAAACACATGCACATAAATGCAGAGATAACAGCCATGTGATATGTTTCACATGCTTGTGCAGTTTAAATTTCTCAAACCAGTGCAATTTATCACAAACCTGCTTATCCATCTAACAAGGATGTATTTCAATATTCCAAATCCCTGAGCAAATTCAAACAGCCATCACATTCATTAGCTGAAGAGCTGTTTCCTCCTTCTCCCTTCAAATTATACCTGCCCAAAGCCTAGGATATTCCTGATTCAGCTTTTCTATATAGCACTGATACAGACCTCAGTGATTCAGAAGCCAAATTAGTGATCAGCATTACCCAAAAGAGCCACAGTAGTGTGAATTCATTGTTTCATTTTCTGTTTTTATATTTTAATAGATAAATGAAGGCATTATTCTCACAGCAAAATGACTGACCAAATATTATTATTTTTATCAAGTACAGCTGGTTAATAATATAGTAAAAACATCCTGACTGGTTAATAATTAAATCAGTGTTTTAATATCATGTGCTGCAAAGAGCTGGAGGAGACACATTAAAAAGCCACTTGCACCTTGCAAGCCTCAGTCTGAGTATCACTGTTATATACTGTTCTATAAAAATACCAAGATTTTAAAACTCTGAGTTTTCATGGCAATGCGGAGCTAGAAAAAAAAGGAACTTTTTTCATTAGGCAGAGAAAATGTCAAGCCTCATTGTTTCACACTACTACTCTGAAGGATTAATGTCAGCATGTTAAAGAACAAAAATATTGTGTGTATATATAAACTGAAATTGATATAACGGACCAAAAGTCCCCTTTTCCTCTTTCTTGTGCTCAGTACAGGAAATGCTAGGGGTAGAAGAGGGTAATATACTGGCATGGTATACGGGTATCAATTTTTATTGATGCAACTTTGACAGAGTTATGCAGATCATCCCAAACGAATGTCAATAAAACCTTTATATCATGCTGCACCATCACATAGTTTGTAAGTGTCACATAATGTAACAAAGTTTTAGGAATGTTCTAGACTATTAAAAATGAGTCTCTGCTAGCACGGTTCAATGACGCTTCGTTCTCCTTTTCATTACATAAAACTAAACTCACAAATGTGTCTTAATTGTCTATTCTCTCTTACAACTATGCTTACCAGTGTGGTCTGTGCTGAAATTAAAACAAGTAATAAACTATTTGATTTGAGACCCAAACAAAACCATCAGCTGTTATAGCTCTACCTGCCTGCTACAGCACACATGCAAACTAAATTGACATGCTGAGGATCTACATGAAGTTTCCGATGGAACATCAAACCACAGAAAGGCCATCCACCCCAGAACCCCTTGGCACAGTGCATAAACAAACAGCTGTAAGTTATCAAAAAAATCTTATTAAAAACATTCACAGATTTTCCCCTTTTCTTAGAAATTAAGTTTATTTTAAAAACTCCTTAAATACGCAAAGAAAAACACTCCTACGATTTTTCATGCTAGGGGAAGTCAAGTTCACTGCAAAACCTAATTAAACACTTAAGACATCTCAGAATCCATTCATTCCGATATGATCATGTCTCTTACCTTGATGCTCCAAATGCTGTGCAAGTGAAATACAGCTGTCTAGTTTCAAATGGTATTAAGAATGGACACTTGCTAGTTAACTGTTCACACCAATCTGGCAAAGCGCCACTTGCTAGTGCCAATGGTTCCTGTAATTTAACACAGAAATAACTGTTTAAAATACCGGGTCAGGTTGCCAAACAACATGACAGACAGATGCACAGAGAACAAGGTTTACTCTGAACCGACTTTTTACGCCTGCTGGGGTAAAAATCATTTTTTTTAAATCAGTGAATGAAAAGGTTGATGACGTTTCAAGGACTCTGTCTGAGTGGGATGTAAGGTGCCTGAGGGCAAGCCAGCCACTGAGAAACATAATGAACCACTGGGACAAGGGATGGGAGAGAAGTACCGAGGAGCAACATTTTTCGCCCCTGAGAATACAGTTTCTCCTGATCTGCTCAATAATATTGCAGGAATGATTAAGCAGAGCAAAGATAATGTAAGCACCTGGATGCCCTACATAGGACCATGAAAAACTTAAAAGAAAAATCTGAAGACTTCAGGCAACTCATTTACAGAACCTGAGGCCATTATCTAGATATCTGAGGGAAAAAAACTGAAGAAATTTTGATTGACCTTAAAGCACACACACAAAAAATGAGTGGAGGAATTGAAGAATTTTTAAGAATCAGGAATGTCAGAATTATTAGATATAAAATGTGCTTCCACTCTTTAAAATTAGCATATCTTCAAGTTTCATTTTTATTGTGCATCAACAACTTCATATCAAGTTTGATCAGTTTACATATAAAAAGATGGATTTTCTAAGTGCCAGCTTGCAAGGTCAGTCTGATCTAAATATCAAGTTCTTTCTAGCTCTCAATATCAGTAATACAGATACTGAAGACCAGATTCTTCCCCCAGTTACACCAATGCAATGCTATTGTCTTCAAAGGAGTTATACCTATGCAATGGCATGCCATCAAAATGTTACACAAATATAAGCAAAGGAAGACTGTGGTCCTGGAACAGGAGTTAAGTTAATAATGCATAAACCTGAACAAAATTCTGCAGGCAGCTTTGTATCTACAGTCAGCTCCTTGTCAAACTCCAAATTAGGCCTAAATTACTCCGATTGGATCTAGCGGAGCCACAACCTAGTTATTATATTTCACTGTTGCATATCATTGGCCTCGACAACACCACTTCCATCATCACTCTTAGATAACAAGGGTCTGTAGCGAACAATGTCGGTGGTCAGATTATACGGCTTCATACCAAGTGTCTAAAAGCTCTAGAGGGTAATTACTAATCTAATACCGCCAGGTTAATCATGGACAACCACACAGCCACTGGCAGTGCATGGCCAAGTAATCTCATCTCCTGACCTCAAGTCTGATCTGCAGGGCTTGATATATGGAGACTTCATCTCGGAAACAGGCTATACGACTGGAAAATGTTAACTGGTAGTAACCAATGAGGACTTCAATCCTTTTATGGCCAGTTCTCAATAATACATCCCTATTACAGATATAATCAAACCATGTTATGCTCAGCAGTCACCACTAGCAATGTACAGTAAAAGCTGATTTATCCAGCACTTCACCAACCGGAATGCTATATAAACCAGCATTTCTGATCTTCAGTGAAAGTCCAGTTTACAGTTCGGTTGGTGCGGGAATGGTAGGGGGTTGGCATGTGGGAGGGGATGTGGAGCGCGGGCTCTGACAGGGAGTTTGGGTTCAGGAGGGGGCTTGGGGCGCAGGACAGGGTGCTGGATCTGGGGCCGCTCACCTCAGGCGTTTTCCCGCAAGCGGCTACCTGTCCCAGCTGCTCCCAGGTGTAGGTGTGGCAGGCTGCCCTGTGCGCTGCCTCCACCTGCAGGTGCCGCCCCTGCAGCTCCCACTGGCCACTGTTCTTGGCCAATGGGAGTTGCGGAGGCAGCGCGCAGAGCTGCCTGCCACACCTCCGCCTAGGAGCAGCCAAGACAGGTCACTGCTTGTGGGAAGCCATCCGAGGTGAGTACCCTCTGGATCCGGTACTCGGAACCTCCTCCCGTGCCCTGCACCCAAATTCCCTCCCAGAGTCCATGCCCTGCACCCTCTCCCGCACCCCCACCCAAACTCCCTCCCTCTTAGTTAACCCACATTTTTCACTTACTGGCACCCCCCATTCCTCTACAACATGCTAGATAAAACAGCTTTTACTGTATATGAAATGTTTCCAGTCTCCTGCTGTCTTGTTTAAGCAATGTCCATGTTTCAGATCCGTATAAGAAGATTAGATGCACACAGGTTTGACAAATCCATACTTTGATTTATAATTTCACCTTCTTCTGGCTCCAGACCCTATGCAGGTCCTTCATGACAGAGGCTGCTAAACCAATTCTCCTTAGAAGGTCTGGCTAGCTGTGCCCATTTAATAACAATTTACTGTCTACACAGACGAAATCATCCACTACTTTCACAGTTTGTCCAGCAGCACAGATGTGTTGTATCACAACTTTTGTGCCGACACTGGATTTTTGTTTTTGCCCAAGAAACCCTTAGACCAAGGGCAGCTTCCAATGCTGGAAGCTGGTCGTCTGCATCCTGGCCAAAGAAAACAACATCAGCTGCATAATCCAGGTTAGTAAAAGGAGTTGAACTGACAGTTTTACCAGTACTGGCAAAGATATGTTCAAGGAGCCAATCCATTGCATTGCAGAATAGGGCTGAGACCAGGGCACATCCCTGCTTCAACCCAGATCTAGTGCAAAACCTGTCAGACCTATGCGTCCCCCATTGCACCTGTGCCCGAGTCATTACTCAGATCTTGAATTAACCTCAAGAGGATGTCGGGAATGCCTCATAGATCCTTTCACAAGCAGCTCTATGGACAAAACTGAAGGCTGCCTTTAGATCTACATATGTTGCTGTCAAAGGATGATGGAATTTGTGATGGATCTCAGATAAAAGACAAAGAGCAAGTATAGCATCCACTGTAGATCACCCAACAGTGGAGCCCAATTGCTCTGGACAACAGCGTTTCACAGCTGGAGCTGAGCAACCAAGACATGTATAAAAAGCTTTCCAGGAACAGAAAACACAGTTACTAACCTTCCTTAATTGTTGTTCTTTGTGATGTGTTACACACGTCCTTTCCACTCTTGGTGCGTACACTCCCCGAACACAGTTGCTGAAAATTTTTCCCTCAATGGTACACGCTGGGGCGCCTATAGCACCCTCTGGTGCCGTACGCTCATAGCACCGGTATAAAGTGCCCAGCTGACCCCGTGCCCCCTGTTTCTTCTTTCTGGCCAACTCCAATGTAGAATGGGAGGAGAGAGGGTCATGGAATGGACACATGCAACAACTCTCAAAGAAAAACACTTACAGAAGGTTACCATTTTTCTTTTTTGAGTGATTGATTGCACATGTGCATTCCACTGTAAGGGACTCTCAAGCAGTTGCATAGGTGGTGGGATAGACAGGCCAACTGCAAAACAGCTCAACCAAATTTGACACTGTCCTTGGACTGTTGAGTGATGGCGTAATGGGAAGAGAACACGTGCACCAATGAACAAGTCGCTGCTCTGCAAATGTCCTGAATAGCATTTGCGCTAGTAATGCCGCCGCCGAAACTTGTGACCTCATGAAACGTGGAGTCAGGTTAGTTAGTGGCGGAACACACACATGATCATAACATGTACAAATGCATGATGTGATCCAGGATGAAATTCTCTGACTAGAGATGGGGAGACCCTTCATCCTGTCAGCTACCACTATACAGTTGGGTGGATTTACAGAATAGTTTCTCTGTACAAAGCTAGGGCTTGTCCGACATGCAATGTGGCGCTTCCCTATTTGCATATGGCTTCAGGTAGAAAACAAGAAGGAAGATTGTCTAATTGCTATGAAACTGAGAACCCACCTTCGGGAGGAAACTAGGGTCAGGACATAACTGCACCTTATCCTTCCAATGTGAGGACACAGATCTCTGAGACCCTTCTGGCCGAAGTGAGGGCCATGAAGAAAGCCACCTTCCAAGAGAGGTATAATAAGGAGCACGTTGCCAACACTTCAAATGGGCGTCCTATAAGCTTTGATAACTCCAGGTACAGGTCCCAGGGAGGAACTGGCTCACACACTTGGGGCTATAATCCTTCTGGGCCTTTGAGGAACTAGATAGACATCTCATGAAAAAATGGACTGCTTATCCACCCAAGGGTGGAAAGCCAATATTGCTGAGAGGTGAAGCTGGACTGAGGAGATAGCTAATCCTTGCTGCTCCAGGTGTAACAAATACTTGAGTATTTCCTGTGCTGATGAACGCGTAGGCAAGACTCTGCGTTGGGACACTCAGACAAGAACCGCTTCCACTTTGAGAGGTAAGTAACCCTGGTGGAGGGCTTCCTACAACCTAATAGGACCTGATAAAACTGCTCTGAGCAAGCCTGCTCTCCAGGATTTAGCCATGGAGTTTCCAGGCCATCAGGTGAAGGGGATCTGAGGTTTGGGTGGAGCAGTCGACCATGCTCCCGAGAGAAGCAAGATTGGAGTTGCCACTGACAGGCCCAGCAGAGTGGTCAACCAATGTTGGTGAGGCAATGCTGGGGCTATCAGAATGATACGGGTCTGGTCTCGCTTGATCATTAGTAGAACCTTATGCATGAGCGGGATGCATGGGGGGAAGCGTAGAAAAGGTGACCTCACTACGGTAGCAGGAAGGCATCCATGAGAGATCCCAGACTGTGGCCTCACAGGGAGGCAGAACTGGTGACACTTCCTGTTGTACTCGGTTGAAAACAAGTCTATCGGGGGAATCCCCCACTGCTGGAAAACATCTGGAAGAATGGACCACTCGGGTGATGACTGGAGAAAAGCCTGATGAGGCCATCTGCCAGCCTGTTCTGTGCTCCCAGAAGGTGAGAGGCCTGAAGGTGGATTGAGTGGCCCATGCAAAACTCCCACAGCTGAATTGCTTCCCGACACAGGGGAGAAGAGTGAGCCCCTCCCTGCCTGTTGAGATAAAACATGTCTGTAGTGTTGTCCATAAGAACCAACAAGTCTCTGCAAATCTGGCAGCAGTCCCCAACATGAACCTTTCCCAAGCACTTCAGGGAGGAGCTAAAGTACAGGTCGCCCAGGGCCATAGCCTTGTTGCAGGAGGGGAAGGTCTTGAAGCCTGGCAACCCAGGCGTTCCTCAGCACTGGATAATGGACAAAACTCCGCTAACTCTCCGAGTTAAACAAACTACACTAAAACCAGCAAAAAAACCCAACTATTTACAACTAACCAAACTATATACAATTATAAGGAAAAGACGACCACTGAGAGAGCTTGCTGAAGCAAGGAAAACTGTTCCAGCGAATGTTACAGGTGGTAAGAAGGAACTGAGGGGACATGGGGTGGGCTGGTTACTTTCTACCAGCACTCTGAGCACACAGCACCACAGGGCGCTCGAGTCGCCCTGATGGGTACCACTGAGGGAAAAATTTCCGGCAACCGTGCTCGGGGTGTGCGTATAGTGGAATGCACATGTGGATTGTGGAGCACCTATAGGGACACACATCTCGAAGAACCATCGTTACTGCACCAGATGAGTCACTTCCTCTTCTTTGAGCAGTGTCCCCATGGGTGCTCTTCTGTAAGTGACTCTCAAGCAGCATCCCAGCTGGCAAGTTTGGGCTTTAGAATCTGTTATGGATGATAATACTGCGTAGCCGAAGCTCGCGCTGGAAGCAGAGTCCCCAGTAATTGCACATTGTCCTGCAAAGGTATGCACAGACGCCCCCTTATGGGCTCTATGGTGTACCTGAGAAGTTCAGGTGTTATGCCATCAGGTCCAGCATCAAGCCCACTTTGCAGTTTCTTTATCACAGAACAAACCTCTTCCAACGTAGGTACATCTATACAGATTTCAAAGTCAGGGATTCCATCTACAACTAACACATCGAGATCTGAGCATTGAGTTGTTTCAGGATAGTTAAGTACCTCTCACTGGTCTTTCACAGCGTCTCTGGATAAATTGCTAGGACAGCAAAACTTTTCATTTACTGAAATGTAAGTGACAAATAAGACCTTGGTCCTGCAAATACTTATGTATGTGCTTGATTTTAAGTATCTAAGCAGACCCAATAATTTCAATGGGATTACTCATGTGCTTAAAATACTAAGTTTTTGCAGGATCAAGACCCAAATTTGAAAAATTAACTACAAAAGTCTGTGCCAGCTAGAAGATTTTTCCATTTTAGTAGGGTCAGCTGATTTATTTTTCATGGGCTGGAGGGCACAATATTTGTGCCATCTTTAATATTATTAGATTCTTCTTTTTCCATCATATTTTATATCTGGATTAGTTAGACTGTATTGCTTTAAAAAAAAAAGTTAACGATTTTAAAAATAGGGAAATAAATTTACCTATGTGACAAATAAGGGCAAAAGAATCCAGAAGTCTAAATGACCAAATCAGCTATTAAATTTCATACAACCAAAGCAATCAAGAATATAAACAGTCTTAAAACTACAGCATTTATATTATGTTTACCTCAATCTGTTGCAGAATTTTTGTAGTGATTTTTTTGCTTGTGAATTCATCTGGTGGAAAATTAAACTGAAGCTGCTCATCTCCTTCTGAAAATATGAACAGAACTTGTTTATTTTGTTTTCGGTAAAGTGCTGAATAAACCATGTTAGGCTACTTACAAACCTTCTTGAGAAGTTCGTGCTGAGTAAGGGTCACTTGCAACTATATACAGAATACGGAGTAACTGCAGAACATCTTCCACACCACAGGAATTCTGCCCACTACCAGCTTTGGCCTGAGGTTGTTCTCTTGCCAAACTAAGAATGTCAGAGTTCTGAAGAGTGGAAATGGCTCCCTGGCTCAATCCAGATTTGGATCCATGCTCACAAAAATCCTGTAAAAAGGGTTATTAGAATGAAAATATAGAGACTAGTATTTTTACAACAGTGTATCAAAGTAAATTAATCACTTTACGAACAAGAATGGGTTACTGTGTTTAGCCTTTTAGAGAATTAAAACTTTTAAAAGTACAAACAGTACTATGGTCCAGACTATGATCTGAGTGCTTTTTAATATTAATGCTCCTGACAAAAAGGCATGTAAAAGAAATGGAGCCAGCAAAGACTAAACTTGATATTGGCACATGAACCATACAGCAATTTTGTAGTCACATGTCACACCCCTCCTCCTCAAGAGCCTTCAAAGCTGCAAAACGAAGCACACCGCCATTCCCAACCAAAAAAAACATGTTTGGATGCGGACATATACCTTGTAGGCAGCTATGAGCTGAGAACAATTTCTGTTTTTCCTAATACTTTTATTAGTGCCGGTTAATTTCCAGTGGCGCAGGAAAGCTGAGTCTGCATTCTTCTGCAGGTAGGTTATCAAGTCATTCTTTGGTAATTCATCAGTGCCAAGGTACTGTTCCACATGCTCTATTGACCAGCAACCCTACAACAGGAACCACCAAATGTTGGTCTTTCCTGATTGTAAAGTCCTAAAGATTTCACATGCATTATACACAATTTCTTTAGGAACATGCATTGACAAAAATTTCCACTCATATCTTCTAAATATTCAAGAACTATGTTAGTGCTTTTTAAAAAAAATGTTGCATTTCACAAACTGCAATGATTTGTTTTGTTATAGTTTAAACAGCCACACAATGTAGGGATTAACAAAAGTACCAAAATCAGTCTTACCATTTTTCCACTCTCTTTCTCTTTATCAGAATCCTTCATTTCTCTGTACATGATTCTAAAACATGAAAAGACTAGTGTTAATGTTTTTAAATAGCTTTTCAGAATAGCATAATAATGCTATACTGATTCACTCAGACTCCTTAGTACAGCCTCTACATTCTGCAGTTATACTTTATTGTTTTGTTGGAAGTTGCTTGATTATTAGGTGACTTGCGAAAGAGCAGTAGCTGCAGTTCTTCCTGGTAGCAAGTGTGAGATGCCCCAACTCAGCAGAACACTTACACTCATGCTCAGAAACATGTGTTTAAGGCCATTCCTTTCTGCAAAGCATTTAAGCTCCATTTGCTTAAATGGGGCCTGAGTGATCCTACAAATGCTGGTCTCTAGAAAGTTGCTAACAGAATTTATCTAGAGGTAGGGAAAGGATGTGGTTACATTAGGATGCCTTCAGTCATGTTTCAGGATATGTCTACACTACAATCAGGAGGTGTGACTGAAACATATGTAGACATATCCGAGTTACCTTTGATGTAGCTAGATCAAAGTGAGCTCAAGTAGCAACAGCAGTGAAGGCCTGGCTGCTGCTTACATCTGTACTAGAGTCCTGTTGGGGGATGGGGCTAGCATGTGCAGCCTCTTGTGTTGCCACAGTTTCACTACTATTGTGCCTTGAGCTAGCTTTGATCTAGCTATATCAAAAGGTAGTTTGGATATGTCTACCTATTTTGTAATCACACTTCCTGAATTCAGTGTAGATATACCCTGAAGCACATGACTGAAGGCTTCTAAAGTAGATCAGGCTAACTAGATCAAAGGTAGCTCAAGTATGTCTACACCTGCTACAAACATACCTCCTAATTGCAGCACAGACATACCCTCAGGGAACAATACTGAAAATGGCCCAGAGAAAAACCTGTTAGTTCCTTGGATACAAGGTCAGGATGAGTGAAAATACACTACTACTGAAAAGGTAACTGGGATAGGGACTCAGAAGAAAACCAAAATAGATTAATAGTGTATCATGCTTCACAGTTCATGGAATGGAAAACCTCCCCACTGTACTGAACACTAATTTCATTAATGAGATCAGAGATACAAAATCAGCCATGCCAAACTCTACAAAGCACTACAAAAACCACAATGAATCTGCAATAAAAAAAATGTAGATAAAAAATTATAATACAAGCAACAGAATGTAAGAAAGATTTAGATCTTTTACATAAAGTCTATATAGCAGGGTATGGCCAGGGACTGAGTCACATCCCTAGTAGGCCATCACAGACACGTTTTATTAAGGACACTGATTACTTCCCAGCACCTCCTTCAACACTGCATTTTAGAAGAGCAGCAGGCAGAAGCAACTCTCTTCAGATCCACTCTACATTGCTGCAAAATCCCTCTTCTCTCCCTCAAGTTATTAGTTGCAGATGGTATCACTTTCTTTGCATCTTGTGAGAAAAAGGCAGTCACAAATCTTAACATGCATTTTTACAGCAATTTCTTAGCCAGTCATCCTCAAATAAAACCACTGTAGATGCATTCATATATTTATAATCTCTTACGTGTATGTTGGCTCCCAAATACGTCTAAGTTTATCAGATTTCACATTGCCATTACAGGAAAGCTGCAGTAATTTCTGTACATAGTAAAAGATGGTAGATCGGAAATTTGTTAGGGGTAACTCTACTTCCCGAGTTGTACCAAGACCTGTAACTTTCAAGGTAAGAGCTAAACGAGGTGATGGCATACACTCAACTTCTTCCAGGAGTTCTGAGTGGGGTGTACCTGTATTTGTAAAATCATTTAAGAAACAATTAACAAGAAATTCATGAAACGTAAGTAGTCCCCACACATACTACTTAACATTAATAATAATATGCCCTTATAAGAACATTTACTGATTTAATATTAAATGTCTATATCCCAAAGGAACAGTGTTAGGATAAAATTATATTAAAAACAGCATGATGTATCTATGTTGCCAACAGCTAAAGGAATTTCTGAAATCTAGATTTACTTATTTGTTTACTTATTTGCATTTTTCAGTTTTGACAATGAAAGCAGAATAGTTAACTTTATTTCTTTCATTCAATTTCACTATCAGGTTCTCCCATAGTAGCAGAGGATTGCAAGGGACCTGACAACATCCTTCCCTTTAAATTACCAGATGCACTTAAATTTCTCCTTCAAGCCTTAATATCTTCCCCTTATACTGGGTCCTTTCAATTTGTTTGTACTAAGGATGGATATTTATTGTACAACCCTTGCAGGCTGAAGCCACAACTCTCTTCCAGTTATTGGGCACTACAGATAGAAAGACCTACAGTCACTGTTCCCTCTAAGCTGTGTGCGTGCACACAGATCTGAAACCGCGTGCACATGGCGAAACACCGCACGCACTCCAGCTTCGGCTTTTTTTTTTTTTTTTTTTTTTTTGTACTTCGGCAGCAGCACAGAAAAAAATTTTTGCGCACACGGCCTGTTAAAAATTAGAGGGAACACTGCCTACAGTACCTTGCTTTTATAGTGTGAACAAGCACTCTCAGGGCAAATTAGATGCCAGCTGATGGAGATTCATGGGGCTTGGACTGTGGGACTGTTTAACTGCAGAGTAGACTTCAGGCTCAGGCTGCAACCCAGGCTCTGGGATCCTGCGAGGTGGATGGCTGCCAGAGCTCAGAAGTCTTCACTGCAATTAAACAGCCTTGCAGCCTGGGCCAGCTGTGGGTGTCTAACTGCAATGTAGACATAGCCTCAATGTTCTTCTAGCATACCTGGTGGAGGGATTTCTAGATCAGTTGTCTGTTGGACATTAGTACGGCCAGGTCTTGGGTCAAAAGCAGGAACCAAAGCAGAAAACTGACGTTTCAATACATAGTCATCATCCCACGTTCTTCTGCGTCCACCTTTAGTTTCATATTCCTCTTCTTCCTGTTGAAGCAAGATTCCACACAGAAACCATTTGATCAACAGTTAAACAAAAAAGAGTAGTTACAAAATAAGGCAGAGTTATATAAAAGGTAAAACTAAAAACGAACTAAAAAGGAGTACTGGGGTTCTATTCCCAAGATCTAACTTCTTAAGTTACCTTCAGCAAGGTCAAAACCTCCATTTTTTTCAAGTGAAAAGTGGGAGTTAACTATCCTTACCCATTTTTGTAAAGTGCTTTGAGATCTACATTTTGAAAAAATACTACTATTAAATACACATTGGGAATACTATTCACAAATTGACGCTGTTTGTAGCTACAAATGCACTCCCTGCCACTCCGAACAATTTTATTCATCAATACAAGACAACAGGGAAAATAATTAAGGCTGAGAGTCTGTCACAGACGTCACGCAAGTCACAGATACCGTGACTTTCCGGAACCTCCATGACTTCCACATCTGCAGCGGCCCCAGGGCCAGCCATACCCCCAGTGGGTGGCCTCAGAGCAGCTGCAGTGTCCTGGGGCCCAAGAAGCAGCTACGATTAAGTCAGGGGCATTTATAGTAAAACTCATGGACAGGTCACAGGCCGTGATTTTTTGTTTATTGCCCATGACTTTCACTAAAAATTAATTTTTAGCCTTCAAAATAATTAATTGGAAAGCATTTAGTGATCTATATTTAAAAATAGTTTCAAAGTTTTCACTGAAAGCACAACCTTACCAGGATCTCTTATCCACTAACAAACAATAGGATTTAAAAATATTTCAATTTGCATGTTAAATTAGCCACAAGAGGTTGTTCACAAATTCCCATGGAAATAACTGAAACATTTAAGGAAACCTTCAAAGATAAAATAGTAAGGCCAAAGCTGTCAAACTTGGATTCCCACAAATTAGGTTTCTAAATCTATGTTTAGGCATCTAAGTAGCCGGATTTACATAAGTGTGAGCACACATGAATCCCAATGAAGTCAAGGTGATTTGTAGATGTTCAGTACATCTGAAAAGATGTGAAGAATTACTCCATAGGCAAACTAAGAGGAAATTCAGAACCATTACCACCAGAAGTCTTATGTTTCTCATTTTAGCTCCTGCAATGTCCATTCTCGCCACCTCTTTTTCTGAGGTCCCAGCACATACATACTGTGACATCACAGCTATCAAGGAATCAAACCAGAACATGGAATCAAGCACAATGGGTCAGGCAAGACCTCTGTGTGTGAGGTTTTATTTTTTAAGGACTTTTAAATACAGTGCACTTTTTTTCTTCCAAAGCTACCGAAATTCAATCTAAAGTCTGAAGTGATACTGGTCAACCTTGCCAGACTACTGTACACCTTTCGGGAATCTGATTTGTCTTGGGTATCCCCAAGTTTCACCTCTCTTAAAAACTATTTAATTACAAAATCAGACATAAAAATACACAAGTGTCACAGGATACTATTACTGAAAAATTGCTTACTTTCTCATTTTTACCATATAATTATAAATCCATTGGAATAATATTGTAAATAAATATTGTAGTTACATTTCAGTGTATAGTATATAGAGCAATATAAACAAGTCATTGCCGCGCTGAAATTTTAGTTTGTACTGACTTTGCTAGTGCTTTGTTGTAAAACCCGGCAAATATCTAGATGAGTTGATGTACCCTCTGGAAGACCTCTGCACATCTCCAGGGGTACGCGTTTCTCTGATTGAGAATCACTGAACTAGGGGAAGTAGAAGATTTGGCCAGAATAACATTGGCTCTTGTTACTGAAGTTGTGTTCCCATCATTTGTGGATCAGGTTCTCAGTCCAGGAGTCTGATTAGATTCCCAACTGATAACAGGAGAGAAGGTAGCAGCTGTGGCAGGTCAGCTTTTTTCACTTTCACACAGCCAGAAGGTTGTACCCACTGCTTTTGATGTTGACAGTGAACTGTAAACTTTGGATGCAACTATCATCCTTTTTCTTTGTCACCTGGAGATTTCATTACTGCAATGCTCTCTGCATGGGGCTGTGTCTTAAATCCACCCAGAAATTGCAGCGGGTACTCAGAATTTGGCAGACTATTTGTTAAGTTGTGTGTCATTTTATGAGCACATTAAACTGGTGATCTATGATCTGAACTAGCTGTTCATTGGTTTCTGGGCTGATTCTAAGATGCTGGTTTTAGCCTATAAAGGTCTGAAAAGGCTGTGACCTGCCAGTGTTAGAAATTTCCTTTTCTCCTTATAAGATACTGCCATGGAAGCACATGAGCTATAGCTCCTTTGGTACAAAAAAGAAGGAGCTGGTGAAATGGCACTCACTATCACGGCCCTGCACCTTTTAACTTTCATTCCCTGATCACAGTCTGTAACAGTCCAAGCTTATTAGCGTTCAGGGCACACTGCAAGCCATATTTTTAATTGCTGGCCAACAAACCGAGGGTCAGATTGGGGAGGTAGTACAGTGGTTTAATTGGTGAGGTTTATTAATTTGGTATATTTATGTTACGGCTGGCATAGTGCTACTAGCAAGTAACTGTCAACATCTATTTATGCTGAATTGTTTTAAGAATTTGTCAAGTTGACTCAGAGCATGGAGCGGGTACTCTTATGTATTTATTATAACTCTAAATAAGCTCTAAGGATAGAAAAGCCAGTTCTAGGTCTCCACATTGCTAGCATATCTATGGGTGTTTTACATAGCCTTCAATATGCATACTTTATTTAAATGGAAAATATTTTTGTATGGTAGGTATATACTATACCATAACTTCCTCATATTCCTGATCTTCTTGATTGTCATCTTCATTTTCATCATCTTCCTCATCTGGCTCAGGCAGATCCTCATCATCCTCTAACTCTGCTAATAGAGTACTTGCCCGGCAGCTATCAAGAAAATCTATATATAAAATAAAAGAGACACAAACCCATTTTAAAAAAAAATTAAATAATTTTGAAAACTAAAAGCAGAGAAGAAAGAATGAAAACAGATTTCATTTAAACAAAATAACTATTAAAGAAGACAGGGCTAAAACCTAGTTCAAGATACTCTGGCAATGTGGAAAAGAAAAAAAGGTAAAGCACCTAAGATAGCACACTTGGCAAAGAAACAGGAGTCTGTTCAAAGGACACAGTAAAAATATTTAGCAGTGTATGTGTCTCTCACTATTTGTTAAAAGTAACACCTACAATCACAGAACTGGTAAAAATGGGGGAAAAAATCTTTATCTCTTCAGTTTATATTATGCATTTCATAGCATTTTATATTCAGTCACACAGTCAGTTTCCCCTTTTATTGTGGGTCTTTCATATTTGTGTAAATATGTGGACTGTAAAACTACAAAGATTGGAAGTGGTACTCGGGGGTGGTTACGACCTTTAAATACCTTTAACTCATTTTCAGAACTAATTTCAAATTAATGGTGTCCTTTTTACTAACATTAAGTGTGTGTTCCAAACCATGACATATGACTAAGGCTATGATTTAATCATGGGTATTTTTAGGCAAAGTCACAGACAGATCACAGGCAATAAACAAAAATTCACAGCCCGTGACCTGTCCATGACTTGAACTATAAATACCCATGACTAAATCTTAGCTGGGGGGCCATTGCAGAAGTCATGGAACCAGTGACTTCCATGACCTCCATGACAGACACGGAGCCTTACAAATGACATAATGTAACAGACTCTTTTGATAATATATTTGTTAACACCATTTTTAAAGATAAAATGTATAATCACCCGTACTCCCCTAGTGTCTACTAAAGAGGGGTTTTTTTTAGTGTGTGTGTGTGTGGGGGGGGGTATCTGCACAAATAAATTCATTTATCCAAGCAACCTCTGTGTCGTTCCCAAGACTCCAGCAGGAATTCTATGACTACCACATCAGTCTTTCCCAAGTACAGTATGCTTTAAGCCCAGCCACCGAGCCAGAACAAAAGTTTTTGTCAACATGTAGATATTTGAGTGACACTGGTTCCATTTAGTGTCACAGAATCAAACAAATTAGAAATGGAAAAGGCATATTCAGACATCTTGACCATCCCCTCTAATGGGCCTAATCCATTGAAGTGAATGGGCATTAGATGAGGGCCCAAGACAGAACTTTTCTCTACATTCTTTAAGTGCTTTGTTCATTTTAGTTTTAAATGACTCATGTAATGGAGTTCTCATGACCTCCCTTAGGAGGCTATTCCCCAGTTTAATAAACCTCTATGCTACAAAGTATTTCCTGATATCCAGCCTAAATTTTCCTTGGCTCAATTTCATCCCTTTCACTCCTATATATTACTCACCTTAGACTACCCTAAATTCCCCCTTTTCCATTTTAGTATTTACACCCTTTAACTGCTTATCCTATCCCATAGTTAGCATTTAGCCAAGCTAATCTGTATTGTGCATTTAACTTAAGTTCTTTTGTGTCTTTCCTCATAAATAAGATCATTCCATCCTCTTAATCATTTCATTTTTTTAAATTCCCTTCAATTTGTTGACATTCCTCTGGTATTGGGATTCCTGGAACCACACACACACACACACACGATTCATAAAATAAAATGTGTTATCGCTGAGATAAAAGGCAATGGCCTGGATTTTTAAAAGGCATTTGGGCATTGCTGTGTATAGAATTGCAACTGGTTTAGGAGACTAAATCTCATCTTCAAAAGGGATTCAGACCCTTTTGAAAATGATATTTAGGCTCCTGAATCAGTTAGGAACTGTAACGCTAAGCACAGGAATGCCTAAATACCTTTAAAAATCTGGACCAATATACCTATACAACACACACAGAAGAAAGTTTGATTTTAAAATACACCTATTTACTGAATGTTTTAGACATTAAACTCATTGGTCCAATTTTTACAAAAAATCAAATATAATATTTAAATGGCTACATAAAAAAAATCAGTAAGAGGAGAGAGATTTAGACTATAAAAAAAAAATGGACAAAAACACTGCCATTATATCAAAACTCCTTTGAATGAGCACAGCCTTGCATAACTCATGACAGGTGAACAGCTCAACTCTCAAACACTGCTCAGGAAATAAAATACTAAACAAAAAACCATCAAAAAGATAAAGAAGAAAAGGAAAATCATTAATGGGAGGTCTGCTTATGTTCATTTAAAAATGAAACTTACCATATAAAGAATATTCTGCCTCCTGACCTGTATCGCTCTCACTAGATGTTGATGTTAGGCTAGTAGTTAGAGTGTTACTAAGTGACTGACCAACAGATAAAACTGTAGTTGCTGTAGCTACATTGCTGCTGCTAGTAACACTGGATGTAGACATGGTCACTGTTGATGTGGTACCAGTTGTAGTCAGATTAGGAAAACTTTGGGCACCCATAAGAGGAGAAGCTATAAAGATATGGTAAGATACAATAAATGATTCGAAGAGCACAATTTACATGCATGAGTCCTGTGTTTGGGGGGGAAAAAAAATGTGGGCTTTTTTGGCTTGAAAGTCACCATAGGTAACCTGTCTAGGAAGCCTATGAGAAGAGGGGTCCTAAACACAGAGGTGTACAGCAACTGTTTGGTGGGTGTAAAATAGACTGCATGTCCATTTTGGAACAACCTCCATGTAAACTAAGCAAAATTTTATTAAATACATCCCACTGTATACAAATTGCTTGGAAATCTGCAATATCTTCTTTAAAACCCAGTTTAATCTGATTTGATCTCTTCTCTAACTAATGTCAATACAATTTAATAGATATACAGAGAAAATATTCTAACTGCAAAAAGACAGTTAGAAACATTAGAACGGATATAATTTTGTAGATTCTGATGTTTGTACATTTTACAAATCCTACAGAAACCCTAACCTGACATTCTCTCACATATGTACTATTTTGTTTAATTCTATGTACTGTGTTTATTCATTAATATGGGCAATGTACTTCAGTCACAGGTGCTATGAAAAATGTAACTTAATTTCCAAACTTGTGTTAAAAATCTCATCCATGATTTTATCTTAAAATCATTTTCTGAATTTACCTTTTTAAAAAACATTAAAGACTAAAAACAAGAAAAAAAGAACTGTGACTGCATGCTCATAAAATACACTAACTGCGTTTTATTTTAAATGTATAATAATTAAGGCCCTATTTGAATTACTGGATGATCTTCAAATAATTGCGGCTGAGGTGCAGACAAGACATGGAAAATCGCAGAAAAGTAATAATGGACCTTTATTAATAGTGGTAATTTGGAAAAGCCAGAGAAGACCTATTTGTTTAAAAAAAATTGCTGGAAGGATATAAACACTCTAGTATTATGTTATGCCTGCTATTTTTTTGTTGTTTTTTTTTTAACAAGACATTATGCTGCAACAATAGTACATTCATTACAAAAGAAAGGTGACTGGTACAATATAAGCTTCAGAAGATTATAAAAGTCTTAACACAATTACTGTAGAAATCAAGTCCAATCACTTTAGCCTTTTATATTTTACTGTTATTGCAGTACTAAATGCATAATCAAAATGTATGCAAAATTGTGGACTGTGCAGAGCAAGCTAATTAAAATAAAAACTGTAGTGGTAGCCCAATATCGCAGGATCCACAATATCACGAATGAAGTAGGGCCTTAATGATAACTGACATATGTGCAGCTTTGTTTACTGTAATTCAATGGGCAGAATTCTGGGTATTTACATGGTGACCGTGATTATATATGCAGTGCTGTACGGTGTATCTGTAAGAAATCAAACACGTAAGCCTCAATCCTGCAAATATTTCTGCACATGCTTAACTTTAAGCAAGTGAATTGTCCCGTTAACTTCAATGGGATTTCTCACATGCCTGAAGTAAAGATTGTGTATGTTCGCAGGCTCAGGCCACAATAAAAATATAGCTTGCTGCATGTTATGGGATTTTCAAACATTACTTCTATAAAACCTGTGAAATACAGGAGTTTGAAGTTTTAAAAATAAGCTTTTTAATTATTAAAAAAAGCAATTTTGGAAATTGCTTCCAAAAGGGATACAAGCAATTTAATCACATTAGAAAGAGTTTAGAAAAAAATTCAGTTTGTTTACTCAGTGCATTTGATAGCTTTGTGTATAATAAATGTTACTGCTTCTGTTTCATTCTGTAGTCAGTCATTTCCCCTTTGCTGATATGAGTCTTACACAATAGGCTAAAAATTAAAACTAGGAACATCACAAAAATTGACTGAGGTATCCCAGGCAGGTATAGTACCTGAAAATAATTTCACAAACTAGATTTAAATTTTGAGGTTTCCTTTAAGTAGCTAACTTCACCTCCTAAAGAGACCTCTCACTGCCCCATACCTCTTTAAAGACAAGCACGAGAAATTTCAGGCCCAAGGATATTTTTTTTTTTTTTTTTTTTTTTAAGTTTGAAGAGCCTGAAAAGGGGGATTATAATAGTGTGGATATCTTCTCATACACAACCACAGTAGCAACAGCAAGTTGTTACTAGAATAAGGAGGAGGTACAGTAGAAGTCAAAGTCAGCACATGCCAGCTGTTATTACACGGTTATACAAGCGTACAGAAACTGGTTAGCTCAGATACCACTGCATAGTAACTACTGGTAAATGCTGATATTTTTAAATTGCAACCATAATAGCTAGATCCTCAGACCCAATCATCTGTAATTTCAGACAGACGGTTTCTGGACAAGCCTATAGGCAAAATGTATCTGAATTCCAGGCCCTCCACTTAGCTATGTGTAACCCCAGCGCGTCCCAAGCTTCAGAGACTTCTCAGTTAAATATCCCAGATGAGCCCCCACTTGTAAAAGCAACAGTGGGCGGGATCGAACCTGGGACCTCTGGAGCTTAGTGCATGAGCCTTTACTACGAGCTAAAAGCCATATGGCTCTTCGCAAAGGCTGTAGAGCAGACTCATTCACCTCTCTCTAAGTGGTCTCGGTGCCACTAGATGGGACAAAACACAACACCCAGGAGGTTTGTGGGTTACATATGCATCATACTAAGTATGGTTTCTTTATTGAATTTAGTCTTTGGTGCCACATCTATACTAGATGCCATTTTCTCCTTTTATAAAATTCACAATAATTCCTAAAAGGAGAGAATTTTTTTTTAATTAAGATTTAATTTTGAAATAAGCAATTGGCAAGTTAAGGACTGGGTTTACTTGCACTTTGCATCACTACTGTTTCACAATATATGTCTTAACATGCTGCCAAATTCTAGGAAGCTAATTAAGTGTGCTTTAAAACACATACTATTGTTTTCAATCAAAGCCTCCCCTCCCCCAACACAAATTAACTTCAGCATTACTGGCACTGTTCTCCTGCTCTATGAAACAAAGAGCCAGTAATCTCTTTCTTCCTCTACTCCTCCCTCTATTCCCCTTTATCTTTATGCCTGCCCCAAAGTGTTAAATTATTTTTCCTGATCTCACTGTATGAACATAAGAATGGATAGCAAAAACAAACTGAAAAGTTTTCTATACATCATCATTCAAAGAAAAAAGATGAACACACATGCGCGCACACACAAAAGGAACAAGGAGCAATCCCTTTTACTGTAGCTGGTCATTCACCTATTTGGAGAAAAAGAATACAAGGAAAAGGAATACAAAAGGTATGGCAATTCTAATATGAAACTGAACTGTTGCTTTCTGGTTAGGATGGCTTCATTTCTCTGAACTTGGTCAATTTGATAAAAGGCTGCTCATCAATGCCTTCCCCTAATTTAAACAACATAATTGGCCAAATTTACAAAACAAACATCTACAAGTTATATGATACACCAAGTGAGAGACAGTGCCATTGTAAAACTCAGAAGAGTGAACTAACTCATAATAAACAGCAGGATTTTATATACTTCCCTTACTGTACCTTAAATCCAGCAAAGGGCTGTAGCACATACCTTGCCTCAAAACACATACAGTACCATTGAAAACAATGGAACTACACACATGCTTAAAGTTAGGCATATGCCTAAGATTTGTTGGATCAAAGCCATAATTATACACAAACTATACACATCATAATGAATTCAGTAAAGTGGATTACAGTTGGCCTTAATATTAAGTGGGAAATTATATCCATGGAAATTTTAAAATATCTTTCTACTGTACACTATTTTTTCCTTTACTGTGTTATTTAGTTTTAAGTCTACAGAATCAATTCACAATGCGCAGGAAAATCCCCTAGTAATACTGGTAATTACATATATACTTTTCCCCCTCACGGTAGATCAGACCTCTGCATGTGTGTAAATATATGTAATATGGAACAGATTAAAGAAGCAGCCTCATAAATCAGCTGCTGTTACTTTTCCAGCATCTCTAATTTTGTTGAAGTAGCACATTTTCAAAAATGTGTTACAGGAATAAACTTATTTTCTTGTTTGGAGAATGCTACAGAGGGAACAAGGACAATTGACACCAATATAGTTACAAATTAGTGAAGAAACAGCAATACGCCATTTCCCAAACACAATGAACTCTTCATGAGTTATACAAAAACACAGGAAATGGGGGCTGATGTAAATTCCATATAAAGCTTTCAGAATGGACCACATTTAAAGTCTAAAAGGAAGCCAAAGACAGACACATCCTTCCACATCCCTCTTACATGAAGCATTTGATCTCATTTTCTGACAAAAATATATCTTACTTACTTGCAGTGCTCATGACATTCCTTCCCAAAGTATTAGTGTTGTTATCACTGCTACTTCGGCTTAAATTCATGTTGTTAGTGGCATTGGTACGTGCTATGTTTGCCACTCTTCGTACAAAAGACTCCAAGCTAGACGTTTCACGTGAAGATAAATTAGGAACACTTGCACTGGAGCTCATTGGAGCACCAGCAGCCAACAAAGAACTCACTGAAAGTCTGTTACTTGCTGAAGAGCTAAGGGGTCGTTGGGAAGCTGCTTCTTTATTGGTCAGTTCAGATACTGAACTAACATCAGGAGAGCTCACACTAACAATTCCCATGGATATAGCACTAGACTCCCCAGGAGTACGTATGGAATTGTCAGGACCTAACTTCCTTTCTGCATTTTCATTTCCCATGTCCGCTGTTAAGGTGCTGGTGCTTGCACTGGATGATGACCCTACTTCAGCTTGAGGCATGTTATCAGCAGAAGACAGAACAACAATTGGCTCGTGGACGTCAGTGCCTGAAACTATATTCTGTTCCATTACACTCTCTGATCTCCGCTCCATTTTGCTCGAACCCAAGCTGATGTCGCTGCTACTGGCCACGCTACACACAGAACTGCTGCTTCCTTTTCTACTTGAGGAGCCTGCAGCAGCAGTCGTCTTGTCTGGACAGTTGTTTTTCACCAAGCTGCTCCATGACTGCGTTGTGCCTGAAACAGTGGATGAAACAGGTTTGGGTGATGCCGCTGAATCAGGGTCGTACCCTGGTGCAAGCTTGAGGTCAAACTTTCCTTCTGCGCCCATACGGTAAGAGTTAGAGCCACCAGCATCCCAGGTGACATCAATCCAGCCTGGAAAGGGACAGGAGTTTGTGAGACCCAGCAGAAAGCAGACAGGAGCGTGTCAGACAGTAGCTCCACAATATGGGATCAGCTTTGCATCAGGGCTGTATCTCTGAGTTACTAAAATTAGTAAATAGCCTTCATTGCCAATTAAAATGAAAAAAGTTTTTGAATTTAAATAATTTGATAGTTTTACTAAGTTAAGTTGGCATTCACATGCCTTAACTAATCTCTATTTTCAGGGTCTGAGAATCCAGCCAAAAAAAGTTTGCTCCAGGCTGGAATTTGGCATACTAGATGCCTGTTAAACAGGCGTTTCTTCTTGTTTTAAAAAAAAAAAAAAAAATCTTTATTTTAATTAAAGATGGATATGAGTTTCATATAAGTGGGCTTGAAGTATTTGTAAGATAAAATGTTTACTATAACAAAGGATGCTAATACAGTTTCCCCTAAATTTACAAATTTCATTCCTTAAAAATTAAGGAAGTTAAGTCAGCAAAAATCATAATTATGTATTAAAATAAGTATTAAATTTATGTATTAAAATTTCTCATGTCTTTACTTATTTCTGTGAAACTGTAATAATTACAACACTGTTATATATGTTGCTTAAATGAAGCTTAGTGTGCTAGCATCTAAGTTATAGAATACATATTTAAAAAATGAAATTGATTAAACTGGGACTTTTTTCTTTCTTGTATTCAATTGAAAATACAAATAATTTTACTGAAACTCAGTTTTTTAGTTCAGTAATTAATGTGGGCCCAATCCTGCATTCCTTACTCACATGAATAGCCTCACTGACTTCCACTGGACTATACAGGTAAGGACTACTTGCTCGAGTAAGGGTGGCAGGTTTGGACTCTATAATTGCAAAAGAATAATAAATTTAATAGAATGTTTGACCAGATGATTACTTGAGATGAAAATAGCTCTAACAGGGGATGCACCTTTTCAATTCTTTTATTAGAAGATGTTTCTAACACCATTGTGATAAAAGACTAACGTAAGCAAGTTCAAAAGGTAAAGTTAATATCTAAACCCTTAATTCAGACTATTGTTACTAATGCTCACATCGTGTATAAATGGTAAAATGTTACTCTCATGTTTTAATTTCTTGCTTGTCAATGTTTATCACAATCTTAATGTTTCATAAAGTTTTTTTTTTAATTTAAGCTTTACTATATGTTGTTATAATGAAACTCGGTAGCACTGTTTCAACTGATCAGAACTTTCCATTAAACTCATAAAAATGTGGGGGGGGTTTTAGTCATTTTATATCACATCAGGAAGAAATGAGACCTAGAAACTGTCAAGCCAGATGCACGTTTTATTTTCTCAAATAAAGACAGATATGAGCTATTTTTAAGTTAAACATTAAAATGTACTTTTGGCATCATCAGATGCTTTTTTTGTGTATGCAAAGTTCTACCCAAAAGGCATAATTTTTTAGAAGAAAATACAACTTCAGAGGCAATTCTCAAACTAGGCCAACACGCTCTTGCAATTTGGAGAAAAAGTGTTTTTAAATGGCCACAATCTTCATATGTCAAAAATAGGTATCCACATTAGCAGTGTCACAGTTTATGAAGTATTTTTGGTTTTACTATGCACTGATAAACATTTGAGAGATTTTATATGAACTGTTTCAAGCCACCTCAAACTGAAACTTGCCATGCGAAAGGTAACACACAAAATTTGAATTTTTCCTTTTCTCCATTAAAAACTCAGGATTTCAAATGCTTTTCTTGCCAAACTCTACACACAAGACAGGGAGGTAAGTCCCTTATCATGGTAAACAAATATGAATTTCCTTATGGGGTTCAGGAGAGAATGTTTTGGAAAAGCATAATCAAATATACTATTCCTAGTTAGTAGTATCTTTCCTACCCTATTATTTTTAGATTATCTGATTTTAAAAGCCCACATGAAATTTTTTCATATATATAATGAGATCACTTTCTACGCATTAGGAATCTTGCTCCTGCAAGGTGCTGGGTACTCTTGCCCCAGTCCAACAAAGCATTTCAGTATCTCCTTAAAATTCAGAAAATTCCAACTAAAGTCACTGGGATGTTTCTTGCAATATTCCAACAATGCATAGGAAGACTATAGTAGGGATAAAGAATTTGCTGATATGTTTTATGTAATCTGACTTAACCACATGAGAAGGCTGAGCAGTAGTTTCACTTATTTTAAATAATAAAGTTTTAACAAAGGGAGATAAACCATTGATTTACTAGGGGATTTGCCTGATAAAAATACTACTCACCAACCATACTTAGAAAAGTATTGCAAATAAGAATATGGCTGTGGGTGTGGCTGCATTTGTTAAGAGCAGTGTACTGACCATAGAAGAGTTCCCTACACGCTACACTGAAGTTTAAAAAAATATCCAAACAATATTATATCTTTAAATAATATTAAACGGCTAACAACCGCACACAGAAAAAATACAGAGCTAAGGAAGGAGTGATCCTATATTCAGGAGGCATCAGAAATGGGGTTGATATTGTATCCTTGAAAGGGAAAACAATAAAGAAGGAGACAGTATAATCATCACTGTTCGGGAGCCTCTCTGATAGCACTCTATATCCTCCTGAGCTCTGATTTCCATGGCTTTTGTAGGCCATTAAGTTAATCGCTTTTATATTAAGCAAACAGTGACCTGATCCCAGTGAAGCTAGCAAGACAGGAAAGGTATAGAATACGTATTTAAAAAAAAAAAAAAAAAGTCCAAGAAAAACGTTGCAAACGCTAAGCTAGAAGAGATGCAGAAAGGTATCTTGAGACAATGCAGATATGAAGCATAGTTCATCATCTTGTACTAATCAACAATTTTACATGCTGTAAACTGTTTATCATGTCACAAACAGATTCTGCAATAACAATTTGGTGTATTTAATGAAGCAAAATGGTAAAGATATATTCATTTCATATTCACCATTTCCAAACCAACTCAATTTCTGCTGTACTTGTTATATGTACTGGAACAGACTATTTTCATGCATTAAAAAGAAAAATGTAGAATTTCACAACTGAACTCAACAGTGAAAAGAAAATCATAACATTTAATCGACCTCCTCTAAAATATTAATCATCTGTGCCCTACAAACATCGTAACATTTTCTCATAGACTCTCAGACTTTAAGGCCAGAAAGGACCATTGTGATCATTTAGTCTAACCTCCTGCACTTTGCAGGCCTCAGAACCTCACCCACCCAACCTCCTGTAATAGATCTGTAACCTCTGGCTGAGTTACTGAAGTAATCAATCATTGTTTAAAGACTTCACGTTACAGAGAATCCACCATTTACTCTAGGTTAAATCAGCAAGTGACCTGTGCCCCATGCTGTAAAGGAAAGCAAAAAGCCCCTAAGGGTCTGCCAATGAAACCCGGGAGAAAATTCCTTCCCAACCCAAATTATGGTGATCAGTTAGATCCTGGGTATGTTGGTGAGACCCACCAGCCAGATACCTGGAAAAAGAACTCACTGTAGCAACTCAGAAGCCTCCCCCCATCTAGCGTTCCATCTGCAGGCACTGGAGATATATTTGCTACTAGCAATCCCAGATGGGCCACATGTCATTGTAGGCAATATCATACCATCCCCTCCAAACTTATCAAGCTCATTCCTGAAACCAGTTAGGATTTTTGCCCCCACTGCTCCCCTCGGGAGGCTGTTGCAGAACTTTACTTCACTGATGGTTAAAAACCTTTGTCTAATTTCAAGCCTAAACTTGTTGATGGTCATTTATATCCATTTGTTGTGTCAACACTGGCCCTTAACTTAAATAACTCCTCTCCCTCCCATTATCCCATTGATGTATTAACAGAGAGCAATCTTAGCTCCCCATAGCCTTCCTTTGGTTAGGCTAAACAAACCAAGCCCCTTAAGTCTCCTCTATTAAGATAGTTTCTCCATTCCTCTGACCATCCTAGTAGCCCTTCTCTACACCTGTTCCAGTTGGAATTCACTTTTCTTAAAATGGGAGACCAGCATGGCACACAGTATTCCAGATGAGATCTCACCAGTGCCTTGTAAATGGTAATAACTCTTCCCTATCTCTAATGGAAATACCTTGCCTGATGCATTCTAGGTTTGCATTAGCCTTTCAAAGTGAAGCAAAGAAAACAAAATGATGATTTCATAATCACAATTCAATAGAACATGAAACTATTAATCTAAAACTCTTTATAAATTCAATAAGCACTTCCTCACCATTATGCAATTCTCCTGTAACAGTGCCTTCGCCCTGTGGACTGCCATCCTGATCTCGCCACTTCCAGTCAATTCCCCTGATTACACGAGCACCAGGAACCATGTACTTCAAAACTTGAGAGCGAACTAGCCGCCTCTGCCTCCGCAGATTAGCTTCTGCTTCCTTAGCTGCTTTTCCTACACACAGTAATTGAAATGTAGATTAAAGAAAAATCTAGACAAGATTGTAAAAGTATGTTTAAAAGGTAGAGCTAAACTGCATGCAAACTTATTTTGAGCTTAGTTTTTTTTAAAAAAAGGTCAATGACAAAGTTCAATTTATCACTTTCCTCATATTCACTTATCTTCATGCCATGCATTCACTATCACTTTGTGGGAAAGCAAATTGGATAGATGTATTATTTTCCTTACCTAATTGATCTTCACACACTCCATTCACAGTACCATAAAGTTCAAAACCAGACAGGGAGAGGTAGTGTGTTTGCCCACTGGCATTCTTTCCCATCTGTTTTATTCTTACATGTCTCCATCCTTGCTTCTCATCCTTTGGCGGATCTATAGGCCAGGTTGCTGTAGATCTTCATGTTAATTGGGAGAAAAAGAAGAGAGGCTTACTTTTACTGATGCTAATTTACTAATGCATGAAAACTGACAAGAACATGAAAAATATGAAAATAAGAAGCTTTACGGGTTACAAAATTTGGATGAGCACTGGTGTGAATTCACAAGTGTTACCTGCTTTCTCCAAAAGAAAACCAAAGCCATCTTCTAAATCTGGAGTTCAATTTTTCCATTATGTGAACCACATATTAAGAGTCTCCTGGAACACTTCTCCTCCCCACTCTTGATTGCACGGAGCACTTAAGGCTCCCAGTCACAATTACATAATTCCTGTAGCTACCATATTCCTGTAGCTACCATAGCAATTGCGTGCAGGAAAAAATAATACTAAGTAAATTAATAGCTTGTTTTAGCTGCATTTACCATAATGTAAGGCAAGACAGAAACAAAGAGAAAAACCAATATCAAATGACCAGCCAACTTGCTATGAATCAGCAGCAAGTACTCAGTGGATTATCGACCCCAGTTTGGGGAAAACTACTCTAAACCATGTTATGTTGTTACCATGCAAGTTAAGCTTATTCAGCATCAGCTTATTCAGAGGAATAAGAAGAATGCTGTGTTAGTCTTCAAATGGAAGAGTAAACAAAATTTGCTCTAACATATTTCCACCGCCTATGACAAACATTAGAAATTAGGCAACAATCTGATCTTACTACTATATTGAGATCAGACATTTGTTACATTCTACATTTCATAATGTAGAGTGATAATGGTCAGACACTCTTTAACAACAGTGCATCTCTCCATTATCCATATGCATATACAAGATCATAGCAAAGAAGCAACTCTGTGGAAAATGCAACAGTATAGATTTTCAATATTTATGAACATTTAAGTCCATAATGCATCAGTGAAAATAAAAATGCGAAACTAAGTTTGTGGAGTAGAAATGCTCTTAAAAGAACCAAAGAAGGGTTTAAAATTAGAGATGCAAGAGCCTACATCTAAAAGCTAGGAAATAGCAAAGCATGTTTTTAATTGACAGTTCAACTTTGTAAAGGCAGCTAGAATATTTTCAACATACCCTGGTTCATTGAGACTACAGTCATCAACATGGGTATACAAAGTAGTCCAATTCTGTCCATCCTTGGATACCTGGAAAACCCAATTTCTGAGTGCAGATCTTCCATAACCACGAGCATGGCGTAACGTATATGCCGATGGTATTACCCAAAGACCAAGATCTATGGCAAACCAAGCATTCTTATCATCATTAGTATGACAATTCAGAGCTGAACTCTCTCGGCTTAAGATGTCTTCCAAACGTCCATAAGGCAAATTTCTTCCTTCTGAAGATGTAACCACTACTAAGCCATAGGCTGCTGGATTTACCCACTCATATGCAGTTCTATGTTGAAAAGAGAATTGTATATTATTCATTTATCATTTACTTTAAAAGAACAGATCAGTAAAGTTTGACAGACTGCTGAGAATAATTTTTAATTAAGATTAAATTATAAAATAGTCAGACCCCCTGAGATATTAAATAATTGAGAGAATCCAAAACTTTCATATTACTACGAGTTCAAAGAGAAAATGATTTGTCTTAGATAAAGACAGAAATTGAAATTCCCAAGACAACTTCAAAGGTTCATAATGTTCTTTTATTCCTCAGGTACAATACACACAAATTTAATTCTATCCAGGAATACTAAAAAGGAGAAATCGTTCTTTTCGAAATGATAGTATATTCCATTTTACTACAATACTTCCTTGAGTTCTGCTCCTGGTAACTATGGCATATTACATTTGATTTAACTAAATTAACTCTGAAGAATCTTACTTTGCATTTGTCCCAATCCAGTATATAATTCCATTTTCATCAAAGTCATGTTGGTGCCTGAATACAAATGTTTGGCCTTCACGTAGTTTTCGTACAAAAACAAATGAAGCTCGATCAAAGTCATACCACTGCTTTGCTACCTAAAGAATGAAAAAACAATTGAAATCATATCAAGAAAGAATGCCTCTACTCTTTGCAAATTCATCTGTGTGGGATGTTGCTCACCATTTTCAGGAGATATTGCTCTAAGGATTCCACTGTTGCCAAAGGCTCCATTTTCAACATTCTGCCAGTTCGATCTATCAAAGAAGTCTCCCCAGAAGCACGTTCCAAACGAAACCTCAATCTTCTTGTTAATATCTAAACTCAAGTGTACCAAAACATTAATAAAGGCCTCTTCTGATCATACGTGTGTCAATTTTATGAAAGTTGACACATTTCACCATAACAAAAAGTTGTACTGATTCAAGCAAAATATATTTCCACTTTTATGTTTTCATATACCTGTTAATAAAATAACAAGAGCACAAAATGGAAACAAATACATATATCTTATTAAAAAACCTTTCAACTTTGCATCGTTACAGCTAACCAGACAGATATTCCTTACTGTACTACTGGAGAACATATTAAGTAAATTTTTTTTTCATCTTATGCCACAAAATTATTTACAGTAATGTCTATTAATCAGGAATACAAAACTTGAAAATACTTTAAAACATATCCAATTTATAAAGTAGTGTTTTCATAAGTTCCCCTAGCTAATTTTTGGTAATTTAAACAGTATTATTATTAACAATAATACTTTGCACTTCATAGTGCCTTCCATGATCTTAATAACTACTTCCAAGTCTGAATGAGTTAAGACTCAACACCTGTTGAGCAGAAATGGGTAAACAGATGGGGAAACTGCAGAACCCAGATGTTATAATAGGAAGTCTGTAGCAAAGGCAGAAACAGAAGTCACATCTCACTGGTCTCCCTGATCAGGGTTTAGCCACAAGACCATCTTTCCCCTCACACAGTTTTCTTCAATCCCACAGCTACAGAATATTACAAAAGGAGCCAAAGTTAACAACTTTCACATTCTACCAGTTCTTTAGTTGAAGACTGGGTCCATTTTTGGTATATATATGTAGTGGACACTAGTTCCATCTGAAACGGTCAAGATGTGTATAACTGATTCTATGTATCTTAAGACATTGCAGTCTGCAAGCTCTCTCAGGCAAGTCATCATTGCACTTGAGAATTTTTTCATCATTTTTTTCTCTGGTTACAACTGCTACGTTTGTGACATTCTAAATATTCTCATCGGAAGAGTTTGGATTCATAATCACAGGATGATGACTTAACCACAAAATTAAGCTGAAGAGAACCTAGGTTTAGAGAATATTTTTAATAAACAAAAGATGGCAAGAACAGAAATGGCAATTGAGAAAAATTATTGGTAAAGCTGAAAAGCACTACTGCAGGACTAAATACTTACTTTTCAAAAGTTACTGCAAACCAGAGACCCCCCTTTTATTCCTAAAAATTCTTGCATTCTTATATTAATACCAGGAATCAATTTACCATATTGAAGTCAGCATCAAATGTATGGGAAGTAGGATGGAAAGTCAGACAAGAAATCTAACAATTGATGTTCAGCATGCTGGCCTTAGAAAGTTTATCCATCAAACATTACCTTACTAAGGAGGAATAAAGTTTGAATTTTTTCCCCCTTTTTACAGATGCTTAAAATAAGCCAGACTTGAACAATGTTAGCTACTTTTAACTTATGAACAAGCAACGGCAACGCTTCTCCACATTGGTCTGATGAGATAATAAACTGGGTCTATGAGAAATAAAACAATTTTAAAAGTATTATATATAAAAAAAAACAAACTTAAAAGCCACCTTTGTTGCCGCTTGCCTCTCCAACTACCAACCCATCTCTAAACTAACTGAATGTGCTGTCTACAATTTCTCTCCGGTCCTCCAATTCCATTCTAAACCCTCTCCAAGCTGACTTCTGCCACTTGCACTCCACTGAAACCACTCTCACCGAAGTCTCTAATGACCTCCTTCCAAGCTAAAGTTCAGGCTTGTTCAACACAGTCCATCATACCTTTCTTGAAATCTTGTCCTCCTTTGGCTTTCATTACTGTCCTCTCCTGGTTCTCCTCCTACTTCTCTAATAGCACCTTCAAGCAAGTTATTGTAGGATTCTCCTCATATCCCCTCCAACTTTCTGTGGGGGTTGCACTCTGGGCTTCTACTCCAGACCTGTCTCCTTCTGTCCAAACTAAAATCTCAACCAATCTCTCTGACATCTCACAGATGTCTAACCATCAGCTCTAGCTCAACGTAGCTATAACAGAGCTCTTAATCTTGCCCTCAGCTCTCCCTTCTACCTTGATCATTGTGAACAATAACTCTATTTTGCCTGTCACTCAGTCCCATCACCTGGGCATCATCTTCAACTCTGATCTCTCTCCAGGTTCTCACATCCAAGCTATATCTATATCTTGAAGTTTCTTTCTGAATAATGTGTCTAAAATACAGTCTCTGCAATTCATCCACACAGCTAAAAGGCTCATTGAGGCTATAATCTCATATCTCAATTACTGCAACATCCTTTTCTCTGCCCTTGACACATGCAATCTTGCCCTGATTATATTCATTCAGAATGCTGCTGCAAGGATCATTTTCATCACCTATCACTTTAAGTCAGCCTTCTCTTTGAATCTTTCCACTGGCTCCCCTTTCTCTATCACATTAACCCACTTGTTCTCACTTTCAAGGCCCTTCACAGCCTATGCCTGGCCTATCCATCGTCTCTTATTCAGCCAAATTTTAATTTTCCATCTGGTAGATTTTTGTACTGACAAAATTGACTGAATTACAGAAATTGCTGGGGAAATGCTAGCGGTTTTGACGACAGGAGGGAAGTTTGGGCTTTTGGCACCCCCAAGGGGTTGCGGAATGTGGTTTTAATTTTGATTCTCATGCCCAGCTGAAATTTTTGGTACTGGAGAAGGGATGCATCTTCTCTTTCTACCCCCATTTTGAGGGGGGGAAAAGAGATGGTTTTCCATTTTGGAGCAGGAGTTTAATTTGAGTTAATTTACATTTCTTGTTCCCACCACAGCAACCCTGCACAGCAGCTGTCTCTGATCAACCAAAAATGCCAGGCTTCATCACCCACTTGTTAAATTTTTAAACAAGCACCTTGGTACTTTCTCCCATGCTGCCCCTCTTGAAAAGAGCTCCCTTTAAACATCTACAAAACAACCCCATTATCCTCTTTCAAACTGTTTGTATGATGCCTACAATAAACCTGACAACAATTAGGCAACTGGTATGTTGATACCACTGCCTATCATGCTGATCAACACTGTCTCACTGTTTCCTCGTACTCCCCCATGTGTGTTCTTCTGTTGTTTCTTGTCTTACATTATAAACTCTTTGGGACAGGTACTATCTTGTTGCTCTGTGTTTATGCAGCACCCAGCACTATTACAAATAACAACAGAAAGATTACAAATGATCTTATTGCACATTATTGCACAATTTGGTTGTTTCAGTGCAAGCAAAGTAAGACAACTCCAGCTCTGAAGATTTTACATCGTAAATAACTATGGTACAGCTGACCAACAGAACAGCTGAAGTAGTAGTCCTTTATTACAGAGTCCCCCAGCACCAAGAACTAGTAATAATAAAAAAAATCACAGTAGATATATTAGGATGTTTCCCTCTGCTGTTCTTTTCCTAGGGCTTGTCTACATACAAAAGTACGTACAGTACAACCTGCTAGAGTGGATGCAGTTATATCAAGGTAAAGTGGTCGTACTGGTATAGCTTATTCCCACACAGGATGGGGAATATCACTGGACACAAGGGACAGTTGACAAATCCCCTCTTTTTTCAGTCAGAATTTATCTGAACTCTCACTTTCTATAAGAAAAGTAAATGAAACTGCTAAAAAATCTGAGCAGTACAGCAAGTAGCAGAACATTAAAGAATAATGAGGTCACATCTTTTTTAAGGTTAAAAAAATTCTCTAATTCTTTACAACTAGACAGGAATATGTCTCATGTAGATTGACTGAGATTTTTTCCTAAAATTAATATGAAACTCAACATTATACATTACTATAGCAATACACAGTTACCTGCAGATTATATGTAGAGCCTGGTGTATCATACAAGTAGAGAGGTAGACGTTCAATAGATTCCAACACTGCTATCAATTTCCGAATTAATGCAACTGCTGGACGACTGTGAAGTGAAGCAGTTAGACATTACAAAAATTACCTCACATTGAAAACTCAAGAAAATGTTTTTGACTAAATCTCAGGGGATAGCAATGTTTTGTTTTAAAGTTTGGAAGAAAGGTGAAATCAGACTGTTTAAGAAGATAACTTGACAAACCTATGGCACTCCCGTATTTATCAAAATGTTTAATTATTTCAATTAAAAGTATCTTTAACATTTAAAGATACAGGTGCAATGGTCTTTCTTCCTTTCTTAGGTACCCTATCTTCTATAGCTGAAGGGATGTTTGGTGACCCTTTAACAGTGGAAGTTGCTTTCAGCCTACAACTCAACATTCTTGCCATGTCTTCCAACTCCTTGTTTTTCTCTGGCCCCCTACTTCCTCCTTTCTTCAGCTATTCAAAACCGTTAGGCCTTCTTAATTCCCTTAGGGATATCCACGCAGCAAAGAAAAACCCATGGCTGGCCCATGCTAGCTGACTTGGGCTCACATGGCTGTTTCATTGCTGTGTAGACTTCCAAGCTCAGGCTGGAGCCCTGTAGAATGGGAGGGATCCAGAGCTCAGGCTCCAGCCCAAGCCCAGAAGTCTACACAGCAAGGAAACAGCCCCACAGTCTGAGCCCAAGTCAGCTAGCATGGATCAGCCGTGAGTTTTTCTTTGCTCTGTAGACATACCCTTAAGTTAAGGGTTGCTTCAATACAAACTTCCTGATGACACCCTGCACCAGGGGACTAAGATATTGATGCAGCACAAGCATCACAGAAAAAATAAAAAAGGCAATTTTTCGAAGTTATGGGTTCCTCACTTTTGCTGTGGAACCATATCAGAATCAAATATGCACTGATGGCTGCAGGCAAGATACGTTATCAATTGCATCATGTCAGGTACTCTTTACGTATTTTGGCAATTAACGTCCAACCAGACTAAGCACCAGGTGGAAGGGTACTAGGATAATGAAGTACTGGAACTAAAAAGGAAAAGCCATGGGGAAAAAAGAGGAATAAAGAAAACAGTGGGACAGGAGAATAGTGAAGCTCTGGGCTATAAAACAGATCTGATATATAACAGTGGGGAGGAACCAGATACCATCAAATTGTACCACAAAGCCACAAAAAATGACAAATCAAGAAAATAAATTTGAGAAATTAAGAATGCATATATTTTCAAATAACTATGTATTAAAGGCACCACACATTAATGACAGCATATTTATTTTGTGAATACCCTCTGGAAATTAATTTCTCTAATGGCTGTTTAAGTAAAACAACACTCCAACATGTTTATGTCAGTCTATAATCACCCATTCCACAGTGTTAAACAGTCTACTATGCCACCACAGAATGAAAATGCCCACATATGACTGATTAATGTGAAGCTACTTTATGCCTTTATGAATTAGCATAAATAGAGCATATTCCAAGTAGCAAACTGGTCAGTCAATTAGTAGTTTAAATGGCAGATGCTGCCACTTAAGACTAGTAAAATGAAAAACCCCAGGGCAAATGTAGGTCTTATTTTGTTTTACTGCTTCACAAAGGAACACAAATTATTTTTTGTTTTTACCTTTCATCATCTTCATTTTCACTGAATGCTGTTTTGAACACATTTATTCTCTCTACTAGTTGGCTACAATCTTGTTTCACATCTAAATCCACATTCTAACAAAAAAGAAAAAAATATTATTAAAATATGTAAAATGGTGCAAAGTAACAAATATATTGCTTCTTTAGACTGAAAGTGCACTTGTTCATACTTACTGACTGCTACCAGTACAAAAATAAAGAAAGAAAGAAATTGAGCAAATATGAAAAACGTGATTTTATCTTTTGATTACACATGAACTTCTGCTTATATATATTCTTCAGCTGGTTTAAGTCTGCATAGCTCCATTTAAGTCAATGAGAAGCTACGCTTATTTACACCAGGGGAGCATCTATTTATTGTAAATTGTTCATTTTTAAAGTAAACTGTACTCTTTTCTGAACACCTCCAACTTTTCAGTAAACTTACATTATTTAAAACAGTAAGAAGTGCCTGCACTAAGCCACTACTGCACATTTCATATGGTGAGATAGTGTTTTCATCCTTCAACAGCACAATTAAGTTTTCTAAAGCAGTCTTCATTAAATCTCTCCAAGTATTTTCTCCCTCAATGCACTGGAGACAAAGAGAAGCATAAGATGAGACAAGTTAGTATAATTTAACTGAAGTATTATTCCAAGTACTACTACATATACCAGGGGTGGGCAAACTTTTTGGCTCGAGAGCCACATCGGGATTGAGAAACTGTATGGAGGGCCCGGTAGGGAAGATTGTGCTTCCCCAAACAGCCCGGGCCCTGCCCCCTATCCGCCCCCTCCCCCAACTGCCCCCCTCAGAAACCCCAACTCATCCAACCCACCCTGCTCCTTGTCCCTTGACCAGCCCCTCCCGGGACCCCCCCTGACCCTAACCGCCCCCCAAGATCCCACCCCCACATCCGCCCCCCCCACCCCCTGACAGGCCCCCCAGGACTCCCACGCCTATCCAACCCCCACCCCCGTTTCCCATTCCCTGACCGCCCCCGCCTCTCCGTCCCATCCAACCTCCCCCTGCTCCCTGTCCCCTGACTGCCCCCGGGGACCCCGGGCCCCTTATCCAACCTCCCCCACCCCCCCTTACCATTCCGTTCAGAGCAGCATGCCCGGCAGGAGCAGCGGGCCAGAGCACTGGCGGTGAGGTGAACTGAGGCTGCGGGGGAAGGGGCACAGCAAGGGAGGGACCGGGGGCTAACCTCCCCGGCCAGGAGCTCTAGGGTTGGGCAGGATGGTCCTGCAGGCCGTAGTTTGCCCACCTCTGACATATACGGTTTTGGACAAAATATGTGAAAACTGTAAACATGAACATTTCATGTCTGAATTTATTGCAACTTTCCCTTGTTTCATGACAGATACATTAAGATATGAAAGCCTGTACTTACCTGTCTGTTTGTATGAAGTTCCCAAGAAGATTCTAACTGGGTTGCTATGTTCCTCAATGTTACAACTACTCCTCGAGGCATGCTTTCAACAGCTTTAAAATGATCATCATATAAATCTCTTGCCATAGTTCGTACCTGCCAAAAATTATTCTAAGAATCAAGATTAAAATATTCTTTTTATATTTTAGTATGCACAGTTAGTCATTTTGAATCATCTGAGAAGAAAGCCTCCTGAGGAATATGGATGTCTCCTAAGTAACAGCATATGAAACTAAAATAGGATGGTAATTTTGGTCTTGCCTAAACTTCCTTTCTAAAAATTGAAACTGGACATCTACTGCTCGTTTCCAGTTTAAATAGCTCTTCCCCTTAACTGTTGCTCAGCAATTCATATCTAGCACAATCTCCCCCTTTCTATAGCCCATTTTCTCTCCACAGTCAAAGCTTCCATACTCTCCAACACAAATGAGATTCCTAGAGATATTCTGGCACAACAATCAAGTAAAATACACCACCACCACAGACGGCACTGCCAGAATGACCCTCTTTGTAGAAAGTGAATTTATAATGCCAGAAGGAGAGGGGTAGGAGCCCCTACTCTCCCCATCAGATACCTTGATGGCAGAGGGGAGAACAGTGGCAGGCTAGACAAAAAAAATCCCTTCTACACATGGCACCACAGCCTGTTCCGCAGATGCTCCTCCTACAAGGTGCTGTTGTCACCACTGAGGTGCTTCACTTCAGTCAGGAGAAGCTCCATGAGGAGATGAAGACAGAAAGGGAGTGATGGATAGTGGAGCATACAGAATAGCTACAAAGCAAGTGGCAAGCCCTGCAAGGCATCAGTGATTTTTCTGAGCTTGGCAAACAAATTATAATGGTTCAAGATCCACAATAGAATATATTATCTTGATGTTTACAGAGGGTACAAATATAAAAACAACTGTAGTTTAATATTTTAGTATCATCTTTATTCAGAACAGGAGGAGGAGGAGATAACAGGTTTGGGAGCAACTGTGACAACTGTACTATAAATTTGCTTTAGCAAAATACCAGAATATACATGTGAGATTACTAGTGTTTCTTCAAAATTCTAGCATCTGGGTTTTCTTTGCTGAAGATGTCCATGACAACAGTATTTAGATGAGTGGGAAGGAATATAAACTGATCACACAACCAGATATTGTTGTGGACAAAGACGTCCATGACAACAGTATTTAGATGAGTGGGAAGGAATATAAACTGATCACACAACCTGAAAACTAGAGTAAGGGTAATCACACTGCCTTGGCAAACTGCATATTTGTACACTGAAAACCTTAGTGCATATTGCTAAATTTCAAGCACACATGCCATGCTTATGAACAAGTTAATTTGTAACTGTAAGCACAACAAAGGTTACAGAACCTATAAGCAATTCATATCTGTGCCTATGTCTAAACTCATATCCTAGACATGTTAATCTCTTCATAGTGAAGGTTAAAACTAACATTCTATTATAAACCCACTTTTTCCTAACACTCCATCCCACTTCACCAACACTAAACCAACTCCCCCAAAAATTTTCCTATGTGATCTTACACGAAGCTTTTCTAAAAGAAGCTTTTCTAAAAAGCCTGAGGCCAATAGGAGAAGGCATTCATTAAGTGAACTTTCAAGGAAATCAGGTATTTTGCTTTTCGGAGTTTTTCTAATATTTTTTGCCTCATAATAATGACTCGTGTTCAGCAATTACTTGATACAGACTCTGGATTTCTGCAACACTACGTCCCTTCCTACTCCAAGATCTCTTCCATTCACTGCTCCTCCTCCAACCAGTACAATAGAACAGTATTTATGTTTATTTTTATATTAAATTCAATTTTACATTTCCTCCACATTCAAATTTTTGATGTGGTACGTATTTTGTATTTACAATGTGTAATTGCACTACAAAAATTGTTGCGGAAAAGCTGGAGGTTTTGAGGGTCAGAAGGAAGATTGGACTTTTGGCACCCAGAATGTGGTTTCAGTTTTGGTTTTCATGCCCGGCTGAAGTTTTTGGTACTTGGGAAGGGATGCATCTCTTCTTTCTCCCCTCATTTTAAGGAGGGAAAGAAGTGACTTTCCATTTTGGAGCAGCAATTTTAATTGAGTTAATTTATATTTCTTGTTCTCCCCACTGCCACCTTTCCCAGTAACTGTCTAGGGCACCCCATCCCAATATCTGTCACTTCATCTAGCCCTAAGTAACCACCAAACTGAGGTGTAGGTAGGCAGAAGACACTTTTCCTCAGGGCTATTGTTGCATGCTATCTGCAGACTCAGGCAGATAACTCTGCAACACCATAGGTACCAAGCATATTTGGTTCATGTTCTGCAACTTTCAGTCACAACCATATGAGTTAGAGGCTTGGTTTTAAGAAGGAGAAAGTTCAGTTTCTGGAGCACAATTAAGAATAAAATGTAAATATGCAGGTTTCAGAGTAACAGCCGTGTTTGTCTGTATTCGCAAAGAGAAAAGGAGTACTTGGGGCACCTTAGAGACTAACCAATTTATTTGAGCATGAGCTTTCGTGAGCTACAGCTCACTTCATCGGATGCATACTGTGGAAATTGCAGAAGACATTATTATATACACAGACACCATGAAACAATACCTCCTCCCACCCCACTCTCCTGCTGGTAATACCTTATCTAAAGTGATCATCAAGATGGGCCATTTCCAGCACAAATCCAGGTTCTCACACCCTCTGCCCCCCCACAGACAAACTCACTCTCTTGCTGGAAATAGCCCATCCAAAGTGACCACTCTCTTCACAATGTGTATGATAATCAAGGTGGGCCATTTCCTGCAGGAATCCAGGTTCTCTCACCCCCTCACCCCCCTCCAAAAACCACACACACAAACTCATATATATGAAATGTATGCAGCCATTTGCACAACCCCATAACTGTATAATATCTGTAAAACAAAGTGCCAAAAATTCAGGTTTGTTTCATTTACTGACCTTGCCTAAAACTGGCATTTTTGGCAATTTTCAGAGAAGTCTGAGATGGGAAATATAAGTTCTTCTCTGACTGAACTTGTTCCCAATCAAATCAATGACAATAGTTCCATTTATTTAAATGGGAGCATGAACAGGGAGGTTTGAAAAGTAATTTTTGTAGGAAACAAGTGCACAGGTCTTATAACTTTCTCTGTTTGTGTCACTTTGCATAGGTGTGAATAGGGAGAGGTGACATCTTCGTCTACGGCAATTAATGAATGTACACAAAGCAATATTTTAAAGGATAAGATTTATCTCAATGAGAAGATCAGGCTTGTTAGAAACAGTGGATGAGAGCCATAAAATTACTGAAGATTGACAGAAATTACATTTTTTTTAAACCAACATGGCTCATTTTCTCTCAAATCTGAAAAAAAATTGCTCAATTTTTGGTTGTTAAAAACCTCAGTTATAGGAATGCATCTCTTCATAACCTAAGAAAAATTAAGAATATAGCAAACCACAAATTTGATTAGAAGTACAAAAACCACACACTCACAAACCTTTTGCTTTGTTTTCTCTAACTTGGATTTCAGTTTTCTACCTCTTTTGCCAGTCCAGCCAGTCACAAACTCTGATCCTGCAAACCAATTTTAAAAAATTTTTAAATTTCACAATACTTAAAACACACGTGCACACACCCCTGCCCATACCTGCCCATACATATCTACATACTTACCCAAAGAGGTTTCAGCTGTAAATGAATGTTTAGTTCCTCTATTGGACTCAAAAACAAAGCCTGGGAGATCTTCCTTTAATATTGTAGCTTGCTGACCATCTGAATTGTGGATAGCAATTTCTCCTTCCTTCAAACAGGTGAGTGACCAGTTTCCCACAGTAAGTTTAGTGGGCCCAGGTGCTGATAAAATTGGCTGACTTGTGGTAGATGGCTTTACTTGGCTTCGAGCTCTTTGTAACTTCTCTAAGAATTCACTTCTACTTTCTATTAAAAAAACAAACAATTTTCTAGTGCGTGACTTTAAACATAATATATTTCAAGCACAAGTTGTTTTTTTCACGAACAAAGTTTGACTAAGTATACTCAGTGCAAAATGTAATTTTAGATTAAGGCTCTAAAACATTTTGAACTCCAGCTCTATGTATTTATGCATTATAATAGGATTTAATTACATGATTACACAAGAACTGCATAATATAACTTTTCTTGGGCGAGAGAGAAGACATATAATGTTTGTTAGGAAGTGTAACACAAAGTAAGTTAAGCAAATCCATGTTAAAGTAATTTACCTCACTACTGTTAATATGAAGTTCTCTAGGAGCCCAAACAAGAGTAATAGGAGCCCAAATCAACCCTCTAACAGAAAAACCACAGTAAAATGGAAACAGTATTTGCAACTTTTGAACTTCAAAAAGGGGTTGGGAAGGAGACTGCAGCAAGAAGCCACAGTTATCAGTATTAACACAAGGGGGCTTCTGCAGATTCAGGAGACCATGCCAAGGAGATGCCACTACTCCCATTCTGCTGACTCTACTTTTCAGGTCCTTTGCTCCACATAGAGGGGAACATCTTAATCAGTCAGTTTAATTATATTATAATATTTTTCTCAACATATGGAAACTAAATGGATAACTATAGACACGTTTTTCATCTTCTAAATGAGAATTTGATTTTGACCAATATTAACAGTTTAAACGATACACTGAAAGCAGTCTTATGGCACCATTCAAGGGACTGACAAAATCAATTATTTATATGAGATAATATTTTAACAGAGGAGGAACAGAACGGTATCCAGTATATCCGAGGAGAATTTAGGATAGTCTCAACCTAGGCTGCCTAACAGTTATCTCATATAGCTGTCATTATATGTTGTTTTCTATAAAGGTGTGAAGTTAAGCCCTATTAAACCCCTGTGTGAATGCTCTCACTCAGAAGTAGGATGGCCTTAGTTCACACTTAAAGAATTGTCTACGTGAACATTTAGTTTGCAGGCAACCTGGATATAAACATACTTCACACTAACCTGCTGCACACAAGTGTTTGTGTAGACCCTGCTGATACACACTAACAGTTCCTTCATGTGCTTGAATCTACACATGTGAGATAGATCAAAGCACACGAAGGAACTGTGAGTGCGCACCAATAGGATCCACGTGGACATTTAATGCATGGCAGGGTACGTAGGGTAGATTTACACACAAACCAGAAACTAAACTTTCATGTAGATATGTCCTTAGATTAAGGAAAAGAGAACCAAGGCCACTTTACTTCTGAATCAGAGCATTCATACAGGGGTTTAATATGCTTTAACTTCACACCTTTAGATAATTTGACTTAACTTTCCTGGGTGTTCCTGTGTAGAAAAGCCCTAACTTGGTTCTGTGAGGTTGATCTAGTAAGATACCTCTCCAAAGTCATTAAGAGTGGCAGAATAGCATCCTTGGTTTCTATTCTCTATCCAGAATTGCAATTCACAATGTGCAGTTCTAATTCAGTGTTGATTAACCCCAGGACGCACCTTATGTAATTTATTGTTTTTATTATATTATTTTGTGAGTTGGTGAAAAGATCTTCAGTTACAAAGGATTGCTGTTGAGCAACAGAACTGAGTAGTCTGAACAACACAAAGATACAAAAACTCTGTATAGAGTGTATAAGAATACAATGGACATTTTAGAAAAGTCCTTCTTTACCCCCCTTCACATTTGTTTAATATTGGTTGGTTTGAATTTTTAGAAGACAAACTAAAACTTCAGTGCAAAAATTACAATAATTTAAATATGAATTTTGAAATTTAAAGCGAGTTAGGGCAATCTTAAATATGCCTTCTTGCATATTATCACAACACTTGTCAATATGGTGTACTATATGGTAAATGTTTAATTATGGTTTAACTAGATAAATTTAGAAATGTTGCACTAATTAATTTACTTAATGCAGGTAAAATGACAAAAAAGATTCCAATAATGCCAGGCAGTAAAGAAAATATTTTTTTACACCTCTAAAGACTGCATGCCTAAATCCTTTTATGCATATAAATTTTTTTTGTACTATACAACAGTAAAATGGCAATTTTTAAATGTTTCTCCATAGATAAGGTTGAAATTAACCTTATATTACAAGCCTGATTTTGATCTGCCCTCACCCCAACTTCACCAAAATAAATATAATCTCACTGAAGTTTACAGATTTGATCTTAAACCAGGAAATTTCCCTGATTTAATATCTCATCTCAGGGTCCCCATATAGAGAAGCCCTAAATTTGCACTACAGGCACTACAGCAGCCCAGCTACAATGCTGTAGCTATGCTAATCCCTCCTTTTTTCTGACACATTTGAAACAAATCAGACCTGGAATCTGGGAGCTGTAAGGATTTCAGAAAATTAATTATCTTCTGGGGCATTTTCATAAACTTTTGTTTTGGTTCGACATAAATTAACAGTTAAGCTAAGAAGTTAAAAATGTCTTTTAATCTTGTCATCTTGGCAAGGATTGGTGGATTTTACTATAATATTTTATAGATGGGTTTAACAAAAATAGGTTTCAGAGTAACAGCCGTGTTAGTCTGTATTCGCAAAAAGAAAAGGAGGACTTGTGGCACCTTAGAGACTAACCAATTTATTTGAGCATAAGCTTTCGTGAGCTACAGCTCACTTCATTGGATGCATACTGTGGAAAGTGTAGAAGATCTTTTCATATACACACAAAGCATGAAAAAATACCTCCTCCCACCCCGCTCTCCTGCTGGTAATAGCTTATCTGAAGTGATCACTCTCCTTACAATGTGTATGATAATCAAGTTGGGCTGGAAATGCTTAATTAATAGAAGTTGCACATTCTGTACAGAGTATAGAAAATATTTTGCAGAATACTTATAGCTCCAGGTCTGTCACCTAATCCCCTCACCCACCACCAGTTAAAACACTCTGACATGTTTCCCAGCCTTGATGAGAAACTTTCCTTTGCTTGTCTTCCAACACAGGCAATTTCATTCTGCTAGCTAAAAGCAAACAGTAATTTGCATTTCAACCTGTTTTCCTGGGATGGTCACTACAAAGAGCCTTTCATGATTGGGATGATAAAATTAAGTTTGCATGAAGAATCAAAACAAAATGAAGTTAATACACTTTTACTGGCGAGATGTTTTCTGAACATAATCACCAAGAAAGTCAATTTATCGTCACATGCTATTTGACAGAAGCATCACAATTAACTGACCAACTTCTATCTGTTTAAATGCTTTACTATTTAGTAAGCCAATTTCTGTAAAACAGAATAGATCAAATTAAACAATATAAATAAACCGAGATTTATCGTGAAGTTGAGAAGAAATTATACCTGAACTATCTGATCCTCCTTCTGGACTCCCACTTGAATACATTGTTGCCAGTTTTCCATCCAAGATAAATCTGAACCATCCATTGCTACCATTAGACAGTTCAAGGGCTGCTGCATCACTCCAGATATATAAGCAGTCCCTTCCCCTAATGATGGACCACTCTCTCCAGTGATATGGTTTACCCTGCTGCAGTTCTTTAGCATCCTCTTGGGGTTCATCCTCCTGTAAAGTTAAATAAAATAAAGTAATTCAGGAAAAAGGTAATTTAAATAAACTTGCTGTAAAAATACAAAAAGCTAGACATAGAAACTAAATATTCAAAAATATAACTGTAAACCATAAAATATTGATTTTAAAAGTTTTCTTTAAGGAATGTTTAATGAGATAATCTGCATAAGCAACACTTCTCTCCATAAATTACCCATTAAAATTATAAATGTTATTAAAACCTACCTGTTGGGGCAGCCATCTTAGTACAACAGTAGTATTGCGTGGGGGCACTGACAAGGAGGAAACTTAACATAAGAGACTACAAAACAGTTTCCATCCTGCTTTAAAAAAAGAATACTTTATTGTCTACTATTTCTATGTATTTAATTTTTTGAACTTCTGGGTTTTTCTTGTAGTTAAACCTGTTTAAGTGTTCCAGATCTGTTGTTCATTTCCTTCAGAGGTCTGTAAGTACAGATCTACTATTGTGCTTTTTCTACCCCCACTCACCGCCCACCAAAAAAAGCGCCTTCAGTTTAGACAATGTTGCATTTTTTTGCAACTTTTTCTCCAGTAGTATAGCATTACACCACCTGGAGGAAAATCACCAAAGGTGATTTGTTAAGTCAAAGTTAAAGTTGAATGGGTGATAGAAATTAGCTGGGATGGTAGCGAGTGGTCAATTACATGGTAGTTGGGAATGGATACATTAAATATGCATTCTCAAATTTTCTGTAATTTAAAGAGAGTATTTTTCTCAGTTATGTTTAAGTCCATTATTGCGAGGTTTAGAAATATGTTAGCTATTTAGATATGACTATTTTTAAACTACAGTTGAAATTAGATTAATAAATCCTACTTATCAGTTATATTTCAGTAATTTTTCAAAGCACTGTGAATATCAGCTAATTAATCCCTACAACAATTCAAAGAGTAAGTATTATCTCGATTTTACAGATGGGAACACTTGGAGAGAGCTTGATTTCCTGTTCAGATGCATATTACATTACTGAACAAAACAGTGGAGTCAATTTAACAGAACGTATACATCAAGAACTCTTATTATTGGTTTTATGTATTTTTTCACATTTTCATGAAGTTGCAAATATGTAAAGACAGAAGATGGCTTTGTAGAACAGACAAAGCTAGATAATGCTGTGCTTACTTTCTCAGGTTTGGACTCCTCTTCATTCTCATCATCAGAAGATGGTCCTGCCAAAGTTGACACTTTACTAATTACACCAAGTCTAGCAAGCTGATCTAGAAAAAGGTCACCACCTTTATCTACCAAATCCCTTATGATTTGCAAGGCTAGCAAGTGGCCATCATCATCATCCTGCAAGAAATTGGTGTAGGAGGGAAAAAAGAAAGGAGAGAGGTGTTTACTTCAAGCCATTTCAAATTTTAGGCATTGTTAGTCCACCACTTAAACTGTTCACATCATGGCCTGTTGATTTATCAAAATTAAAAAAACATCTGATCAAAGATAAGGTGATAAGCTATGGCCTAATGTCAAGTAATCACAAAACACTGATCTTTATTTCACAGACAGATTCAATACATTATAAAAGCAGCACAAAAAGTTAAAAGGGGAAAAAATTTGTTTCTCAAATACAGTGTTATATCATAAATAATAAAAAGAATAAGGTTACCTCTTGATCAAGAACAGTAGCAGTGATCTCAACCAATACTGTGGGAAGGTTGTGACCAGCATCAGAATCACAAACCTCTTTTAACAATGCTTCAGAACAAAAATGAATCATTTTTCTAATGAGGGCAAGACTTGCTTTCCTTTAAAAATTAAAATAAAAAATTATTCCTTGCAAAACTAAACAATCATATAACAAGTGATAAAAACTGTCTCAAAAAACTGTCTGAGCTCCAGAGGTTTTTGTATTCTACTTATTATTATTATATTATCTCTAAAAATTATATCTGATAACTGGGACTGAAATATTGGAATGTCAGCTCACGTTTTAATTCTTTTAACCTATATGTAAACAGAATCAAGAAGTGCAGAAATCTGAAGTCCTCCTCTTCCTCCACACCTTATCTCCATGCAACCTTACTCAACCACAACCTCTCTGGAGATGTCTAACATCTCTCTCCATTCCTGGCTAACCCACACTGGATTTGCTTTTCTGTCTCCTTCCTGGATACCCAAATCCCAACAACCTCAATACATCATAAACTCAACTCCTCTTTCCTCATCCATTTACTATTAGACAGACAAAGGCTTACGGCAAGAAGGGACCATTAGATCATCTAGTCTGATTTTCTGTATATAAGAGGCCATTAAAAATTGCACCTGGTTACCCCTGTATGGAGCCCAATAACTGTGTTTACCTAAAGCATAATGTGTGTTTGACTAATGTGTATCTTCCAGAAAGCCATCCAGGCTTGATTTGAAGTCATCAAAACAGAATCTACCACATCCGTCAGTAATTTGTTCCACTAGTTAATCACTCTCAGTGTTAAATTGTCTTTGTATGTTATTTTGAATTTGTCTGGCTTCTACTTCCACTCACTGGTTCCTGTCATGCCTTTCTCCACTATATTAAAGAGCCCTTTAGTACCCGATACTGGATGTCTACACTGCAATTTTATAGCCCTGCAAGCCCAAGTCAGCTGACAGTGTTTTATTGCAGTATAGACATACCTTAAGTCTCTCACTGTACGGCATTTTCTCCAGCCCTATGATAATTTTTGTCGCTCTTGTCTACACCCTCTTCAATTTTTTTAACATCCCTTTTAAAAAGGATTGCACACAGTATTCTAGTTTATACAACCAAGGATTACATTAGTCCTTTTTGCCAGAGCATTACACTTGAAGTTCAGATAGAGATGCTTGCCTACCATGACTCCTCCATCCTTAATCCCACTGTCCTTCCCATCCCAAAGAGCTGCAACCTTGCTGTCCCCTTCAACTCCTCTCTTCCATTATGTTGATCAACAGCATCAATCATGACAGTTCTTCTGGAATATGCCCTCTTCTCTTCATGCCCAATGAGTAAACCTTTGTCCTGATTATTTCCTGCCTTGGCTATTATAACCTCTTCTCAGGCTTTCCAGACTCTCACTGCACTCTTTTCAGTCTGTCCAAAATACTGCTCCTGAAATTTTATCTGCCATTCCAACTACAGCCCTGTTCCTTCTTCAGTACCCTTCACTGGTTACCACTTACTTTCTGCTTCAAATTAAGCTGTTTCTCCTGGCCTTCAAAGCTCTCTAAACTAGCTCTTCCCTAGCCCCTTTGCTCTTGTATATTTTTATTTGCCCAATCCATCTGACCAGACATCACTTCTGGTCCTTCTCCTAGTCTACTATGATTTCTGTATTACTGTAGCAGCAAGGGACACTAACTGAGATCAGGAGCTTATTGTGCTAGGCATTGTGCAAACATAATACTCTTTGGGACTTCTCCCATGCAGCATCCCAAAGCCAGAGCAGTCTCCCTCAGCCTGACACATCTCACCCTGCTTTCTCCTCCAAGCCCCTTGCTAAAATACACTTCTTCCAAGACACCTGTAAATCCTACCTCTCTCTACAGAGGAAAAAAAAAAAAAGATATTTAAAAGCCCCATGCAAAAACATGGAACAAAAAGGCTAAATTTCTGTTCTATCACATTGTTTTTCATTACATTTCACATCAAACTATTGAGGTTACATGTGCTTTACCCTTAGAAAAGTAAGTACCAGGATGAGTGCAGCAGCACCTTTCTCCGCCCCAAGTCTCCACATTTTAAAAAAAGATCATTAGCCACTTGCAAATATCAAATTTTCAGATGATTTAGCTCATTATTGAAGAAATAGTGCCCTATTCACATTTTGTATTGAGCTAAATCACAAATGTTTGTATAACTAATAGACACACTACAGATGTATGGATACCGATTGTTATGAATAATTGTTACCTTATGGAAGGTAGCATAGTTTGTTGAAATGTTTGTGCAAATACAGGTAATAGTCTTTTCAAGTATATAGGTGCCATTTCTGGATCTCCTTTGGGTTCATTACATTCTTCTTCATCTTTGTTTGCATCTTTCTTTTTCTTTTCATCTCCTTTGTTAACTGGACACATCCAATCACCTGCAAAATGTAATTTTTTTGGGACAGACATTTACTGACCCAATCTTTTTCCAACAAATAAAACTGAAATATCCATCTCCAATCATGGCTGGGAACCTGACCACACATACACATATTTCTAGAAAACAAAGATTATTTTTGCAACACACTATGTGGCAAATTAAGGGCCACATACTGAAAGCACAACTAAACTTCAATGGGACAACTCTCAGAAAGAGTTCTATATTAGATGCTTATGCCCAAACAGTTACTATTTTATTCCACTATGCCTCCACCAGGAGAAAATAAAGAGAAGAAAAATGCAAGCAATACCACTGGAAGAGAAGAGTCAGGAAATAACAATTCACACTAACCTGGAGACTGAAGAATAGCCACCACTTCACTGTGCCCCCTTTCACGAGCTTTGTCTAAAGGAGTTTTCCCATCTTCATCTCTCAAATCAGGGTTCGCACCATGTCGCAGGAGAGTCTAGAGGCAAACAAATTTTGAGAGAGAAAACTAATAAAATTCCTTTTCCAATAACTAACCATATTATCAATCTGCTCATTCCTGGGCTTCTCATGAATCTACCTACAACAGCAAAACACTGTGGGTATGTGATACTTACACTTGTTTCACTGACCTAGCAGCACCAGAAGCTAGCTTTCCAATACAGTAGAACCTCAGAGTTACGAACACCTCAGGAATGGAGGTTGTTCCTAGCTCTGAAATGTTTATAACTCTGAACAAAACGTTATGCTTGTTCTTTCAGAAGTTTACAACTGAACATTGACTCAAGATAGTAAAGTTTCAAAGTTATGCAAAAGAAAAATGCTGCTTTACTTTTTTTTCCTTATCGTTTACGTTTCACACAGTACTGTGCTGTTTTTTGTGGGGGGTGGGGGTTGGAGGGGAGAGGGTCTCTGCTGCTGCCTGATTGTGTACTTCTGGTTCCAAATGAGGTGTGTGGTTGACTGGTCAGTTCGTAACTCTGGTGCTATTAACTTGGAGGTCCTATTGTACAAACAGTGGAGATGGAACATGCTGAATTTAACTATTTGAGAACACACTTATGTTAGATATCACAGAACTTCTCTTATTTTGTAGGAAACTTTTTAAAGTACATGCACAACAAATGATTTCTGCTTCAAAAACAGTACAGAAGTTTGAATTCACACCACCTTTGCCACTTGAGGCCTTCCAAAACATGCTGCATAATGTAATGAAGACGACCTCTGACCTCTGTTAACATCAGCACCCCTTTCACAGAGAAATTCCACCTATAAAATATAAAGAAACAGAAGCTAGTTTTCTTATTTATACATCCCTTTGCAGAGAAAATTAAATAACTTGTATTACTTAATTTCAGTTAATACATTGAACTTACCATTTCCTGAGTTCCAAAAGCTGATGCCCAGTTTAAAAGAGTTTGTCCTACATCATCCATAAAATTTACTTCAAAAGCTGAAAGTATTAGGTACAAGATAACTAATTAAAGGCACAGTACAATACATTCAACACCATTAATTTCCAATAAATAAAGTAACAATGTACTATTCTTTGGTCTTTAAACAAACTTTAAACATTCTCAACAGATTTCTAAAAATATTCTGAAAGTCTTAGTTGTGAATCAAAGATAAAGAATAAGTGGCTAGATTCTCAGCATCACCATGCTTTTAGGAGTCTAGAAAAGCACTAGCATTCACAAAGACCGAGTTCTGCATCTACTCTCCCTATACAATGAATGGGGAGAAATAGGCACTTCACAAAAGCCAGCACACAAGGTGGCTCCTCACCTCAGCAAGCCAATGGAAGGAGCCAAGGCCCACAGTACATGCTAAGCTCCACCGCCTGAGAGACAGGAACCGAAGTCTGGGCTCCAGGGAGGTGATTCCCTTTGCTTGGAATTCTCAGCTGCAAACCCCATCTTGGTGCTAGGTGCCTATGCCATTTTTGCAAAAAGCTGTTCCTCTGTCTCCCCATTTTGTGTAAGCTCATCTCTAGGGGCCCAACCGGATAGGAAAGTTCTGACTATGCTTACTGGATCAGGTCCCGCCAGCAAGGTAGGTGGAAGAATGCCTATCTTTACCCAGTTTGTGACTTACTCTGTGGTTTACACATCAAACCCCTGGCATGGGGCTGCTGTGTGCATGCTCAGAGGCAGCAACATAAGCGCTTAGGGAACTTTTACTGCAAATATTCAAGTATTGAACAAGTTTAGGCACCCACAGGGTTCAGGGACAGCTTCGTGAATCCCAGTGGGGTCTGGTTCTGAGATTTAAGCACCCAAGGCAGCAGTTAGGCACCTAAGTTCTTTTGTGAATCTAGCCCAAAGCAAGGACTGTTAACAGCAAGAACTAGCCTGTATTAAGCAACGTAAATTAACTCACATTGTTGATAAGAGCTTTAAGATATCAACTATTTTATTTACTCTGACATTATTTAATTCACTATAAAAGTTAGACTTTGCATATTTCATTCATCTCATTTTCTTTTTCAGTCTTCAAAATATTTTTTTCCTACCTCCTGTGTCAATAGCATCTATTAGTGCATCAGTATCTTTACTGCGGATGCAGTCTATCAGCTGCCGATGAGAACGTTCCCCAGAACTATCCAGTCTACGCAATCCTGGGATTCTGCCTGTAGATCCAGCATTAGACTTTGGAAGGGCCTTTCGCCCTTCAAACAGTAGCACCAAAAGAAGATCTACTAAACGCATGGTATCCAGTACACATCTTTCATCACCCTGTAATGCACTTTCTATAGAATCTGGAAGTTCAGATCTTAGGAGATCCTGGAAATAATTAAAAGTCTGAACAATAAAAAAATATATAGGACTTTAGAAAGTACATGGTTTATTTCCATATGAAATGTTTCTTTTTTCCTTTACAAAAAAAACACACAAAGATTTTTATCACAAATAGAGGTTTTTAAAGTATATCAAGAAATAACTTTTAAATTTTAACGAAAAATATTGAAAAAGTGAAGAACTGTAGCATTTAAATGATTCTTACGTGCGTTACTACTGGAGAGCCTCTACAAAGGGTTGACAACAGACTCACAATAGTTGACACCTGATTACTCAATTTAGAGTCTGCAGCTGTAGATGGTGCTCCAGTGCTGCTCCGACCTGGTTTGCAAGCTGAAGATGGTCCTGATGCTATACCACCAGCTGCTGCCATGCGTGATAACAACTCCTCAGTTAGTCCATGTTTGGCTAATGGGGCTGGATCAACTCCACGACGTGTAAATCTGTCAGCTAATGAAGCAAAACATCTGAGCGCTCCATCTGAAACCTGTGGAAGATGTATGTAAGATACTCACCATTAATTTCCAATAAATAAAGATTTGTCACTTAAGAAGAATAGAGGCTCATGGTATAAGCATAAAGCAACAATGCTTTAAAGCAGAGGTTCTCAAACTGTGGGTGGGGATCCCAAAGTGCGTTGAGACCCCATTTTAATGGGGTCACCAGGGTTGGCATTAGACTTGCTGGGGGCTGAAGCCCGAGCCCCACTGCCTGGGGATGAAGCCGAAGCCTATGGGCTTCAGCCCAGGGCAGCAGGGCTCAGGTTACATGCCACCTACCCAATGCTGAAGCCCTTGGGTTTTGGCTTTGGCCACCTTTGAGCTTTGGGCCCCCCAACCCGGGGTGGCAAGCTCAGGCTTCTGTCCCCACTCCTGAGGTCGTGTCATAATTTTTGTTGTCAGAAGGGGGTCTCAGTGCAACAAGTTTGAGAACCTCTGCTTTAAAGAAAAGCATCAGCATTATAAAGTACAATATTTTAGCTATCCTAAACTATAAAAATAAATTTGAGAGCAGTTTGTAAAGTACCTATAATTGTTTTAACATCTCCATAACAGAGATATTGAAACAATGAAAGCTGTGATTTTACCTATACCTCCCACTAGAAAGTGCAGTTTGACTAAGCTGCTGAAAAACAAAAACGCGGTTCATCATTTACATATATGAAAAAGAGAAAAACTTTTGAAGTAGATGTACGAGTGCAGCACTAGTAAAAAAAAAAAAAATTGGTAGTTTATCAAAGAAACTAGAAGTTTCTCCTTAAATGTTGATAGTTTCCCACCTTTTACACATTTGAATACTGAAATGCTATTTGTTCCTTCTGAGGGACGATGGTTATCCTCAGCAGGTCACTGCTCTGAAAGTAACTACTTTCAGAATAGTACACATTTGTTCTGCATTGTGGCCATCCCCTTGGCTGACGTAGTCTATTTCACATATTAGGTTCACGCTACGGGCACGTGGTGTTGTTCTGAATATTTCCAGGAATATATCTAATCTAGATGAGTATCATCTCACCCATAGACTAGTCATTCATTCCTCTAGCCTTCTTAGAGTGATCCAGACTGCTTGTGTGGAAGAGAATATGGTTTGGGGCTCAGAAACATGCAAAAAAAGTGACAGAGACTGCAAGTGGGATTCTAGCACAACATGATCTGAGTCACTGTTGAAAGTGTAAGGAGTATGGTAGTGGGATCAGTTTATGCTCCCTGTCCGTGACTTGAAACTGAAACATGGATGATCAGACCTCATCATCAGCACAGAGCCGGTGATTTAAGAGAACAGATTTAGAATGAACTGTTCCCAAGGCCAAATTATTCTGGTCTTAACTCCTGCCTTGACATGTCTGGGAGAACAACTGTTCCCATGCCATAAGTGACCTGAACCAGAAGTGTATCAACAAGGATAAGGATATAAATTTCCCTAGCAAAGTTCTATGTAAAAATATATGTAAACCTTACAAAGTCCTTACATAGGGAAATTTATGAGATACAACAGATATTTTTAGGATTCCTCTGGTCTCTTTCAAACAGAATAAGCAATTCTCAAGGATATTGACACATTTTAATTATGGACTCGTAGTTGGGAATTAAACTATTCTGTGTGCCATTAGGGTATGAGATGCTTCTGACAGGTAATTCTTACAAAAGGATTTAAAAAAATGAGCTATATAATTTAGACCACACGTGCATGGGGTTCACAGCTTCCCAGTCTTGATGTGCTTGAAACACAATAGTTTGGGGGATGATAAAGGCTTGAACAAAGGAGGGCTCAAACTCTATAGAAGGTTGGCTGCTTTAAGTGATTAAGTATTTGCTAGGTGACCACCCAGTCTGATGCAGAGCAAGGGGTCCTTTCATCTACTGTTAGAAGTTGATAGGTTCCCATCTCCTAGGGTTAGCTTACAAGGACTAAAACTTTCGCATTAGCTGTTAATAAAACTCCAATTTAAGTAATTCTGCTGCTGCTGACCCCCCCCCCCCCCACACACACACACAGCATTCAGCAAGTTCATGTCTCTCTCACTGGGCAGCACCAATTTAGATTACATAAATTGACAGAATGAATATTTAATATAATTTTCCACTATTTATGATGGATATTTTTCCTTTCAGGTTAGACAAGAAAATGTCACATACAGTGTTACAACGACTGAGTTGAAAAAATTTCAGAGTCATTGTTATTTAAGAAAATTCTTTGAAGAGAGTCATGCAAGTTTTCTGAGATCTTCTAAGGGTTTGTTTCCATAAAAGCTATGGGCTAGATACAGCCAGACAACATCAAGCAATATTTTTGTTCTCTTGCTTGCAACTGAAAAAAATTAGAACTATCACAATGATTCAGAGTTTCAAATTTTTCCTTCCTTATGGAAACTGTACAAAAAATTCCAACTGATGATTTGTTAAGCACAATTAAGTTGTTGATTTGTAACAAATTCAACCTTCCAACAACAATAGCGTATGTCTACAAGTCATCCATTCACTAATCTATAGTGGCAGCTGAAGTAGGATACTGCAAAGTATAATTAACATCTAACCTGTACTTTACTGAGTACATTACATTAATAGCAACCTAAAAATATAATGATGTAACTCTCACGCTACATAAACAATCATTAAAAATTGCTTACCTGATGGTCTTCATGTTTTAATAAACTAGACAGGGATTCCACACAGATTTCTAATGAAGAATCCTGAGGTTCCATTTTGCCACAAAGTCTGGATACTACAGCCATAGCAGAATGTAAAGTATCTTTATGAACCAGGTGCCCACTATCACGAATAAATGTCAGCACACAGTTCAACCCACCAGCCTCAAACACAGCTCCTGATTCACGGGTACAGATTAGTTCTAACACCTGTAATATAATGAAATTGAAATGTAATGAAATACATACTACTAGTTAGCCAACTGTTCCTTCCTCATCTCCTCAGCTGACTGAGGGGGCAAACCAAAAGAAATTCAGTTCCTCCATCAACAGCATTCAAAGTTTCCAGTAGCTCCAGTGCTCCCTCTCTAAGCAAGGGAGTAAATACAGCAGAATCCATATGGGCACTCCATGTGGACCAGACAGGAGAAGAGTTGCCTCACATCAGGAAAAGACTCTAGATGAACTAAGGGGCAGCTGCAGGCCTAAGCAGACCCAGCTGACCCAGAAGTGTTGATGAGAAACTGCTGAGAGTTAACAGATCTAGTGGGAAGAGGAGAGAACAGATGTTAGGGGATGAATGGTGACTAAGTGGATGGGGAGATGAACAAGGGACAACCTGGGGCAGTTCAAGAGTGACCGAATGGTAAAGTGGTTTGAGAAAAACCGAAGTGATCATTGTTTGCAGTGTTGTAGCCATGTTGGTCCCACGATATTAAAGAGACAAGGTGGATGAGTAAAAGCAGCAAAGAGTCCTGTTGCACCTTATAGACTAACAGACATATTGGAGCATAAGCTTTCGTGGGTGAATACCCACTTTGTCAGATGCATATCAAGGTGGATGAGGTGATCTCTTTTATCAGACCAACTTCTGCTGGTGAAAAAGACAAGCTTTTGAACTACACAGAGCTCTTCTTCAGGTCATGAAAGAGATAGTCCACTGTGGGGGAGGAGTGGGGCCTTGAGCGCACATGTGAGTTTGCAACTCCAAGGAAAAGATGTGTATGGTTGGAGTGTGTAGGGACTCCATGTGCAGTTGTACTGGCAGTAGTTATATGATAAGAGTAGCCTAATATATTTGTTTGGGCTGGTCAAATTTCTTGACCATTTTGCAAGCCTGCTTTAAGATCATAGCTAGGGTAACAGGACAAGCAGAAGTCCACAATTAATTATGTAGAAAATATAAAACCAAGAGGTTTCAAATGGAAGCTTAATTTTCTTGTCTTATTCTGATCAGAGGCAACTCCCCCCAACTCCTTTTTTTTTGGTATCTTGAAAATGCTCTACAGTTCTATGAAATTAAAAATCAACTTTCTATTTTATATATATATATATATATATATATATATATACACATATATACACACACACACACACATATATATACACACACACACACATATATATCACACGCGCGCGCGCACATTAATTCCTCAAGTTTCTCCTGATTTCACATTTTATATTCTTTGAGATTTTTCTGAACAATAATTTCAGAAACGTTAGCATAACAAATCGACAGCAAAGACAATAAATGTACAAGCAAGCAATTTTATCAGACTGAATAAAATAAATTATTCCTGTTTTTAAATTCATATTATAAACAGATTTTTCAAAAATATTTAAATATCCTGCTTTCTATGAAAGCAGAAATCTATTAAGAACACTTACCTTTACACACTGCTCAGCCAAGTCTCTGCTGGTTCTGTTGTTAAGTTCAACAACAACTAAACGATTACAAAGTGCTTTGATAGCTCCATCTACTCCCACAATCCGACGGGTGCATTCTGCTGATACATCCAGGTAATAAGTTATGGCACGAGCTGTTACCTCTAACACATTGTCTGGCGCACTTTCATCAAGGAAAATCTTGCAGAGTGCTGGTAAGAAAGTACGAGGAGGGCAACTGTAGAAAGAGGTAATTACGTATCAATTACTGTACAAATTCCTCAATGTTACAATAGTTCATACAGTTTCAAGTTAAGAGGTTCATATTTTCACACACAGGCACATCTTCCATGTAAGTTTCGCAACAAAACTAACTCACTTGTCCAATTAAGCTTAGTGCAGTGGCATCTACTAATAACATAGGTGGAGTACATGGCTCCACCAGGAACTCTTCCATTACCTGAAAATCAAAAAGGAATCCTACAAAACATGGAAAAGTGGACAAACTGCCAAGGAAAAGTACAAAAGAACAGCATAAGCATGTAGGGACAAAAATCAGAAAGGCTAAGATACAATATGAGTTACACATCTTGCAAGAGACATAAAAGGCAATAAAAAGAGGTTCTATAAAGTACATTAGGAGCAAGACAAGAGAAAGATGAAGAAAAAGGTAAGTTCTCTACTTAGTGGGGAAGGAGAGCTAATAATAGATGACATCAAGGCAGCTGAGGTATTTAATGCCTATTTTGCTTCATCTTCACTAAAAAGATAAATTGTGACCAGACACTTAACATAATTCATACTAACAACAAAAGGTAAGGAACACAAACCACAACAGGGAAAGAACAGGTTAAAGAATATTTAGGTAGGTTAGAGCTATTAAACTCAGCAGGGCCTGGTGAAATTCACCCTACAGGACATAAGGAACTAGCTAAAGCAATCTTGGAACCATTAACAATTATCTTTGACAATTCCTGGAGCACCAGTGAAGTCCCAGAGGACTGGAGAAAGGCAAACAAATGACCTATCTTTCAAAGAGGGAACAAAGAGAACCCAGGAAACCACACACCAGCCAGCCTAACTTCAACACCTGGAAAGATACTGGAACAAATTATTAAACAATCAATTTGTAAACACCTAGAAAATAATAGGGTTATAAGTAATAGCGAACATGGAATTATCAACAACAAATCATGCCAAGCCAATCTGATTTCTTTTTTTGATAGGCTTACTGGCCTAGTGGATAGGGGGGAGACTGGAGACATGATATATCTTGATTTTAGTAAGGCTTTTGACACAGTCCCATGTGACGTTCTCATAAGCAAACCAGGGACAACAACCAGTTGAGTAACTGTACTCAGAGAGTAGTTATCAATGGTTTGCTGTCAAACTGAGAGGATGTATTGAGTGGAGTACCAAAAGGGGTCTGTAATGGGTCCAGTATTTTTCAGTATTTTCATTAATGACCTAGATAATGGAGTGGAAAGTCGTTGGAAGGAGTTGCAAGCATTTTCACAGAATCATAGAACTGGAAGGGACCTTGAGAGGTCATCTAGTCCAGTCCCCTGCACTCAAGACAAGACAAAGGGCATGGCTACAGTTGCAGTTGTAGAGCACTGGGAGTTAAACCAGCCTTCGGAGACCGCAGCAGGGAAAACGCTGCCGAGTGTTTACACTCAGCTGGAAGTGCACTGGCGTCGCTACATTAGCAGCTCTTGCAACACCACAAAGAGTAGTGCATTGTGATAGCTATCCCAGCATGCAAGTGGCTGCAACATGCTTTTCAAATGCAGGGGGTGGGGAGCGTGTTGTGTGTATGTGGAGGGAGAGAGAGTGGGTTTGGGGGCGGGCGGCTGAGAGTGTGTCAGCATGCCTCCCTTCCTCCCCCCCTCTCCCCCCCCGGCCTCTCTCACTCACTCACTCACAGCAAGCAGCATTCCTCAGTAATAGTTCCTTTGTCTCGGAGCAGATAAGCAGCCAGTTGTCAGAAACGGAGCTTTGAAAGGGCATATCTGCATTCCTACAGCGAGTTCAAAACAATGACAAGAGTGGCCACTTGACTTAAGGGGATTATGGGACGTTTCCGGAGGTCAATCAGAGCGCAGTAATGCAACACCTTGTTCACACTGGTGCTGCGGCACTCCAGCGGGGGCGCAGCATACTTTATTCCACTCACCAAGGTGGAGTACCAGCAGCGTTGTAGCTGCGGAGTCAGAGCGCTCTACGTGCCTTGCCAATGTGGACGGTTAGTGAGCTAGTGCGCCCGGGGCTCCTTTATTGCGCTGTAACTTGCGAGAGTAGCCAAGCAATTAGTATTATCTAGACCATCCCTGACAGGTGTTTGTCCAACCTGCTCTAAAAAATCCCCAATGACGGAGATTCCACAACCTCCCAAGGCAATTTATTCCAGTGCTTAACCACTGACAGTTAGGAAGTTTTTCCTAATGTCTAACCTAAACCTCCCTTGCTGCAATTTAAGCCCATTGCTTCTTGTCCTATCCTCAGAGGTTAAGAACAACAATTTTTCTCCCTCCTCCTTGTAACAATCTTCTATGTACTTGAAAACTGTTACCATATCCCCTCTGTCTTCTCTTCTCCAGACTAAATAAACCCAATCTTCCCTCATAGATCCTGTTTTCTATTTTTGTTGCTCTTCTCTCGATTTCCTCCAATTCGTCCACATCTTTCCAGAAATGTGGCGCTCAGAACTGGACACAATACTCCAGTTGAGGCCTAATCAGCACGGAGCAGAGCGGAAGAATTACTTCTCATGTCTTGCTTACAATACTCCTCCTAATACATCCCAGGATGACGTTTGCTTTTTTTGCAACATCGTTACACTGTTGACTCATATTTAGCTTGTGATCCACTATGACCCTCTGATCCCTTTCCACAGTACTCCTTCCTAGGCAGTCATTTCCCATTTTGTATGTGTGTAACTGATTGTTCCTTCCTAAGTGGAGTACTTTGCATTTGTCCTTATTGAATTTCATCCTATGTACTTCAGACCTTTTCTCCAGTTTGTCCAGATCATTTTGAATTTTAATCCTATCCTCCAAAGCACTTGCATAGAGAGTACACTTATAAAGTTTGAGGATGATACCAAGATGAGAGGGGTTGCCATTATCTAAATCACTGATGAAGATATTGAACAGAACCAGACCCAGAACCAATCCCTGCGGGACCCCACTTGTTATGCCCTTCCAGCATGACTGTGAACCACTGATAACTACTCTCCAGGAATGATTTTCTAACCAGTTATGCACCCACCTAAAGTAGCACCATCTAGGTTGTATTTCCCTAGTTTGTTTATGAGAAAGTCATGCGAGATAGCAACAAAAGTCTTATTAACGTCAAGATATACCACATCTACTGCTTCCCCCCTATCCACAAGGCTTGTTGCCCTGTCAAAGAAAGCTATCAGGTTGGTTGGACACGATTTGTTCTTGACAAATCCATGCTGACTGTTACTTATCACATTATCTTCTGGGTGTTTGCAAATTGATTAATTATTTGCTCCATAATCTTTCCAGGTACAGAAGTTAAGCTGACTGGTCTGTAATTCCCCAGGTTGTACTTATTTCCCTTTTTATAGATGGGCACTATATTTACCCTTTTCCAGTCTTCTGGAATGTCTCCTATCTTCCATGACTTTTCAAAGATAATAACTAATGGCTCAGATATCTCCTCAGTCAGCTCCTTGAGTATTCTAGGATGCATTTCATCAGGCCCTGGTGATTTGAAGACATCTAACTTGTCTAAGTAATTTTTGACTTATTCCTTCCCTATTTTAGACTCTGATCCTACCTCATTTTCACTTTGGAGGGCAGGATTAGAATTCACAATGACCCTGACAAATTAGAGAAATGATCTGACTCTGTTGAATTTCATTCTTGTTGATTTCAAAGACAAGTGCTACACTTGTTCTACTACACTTAGGAAGGAAAAATCAAACGTATTGCTACAAAATGGGGAATAACTGGCTAGGCAGTAGTACCCCTCCAAAGGACCTGGGGGTTATAGAGGATCAATAACGAGAGTCAACAATGTGATGCAGTTGCAAAAAAGGTGAATATCATTCTGGGGTGTATTAATAGGAGTGTTATATTAAGACACAGAAAGTAAATGACCAGCTGAGTAGAGTGGAAGTACTGTGCCCAGTTCTTGGTGCCACACTGTAGGAATGATGTGGATAAACTGGAGAGAAACCAGAGGAGAGCAACAAAAGCAACAAAACATTTAGAAAACCTGATCTATGGGGAAATATTTAAAAAACTGGGCATGTTTAGTCTTGAGAAAAGACGACTGAGGAGGGATCTGATAACAGTTTTCAAATATATTAACGGCTGTCATAAAGAGGACTATGATCAATTGTTCTCCATGGCCACTGAAGGTAGGACCAGAAGTAATGCTCTTAATCAGCAGCAAAGGATATTTAGGTTAGATATTCGGAAAAACTTTCTAACTATAAGGGTAGTTAAGGACTGGAATAGGCTTCCAAGGGATGGTGTGGAATCATCATCACTGGAGTTTTTTTAAGAACAGATTGGATAAGCACCTGTCAATGATGTGCTAGGAACCCTCATCACTGGCAATTTTTAAGAACAGGTGAGCCAAACACCTGTTAAGGATGATCTAGGTATACCTGGTACTGACTGAGCACAGTGGGTTGGGCTAAATGTCTGCTTGGAGGTCCCTTTCAGCCTACATTTCTATGATTCTATAATTACAGACATAGCTTTTAGTTTACAAAATTAGCCATAATTACCTCTTTTTATTTATTTTAATGTTTTATCATTCCCTTTTTAAAGCAGAATGAAAAAGGTCTAAGTGTTATATTTTTGGTGCTCTTTCCCCCCAAATATTACGTGATGAAATTCTGCAGTGGACTCTTACCCATTTTGATATCAGAAACCAGTGGAGCAGCAGGCAGTAACAGAAGGTGTGAGGGCCAGGAAGAAGAGAAGAGCTGCTAGACCTATAAGAGGAGACGAGTCAATGGAGATAGCCAGAGTCCGGAGCCCTACAAGGATACAGGATGAGCTCAGAAGATTGCAATTGAGAGAAAAAGACAAAAGGCTTGCAGCCAGAAAGAACAGAAGGGGGAAGTCTGGAGAATGGCACCAATACCAGGAAGATGCAGGTCTACATGACTGGGTACTCCCTACTAAGAAGGGCAGACAGGACTGTCACCAGAGCTGATCCAGAGAATAGAATGGTGTTCTGTCTGCTGGGAGCTAAGACACGGGATGTGGACCTGAGGCTGAAGAGGATTCTAATGGGAGCTGGAAAGAATCCACTGATTGTCCTTCACATGGGAACAAATGATATAGCTAGATTCTTACTGGAATGCACTAAGGGAGACTATGCCAGGCTTGGGAAGATGCTTAAAGAAATGGAGACTCAGGTGATCTTCAGTGAGATTCTACCTGTCCCTAGAGGAAGAGAGCGAAGGCGAGACAGGATTATGATGATCAACAGATGGTTCAGGCAGTGGTGCCGTAAGGAGGGCTTTGGAATGTTGGACCATTGGGAGGCATTCACAGACATGGGACTGTGCTCATGGGATGGACTCCATCTGAGTAAGGAGGAAAACAGACATCCGGGATGAAGGTTAGCATAACTGATTAAAAGAGCTTTAAAACTAGAAATTCAGAGATGGTTGGGAGACACTCATGTAATCTCCGTGTCCGATTCTAACACGGAACAGGAGGAAAATCAAGTAAGAGAGGATACAGCAATGGAGAAAGCAGCTACAGAGGGTAGGAGAATGGACATCAAAAGGAAAGACAATGCTAATACCAATGAAGCAATAAGGTAGGCAATACTAGCAGCAGAATGACTATACTCAAGTGTGTGAGGAATCTGGGTGAAGCCAAGCAGAAACAACTAACATGTCTGTACACCAATGCAAAGTGCCTGGGTAACAAAATGGAGGAACTATAATGACTGGTGCAGGAAGTGAAACTAGACGTTATAATGATAACAGAAACATGGTGGAATAGTAGTCATGATTAGAGTACAAGTATTGAAGGGTATGTGCTGTTCAGGAAAGACAGAAATAAAGGTAAAGGTGGCAGTGAAGCACTGTATATTAATGATGAGGTAGACTGTAAAGAAATTAGAAGTGATGGAATGAATAAAACAATCTCTTTGGGTCAAAATCCCTTTGGAGAAGAAAACTACCAGAGGCTCCCTTGGGACAGTGCTTGGGTTCTGCTACAGGCTCCAATACTCAGTTTGGAAATAACTAAAGACCTCTCTAATATTTTTAATGAAATAAATACTAGGGCTGTCAATTAATCGCAGTAAACTCAAGCGAGTAACTCAAAACAAATTAACTCGATTAAAAAAAAGAATCGTGATTAATTGTAGTTTTAATCACACTGTTAAATAATCACAGAATCTCAATTTAAATTTCTTCTAAATATTTTTGGATGTTTTTCTACATTTTCAAATATACTGATTTAAATTAGAACAGAATAGAAAGTGTACAGTGCTCACTTGATACTTTAATTACAACTACTTGCACTGTAAAAAAAGAAACAAAAGAAATAGTATTTTTCAATTCACCTCATACAATTACTGTAGCACAATCTCTATCGTGAAAGTGCAACTTCCAAAAATGTAAAAAATGTTGTTACATAACTGCACTCAAAAACAAAACAATGTAAAACTTTAGAACCTACAAGTCCACTGAGTCCTGCTTCTTGTTCAGCCAATCACTAAGACAAAAAGCGTGTTTACATTTACAGGAGATTTACAATGTCACCCGAAAGTGAGAACATGCGCTCGCATGGCACTTTTGTAGCCAGCATTGCAAGGTATTTATGTGCCTGATATGCGAAACATTCGTATGCTTCATGCTTTGGCCACGATTCTAGAGGACATGCTTCCATCTCAATGATGCTCATTAAAAAAATAATGCGTTAACTAAATTTGTGACTGAACTACTTGGGGGAGAATTGTATGTCTCCTGCTCCGTGGTTTTACCCGCATTCTGCCGTATATTTTGTGTTATGGAGTCTCGGATAGCGACCCAGCATAGGCTGTTCTACTTAAGAACACTTTCATTGCAGATTTGACAAAACGCAAAGAAAGTACAATATGAGATTTCTAAAGATAGCTACAGCACTCAACCCACAGTTAAAGAATCTGAAGTGCCTTCCAAAATCTGAGGGGGACAAGGTTTAGCTTGTCAGAAGTCTTAAAAGAGCAACATTCCAATTCAGAAACTACAGAACCCGAGCCATCAAAAAAGAAAATCAACCTTTAGTTGGTGGCATCTGACTCAGATGACGAAAATGAACGTGCGTCAGTCCACACTGCTTTGGATCGTTATCGAGCACAACCTATCATCAGCATGGTTGCATATCCTCTGGAATGGTGGCCGAAGCATGAAAGGGCATATGAATGTTTAGCATATCTGGCACATAAATACCTTGGAGGCTTAATTTCATAAAAATATTAGAATCCTATTTTTGTGATTTTAATTGAATTTGAAATTCAGTCCAAATAGAGCTTAACACAAATCACAAGTAAAAAATAATCTAGTAAATAAGAAATGCATCACATTCACCATATTCTAACAATCAAAAAATGTAAAAATTTAAAACTGAATAAAAGTAAGTTAAGCTATAGAATTGCTTAAATAAATTATTAAATTTAGTGTCATCTTTTTGCTAACCTGGATGATACACTGTCTTTCGTGTAAAGGCTATTGGTAATGGTTACCAACTGATGAAAACTAACCTCTCTTTTAGATAAAAATAGATAAAAAGTACAAATGAAAAACATGATTACATTTTTTAAATCACTGAGATTTAAATCCATCTACCCTGTTTAAAAGTCATCCAATGCCCTGTCTACAATTTTCTCCACCTGCCTCAATTTTTTAGTTCTCTCTGCTTTCTCTTCCTTGCCTGTGTTTAACGCTCCATAGTTGTGTCTTTTTTAGTTTGGTGAAACAATACTGGCAATCAGACAGTTGGCGAGAGCACTACGCTGCACAAACACGCCAGAACAGCTGAAACACTTCAAACTATTAAAAAGAGGGCAGTACAAACTGATAAGCAAAACTAAGAAAGAGGAGTTAAAACATAATGCATTTAGTAGAACTCAAAGAGCTTCAGGAATCACTCCTCTCCCCACCCCACCCATGCAGCATAAAGCAGCCACTGTAAATGAAATGTATAGCCTAGATTGCAAAACTCCACAAAATGTGTTTATTCTTGTAGCATGAAATGTACTGAATAAATCTATTCATTCCCTGTTCTAGTACATTTCAATTTGTAAATTGATTATTCACTCATACATATTTGCTCTATTCTACAAATATCTAGTCCACTCATTTTTGAGCATCAGCATTCGTTATATATTTTAATGCATTCAGTAATTTTAGAAGTTAATTTTTCCATTATCTTTTAAAGAGAGATCATCAAAGTTCAGCCTACAATTTTTATATATACATATATAGACTATATAAAGAGAGAACACACGCTCACTAAATTCTGTTAAGAGATAGGGTCCAAACTTTAATTGATCAAAATCAGACAGAGAAAGACAAGTCTTAAGAATACATAATTAAAAAAAAAAAAAAAAGGTATGGAGGCAAAAAAGCCCAATGAAATTTTTCACTGCTTGCACAGAGTCATGTCATGAAGCAGATAAGATATACATGCTACACGCAAACGAACAACTCTGAAGAAAGTTGTCTCTCTCACCAACAACTTCAACAGAAGTTGGTCCAATAAAAGATATTATCTCATCTTCCTTGTCACACACACATACTACATTCAGGTGTGATGCACCCCCAGACAAAGGTAGTACAAGACCAATTCATAGTTAAAGTGGTTCAAAGATCCCCCCTAAAGTTTTAAATCACTAAGTTAATAAGTAGATTAAAAAGTTTTCAATTAGCTGAATGTGAACTTTTAACTTGAAAGCGAACGAATACGTTTTCTTCAAACTTAATATATTTTGTAGATAAGACAGAGACAGACTGCTAAGCTTCCATTCAGTCTCTTAGAAGCATGCTATTTTTTGTTTTATTTGTAACTTTTCCTGTTTCGATTACATTTGCTTATTATCACTTAAATCTCTGATTGTAATAAACTTATCCTTGGTTTCACTATAAGTTCTTCCAGTGCAATATATTAGAGCGTGAATCCTCAGCTGAGCCAAGAAGCTGCTGTGTATACTGTCTCTTTAGAGACAACGGATTTGGTAATTTCTGTGAGTGTCCAATGACAGGGGCTGAATACTGGAGAAAAACACTATTCCAGGGCTGGCCCCTCCTTCTGCCCCCTCGCTGCAACTAGAAGCTCAGAGCTAGTTTAAACAAAACCTTTGCCCGCAGAATTTGTGACAGGTATGACAAGGTTCTGCAATATCCTGGATAAATCTTACTGAATTAAGTTAAACCTTATTAAGTGTATGTACTTTAGGATTTCTTTGTATTAAGACTGCAAATGTTTATGTATTATTGTGGAACAGTATGTAATTTGAAGGAGGAGATATGGCTAATATAAACCCTGGGATGTTTTATGAGCATCAAAGGACTCTCTGAAACAGCATGCTGGACAAACAAAGTTAAGTCTAAGTAGAATACACTTGGAAGGAGAGGAATGCAAATTCCCCTCCTTTAGATTCATTCTTTCAAAGCTGTGCCTTGATGAGAAGCCCACTCCCTGGCTCATTACCTATTCGATCTCTTCAAATCCTAAACTGGATAAAGGAGAGACTCTCATTCATGAGTGTGCTTGTTCTGAGCTAACAGCTGTTATGAAGATGTGACTACAGAAAAACTCCTTGGTGGGGTTTGAAGGACTGTTCACTGACCAGAGTCCTTCCTGGAGTTGAGGTAATCTCTGGTAAGCTTATTAGCATACTTGTATGTTCTTTTATTGTTTTAATAGGTTTTATCTGTAATGCTTTTACCTTAAGAATAAATGTGCTTGCTTTGAAACAACTGTGTGGTAACTTAACTGTGGCAATTACACTGTTTAACATCTCAGAAGAGACAAGTAAAGCAGGCCTGCTTAGACAGTCCGACTATCCGGGGGAAGTCACTGTGTAGGCAGGGTTCTGGGCAGTCTGAAAATACCCTGGTCAAGATGGATAGACATACAAATCTCCACCCAAGAGAGGTGAATGGCTGAGAAACCAGGAGCCCAGAGAGGGTGTCCTTGCTGGACAAAAAGGGGAAATACAGATGCAGTTGCCCTGAATTGTAACAAAGCTATACTGGCAAAGCCCCCTAGTGAAGATGAAGCTTTTACAGGCCAGAGGAGTTTCCCCTTTAAAGTGGCTCAATAACTTCACTTCAGGCTTTCTGGTCTCAGTACTACCCATCCTTCCGACTGTTTTATTACCACAACATAGTCCAAATAGTCCGTAACAGAAGTCCCAAACAGTCCATTTCTCACCCCAGCCCAGTGCAGTCATTAAAACTCAAGACATCTCAACGATTGTTTCCCCACATACCACAGGCAATGCCTTTGACCACACCCGGACTCTATCAATCCTTTCCTGTCGTTGTACTGCGACAGCCACCCCAGCTCTTCCAAATGGAATGCAACTCAACTCCGACCAGTCGGAACCCCACAGCCTCTCTACTGAGAGCATCTTTGCCAATGGAGCATCCCTCACTCCTCTTGGCCCCCTCACAGGTCCTCCGGGTCCTGCTTTCTGGCCCTGGAGACATCAGCATGTAAAGTTCCCCCACTGTTCCCTTGCCTCCAGCCCTTGGCTTCAGTTTAGAGATAGCAGGCAACTCCCTCTGCTGCTCCTCCTGCCTTCAAGCGCTCTCCAGTCCTGGCTCGGGGATGCCAGCCAGCAAACCCCTCTTGGTGCTCTCCTGCCTTCAGCCTTCTCCCAGGAACCATTCTGCTTCCTTTCAGGACTCCTCCAATCCCCTGGTCTCTAGTAGCTCTCATTTGCCCTTCCTGACTGAATCAGTGTGCTCTGACTCACTAGAACTCCACCTCACCAGGTCGCTCCCTGACCCTTTATACCCCCAAATGCTGCCCCATTCTCTTAATTGGCCAAATGGGAGTACCTGCTCTGGCACAGGGGAGAAGGACCTACTTCACATAACAAGGCCAGACATCTTGTGACAAATGGCCACCAGAAAAGCAGTTTTCATTGACAAGTGGTAAAGAGAACAGGTTCCTAAGGGTTCTCAAAGCGGGGGCACACAACCCTGCTATTAAGATTCTAGAAAGAAGGTGGACTCTCAAACTAGGGGGAAAACATGCATGAGACCCTTCAGGAATGTTAATACTGTGGGTTGTGAAAATACAGCATGGTTCTGAACAACAGTGATTTGCAGATATTGCTGCAGATGGACTCTAACCAAGTTTATGGAAAGACTGCTCTAGCAAATAATCCAGTACTGATAATACTGATGCTATCAGGAGAGAAAGTTGATACTAAAGGTTCCCAAATAGAAAACTTCTTCCATTTAGCTCTGTAAATCAATATGGTTGAAGATTTTCATCATCTGCAGTAGAACATTCTCAATCCCAGCTGAACAGCTTCTTTCAGTGGATATCATCTTGCCAGCATCCAGGCTATCAGATGAAAAAACTGCTGGGTTCAGGTGTAGGATATGACTGATATTTGGGGAGAAAATGTCAGGCAGAATGGGTAAAGTAATCAGCAGCTATGTTATTAAGTTAACCAGACCCCATCCAACACCTTAACTGCCTGAGGCCGATGCTGGGGCTACCATGATCATTTGCCCTGTACCTTGTCTCAGTTTCCTCAGGAACCTCAGAATCTTAGGAATCAGCAGAAACACATACATCAATCTCACTGTCCAAGAGATGAGGAAAGCATCTGTCAAAGTCTGGGCTTGTGCCCCCCCTCACTCCCCAACTGCAGCACAAAGTTAGGCATTTCTTGTTCTGGTTGGTTGCAAACAGGTCCACTTTTGAGAATCCCCATTTGGAAAAGACGCTCTGTGTGAATATCTTTAAGAGACCCCTCAAGGTTTTCAAAAAAGTCCCTAATGAGATGGCCTGCCAGTGTATTCTGAAGACTGGAAAGGTACAGAATATACCACTCTCAAAGCCGCATGGCCTGACAAAGTGAAGATGATCTTGCGCCCCCATCTGTTGATATAGTGCTATCTAAACAGACATTCTGAGGGTTCAGAGTGGTATTGTTGGTCAACACTTGAATTGCTGATCCCCATAAAAGAGGCAGGATAATCTTGCATGCCGAGTTCCAAAACGTTTATGAGCAAGCAGACTTCCTGAGAGGCCACAGTCCCTGAGTTTTCAGTTGCTCCAAATGAGCCCCAATTCCTGAGTGGAGGTCTGTGTTACCAACTTCTTTGTAGCTAGGAGCATGGAGAAGAAAACTCTGTTGCATACCTAAAGTTGTTCTGTCCACCAGTTTAATGACTTCTTGTGTTGCTGTGGCCATCATGTTTATTCAGTGCCTGCTGGGCAGGTACAATAATCTCAACCGCTCTTGCATGAATGGAAGGTGAAGTCTGTCATGCTTCAGTGACACGACATCAGTGCACACAGCCATGTACACATGAAGTCTGAGACACGTCCTCAGTAGCATTCTTGGATGGGCATGAAGTTGATAGATGACCTCTAATATAGTCTGAAATCTCTGCTATGGTAGGTAGGCCTTCACTGATGGGGAGTCTAAAAGTGCTCTATGAATGATGCTCTGAGTGGAGTCAGTGTGTATTTCTCGGTTTACTTTGAACACCTAGGGAGGAAGAGAGTTTCAGGATTGTCTGTAAAAAGCTGATCACCTGTTGTGGTGATCTTCCTTTAGTTACCCAGTTGTCTAGGTATGGATATATTTGGATTCCTCATCTCCTTAGATGAGCTGCCACTACCAACAGACAACTGACGAAAAGTCCTGGACCTGCAGAAAGGCCAAAGGGTAGGATTCTGTGCGGGCAGTGAAATTTTCCTACCAGGAATCCATGTGCCAGAGGTACAAAGGTACAAAAATAGGTGTTTTGCAGGCCAAGAGCTGCAAACCAGACCATGGGATCTAATGAAGGTATTATAGAAGCTAGGGTCACTATTCTATATCTGACACAGCAGATGAAGGTGTTGAGAAGTTAAAAATAGAGTATGGGTCTCCAAACCCCTTTCTTCTTTGGGATTAAGTAGTGGGAATAAAAACATCTGCCTCTGAACTCCAAGGACGACACCTCCATTGCTCCTAATTGCAACAGGGAATCTATCTCCTACTTTAACAGTCTCTCAGAAGAAAGGTCCCTGAAAAGGGACAAGGAAAGGACAGAGGGGACTGGAATTGAATGGAATACCACTTGCTCATGATCCCCAGATAATCCCACCCCAAGAATCTTGAAAATAGAACAGACTGTTGCCAAAGGATGGAGGAAGGAGTAAAACAAAAGAGACCCTGTGGTGGTCCAAGCAGGAACCCGACACTGGCATCAAACTGGCTCACTATTTGAAGCCCCAAATTGTGAGGCTGTCAAGGAAGAAGCAGAGGATTGCCCTTGGTGAAATCTCTGCTTTTTCCACACTGACATACAAGATCTCGGTGGTTGACTATAGTACTGTGTCGAGGCTACTTCCTTTTAGGAGTTGCGACAGAACCCGAAGGAGTCAAGGGTTGCCCGAGAATATTTTGAAGTATGGAGGGCTATGTCAGTCTCACTGGTGAAGAGGTCATTACTCTAAAATGGGATATCATTGATTGTTGCCTGGACCACCCTAGAGATGTCAGACGACTGGAATCATCATGACCTCTGATGTGATAACTGGGCACACAAACTTACCTTAATTGTGAGCTCAACTGTAAAAAGTAATGTGAACATTCCTAAGGTGTCACAATAACCTACAACAACAAATGTTTTTGAGAAAAGGAGACAAAGACTGAATTAGTCTAAACAAAAGGGCTTACCAATGGTTCAAGAACCATATTAAAATCATCCTTGGTAAAAAAACAGAGGGTGTGAAACTGGAAATTAATGAACCAAAACTGGTGTTTCGAACACTAAACCTAATTGGTGGACAAAATAATGAGGGGATGGGTATTACACTCGTTACTCCCCTTTTGGGTCATTAAAGAGATTTTGGTGGGAAAATAGAGAAAAAACAGATGAAGACTATTGGAGCAAACTTCACCACCATGGCTGCCATCCCCACCATCTTCTTGGACTCCAGATCTTCTTCTAATCCTGAGGGATGTCCTGGGCAGACTAGGGCAGAAAGAGGGATCCAGATGACGCTGCCACTCCCATCAGCTCCAGCTGAATCCCAAATGCCACTCCTCTGACCCTACATCTCTCCAGCAGAGATAACCCTGATACCAGTTCAACTGAGAGACTGTTCAGCACCATATATTGTTTCGGTGCTGAGGTGGTTGGTAACCCTGCATGCATCAGCTACCACACAGGCAAGCTAAACTAGAAGGATACCACTACGGATGAGAACGTAGTCCATGTGGAAGCACCAAATACCAAGAGGCTGGCACCACCTTAGGTTTAGAGAGTACTGCACACGCTGTCATTGACATCTCAACTGGGGTAGCAAAATGGGTATTTTTCAGTCTTATGACCCTTCACTGACGGAACCCGGGGTGAGTCATGACAACTCCTCTGCCTTTTGCTAGGTGCCTGAAAAAGTAATCTGCATCGTGCCTCATCTTTGGAGCAGTGCTCCTTTCTGCTATTGAACGCTTGCCTTCACTATGGGGGCAAGTTGACCTAAGTTATGCTACTCCAGCTACATGAATAACGTAGCTAGAATCGACATCGCTTAGGTCAACTTACCCCGGAGTCTTCACTGCGCTGCGTCGATGGGAAACACTCTCCAGTCGACTTCCCTTACTCTTCTCAGATAAGATATGCTCAAATAAATTTGTTAGTCTCTAAGGTGCCACAAGTACTCCTTTTCTTCTCAGAGAGTTGGAGTATGGGGTTGACTGGAGAGTGCTCTGCCGTCGATTTAGCAGATCTTCACTAGACCCGCTAAAATGATCCCATATGCATCGACTGCAGTAGTGTCAATCTCCCCGTACTGAAGACCAGCCTTCAACACAGAGACTGACAAACCAGGCCCCTGAGAGGAAGCAGCCTGGGAGCTCAGAGGGGAGTCATAGAACACCAGGGTAGAGTCCTGCACAGATACAAAAATGTGGATCCGCATCCCCAAGGATCAACTCACGATCCGACCCGCTAGCCATCTTTTACCTGTATCTGCATCTGCACATGAGCAGCACGCCATCTCACAAGGACTAGCACTGGGGGCGATAGACCAAGGGGCGGGGGGGGCAGAGAAGAGGCAGCATGAGGCTGGGGACTGGGGTGAGGGGCAGCGCGAGGGCAGGGTTTAGAGGAGAAGGGGCGGCGCGGAGGGAGGAAGGGGCAACACATCGCATGCTGCTCCTGGGGGCTTGTGAGCGACAGCACATGGCAGCAGCAGTGAGTGCTCCATCACAGTGGGGCACTGGGGACCTGCCCGCTCCAATCCCTGTGGCCAGGGGTAGGCCCTGGTGCCCAAGAGCCAGCGGTCCGGGCCAGGCCCGGGACTAGAAGCGTGGCCAGTGCTGCCAGGCAGAGCCATGATAGCACTGGCAATGCCCGAGGGGCCCAAGCTGCTGGACAGGAAGCAGCATGGCAAGCAGGTGCTCAACAGCCCACTCTCCAGCCTGCTGCCCAGTCCCAGCTACTGGCTGCCAGCCCCGAGTGCGCTGCGCTTCCTGGACTGCCCAAGATGGATGCCGTGAGTAGAACTCTGTGCGGTTGGTATCTGCATCCGATCCTCTCTCTCTTCAATGCTTAGCCAGACAGTCAGCCACAGTGATTGTTCACCATTTGGTCTGTTCATGCGCAACTGCAAAGGCTTGACGGCCTGAAGTTCGACAGTGGAACAGACTTGGTGAACCCATGTAATAGGGGGTCTTCCTCTGGGCTGCCTCCACCCCTTAGTTGGTGGAGTTTCATCCCAAATGTTACAAGCCACCCGGAGAATGACATTCGCTGGAACGTCTTGTGGCATCTTCATGACATTTCCAAAAAGCATAAGGCGCCGCCTGCGAACAATGGTCCCAGTCATCTGTAGACCCGAGCGACCATAAACATCTGCATTACAGATCAAGTCATTCCAGTTTATGCCCAATACAAAACAGACATTTTGTGTGGAAAGGCTCCCGCTTTGTCCAGTCTGAGCCGCGTAATGTCCATGTTTCACAGCCGTACAACAGTATGGGAAGGATACAGCTTGAATAAATCCTGAAGTTGGCTGTCATACTAGAGATTATGTTTATTCCATATCCGCTGTAAACAGCCCATGGCAGATGCTGCGATGCCAATTCAATAGAGAACTTCCGTGTGAGATCTGGAGGAGCTGGTAAGTATAGAAGCCAGATAGCAAAAGCTGAAAACTGATTCAACAGTTTCGTTGTTCAAAGAGATTGGAGTCGTGGGTGGACCTGTTCCTAGATTTTGCAGTTTTGTCTTTGACCATGAAACATGAAGACTCGTCTTAGCTGACTCCTCCTCCATATGCTGGAGTGCCTCATGAAACCTGTGAGGGCTCTGTATTAAAAGATCCAATCCACTATTCTCAAAAATGGTCCACAGATATGAAGCGGATATCCGTGGATTTGCAGGGCTCTAAACCAGGGTGCTGACAGAAATGGGCTGAGGCCTCTCCAAACATCTTCTTGACTTTGAGGAGGACTGCATCAACTTCTCAAGCAGGAAAAGTTTCAGCCTCCTCCCTTGCTCTCTCGGTGTGCTTAGAGAAAGACATATTCTGCGTGATTCACAGACAGATCAGATACCATGAGAGCCCATCACTAATGGGTATGACAGCACCACACGAAAAACAAGCCTTAAATCCTGGTAACAGCCTCTGCCATGATCCTAGTACCCCTGTATCGGGGTGGTGGGGAAGTTGTTTCCAGGCTACGGACTAAGCTATGCTAATATTTTCTCTATATAGACCAGTGGGCAAAAGGAATCTTAACTACTCTACACTAATTACTAATAGTAACAACACTAAATAGCTAAGGTAAATCGCAGTGTGCAAAAGAAGTAGACACTGCCATGGATGCCATCTTGAAACTACAGAAGGAAAGGAGGAACTGAGGGGCAGTATGGCCTGCTCCACCATCCATGCCCTCATGTGGGGAGGTGGAAGACCACCTTGGGTGCAGGCACAGTGAAAGCACACAGCACTAGCCAAAAAGAATCTAATCTTGCCCACACAAGGGAACTGATGCACCAAAAGTAGAATCTGTGTAGACAAACACTTGAAGAATAATAATGTTTTCATTTTATTTTCAGCTCTCTGCTGAAAGAATAGTAAACATGACAGTCTCATGCTGCATATATACTTCCCTCTACTACTACAATGGCGTATTTCATTTGAAAGACAAAAACCTTGCATCACCACAGCCTAGCCAATATCAAGAAAAAGCAAACTACTTTCTTTCTAGTTTATGACAACCAATAATCATTCCAGCATCAGAACTTGTTTTACCCTGATATTTTTGTTTGTGACAAATGTTTATTGAAAGGAATCAGGAATTTGAGAGAGAAGAACATATGGTTGCAGAACAAGTACATGTTTTGTTACAATATACTATGCTTCAAGTTGAGGGAGGACTCAAAGCTGGAACCAGAAAGAGACACTGCAGAATTTCAAATGAAAGGAACAATGAAATTGAAATAGCACAATAAGTTTCTGTTTCAGTATAGTAGCTTTGCTATTTTAATTTTGTCCTTAAAGTTCAGGTAAACACAAGTCAAACAATGATTTGCACATCAAAATGATTTTTTTTAAAACATCAAGAAAATATTTTTTTTTAAAGTAATCAATATTTCCTTCTGGATTTTAGTTTTCAACACTTAAAAATATTTATTATAACAACTTAATAATTTAAGTACACAGGTCAGGCAATTCTTAAAACTGTCTTGAGAGGGTCCTTAAAAAAATAAAAACACACCCCGAAGAGACAACTTTTGGGTGTTGAGTAGACAACAGGTTAGTGCTGCAGTTATTACTATTTACACATCTCTCATTGTGGGTGTCCATACATGACTCATTGTTTCTGTAGTGGGACCAGAACTTTTGCTGCAAACTGTCTTGTGATTCTTCTGTCATCACATTCCAAAGACCTTATTGGAGCACTGGTTTATGATTAATACATAAAAGTCTTTGAGATCAAATTTATTCTAAATCAACATTTGTCCTTAATGCCTACTCCAATCTGTAATTGGTATTAATAGGGAAATCCTGTCTTCTTATTTAGTAGGATAGTCTCTGTCCCCTATATTAGATAAATTGATTTTAAATCTGTCTATAATTACAATATCTATAATGTATACTAATACTGCCATTATTTATGTCTGAGACTATCTCAGACGCCCTCATTAATAATATGGATTTATTAGAAAATAAAGATCGCTGCCCACAAACTCCATACAATATCAGTTCTTCCTGTGGAAAGTTAAAGCAACCTGAAAAACATGTTCTGAACATTAAAAACATGTTGGTGAGATGCCAAGAAAAGAAACAACTGCAACACTATAAAGTATAATTAGCAACATGAATTAGCAATTTGAACATTTGAGACAAATATTAGTCCTTTGAGGGACGTGAGCTGCCAACATCCTGATGTATGTGTCAGGATAGGTTATGTCACATCAGGGAGAACAACTTCTAACGGCTTATCTGAACAGGGAAATTTGCCAATATAACTATTCTACTATAGTTACCCCAGTATAACTCCGTATGTGAATACTTATTCTGGAATAAGTGCTTTTTCCCAGAATATCAGAGAGTATCCACAGTAAGTTACAGCAATGCAACTACAGCAGTGTAATCAAACTGGTACATTTCCCCATGTAGACAAGCCCTTACTTCCAAATGAAATCAGCTCAATAACTTCCGAGTAATGCAAGTGTAAAAAGATATTAAAGTAGTAAAAATATTCACTGGTAATTATTTTCATTATTATTTACAATCTGGTAGCATCCTCTGGGACCCCACTATGCTAAATGCTGTAAAAAAAAGTGTGTTCCTAAAATGGCTTACAGCAATTACTTCTGTGAAGTAACCATTGGATTCAATACATAAAGACACTTGTCATGTAACAGGAATATTTGGCTTCAGAGCCTTGGCCCAGGGCATATAACAAGTGGAAATAAAGTTCAGTTTTTTGCCAGTAATCATGTTGCATACTTAAAACACTCAACTGCAAAGGACAGCTGGAAGCGTGAGATATGCATTCAGCCTCTTTTGTAAGAAAAGTTCGATGGTATTTCTGCTCCACTTTAAAATAGGTTATCAAATAAAGTTTAAAGTAACACAAGATTTTCAAAACATTCCAGATACTGAACACCAACCATATGATTTGTTTAATAATGTTTATATTAAAAAAAAGTTTAAGTGACTTAAAAAGAATGAATTAGAAGACAATTTGGTAAACTACAGCCACCCATAGTACTAAAGTTAAAATTTGGTGTTAGTGTCTTTCAAACCAGTACTTGTTAATAGGAGAGTGCACTGGAAATAGATTTTTAATGTACGGTTGTACTGCTCTAAACTGATTTCAGAATGCAAACATTTCTGTTTTTAAAAACTGTTATTTTTAATATAGTATTAACATATTGTATTAACATATAATACAATTTAAGATGCTTGTCCAGTTTTAATGATGCAACTGAAATCCCTTTAAACTAAACACTTTATTAAAATGGAGAATTATTTCAACTATTTTTATTTAATTTATAACTGCTTAATATTAATGAATTGGTTAGCATTATGTAAATAGGATAACGCAACACTCTTGTGGCTTATCATTCACTCTACAGTTCTTTTTCCCCCCATAAGGAATGGGCTCTCATGCAAAACAGCATGCCTCCACCAGACTGACCTATAACAAAACTGGTGATGGGAGAAGAGAATTATTCCTCCACGCCTTTGTTAAGGTTGAATATTGAGGTGGATATATTTATGGACAGAACTTTGGCTACACTTATGTTGTAATTTTTAATTTATGGAATAAGTGCCCACAGCACAGGATAGTCACCTATCGATGCATTTTTTTTAAAATGTTACAAAATGAATCAATATTTCTAATACATTTTAAAAGTTAAACCTGTGTTAATGTCCTCCTTCTTCAACAAGCCCTGATCAATAGAACAGGAGGGTGCAAACTTTTCTTTCACAACAGCCACCAGCACATCCATTCTTTGATGCCTCCTTGCCTATTGCCTGTGTGTGCAGGTCACTGACACGTCAACTCTTGGTTGTGCCCTGGCTTAGGACTCCAAATGATAAAACTTCAGTAAATTGCTAGAACTTGTTAGTACTTCGACATTTAATACATGCTCCTCAGTCAGTCTCCTTTTACTGTTACAATGATAAAGTACTCTGATACCCTTTCAGGAACACCAGAAAACAGTTACCTGTATCACACAGTATTTGTTATATCCAAAACAAGTCACAAAAGCAATTTATCATAGTAAAGAGGCTGAATAACTGTATAAATATAGTAAATACTATATTAGAAACTGTATTAAAATAGCCAATACTTAACGTTAAAGGGGCTTCCATTTACTGCAGAGTAAGTTTTTTTTGGTAAATAAAGCCCCTTAATGAGCTGGGATATGATTCAAACAAACAATTAAAAAAAAAAGTTCTTGCAGCATTAAATGCACAGTGTTTAAAAGTAAATAACCAAGCAAAAAAACTAAAAGACTATTTTTCAAAAGACAGGAGTCACCTGACTACTGCTAAAAGTTTAAGATGATTTGCCCTGACAAACAATAAAGGTACACTTACAAAAGTACTGTACCTCCAAAAACTCCTGCATTTGTGTGTGCCTGATTATATCTTTGTTCCATGTGATCTTAAACACTGGATAGTTACATAACTTCCTCCAATAATTTTTCTGTTGAGCTCTTCTATGCTTCCAAACATAAGCAGCAGGAGTCCAACCCCATACTCCATGGATCCAGAAACACAAGATCATCCACAGAGAATGCCTGTGCCTCTGTACCGCCTTCTCCCCATGAACATCATTACAGTGGAGGGGATTTTTTGCCTTTTAAAATTGTTACTAAATTTTGAAAATAAGCACTCAGTACAAAATAAAGCAGTATTTCGAATATACCGTGACAACACACTGCACAAGACTGTAAATTTTTATTTCTATTTCAAGGTCTTCATATCACTTAATACTTTATAATTAAATGTTATTTATTGCAAATTGACAATATTTTAGTGCTGTATTAAGACATTTTTCTATAATAGTAACATTTAATATAAACTCATCTATTTAGATGCTTTATGTCCCACATATCTGTAATAACTGACCACCTCCCAAAATTATGATGTGTAAGCAAATCCATTATATATTTCAGAGGGGTAACAGTGTTAGTCTGTATCAGTAAAAACAACAAGGAGTCCTTGTGGCACCTCAGAGACTAACAAAATTTATTTGGGCATAAGCTTTTGTGGGATATAACCCACTTCATCAGATGCATGGAGTGGAAAACACACTAAGCAGGTATAAATATACAGCACATGAAAAGATGGAAGTTGCCTTACCAAGTGGGGGGGGAGGGGGGGAGTGCTAATAAGGCCAATTCAATTAGGGTGGAAGTGGCCCATTCCCAACAGTTGACAAGAACAGGTGAATATCAGAGGGAAAATTACTTTTTGTAGTGTTAACGAGGCCAATTCAATCCAAGTGGATGTGGCCCATTCCCAGCAGTTGACAAGAGGATGTGAGTATCAGAGGGGAAATTATTTTTTTGTAGTGACGCAGCCACTCCCAGTCTTTTTTCAGGCCTAATTTACAGCCACGCCCTCAGATACAACTGCATTTGCTCCAATCCCTCAGACAGGGACAAAAACCTACAGGATCTCTGTCAGGTGTTCTCAAAACTACAATATTCACCTGGGGAAGTAAAGAAACAGATTGACAGAGCCAGAAGGGTACCCAACAAAGAAATTAACAGAATGCCACTAGCCATCACATACAGCCCCCAACTAAAACCTCTCCAGCACATCATCAAGGATCTACAACCTATCCTGAAGGACGATCCCTCTCTCTCACAGACCTTGGGAGACAGGCCAGTCCTTGCTTACAGACAGCCCCCCAACCTGAAGCAAATACTCACCAGCAACTACACACCACACAACAGAAACACTAACCCAGGAACCAACCCTTGCAACAAACCCTGTTGCCAACTCTGTCCGCATATCTATTTAAGGGACATCATCACAAGACCCAACCACATCAGCCACACCATCAAGGGCTAGTTCACCGGCACATCTACCAATGTAATATATGCCATCATGTGCCAGTAATGCCCCTCTTCCATGTACATTGGCCAAACCAGACAGTCTCTACGCAAAAGAATAAATGGACACAAATCAGACATCAATAATTGTAACATTCAAAAACCAGTAGGAGAGCACTTCAATCTCCCTGGACACTCAATAACAGACTTCAAAGTCGCCATTCTTCAACAAAAAAAACAGACTTCGACGAGCAACTGCAGAACTGGAATTAATTTGCAAACTTGACACCATCAAATTAGGCCTGAATAAAGACTGAGAGTGGCTGGGTCACTATAAAAAATAATGTTCCCTCTGTGGTTACTCACATCTTCTTGTCATTCTTGCTAGGAATGGGTCACATCCACTCTCATTGAAATGGCCTCGTTAGCACTGACCCCCAACTTGGTAAGGCAACTCATCTTTTCATGTGCTGTATATTTATACCTGCTTATTGTATTTTCCATTCCATGCATCTGATGAAATGGGTTATATCCCATGAAAGCTTATGCCCAAATACATTTGTTAGTCTCAAAGGTTGCCACAAGGACTCCTCGTTGTTATTCCATTATATATCATCATCCCTCTCAACAGCAAGCTCTTTATATGTTTAGTTTTTCATTTAGATGTGGTGTAATTGCAAAGGGTTTGTCAGAGAAGTGGGTTTTGCATTTTGCTCTGAAGACATTATGGCTCAGGGAGTCATCCTGATCTCTGAAGAGCTAAGACCCCAGGAATGAAAATCCTGCACAGATGGCACCTTTAGAGAGTTTGAAATATAAATTCTGGGAAACAACAACATTTAACATGAACAGCTCATTAAGATGATAAAACTATCACTGAAATAAAGTATTCAGAGATTCTATACAGTGTAAGAAGTGTGAACTGTCCAATATACCATTTATATTGCTGATAATCTCATTCTGTGACAGTTTTCTTTGCTGTTTTGACATATAAGGACAATCAAATTAATTTTACCTACATATGTGATTACATCTGACTCTATGTATCCAGATACATGCTACTTTTAAGTAGGAATGATGAAACAGCTTTCTTGTTTAGAGAGTCCCAAATACAGTCAGCCCTGTAAATCATTATCTACATATTCTGCATAGGTGTTCTATAATTCTGGCATGTTGGTTTTTTTTTTTTTTTTTAAATCAAATGACACCCCAAAGAAAACATAGTAGTATACATTTGTGGTAGTCCAAAGAAGGGGATAGGAGTCACAATACCTAACAAAACAACAAAGGAACAGCATCAGGCTAATTGTGGGTGTACCACATTGTATCTCAACATAAACAAACAAAATTCAGGTCTTTTCAGATATTCTGGACAAGGAACAAACTGAAAAGTCACTTTATCAATCAACATCTTCAAATTCTGAGATTAAATGATTAATCTGTAACAGATTATTGTATTTCAGGGTTTAAAATTCATTGCATTTTCATGGAGCAGAAACTTTAAACCTGCCCTCACAAATCCTGTTCCACCCCAGGTAGGAAGATCCCACAGTGTAGCTACCAGCTGAAATCATAGCGCAATTATCAGCCATATAGGAAACAACATACCCTGCAGCTATTCCAGCAGGTGCCTCCATGTAAACGGGAGTGGAGTGAAAGGGAAGCTGAACATAATGAAGGTAAGGAGAGTGGCTTCAAACCTTCCCTCCAGCTAATTAAACTAAAACTGTGTCTCAGGGCTTGTCTTCACTGCAGTTAACTCACAGTATAACTCAGGTGGTACTCCTAGTTCAGGTCCCGTCCATACACAAAACCCCTTGTGGGGGGTGGTGCTTTTCACTTGAGTTGGCCGGACTGAGAGTGAGTATAAGGGCTAGTCTACACTGGCAACGCTAAAGCACTGCTGCAGCAGCACTTTAACATGGCTTGTGTGGTCGCTGGCGCAGCGCTGGGAGAGAACTTTCCCAGCGCTCTAAAAAAACCACCTCCATGAGGGGCGTAGCTCCCAGCACTGGCGCACTGTCTACACTGGCGCTTTACAGAGCTGAAACTTTCTTGCTTGGGGTGTGAAAAAACACATCCCTGAGCGCAGCAAGTTACAGTGCTGTAAACTGGCACTGTAGACAAGCCCTAAGACTAAAACTAAAGTGAACACAATGCATCAGGTGCTAACACAATCACTCATTAGCATGGAAACAGTCTAGCATCACCTGATTAAATTCATATTTGCAATGTTGTTTTCACAACCATAACAGCCCAAACAAGTCACTTAACTTCTCTGTTCAATTCCCCATCTATAACATGGATATTATTTCTCATCTTCTTCAGTATTATGCACATTAATTAGCTTTGCATAGTGCTCTGGAAATTGTAATATTCATAGATTAGTAGACTTTAACGCCAGAAGGGACCACTTAATCATCAAATCTGACGTCCTGTACATCACAGACCATCACATTTCACTCAGTTATTCCTGTATTGCACCTGATCATGTGTGTTTAAACAAGCATGTCTTCCATAAAGACATCCAATTATTGATCTGAAGACATCAGGAGACAGAGACTCCACCATTTCCCTGGATAACTAGTTCCAGTGATTAATCATCCTCACTGTTAAACATCTATGCCTAATTTCTACTTTGAATCTGTCGGTTTTATCTTCCAACCGTAGTTATGCCTTTTAATACAAGACATTTTCTCCCCATGAAGGTACTTACGCATTGTAATCAAGTAGCCTCTCAATCTTCTTTTTGATACTGAATGAACTCTCTAAGTCTCTCGCGGTAAGGCATTCTCTCCAACTATCCAGGGGGGAGGGATGGCTCAGTGGTTTGAGCATTGGCCTGCTAAACCCAGGCTTGTGAGTTCAATCCTTGAGGGGACCATTTAGGGATCTGGGGCAAAATTTGGGGATTGGTCCTGCATTGAGCAGGGGGTTGGACTAGATGACCTCCTGAGGTCCCTTCCAACCCTGATATTCTACGATCACAATATTCTGTGGCTCTTTTCCACACACTCTCCAATTTTTCAAAATCCCTTTTTTTTTAAATTTGGACACCATACCTGGATGCAGAATTCCAGTACCTATCTTACCAATGCCATACACAGACGCTAAAATCACCTCCTTACTCCTATTCTCCTGCTCATACATCCCAACAATCACAGTAGCCTGTTATACCACAGCATCATACTGCGAGTTCATGTTCAGTTGCTTGTCCACTGTGAACCCTAAATCAGTGATGGGCCACAAGTGGCCCATCAGGGTAATCTGACTGCGGGCCACGAGACATTTTGCTGACGTTGACCGACCTCCCGTAGACCACAGGTTGCCCACGACTGCCCTAAATGCTTTTCAAAATCACTGCTTTGCAAAGTACACTCTTTCCATCCTTTAAGTATGGCCTGCATTTCTTGCTCATAGATGTATAACTCTGCATTTGGCTGTGGTAAAATGTATTTTGTTTCAATGGCTTTGTATGACTGCCCTGCGTACATCAGTATTTACCACTATACCAACCTTTGAGTTATCCACAATTTAATTAGCAGTGTTCTCTAAGTGTTTTTTATAGTAAAGTTAAAGGGCTTCTCCAATTGACATATTTACCAATTCTCTGATAGGTGGAGTACTTACACCAATAGGAGAAGCTCTCCTGTCAGTGTAGGTAGGGTCTTCACCAAGTGCCTACAGTGGCACTGTAAGCGTAGACAAACCCTTTAGTAGTTGAAGCACAGAAAAGGTTTGCTTTGTGACAGTTAAGGTCGCAACACACATCCAACTCAAAACCTTAAAAGCAGGGAAATAAAAGTCCTGCATTTGTTGCCATTCTCACATTACCTACAACACTGCCGATAACCCAATCCAACAATCCATAAGGATTTCACTTACGTCTACAACAGATATCAAAAAGTAATACCTATGCCTATCCCTCTTTAATCAAATATGCATGCTAGTGTAAAACCTTAACAGTGACCTGAGACTATCAACAGAGCAGTATATTTGGCTGTCACATAATCTATATGTTCGGAAAGATATTTTACCTTAACACTGCTGAAGTTACTGTAAATGATGGTATAAAGAACCAAAAATTATACTAGTTCTTCATTACAAATCTGTTATGGTATATAGTCTCATTGTGAATTAAAAAGTTTTAAAAAGCAAATTTACAAAAAAAAAGTGTCACAAGCAACTACAACAGCCCTGCTCATGAGTCAACAGGAGGCTCCCAGCTCAGAGCTCTACCTCTGGAGTTACAGGAGTAACTGCTAACTTATGTTTAGTTCAGCCAACAGAGAAGAACTAGACATGCTTTCCTTGGTGGTTACACAATTTTTTGCTAGACAACAGCAGCACATTGGACATTAGGAATCTCAGGTTATATCCCTGATTCTGGGGCCTCGTCTTTCCTAGGGGGGAAAAGGTTTGTTCTTACTTCATATGTCAGCTAACTAACATGAGGTAAAATCCTAGTTAAAACTACGAACTCTTGTTTTGATAGGTCAGGGTAAACCCAAGGCTCCCACACAGTCTTTATTTCAACCTGTGTAACTTGTGTCAAGACTACAAACTGTCTTGTCTGCACTCGGATTTTACTATATTACCATGTTTCAGCTAACATGAGGTAAGAACACACTTTTCCCTCCAGTGAAAATGCATCCAGGGAAGAAGTGTGTGGTTCTGTGGAATGCATCCAGGGAAGAAGTTCTGTGGTTACAGATGAGATAACCAAAGCATATTTACGCTGGGAAGGATTAGATTTTTATCAATAAATTTTGATTATACGTACACACACAAACTGACAAAAAAATACTTGCCATAATAATCTAAATTTACAGATACACAAAGTAAGAAAAATGCTGCTTACTAGCGTTTGATTTAAGGATACACCTCTACCCCGATATAACGCGACCCGATATAACACGAATTCAGATATAATGTGGTAAAGCAGCGCTCCAGGGGGGCGGAGCTGTGCATGCCAGTGGATCAAAGCAAGTTCAATATAACGCCGTTTCACCTATAACGCGGTAAGATTTTTTGGCTCCTGAGGACAGCATTATATCGGGGTAGAGGTGTATTTACTTTGTATATTTTGACATGTGATGTTGGCCGACCATAATTTCCTGTAACTGTAAAAATTTAGACTGATAAAAATAAAAAAGCTTTAAAATAAATATCACTATATGTTGAAATTATTTTTAAAAAAGTACACACCACATTTTCCCATGCCTAAACATAATTAATCTGAAAGGCAATGTAGCTGATTAGACCTGACTGGAGCTGCCATGTTAGAAATTTAGCTTCTATTCCTGCAGTAACTTTGTGTAAACTCTCTTAAAAAAAAAACCCCAAAAAAACACCTAATTTGTAAAATGGAGTGGCAACCTATACTTAACTACCTTATAGGATTGGGATTTGAGGTCTTTGTCAATAAAAAGGATGGTGCGATGCATAGGAATATAAACCACAATCATAAGAGGTTAAATTTCAACTCTTGGTCTTCTCTTTCCCAGCTTAGGGAACGCTCCCTTAGGCTACAAAGGTATTTGTATTCCTCAGTTATATTATAACAATTATATTCCTCAAATTCAACTGTCTGAAACTGAACTATGTTTCTACTCAATCATATCACACCAAGTTTTAGCAACTTGAGCTACTAGTGTTTTTGTTCCTGATTGAAATTCTAGCCATTCTAACTACTGAGTGACTAACAATCAGTCTCTCTCTGAATCACTGTCACTAGAAGATGAATGAAATAGTGACTCACTAACATTAGCATTACTAACCACCGAAGAAAATTTCATCATCTGTAAAATGCCAATATCTTGGGTTACAGCCATTAAAACTTTAACCACTTGGCACCATAATTTGTTATTAGCCTTCCACCTTGGAATCTGCTTCAATAAAGATCAGATTCCACCTATATCATGATACTGAGCAAGCATTTTTATATGCTTGTTCTCCATCTTTCTGACTGGGTCATAACTTTCTCTAAATTCAGAGACTGGTTTCACCGTCATCTTCAAAGGCATGCTGAGCATCAGCAATTCACATTGTTAATCTCCCACTAATTTTAGTACACACTTTGTATCCCAAAAATATACAAGATGCGATCTCATTCAACTCTCAATTTAGTGAAGGAAGAATTTTTCAACACAATCCTTTCCAATAAAAGCCACTCTTTACTGGTTCCTGAAATAAACTATCACATTTCTTCACAGATCAAAGGTCTTAAAGCATGACATCTGCTTCGGCATCTCACGGATTTGCTATACCAAAAAAAACCATGCTTTTAAGTTTGCAGAGACATTTTTCTGGAGGTCAGAGAGCTGTCTACATTACAAATTGGGCCATGCCCTGAAACTATTTTCAAGCTTTATTACTGAAAAATATGTTTTGTAACACACGTGCCACACAGTGATCCCCTATTTAGACAAGGCATCATTTCTTTTAAAATATTATTGAAAACCAATTCAAGAAATATTTTCAATAACTATTAGTTATGCTGTCAACATGTGGACATGCTGGCCAGCACTGACCTATAAATTGCAACCAATTTTAAGACACAAGCCATTTTGTAAACAGAGGCTCATAAAGGAACAAAATCAACTTGAAATCTAGTCTGTTAAAAAAAAAATTGAAGTAGTTTAATGGACACTTCAGTCTCTCTCTCTCTTCTGAAACTGAAGTATATCATTTTAGGAACCATAAATCATAATGGTTTAAAAAAAAACATAACAAAGGCACAGTGTTCATCAGATATGCTTTTACAAAGAGAAACACAAAATATAAAGGAACCAAAAACTTTGAATGAGAAGTTGATTTATTTAAAGACAAAAATCTGCTATAAATAAAACAAACACACCACACGCTTTATGTTTCACAAGTTTATATTTCAGACCTATTTTCAAACGAACATAGAAATGAAGATATTTGTATAAAAGCTTGTGATTACATTTCAACTTTTGTTCAATGCGGTATGAATTTTAGTGGACAACCCATCTAAAATATACACTAGAACAGTTATTTTTCAACTGTGCACTCAAACCTATGTCAATGAAGCTAAGTTAAGAAGCCAGTAAATTAGCGTTTCTCACCCTGAGGTGGCAGGCCCCATACCCAAGCAGGGATTGACAGTCAGAGGAAAGGAGCAGTAAATGCACGCCCCGGTGACAAATATCCATTCTTAATCATATCTATAGATTGTAAACTCTTCAGCCCACAGAGTAATTTTTAATCACTAAAGTATTCTGTAAAAACACAGTAATGAATACATTTTTATATCAATTTCTGACTTTCAAGTCACCATGGAATATAGGCTCCTTAAAAGCCATCCAACCCTCCACGACTGCTCCTACTACAGGAGCTGCTCACACATATACGGCTTCAAAATCCAGAAGGTCCCTGCCACACGTACAAAAATGTTCCACAGCACTCAATTCAGACACAACTGCATATATAATTCTATCCAAGAGATCCACTAGGGCACGGTTCTCAACCTGTTTCTTTCTGAGATCCCCCCCACCCCCAATATGCTGTAAAAACTCCACAGCCCACTTGTGCCAAAACAACTGGTTTTCTGCTTAGAAAAGCCAGGGCTGGCATTAGGGGGTAGCAAGCAGGGCAACTGCTGGGGCCCCACGCCACAGGGGCCCCTGCAAAGCTAAGTTGCTCAGGCTCTGGCTTTAGCCCCGGGTGGCAGGGCTCAGGGCCCCAAGCTTTAGCCCCATGAAGTGGGGCTTCAGCTGTCTGCCCTGAGCGCCAGCAAGTCTAATGCTGGCCCTGCTTGGAGGACCCCCTGAAACCTGCTCCCAGCCCCGAGGTGGCCCTGGATCTCTGGTTGAGAACCACTGCACTAGGGAACCCTCTAGCAACTCCAAGGTCTTCTTCTAGTGATTAGATGGAAAAGAGGAGGAAGAAAATGGCGGGAGGAGAGGAGAAGCAGAGGTGGAGGAGCAGAAACTGTACTAATACATGACACAGAGAGACAAGGAAACCTGAGGAGCAATGACAGACAAGAGGACGGACTATCCACCAAAACACTGCAAAGAGGGCTCCAACAAAAAGGAGAATGGAAACCACTATATTAAAGTACTAATAATTTTTAAAGGATCAAATTTTGTTCATGCCTTTGTATCAAAATCCATCCTTTCCAGACCCACTATTTAGCAATTACAGAAACTAATATATTTGATGTACATTAATATGGATCATCAATGCTCAAATATTAAGTGCCAGCATCAGTTATGTTAATGGTTTTTTTTAGCTTGCAGAGTTAAAAATAAGAGCTACTGTATATCACATGAGGAAAACTTAAAAATCTCAGAGTAGGCATTTTAAAATACAGTATAATTCAATTTTTACTTAAAAAGGCTATTTTCTATTATTTTAAAAAACATAGATAATGTAATGCTCTCTAATAGGGGTAAACAAGAATATGGTTTTTCAACACCAAACAAGCTTTAAAAAAAAAATAAATAAACTGTGCACAAATTAGTATTTCCTGTCAACTGCACAGTTGCCATACTTTTCATTCATTGCAAAATGAGAAGGTACTCAAAATACTCTGGAAGTGAGCATTGCCTGGGCACAGAATAGAAATTTTTTTCTGCAATAACATTTTCAAGACTGCGGAAGCTTCTAGTTCTGCATGTCAAACTTTACATATACCTACTTAGTAAGGAAAAGTTGTTAAATAAAACTGCCACAGCCTGCAAATGGAGGACAGAAAGCCCCTGCAAATGAAGAACAGAAATATACTTACGTTTCAAAACAACGATCCACATTGTCTGACATCAAAAGCAGCATGCATAACTGTTCCAAAGCTATTAGTTGCATATCCCTTTCATCCCCCTGTCCCATCTGTAGCCATTCAAGCAACGTGTCTGGGTCCACATCTGCCATGGTTTTAAAAAGCCGCCTTGGCTTAAATTAAAAAGTACCAAAAAATCCTTAAAGTGTTCAAGCCAGGATAGTCTGAGTACAGTGAAACTTTCCCTCCAGTCAGACTCAGATTTTTGCAGTCTTCACCTGGAAAGAAGAAACAACTCATCAGGATCTGTCTTATTAACCTTTTCCATTTGTTCCTCCTGTAACATGTTTTCTGACATCTATTGGATCTTTCACTTCCTCATTTAAGATCTCACACCAGATGATGACAAGGTGTTGTTTTTTTTTGAACCTACATGAGTGTAACCTAATTAGGTTACTCTACTTAACTTAAAACAAGAGCCTTCTTTCCCAGGCACAGTCAAGCAAGCTTTAGATTCTACTACTATTTTTAGTGAAAACTTACAGCTAAAACCTTGAGGGGAACAATTTTTCATATCTTAACTTACATTTTCTTATAAACTTATTTTTCAGATACATATTTTCTGAAGAATGACTCAGCTGATGTCACCTTTCAAAACACAGGTCCAACTTCCCCAATGCTAAAGCATCTCTTTGCTCAAATATTTTTTATAAGAAATTTCAAGAGAGATTTTACAGGTACATACCCATTCAGACGGGCATGAAATGAAACTTACTGAGACAGATCTGCAACTTAAGACTCAGAAGGAAACCTTTATATAGTTTTTATGAATATGAAAACAGCCAGGCATCAGAGCACGTGGAAAATATGAGGATAATGTACAAAAGCCTGAGGGACAGAACTTAAGAGAGATGAACATCAGGAAGAGACAGGTCTATGTAACCGGGGACTCCATACAAAGAAGAATTGATAGGCCAGATCCAGAGAACAGAAGAGTGTGCGGTCCGCCTGGATACAAAAACGGTCTGACATTTGCATCCCAAGTACTGGGAAAAAACTTGTACAGAAAGGTTCCAGAACCAAATGAATGAATAATCACCTCAAGAAGATTATTAGCAGTAAGCAGAAAGCCTATAGGGAATGGAAAAATGACTGATCAACAAAGAAAGCTACATTTTGGAGGTTAGAAAATGTAGGAACAACACAAGAATTGCTAAAAGTCAAGTTGAATTTGCTCTTGCCAAGAAAATTTTAGAAGTATTTTTAGTTATATATATAAAAAGAGCATAAGGAAGGATGAGGTTGGGCTACTATACAGCGTGGATGGGGAAAAGATTAATGATAATCTAGGAATGGCCCAAAAACTAAATGAATACTTTGCCTCGGTTTCCAATAAGGATGATAATATGGAACATGAATGCAGGATGACTGACTAAAATGGAAATTGCCACAACTGAGGTGGAAGAAAAACTTCAAGAACTTAACAGGCTCAGATCATGGGGACCAGATAACATCTATTGCAGAATACTGAAAGAACTAGCACATGAGAAGATTACTAGTCCAGTATCAACAATTTTTAATAAAAAACTATTTAGTCTTTGTGGTACCGTACGACTGGAGAATATCTAACAACTGACCTATATTTAAGAAAGGGAAAAAAACCAAGTAGGAGAACTATAAACCCATTAGTCTGACCTCAGTAGAATGCAAGGCTTTAGAACACACTGTGAAGGAAAGAATAATTAAATTCAGGAAGGTAAACAGAAAAGGGGATGTAATGCAATGTGACATGATTTCCTTCTTTGAGGAGATAACTTATTTTGTAGATAAGGAAAACGCAGCACATCTTATAAACTTGGACTTCAGTAAAACATTTAATACAGTACCACATGGGAAATTATTATTGAAATTAAGGAAGATGGGGATTAGTACAAGAATTGTAAAGTGGTGAAGATATTGGCTAAAGGGGAAGGCAAGAGCTTGTGCTAAAAGGTGAACTATCAGACCAGAGGGAGGTTGCTAGTGGAGTTCCTCAAGGACTGGTCTTTGGACCAATGTTATTTAATATTTTTAATTAATGACCTTGGTACAAAAAGTGTGTGCGTGCTACTAAAATTTGCTGATGATACAAAATTGGGAGTGATACACAGGAGGACTGGAATATTATATGAAGATCTAGATGACCTTGAAGACTGGACTAACAGAACTGGGATGAAATTCAATAGTACAATGTGCAAGATCATGCACTTAGGATCTAATAAGAATTTCTGTTATAAGATGGGGGACTCATCAGTTGGAAGTGACAAAGAAGAGAAACGGTAGTGCTGGTTGATCACAGGATAACTGTGAGCCACCAACGTGATGCAACTACAAAAAAGGCAAATGTGATCAAAGAATGCATCAGGAAAGGAATTTCCACTACAGATAGAGAAGTACTAATGCCACTGTACAAGGCACTGATAAGACCACATTTGAAATACTTGTACAATTTTGGTCAAACATGTTCAAGAAAGAGTAATTTAAACTAAAACAGGTGCAGAGAAGAACTGTTAGGAAGATGAGGGAAAATGGAGGGCCTATTTTATAATAGAAGGCTGAAAGAGTGTGGCTTATTTGGCCTAGCAAAATGAAGGCTGATAGGAAATATGATTGCTCTCTATAAATACTTCAGGAGGATAAATACTACAGAGAGTGGAGAGCTATTTATGCCAAAGGACAATGATGACACAAGAACAAATGAGTATAAACTAGCTATGAAAAAATTCAGACTGGTGATTAGGAGGTTTCTAAACATCAGAAGAATGAGGTTTTGGAATAGCCTCCCAAACAGGAATTCTGGGGGAAAACAACTTAATTGGTTTTAAGAGAGAGCTGGACAAATCCATGAGGGCAATTGTGCAGCGGGATTACTTGTGATGGAGTGGGGGCCTAGGTCAACAGTCCTGGGGGTCCCTTCCATTTTATGCCTTATGTTCCTGTAATCTCATGCTGCAGGGGTCAAGAAGGGATTCCCCACCCGACAGCATATTCTGGTCTTTTTTTATTTGGTTTCTCCTTTCTCTGAAGCATCAGAGATGGCCACAACTGGAGATGGGACTATGGACAGGGTGGGCTGGTGCTATGAGGTAGCATCAAACAGTCTCTCAGGTGTTTAGCAGGTTCGTTATTGCTCACATGCTCAGGGTCTAACTCATCACCATACGTCGGGGTCAGAAAGGAACTGTCCTCCGGGTCTGACTGGTAGCAACCTTGTGGAGGTTTTGCCTTCCCTTGCAGTGTGGGGTTTACATCATTTGCTGGGGATCATCTAGAAATATCTCACTTAATGGCAGGGACCTCAGGCATTGGTGCACCTAAGTTCCTCCTATTCTCTAACTGTGGCATGTAATAGTCTAGTCCAGGGGTTCTCAAACTTCACTGCACCACGACCCCCTTCTGACAACAAAAATTACTACATGACCCCAGAAGGGGTGACCAAAGTCTGAGCCCCACCACCCCAGGAGGAGGAGCCAAAGCCCAAGGGCTTCAGCCCCAGACAGGGAGCCTGTAACAGAGCACTGCCGCCCAGGGTTGAAGTCTTGGCCTTTGGCCCCAGGTGGTGGGGCTCAGGCTTTGGCTCCGGGCCCCAGCAACTCTAAGCCAGCCCTGGTGACCCCATTAAAATGGGGTCGCGACCCACTTTGGGGTCCCAACGCACAGTTTGAGAACCACTAGCCTAGTCACTCATTGACTGTAATATTTTGGTCTTATTTCAGTTATTGGGTTTAGTGTGTGAGTGTTGGATGATGTTGGTGGCCTCTGATACACTGGAGGTCAAACTAAATCAGTTACTCTCAACCTTTCCAAACTACTGTATCCCTTTCAGAAGGCTGATCTGTCTTGCATAATCACAAGATTCACCTCACTGATAAACTACTTGCTTACCAAATCAGACATAAACACAAGTAGCACAGCATACTATTATTGAAAAATTGCTTACTTTTTCATTTTTACCATATAATTATAAAATAAATCGATTTGTATATAAATATTGTACTTACATTTCAGTGTATAGTATACAGAGAAGACTAAACAAGTCGTTGTCTGCATGTAATTTTAGTTTGTACCGACTTTGCTTGTGCCTTTTATGTAGCCTGTTTTAAAACTAGGCAAATATCTAGATGAGCTGATGTACCCCTTAGATGACCTCTGCCTACCCCGTAGGGTACGCATACTCCTGGTTGAGAATCACTGGATGAGATGATCTAGCGATCCCTTCTGGCCTTAAGCTCTATTTGATTACAGAGAATTAAAATTTCTAACATAGTGGATAAGAAGTGGAATACTATTGTAAATGAAGAGAATGGGAGATGAGAAAATAGTATTTCTAAAACATTTGCATTTTAAATGTTTTGGAGGTTTTTTAAGGCGAATAATTCAACCATTACAAATGTACATTACAAAATTCAGAGTTTCAGGTGTACATATATGGTAAATGGCATTATTTGTTGGTCTAGTAAGACACAGCACATGCAAGCTCAGGATCAAGAAGGTCCCTTTATCAGTACCTTAAGAGATGTTTTTGATCTATAGTACATGCTTATGTACCACCTTGCACTAGATCAACAAGAGGTCACATCTACCTTATACACTTTGTCCTTGAAGATCAACACAACTATAAATATCATTTGCATACCTGAGCTGCTACAAAGGCTTTGAATCAACCTACCCATATGAAACTTGCCATAAAACCTAGCTATTAAAGTCCCTATTTTGCAAAAATGAAATTACATTATGAAACTTGGTTGCAAAGGTGAAATGCTGAAAAAGTATTCCACCATACACTCTCTAGAATTGGGGGAGGAGGGGGTGCCATGCACAAATAAGGGTTTAAACTTCCACAGGACAAGGTCTGATTTCTTGGTTTACTCATGATCAGTTAGTGGTTAAACGATAACTTCATTGAGGGCATGGAAGAGGGAACTCACAAAAGGAACTCAAAAATCTGTCTCTGAACATACTGTCTCCCAGCACAGAGACAGATGTACACTGAATCAGCAATTCTACTTCCTGCAGGCTTAAAACCCAAAGATGTAACAAAGGCTTGAGACCATCACAGTCTTTTTGTAATTTAGGACTCTGATGAAAGAATAAATGTTAAATAATCAAAATGACTGCTCATGAAGTGTATTTTACTTTTATTACCTCAGTCTCTTTAGACTGGATGCTTTTGTAATGAAAGTCATTAAAATATTATTAAAAGTAAATAGAAAAGATTTAACAATATTTGTGATCCCCCCCAAGGATCATACATTTGGCATTCTCTCTTCCAAGACTAAATAAAGCTAATGCCAGTCAGTACAAGCAGGGTCACGTTGCCGACACTATTGGTATAAGACACGAAAATAATTAACTCCAACTGGAAAAGAAAAGAAAAGAAAAAAACAAGAGAACCAGCAGACAGTGAGGGAGCTGATCCCTGACCTGAGGATCCTGCAAAAACCAGTGTCACAGTCGGCATCATTGGGACGTGCCCAACGGAGGCACCTGCTGCTCCTTTGCCCCAGACAGCTTTAAACACCCCCAAATTAACAGACAAATATACAGCAGAGACACACACAGGCTCCCCCAGCACGGACGCAGAAAAGGGAAGGGGCCAAGCCACAGCTAAACTCAGGTCCCAACCGCCTAGCGGTCTCTGGGGCCCTGCCGCCCCGCACACGTTCTCCGGGGAAGGGAAATCTCTACTCTGAAGCCAACCGGCCTCGCATCCCCCAACCACCACCGCGATCCCGGCGGCGAGGGGCTCTTTGGGGCCTGCCGCCCCCGCCTCCCCAGCCAGGGGACGGTCTGTCTGGGACTTGCCGCCCCCCGCACTCTCCGGGGGCCCCGGACGCACCGCATCGCCTCCCCGCAGCCTGCTGCCTCGGCCGCCCCGAAGCTCCTTGCTGGGTTGCCCGGGCCCTGGCGGCGCCGACCCCGCCAGGCCAGACAGCGGCACTCGAGTTCCCGGGAAGCCGGAGGCCTCGCAGGGTGACCCGGCCTGGCGGCTCAGGAAAGGCCCCTCGGAGCTCCGTCTCCCCGGGGCTGGCAGAGGAAAGGCGCCGCTGCCCCGCTCAGACACTTACCCCAGCGCCCCGGACGCTCCTCGCCGGAGCCGCCCCCTCCCTCCTTAGTCCCGCGGGAAGGCAGCGAGGCGGTGGCGACCCGAGCCCGGGAGCAGGAGGCAGCGAGCGGCATCCATCGTGATCCGCCCAGCACGGGACTGAGGGGGAGGGGAAACCACTAGCGCCACAGACACAGGAGGAGGAGCCCGAGCCAGTCAGCCTCGGAGTCACGCTCAGCCTCGGGGCAGGGCAGGCCGCGCCGCGCACATGGGCGGCGCTGCGGCAGCAAAGCCCAGAGAGGAGCCTGGCTGTCCCGCTCAGCCGAGCTGTCCCGTCTGGTCCGCACCGCAGCAGGAGAAGCTCCCCTCCTCGTCTGCGGGCGTGCTCCACCGGCCACCAGATTCCTCTTCTCCCCGTCACAGTTCCCCTAATCCCTGCCTACCCTCCCTCGTCTCCCTCTTAAGAACAGCCGATGTGCCCTCTAGCCCGGTATCCTGTCTGCCATTAGTTGCTGGTGCCAGACGCTTCAGAGGGAATGAACAAAACCGGGCAATTATCAAGTGATCCATCTCTATGGGTCACTCAAAACTTCTGAAAAAAAGAAAAGGAGTACTTGTGGCACCTTAGAGACTAACCAATTTATTTGAGCATAAGCTTTCGTGAGCTACAGCTCACTTCGTATGCATCCGATGAAGTGAGCTGTAGCTCACGAAAGCTTATGCTCAAATAAATTGGTTAGTCTCTAAGGTGCCACAAGTACTCCTTTTCTTTTTGCGAATACAGACTAACCCGGCTGTTACTCTGAAACCTGTCAAAACTTCTGGCAGTCAGAGGCTGAGGGACAGCCAGAGCATGGGGTTGCATCTTTGACCATCTTGGCTAATGGCCATTGTTGGAGCTATCTTCCATGAACTTATCTAATTCTTTTTTGAACTCTTCCGCTTTCCCGAATTGCTCCTCCCAATCCTTCAAAATTCATGAGATTGACTTAAAAAGCATGAGATATTTTTTAAGTAATGCCATTTGGGCTTTCTTCATTCAGCTGCTGGTTACAGAGTCTTTAGCTTACTCTGGCTTCAGCTTTTCAAGCTTTTCTCCACAGCCCTGAACGATAAAAACTCGTTTTTCGTTTAATGAAAGCTGAGATTCTCAGTCACCTGACTCCAAGAGCTGGATCTTTAAAGAAAACACCCCTACCCCTGTTACACTCTTCTATTGTATAATTTTAAACAGTACAGATATACTTCTTATTGGGACTCTCATTTGTCATATCTAGAGATGCTTCTCTCACTACTGCAGGTTCAAAAAGATGGAAGTCCTATGTCCCTCCCTCTCCTATCAGTAGATACGGGCACCGCATTAGGGACCACTGGGATACAATAACATGCTAGGTAGAAAGACACAATGTTGCCCCAAAACCTTACACTCTGATTCTACAACCCCTTACTCAGGTATGTACCATTCATCGCAAATAGTTCCATTTAAGAGGTAGCAGAATCAGGCACTATGTGGCTGATAAGCAGACAAATATGGGAGAAGGGAAAGAATGCAAAACAAGATTTCCCTTCCCACCCCGGTTCATTTTCCTTTTCTTTGTATGAGAGTGTCTTGATTTGTTTTGTTTTAGTTCTTGCCCATTTTGTCCACTTTTGGTTTGTTAAACTTAAGGCAAGCATACAATGGCTAACTCGTGCATTTGACCTTTTTTATATTTAATCAGTTGGAGCCCAGTCCTGCAAATCATTAAACCATGATCAGCATCGTATCGGCGAACTTGATTCTTCACAACTGTGTTCAAACACAGTAACATTTTGTAATGTAGACAAGCCCTTTGTGACAGAAGTAACTTCACACTGTACAATCATTAATTCACTCACGAAGTATAAACTTTGCATTTTTTGGTTATGAAAATTATCATAGGAGATTTTATCATAAAATTATCATTATCATTATCACCTCTGTAAACTCTTTAGTTCACACTGTAAATAGTTATTCAATTATCCTATTTAATTCTAAAAATAAAGGAAGCAAAATGCTATACATCTAGAGTTAAAGACCAAAAATCTCTATATTCAGGCACAATTAGCCTTCACAATAGTTTTCTTCTTTGTGGGATCACATGGAGGTTTGGTAAGGAAGTTAGTCACATAAGGCTCAATAATATAAATATTGTAAAATAAGATTATAGCAGGTTTAATATAGGCTGCCTATATTAAAAACATTTCCTGTAATTAGAAGAATGGGTGTATACAGAGGGCATAAAGGCAATGGCAATCACACCATGTCACACAATTAGAACCTGTCACATGCCAATGTCTCCATGTCACTCATTAAGAAACACCATCTGTAGAATGATTCCTGTTTATCCAGACTGTCTTGCTGAAAGCATTTTGTAAGAGAAAAAGAAAAACAGGTTTCTATCTTTGTTTTTGGGTAGCAAAGATCATTGAGCATGTGCATCATATTGGTAGTCTACTGCTTTACCTTAATCTTTTCTGTCACTGGACCCAGTCCTACACACATTTATGCACGTGCTTAACTTTATGAATGAGTGTATCACATTGAGGTCAGTGGGACTACTCACACACTTAAATATGTGTGTAAGCCTTTACGGGATTGGGGACACAGGCCCAGATCCTCAGAGATTATTAGATACCTAATTCCCACTTAAGGTAATGGGAGTTAAGCACCAAAATACCTGTGAGGATCTGGGCCTTAGTCTTTAAAATTAAAGAACCTAAGTCTCCTTTCATTTACACTGATACTGAAGTGTCATGAGTGAGAGAAGAATTAGGCCCAAAGTGAGGCGAACTGCAGCAGGAGAGCGACCTCATTCAGATCTAATGGTGCTAGAACAATTTCCTTTCACTTATATTTAAGCTTGAAAGGTTTAGACTTCCATAAATGCAGATAGTTGTGAATTTCTCCTGAAAATCAAAGAACAATGGGAGGGAAAAAGTCAAACATATGCTGTACTTGTAGACAACTAGTGCATTTTTTTGCTGACAGATGTATATGATAATCAGTAAGAAAGCTGAAGGTTGTCAAATTATGATTTTTGTTTCTGAATCTGTTATAAATCTTGATTTGTAAAACATGTTAGAATAACAAATAGCATATTTTAAAAATTATTTACTATAAACACAAAATATGCTTTAAAAGATTGGAAGTAAACTTCAGCGTTATCCATCTGTGGGCTAGATCCACAAAAGGATTTAGACACCCAACGACCACATTAGGTTCCCAAATCTAATATTTTGATCTTCAAAATCCTGTTCAGTTGCTGCCAAACCCTGTTGACTTATATTCAGCAGTTCTCAAACTGTGGGTTGGGACCCCAAAGTGGGTCACAACCCCATTTTAATGGGGTCGCCTGGGCTGGCCAAAGCCCGAGCCCCACGGCCTGGGGTTGAAGCTCTAGCCCCATCATCCAGGGCCAAGGACTTCAGCCCTGGGCGGTGGGGCTCCGCTTACAGACCCCCTGTGGGCTTCGGCTTTGGCCCCCACCCCCACCCAGGGTCGTGGGGCTTGGGCCGGCTAAGGCTTCAGTCCCCTCTCCTGGGATCATGTAGTAATTTTTGTTGTTAGAAGGGGGTCACGGTGCAATTAAGTTTGAGAACCCCTGAAAGTTTCCACTCATAAAGTCCCCATGGCACCTATGTTTCTTCTGGGCATGTGTAAAACCACTTAGTCCTGACACCACCAAGCTGCTCAACCTCCACGGTCTGGTAGGATTCTCAAACAAGGTGTACCCTCACCTATTATGTCCAAAGAGCCCAAACCAGTAGATTCAAGGACTGGGACCTGGGTCTCTCAGGAAAGTGCACTAACCACGAGGCTATAAAGTAATTCTCTCTCTCTCTCTCTAGCCCAGTGAATATTTAAGCATTTCATATCTTCCCAAATTAAAGAATGTTTGGGCCCTGTGCACTATGGAAATGGGGGGGGAGGCGCACCTTCCTTAAACTAGACAGAGCATGTGATACACAAGACAATCACCACCCTAGGCAAAACTTCAGTTTGCTGCCCCACTCCTACTCCATAGAACCAGGGGAGCACACTGGAAATTTGGGTGGGGGTGAAGCTTTTTGATGGTTTGGTGGCTCTGGTAGAAGTGGAGGTGAAGCGCAAGGTTGCAGTACCACTCACTCAAGTTTGGAGCAACCACTTCTCCAGCACAGTGGTGTCAAAGCTGGGGCAAATTTGAGTGAGTGGTGTTGCAACCTGGTGCAGAGGGTTGCAGCACCACTCAGTGTTGTTGTTGTAGCTCCAGTGGTCAGGAGCTTCCCTAAGATGGGGGCCCAATGTAAATGCAAGTTGGTTAACCTGGGCCTGAGCAAAGTAGAACAGCTTCAACAGGAGAGATTGAGAAGGACCCACTCCAGAATACCCTTTAGCCCTGTGGTTAGGGCACTTAGCTGGGAGGTGGGAGACACACATTTCTGCTATGTATCAGGCAAAGAGGGCATTTGAACCAGGGTCTCCTATACCCCAGTTGAGTGCTCTAACCACAGGGCTATTCAGCATAGGGGCAGCAATAGCACCACCACAATTTTTCACAAGAAAGGGCTGACCAGTCTTAGGTATCTGATTCCTGGAGAGGGTTCATGGCTGTGAATCCCAAGCAACGAGAGGTGCCTCCCTCTGGTCTGGAGTTAGGAGCCCAAGACCCTTTGATGGGCAGGGCTTAGACTCGACCACTCTCCTCTGCATTTCCTATTGTCTAGTTTAGGCAGCTCCCCACTTAGGTTGCTGACTTGTGTGAGTCCCACTCTTAGGTGCCTAACTCTCCCCATGCTTTGTACAGGTGCCCAAATCTAGATGAGGATTCCACTGGACAGCAGGGCACCAAAAGTTTGACATTGCAATGATGAGCCTCAATCCACTTTGTGGATCTAGCCCTGTACTCCTAAAATGCTGAAAACAAAGCCATACACTCCTAATTCTGTTCATTATCTCATCTGATGTATCTCATGTTGATTTGCTTTTATTTATCCTTACTGTATTAAAGTATAGTGCCAAGAGACTTAGTACTACTTCAGACACCAACCAAAGTTTTTCCTTCTCAAAGCTTCAATAACATAACATTTCAGAGAATATTCTGTTTTTATATTTTGTGTCTCTGAACATGTGACTCTCATTCCCCAGAATGGAACTGGAAAAATAGGGAGTGGTACTTATGCATGCTTCACCCACTTGAAACCCCCATAGTCTATCCCTCTTTCAGAATATTGGGCATATCTTCATGATAAGATTGTCACTCTTTTTCATGTGTGGCTTGGTCAGCAATGGACAACTAAAATAGTCTTATTAGTATTTAGAGTAAACACTCAATTGAAATGAAATGTGGCAATTGACATCTTGCTCAGCTATTGTTTGACTGTCTCCAGACATCACCAAAACATTAAATATTAGTCCATCTTCAAAACTGATTGCTTTTTAAATATATAAAGTGAGAGAAAATTGGCTAGAGGGTAGAACTAGTGCTAGGTGATTAGTAAAAATAGTTTATTTGCTTCAACCATATTTGCATACTTACTTATTTTAAGTGAACTTTCATGTGCATATAATTCTGCTCATATGAATATTCATTCAGTAAATTTCAAGTCCTTTATAATTTTGCCTGTAACTACTTTAGTTTTAATGATGAAATAAAGTGTTGTTTATCCAGTCAGGGATCAGAAATAATATAATGTGACTGGGGTGACAAGTCACATAGCTTGAATCTCAGAATGCTTGTGGGAACAATCACAGTGAACAGTGTATGAATGTTTGAATCCACAGGCTGAAATTTGCTTGCACAAAATAGTCAAACAATTATGAAACTTGAGCAAGCTTGTAGAAGTCCCATCTTGTTCATGAACAGAACATAAAGGGGTACATTCACTGAATAAATGTTCATTGCAAATTGTTCACGCAGCTCTAGTTAAAAAAAGGCCTGGGAACTAGACCTAAATTCTAATCCTAGCTCTGATACATACTTCCTTTGTGACCCTGAGCAAGTGACTTAACCCCTGTGTGCCTCAGTTTCCTCATCTATGAAATAATAATGGGATAGTAATAACCACCTCAGATGGCTGCTAGGAGGCTAACTGTTTGTGAAACACTGTGCGTTGCACAGACGGAAGGTGCTCCATAAATGCTAAATATTATTCTATTTGCAAATAAACCATGGTTAGCTAGAACTGGGCAAAAACCATGGAAACAAATATTTTTCCTTATAGAACTGAAAGACAATTTAACAAATTTATTTTTGCTTTTGTATTATCAGATCCATTTTCTATACAAAGTTTCAGCTTGATGACATTTTAAACTGAAGACAGAATTCCTTTATCGTAGGAAGTTACCCTGTCAAAAGTAGAGAGAGAGAGAGAGAGAGAGAGCCACAAGGATGACAAAATTTAGATAGAAATTATTAGCATTCTGTGACATGACATTAAGATAAATTTAGTCATTAGCCCTTTGAGAAAAAAAACCCTCCTGTTTATATTTTAAATTGACCTAGAAACATAAAAAAAAAGTGTGTTTTCATTAGCCTCATTGCCCAGCTCTGTACACTGGGAAGGTGATGTTTCTAAAAATATCAAGCTATTTTGCATTAAATAGATCACAGCAAGAAAAGGGGCTGTCAAGGTCAGATACTTACTTGTTTTGCCAGCTGATAGAGTTTTGTTGTAAAAATACTAGTTATTTAGTCTTCTTGCCTTTCAAGCATTTTTTTAAAACATATTTTCATCCAGAAAGAAATGTTTTCTTTTTTCCGCAAATAAAACCCTGTGTGGTGGAAGCTCTGTATTTAGATCCTTCCCACCCCCTTCTCTGTTTCACAACAGTAGGGAACACACCCGCAATGTGAACCTCTTGGCTTTCCAGAAGTAAGTGTCAATGTTTGCAGCCTTGGTTTCTGGCAATCACAGAGCAACGATACGTCAGATATAAAACACTGTGTGTTTACCATATGCTGTCTTGTGCAATCTGTTGTAACAAGCACTGTGTGAAAGGTTGCATGTTACGTGGCTCAAATACTGCAATTACTCATGTTGACATGATGTGTGTATGAGTGATATCCTATAGCTTGTGTTATGAAAGTGCACAGCTGTTTTTGTTTTCTGAAGTAGGACTCTTCTTCCAGGAGGGGTCATTTCAGAAAAATCTGGGGAGGGTGGGGACCAGGGGAGAGTTATCAGCATGTAGAACATCATATGTGGTTCTATTATTCCTGCAAAGTAGGGGCAGCGGGGGAGTAGGGTAGGGGGAGTGTAAAACATAATGGAGCGTATAGACCTATGAAAAATCTGTGGGGGAGAGGCAAACCAAGGTTGGGGGGGGGCAACTGCACTCCTTAATTCATAGCAAATCATGCCCCTGTGTTCCTCAGAAAACTGTTTATACGAGTGGAAAACTCCTATCCCCAGAATTGTGTGGTGGACGTATTGGTGCAAAAAACTTGGAGAATGATGTAACCTCCAGAAAACTTCAAGTAGTCCCAGCTAAACTTTTCTTGTTAAGTGAGATGCATTTAGACAATTTTAAAATAAGTCAACTCCTGGAAACTATACAATATTTTCTTCCCAGCTGGAAGTTTAATAAAGGCAATACCATTTTGTTTTGTATAACTTCTTTTTAAAAAAGTGTCTCATAGAATCCTTTAAAAGGCAGCTAACTAATACATATACACTCTTTAAAATGTTAATTATTATTATTGTAGATTTTTTGTCAAGACTAAATACATTTCTGCCTGACTTCCACCTTGGAACATGGCTAATAATGGGTTTTGTGACAGGGTTGGGCCAGACGGCTATAGGAGAGTAATTTTTTTTGAAAGGTGTTTTTTTTTTATTTGCATAACACACTTACAAAACAAAACAAAACAACAGCATATGCAATGTGTAACACAGCAACCAATCACAATTGTTTTCTCATTAGCTTCAGGGGAGGGAAGTGTTCAAGCTTGCCTGGGCCCAGAGCGGGGGGCTTTGTCGACTCCTGTGGTCTTCCACCCTTCCGAGTTACCTGGTGGTCCAGAGCGAGGGGGCTTCATTGACTCTCAAGGTCTGCCACCCCCTCGAGTTACCTGGCACCACGCCCGAGCGTCACCAACAATTCCCTCCTCTGAAAGCACCCAACAAAAGGGGCAGGCTGTGGGGTGGACAACCCGGGGCGGGGCGTGTGCACCCACGTGTGAAAGGACCCCTCTAAGGTGGTGGTGTCCGCAGCAGCAATGGCTGGGGCTGGGGTCTCTTACTCTCTCCCCCAATCAAAGGGTCAAAACAAAGGGAGCCAGACGGGGACACCGAGCAGAGAGCCTCGGACAGCGCCCACCGCTCCTCAAAGGCATCAAGGGAGTCGGTGGACGCCGCCCAGAGGAACTCCACCCGGATACGTGAACGGACTGTGGATCGGAAAACGGCCCCACAGTCACAGGAAACTCCATCGGCCAACCTCCTCTCTCTGGTTTTATAGAGGGCTGTTTTAGCCAGGGCCAGGATGAGGTTAACTAGGAGATCCCGCGACTTTGTGAGGCCACGGATGGGGAGTGCATAAATAAAAAGGTGAGGGGAAAAATGCAACCAAAAAAGTAATAGGAGATTTGTGAGGAGCCGGAACAGGGGCTGCAGCCTGGTGCACTCCAAATATATGTGTGCCAGGGTTTCCCTCACACCACAAAAGGGACAAGTATCTGGGACGGGGGTGAACTGCGCCAAGTACATGCCCATGCTCACAGCTCCATGAAGGAGCTGCCAACTGATGTCCCCGTCGGGCCTCGGAATGAAGGTGGAATATAGGCTGGTCCACCAGGGCTGCTCACCCTCCAAACGTGGCAGAAGGTCTCGCCACCTTGTGTCGGGGCAGGACACTAGGGTGAGGGCGTGAAGGGTGTGGAGCACGAGCGTGTATAGATGTTTCCTTGGCGCAGTTTGGAAGCGTACCGGCTGCAGTTCATGCAGCCGGCTCGCAGTGAAGGGGTGAGGGGGTCGATTCGGTCTAAGGGGCAGTGGTCCAATTAAAAGGTCTGGCGGGCCTGGGGTAGAGGGTGGGCGGGGCATGCCCTCGAGCAGGACCCAATTGAGGTAAGCTCTAGCAGTGGGCGGCAAAGCGGCCTTCACCTCCTGAAGTACGCGCCGGGGGGTACGAGGTCTGGAGAGCCCCATGCGCCGAGCGAGCATCAGGGGATCCAGCCAGTCTCCCCAGTTATAGTCAAGGAGGTCTCCGACTCTCGTGACTTCTGCAAGGATCAAGCTCTGGCGCACCGAGCGGGACTCCGCCACCTGCACACGGAGCTGGGGGTTGTGTAGCAGGGGCTCCGTGAGGAGATCTGCCCCCTTGGTGGCCGCCATGGACCTGGTCGTTAAAAACCGTTTCCAAGTCCAGAGGAGGTCCTGGTAGAAGACCGGCAGCCCGGAGGGGTCTCGCGGAAGACCTCCCGGACAGAGATAAAAGAGCTGCCAATCATATCGGAGCCCTCAGATGCGGCGCAGGATGGCGTGCGCCAGTATGCTCCACGCCGAACTGCCTGCACTATAAAGGAGCCTCTGTAGGGCCTGGAGGTGGAAGACACAGACCTGAGTGTGCAGACACTTCAGGCCCTGTCCTCCTTCCTTCAGGGGTAGATGAAGAACCCCTACAGGGGCTCAGTGCATTCCTGACCAAAAGAACCCCAGAATCGATGTCCGGAGGTTGGTCAGGAAACCCGGGGCCGGGACCAAGGTGTTGAGCCGGTACCAGAGTTTGGACAGGACTAGTTGATTAAGCACCAGCGCTCTCCCACGAAGGGAGAAACATCGGAGTAGTCCCGTCCAATTCCGAAGCCACTCTATTACCCCGCCCTCTAAATTTTCCCAGTTCTCCGGTGCAGAGGGATGCGTGGCAGAAAGGTAAACGCTGAGCTGTGCTCCACCGGATGGTCTGAAGTGCGGGTGGGAGGGAGCTCTCCTGCCACCAGTCTCCTAGCGCCAAGCCAGAGCTCTTGACCCAGTTGACCCAGGCAGAGGAGGCTGCTGAATAGATGGCCTGGCAAGCCTCCACCCGCGCCAAGTCGCCTGAGTCCTGGACCATGAGGAGCACGTCATCAGTGTACGCCAACAGGACCAGCCGCAGCTCCGGCTCCCACAGCACCAACCCTGTCAACCTCCTGCGGAGGAGGCAGAGGAAGGGCTCGATTGCCAGAGCATACAGCTGGCCCGAGAGGGGGCACCCCTGCCGTACTCCTCGCCCGAAGCGGACCGGTTCGGTAAGGTCCAGTTGAGCTTAACCAGACACTCTGTGGAAGCGTACAGCACCTGGAGAAAACCCACAAACTGGGGTCCGAAGCCAAACGCTCGCATAGTGTTCAGGAGGTACCTGTGGTCCACCCTATCGAACGCCTTCTCCTGATCTAGGGACAAGAGGGCGAACGACAGACCATCTCTCCGCCCGAGTCCCAAAAGCTCCCGAACCAGAAATAGGTTATCAAAGATACTGCGGTCCGGGACAGTGTAGGTCTGGTCTGGGTGGATCACGTCCACCAGCACAGACCCTAGCCGCAGCGAGATTGCTTTCGCTACGATTTTGTAGTCCATGCTGAGGAGCGAGATGGGACGCCAATTTTATAAATAGCGGAGGTCCCCCTTCTTCGGCAGTAAGGTGAGTACAGCTCGCCTGCACGAAAAAGGGAGGACCCCGCTCTGCAGAGACTTGGCCCAGACGGTGACTAGGTCTGGGCCGAGGACGTCCCAAAACACGCGGTAGAACTCCACGGTCAGCCTGTCCATGTCTGGAGACTTATTAGTGGGCATATGATGGAGGGCTTCCGAGAACTCAGCCAGAGTGAGAGGCAACTCTAGCCGGTCTCGGTCGCTCACGCTGACCTTAGGGAGCTCCTTCCAGAGCACTCTGCAAGTGCCAGGGTTGGTCGGATCCGGGAAGAAAAGACTTGCGTAGAAGGCTCGGGCCCTCCTGCACATCTCCACCGGTTCCGTGAGGGGAGTGCCGTCTTCTGCCAGGAGGCAGGTGACGTGTTTCTTGGCCCCCCTCATTTTCTCCAGGGCATAGAAGAAGCGGGAGCCGTGATCCATCTCCCGAAGGAGGGGGATGAGGGATCAAACAAAGGCGCCCCGGGCCCGATGGTTCTCGAGTGCCCGGAGCTCCTCCCGCTTCTCCCGGCACGCTCCGCAGAGGAGCGGGTCCTCGGGGCTGGCGGCCAGACGCCTCTCCAGCTCTAAGACCTCCCGTTCCAACTGCTCTATTGCTGCATTTCTCCGTCGGCTGGTGCCCCGAGTGTAGTCATGGCAGAAAAGCCTGGCACGCACCTACCCCAGGTCCCACCACCGCCGCGCCGAGGGAAAGGCACACCGCTGCCCTCGACAGGCCAGCCAGAATTCCCAGAAGGACGTCATGAAGCCCTCATCCTCCAACAGGCTGTTGTTAAAATGCCAGTAGGCCGGCCCCGGCCTCTCCACACAGAGGGAGGCTGTCACGGTGGCTATATGATGGTCAGAAAATGGGGCCAGCCGAATGCTGGAGGAGTGGGCTCGTGAGAGATGGAAGTGTGATAAATAAATGTGGTCCAACCGGGAGTGGCTCGACCGATGGGCTTCCACCCGGACAAAGGTGAAAGCGGAAGTGTCATCCGGGTGGTGGTCGCGCCAGATGTCCACTAGGGAGTGATGTTCGACTATCTCCCGGAGGGTGTCCGCGGCGGCCGGGCTCTGCTCGGTCCCCGAGCGGTCCTGTTCCTCGAGGGTGGTATTAAAGTCCCCTTCCAGGACCAGGCACTCGTGAGAATCTAAGGTGCCGAGGAAGGCGGACGCCCGATGGTAGAATTGTAGCCGCTCCGGACCCGATGTCGGGGCATAGATGTTAACGAGGTTAACCACGAGCCCCTCCATACGGACCCGGAGATGCAGCAAGCGACCCGGCACAGCCTCGGCAACCCCTAGCACCTCGGACCGCAGGTCGGGGGAGAACAGGGTCGCCACTCCAGCCTGTCGAACCGTGGCATGGCTAAAGTAGACCCTGTCCCCCCACTCCAGCCATCAACTGTCTTTGGCGGTCGGTTCCGTATGGGTCTCCTGCAGGAAAACCACAGAGTACCCTTCTTCCCCGTGGAAAAGTACACCAGGTAATGGGCCCCCTGGTGGGGGACTAGGAAGGACCCTTCGAGCGCCACTCCGTCACGCGCCGCTGACAGCAGTAAAAGTTGCACTTGCCGGCGGAAGGAAAAAATGTGATGGAGGGTGGGGTCCTTGCAGCCCAACGGGAGAGGGCTGATAACAGAAACAGGTTTCCCCAGGGTGGAAAGGGCAGGTAGCAGGGCAGCATTGGGGAGAAAAGGAGGGACAGAGGTCAGGACCAGGCGGATGCCCAGGTCCTCTAGCGGCTCTAGGGGGACAAACACTCCCCCTCACCGCCAGGCCCCTCTCCACCGCTTCCTGGGCGGCAGCCTCCAATGCTAAGAAGAAAACGACCTTCCCATACATTTTGGAGGCCGCCACAATGGCCGAGGGCCCCACCACCCTCGCCAACGCCCGCACATAGGTCTCCACGTGGGGCGAGGCGGGCACCAGGAGGCATCGGACACCATGCTTCCTTGTCATGGTGGGAAAGGGGCCCCGGCCACTATTGATGGAGGTGGTGGGTGGGAGAGATGACAAGGCGGCAGGCGGGGGGGCTGCTGTCACCTGGGCATACATCCTGGGGGCTGAGGGAGGGACATCGGCAGAGCTGGTGGAGGGGCCAGTGGGGGAGGATGCCGTGGTTGGTGGTGGGGCTGCAGCAGTGGGGGTGGCCCCTGCCATGGAGGGCCCGGTGGTTTTAGCAGGGCCCTTCCCCTTCTTCTTGCCCTGGCCTTTCCCGCCGGCGGGGGGGTCTTCCCTAGAGTCTGGGGAGGCAATGGGCATAGCAGCGGCGGAGGTCACCCCGGTGCCCTCCATTGCTGATGCCCCAGCGGGGGCGGTGGCAGGTGATTAACAGGAGTTAGGGTCAGGTAGAAAGGGACAAGCTGTGGGGTGGACAATTCGGGGTGGGGGGGCACTTGAACCACCGTACGCTTGTCCAGAGAGTCCTGTTTGGTTGGCTGGTGCTTCTGGCCCACACTGTGAAATCAGGGCGAACAGCTAAGTCCAGAGGCGGATGTTAAACAGCCAGCAATGACGATGGAGTGGGGGGGGGTGAATATCGTAGTGTAGGGGTTGGGAGGACACAGATGGATCGGGGGGCAGCTCCGTGCCACACCCCCTGTGTCCCTACAAATACAGTCAAGACACAGTCAAGGCCTCCCCCCACACGAGAGCACAGTTCAAAAGTTACTCAGTCTTAGGCCCCCTCCACGGCGATTTGTAAATTCCCCGGGCGGTGTTCCTCCGGTAGACGGCTGTTTCTCTTTCTCTCTGTTCCGAGCTTTTTCCGCAGCTGTAACATTCCAGAAATGCTGGAGCAAGTAATAAGAGTAGCTCTCGACCGGAGATGGGTCCGCAGACAAACAGCAAGCGGCTGGGTCTGGGGGCTGGGTCCTTCCACTCCCCCCCTCTGGGGAAGTGGGCCGACAGGCCCCCCCTCTCTCGGGGGGGGGGTTTTCAGCTGGAGCGACAGCAGCATCTGAGGGCAGGCAGGCGGGGGGGGGGGCTAACGGCCAGCCGGCAGCCAGCCAGCACTCTAGCAACAGCAGAGAAAAAAAAAAAAACAAGAAAAGAAAGTGGGGGAAGCCGAAAGCAGGGGCAAAAAGCAAGGAAAGCCCAGACCAGAGGGTAGCAGCAGGAGAGCAAGCTAAGTAGGTCCCTTTTCCCTGGGTAAGGTAACAGGGAAGGTTTTTTTTGAAACAATCAGGAACCTTCTGGAGACAATTAAGACAGGCTGATTAGAACACCTGCAGCCAATCAAGAAGCTGCTAGAATCAATTAAGGCAGGCTAATCAGGGCACCTGGGTTTTAAAAAGGAGTTCACTTCAGTTTGTGGTGTGCGTGTGAGGAGCTGGGAGCAAGAGGCACTAGGAGCTGAGAGTGAGAACGCCGACTGGTGGAGGACTTAGGTGTACAAGCATTATCAGACACCAGGAGGAAGATCCTATGGTGAGGATAAAGAAGGGGTTGGGAGGAGGCCATGGGGAAGTAGCCCAGGGAGTTGTAAGTGTCGCACAGCTGTTCCAGGAGGCACTCTAGACAGCTGCATTCTACAGGGCCATGGGCTGGAACCCAGAGTAGAGGGCGGGCCTGGGTTCCTCCCAAATCCTTCCAACTCCTGGTCAGATACAGGAGGAGTTGACCTGGACTGTGAATTCAGAAAAACAGCCAAGCTGAGGGCTGCCGTGAAGCTCCAAGGCGAGCAAATCTGCCAATAAGCGCAAGACCCACCAAGGTAGAGCAGGAACTTTGTCACAGTTTGTAATTTCAGTTTACCTAGCTAGTCACCACAATAAATTAAACAATCATTCATAGAATATTATAGTCTTGAACAAAAAGGGGTGGGGAAGGAATGGAGAATTGTAAAGAGAAGCATTGAACAGAGAGTTCTTTGCTAGATTATAAAGGATTTTTTTAACCTTTTTGATTCCATTTACTGCGTTGGTAGCATTAGTTCTAAATGAATAGTTTCCCATGATAGCTAAAGTATGGTTCAGTCCCAAAACATAAATTGCAGAAAATCATGTTTTTACCATGTTTTCAAAATCTCCTACAGGCTGATGTTTTACAGGGTAGTATCTTGCTTCCTGAATACAGTTAAAGCATGACTAAGTCCTGTCTGTGTTACAAGACCAAGCTGTGTTCTAATTGTGTCAGGTGACTGTTACGGCAACTTTGACACTGTAGACAGAACCTTTGTTTTCTTTGTTAAAAACCTTCTAGGGTTCTTTGTTTATGTTAAAACATATTTAACTCAAACTTTTGACAAACACGTTGGAGAGAAGTTCTTCTGTGAAAGTCTCTTTCTCTTTGACAATGGTGGCTGACTCTCCCAGCAGACACAAGGCATAGTTTGCATGGCCAGATGTGGGTGCCACCCAGGCCATAGCCCAACCATTTTTTCAGGGGTGTTGTGTTGCCAGAGTATCGCTCTGACAACTGAAATTTAGGATGGAGTGTTGCTCTGGGACCTCAAAATTTCCACAGCCCCTCTCCCATTGACTCCCTCTGAGGTTTGCACTCCTCCCCATAGCCTCTGTTTCTTGGTTGCCCTGTGAGATGCTGTGGGTGGGAGGTGTCCAAGGGGCATATATGGCGGATAACTAGGGCTAGAGGAGACTCAGCCTTCCCAAATCTGAGCCACTCTGCTGCCTGCCCAAGGTGTAATTTCCATTACTTTTGGGGGAAGATACAAAAGTCTAAAATGGACTTGGGAAAACTACCAATGTTTCTGAGGTCATGAAATGTGTTAGAATGTTTATTAAAAACTCTTAATCGTGAGAAAAAGAAAATGAAAATTGGTCAGAGTGTAACAACATTCCAGTATATTTCTAGCTGTTTTTTTGGTTTAAGGAACCAACTTAATGAAATTATTTTAGGGCTGGTTTGGTGGCCTAGTAGTAAGATAAAATGCCATGCAAAGATTCATAATTGAAATCCTTATTTTGTGGGGTTGGGTTTGGGGGATTTTTGTGTGGGGTTGCTTGTGTTTGGCTCTCAAGCTACCAGAGAGAGGAACCATCTGAGAGATCACATAATACCTCAAAGTTGAAAATAAGAGCTTCATGTGTCTTCTTTGGCACCCTCTATTGGTAAATTTTGTTGAGAAGCAGTGTTCTGAAGATTGTGTCTTCGGCCTTCAACTAAAGGATGCTGCATGTGATAGGCCCTGATGCAGGAAAGGGATGGTGATGCTGAGTGTTATGTCCTATCATCCAGGAAAGTTCCTTTATGGGAGAAGATAAAGGTCTAAAAAGGGGAAAAAATCAGGCATGTCAGTGTCTGTCAGTCTCTCTCTCTCTCTCCCCTTCAACCTTCCCCTCTTCCCATATTGCCAAGTAACTCCCTTGGAATTTCATTCTTTGGAGAGTGTTGGATTGCACTGTGCAGGAGCAAAGGAGCTAACTAATTTGTTGGAGCAGAGCGCTAACATTATTACTCAAGGTCCCACTGTAATACAAGAGTTAAATTTATAAGAGGCTTTGCATGATCTATCAAACGTAATAATTCAATACTACGTAATAATAAATAATTATTTATTATTAATAAATAATAATTTATTATTAATAGTAATAATAATAATTCAATAATATGTAATAATAAAACGTAATAATTCCAGTACATATCCTGCTCAAGTTGATAGTGAACAACAGTCGTTACCATCTGGAGGGTGTTTGAAGTTGGTAATTGGCGTTTTGTTTTTATTGGACAGATGTTCACAAAAATTGCATCACAATTGGCCAGTGTATTGGTATTCTCAGCAGACACACCTATGGGCAAAGTGGCACTGTCATTGCCCCTGTCAGCTTCATATACTGCAAACCTAGTGCCTTTATGAACATTATGCTCACTTTAGAAAATCTGTTAAATTATTCTTTGAAGTGCACTGGAATGGATGCTGCAAGAGCTGTGAGAAATGAATGGGAAGGACTGATTCACTGCTGTCTCTATAACTCCACCTACACTTCTCATTTTGATACATCCTTATAGAGTTATTTTTACAACCATGAACAATGGTCATATTTTTATTATGCCATAACAAACACAGACAAAAGTCTATTTGTAGGTCTCTTACCCTATTACGTTCAAAATCTACTATGTTAAAATAACAATATTAAGAACTTGATCCTGCTAAGAGCTCTGCTCGGACAGATCCCTGCACCTGTACAGAACCCCATTGAAATTAGAGGAGCTCTGCATAGTTTTAGGAGTCAGCCTATACAAATGAGCTTGAGGATCAGGGCCTAACCCCTAAGATGTAAAATCAAGCACTCAAAAGTTAGGAAAGGCCAGAATTAAGATTATGCATGCAACCTTATTTCTGCACCGTTTCTAATACAGTCTCTACCCATTTGATCACATTTTTTCCACAGGATCCCTGCCCTATTCAGTGCACAGAATGTACATATGTAATAATCAGGCACGACCAAAATGAGTTCTAATATAGTTGGGGTAGGGTAATCAGATGTCCCGTTTTTAAAGGGACAGTCCCATATTTAAGCCCTCTTAAAGGTATTCTGCCTTTTTCTTAAAAATGGGCAAATTGTCCCATACTTTCTGTCTCCTTCCCCTGCACCCCCATCAGTGCTAGTGGGTCCAGCCTGCACCCAGTGCTGTTGGCTGGATCCCTGCTCATCAGCTGCCCGCCCACCAGTGGTGAGTGGGAGGGTCCAGTGGCCGACGATAAGGCTGGGTGTGCAAGGTTGGTGCTGGGGCAAAGCCACAGTGTGCAGGGCTGGCCACACCCCCTGCTGGTCCATCAGTGCAGCCCCCGCTACGTGATGGCTCTCAGCTAGTAAGGGCCCCCCCGATCCCGTTTCCAGCCAGCGCTGGCTGTGAGCTGTGGTGGCCTTTGAGTGAGGACAGGTGTTAGGCAGAGACTGGTTACATGTCACCTCTACTGCCCACCCATTGGCCCTTTCTGTGCTCCCTCTCACTGTCCTCTCCCTACTTTTCCCCTTCACCACCCCACAGCCCTGCTGCTCCTCCATATACCTCCGGCAGGTGCGTCCTGCTCCCAGCACTGTGTGGAGAACCAACCCCTGGTTGGACTGCTCTGGTTACCTAGCAGCCTTGCCGGCAGGCTCCTTCCTTCCCCCACTGCCTCTGGCTGGGTCAATGCCCTGGGAAAGCCCAAGACCCTCCGGCCCGGGGCGCTGGCCAGGAGGAGCCAAGCCCTGTGTGTGCTGAAGCCCTGCACAGTGATGGCACAGGATAGCATCTCCACCCCTTAGCAAAGCTCTAGAGTGGTGGTGGGAGGAAGTGATTTCCAGCCGATTTGCACCCTGACCTTGCAGGCTCTACAGCATCCCCCTGGGCAGGGGCTTAGTACCGTCTTCACCTGCCCTGGGTCCTGCCCCCAGGGAGCGTGCAGGGGCGGCAGGTTTGTAGAAATTTTGGTGGTGCCCAGAACCCCGCCCCCGCAAACTCCCCACACACACCTGCCTAAGGCTCTGGGAGAGAGTTTGGGTGGAGGAGGGGGTCTGGGGTTCAGGCAATTGGGGTGCACGAGGGGGTGGGGATGCAGGCTCTGAGAGGGAGTTTGGGTGCAGAAGGGGTGAGAGGTCAGGCTCTGGGAGGGAGTTTGGGTGCAGGGGGTGTGAGGGGTCGGGCTCTGGAAGGGAGTTTGGTGGGGGATGGGGTCTGGGGTGCAGGTTCTGAGATGGAGTTTGGGTGCAGGCTCTGGGCTGGGGCAGGGGATTTGGGTGCAGGTGCAGGCTCTGGAAGGGAATTTGGGTGCAGAAGGGGTGAGAGGTCAGGCTCTGGGAGGGAGTTTGGGTGGGGGAGGGGATCTGGAGTACAGGCCTGGGAACGAGTTTGGGTGCTGGGTGCAGGCTCTGGGCAGGCAGCAGGGGTGCAGCCTCTGGGAGGGAGTTTGGGGACAAAAGGAGGTGCAGGGGAGGGGGGGAGTGCAAGAAGGTGTTGGGGGGGAGGGGGTACAGGGTGCAGGCTCTGGGAGGGAGTTTGGGGGCAAGAGGGAGGGTGGGGGTGCAGGAGGAAATTTGGGGGCCGAAGGGTGTGTTTGCGGAGGGGGTGTGGGTGCAGGCTCTGGAAGTGGATGGTTCGATGCTTACCTGGGGCACCCCTGCCAGCAGCGGCTCCTAGGTGGGGCAGGCCGGGGGGGGAGGGGGGAGGTCTCCTCACGCTGCTGTCTCCAGGCATCGTCCCTGCAGCTTCCCATGGGCCGCAGGGGTGTTTGGGGCGGGGGCAGCGCACAGCAGCACAACCCCCTCACACAGGTTGCAAGGACCTGCCGGCAGCCACGTGGAACGAGCGCGCAGGAAGCCGCTCAGCCCCGCTGTGCTGCTGGGTGGCGGCGGGAGCCCCCGGGCTGTTTTAAATTGCGCAGGGGCGGCAGGTGGGGCCAGGGGAAGCATGGGGGGAGTGTGTGTGTGTGGGGCCCCTGGGACAGGAATATTCCTGGTGCCCGGGCACCACGGGCCCATAGAACTCGCCGCCCATGAGCATGGGGCTTCTCTGTCCCCTAGGCTGCTGAGCCACCTCTCTGGCTGGGTTTGCTGAAGCCCCTGCAATCAGGTTCCCTGGGCCCTGGTGCACAATGCATCCTTAGGGCTTAACCCCCTTCCTGCCTGTGCTGTAGTGGGAGTGGGGGAGAGGGAAGGTGTTGAAGAGACAGGAGGTGGGTGGGCTATGTTGGTGGCCAGCAGCAGCCTGGAGGAGGTGTTAGTTGCCTTTTGACACTGTGCAGGCAGGAAGGGACAGGAACTGCTTCCAGACACAGGAGTGGGGAGGAAAGAGATGAGCTCTGCAAAGACGCATGCCAGGTCATCCTTTCCCCTCCCCGTCCTCTCCTGCAGCTGGAAGCAGTTCCTGTCCGTTCCCTCCTGTACAGTGCCGAAAGGCTGCTGCTGGTAGGGTGACCAGGTGTCTGTTTTTGTACTGGAACACCCAGCATCACTGACCAGGCCATTGACTGTCTGGTTGGCAGCTCTGCGCAGCGGGGCTGACAGGCTCCCTGCTAGTCTCCGTGCCTCACAGTCCTGGGAGCAGTGGCATGTCGCCCTCTGGCTCCTATGCATAGGGGCAGCCAGGAGGCTTTGCATGCTGCCCCTGCCCCAAGCGCCACCCCCGCAGCTCCCATTGGCCAGGAACTGCGGCCAATGGGAGTTGCGGGGGCAGCACCTGCAGATGGGGCGGCACACAGAGCATCCTGGCCATGTCTCCGTATAGGAGCCAGAGGAAGCTCCTGCTTGTGGAAGGTGCTTGAGTTAAGCGCTGCCCAGAGCATAAACCCCTGCCCCCATTCTAGGCCCCAACCCCCTCCCCCAGCCCTGATCTCCCTCCAAACCCGTTAGTCCCAGCCCAGGCACCCTCCTACACCCCAAACCCCTTATCCCCAGCTCCACCCCAGAGTCTGCTTCCCCACCCACAGCCCTCACCTCCCCCGCACCCCAACCCCCTGCCTCAGCCCAGAACCCCTTCCCATACTCTGAATCCCTCAGCTCCACCTCCCAGCCCACAGCCCTCTCCTGCACCACAAATCCCTCATGCCTGGCTCCACCCCAAAGCCCTCACCCCCTCTGGCACCCCAGCCCCCTGGGCCAGCCCAGTGAAAATGAGCGAGCGAGTGAGTGAGAGTGGGGTGAGCGAGTGACAGAGGGAGGGGGGGATGGAGTGAGCGTGGGGCAGGGCCTTGGAGAAGGGGTGGGACATCGGCAGGGCCCCAGAGGAGGGGCGGGGCAAGGGTGTTTGGTTTTGTGCAAGTAGAAAGTTGGCAACCCTAGCTGCTGGCCACGTTCTGGTGTAAACCCTGGCAGAAATTGAGGGGGTGGGAGTATGTGACCCTCTATGCCCCCCAGACATGTTGCCTTGGGAAGACGCGGCGCCAGGTACCAGGAGAGGGGGGTCCATCCCGGAGGCTCAGCCAGGTATGGAGAGCAGAGAGCACTGGGCAGGGAGGGTTGGTTTGGTTGGTCAGATTCTGCCCTCTCTTACGTCTGTAAACAGGGATTTTCATGGAGGTTCAAAAGGAAAAGGCAGAATTTAGCAGCTTAGCAAGTTATCTGCCTCAAATTGCTAACTACCATCCTACCCCACAGGTAATACAAGTGGTGGTTGAATTCCCTCAAGCACAGGGATTGCTAATACTCGTCCTTGGATTTAGACTGTAGGAAGAGATCCACATCCCAAACCTGAGTATTTCTAATCCATTTTTTAATTACGCACATTGGGTAAAAAGCAATATGAATCCTAAAGTTATTCAAGATATGGGGATTTTTGGTCTCTATTTTACTCTTTTCACTCATGAATGGAATCCAATGGAGTGCAAATATTAGAGAACAGTGGTTCCCAGCCATATGCCTAAATACAAGCAATGAATAAATCTTCGTGGTGACTAAAAGGTTTACAGTACTGAGAAAGAAAGACAACACCTCCCATCAGTTCATAGTTATTTCATTTTTATAGGGTTAAAAAACCCAACCTATCCTGGCTATTATTGGAGATGCTGCTTCTATTGCCCCAAAAGCTGCTAACTCCACATGCTTTTCCAATGATGCAACTATGCGCTCTTCACCACAGTGTTGAAGGTCTTGATGTGCAAAAATAAGAATAAACTATTTCAAACCCCTAAAGTTTGAATGACTGGTTTAGCCATTAAACACTAGGGGCTAAATTCTGCTCATATTCATATTTGTGAGAAGTCAATGGAATGGTACAACTGTAACAGAGCTGAATTATGCTGTCGTACTAGAGGGGGGAAAAACAAATAGAAAACTGGTATCAAACCTAGGTCCTGTTCATAGGGCAGGGGAAATTTGCATACCATACTCATGGCTGGTGGGAAAACCTGAGAAACTGATATAGTTCAAGAACAGTCCATTCTTATATAAAGAATATCCATGCACTGGTGCCAAACTCCTTCTCTCTCATAGTTTAGATTTATGTACTTTTCCCTACCTATCTTGAGTAGAACTGGTAGAAAAATGGAAGAACATTTTTTTCAAAAAATATCAAAATGTCAAACTTGTTCACATTTTACAGGATAAAAAACTATTTTTAACTTTTCTTTCTTTCCTTTTTGCCACAGAGTAATAAAATGAATGATGTCCAGTGTTTCCCTCTCCTCATGGTGTGTGTGTGTGTATATATTTGTGTATATATATATAAATATATATATAAATAAAACTCTAACTTTTCAGAACATCTTAACATATCTCTAGACACTCATTCGACTACATTCAGTGGCAAAAAGAAAAACAGAGGAAAGGGGGAAAACAAAACAATGAACATTTTAAAAATTGAAATTTCAAAATTTTTGGTTTCAATTGAAAACTAGAACATTTTGGAAAAAAGGAAATGTTCATTTTTGAAAAAAGGTCATTTGCCATTTAAAAACAGGCTTAGAATAAAGAAATTCAACTGGTTCTAATCTCAGTATGTTCCCCTCAGTGTGGACTGGTTGTAAAAGAAGATCTACCTTGGTGGGGATGCAATGGGAAAGGTGCAAAGCAACCAATGTACGTACACAATAGATTTCAAATTGCAAGGTATAGCACTGCAAGGAAATACTTGTGTGTTTTAAAACCCTATATACAAATTCATTCATTCATAAGTGGTCACATTATAAAAATATTTATGCCCTGTCCACATTGGGGTCAGTCTATTTGCCAAAGAGATTTTAAATGATGTTTAGAAAGCAATTCAGTCTAATATAATGAAAACATGTTTAAGATGGCTAGTGTGATTTATAACCCTAGCTAAGAGATAGTAGTGAATGTTTATTAATATATTTTTGACCAAACAGTTTCAGCAAATATATTTTGACTCCCAAGGGCCAGTTTCAGACCCAAATGCCAATTGTGTGGCACAAAATGTGTGGCACTATTGTGCTTGTAACACCCTACATTACGCTTTTTCTGGAAGTAACTGATTAGTGCCTGCAAACATGGGGTTTTGTGGATACAGTGGCTGTGTCACACATTGCATAGCTGGTCCCTTGCAAATTTGACAATTTGAATTTCAGTTCTTCTAAGGTAAGGACCAATGCAAAACATCTTAAATATAATCAACAAATGAAAAAAATGAGGTTGGATTCAGAGAAGTTACAAATAAAACCTAGCTCCCAACCCAAATCGCCACTGGGATATAGCCCCTAAAGGATCATACGCTGTGGAGAATTGTCAGAGAATTACTATTGTGAATTATTTATATTACAGTAGCACCAAGAGACCCAACTGCGATCAGCTCTCCATTGCACTAGTCACTGTACAAAGCCATCATGAGAGACAGTCTTTGCCCCAAAGAGTTGACAATCTAAATAGACAAGCAAGACAAAGGGTGGGAGAGGATAAACAAAGGCACCCAGAGGTGAGCTCCATTCCACCCTCAATAGTCCCTCTCAGTTAGTTCTCAGACAGTAAGTTACATCCAGAATCCAGCCCAATATTATAAATGTTTTATATATATATAAATGGGGGCTACTTACACCACCTATTATTAATGTTGCCCAGCATTGCCTATTATTACTTCCTGCGGCCTGCAAAGCTCCTGAGAAAGTAGTCATGAGAGGGCTTCTAGAGCTAAATAGTTCCCTCAGTCACACCAGTGTAATCCCATTGACCTGTGCAATTCCAGTAATTAAATCAGCAGGGTTTCAGTTTGTGTGTATCTGTTGGCCCATATAGAGAATTAGAAGGTTTTAGACTTCCTCCCAAGGCACCAGAAAGATGAAACTTCTGTGTACAGGGTCAGCCCCCTTATGTATACTTTAACAAGAACTATGCAGTAGGAGCAGGATATCCTGTCTTAAATAATAAAGACAATGAGAGACAAAGACTAGCTCTATCTGCTTTTCCTCTTTATCTTGATTAACAGAGTAGGAAACAGGATCCTGGGACTTATACCCTGATGTATCCCAAAACTGTTAAAGATGTGACTGTCAGTACTTTAACTGTAAAGTCATACTTGGCTAGCCTCCAAGCCCTGGTCTACACTAGCAGTTGAGGTCGAATTTAGCAGCGTTAAATCTATTTAACCCTGCACCCATCCACACGACGAAGCCCTTTTTATCAACTTAAAGGGCTCTTAAAATCGATTTCCTTACTCCACCCCCGACAAGCAGATTAGCGCTGAAATCGGCCTTGCCAGGTTGAATTTGGGGTACTGTGGACACAATTAGATGGTATTGGCCTCCGGGAGCTAACCCAGAATGCTCCATTGTGACTGCTCTGGACAGCACTCTCAACTCAGATGCACTGGCCAGGTAGACAGGAAAAGGCCCACAAACTTTTGAATTTCAATTTCCTGTTTGGCCAGCATGGCAAGCAGCAGGTGACCATGCAGAGCGCATCAGCAGAGGTGACCATGATGGAGTCCCAGAATCGCAAAAGAGCTCCAGCATGGACCAAACAGGAGGTACGGGATCTGATCGTTGTATGGGAGAGGAATCCGTGCTATCAGAACTACATTCCAGTTTTCGAAATGCCAAAACATTTGTCAAAATTGCCCAGGGCATGAAGGACAGAGGCCATAACAGGGACCTGGAGCAGTGCCGCGTGAAACTTAAGGAGCTGAGGCAAGCCTACCAGAAAACCAGAGAGGTGAATGGTCGCTCCGGGTCAGAGCCCAAAATATGCCGCTTCTATGATGAGCTGTATGCCATTTTAGGGGGTTCAGCCACCACTACCCCAGCGGTGTTTGACTCCTTCAATGGAGATGGAGGCAACATGGAAGCAGGTTTTGGGGACGAGGAAGATGATGATGATGAGGCTGAAGAGAGCTCACAGCAAGCAACGCGGAGAAACCAGTTTTCCCAACAGCCAGGAACTGTTTCTCACCCTGGACCTGGAGCCAGTACCCCCCGAACCCACCCAAGGCTGCCTCCCGGACCCGCCAGGCGGAGAAGGGACCTCTGGTGAGTGTAACTTTTAAAATACTATGCATGGTTTAAAAGTAAGCATGTTTAATGATTAATTTGCCCTGGCATTCGCGGCTCTCCTGGATGTACTCCCAAAGCCTTTGCGAAAGGTTTCTGGGGAAGGCAGCCTTATTCCATCCACCATGGTAGGACACTTTACCACTGCAGGCCAGTAGCACGTACTCGGTAATCATTGTAGAACAAAGCATTGCAGTGTGTGTTTGCTGGGGTTCAAACAACATCTGTTCTTTATCTCTCTGTGTTATCCGCAGGAGAGTGATATCATTCATGGTCACCTGGTTGAAATAGGGTGCTTTTCTTAAGGGGACATTCAGAGGTGCCCGTTCCTGCTGGGCTGTTTGCCTACAGCTGAACAGAAATGCTCCCCGCTGTTAGCCACGGGGAGGGGTGAGGGGCTAGCCACGTGTTGGGGGGAGGCAAAATGCGACCTTGGAACGAAAGCACATGTGCTGTGTAGGTAATGTTAACAGCAAGGTTTACCGTGAAAGAGTGTAGCCATTGTTCTAGAAAATGTGTCTTTTTAAATACCACTGTCTTTTTTTTTTTCTCCACCAGCTGCATGTGTTTCAAGGATCACAGGATCTTCTCCTTCCCAGAGGCTAGTGAAGATCAGAAGGCAAAAAAAACGCACTCGCGATGAAATGTTCTCTGAGCTCATGCTGTCCTCCGACACTGACAGAGCACAGACGAATGCGTAGAGGCAGACAATGTCAGAGTGCAGGAAAGCACAAAATGACCGGGAGGAGAGGTGGTGGGCTGAAGAGAGGGCTGAAGCTGAAAGGTGGTGGCAGCGTGATGAGAGGAGGCAGGATTCAATGCTGAGGCTGCTGGAGGATCAAACCAATATGCTCCAGCGTATGGTTGAGCTGCAGGAAAGGCAGCAGGAGCACAGACCGCCACTACAGCCCCTGTGTAACCAACCACCCTCCTCCCCAAGTTCCATAGCCTCCTCACCCAGAAGCCCAAGAACGCGGTGGGGGGGCCTCCGGCCACTCCACCCCAGAGGATTGCCCAAGCAACAGAAGGCTGGCATTCAATAAGTTTTAAAGTTTTAAACTTTTAAAGTGCCTTCTCCTTCCCTCCTCCACCCCCCATCCTGGTGCTTCTCTCCTCCACCACCCCTCCTGGGCTACCTTGGTAGTTATCCCCCTATTTGTGTGATGAATGAACAAAGAATGCATGAATGTGAAGCAACAATGACTTTATTGCCTCTGCAAGTGGTGATCAAAGGGAGGAGGGGAGGGTGCTTAGCTTACAGGGAAGTAGAGTGAACCAAGGGGCGGAGTGTTTCATCAAAGAGAAACAAACAGAACTTTCACACCGTAGCCTGTCCAGTCATGAAACTGGTTTTCAAAGCTTCTCTGATGCGCACCGCGCCCTCCTGTGCTCTTCTAACCGCCCTGGTGTCTGGCTGTGCAAAACCAGCAGCCAGGCGATTTGCCTCAACCTCCCACCCCACCATAAACGTCTCCCCCTTACTCTCACAGAGATTGTGGAGCGCACAGCAAGCAGTAATAACAGTGGGAATATTGGTTTTGCTGAGGTCTAACTGAGTCAGTAAGCTGCGCCAGCGTGCTTTTAAACGTCCAAATGCACATTCTACCACCATTCTGCACTTGCTCAGCCTGTAGTTGAACAGCTCCTGACTACTGTCCAGGCTGCCTGTGTACGGCTTCATGAGCCATGGCATTAAGGGGTAGGCTGGGTCCCCAAGGATAACTGTAGGCATTTCAACATCCCCAACGGTTATTTTCTAGTCTGGGAATAAAGTCCCTTCCTGCAGCTTTTGAAACAGACCAGAGTTCCTGAAGATGCGAGCATCATGGAACTTTTCCGGCCATCCCATGTTGATGTTGGTGAAATGTCCCTTGTGATCCACCAGTGCTTGCAGCGCTATTGAAAAGTACCCCTTGCGGTTTATGTACTCGCCGGCTTGGTGCTCCGGTGCCAAGACAGGGATATGGGTTCCGTCTATGGCTCCACCACAGTTAGGGAATCCCATTGCAGCAAAGCCATCCACTATGACCTGCACATTTCCCAGAGTCACTACCCTTGGTAGCAGCAGATCTTTGCTTGCGTTGGCTACTTGCATCACAGCAGCCCCCACAGTAGATTTGTCCACTCCAAATTGATTCCTGACTGACTGGTAGCTGTCTGGCGTTACAAGCTTCCACAGGGCTATTGCCACTTGCTTCTCAACTGTGAGGGCTGCTCTCCTCTTGGTATTCTTGAGCCTCAGGGCAGGGGCAAGCAAGTCACAAAGTTCCATGAAAGTTTGCGAAAGTTTCACAGCCACTGGGAATTGTCCCAGACCTGCAACACTATGTGGTCCCACCAGTCTGTGCTTGTTTCCCGAGCCCAGAATCGGCATTTCACCACATGAACCTGCCCCATTAGCAGCATGATGCTCACATTGCCAGGGCCCATGCTTTGAGAGAAGTCTGTGTCCATGTCCTCATCACTCTCGTCACCGCGCTGACGTTGCCTACTCGCCCATTTTCGCTTTGCCAGGTTCTGGTCCTGCATGTACTGCTGGATAATGTGTGTGGTGTTTAATGTGCTCCTAATTGCCAAAGTGATCTGAGTGGGCTCCATGCTTTCCGTGGTATGGCGTCTGCACAGAAAAAAGGCACGGAACGATTGTCCGCTGTTGCCCTGATGGAGGGAGGGGCGACTGATGACATGGCTTACAGGGTTGGCTTACAGGGAATTAAAATCAACAAAGGGGGTGGCTTTGTGAGAAACAGAATGGCCCCCTCAAGGATAGAACTCAAAATCTCAAGGATAGAACTCAAAACTGGGTTTAGCAGGCCGTTGATTTCACGGAGGGAGGGAGGAGAAAATGAATACAAAACAAATCTGGTCTTTTTCTTGTTTTGATCCTCTTCATCTATCTTTATACATCTTGCTGTCAGCAGACTGTGGAGTACGACCGCTAGCCATCATCATCTCCTGGGTGCTCGGCAGAAGACGGTGTAGGATGACTGCTGGCCATCGTCTTCTGCTGGCTGCTGATTAAAAGACAGGGCACTGCCGGTAGGACTGAATCACCATGAGATGAAACTTAAAAGGGAAATGATCTGGCTGAGTCACTCCCATGTTTGCCCAGGCACCCCTGACCTCATCAATGTTGGTTAAAAGAGCGCCCAGGACTACGTCGACGATGGCTACCAGTCATACTGCACTGTCTGCTGCCAAAAGGCAATAAACTGCTGCTGTGTAGCAATGCAGTACCATATCTGCCAGCACCCAGGAGACATACGGTGACAGTGAGCTGAGCGGGCTCCATGCTTGCCATGGTATGGCGTCTGCACAGGTAACTCAAGAAAAAAGGCACAAAACTATTGTCTGCCCTTGCTTTCATGGAAGGAGGGAGGGAAGGGGGGCCTGATGATATGTACCCAGAACCACCCGCAACAATGTTTTAGCCCCATCAGGCACTGGGATTTCTACCCAGAATTCAAGTGGGCGGTGGAGACTGCGGGAACTGTGGGATAGCTACCCACAGTGCAACGCTCCGGAAGTCGACGGTTGCCTCGGTACTGTGGACACACTCCGCCGACTACATGCACTTAGAGCACATGTGTGGGGACACACACAATCGACTGTATAAAAACGCTTTCTACAAAACTGACTTCTGTAAATTCGACCTAATTTCATAGTATAGACACACATGTCTATACTGAATCCAATATACAGCAGTGTTGAACCCCAGTGGTAATTTTTTTTTCTTTCTGTACCAAATTTAAGCAGCTTTCTGTAGATAGCAGCAGCGAGCACAGTGGCTTAATGTACTAATACTTCCTGCTTTAGTTTAGTGATGCTTTACTCTCTATTGCAGTGAGCTTGAATCACAGATGGGGATTAAAAACAAATAAAGAGATTTGTATTAAATGCAGTCCTGTTGGCATGAGCTATCATTTATAATCAAAAAAGATAGCAGATAGTTTAATGGGTGCAAAATTGCAGACAGATAAATATATATTATATATTGAATAAGTGCCTTTGAAGGGTGCAGCTGACTCAGAGAAGGGTCCTGAGAGTCACTGAATACATGGAGAACAATTACTCACAGTCCTCTTTATAACAGCCCTTACCATATTTGAAGACTGTTATCAGGTCCACCCTCAGACTTCTTTTCTCAAGACTGAACATGCCCTGTTTATTTAAGCTTTCCTCATTGGTCATGTTTTCTAAACCGTTTAGCATTTTTGTGTTCGCCTCTGGACTGTCTCCAGTTCATCCACATCTTTCCTAAGGTGTGGTGCTCACAGTTGGACAGTACTCTAGCAGAGGCCTCACCAGTGCCAAGTACAGTGGGACAATTACCTCCTATGCTTTACATATACCACTGCTGTTAACACACCCAGGAATATTAGCCCTTTTTACAACTGCATCACATTGTTGACTCATATTCAATCTGTGATCCACTATAACCTTCCTCTAGATTCTTTTCTGCAGTACTATTGCCTAGCCAGTTACTCCTCATTTTGTGTTGTGCATTTGATTTTTCCTTCCTGAATGAAGTACTTTGCACTTGTCTTTATTGAATTTTATCTTGTTGATTTCACAACTAGTCTCAAATTTAAGGTCATTTTAAATTCTAATTTTGTTAGTCAATGTGCTTGCTATGCCTTTCACCTTGGTGTCATACACAAATTTTGTAAGCATACCCTCCACTCCATTATCCAAGTCATTAATTGACACATTGAATAGTATTGGACCCAAAACAGACCCCTGCTGGTCCCCACTAAATACATCGTCTCAGTTTGATAGTGAACATTGATAAATATTCTTTGAATATAGTCTTTCAACCACTTGTACACCCACAATATAGTAATTTTGTCAAAACCACATTTCCATAGTTTGCTTATGAAAATATCACATGGGACTGTGTCAGAAGCCTTATTAAAATAAAGATCTGTGACATATGCTGCTTCCCCCACTATCCTCTTGGCCTCAGTTACCTTGTCAAAGGAGGAAATTCAGTTGGTTTGGCATGATTTGTTCTTGACAAATCCACATTGACTGTTATTTATTCCTTATTACCTGTAGGTGCTTACAAATTGATTGTTTAATCCTTTGTTCTAGTATTTTTCCAGGTATCAAAGTTAGTTTGACTGGTCTATGATTCCCTGGGTCCTCTTTGTTCCCCTTTTTAGAGTACTATGTTTGCCCTTCTCCAGCCTCCGGGAACCTCACCCATCTTCCACGAATTCATCACAGATAATCTCTAATAGTTTCATGCTTCCTAGATTGCTTCAGCTAGTTCCTTAAATACCCCAGGGTGAATTTCGTCAGGCCCGGCCAACTTTAATACATCTAACTTATCTAAATATTCTTTAACCTCTTCTTTCCCTATTCTGTCTTGTGTTCCTTTCCCCTTGCTGTTAATATTAGGGCTTGTCTACACTGGCACTTTACAGCGCTGCAACTTTCTCACTCAAGGGTGTGAAAAAACACCCCCCTGAGTGCTGCAAGTTTCAGTGCTGTAACATTCCAGTATAGACAGTGCACCAGTACTGGGAGCAAGCTACACCCCTCGTGGAGGTGGGTTTTTTTTTAGAGCGCTGGGAGAACGCTGTAGACAAGCCCTCAGTTGCGTTGCATATCTGGTCACTATTAACGTTTTTTAGTGAAGACTGAAGTAAAAGAGGCATTTAACACATTAACCTTCTTGATGTTATCAGTTATTAGTTTTCCTTCCCTTCTGAGTGGAGAACCTACACTTTCCTTCATCTTTCTCCTGCTCCTAATGAATTTATAAAACCTCTTATTGCCCATTATGTCCTTGCTAAGTGTAACTCATTCTGTGCCTTAGCCTTTCTGATTTTGTCCCTGCATACTTGTGCTATTCATCCTTAGCAATATGTCCATGTTTCCACTTTTTGTAGGATTCCTTTTTTGTTTTTCAGGTCATAAAGAGCTCCTGATGGAGCAATATTGGCCTCTTCCTATCTTTCCTTCACATGGGGATAGTTTGCTGTTGTGCCCTTAATATTGTTTCTTTAAGAAACTGCCAGCTCTCCTGAACTCCCTTTTTCCTTAGATTTTCTTCCCAAGGGACTTTACCTACCTGTTCCCTGAGTTTGTTGATGTTTGCTTTTTGAAGTCCATTGTCCTTATTCTGCTACTCTCACTCCTTCCTTTCCTTAGAATCAAGAAATCTGTCATTTCATGATCACTTTCACCCAAACTCCCTTTTTTTCCCCGTTTGCCCTTCCTGAACAAACTATGCTCTCTGTACCAATATTGCAGTCATTTATCCCAACAACTCTTAGTGATGCCAGTTAAGTCATAATTTAGCTTGGGTGCTAAACTTCCAGTTCTTCCTGTTTATTCATCATACTCCTCATATTTGTGAACAGACATCTAAGATGTTGAACAGATTACTTCACTATTTTCCCTCTTGGTTCTTCTATGGCCCTATTGTAATTTTCCATTTCCCCTTCAGCTTCTAGCTGTCTGTTAAAGTCATCTTTTTTATACTTACCTGTGGGCTTTCATTGCCTGCCCTCTTTGAACCCAGTTTGAAGCTCTCCTCACTAGGTTGGCAAGTCTGTGTCTGAAGATGCTCTTCCCCTTCTTCGTCAGGTGGACCTCATCTCTTCCCAGCAGTTCTCCTTCCTGTAACTGCATCCCATTGTCAAGGAAACCAAAGGCTTCCTGTTGACATCATCGGCACAACCATGCATTCATCTCCAGGATGCATACATCCCTGCCTGCGCTCTTATCCTGCATCAGTAGGATGAACCCCCACCTGCACCTCCAACTCCTAAACTATATATCAAATATTTAAACTAAATTAATTTGTCAAAAAATTCCAACAACCCATTTGGTGGTACATTAGCCTTGCTTGTTTTGTATTGTTCACTTACTTGTAATTTGGTGATGAACAATTTGTCTGCCCATCCTTAGTGTGAATTAAATCATCTGTTCTTAGTTTTGTGGGCACACAGTACTTCATGCCATCCAATACTATGATGAGACAAGTTAATGGCATTGCTATAGAGAGATAATGCAATGTCATTAGCATATCACACCATGAGTCTACCTCTGTTGACAGAAGATTCTAAGTGGTTAATATTTAAGTTGATCACATTGTGTCTGGCCTTTATGGGGGGCTAGAGAATGGTCATCACAATGAAGGAAATTCAAGAGTAGTGTGGTAAGTTGTCCCTGCAAATCCGAAGAGGAAAACAGAGCCAAAGGCATGAATAGATTGAGGAGACCAAGTTAAAATTCTTTAAGTATTCCCATTTGCTGTGCCAGGCACCTAATTTGTTTTTCTAGGCTTCCTATGTGATAGAAGCAGAGAACAGGCACCCTGGCTGAGTAGCTGCTCCAAGAATATGAAGTGAAGCCAGATAAGTAGTTTAAAAGTAGCTGCTGCCCATTTTACTCCCTAGCTTCAGCCCTCTTCAGCTAGGGAGCACTTCTGTATTGCAGATGTGAACGACAATTTTTCTATTCCCCCTATTCCTCTCTTCCTATGTCTGCTGGGTGGTGATATACCATTCCTCCCTGGTGTCATGGGGGAAAATCAAGATAGAAGGCAGGGAGCCCTTGGGCTCAGAGCCTCACTTTGTTTTTCATCATCTGTGTTAGGCTGGCTGGCTGGCACCAGAGAACATGGTGGCATTTCTGAGCAACTCTTCAAATGAGGCGGCAAACCATTGCCTTAGGAACAGCAAAATACTCCTAGATTGGCTGGCCTCAGAATAGGAGTGAATGGGAAATGTGACAGGAAGCAAGCTCTCTTTCCTGCCTCCCCTTGACCATACTAATACAGTTGGACTCCCCTGCAAACTGAACAACATTTACTGTAAACTCACTACCACAGCAAGTCACACCCAGGTCTCCCTCATGGCAATACAGACCACTGCGAAGCTAAGCTAGTAAGTCCGCTCCAAAATCCTCCATTTTGTGTTGCCAGAGTAAGTGAACATACATACCACAGGATACCGTTGTTCAATCAACAGGGTTTCAAATAGAATGATTTGAAAAATTTGGACAAAAGCAGAAAAATGTTACTTATGGTTTGGGCAATGTGACCATTTCAATCACAGCTGCTCACTTGCTAAAGCTATATGGTAAAATAGTGAAACATGAATGAGTTTTCCTGCACATAGTTGTACAGTATCTGACTCAAACAGAAATTTTAGATAACCTTGGTGGCAGTATTTGAATTGTTTATCCCTTAAATCCTCATTTAGTCAAGATTTACAGAAAATATGGATGTGTCAGTAACTATCTTGTTCTCCTGGTGTTTTATCATATATCATATATACGTGGGATGGAATGAGAGCTAAAGGCTGTACAGAGGTTGTATTTTCAAATGTTAAAGCATTCACATTTTTAGTTGTAAATCAGGATAAGTGTTTCAGGATCCAGAATCTTTGGGGTATACTTCCAACAGAAATGCTTCAAATCCTCTTGGACAAGTTTCTATTGTTCTTTTTCAGAACTGAGAGCCTGAATGTAGAAAATACACCGAACAGTCCTATAATCAAACACTTCCTCAGATGTCATAATAAATAGTAACAATAGTCTGTACTGGTATCAGCTGAGACCCTCAAAAAGCAAATTATCCCTATCCAAAGCACATTGCAATGTCAGTGATATGATTAATGAGCTCTGTGTAAGCTCCAAAGTTTTTCTCTCTCACCAACACAAGTCGGTCCAATGAAATATATTACTTTACCCACCTTGTCTCTCTCAAGTCCTGCTATCAACATGGCTACAACAACACTGCATATAAGAAGTGGAAGAGATTTAGTTTCAGTTTGAAAACCGATTTAAAAATCCTACTAATCTTTTATAGGTAGAAACTGTGATTGAGGATATAATATGTAGTACCTAAAAATCAAGACGGATTGAATAATTTTTTACCTCACTAATGATGATAGATTCAGCTTCTTACCAACAAAATCCTTCAGACAGAGATTCCCTTCATCTGCAAATTCGCCAACATTTATAAATAGATATAATAGGCTTTTCTGTGTATTATCAAGACACATTGGCACATGTAAGTAATTTGCATGTTGTGATAGTGCTTTGCTGTGTCTGGCACTCATCATGTCAATCTGTTTTCTTCCATCAGTGTTGGCATTAAGAGAATCTGTGTCTGAAGGATTTTGTTGGTAAGAAGCTGAATCTATTATCATTAGTGAGGTTAAAAAAATGTTTCAATCCATCTTGATTTTAAGGTACTACATATTATATCCTCAATCGCAGTATCTACCTATAAAAGATTAGTAGGATTTTTCAATTGGTTTTCAAACTGAGACTAAATCTCTTCCACTTCTTATATGCAGTGTTGTTGTAGCCATGTTGATACCAGGATATGAGAGAGAACACAGGGGTGTAAGACTAAATTCCACATTCTAGAATATAGGACTTTGTCCTGTGGGGTGCCACAACTCCCCTTGAGTTCATGGGACTTGAAAGTGTTCATCACTTCATGTGACTGGGACTATGAGGCTTTACCACTGATTTCAATGAGAGCGAAGCTGTATATGGGTCAGGCTGTCATAGTGTTAACTAGGCATGTTACTCTTTTTGGAAAAAGACAGTTACCTTTTCCGTAACTGTTGTTCTTCGAGATGTGTTGCTCATGTCTATTCCACAATAGGTGTGCGCACTTGCCATGTGCACCGGTGCCGGAAGTTCTTCCCCTAGCAGTACATGTAGGGGGGAGCGTCTGCCTGGAGCGGTATAAGGGGAGCTGCGCACTACCCCCACCCTCAGTTCCTTCTTGCCGGACAACAACAGAGAGGAAGGAGGGCAGGATATGGAATAGACATGAGCAACACATCTCAAAGAACACTAGTTACAGAAAAGGTAACTGTCTTTTCTTCTTCGAGTGATTGCTCATGTGTATTCCACAACAGGTGATCCCACGCTATATCTGTTGGAGGTGGGTAGGAGTTCACAAGTTCCCAGGACGGAGGACAGCCCTGCCGAACCCGGCGTCATCCCTGGTTTGGGGATGATTGCATAGTGCAAGGTGAATGTGTGAACCGAAGACCACGTGGCAGCCCTACAAATGTCCTGGATGGGGACGTGGGCCATGAAGGCAGCCGATAAGGCCTGCACCCGAGTCAAGTGTTCGCTCACAATGAGTGGTGGGGGGACACCCACCAGCTCATAACAGGAGCGGATGCACAAAGTGATCCAATTGGAAAGCCGCTGAGTGGAAAGCGGCTGGCCCCTCACGTGCTCAGCTGAGGTGATGAACAGTTGCGAGGACTTTCTGAACGGCTTGATCTGCTCAAGGTAGAAAGCCAGAGCCCGCCGCACATTGAGCATGTGGAGATGGCACTCCTCACTGGATGTGTGAGGCTTGCGGCAGAGGACCGGTAGAAAAATGTCCTGACCCACGTGGTAGGCAGAGACCACCTTCGGGAGGAACACGGGGTGTGGGCAGAGCTGAGGTTGTCCTTACAGAAGACCGTGTACAGTGGCTCAGAGGTCAGGGCCCTGAGCTCCAAGACTCAGCTGGCTGATGTGACTGTAACCAGGAAGGCCACCTTCCATGAGAGGTGAGACCAGGAGCACGTGGCCAGTGGTTCAAATGGGGGCCCCATGAGATGAGCCAACACCAGGTTTAGGTCCCACTGTGTGACCGGGGGTCTAGAATACAGAAAAAGACGGTCCAAATCCTTAAGGAACTGGCCAGTCATAGCATGGGAAAATATAGTGTGCCCTTGCACCGGTGGATGGAAGGCCGATATGGCTGCCAGGTGCACCTTGACTGACGAGGGCTCCAGGCCCTGGGCCCTCAGGTGGAGGAGGTAATCAAGGATAAGCTGGATTGGGGCTGCCACAGGGGAGACACCCTGGTCCGCCACCCACCTAGAAAACTGAGACCACTTCGCCAAATAAGTGTGGCGAGTGGAGGGCCATCTACTTTCAAGGAGGACACGCTGAACCTGTTCTGAGCACGTCCTTTCCTCTCCACCTAACCACTGAGCAGCTATGCCGTGAGGTGAAGAGCTGCTAGGTTGGGATTGAGGAGGCAGCCTGGTCCTGAGAGAGCAGGTCCGGGCGGAGCAGCAACGGCCACAGCGGAGCTACCGCCAGGTCCGTGAGGGTCCCATACCAATGCTGCCTGGGCCATGCCGGGGCAATCAGGAGGACCCGGGCCTTGTCCGCTTTATCTTCTGCAGGACCCTGCTGATTAGAGGGAATGGGGGAAAGGCGTAGAGAAGCCGGCCTGAGCAGGACAGGAGAAAGGTATCGGAGGTAGCACTGCTCCCCAGGCCCCCCCTGGAGCAGAACCGGGGGCATCGCTGGTTCTGCTGAGTCGCGAATAGGTCCACCTGGGGAGTTCCCCACATTCGGAAGAGCTGGTGTGCCACTTCCAGGTGGAGGAACCACTTGTGTTGCAAGGAAAAGTCCCTGCTCAAGTGATCCGCCCTCTCGTTCTGGGCACCCAGTAGGTGGAAGGCCTGCAGATGGATGTCGTGGGCTATACAGAAGTCCCACAGCCTGAGGGCTTCGTGGCAGAGGGTAGAGGATCAGGCCCCGTCTTGCCTGTTGATATAGAACATCGTGTTGTCCGTGAGGACCCTCACTACCTTGCCCTCCAGGTGCGAGCGGAAGGCCATACATGCCAGCCGCACCACCCTGAGCTCCTTGATGTTTATATGTAGGGTCAGGTCTTGAGTCTGAAAGTTTCCCACATGGGCCCCCCAACCCAGGTCCGACACATTGGACACCAGCTCCAGCGACGGGGCCCTGTCCCTGAATGGGACCCCTTGGAGCATGTTGTATGGGGCAGACCACCACCGTAGGGAGGTGATCACAGAGTCTGGCACGGTGAGGACCTTGTCCATCCTGTCCACGGCCTGGGAAAATTTCGAGGCCAACCAGAGCTGGAGGGGCCTCATCCTGAGTCTGGCATTACGGACCACGTATGTACACGCCGACATGTGACCCAAGAGCTGCAGGCAAACCCTGGCTGTCATCACCGGGAACCTTGTGACCGAATCGATGAGACGTTTCAGGGTCTCGAATCTGTCTCAGGGGAGAGAGGCCCTGGCCAACGCTGCGTCCAGGAATGCCCCAATAAACTCTATACGTTGGGTCGGGACTAAGTGGACTTGGTGTTGTTTACCAACAGGCCCAAGGCGGTGCACGTGGACAGGAGGAGTGCCACGTGATCCCTCACCTGCAACTGGGAGGTTCCCTTGACACTCCACTCGTCCAGATAGGGAAATATCTGGACCCCCTGCCATCTGAGATAGGCTGTTACCACCGACATGCATTTTGTGAACACCCTGGGGGCAGTGGACAGACCGAACGGGAGGACCGTGAATTGGTATTGATTCTGTCCCACCACGAAATGGAGGAAGTGCCTGTGCCCCTCGAATATGTGGATGTGGAAGTACGCATCCTGCAGATCAAGGGCAGTGTACCAGTCCCCGGGATCCAGGGAGGGGACGATGGAAGCCAGGGAAACCATGCGGAACTTGAGTTTCACCATGTACTGGTTGAGACCTCGCAAGTCCAGGATGGGGCTGAGCCCCACTTTGGCCTATGGGATAAGGAAATAACGGGAGTAATACCCCTTGCCCATGAACTCCTCAGGCACCACCTCTATAGCTCCTAGTCCTAGGAGCCGCTCCACCTCCTGCTCGAGCAGAGCTTTGTGCGAGGGGTCCCCCAAGGGAGATGGAGACGGGGAGGTGGTTGGGCATGGAGGAAGTAAACTGGAGGGTGTAACCGCAGAAGATGGTGTTGAGGACCCATCGGCCAGAGGTTAGCTGCGACCATTCCAGAAGGAAAGCACACAACCGGTTGGAGAAGGGGAGATTTATTGGGGGTGGATCCCTAATGGGGACTGGGGTGCCCCCAAGCGACCCATCAAAAGCACCTTTTCCCCGTGTGCTTGTCCTTGGAGTACCCAGGCAGGGGGGCAGGCTGGGACAGCCTCTGTGGGCGTCTCTTATAGTCCCTCTGCTTCTTATGGGCAGCCTCATACTTCAGGAGGGCGGCCTGGGCAGGACTTGAACTTTGGTTTTGCTGGAGCTGGGACACAGAGGCCCAGAGTCTGTAGGGTCATGCAGGAGTCTTTCATGCCGTGCAGCCTTGTATCTGTTTCCGCTGCAAATAAAGCTTTCCTGTCAAACGGGAGATCCTGCATGGAAGACTGCGTCTCGCTGGACAGCCCAGAGAGCAGGAGCCATGACATCCGTCTCATGGACACCGCAGAGACCATGGATCATGTGGCCATGTCCGCAGCATCCGAGGCTGCCTGCAGGGATGCTCTAGCAGCTGCTGCCCCTTCCTCCAATAGCGCCGTGAACTCCTTCCTTTCACGCTCCTGGAGGGAGTCCTCAAACTTGGGCAGGAGCCCCACAGATTGAATTTGTACCAGCCCAGGAGAGCCTGATGGTTTGCCACTTGTAACTGGAAGCTCGAAGATGAATAAATTTTCCTTCCGAAAGAGTCCAGTCTCCGAGACTCTTTGTTTTTTGGGGTCGGGGCTGGCTGACCCTGCCGTTCCCTGTCCTTGCCCGACTTGAGCACCAGGGAGTTGGGCACCGGGTGGGTGTACAAGTACTCATGCTCCTTAGTGGGTACAAAGTACTTGTGTTCCGCCTTCTTAGAGATGGGGGCCAATGAGGCCGGTGTTTGCCACAGGGCATCTGAAATCTTAGCCACCCCTTCATGGAGGGGCAATGCCACCCTACCCGGTGCCAACAGGGACAGCACATTAAACAGGGAGTCTGAGGGCTCCTCCATCTCCTCTGCCTGGAGGTGGAGGCTTGCTGCTACCCTCTTTAAGAGTTCTTGATGGGCCCTGAAGTCCTCCTGTGGGGCGAAGGGGGGCGGGGCCACAATAGCTTCCTCCAGGCGGGGCGAGGAGGCCGCTGTGGTGCTCTGGGTATTGGCCGGCACCGGAGGGTCCACCATCTGGTCGGACTTCCGAAGCTCCAGCCACGGAGCCAGCTCCCACTCGGGGCTGCACCAGAGGCCACGGTGACCACTGGTACCATTGGGTCGGCCACGACGCTCGGTGCCACTGCATCTGCTGTGGCACCGGCAGGGCCAGCTGTTCGGGTTGGCTGGCCTGTCGCATCGAAGGATGGCTACGAATAGAGGCCGGGCTGGAGTAAGATCTGCTGCTGTCTCTGGACCGGGAGGAGCGGTGGTGCTGGGATCTACGTCAGCCACGGGACCGCGATCTTGATGTGGAGGACCAGTACCGATGGTAACAGCTGCTCCGCAAACAGCCTCGACAGGTGGACCCATGACGGTGAGACACCGGCGATCGACACCCGGGGCTGCGATGTCTTGGTGGAGACTTGGAGCAGGAGTCTGAGCAGGAATGGCGTCGACGACCGTGCTATGACGTACTGTGGTACCCCCTCCGAGATGAGGACTATTGGCAACGCCTGCTGCAGTCCTGTCAATATTTGCTCCTTGAGGATGAGCGGTGCAGAGAGTCCCGGCTGGCCGGAACCCAGCCAGACAGTCTGGTCGGCATCGAGGTCGATCCACATGGACTCTGCCCCAAACGGTCGCTGGGTGGTGACCGGTGTCGGGAACATTCCCTCGACCGAGACCAGTACTGGGCTGGAGGTGACTGGGAAGATCCCAGTGGCAGCTTGCCTCTGGAGCATGGGGCCAACATTGGCAGCGCTCTGGGCACCGGCATGGACATAACGTCCCTGCCCGCCTGGAGGGCTTCAGGTGTGGACAGCATCCAGACATCCGGAGAGGCCTGTTCTGAAGGGGCCGGGCTACCCCACTCAATGTGAGTCGGAGGCCTGGGGCCCGGTGGGGAGCGAGGGCTGCCCGACATGGGCCTAGCCTCTGTGCCAGACTTCCCCCAGTGCAGCTGCGAAGAGCTTTCTGGCACTCTTGGCATGCCCAGTGGATGGACAGCGGTGCTGACTGGTCAATGGCACCGGAGGGTTGCCGTGTACTGATGCCGTGGTGCCGGGTACTGGTTCGGAGCAGTGTGCTGGAGTCAGGGTCAGTGCCAACTCCATCAGGATGGTCTGGAGCCTAATATCCCTTTCTCTTTTGGTCCAAAGCTTAAATGACTTGCAAATCTTGCACCTTTCGCCGATATGGGTCTCTCCTGAACAGCGCAAACAGTCTGCGGGCGGGTCACTTCTTGGCATAGAACGCCTACAAGAGCCGCGCAACTTAAATCCTGGGTCGCAGGGCATGCCCCGGCCCAGGCTCACTGACTAACTAAACAGCTAACTAACTACAGGTACTAACACTGAACGAACCAACGGTTCTGGGGACAAGCGACAGCAAAGCTGGAGCAGAGTAGTTCCAACACACCTTTACTGGCGGCAAGAAGGAACCAAGGGTGTAGGGAGGGAGCAGCTCCCCTTATACTGCACCAGGCAGGCGCCATTCCAGGGGTCACGTGGGGCACTTCCCCCCTAAGGGTACTGCTAGGGGAAAAACTTCTGGCACCGGTGCACGTGGCGAGCATGCACTCCTATTGTGGAATACACATGAGCAATCACTCGACGAACTACTGGCTTTTGGTTTCATCTGTTTAGAAGACACATGAACCCTACTTTTAGATATCATTTTCCCATTTGCTTTTATATGTAATAGGTCACCCTGACCCCCTAGAATCTGATGCAGAATATTGAAGTAGAAAATACTAACAAACTGTACATCAAACAGAGGGAGAAAAATCTATATAACATTTTGCAAAGCATCTAGGCCTAACATTGGCATCCTTACAGTCTTTGGGACTTGCAAACCAGAAGATAAATTAAATACAGTAAAACCTTAGAGTCAGGAACACCAGAGTTATGAACTGACCGGTCCAACATGCACCTCATTTGGAACAGGAAATACACAATCAGGCAGCAAAGAGAGGGGAAAACAGCAAATACTGTACAGTACTGCATTAAATGTAAACTGCTAAAACTATAAAGGGAAAGTTTTAAAAAAGATTTGACAAAGTAAGGAAACAGTTTCTGGGCTTGTTCCATTTAAATTAAGATGGTTAAAAGCAGCATTTTTCTTCTGCATAGTAAAGTTTCAAAGCTGTATTAAGTCAGTGTTCATGGTAAACTTTTGAAAGAACAACCATAACGCTTTGTTCAGAGTTATGAACAACCTCCATCCCTGAGGTGTTTGTAACTCTGAGGTTCTATTGTACATCAAATCTTTCTTTACTCTCTATTACATAACTATATAGTTGAATTTTGAAGTTACATGCATATGTTTCACGTGATCTCTTGCATATTTATCATAGAATATCAGGGTTGGAAGGGACCTCAGGAGGTCACCTAGTCCAACCCCCTGCTCAAAGCAGGACCAATCCCCAATTTTTGCCCCAGATCCCTAAATGGCCCCCTCAAGGATTGAACTCATAAGCCTGGGTTTAGCAGGCCAATGCTCAAACCACTGAGCTATCCCTCCCCCCTATTTATCAGAGATCATGGCAAATGCCTTTTCCACTTTTATAGATATACCTGTAGCTATATCCCATTATTAAATAGCTTGGGTTGAACCTGTAAATAGGAATCACGTGTTATAATTAAGGCTCAGATTTTGTCACAGATATTTTTAGTAAAAATCACGGAGAGATCTGGTGCAATAAACAAAAATTCACAGAAGCCCATGACCTGTTTGTGATTTTTTACTAAAAATATCTCTGATAAAATGGGGAGGGAGGAGGGTCCAGCACCCACAGTGGGGTCCCTGCTTCCTGCGGTGGTTGGGAGCTCTGGGGTCCCCCCGCTGCCCGCAGGGGTTGGGAGTTCTAGGGTCCCTCTGCAGTCCGCAGAGTCTGGGAGCTCCGGGGACCCTCACCGCCCGGTGGCTAGGGGAAAAAATGGTAGAAAATGCCATGGAGGTAAGCCTTAGTTATAATTAGTCTCCAGATAATTGAACTGCAATCCTGTGTTTTAGTAAATTTCTATGGCAGTAGATTAGGAGGTTACCAAGGAGAGGGGAATAGATGCATTAAAAGTTAGATTTTAAGCACATGGTTGTATAAAATACAGAGCAAGGGCAGTTTAAATTTGATTTTACTGTGTTTATTTTTTAAGAACTGCCCTACCAATTGTAACTCACCAAGTGTTCTCTTAATTTCTTGAGTTTTAAGAAGAGTTTCACTTGTCAAATGAAATAATCAAGCCTTAAGTGGAACTACTTGTGCTCAAAGTTAAGGATATAAAGTAACTGTTTTCAGGATTGGGCCCTCAGTGAACAGCAGCCCAGTAGCACTAAATTCAAGATACAAGACAGTAAATCTGCCTTTTTATGATACTCTGTGTCCAAGGTGACACCGGAGATTGAGTGACTCCATTTTGTTTCCTTGTCTCCATTTTGAGTTAGGCAAGCACATCACTAAGGTACCATCCCACGGTTAGCTGGAGGCTGACTGGTCACAGCTCTGAAACTGGTGGGGGCAGAAACTGGCAGGGAAATGCAGTGGTGAGGTAATTGTTGATCATGAAATTCGGTCCATGAGAAACAACGTTGCGATGTGGTATGGGCGGAGTGCTGACAGAAAGATGTAAGCAAAACAACTGTCAGTCAAGCCTAGAGTGTCAGACACACAGAAGCAGGTGGAAGAGAAACAGGAGCAGGTGGAGGAGGAGGAGGAGAAGTCTGTCACTGACCGAGAGGGAGAAGACCAAGAAAAGACAGAGACCCGAGCGAGATGAGACTTGACCTAAAGAACATCTAAGAACTATTACCAGAAGTTGTCAGCAACCTTTGGAAGACTGATCATCTGAAGCAGGGAGCAGCCACTTAGGATCATCTTAACTTTATGCTGTTGTAGTTTGGGTGCTTTTAGCTTGTGTGTAGGGATTTGTGTTTGCACCAATAAAGGATACTTTGTTTTGGAAAAGATATTACTTGTGTCAATCACTTATTAGAGGGCTGATCTGTATCCTCTAAGATATTCCCTTAGCCCCCTTGCAGACCCATACCTGAGGAGAACAGATTGGTGTGAACAGGTGGGCTGTTTTGAGGGAAAACTTTTGGGGGATATTTGAATTCTGTTTTTGGGATATCAAATGAAAGCATAATAAGGATCATATACATCAAGGTAACAAACTCTTTGGGTAAACGTTGAACACTACTCGTTTTCTAGGGGTCTTCTGCATAATTTTTTCCAATTTTCTCATCTCACTAAGGTTCCATGTCCCAACCACCAACTTTTCACCAGAGGAAAACTTCAGACTCTTTGTTAGAACAGTTTAAAACTGTTTAAGAAAGTGCATTGACTGGCTTAGATTCAGCTGGCTCGAAACCAGCAACTCACACTGCACATTTGTTGTATAAAAGCCTTTTATTAGAAAGCCCATAATGTGATCTGCTATGAGACTAAAGCTACATCTCAGGAAGCTGAAGACATCATTGCCAAACAAATTTTGCCTCGCATTCTAAATTAGAGTACACAGACTGGCTTAAAGAAAAGGAGGACTTGTGGCACCTTAGAGACTAACAAATTTATTTGAGCATAAGCTTTCGTGAGCGACAGCTCACTTCATCAGATGCATGCAGTGGAAAATACAGTGGGGAGATTTATATACATAGAGAACGTGAAACAATGGGTGTTACCATACACACTGTAAGGAGAGTGATCAGGTAAGGTGAGCTATTACCTGCAGGAGAGTGGGGGGCGGGGGAGACCTTTTGTAGTGATAATCAAGGTGGGCCATTTCCAGCAGTTGACAAGAACGTCTGAGGAACAGTGGGGGGAGGGGGGAATAAACATGGGGAAATAGTTTTACTTTGTGTAATGACCAATCCACTCCCAGTCTCTGTTCAAGCCTAAGTTAATTGTATCTAGTTTGCAAATTAATTCCAATTCAGCAGTCTCTCGTTGGAGTCTGTTTTTGAAGTTTTTTTGTTGAAGTATTGCCACTTTTAGGTCTGTAATCGAGTGACCAGAGAGATTGACGTGTTCTCCAACTGGCTTATGAATGTTATAATTCTTGACATCTGATTTGTGTCCATTTATTCTTTTACGTAGAGACTGTCCGGTATGACCAATGTACATGGCAGAGGGGCATTGCTGGCACATGATGGCATATATCACATTGGTAGATGTACAGGTGAAGGAGCCTCTGATAGCGTGGCTGATGTGTTTAGACCCTATGATGGCGTCCCCTGAATAGATATGTGGACACAGTTGGCAACGGGCTTTGTTGCAAGGATAGGTTCCTTGGTTAGTGGTTCTGTTGTGTGGTGTGTGGTTGCTGGTGAGTATCTGCTTCAGGTTGGGGGGCTGTGTGTAAGCAAGGACTGGCCTGTCTCCCAAGATCTGTGAGAGTGATGGGTCGTCCTTCAGGATAGATTGTAGATCCTTGAGGATGCGTTGGAGAGGTTTTAGACAGGCTTAGTGAGCTTTCTACTACTGCATTAAGTGAAAAATGACACTTTAAATAGAAAGGTTTGGAAAAATATGAGGTTGTCTGGTCACACATGAAACTATTGCATACTTTTGTAGTTTAGTATATATTAGCCCTGATACTCATCAGTTATGTTCTCATTTATTTATCCATTTAGTCACTTTAATATGTGATACCCTGCATGACCTCTACAGGTTCAGGTTTGTTTTTGCTTTTTGTTTAAAAATGAATGTTGAATTTTTTTATGTTAATTCCATTTTATGCATGCATTTATATGTGTTTTGTTTCATTATGTGTTTTTCTTTTCTATACAAACAATTAAAATCAATTTTTAAAAAATATATTAGGAATAGAGTTTTAGATGGGACTGCAGACAGTTTAAGCCAGTTCTTCATGTATCTCTAAAAGGAATCACTGCCACACCCCCCCGACTCTGCTGAATATCTGCCTGATCACTGGTGACTACTGTCATGCATTATTACTATGACTACAAAATAGTTGACAAGGTGACTCCAATTCTACAATTCATTCAGTTCTTCCTATTCCCAGTGACCCACATCAGCCCTCCTGTGGCCCTGTTTGGGAAGAGATCCCCACAAAAACTCCAATAATTAGCAAACCCTTCCAATAGGACTGCTATACCTCCTCTACATGAAATCATCTTATTTTGTGAGGGATATTGCATCAGTCTAAATGAGTCTGAGCTTTATTGACCTTCACAGCTTAAAATATTTCTGGCATCTCAGTTTGTAGCCAAGTGCATGCTGAAGCATACAAAATTAGAGTCAGATTATGAATTACTCTAGACATGCAAATAGTAAAGACTACTTGGACAACTACAGAGTTCTGCATGCTTTGCTTAAATTTAATGACAACTTTACAAAAAATTGCAGGATACTCCTAAATGACTATGGCAAACGTGACTTTAAACAAAACTGCAGCGTGTCAATATTATGGCAAATGATTTTGTCTTTGGCATAGTATTTAACATATCATATTCCAAGCTCTCTCTTTCTATATCTATACTGCCAGTGTTACATTAAAATGCATTAATAAATACTGTATTTTTTTAAATACAAAAAAGGGAAATATTTTGATTTCCCTACTTGAAAAGGTTGGCATCAGGGTGAAATGAATAGGAGTGCAAAAAACACATTGCCAAAAATAGGTGACTAAAGGAGTGGACACAATATGACAATTGTGAATGCTGCCACTTGGTTTAAAACTGATGTAACAAACATGCTCAAGAACCTGGCACTGAATCAACCAAAATTTCAGACACCTTCAGTTTCTCAGAGATTAGGTCTAACTCAGTGAGGAAAGATCAGTCCAAGAATAGGGTAATTCATACAAAGGGAAATCAGTGATCTTACTTATGTAATATGTTTCAATTTAAGGTATGAAGTGTAAAAGTGCAAGGCACACAGACTTAGTACATGAACTTTTCTAATATTTACATGAATAAAATAATTGTCAGACTGTTTTTGTTCCAAACTCTGGATATCAAAAGTTAGTGATGTTTCTCTCTTTTCTCCATCTTTTTCTTACTTCCAAGTTTAGGTTATATAGATGAGATAGTGGAAGAAAGGGGTTTTCAAAATTGTAAATGAGCATCAAGGTGAATCCAGAGAGCAATGAACAAACTTTTTCTTCCTTGACCCCTTCAGATTTAAGTGGTAGAAAACAGGTGTAAATGTGATTCCATTTTGATTTAATAACCTGTTTCAAAAGGACAGATTCTAAACTCACTGCAATCTACCTTTAAGACAGCTGTTGTGGCAAACCCGGTCCAAAAATAACAAATCATGTGCTCCATCTGGGCTTTCAAGACAGTGACCACCAAATGCCAAACCACATAGCTCCAGTCCCTCTCCTCCAGAAAGACAATTAAAATGTTAACTATTCCATTCAAATTCTCTGAAAGACATGGGGCAATCTTTTTATGCTTTTATTTTTTACTTGGCTTTTAGCAGGTTTGCTTGCTGCTAATGCAATATGTGAAACTGTTTTTAAGAAAAGTATGTCAGTGGTGAAAAATGTCATAACCTCATTACTATTAAAATATTAATGATAATTAGCACAGGCAGAATTTTTTAAAAGTAAAAATGTAGATGCAATCCTTTATATATTAAATGAGGGGGGAAAGTATTAATATAGATTCCAAATGCAGCAGCCTGCCTTCTCAGCAACACTTCTGCCCAAGAGTTCATCACCCTAGTGCTCTGCTCATTACACTGTAAAATACCATGTCAGATTCAAAGTCTGGACGACTCTTTATGACCCTCCAAGAAATTGGCCCAAGGTATTTGAGAGCACCCTCTCTACTCACCTCCTCTGTCCAAAACAATAATCTTCCTAGGCAACTACCTTCCTCCAGAAATATAAAACTGTCAACTCCAAAGATGAAATTTATGAGATCAGGAGATGGGCAGTGCTGAGAAAGCTCTAAGTCTAGAGAACTCCCCTCTGACATAGGTGAGAATGACAACAGATCTCATGTTTTTCCAAGGAAAAAGAATTCTTCAAAAAACAATACATGGAAAGATGTCCTAGAGGTAGAGACAGTTCCAATCCACAGTACTCATGGAACTCCTATTGCAGGATCAGATTTTCAAAGGTATTTAGGAGCCTAAAGATGCAGAGAGGTTGCTAAGGAAGTCAGGCACCTAGATGCTTTTTAAAATCCCACTGGATGCCAAAATATCTTTGGCCCCTAAAGTTTGGGTCAGTCTGCATCCCCCAAGGTCACTTCCTCCTCAGGAACAGGTTAGCGCTGCTCTAGGAGTGTTCCTGTCATAACCCTGAGGGGGCTTGTTCACCCCATTATAGGGAGTTTTTTTTTAAACTCTCATTGGCAGTTGTTAATTCTGAGTTATTCTATTTGCATTTTTACATCTTATGGTAAATATGTCTATAGAGGTTCTGATAGGGACACTGTATTGATTGGGAATATTAATTAAAATCCAGATTTTTAAAGTAACTCGAAATAAATGAAAGTCCTTCTATCAGGTAAAATGAAAAACACACTTAACTGAAGAAAATTAGGTTTATTTATGTGAATTAGAAAAATGAATTGTTAGAATTTTGGTCAAACGGTTAATGCTGTACAATTTACAATAGTATTTATATACAAATCTTATAATAAAATACAGTAATCACACTCTTCCTGAGTCACAGTGTGTTTCTCAGCTCCATAGATGTTTTTCTTTTCTTGACTAATTTTTAACAAGGAAATACTATACTCATTTTGACAGTATTTGGTTTAGTGAGCTAATACTGGCACAAAAGAAAAAAGGCAATACATTAGAAAATACTTTATAGCCATTGCATTTTTAGTAGTTACATTTTTTTCTATATTAAAATATGTTCCTTGATAAAAATTATATTTTTGTACTTTTTCTTTAAGTTTGTTGTATTTTGACACAAGACAAGCTAACTTCAGACATTTCCACCCCTCCTTGAAAAGATATGATTATTAGTGAGAGTCACGTATAGATACTTGATCATTTAAAAATCATGAAATAGATGCAGCTAGATAGATAGATGTCTGAATCAGAGGCACAGTGCATCAAAACTGCTGTCCTTTTCAGGTTATGTAAGTTTCAACTGTCTGGCTAGCATAATATAAAGTTAAACCAAAAAGTATATCCTGAAAAGTGAGGCTTTATATGAAGCAATAAGGCACCAGTTGTGCAAACACTTACAAATGTGCCTTAACTGTAAGCACATTAGTCCCACACTGCAAGTCCCTGCAGAACTGGGGCCAAAGTGAACAGGCATTGTGAAGCTGTAATATAACAGCAAGTGTTATATTGCTATATCTTGGACAGCTCAAGAGTTTATTAGCATTTAATTAAAGAAGTCAATATTACCTTAAATGCATTGGGATATTAGAGCTCAACAATAATTTATCTTAAGGATGACAAGGACATTCAATATATGCAGTATGTTAAATTACTACTTAGGAAAGACTGAACAGCAAGTAAATTTATGCCCCAGTTAAATCCAAAATCAATAATCACAGTAACTTTTGTTTTAAACAAGTATTGCCAAAAATAATTCAGTTTATTTAATGAATAAAAACGGCTGGCTCCTCAATATATCTAAGTCTTATTTCTTGTCTGTACTGATATTAGAAATGCACGGTTCTTGCAGATTTGTTATTTTATTAATGCAAATATATAGTTTATATTACATTTGATACGTTTTACTCAGAGTGCTCAAATTTAAAAGGTCAATTATATTTAACAGAAAGCAAATCTCTAAAGAACGTTGTTTTTAAAAAAATCATCTGGATTTCAAGTCAAAATTGAGCTAAAACTGAAACCAACTCTTCCTGACTACTGTAATTAGAAATGAAAAGGGACTTTTTTGCAGTGTTATCAAAGTGCTTAAGATACGTCAGAGAAAGTTGGTCTTTAGTTGAATGCTTGAACTTTTCCCAGGATTCTTTGCATGTTTAGGTGTTGTCTTGACTTTAATGCTTTCCTGATTGCCTTTTACAGCTGATTCAAGCCTGGCTTTCATAGTTGGAGAGGAAGCCATTACTTTTTTAAAAACTGATGAGTACTGTGGACCAATCTGCATCACATTTTGCAAAGCAAACTCATGTAGATTTCTTGCTGAGTTTGTGGCTGACCCCAAAGAATTCTCATCCAAAAGAAAGGAAATAAGGAGGGGCAGGAGGCAGGCCACCAAATAAGCACCTATAAAAATTAAAAACAATACTTAGATATCAAATAATTTTTTTAAAGTTTTCAAATCCTAATGACTACTAAGCACAGAAAGAAAGTCAACATTTTTCTAAGACATACTGTTAACTAGCATAACTAATAATTAATTTTTTTTCAAAATTATAATTATGGGGGAATACATTTTGTTTTAGTTGATTCCTGACAGCCACTTAAGACATTAAAAGGGCATTGGAATTGAGGGACTTACGATGTTCTTCCTCAGCAATGGCTATGAGAGCTGCGACCACCTTTATTCCTTCCTGAATGACTTGCAGTTCAGCAGAATTCTCAGGCTTTGTTTTTTCTGTTTCCTGCAATTTCCTCATAATAGATGGTGCCAAAGAATGAATGTAAGGATATGAGACAGCTCTGTTGGGATATTGAAAGATGGAAAGCAGCAGCTGATAGCACTTAAGCTGTACCTAAAGGGGAAAAGTTACAGTTACAATACTGAATGTAAACAAAGTTACACTTAAAACTACATGTCAGAATGCCTTGGCACTTCAAACAATTTTAAAGATAAAGTTTTTAAAAGAAAAAAAGTGTACAAAAGCTTGAAAATTCACATGGCAAGAGAAACTTTTCATTAGCTAATGATAAAACACACTTTGAAAAGTTAAATGATGTCAGAAAAGTATCTCAGAATTATTTTAATAAGCAACGAAGAAACCATAAAACACATCTTGCACTCATAACTAAAAATGTCTAAATAGAGTTTTAGGCTCACGAGCCCACTAGGTTTCCTAACCATGTTAAAATGAAATTTTTTGAGAAAACTACACTTGACTAAAAGCAGGGGCTTACAATAGAAATGCTCACTTAATGCCTTAGGAGTCTAAATGTCTATAGGACTTTTGAAAGGTTGAGGTGCCTAAGTTAGTTAGATGCTTTTGAAAATTTCACCCTGTGTCACTATTTCTTTTTTTGTAATTACACCTGGCTTTCTGAAATTCTTATTAGTAAAAGCCATCCTGCTGAAAATGGAGACTTCTAAAATTGGACATATAGCAATAGACTTAAAAAGTAAATATTCTAGCAGTGAGTCATCAACTCTGATAATTAAACATTAAATAAAGCTGACTTTCTGATTGATAAATCAGTATAGAAAGAGGAGGAAAAAAAAACCTGGTTTACGATGGACTCCCACACTGGTCAATATAAAGACCACATTTGGGGAACTACTATTTAATTAACAAAAGCCCAAGGGAGTATCATCTTTAAAGCTGCACTTTCAGTGTGATAAAGGGTGAACCCCTATGATAGTGGTATACTTCTACCATGTAAGAAACAAGACAAAAATCCCCCTAATGTGCTGTTTCTGTCAAGAGTACAGATAGAGAATCAAAACAGATGACCTGGCAGCGTATTGCCTTAAGGTCTAAAATAAGTGCACAGAGAAAATTAAGGAAATGTCCGCAAAACTAGATAACTTTCTTATCAATTTATCAAAGCGTGGAGTTCTTATTTCCCAGATGGTGAAACAATAATATAGAAAATACTTCATTTGTATACAGAACATTTTAATGAACAACAGTTAAAAGCAAGGCACAGCACAGACCCACTAGCTCTGGCCAACTAGTTTAAAATTGCACTTTAAAATACAACAGATCTAAATGGGACAGAATTAAAAAAAATTCTTTCAAATCAACACTTAGTTCGGTCCAGTGAAACAGCTCAACAGAAAATGTGCTAGAAGAACTTTAGCATGCTTCTAACTGAAATACTCCTCTAGCTAGAAAAAGTACTTACTACAGGATCTTTTGAATCAAGTGCTATTTTAAACTTCTCAATACAACGCTTTTGAAGGCACTCTATGGTAGTAACTTCTGGACTTGTAGACAAAATAAATACTGTAATGGCAGTAAGCAGGTTGACTTCATCAAGTTCTTGTTGAGCTCCATCCACTAAAGATAAAACAGTCTCAAATTCACATTCTAAAAGTAATATTGCAAATTGTAATGTTCTAAAGTGATGTAAAAAGTGCTCATGAAACATTTTTTGGCATGGCATTTTCTGTATTATGTCTAAATGGAATTATACAATGGTGCAAACACATTAATTTTGTATTAAGAAAACATTTTTCTTTTGTATTTACTGATACAACTGTTTTCAGAAGAATCTAAAACCAACAGCAATTGATCTGGACGTGGTAGCAAATGATGACATACACAGGGATCAGAGTAACAGCCGTGTTAGTCTGTATTCGCAAAAAGAAAAGGAGTACTTGTGGCACCTTAGAGACTAACCAATTTATTTGAGCATAAGCTTTCGTGAGCTACAGCTCACTTCATCGGATGCATACTGTGGAAACTGCAGAAGACATTATATACACCTAAGGTGCCACAAGTACTCCTTTTCTTTATACACAGGGATGGATTTCAAGTAGCAGGCTGCAACTTCATTAAACCCGTCACAGAGGAAGGGCACTACGGCTTTGTCACCCATACTTGCATACCAGACATTTTAAGTAGTTCCAGAGTGGGGGTAGACTCTCCTTAGTCTACCTCTAGGACTCAACTTACTTTTCTGGAGTCCTACCATCCTCCCCCTGACAAAGGTGACTGAGGGTGCTAAAGGGGAGGATCTCAGCATGTGAGCACAAGGCCCATAAACAAAATCCCAAGGATTTTACTTCAGGGAATCGTTTCTTTTAATCGCACTCGAATTAACATCCTTGCCAAGCACTATCACTAATTACTAAATCCTACCACTATTTAACCTAACTGTGCCTTCAGGATGCTGCGAGGAAGGCAAAAAACCTCCCCAGGCTGCTGCCAATTTGGCCCCTAGAATAAATTCCTTCCTGATACCACATGATTGGTCAGACCCACAGCCTCTGCAATACACAGCTCCAAAGCCATCAGTATAGGGGTGGGGGTAGGCATAATAGGAGCTGGAATGGAACAAAAAGAAGCTCCACATGGCCTGGGTTAGGGTTTAAATTATTGAAAGGGGAAGATGAGGGACCCATCAGCTCCATTCCTCCCCAGGCTGGCCAATGAGTGGCTAGAATCTGGAAGAGGCTGCTCCTGCATCCCCCCAGCAAGTATTCTCCTCCCCCTTTCTACTGAGGCTGTCCCAGTCCCCACTGGTCTCATCAGGTTTTCCACTTGTTGAGGCATGTGCATGGCACTTTATTAAAGTTATTAATAGGAACTGCAAATGTAATGTTAAAATCTTAGAGATACATGAAAAAATTCCTCTTCGTTACTGGAATTTGTATTTTACAGTGGGTTGAAGGGTAACTGCCGTAACTATTAGAACAAAATCAGTTGGAATCATGAGGAACGAACAGCATTTTTTTTTAAGGTTATGTCTTACAAAACTTAATTGCATTTCTTAACTGACTAAAACATTAATGGGTGAGGTAATGCAGTATTTTAGATGTAATTGAATTTCAAAGCATTTGATACTGCCTCATGAAATCTCACTCTCACAATTAACTCAGATCGGCTTGGAGAGGAATGCTGTCATATACACTGAACACTAAAAGTCCATAAACACATGGTAGTGTTGACTAACAATGTATCAAGTTGAAAAGTGGTGTCCAGGAAGCCTGTGGAAAGTCCAGTTTTACTTAACATTTTCTTTAATGACTTGGAACACAGGCTGCCTGTTAGAAATGTGCAGATAATGCTGAACTGGGGGTGTTGTAAACACCAATGAGGAAAGAAAAAGTGATACCAAAAGACCTAGAGAAATGAGAAACATGGTCAAAAAAATAAAATGACATAAAGATTGAACAAATGCAAGCTAATAATGTTTCAGGAGTGTAAAAGGAGTTAAAATAATCATAACCATTCAGAAGAGAAAAAACAAAGCAGTAATGTTGAGAAAGACATAGTGAAGGGGTGATAAGACAGCAAATTAGACAGGAGTCTGCAGGAGATAGGAGACAATAGACCTGCAAAAACAAAGGGGCAGTGTAATTTTGGGCTCAGAAGCAGCACATCACAGAACAGAGAGAGGTAATAGTCCATCTCTGTACTGCTCTGATGTGACTACTCATGGAGCATGGCACTCAGTTGGAAGTCCGTTTACCAGTAATACACTGATAATTGGAGAGATTTGGGAAAAAAAGTATCAGCAGGCCTGAGGAATTAAATTCTTTTCTCATAAAATACATAATTACACACTTAGAATATCTGCAGATATGTTATCTACCACAACTGCAAGCCCATGTCTAGACTAGGCAAATGTCAGGGTTCCTTCCCCACTCTGAACTCTAGGGTACAGATGTGGGGACCTGCATGAAAGACCCCCTAAGCTTATTCATCCAGAGGAAAGCAGATAGGTCCACCGATGGTGAAAGTGCTGTTTTAATTCTGACCTGTGGCCCTGGTACAGAGGATAAGCATGTAGCCTTCCACACATTAGAGCTCTGCGAGGGAGCACCACTGCAGTGGATACACCCTTTGAGTGCACTGTTCCAACATAGGCTGGGGCAGAGGATAGCAACGGGCTGAGGCTGGGTGTAAACCACGTGAGGAACCATGAAATCTGCCTTCCCATTACACCAGTGACTACTACACCACAAAAGAGGCATGGAGAGACTCTGGTGGCCACTCCAACCTATAGACTGTAGTAGCAGAAATGGGTGTGGGCTGTACTTAAGAATATTAAAGTTGGACTACGTGGGTGAAGTAAGTTTCACCCTCAGACATTAAGTTATCTTAACAAAGAGTAGTTCAGTTCTTCCACCACCATCTGAATCTTCTAGAGTTATCTGAATTTTATCTATGCCAAGCATCTTTTCATTGTCCCCCTTTCATTTTTGGTTACCTGGATCCCAACAGTCAAGAACTGTGACTAAAGCACTACGAAGAAGTTCAGTCCAAGCAGTTCGGCTCTTCTCTGCTCGAGCCATAGGAGAAGACAATATCCCCTTAAGAGCTTGTAAAGATGCAGCAACTGTCAAAGGTAACTGGCCATCTGGCAATTTCACAGCAGTTTCTCTGAGGACTCCAATAATTAGGTACAGGATAGTAGGGAGTACGGAAACACTTCCTATGAGACAAAACAAATGCTTGGTATGTCACTGTATAAAGCGAAAGACTTACAGAATTTGTTATTTTATAAATCACTTTTCTTCAATTCCCTTTTTATATATAATGTCTAAACAGTTTTCATTTCTAAAAGTTGCCTACTTATTGTAAGTCTTGGTTCCAGAAAAAAGTATTTAAACAGCATGTGATTTTATGTCAAATGTCAAACATAGAGGCAGATTGGCTACTTAAAGAGATGCTCTCCTTTTAAGTCAGATAGTCATTTACTTCACTGGGACTACTCACATACCTAAAGTTTATCATGTAAAAGTCAGAATTAGTGGGTGTTCAGAGAAAGGCAATGATAATGATGTGGAAAAATGCATATGAAAAAAAGAACGAAAAAAGATTTGGATTGTTTACTGTAGAAATGCGACAAATAAGAAGGGGCATAATATAATACACAAAAAAAAGATGGTAGTTTGGGAGCTTCTGTTGTGTCTGTTTCAGAACACTAGAACAGGGATGACATTCCATGAAATTAACAGTGGCAAATTCAAAACTGATAAAAAGAAATACTTTTCCCATGGCACATAATTAGACTGTGAAACTCTTTGCTGAAGGAAGTCAGTGAGCTAAGAATTTAGCAAGATTAAAAGAAGAGATAAGACATTGAACATGCATAATAATATCTAGAGTTATAATAGTTATAGCTAACAAAAATTTAGGAAAGCATCACACCTAATGTGAGGAGCAGGTTATCCCACATCTGCCTACAATGTGGTTCTTACTTCTCCCTCTGAAACATCTGGCGCTAGCCTTTGTTGGAAACAGAATACTGAACTAGACAGAACTTGGGTCTGACCCAATATGGCAATGCCTATGTTCCAACGTGTTTAAATGTTTAGACTGGGCTCTGCTAGTGCAGACAGCTGAATCCTACTGAAGCCAATGGAGTAGAGTCCACCCATACATTTTGTGCACTATTTTAGGACCTGATTAAGCAAAGCGCACGCTTAAAGTCAAAGTGCACACTTGACTTTACTGTGCTTAAGTCCATCGCTATTCAGCAAAACAGAATGAATAGAGATGTACTTAAATGCATTACTGAACTGGTGCCCTAGGTTCTTGTCCTTTTTCCTTAAAAGAAAAGAAAAAAAAAATCTCTGAAACTTAACTGCAGGAACTTGGGAAGAACAGCTACTGAAGATCAGCAAACCAGTCCATTTATTATGATTATATTATACATAAGCACTACCATATAGGAGACCTGGGTTCAATTCCATGTCCTGATCTCTTGACTTAATCTGATCCTGCAAGTAATTTGTCTATAAAACTCCCTGAACTGCTAAAGGCAAAAAATGCAGCAGGGAGCAAATTCAACCCAAGGAGCAAACTAATTTTCCTCACAAATAGTGCCTCTCAGAGCCTAACAAGGCCATGTCCAAAATCTTTTCTTGTCATTCTGAAAGATGACAATCACTGGATTGAAGGTAACAAAAGTCCATCACCACCCAACATTAATCCTTATGATTGAACAGGGGAGCTGGTGACTGTTTCCAAAAGGAGATCCTCATCCCTTTGGGCTGGCAGGACAGCGACCATGACACAAGGACTCAATAGTAGAGTACAAATGAGTGGGAAAAGGGGCTGGTAAATGCAAAGGATAGGAATTGCTGGATTTATAGTTTGTACAGTACCATAGGTGTGAACAGTATTTTACATAAATACAGTGACAGGGCTCTGATTCAAGGAAATTACAATCTAAATTAGACCTAACTCAGCAACATATGAAAAAGCTGGGTTATGGAAGCACAAAGGTAATAACAGTGAAAGGTAACAAGATACGATAGATACATATTTGATATAATTATATTATTTTAAAAAGAATATAAAAAGGTTTGGTGACTGTGAAAAATGAAGTCTGGGGTGTCGGTCAGATAAACACTATCTTCCTATTTTGTCAGGTTTCAGAGTAACAGCCGTGTTAGTCTGTATTTGCAAAAAGAAAAGGAGTACTTGTGGCACCTTAGAGACTAACCAATTTATTTGAGCATAAGCTTTCGTGAGCTACAGCTCACTTCATCGGATGCATACTGTGGAAAGTATAGAAGATCTTATTATATACACACAAAAAGCATGAAAAAATACCTCCTCCCACCCCACTCTCCTGTTGGTAATAGCTTATCTAAAGTGATCACTCGCCTTACAATGTGTATGATAATCAAGTTGGGCCATTTCCAGCACAAATCCAGGTTTTCATGGAGCCACAAGTACTCCTTTTCTTTTTCCTATTTTGTGTTTCTGTAGTTTACAAGATGGCTTTTGGACAAAGATGATATGGCACATTTCCCTTTGGAGCACACTTTTACAGCTGTATTATAAATTCCTAAATTGAGGATCTATAAAGGAAGCATGCAGCTACATACATATATCTATGTGAAATAAAATGTGTCCATTAATCGGACTGCTTTACAGGGGAAAGACGGGAGAAAAGTATTTCAGTCCTGAAAACTACTTTATACTCTCACACTACTGCTTCTGTAACTATCAGCCTTTTCTTTTCTTTTTTTTAACTTTTGAGTACAACAAAAACAACTGGAAAATTGTCATAAGGAAATCTCCAAGACCTTGCCCCAGCATTTATCCAACAGAGAAAGTTATGTAGTAAGTATATGTTACTCTATCATCTTTGCATTTAATCTTCCCTTGTAACGAAATCACATATTGGTACCAACCATATCCTACCTTCAGGAGAGCAGACCGACGGAATGTCAGAGAGGATAACTAATGCTGCTGATACCAATCTACTTCCACTCTCTGACAACAACTGAGGTTTTCCAGCTTTAACTGCAGGGCTACCAGTTACTTTAGGATTAAGCTGGGGGAGCTGCCTCACTAGAATGCAAACACACAGCTCCAGCGTTGCAAAGACTAATGACTTTCCAGGCACCAGTCCTCCTGTGTCTTTGCCTTCTCCAAATTCTGGCAAGGTCTCCTTTTCTGCAGCACCATCATCAACTATAACGAAAGGAAGAAGTAAAGAGGACATTAAGCATGCAGTGTTTTGTTGACAAAAGTTTACTTCTTGAAGCTTTGTCATATCGGCAGGGGATAATTTACAGTTTAAATTCTAATGCAGCACAGTGTTAAAAGTTCCGTTAGAGGACAACTGTAGTTTGAAACAAATTTATAAGGATGCACTCACCTCAGCTGAATGTGGTGGGTCTTTGTTTGTCCAGCAGGAGAAAGGGATGTTGCTCCATTAAGGGTCCTTTGGGTTACGAGGGAGGGGAAAGAGGGATGGACTTACCTAAGTAAAGCCAAGGGGGCAACAGAAAGAGGCCAGACCAGCTGGGAGCACTGACCGTCATGTACACAGGGGAGAGGGGTATTTATACCTCTATGCCAGGGGTCTCAAACTCAATTTACCTTAGGGCCAGTGCCAGTCCTCAAATCCTCCCAGCGGCCGATAATGTCAGTGAAGATGGTGTTCAGAAAAGAAAACATTTATATTGTATTTTTTATTTCCAATTTCTTAGAAATAATAAAACTGTCATACAACTTTATACAATTCTTCGCCTCCTAGAGAGATTTTAGTGTTGGCCAGACACCCGGCAACGCTTCAGTGCTGTCAGTTTGTTGATGTTTGGCCTCAGTGACTAAGCAGTTGAAACCTTCAGGATTGCAGCAAGGGGTGCATCAGATAGTTGTGTTCAGTATTTTGACTTGTTTATATTCATCGAGGAAAAAAGTGACGCTACCTCCATGGCCGACTCTGCCCAGCAACTAAGATGCTGCCTCCATGGCTGACTTTGCCCGGCAACTAATGATGATGACTCTGTTCCTCTCCCCCAGCCAATGGGAGCTGCAGGGGGCAGCGCCTGCTGCAGAGATTGCCAGCAGCGTGTCTGCCTGCGTCTCTTCTCCCCGGGCCTCAGTGGGGAGGTTCTTGGGCTGCAGATGGTCCATGGGCCAGGACTTCGAGAACCCTGCTCTATGCATTCCAGAAGGATCTCTCTCTTTCTCTCTTATCAGTCACTGCAGCAGCTAAATTGTCTAAAGATCTCATCCTCACTGAGCATGCTCCAGCTCCTCAGAGCTACTAGGTGGGACCAAACTGTGCATTCACCCCCTACAGAATGACTGAACATGCTTCAGCCTAAGGCTACAGAGGCAAAGCTGGGCTTCCCATAGAATTGCTGGTCCTGGCAGCTGCGGGCTGACAGCAGGGAGCTTCTCTCCTCTGTGCTTTCAATTACCCCCCTGCTGGCATTCAGGCAGCATAGAGAAGTAAGCCACCTGACTCAACTGCAGCGGGGACAAGAGCTGGATCAGAGAGAAGGAATGGAGTAAATTGGGACAAAGTGTCCAGTGAGAGATGGACTGGAAGGGAGGGGAAGAAAGACAAACTATCACAAAGAGTTGGGGGACGGGAAGTGGGAGAGACTGGGCATGGAGACTGGGAGCCACTGGGGGAAGGGAGGCTGTGACTGACTGGGCAAGGAGACAGGGTGTTAGTGAAGGATAGATCTTTGGGGGCGGGGGCAGGTTGGGAAACTAAATAGATTTGACAAGGAATTGTGGGAAGAGCACCGGGAATAGCTGGACAAGGAGACTAGGACAAGGAGCCAGGAAGGGGGGAAATTGGACCAAGAGCCAGGGAAGGATAGGAACTGAGATGGATGAGGAGCCAAAGGATGGAGACTGGGACTGGTAGCCAGTGGAGGAAACAGGATGGGACGGAGAGAGATTAGATGAAGATACAGAAGAGGGGAAATGAGACTAGCTAGGCAATAAGACTGGAACTGGACCCCAGATGACAAGACTAGGACTTGCTGGGCAAGAGGACTAGCAGAATGGGACTAGAACAAGGAGCCAAAGTAGGGAAGAGACAATACTAGGCTGAGGAGGACCAACAGGTAGTAGGCTCTGACACCATGAGAGAACACTCTCCTCCAGAGTGTGGAGTGGAACCCAAGATATCTGAGTCCCTCTGCTGTCAACATTGCAAATATCTGTGAAACCCACTGGTAAACTGCACCTCGTCCCCTTCTAGTGTAGTCCACAGAGCGGATGCCAACCAACTACTGCTAACAGTTACTCTGTTAACTCAAGTGGCAGAGATCTCGAAGGTGGATCTCAAGGTTCAACCTTGCTGATGAACCAGCTGGAGGATAGTATGATGCCATGTGATGGAATTGCTGATTTTTCAGATGGCTTTTTAAAAAAACCTAAGAAATTATACACAAAAAAACTCCTAAAATCATCAAAGTAGCAAAATCAAGCACTATTAAGTCAAGAAATGTCAGTATTGAGAAATACCTGTGCAACCTTAATTCGGGCCCTTGTGCACAAGCATTATGATAGAGCGCTTAATCACATGGTCCCATACAATTTTTTCCACAGGATCCCTTCCTCATTCAGTGCATAGGACAGACCTGCTCTGGGGATGAATCAGGGTTGTATAGTGAAAAAGAGTACAGTGGGATTGAATGGGGTTGTCCACAGGGCCTCTGCATCATTTGTTGCAGAAGCTGGAAGATGTGTGATAAATGAGACAGTGGATTGGAGGAAGGAGACTGCATTTCCTCACTTTTCAGTGCTTGACTTTGCAAACTTAATGTTCTTTTAATGTATTTTTGTGTGTGTAATAGCTTTACATACATTTATACAGAATATATAGTAAAAAATAATTGAGACCATTTTAGATAATGTCATTTTGAAGATTAAACCTAATCTACAGTTATTTCTCCATATGAAAAACTAAGGAAATAATTTGGCCAATAACCCAGCCAAAGGAAGAAATTAGGTTGGTCTGGCATGATTTGTTCTTGACAAATCCATGCTGACTATTTCTTATAACCCAGTTATCCTCTAGGTGCTTTCAAATTTTTGTTAAGTAATTTATTCTAGTATCTTTCCAGCTATCAAGGTTAGTTGGACTGGTCTATACCTCACTGGGTCCTCTGTTCCCCTTTTTTTAAAGACAGGTATTATGTTTGCCCTTCTCCAATTCTCTGGGACCTCATCCATCCTCCGTAAGTTCTCAAAGTCAATCTGTAATGGTTCCGACATTACTTCAGCTGGCTCCTGAAGTACGCTAGGGTGAATTTCATCAGACCCTGCTGACTTGAATACATCTAATTTATCTATTCTTTAACCCAATTCTTTCCCTATTCCAGCTTGAGCTCCTTTCTCCCTTGTTGTTAATATTGTGTTAAACATTTGATCAGTTAACTTTTTTAGTGAAGCCTCAAGTAAACTAGGCATTAAATCCTCAGCCTTCTTCATGTCATCTGTTATTAGATCTCCTTCCCTGCTCAGTAGAGGATCTACACTTTTGTGTCTTTCTCTTGCTCCTAAAACTTATTTATAGAACGTCTTCTAATTGACTATTATATGCTTCCGAGCTGTAGCTGATTTTATACCTCAGTCTTTCTGATTTCGTCCCTATGTGCTTGCAGTATTCCTTTGTATGCTTCCTTAGCAATTTGTCCATGTTTGCATGTTCTGTAGGATTCCTTTTTGATTTTCAGGTCATTGAAGAGCTCCTGATAGGAAGAATAGTAAGAGGCCAGTATGGCTCTATCTTTCTTTTGCATCAGGACAGTTTACAGTGGTGCCTTTTATATTGTTTCTTTACAAAATCATCAGCTCTCCTGAATTCCTTTATTCCTTCAATTTTCTTCCTCTAGGACCTTAAGTACCAGTTCTCAGAGTTTGTTAAAGTCTGGAGTCCATTGTCCTTATTCTGCTACTCTCACTCCCTTTCCTTAGAATCATGAAATCAGTCATTTCATGATCACTTTCACCCAAGCTGCATTCCACCTTCAGATTCACAACCAATTCCTTCCCACTGGTCAGAATCAAGTTTAAAATGGCTGTCCCCTTTCTCTACTTTTTGAAACAAAAAGTTGATTCCAACACATTCCAAGAACTGTGCTGTGCTGTATTACTTTCCCAATAGATATCTGGGTAGTTAACATCCCCCATTACTACCAGGGTTTGGACCTATAGTGTTAGGTCGATGTCAGGCAATTGATGTCAACCTAATTATGTTAGTGTAAACACTACACTTCGCTCCCGCCAACGTAAGAGTCCTACCACACCAACATAATAATTACATCTCTACGAGAAATGTAGGGCTTATGTTGGTGTAGTGAGGGCAATGATGTGCCCATGTACACAGTGAATTACTTACATCGGCTGTTGGCTGTAATTCTTATCAATTTCATGGCTCCATGCTGGAGCTAGCTCCAGCTAGAGCCTGGCTGCCCTCCAGGCTCCCTGCTCCCAGCCAGGCTGCGCCCACCCCACTTGGAGCCCAGCTCACCCCAGCCCCCCATTCCCGGCCCAGTTGCTGCCCAGGCTCCCTATTCCGAGTTGGGCTGTGCCGTGCCTGCCCAACAATCTGCTCCCCACTGCCAGCTGGGCTGCCACCCAAAGGCTCCTGGCTCCCTGTGGGGAGTCCAATGCTGTACGGAGGCTTCCCACCACAGCCAGGTTCCTGGCAGGGAGCTCTGCGCCTCGAGTCCAGGTGGTTCCCAAGCTCCCGGGGGGGAGCCAGGATCCTTGGGAAAGCCGCTGGGCTCCCCAGGGGGAACCTCAGGGCAGCTGCAGGGCTCTCCATGGGGAGTGGGGAGCCCAGGACATAGCCTGGCTCAGAGCGAGGAGCTGCGTGCAGAGATGAGCATCTAGGCTCTCAACCTCCCCACCCCCGGCCCCTCTTAAGTTGGTGGAAGTGCTTCTGGTGAGGATGCACATCACCGACAGGAGGGTCGTGTGGACATGAACCACCACAATAATTACTGAGGTGGTTGTAAGTCAACCTAATACAGGTTGACTTACGTTTCTAGTGTAGACTTGGCCCAGGTCTTGTGTTTTGAATATTTCTGTTATTTATTCTAGAAATGCCTAATCTACCTCTTTTCCAAAGTGCCTGTTTAGTCATACCTATACATTAAATGAACAGAAATATGACTCACAATAATATGTACTTCTGAGAGATTGTTCACACTTCTTGCATGGTTGAAGTTACTAGATCTTCGACCTTATCCATCAACATAGGAGAGAATAAGTCTATTGGTTAGAACAGGGGGGCCTGCAGCCAGCACTGATGGGTTCAATTTTTAGTTATATCACCAAATCATTGCCTGACTTTGGGCAATTTAATCTATATGTCGCACTTGCCTCACTTTACTCAGCCATAAAATACATATAACACTTGTCTCACAGGTGTGGTTTTAAGGATTAAATGTTTGCAAATCCCTTTGAGTGCACTGAATGACACAGGGAATGTAAGAGCTACGTTTTACTATGATGATGATTAAAAATAGATGCACTCAGATTCAGTAGCAAATCTAGAACTACAGGAATCAAGGATCAAAATAATACAGCATTTTATCCATGGTTGGGTGTCTGAGCATGTAAGCTCAGCGGGGTCAACCACGTAGCTTCCAAGCAGTGAGGTGGAGAGACTCGAGACTGGAATGTTGAGGCCTTCTGTGATGAGGTCCGGAACTAGTGGTAGAGCGATTGGAGTGTCCACTGATTGCTCCAGTAGCGTGGTGTACCAATGCTGACGTGGCCAGGCCAGTGCCACCAGGATCACCGAGGTTCGGTCTCTCCAGATTTTGAGGAGGACCTTGTGAATCAGCGGTATGAGAGGGAACGCGTAGAATAGGCAGTTCTTCCATGGAAGGAGAAACACATCTGCCAATGAATCCGGGCTGTTGTTTAGGAAGGAGCAGAATCGTAGGCACTTCCTGTTGGCCCTTGTGGTGAACCAATTGATCTGGGGAACTCCCCACCGCTGGAAGATATTGTTTATTACATCCGGGTGGACAGACCACTCGTGGTTGTGAAAAGACCTGCTGAGGTGGTCTGCTAGTTCGTTCTGCGACCCTGGAAGATAGGACGCTTCTAAAGGTATGGAGTGTGCTATGCCGAACTCCCAGAGCTTGAGGGCTTCTTGACACAGGGGAGAGGAGCGTGTTCTCCCCGTCTGTTGATATAAAACATTGCTGTTGTTTTGTCTGTCAGGACTGATATGCACTTGCCCTTCAGGAGAGGCCAAAAAGCCTAACATGCCAGCCGGACTGCCCTGAGCTCCCTTAAATTGATGTGAAGCATCAGTTCTCTGAGTTCTGTGCTCCCCAAGGTGTGCCCCCCACCCCATGGATTAGGTGTCAGTGGTCAGACTGAAGGATGGACGGGGTTTGGGAAATGCGACCCCTGAGCACACCAAGTATGGGTTAAGCTACCAGTGAAGAGACTTGAGAACGTCCAGTGGAAGGGTAACCACCATGTCTAGACTTTGCCTACTTGATCGATACACCGATGCCAGCCAAGCTTGGACAGGTCTGAGTCGGAGCCTTGCACGTTGCACTACATACATGCAAGATGCCATGTGACCTAGGAGTTTTAAGCAACTCCTTACTGTGGTTATAGGGAATCATTTGAGGTCCTATATGTCGTGAATAGCCTGGAAGCAGGACTGGGGCAGGAACACTCTGGCCTGTGCCGAGTCTAGCACTGCCCCTATGAACTCTATTCTCTGAGTACGGATGAGCATTGACTTGAGTGTTTAGGAGGAGACCCAATTCATTGAAGGTGGATCTTATGAGGGAAACATGTTGATCCACTTGTGTTCTGGACCAGCCCTTGACTAGCCAGTCGTCTAGGTTAGGAAATACCTGAAACTGCCTTTTCCACAGAAAAGAGGCCACGACTGACATACATTTGGTAAACACCGAAGGTGCTGATGATAGGCCGAATGGTAGTACTGTAAATTGGTAGTGGGAACTCCCGACTGTAAACCTTAAGAAGTGCCTCTGGGGCGGGATTATGGAAATGTGGAAGTGTGCGTCCTTAAAATCGAGGGCAGCATACCAATCTCCTGGATCCAGAGAAGGGATGATAGTGGCTGAAGAGACCATTCAAAACTTTCATTTCTTCATGAACCTGTTGAGATTGCGCAGATCCAAGATGGGTCTGAGGCCCCCTTTTACTTTTGGTATTAGGAAATACTGGGAGTAAAACCCCTTTCCCTTGAGCTGTGGCGGAAACCTACTCGACAGCCCCCACCGATAGGAGGGTTTGTACCTCTTGGAGGAGAAGTTGCTCGTGAGAGGGGTCCTTGAAGAGGTATGGATAAGGAGGGTGGGAGGGGTTGAGGAAAAGTTGAGAGAATATCCCTTCTCTACCAAGCGCAGGACCCAATGGTCCGAGGTGATTTGGGACCACGCTCGGTAGAAATGGGATAGATGTTCCAAAAACGGGAAAGAAGGATCCAGCTGAGAGGTTGGTATAGGGCCCTCGGGGGCATCCTCAAAAGGTCTGCCTAGGGCCTGGTTGCTGCCCGGATGACCCAGACCCCCTGTTATTTGGGAGTTGGGGTTGGTGACGACATTTCTGGTTTCGACATTTCTGGCGACGCATATGGTTATGGTCCTGCCTAAACTGCCCCGGTATGGTTGTGTCCTGGGTTGAGGCCTAAATTGCCCACGCTGGGTGGAAGGGGTGTGCAGACCCAGCGATTTTAGGGTGGCTCGGGAGTCTTTCAGACTGTGGAGTCTCGAGTCCGTTTTCTCCAAAAATAACGTGGCCTCCTCAAATGGTAGGGTCCTGAATTGTCTGTTGGACCTCCCCGGGGAGGCCCAAGGCCTGCAGCCATGAGCAATGGCACATTGCAATACCCGAAGACATTGTCCATGTTGCAGAGTCCGCCAAGTCTAATGCCACTTGCAGTGACGTCCTGGGGACCATCTTGCTTTCATCCACAAGAGCTGAGAATTCCGGCTCAGAATCTGGTGGGACAAGGTCCAAGAATTTGGACATTGTGTCCCATGACGAAGTTATAACGGCTAAGGATCACCTGCTGGTTTGCGATACGAAGCTGGAGCCCTCCGGTGGAATATATCTTCCTCCCAAAGAAGTCCAGCTTCGTTTCATCCTTAGCTTGGGAGGTAGGCCCTTGCTGCCCTTGCCTTTCCCTCGCATTAAGAGCCGCCACTACCAATGAGTCAGGCAGGGAGTGGGTAAACAAGTATTCATAGCCCTTGGAGGGCACAAAGTACTTTCTCTCGACTCCCTTAGCTGTAGGAGCCAGAGAGGATGGTGTTTGCCACAGGATTTGTGTGTTCTCCTGAATGGTCTTTATCAGGGGAAGGGCCACCCTGGTAGGTCCTGCCGGGGATAAAATGTCCACGATTGGGTCTGACACCTCAGTGACCAACTCCATCTGTACCCCGAGGTTCTGAGTGACCTTCCTCAGAAGTTCAAGGTGGGCTCTGCTGTCAGGAAGGGGAGGCCCTGAGGATGTTCCTGCCACTGCCCCATCTGGAGACAATGAGGAGGAGCCCGGAATATGGGAGAGCCCCTCCTGCTCATCCGGCTCCTCAAAACTCTGAGGCTCCGCCCCCCAGTCGGTGTCCGCTTCGGTGCCGGCTCCGGTACCGTCCGTGGTACTGCAATGCCGGGTACGGTGCTAGGTCTGTTGTCGGGTGCGGGTACCAATTGTGGTGCTGGCGGCAGTAGCGGTGGCTGATGCCTGGGAAAAATCCCTGGCCCTCGAAGCAGTCCTTCTCTCAGACGCGACTGAAAAGGAGCGTACCAAAGCGCACCCCTGGGACTGGTGGTAAGCTCACCAGATCCAGAAGGGCCACTGGGTCGGCATCTGAGCCAGTACCCACCATTGTGGTGGCCACGGTACCAGGGCGAAGTTTTGGTCATCCCTGCTGACTGGGAGTGCCAGCGGCTACAGTGTCGGCTTCTCTGGGACTCATATGAGTTAGTGTCTGATGCAGACTCTGATGAGTCTGCGCATGGGGATCACAGTGGCACTGTGCCCGTCACTGCCAGGAATTGGTGCCAGCACAATGTAGATCATTGCCAAGTCATAACCGGCTTGTCCCTGGACTTCACTGGTGGCCTCTGAATCGTTTGGGGCCTCGGGACTGGTGTTGTGACACTGTGGTCGGAGGAGTGCGGACCTGTTAATGTTATCAGGTCCCACGCAGCCTCATAAGTCTCAGGTGTGGAAGGGGGGTCCAAATCCTCCACCTGGGTCTCCTCCAGTGGCACCAGACTCAATGTTCCCTCTCATGGGCCTGGAGTTGACAGTCCCAGCTGTTGAGCTGGAGGGAAGGTGCGGTCTTGCACCCGTCTCCCTCCCTTGGGTTCACATTCCCGTGCGTGGGAAGGGGAGCGCCCTCTATCAGTCTTCCTGCTTCTTCTTCGGGATGGGAGACTGTGAGGGGTGCCAAGATTAATCCCAGTGCCAAGGGTCTCTGACCCCAGAGTCCTTCCTTGGCACTTCCCGGACCGAAGCCAGCGTGCTGTGCACCGACGCTGAGGAGCCTAATGCCATGTCCCTGGGGCTTGACTCAGACTGAGGGCGGAGAGCTGCTTCCATTAGCAGCAACTTTAGTCTGTGATCCTCTCCTCCTTTGTGCGGGGGCAAAAGCTCCTACAGATCTTGCACCTGTCCGCTTGATAGGACTCCCCCAAGCACTTTAGACAAGCCGAGTGTGGGTTACCCTCGGGCATAGGCTTCTGGCAAACCCCGCCCGGCTTAAACCCCTGGGTCTGAGGCATGCCCCGGGTCCGGGAGAGGGATGGGGAAGCGGGGGAGGGAAACACCCCCCCAGTGCCTCAAGTCCAGATGTCAAACTAACCAAAAGAAAATTTTTAAACTATCTTTAACTATTTACAGAAAATAGGCTAGAGGATCGCTCGTTGAAGAGGAGATGCAACGCTCCAACGACTATCACGGACTGTAAGAAGGAACGGGAGACGGCGGGTCGGCAGGGCCCTATATGCGGCGCCACGAAGGCGTGACTCCAGGGGGCTTCAGAGCTGACCCGTACCATGCATGTGGCATGCACGCACCTAATTCAAATCGATATGAGCAAGCACTTGAAGAAGAAAAAATGTGCATATGTACTATTTTTATAGGAAATAAAATTTGGTTTCATTCCACATCTTCTAAACAGAATAAAACCTGTAATTTAATTATAATGAATGTTAAAGGGTGTATCTGATCCAGGAGAAAATGCTTAATTCAATGGCTGTACTCAATGCTGTTAGGAGATGGATGAGTAACTTGATCACAGTTGCTTTATTTAAAAACTCTACTTTATATTTCAATACGAGGAAAAAGATGATCTCCTGTGGTTGCAATTTTACAGCTGGCCTATTTAGTCTTGCGTGGCTTGATTTTCTAAAGTACCGAATATCTTTGTCTCCCAGTGAAGTCAATGAGATTAGTGACTTCTTAGCAACTTTAACAAATAAAGCCACTAATCTACAGGTTATTGATGGAATAAGTTTGGTCATAAAAAATTTATACAGTATATTGTAGAACAGTATATTGTATACCTTCTGCACTTCTCCGTTTTTCTCTCACATGTTCTTGAGCTGCAAAAAGAATCTGTCGGACTACTTCAAGAGTAGCAAGCTGAATATCAGGCGATTCTCTGGTTAGGATCAGTCGATGCAGAACATTCAGCAATTCCACACCAAGTTCCTGTTGCAAAAGAAATGTTCAAAGTCTTGATATTCACATCAATTTATTTATTACCCACAAGCATCAGAGGTTCAGTATTCTAATGTAAATTTATACAATGCTTTTAAAATGTAACATATGACATAAACTGAACATAAACAGCTTGGACTTCAGAATACTCTATGGTGAACTTCTATTCACCTCAGAGTGAGACAGGAGACACAAAATGAAGCTTCAAAGTAGCAGTAAGCTATAATTGTATTCTCTCTCACTCCAGGCTTTCCTTTTTATGTCTTTACGTAATGTCTTCAAAATACCTATGTGGACTGCGTCTAGACTGCCCATTCCACAGAGTCATTGCTTAAGATGTGAGTACAAAGTCATCCCTGATAAACAGATGGAGGACAACTGTGTAAATATAAAACTGTAATAAGATGGTATACATTTTTGTCAGAGCCTTGTGAACTGTATTCTCATTGCATTTATTTGCTCATTTCTAATTAGGAGCAGCTGAAAATCATTGCTTTTTTCTTCTTTTTATCTATCTAATGGTTTTTCCAAAGCGCAGATGCTCTCCTACATATTAATTTTCTAACCTCAAGTACTTGACATCTGAAATGTTACTGTTTCAATGCATAACATTAAAATAGAAGGAATTAATGAATTTTTTAACTCCACACAGTCATTTTCTTGAAAGCCTCCTTCCATCTTCACCTAAGCTGAGAAGCTAAGTTCTGTTCCTAGTTACTTCTGTTCACATGCAACCCCACTGCCTTTACACAGAAAATCAGAAGTTGAAGCTAAAAAAAAACCAACCCACCAATCTACACTTTTAAATTTTGGAGCATATAGTGAGAAGGACCTTTCCCTCTCAATGTTGCCAAAAATCTTAAAGGAAGGAGAGGCCTCATTGCTTACACCAAACATACATTAGTTTCCAACCTGTCAAGCTTCAAACATAGGATCAAAAAGAAAAAAAGTAGGAAATTTAAAACAATGATTCATGAAACTAAAGATGTAAGCAGTATTATTTAAGCTACTGAAGTTATTGAATGTTCTGTATGATACAGAACCGTAAAGTGATAAGAATTCCCAACAGTAAAAGTGGAAGACAAGGTTTTCATACGCAAGAGGTAAACTGGGGTCTGAGAAGCAGACAATTTTCCTTGCTTTAGGGACAACTGAAAGGTAGAATTCCAATTAAAACGGTATGAGGAGTTCAGCTGTGCCAGCAAAAGCCTTGATTCTGGTCACAAATGTATCAGCCTTGGTGCCTTCTTCAAACAAATACTTTTTGTCATGGATTGTGCTTGGTAAACATTTTGCATGCATTCAATTCTTTGTTTAAAAAAAATCACAAGTATCACTTCACACAAATGAAGGGAGACTGCGATATCTGCTTTGCTTCCTAAGGATATATATTTCATTTAAACCGTGATGTACATAAACAAAGATTACAATGAGGCCAGGCTGGGATACTCTGAGTAGTTTGTGGATTCGTCATATGGCAACCAAATCATGACATGTCCCTTTAATTAACTTTAATTACATTTAAACAAGGTTGGGTTTTATAAAGGAGTATTAGTCATAATCAGAAGTAATGTGATATATATTTACTTCCAAAAGGGTCAATCATATCTATTTACAGTACTTTGAAAGATACAGTACAGCACAGTTTGCTCTTGAAATGGAAGAGGCCTTATTTTATAATGTGGTTTTGGGAATAGTGGCCCAGAACAGTCAGGACTTACCCAGGTAATGTGTTCAGGCAGGTCTCAAAAGATGTAATTTTTAAAGTTTCATTCAGAACAACAAAATAATGACTGACTGGTTAACACGTACGCAATGCCTGATGGATAAAAGAGCAACACTTTTTTGATGGGCAAATAAGTTAGTGTAGCACCACTGTGGATGCATCCACATAGGTCTGGCATTAATAGGGCTATGTAGTGGAGGTGCCCGCCCAGGCTAACTCTGTAGTGAAGACATATCCTCTGAAAGGATGGTTTATCTGATTAGTTTTCGCAGTTACATAAACATACCCTGGGATCTTCCTTCCTTCCAGAGACTGACATGCTGTTCCTTGACTGGAGTCAGAGAAATGACAACCAGCCATGCTACACATCTAAGTCATCTTTCAAACTGTAACTAAGTGGCAGTCTAGCAATGATTTCGATAGTATTCACATAGGTGGGTTTCTTTTTAATTAACTTTTAGTTTATTATTTCTTTCTATTTCTATAAAATTTTCAGTAAAAACATTTGGAATGCAAAATCTGAACTTTTAGGTGAGGTCAATGTACCAACACACTCAAAGAGAGCCAAAAAGTCTCAGGATCTGCAAGAGACAGAGAATTAACTAACTGCCACATTTCTTACTAGACAACAGTGTTTACAATCGGTGCCACAGAACAGCAAATGAAAAATTATTGTAGATTCAAGGTCAGCTGCGAGATCTAAGTGATACCAGACACTGTCACAATACCCTGGAATTCCAACTCATATTTTCTAAATTAGCATGTTACCTGATCACCACCTATTTTAGACCTAGGCCAAGGAACATCAAGAAATGCTTGCAGAGCATGTAGGCAAGCAGTAATGTTTTCCATTGCTGCATCTGATCGAGGCGAGCAGAGAAATTCCACACTAATTCCTGTAAATTATAGGAGAAAAAACAAAAACATAGGTTTTACTGAAAACACATTTAAAGTCATTTTGTAAATCAAGACAAGTATGCTGTCAATGCCCTGAAAAGACATTGAAACAGCATATGCATCTTTTATATTTTTGTATGCCTAAGTAAATTAATCTTCAATTGTAAACATTTTGGGCAGGGACTTCTTGTGACAATTGGGCCTATGCCTGCTTGGGAATTAATCATGAAAAGTAGGTCAAGTTATTTTTAACAAAGAATGTATAATAGGTGCAAGAAAACCAGACAACCCCCCGCCCTGGATTAGTCCAAAAAAAAGGCCCTCTGATATAACTCAAGGACCATGTTGAGGTCATGTATGGTAAACAAGAAAATGTGAGTCCGGAAATAATGAACCAAAATTAGTGTGTCAGAAACTTGGCCTAACTGATGGGCAAAATAAGAAAATGGGTTATCCCAGCCATCACTCCCTTTTGGGTCATTGAAGAAAGACTTTGGGGGAAATACGGAAGAACAGACAGAGGCCACCAAAGCGAGCTTCATCATCATGACTGTCACCCCCGACCATCTCTTGGGACACCGGACCTTTTTAACATTGTTTAATGATGGACAGTGACCGTGTTATTTTAACATCTTTGGGCCCCTATATTCCATCTAAATTAACATTATAGACCTTGTCTTCCTTTATGAATATACAGTATCTGAGATAATTATGAACAGACTGAAACTTTTGGGCAATAGAATAGAAACAAATCATAATCAGCTTCAAAAATCACAGATAGAAGATGAAAATGTTGAGATCTGGGTCCACTAATTAGGAGGAAAATTCTTATAAGCACCCCACAGAATTTTTGCCTTTGCATGAAATTGAGAACCTTGAACGTAGGATGTGAACTCTTGACATACTGATTTACATGACAGGATGAGTTTACAGAGAAACTGTAATCATAGCTTAGAAACTTAAAGGCTGAGACTTAATAGTTTTATTTCACAAAAAGGCTGAAGTTTTTAGTTAATCATGTAGTTAATTATTTACAAACTCCACCTCACTAGCTAAATGTGGCAAAGTAGTCTATATGAACCCTGGGCCTACTAACCCTAGTCCTGAATGAAATAACAAAACTGTTCTGTTGGGCCTCAGATGCCGAGTCTATGTTTTGCCAGGTTAAACAAAAACTTATTTAAAACTGTGGGCCATATTCCAGAGTAACTGCAATCAAGTCAGTCGCGTCACCTTATAATTACACTGGTGTAACCAAAATTGAATCTGTTCCTAAACTCGAAGCAGAAGCACTAGAAGGTTTATGAGCATAGCAGTAAATTGGCATGTGTTCTGTTTACCTTGCATTGGATATTTTTTCCCAGCATAATCAGAAAGACAGGAAGCAATTCTGTCCCCAACATAAAAACCAATTCTTGCCACAGGTACTTCCAACATACCAATTCTTCACCAACAAAATTAAGAGCAGACAACCAAAGCATTACTGAGTGTCAACAGTATTATTTATACTAAAATTACTGTTCAGAATTTAAAATCCAGATAGATTACACGCTCATCAACCAACCCAAAATAAGATGAAATATGTCAGTATTCACATCCTCAGGAGATTTCACTGCAGCCCTGGAGGAGGAATCTTGACACATTGTAGTTGGGGTGACAGGTCTGGAGAGATTAGTTACTCCTTCATCTGGATCAACCACAAGGAAACCTGTGCTGGTGAGCCATAATGCTGTAGCGTAAAGAATTAGAGCCCAGGAGTTGTGATAGTGTGGTCTTGCATTTTCAATTGTCTCCGCAGTATAGAATGCACCACCTAAAAAAAAAAAAGAACAGTCAGAGTTTTAAATGATGTGACTATTTTCAGTTGTAAACAATTTCTCTTACAGGTTTGGGATTCTTTTCTGTTATTATAATGGTATTTGTGTTTTATAACATTTCATTGTATTTCTTAATTGTTTAACAGCCAGAGCTGACCTGGTGGGTTGTGGTTAATAAAAAGAATTATCAATAAAAAGGCAAGTAGAATCAAGTAATTTTCTTTAACTCTTTTTTCTTCCTCTCATCTTAAAAATCCACTACTTCTCCATCCCAGAGAAAACTCTATCCTAAACTCAGTAATTGATTTTGTGGTAAATAGCTACAAAATTATAGTGTGCTGGTTCTGTATCAACTACATCTTATTTTGTGAAAAAGTTATATACTGTGAGTAGGCACAATTCAGCTGAGATATTATAAAGCACACACACACACAAATTATATCAAACACCAATAAAAGTACATAGTTGCCTTCATACCTTCAACCGGAAGTTGAGAGGCATATTCTGAAGGCAAAGTTAAGAGAGCAAAATCCTGAAGTGCAGCAAGCCAGAGTTTGCTTAGGGTCCCAAGGTCCGCCTGGACTAGGTCCAGAAGTCCATCGGCCGACGAAGTTAAATCTCTATAGCTTTCATCTGTAGAGTTTGTGATCGTCACAGTTTGCTTGTGTGCATCACTTTGGTTTTTTTCTCTTTCAACTGCAACTATGTAAACCTGTTCAAAGATTGAGAGAGATAGAGCAACAGTTATAGATTTTAAGGCCGGGAGGGACTACTGCACATCACAGGCCACAGAGCTTCCTTGAATTAAATCCTGCTTCAAGTCTAATAGCTGTGGTTGAACAGGAACATATCTTCCAGCAAAATACCCAGGCTTGATTTAAAGATTATCAGTGATGGAGAATCCACCACAATCCTTGGTAAGTGGTTTCAATTGTTAGTGACTCTCACTATTAAAAATTTGCACTTTATTTCTAGTATGAATTCATCTAGCTTCAACTTCCAACCATAGGATCTTGTTATCAATCAAAGAGCCCTGTAATATCAAACTTCTGTCCTCACGTAGGTACTTATACTTTGTGATCAAGTTACCCCTCACCTTCTCTTTGAGAAGTTAAATCAATTGAACTGCATGAGTCTTTCACTGTAAGCAAAAGCCCTGTGTAAATCAAGATTTCACACACTGCAAAGAAATAATGAAATTAGCTCACTACCGTGATTTTTTCAACAGTGGGGAGGGGGGAGCAGAGATGTCTGGTTCCATCTCCCTTCTGTTGGAAAAAAAATCATGGTTTGGCTGCTCGTGGGAGGTTAACTTCCTGCCCAGCTGGCTGGCAGGGAGGAAGATGACCACAATGTATGGTGATTAGGAGCCTTGGCTGACCAACCCCAGGCTGACCCATCTCTGCCCCCAGGCAGGCCTGGAGGAGGCAATGCAGCATCAGCTGTCAAAGAGCTGTGGCCAAGATCTGGAGCACAAACGAGTGTGTGAGGGAGCCCTGCCTTGGCAGGGGAATTGGGGCATGAGGAGGATGGATCCTGGTCTCATCCCACTTTCCCCACACTGTGACAGCCCTCCCACCCCTGACACCATTTTAGGGCAGAACACCCTGCACACACTTGCTCATGTTCCAAGTGGTGATCCTGGGCTCAGCTTTCTGGGCTCAGCGCCTTGCCGACTGGTGCTGCAGTGTCTCCCCCAGGCCTGTTGGTAAGGGGATGAGCCTGAAGTTCCTAATAGCTACGCATTGTGAGCACTGCCCCATGTTCCCTGCAGTGGTGGACTTAGTTTGGAGTGAGCTGGGCCCTGATCCCTGCCTGGACTGGACGGCACCATGTGGTGAGATATCGACCCCCCTCAGCCCACCACCCTCCTAAAGCATGGCACCAGCCTGCTAATTCTCCATGAGCAGCTGCAGCCCAGGCAAGGAGGCAGAAGCTGGGATGGCCCGTTTCTGTCTCCCCACTGTTGGAAAAATTGCAGCAGTTGGGGAGGCAAGGGCGGGGGAGGGAGAACAGGACTCAGAGTCAATGCATGAAATTCAAATACTTTCCTGTGATGTTGCAGTGAACAAACATTGACACAGGACCTTAACATAAGGCACGTTCTCCAACCCTTTAATCATTCTCGTGGCTCGTCTCTGTACCCACTCCGATTTATCATCATCCATCTTGAATTATGGACACCAGAACCAGACACAGTATTCTCTGTTTTGTGCATATACTCACAAGCCCCATGTAATAACTTTGGCCCCAGTTTGAGCGCCCTGGTTTACAGGACACGTGAGAGCCAGATTCACATAATAAACATTCTTCAAAGTGAGGCCAACAACCACTCCCCCCACAAAGAAAAAACAACACCACAAAGAACAAACCCCCGCAAAAGTAAAAATAATGCAGGCAGAAGTCCAACAGCAGAGTGGAGGCTATCCAGTTTATTGCACTGAACACAACACATATTACCCTAAACTTCTGACTGCTAGCACCTGGCACTGGATGACAGTGGATGGATCACTCAGTAAATTGCCCTTTCCTGTTCACTCCCTTTGAAGCATCTGGCATTGGCCACTGTTCAAAGACAGGATGGACCACTGGTCTGACCCAGTATGGCCCTCCTTACGTCTAGTTTCAGCTTCTAACCATTGAATTTCATTAATCCTTTTTCCTGATAGATTTAAGAGCTGTGTATTATCAACTGTCTTCCCTATGCAGTTTCTTGTAGACCAGCATCAAGCCACCTCTTACTCTACTCTTGGATAAATTAAACAGACTGACCTGCTTGGGTCTCTCACTATAAGGCATAAAGAAAAGGAGTACTTGTGGCACTTTAGAGACTAACAAATTTATTTGAGCATAAGCTTTCGTGAGCTACACCTCACTTCATCGGATGCTGTCATAAATATAAAGGGAAGGGTAAACCCCTTTAAAATCCCTCCTGGCCAGAGGAAAACTCCTCTCACCTGTAAAGGGTTAAGAAACTAAAGGTAACCTCGCTGGCACCTGACCAAAATGACCAATGAGGAGACAAGATACTTTCAAAAGCTGGGAGGAGGGAGAGAAACAAAGGCTCTCTGTCTGTCTATATGCTGTTTTTGTCGGGGATAGAACAGGAATGGAGTCTTAGAACTTTTAGTAAGTAATCTAGCTAGGTATGAGTTAGATTATGATTTCTTTAAATGGCTGAGAAAAGAATTGTGCTGAATAGAATAACTATTTCTGTCTGTGTATCTTTTTTGTAACTTAAGGTTTTGCCTAGAGCGATTCTCTATGTTTTGAATCTAATTACCCTGTAAGGTATCTACCATCCTGATTTTACAGAGGGGATTTCTTTACTTCTATTTACTCCTATTTCTATTAAAAGTCTTCTTGTAAGAAAACTGAATGCTTTTTCATTGTTCTCAGATCCAAGGGTTTGGGTCTGTGGTCACCTATGCAAATTGGTGAGGCTTTTTATCCAACATATCCCAGGAAAGGGGGGGTGCAAGTGTTGGGAGGATTGTTCACTGTTCTTAAGATCCAAGGGTCTGGGTCTGTAGTCACCTAGGCAAACTGGTGAGGCTTTTTACCAAACCTTGTCCAGGAAGTGGGGTGCAAGGTTTTGGGAAGTATTTGGGGGGGAAAGACATTTCCAAACAGCTCTTCCCCAGTAACCAGTATTTGTTTGGTGGTGGTAGCGGCCAATCCAAGGACAAAGGGTGGAATATTTTGTACCTTGGGGAAGTTTTGACCTAAGCTGATAAACATAAGCTTAGGAGGTTTTCATGCAGGTCCCCACATCTGTACCCTAGCGTTCAGAGTAGGGGAGGAACCTTGACAGATGCATTCAGTGGAAATACAGTGGGGAGATTTATATACATAGAGAACATGAAACAATGAGTGTTACCATACACACTGTAACTAGAGTGATCACTTAAGGTGAGCTATTACCAGCAGGACAGTGGGGGGGGGGACGGACGGACGACCTTTTGTAGTGATAATCAAGGTGGGCCATTTCCAGCAGTTGACAAGAACGTCTGAGGAACAGTGGGGGGGTTAGGGGGGGCGGGGAAATAGTTTTACTTTGTGTAATGACACATCCACTCCCAGTCTCTATTCAAGCCTAAGTTAATTGTATCCAGTTTGCAAATTAATTCCAATTCAGCAGTCTCTCGTTGGAGTCTGTTTTTGAAGGTTTTTTTGTTGAAGTATTGCCACTTTTAGGTCTGTAATCGAGTGACCAGGGAGATTGAAGTGTTCTCCGACTGGTTTCTGAATGTTATAATTCTTGACATCTGATTTGTGTCCATTTATTCTTTTACGTAGAGATTGTCCAGTTTGACCAATGTACATGGCAGAGGGGCATTGCTGGCACATGATGGCATGTATCACATTGGTAGATGTGCAGGTGAACGAGCCTCTGATAGTGTGGCTGATGTGATTAGGCCCTATGATGGTGTCCCCTGAATAGATATGTGGACACAGTTGGCAATGGGCTTTGTTGCAAGGATAGGTTCCGGGGTTAGTGGTTCTGTTGTGTGGTGTATGGTTGCTGGTGAGTATTTGCTTCAGGTTGGGGAGGGCTGTCTGTAAGCAAGGACTGGTCTGTTTCCCAAGATCTGTGAGAGTGATGGGTCATCCTTTAGGATAGGTTGTAGATCGTTGATGCGTTGGAGAGGTTTTAGTTGTGGGCTGAAGGTGATGACTAGTTATTTTCTTTGTTGGGCCTGTCCTGTAGTAGATGACTTCTGGGTACTCTTCTGGCTCTGTCAATCTGTTTCTTCACTTCAGCAGATGGGTATTGTAGTTGTAACAATGCTTGATAGAGATCTTGTAGGTGTTTGTCTCTGTCTGAGGGGTTGGAGCAAATGCTGTTGTATCGTAGAGCTTGACTGTAGACAATGGATCGTGTGGTGTGGTCTGGATGAAAGCTGGAGGCATGTAGGTACGAATAGTGGTCAGTAGGTTTCCGGTATAGGGTGGTGTTTATGTGACCATCGCTTATTAGCACAGCAGTGTCCAGGAAGTGGATCTCATGTGGACTGGTCCAGGCTGAGGTTGATGGTGGGATGGAAATTGTTGAAATCATGGTGCAATTCCTCAAGGGCTTCTTTTCCATAGGTCCAGATGATGATGATGTCATCAATGTAGCGCAAGTAGAGTAGGGGCATTAAGGGACGAGAGCTGAGGAAGCGTCGTTCTAAATCAGCCATAAAAATGTTGGCATACTGTGGGGCCATGCGGGTACCCATAGAAGTGCTGCTGACTTGAAGGTATACATTGTCCCCAAATGTGAAATAGTTATGGGTGAGGACAAAGTCACAAAGTTCAGCCACCAGGTTTGCCGTGACATTATCGGGGATACTGTTCCTGATGGCTTGTAGTCCATCTTTGTGTGGAATGTTGGTGTAGAGGGCTTCTACATCCATCGTGGCCAGGATGGTGTTGTCAGGAAGATCACGGATGGATTGAAGTTTCCTCAGGAAGTCAGTGGTGTCTCGAAGATAGCTGGGAGTGCTGGTAGCATAGGGCCTGAGGAGGGAGTCTACATAGCCAGACAATCCTGCTGTCAGGGTGCCAATGCCTGAGATGATGGGGCGTCCAGGATTTCCAGGTTTATGGATCTTGGGTAGCAGATAAACTACCTCAGGTCAGAGTTCCAGGGGTGTGTGTGCGGATTTGTTCTTGTGCTTTTTCAGGGAGTTTCCTGAGCAAATGCTGTAGATTCTTTTGGTAACCCTCAGTGGGATCAGAGGGTAATGACTTGTAGAAAGTGGTGTTGAAGAGCTGCCTAGCAGCCTCTTGTCCATATTCCAACCTATTCATGATGACGACAGCACCTCCTTTGTCAGCCTTTTTTATTATGATGTCAGAGTTGTTTCTGAGGCTGTGGACGGCATTGTGTTCTACACGGCTGAGGTTATGGGGCAAGTGATACTGCTTTTCCACAATTTCAGCCCATGCACATTGGCGGAAGCACTCTATGTAGAAGTCCAGTCTGTTGTTTCGACCTTCAGGAGGAGTCCACCCAAAATCCTTCTTCTATAAGGCATGTTTTCCAGATCTGTAGTCATTCATGTAGCTGTTTTTTGAACCCTTTCCAGTTTTCTGATATCTTTTATCAAGTGTGGACACCAGAACCGAAGACTGCATTCCGGTAATGGTTTCAATAATCACGTGTACAGAGGTAATACCATCTCCTTGCTTCTACTCAGTATTCCCCTGCTTCTACATCCAATTATTGTATTTACCCTCTTAGCTACAGTGTTGTTCTGAGAGCCCTGTTCAACTGATTATCCACTATTACCCCGTAATTCTTTTCAGTATCACTGCACTGCAGGACATAGTCCCTCACCTTTTAAGTGTGATCTATATTTCTTTGTTCCCAGCTGCACATCCTCGCTTTTGGCTGTATTAAAAAGTATGTTGTTCAAATGAACCCACATTACCAACTCACTTAGATCACATGAATAAGTCCATACTGACTAACTGAACTTGCAGGCAGTCATACAATGAGAAATGTGTATACCTTGCCTGAGACATGTTCGCCTACAGAGCCTCCCTGTGACAAATTAAATGCCAATTAAATTTACAGCTTCAGTGGTGAATGATGTATATCCAAAATAGATAACTACAATGGACAACCACAAGTATCCAAGCCATCTCAATTTAAAATTGACATTGAATCACTATGGAATATTAACAAGTCTACTACTTTATAAGGTTTAAAATGCACCTGTGTGACCACATTTAATTTTTATATTAAAGCAAGTTTTGTTATCACAAACTGAGTGTATAGATGTTCATACATTTGGTTGTGTGTAAATTCAGTAGAGAATAGCAAACTTATCATGGTTGTAATTTGTATAAAGTTATTTCATTATGCTTGAAAGGACAGCTCAATACTCTCATCATACAGTTGCCAAGAGTCCTGTTATAAATCTAATTTACTAACCTCTGCCCAAGCTTTGAGCACAGCCAATATCTCCATAGTTGAGGCACTTTCATTGTACAGCTGACTTTGTGCTTCTTTTCCAGCTTGTACTTTGGTCAAGGATGATATGAGCAACTGATGAACCCTTCGAAGGTCATTAAGGTCACTAACTACACCACTTGCTATCCAGGCACTGCAAACCTAGTGATGTACAATAGAAAGTGTGATCACAGGAAAAAAATGTAATTTAGATAGTCCAATTTTATCTGTAAAGTTACTAAACAAGCTTTTTTTCTCCAGTCAGGTATAGTATCGTTAGTCCCAAATTAAAAACAATGTTAACTGGAATTAATATTGAATACGCTCTGGTTACTGTATCCAACTCAGGGGCCGTGCATGCTGGCTAGTTTCCTCCACTTCTACGCCTCCCTCCTGTGACCTCAACATTTCCAACACACCCACAGTTCCTTCTCCTTCCTATTCCCCAATTTTGCCTGTGCATCAGCAGAGTCACCCCCTCTTGCCTTCCCTGCTGAATGGATCCAGTGCAAGGGATAGTTTTGGAAAATAATTTGTTCGAATAATAGTAACTTCTTGACATTATTCTTCAGAAATGACAATATTCTTCAGCACAGGCTGATGAATAATATTTTGACACAGAGAATTCAAAAAAGAATTGCTCTTCTCAAAATGGCTGCCATCTTCCACTGTTCTCATAGGGAGCGAGGTTAAAGGCTGTCCTTAGCAGAAGGTGATACATAATTTGCTCAGAAGAACTTTTAAGACAACGCATAAAGTTATTGGGCTCAAAACAGGGGTAACTGAGTGAAATCCTTCTGCTTGTGATGTACAGCATCAGACTAGTCTTCTGGCTTAAAAATCTATCCATCAGAGGAGATTAATTTTTAGAAAGGGTTTCATTTGAAAGTTTTAGCTTTAAACACTTGCCTGACATGCTTTTGCTGTGACATCAGGCGGGGTTTCTGGAGCAAAGGCAGGCCGAAGTGCAGCTCCAACCTAAAGAGAAATCATTCAACACTTAGCAAAATAATAGTCTGTTTCAATTTTTCTTATAAACTATACAGTTCCCTTCTATTTACACCATGATTTGATTGGGAAAATGATTAGAAGTTAGTTCCTGCTGGAGAACTGTATTGTTCTCTCTAGTAGCTAGCTGCCAGGTATTACTTGGAATCCCAAGATGTTGCTGTCTTACAGATACAGACTGGTTCTGTGGCCAGATCATAGAATCATAGAATATCAGGGTTGGAAGGGACCTCAGGAGGCCATCTAGTTCAATGCCCTGCTCAAAGCAGGACCAATCCCCAATTTTTGCCCCAGATCCCTAAATGGCCCCCTCAAGGATTGAACTCACAAGCCTGGGTTTAGCAGGCCAATGCTCAAATCCCTGAGCCATCCCTCAGTGATGGGTATGAAGAGTCTTTGTTTGGAAGAGGGTAGAAAAAGGGGAGAGCGAGGAGCAACCTGACAGAACAGTTATGCTTTTTCCATAAAAGAGATGGTTTCCTCTTTGAGACAGTGAGATTGAAGCTTGTTTCCCCTGTTTGCTCTGGTTTTAAAAACCAGATCAAAGAAAGCTTTTTCATCCCTGAACTCTTAACCCGATAAAAAGTTTCCCAAACCTAACAAAACATTATTCCAAACCTTGACAGGCCTAAAGACACTTAAGAGGTGGGATTTCCTTACATAAGGGGAAGTTGGGTTTAAGGAAAAGAAAGCAGCACAATATTAATAATTAGGATAAACAGATTTTAACTTGTGTACCTACGGGAGTAAAAGAGACAGAACACAAACCCTACTCATTTCACAAAGAACAAGGTATGAAGAGACACTGATCAAGGCACATGGATTTCACCAATCCTTCATGCTGAGGGTTACTTTCACTGAAGGCAACTGAAGAGAAATTTTCCCTGATGATTTAAAAGATTCTTGTAGAAGAACTTAAGATACATTGCTTAAGTTTGCGTACGAGAACTTAAACTTAAGATGCACTGCTCTTTGTGGCAGAGAATGTATCTTTATATGAACTTGTACAGTGCCTAGCACAATGGGGTGAGGCTCACTGGGGCCTCTGGGTAATACTGTAAGAAAATTATTAAACAACAGATAAAACCTGATTTAAGCACTGGTCTCTATAGTTAGGAAATTCTTCTTTAAATTTCTCCCTTACACTGGATCCTTCAAAAGCTGATACTTTGACCCTTAACTCCCTTCCGCCCCTCAAAGGAACTGAAACATTAATTAAATTGTGCAAATCTTTCAAAATTCCTTTTTTTAAAATCATTTATTTTATAGACCAAATTCCTATTGAAAAAGTATCCTGCTAGTTACTTAAACCATTTATTCTATAGACCCAGAGATTGAAATGCTTTTTGCAGCCAAAGATCAAATTTCACTATAAATTTTGCCACGCAGATCTCATGCTGAAAGAGTGATTGTGTCACACAGATTTTTTTTGAAGTCTCAGGTAATGCTGTGCAGGATGCAAATGAGCATTCATTTGTTTCCAGGGTATCTGTAAAGTCTCTCTTCAAATTTGTTGTGGACAGATAATCCAGATGGAGTTTCTGCTAGTTTAACTTTCTGTGGTAACAGAAATATGGGGAGCACTTCACGCCAGAGCCTGTGTGTTTCACACCTACGCCCATCTTGGGTAGTGCAGACCAATAGAAAGGAGCTGGATTTATAAGAAGTGGAAATGGGTAACTCCTTCCTGAATGGGGTGGGGGTGGGGAGGGGGCGCAAGGTGCTAGCTTCCTTTAAGGAATTCTGTGTGGGCTTTGCTCAAGAAGCCATTGTTTGATGTTGAAGATCTTTGCCAAATGGTTGTCCTATATCTATCTTCTTTTTTTTCTGGTTAAATATTATAGAACAGGTTGTGGTGACACAACTCTCAGGGTATCTAACTGTTTCAGATCTCCTGGACGCCTATCATTTTATGAGAGGACCTGAAATCCTCAGAGTATTAAATGAAGACCTGGTGCCCATACCAATATTATCAGATCAGTGGTCTTTGATACCATTGATCATAAAAGTATTGTTGACTTGTCTTACGTGGCAGGAACAGATAGCCAATTTCTTTTCTTGTTGGGTGTTGCTGGACATGTCAATGTGAGATTCAACGGGGTCTCTCCCCACTCATCCAGAGGACTATCAGGGCACGCTAGGAAGGAGAAATGGGCTATAGAGCCTTACGTTTTCTGGTAACACAAAGTTGTGTGTGTCCATTTCTATCAGCCCAGATGATGTAGTTAAGTGCCCTATGTAATATTTGCTAGAGACTGGAGTATGGAAGCTGGCCAAGGATAGACCCAGATAAGATTAAAATGATGCTGGTGAATTGGGATACAAACCAGAAAAATATGGCAAAAGTTATATCTGTGCCTTAATATAGGATTCATGTCTGCTATTTTTGATGCGGGTGTGCAGTGCAGGGTGAGGGTTTGATTAGATTACTTCGCCAGAGAAATGACCATGACAGCATTTTTCATCAATGACAGGCAGAAGGCTGCAACTTTCTCTTTCATAAATGGACCTTGTTATTGCAGCACACACTTTTGTTACCTCGAGAGTAGATGACTGCAAGGGCCTCTTTGTGAAACTAAATCATAAATTATTTTAGGAAACCAAAACTCAAGCAAGAATACAGCAACCTATTAAGTGGGATATCTCATTATGGCTACACTTACACGAGTGCTTTGTTATCTAGAGTGGCTTACTTACTGATTACCAGGTAGAGCTTAAAGGGGTTGGTTATAGCTTACAAAGCCCTAAATGGCTTCCAATCTGCCTCCTCTCCACGCAACACAAATTCAACAGAGGTCCTTTGGTTGGTGCTCCCTCTGTTAAAGGAGAAGAGAGGCTGCTGGGAGGAGAGTGTCTTTGGAACTTACTCTCACACCCTTGGCCTGAAGTAGCCAAAATCTGTTGATCTTCAGGTCACTGTGAATCCCATCTATTTTCACAGGCTTTTGGGGAAATGAGGATTGTGAGGGTTAGCACTGATAGGGAGGGTTGAATAGTTGTTTGCTTGTGTTATGGTTGGATAATAAGGATTTAAAGACACTGCAAGACTTCTTATTTATGTATATCAGATCTATCCAGTGACTTTTCCTCACTGAGGACTATGCTCATTAAGAGTGAAGTAGTAAAAATATGGGAACCTGAATTACTTGAGCAGTTTTTTGGTTTTTACCATTTCCTTAGATTTGAAATGCACCTCTCTCTTGTATTATAGGCACACCTATAAATGTTATTTTAAAAAATTACAGTGTAACATCTTCACTTTTTCATTTGCCATGTTCAAAAACAAAACAGATTTTGCTTTCAAACCCAAAATCTTTAGTCTAAGCAAGCACAAAGTTTCAACCCTGAAGTGAAAATAAATACAATAGTTTCAGTGACAGACAAATTGAACCCTGATTACAGAACTAGCTACTGAAAATTTTCTCTTCGTTATCAAATTGTCCATTTTTTATATAAAATTTTTATAATCAATAGGTGCTTACATTGGCTTGATATTGCTCCAGAATTACATGACCAGGAAACTCTGGTTCTGGAACAGATGCAAACCTCCGAACAACAACTAACAATGTCTGAAGCCCAGAAAGACGGAGCTGGTCACTGTGATCTGTGGCAGCCATAAAAGCCATGCGGATCAAGTCAGCTAAATGCAATACCAAAAAGTCATCTGGGGACAAAAGAAGAAAAATCATTTAATAAAAACAAACTTGTTCTAAAGTCTAATTTATATTAAAGATGATGCAATTGTTTCTATTTTTACATAGTTGGGCCCCAAAGCATTCAAACTTATTTTCTACTTTACTATATGCTAAGGGAGCTTGCATTTCCTTTAAGGAGTTGTTTATACCCAAGAGCATGTCACTTGTGAGTACTACATATAGTGGATCCTAAACAGGAGCCTTTACTCTCCAGAGAATCTACAGTGAACAGTTCCCTTTGCTTTCAAACGAGCACCTTTTGTCTATTCCCCAATCATGCAATGATATCAGCCAATATTTTTCCATTTTAAGGTAAAAATTTTGAAGGAAATAAAAACCTCTATATTTGAGGCATCAACATTTTCAGATTAGCATGCGGAAGCACAGAAAATTAATGGTGTGTTCATCGGTAATTATGCAGATTATGGAATAAACAGAGCAGTGACACTAGTTTCTTGGATATTCCTAGATTACAAAATTGTGTTGCAGTACACAGGCACCAGTTATCGCTTCTAGTTGCCAATGTTTTCTATAGGAACAATGGCGCCCTATTTGCATGTCATGCTACAACAGCTGGGTAAGTGAGTGTCAACACTGCAATTATATGCTAATATTATGACTAATTTACCATTGGTCTGTACCTCAATGAGTACAGGCTTCTAATCATTTTAATTAAAGGCTGCAACAGAGGTTATGAAGAAATCTATAATGAATTTCCCTTAAGTCACCAAATGTTAAAACATAAAAGTTTTCTTTGCACTCTATAAAATTCTCTCGGCATCTCAGTTAGTGTAAAACGTACCTCTTGAATCCCTTTGTTTCCTTTCCTGAGCCAGCGTTATGTCAAAATGTGCCCTGCCTGCATTTTCACAGTGGCTGATAATTTTACAAACACACTCTGCAGCAAAAACTCTAGTGGACCATTTTGGATTAGTGAAAGGGTGGGATCTCTCATCACTTTCAGAGGTTAACACATCATCATCCTCTTTAGCTCCCTCCTCTTCTTGGGTAGTATCCACTGAAGCTACTGAGGTGAAATCTATATTTTTTAAAACACCGAAAAGAGAAGGAACACAACTGATTGCTGAAGGAATTCAAACACATTACTGACCTGTAAGTGCTAGCCTTTAACAGGTTAACGGGTCTAGAAACTGCAGAAAGTATGTGGTGGCTTTTAAGGTTCCTGCAGCACCTAATCTCACTAGCCCTCGAAGATGACCAGGCTGCTCCTTCCATGGATTACTTATTCCAGTTAGTACCATAAGGTGGTCAATGATTTTGTCTCAAGATATTCTGCAGTCATGGCTTGGTCATGTTACTAGACCCAAGGTAGATTACATGTTACTGAGCTTTAGGGTTAAAGTAGTCCTGATGACATTAATAAATGTTGGTATCTGCACCAAAAGCTGTTTTATAGGACATGTCTCCATGAAGAAACTACATATTCCTTATTACTATTACGATTGTTCACTTGGAAAGTTACAGCGGATTTTGCAAGATAACTTTTTAACAAGTTCATCGCTCTTCTCAGAGTCACCACTTCCCACATCTGTTGGAGAACCTAGAGCTCGAATAAAAAGACAAATGGACCAAAACTATCTTTTATTTCTTACATAATCTTTTGAGGAAGGCCAAGGTCAATATCATGAAAGCAAACCCAAGTCACATGGATTTATGAATGAAACAAAACAAATCCCAGGAAAGATTTTAGATACAACAGAAACTACCAGTGTCCCAAATCGCAGGTTGTTCTCTTCATGTACAACTAGCCAGAATAAAATAAATCAAAATAAAAGTCAAAATAGTTTAAACCAAAACTGATGCTTTCAGGGGCATAGCTTCTTTCTGAACTCAATATTCCCCAAGAGCCTCTCTTTGTAGTTCCTCCTCATCATTTGTTCTCCATCCTTAGAATTCAGTCCTTTCAGAATATTCAGTAGGGTAACTAGTTCAACCTGCTCTGAATGATTCATTTAGAAGCATAGCTCTGCATCATTTCCTCCATTAATAACAAAGAGCCAATAGCTTAAGGGAATTTTATTCTGGATCCCCAAAGGGCCTCACAGCCCCAGTGTTTACTGCATTTTAATTTCTGCTATGGGAATAAATAAAATCGAGGACCAGAGGTAAACCCCAAATTTCTGAACATTAACTATTCCAAACCTCCATATTGCTAAAAACTCATATCTTGTCCTACATCCAAAATTCAATACTGAAAACCAAAATTTATGATGAAACCTTGATTTTATCAATATATTGTTGTCAGTCAAGACCTTTATAAAAACAAGGATTGACCTGCTATTGAATTATGATTGAAAAGTGATTTTTATTGAATGTTTTGAGATCAAATACTATTTCATTGTAAACCATGCCATTAAAGTATAACAGAAATGTAGAAAAAGATAGATAATTTTTGTATGACTACATTTCAGCAGAACATTTCAAAGACTGTAGGTTTTCAAGATTTTAGTTGCTCTTATTTATTTACTGAGAACAGCCACTTGATTAACAAGAAATTGACAACACAGCAGAATCAAGACCGAAGCAAAAGGGCTTGTCAAGATTAATTTTATATCACACATTCCAGGAAGGAGTCTTACTATTGACATATTTTCTCTAATGTCTATTTAGAGCTAAACCAGACTCTACTAACTGTATGGGTGTGGACTATAAATTTCATTAGGTACAAGCACAGCTGCATACCATGCACATGACCAATACCATAAGATCCTCAGCACGTTGCTTTATAGCAACTAAAGATTAATTGAAAAGGAATCCACATACTATACACTAGTATCAAGAACTAGCCTGAACCATTATCTCAGATGTGATGATACTTTCCACTTCAAAGTTTGTAGAAATTTGAACTTTGTGGCTCATGCCTTTCATCAAGTAGGATATGACTAGTCAAGGAAAGCGATACTGTTCACAAGGCCTTTTCAGAATGCGAAAGGCAGTCAGGAAAGATCAAGTAATTTCCCATTCTAGGGAAAAAAGTTCAAGTATCAAACATTTAAAATAAATAGCAGTAATATACTTTTTTCTCAATCTGTATATGTCTTAGAGATGAGACTGATTACTTCTCTCCTGTAAAGCAGAGATCATATTTGTAGGCCTTGTTTTATTACATTCCCAGCTAGGGATATGTTAGCACTTACCAGCTGAGGCAGCAAGAACATCTTTACAAAGCTTCAACCAGAACGAGAGCTTTTCCACTGCCACTGATGTGAGCATATGACTTAGGGTCTCTTTGATATCTTGGCATAGTCTTTGATCCAATTCTTTGTCCAGCAAGCTCAGCAATGCCCCCTCCAGTCCAACTTCTCTGATGTTAATCTCTGTTAAGAACACAGTATTATCTGAGTGGTATGCATCACAAAATTGCCAAAACACAGGAGTGTAGAAATTCAGTTATGGTGCTTAATAATTACACGTTATACACTGCAAACTGCAAATATCTGGTCTTGAAACATTTAAAATGATTGCTTAAAGTTCTAATGCCATGCCATCTGGGTGCAAAACCAACTTTAAGAATACCACATTATTCAATATTGCTCCAAATGAATTGCACCCCAGTAATTTTTCTAGCTTTCCCCAGGGTCATGAAATGCATGTCCACTGTGAATGTGGCTTTGTGTTATGTTAAGCTGATTTACTAGAAACCACTGAAGTGAGGATGTTAATGTTTAGCTCTAACTGCTTGGTTAAAATCCCTATACCCATGTTAATGTTTTACTTTCTGAAGAATTCTTCACTGTCTGCTAACCCTTGTTATTAGCTTTTGAATATGTAGCAGGTTATTAAGGTTTTTTTAAATGTAATTAGTCATTCAATAGTTTGCTTAGAATTTACTGTAATGGTTACAAAAGTACAAGATTGAAAATGGCCTTAGACATCAATAACATCCAGTGACAGAGCTGTGGTGAGGATCTGTAGGCAGCAACACATGCCACCAATACAGCCAGGATGGGGAGGAGCAAAGAGAAGTACCCACGATTTCAAGTTAAGGAATTTTTAATTAATTGTAAATTGAGTCTGTGACCAACAGGAAATGCTTCTTCTGACAACATTCTATTCTACTTTGGTTCTCATACTGTGCCCATCCATTTGGTATCTGAACACCTAAAAAAAATTTGTTAACTTTGAAGTTGATGACCTGTGACCCTGTCTCAACTTTGAATTTGTCTTGGTAGAGATCATAGGGTATCAAGTTCACAATTTATATTTTAATGCTGCTAATGCTGACAGGTTTATATTGATTAGTAGAGTGAAATGTGCTGAACACAAGTAGGGGAAGTTAAATAATAAGACAATTAGCATTTGCTATGCTAAAAAGGCAACATTTATTTAGTGTGAGGCCAAGTGTGGCAGGCCTGATTTTTCAGCAGTCAAGGTAGGCCCAGAGGCTTAACCCAAGGTCATATAATTGTGTCTTCTCATGCTGTGTGACAGACAAGCGTAGAAAGACGAGTACACCGCATAGTTGCATGAATAAGCTTAAAATAGAGTATGGGGGAAAGAGGATTTTTGCAACTATGTAACTACAGAGATAACCACTTGATTTATTAAGAAATTAATTGATGTTAATAGCTTGTCAGTAGTTGAAAGCCTAAGTATGGTCAACCAGACCACCACACACAGACAGAAGGGCAGGGCTAAGTTTCTTATGCTAGTAGAAATGGGCAAATATGGCCATATATCGGGGTGTGTGTGTGTGTGTGTGTGTGTGTGTGTATACAAAACTGGATACTTTCCTATACTCCGGGTACATCAGGTTTCTGAAACACTGTCAATTGGATCAAGACCGGTTCTCTGATATGCTCCACTTACTGATTCTACCTTTGTTTTCCCATATCTTAGGAGTATGTGAATAAGTTTATAATCCTAAAAGCTATCACTTTATACTGTTTAGTTATATTAATGAGTGGACTTGTTCTGATGTTAAGTAAAGCATTTATCTATATATCCCCCATTGATTCCGTACTCAACAAGTATCATCTGTGTAGCCGCCCGAAGGGAAGAAACTGTGATGATAATAAATATTACCAGTGCAAAAATTGTTCAGGCTACAAAGTTAAGGTTAAATGATTCTCCATGTACCAAAACAGCTCTGAAAGAACATAATAGTAACAAAATACACATATACAGACCATCTGGAAATTCTCAGTTATTACCGACAGTTGATTATTCTCATTTGCTTAATATCACTAAATTTACAAGTCAGCACTCAAAGTGGGCCCTTAAACCCATGGTGTAATCCTGTACTAGAGAAAAAGAGGCTTGCTAAATGCTAAAATAACATTGTCACATAATCTCTCTGAGATAGGTACAGTAAATATTAGTGTGCACCAGCAGGGTCTATATGGACCAATTAATGCACAACATGTTAGCCTGCTTTAGCAATCACACAGCTGTAGTACACACCGTCACACTATGTTGACAAGCCCTTAGTGTAAAGGAGGCTGCTGTGATGTACATTTACACTCCAGCTTGCCACAAACTAAATATTCATACAGATAAGCCCATAGTCCTCTTAACAAACAAAAATAATTTAAAACCTTTTTGGGTCTCCCTCGGGGCTTCCTCTTTTTCCACCAAAACTTCAAAGAGTGCAATGGAAGCTGGCTGACGAACTCGCACATAAGCAGTACACATGACATCTGGTGCTCAGTACTTTGAAAAACCAAACCCCTTACTGTATTAACATGCCCGACTAAATTGTATGTTTGGGGGGGCAAGGACTGACTCTGTGTGCATATATAGCACCTACCACAATGAGGCCCCGATCCCACACTGGAGCCTCTCGTACTACTGCAATACACAAAACAAACACTATGGACTTAGGAGCCTGAAGTATGGAACCCCTTCTTAAAAATCTTGACCTAAAGTTTTTGGAACATTTATATTAATTTACTATTGCAGTTTTACAGTACTGTCAACTTTCAAAAACCATGACTAAGGTACCAAAAAATCATGAGATTAATTTAAAGATCACAATTTTTTAAAAAGGGTTTTTTATCTACTATTTGGTTATGGTCACTGTTAGGGTGCAATCAGGACAAATTTTCAAGCTCTTCTCTGCAACCCTGGGGGCTTTTTTTTTTTTTTTTTCAAATGAAAATTGAGATCTCTCTCTCTTGGATGGCTCCAGGAGTTGGGGCTTTAAGAAAAACACCAATTATTATGACACTCATGACAAAATTGTGAGGCCTGGCAACACTGCTGTTAGCATTGTTTTATCACTGGGAGATGCCTAAAAAGTGTCAACAAATATAAGTACATAAATATCATGTTTTAGGGGAAAAAATATTGTGAGTTAAAGGTTTTTTTAAATGCTACAAAACAAATAATCTGCCATCTCAGTTTAATTTAGAAGGGAGGGTGCTTAACGATCCAAGTTCATCATGAGTCCAGCACTGCATTCTCGAGGCTTAATGGACATACATTACCTGGAGTGAAATCTTCTCTGCAGTCTTTAACAAAGGTAACAGCATGTTCTGATACCTCAGCTGCTTCTCTTTGCACAAGCTGACGCAAACAAGCTAGTACTGCTCGTCTCAACAACAAGTAGGAGCTACAGAGATTCACCTGAAATATGCAAACAAAGAGAGTAAGATGGCTCACAATCTCTGTAGCAGCTACCCAATATGGCTGTAGTCCAGTGCTTTCTGATTGATTACTGTTATGAAATAGACTGTGAAGTTCATCACCAAATAACTCTCCTATTTTGCATACCTTTGTAGATCTAAAATTAAAAGTTTACAATATTGTAAATGCTTTGGTAACCACAGTAATTTTAAAGTTCTCTCAAGTGAAATTATCCTACAGATCTAGTCATATCCATCTCTCATTGAAGTCAATGGAAAAACTTCCACTGACTTCAATGGAAGTTGAATCATGATCTAAATGAATGCCTATTTTACTCTTATCCAGAGTACAAAATTACAGTGTGGTATGAAAACTCAGTCCAAACAAAGTCCACTCATATCACCATTATAGAGAGCTAGGAATGATGAAAGAAAATTACGATACAACTAGGGACAAGAAAACCAAGCTCAAATAATTCCAAGATCTGTACATGAAAGTGAGATTGTAAGAGAGAGGGCAAAGAGAAAAATAAATGGACAAGGTTTCTTTTGAAAATATCGTCCAACTAAATTAGGCTGTAGTTATTTGTTTTGGGGAAGGTTAGGGTTAGGGATGGGCATGTCGCGTGGAGACAAGTCACCTCTCCTGAACTATTCTCCAACATGGCTGTATAGAGTATCATTACTTCAAATCACAAGATCAGCTTCTGCTTTTTGTACTGAAATCTCATGCTAACGCAAACATTGTTCCTGGAGCAAGGAAACAACTTTAAAAAAACCAAGTCTTGCACCTGAGGTTCTTCCTCACACCCCCACCCCCAAATTTTATGACTATCCTGAAAGTAATCCACAGATACAGTAAGCTTGTCAAGTGGCTGGGCAGGGTAACTAGACCAATGTTTATACAATTTACTGTAATCCAAGCTTAGATTATAACGAGTAAACAACCAAAATGAGCAAGTATGTGGATGGTAAAGAGGTTATCCTTTATAATTAAGTAACCTTCTGCCCTTATCTGTCACCTAAAAGCAGTGGTTTTCAACATTTTTTTCATTTGCGGACCCCTAAAAAATTTTGAATGGAGGTTCAGACCGCTTGGAAATTTTAGACATAGTCTGTGGACCCCCAGGGGTCTGCAGACCACAGGTTGAAAACCACTGCTCTAAGGTACTGAAAAAGGACAGAGCTGAGCGTCTGCTGCAGAGAACTGTTGCTGAGGGGTCATGCTCCTCATTTGTCATTGATAAGCCAACAGTCACTCAAAATGAGATTAAAAATAAAAAAAATTAAGGACACAAAGAATAAGTGATATGGAATCTCAGTTTCATTATATTTAAAACTAATTTGTCTCTCTGCTTTTGTATGCTTACGCATGCGAATCTGCAAAACTCATTATGAATTATACATTTTTAATAGATACAAAGATATGCCCTGCATAACAATTCTTTTGTAAAAGAAATGAGTCAATTAGTATCTCTGCAAGATACTTTAACTGAAATTTTAAAGGGTACAATTGAATCTTTAATGCAACATTTATTCAAGCAGGCCGCATCTCCTGGAAATCTGGCATGCTTAAAATTGCAGCTCACCAGATAAATTTTATAGGGAAGGACAGAGCACTCAAGTCAGGTGACAGGGAAATGCGAGAGACACATACTTCATATCTCTCATTCTCCCACATTTTAAGTAGGGGAAAAGGGTAACACACACAGTGCAAGCAACACATAAAAATTAACTTAAACCATTTCTGCATTGCATATGTTAAATTCAAACAGATGCAAAATTAAGTGCACAAAATGAAACACATGTGCCAGCTGCAGAAGGTTAGAAGGGATTTGGTTAGGGTGAAACCAGATGAACATCATTTGACATGCTGAAGGTATTTTACTTTACATTAATGGTTAAACAGAGAGAGAGAGAGAGACAGAGAGGAGGAGGAAATAAAAAACACCGCTGCAAACTGCTGAAATTTTAGGATTAACAAGGCACTGGGACCTACCAACACAGAATTATCCAACAAGATCTCCTGCACAAAAACAAATGACAAACCAGTCATGACAAAATCAAAATACAGATACCACAATGATACTCACTACAGCAAGGAAACCATAAAATGTAAATTCAGAATATTAAATTCAGAGTGTTATCTCAAACATTCCACAAAATCCTCATTTGCTTAGTCCAGATACCTCATCATATAATGTTGAACATCTTTAAAACGTAAGCCAACAGCCCATAAAACTCATTGGGTAAAATAAATGTAAAAGCAGCTCTTGAAAATGGTCATTGAAATTTATATATATATTTATTTGTATTTGAACATGTTTTCTTTTTGGTCCTATAGCTGAAAACCTGAGTATCCACCCTCTGCAGCCATCCTATGTATACGAGATATATAAATAAGAACGTAGTGTGTATCTGTAAAGTTAGCTGTAAAATTAATATTAGTCATCACTAGATACAAAAGGTTATTTCCACAACCAAGTAATTAATTGCCAGAACTTGACACAGAAGGTTAAGTACCATGCAGTTAGATGCAAAGCCGTGGGTAAGAAAATCCTCTTTCTAAAGGAAGAAAATTCTAAGATGCTGGTTTTTTGTTTTGTTTTGGGGTAGGGGTGCATACTAGGGGAGAAGGGGGAATGAAGATGAGGATGCGATGATGATGTTCATTTTATATAACTTTTTTATAAAAAAAAGTCCTCTTTTAATTATTAAATATTTTAAGAACAGTCTAAAATAAAGTTTGAACTCATAAGTTTTCAATATATTGGCAATAGCTTTGGAGAAATAGGAAAAAACCCCTCCAAATAACTATTGGTAATTACAATTGGGGTAATTAACATAACTACTCTCAGCAACAGTGTTTTCAGCTCTCTCCTCACTAGTGTGTCTCAATGGATATCAGAAGAACAGTCTGTTCTCTGACAAGAGCCTCTTTACCTTCCTCCCTGTTACAAATAATGCCTCAGCACAGAATGGTGGTATTAAAAATAAAATATAATACCACCTAGCTCTTATTTAGCATTTTTTACCTTTAGAGCGCAAAGTGCTTTACAGAAGGTCAGTATCATCCTTCTTTTACGGATGGGGAAACTGAGGCCCAGGGAGAGAGATACTTGCCCAAACTCACCCAGCAAGGCCATGGCAGAACTGGGAACTGTACTTATGTTTCCCACGTCCCAAAACAGTGCCCTGTCCATGCCTCCTATTAAGACAACAATGGTAATTGTTCAGGCAGACCACATGCCCTACAAAGTTCTACTGAGTTCAGTGAGGCTTCAACACAGATGCAGGGTTCACCTGCATGGTGCTCTCTGCAGGAATGGGGTCTAAATAAGAAAAGTATATATCAAACCCCACTCATTCGTAGTTATGACACAGATCTATTTCCAGTTACTAAACTGTATGTATTAGTGTGGAGGGCTTTGATTCTGCAGTGAGCTCCTCGCAGACAGAAATCTACAACTGCGTGGAGTCCCTGATTTCACTGGGACTCTGTGTGGCACAAGAATCTATCCACGTAAAGCTCCTTGTAGGGTTGGGGCCTAAATGAACACGAACACACACACAAATTATAAAATATATTTTGCTCTAATTAACGAATGTAGGTAAGTTTTAATTTATGAAGTATTCCATAATTTACTGTAACAATTTCACAAGTATATTGAAATATTATTCTGTAAATAAATTAACTCTTTGTAATACAAAACCTCACTACAAACACACTATTAATAAATCTTTGCTGAGAAGTGGTAAGAGACCAATTTTTTGTGCAGTTTAGAGAGGTATTACTGTAAACAGCAGTGGACAAGACATTCATTCCATAGATTTGCAAATAGATGGAAATGCTAATGAGTTGTCTGATCAACAGGACAGCAACTCCCGAGTCTGGAGTGCTTTCATAAAAGATGAGTGGAAATGCTTTTTACCTATTAAAAGGAAGATCAAGGATAAAATATGGTGGAAGGGGGAGAAGAAAGAAGAATCCCTAAAGGGTACAATTCTCCCAAAATAAACAGGCTCATGCTTAAACCCAATAGTAACGTGGGGCTCTCTCTGAATCTTGCAGATACATTTCTACAAAAACCTCAAACATATATGGAAGAAATGTGAACTCCATAAGAAATCAGAATGTATGTCTACTAATGATATGCAACAGCTGCTCAGACAAAAGAACACTTAAAAACTCCAAGACAGACAAGCTAGAGATACAAGAAAATCCAGAAAATTTACTCTTTTTTTGAATTCTGAGAAAAACTTTTACACGGAAACCAGCTAAATCATGAATACATAATGAGGGTAGATCAAATCTTGTTAAAACCTTCTCTTGCTACAGCATATTCTTATGGAAGCAGACATTTGATTGTGTGGGAGACAGCTTGAGACAGAAGAAGAATAGGCAAAGTAGAATAAATTGACTAGGGAGGTTGTGGAATCTCTATCATTGGGGATTTTTAAGAGCAGGTTAGACAAACACCTGTCAGGGATGGTCTAGATAATCCTTAGTCCTGCCACAAGTGCAAGGAACTGGACTAGATGATCTCTTGAGGTCCCTTATAGTCCTAGGATTCTAGTACAGGATTAAAGAAAAAAAAAAAATAGAACTAGGACACTCAATACTTGTGCAAGTAGAGGTTGCAGTTGGTGCTGTGGACATGACCTTAGTGGAAAGCACGCACTGGTTTGCTTAAGAAGAACTGACCAGCCATGCTAGCATTATGGTTGCTTTCTTGGATTGAACTAATTCTGGAGACATGGCAGCTACTATGGCAGTTAAAGGTAATATATAATATTTTACAAATGAGATGACAGACCTGAAAAATGACATGTTCCCTACCACTTTTGTGTCATGCCTGCAAACTGAAGTGAGAGGGGGCAGCTGTCTTGAGTACCAGAACCACAACAACAACTGCTCACTAGCAGTACAGAATTGACAAGGAAAGTAAACTAATCTAGATTTCTTTAAATTATAAATAATTATATTACTTATACTGAATATTGAGAAGTAATCGGTTACTTCAACAAACCTTAACCTAGCATAGACGAGAAGAAATACTGGCCAGAATTAAGTGGGCAAAACCCAGCTCATACATTTTGTCAACAAAAGTTTGGCTTGTGTAAGAATGGTAGCATGTATTCTCAGTCAGTAGCAGGGGTATGCTCTTGGGAGAGATATAGAAGGAAGGAAACAGAAGGAAGGAAAATGGATAAATGGAAAGGGGAGAAGTGAGAATGACCACTTGCATATGAAAGACGCAAACCCTCACCCTATTAACGAATGACTGGTTACTAAAACACAGTATTAAATGTATTTTAACAAATGATAACTGGCTGGTTTAAGGAAAATTTATTTAAATGTTTTATGTTTCAAGGCAAAAGTTGAAAAATTTAAAAACAGGGAAAAAAACATTTTCATAGCTTTACTTACACATAGGCAGCTTACAAGGCTAGACAAGTTGACATGTCGTGGAGCAAACATATGAAGCTGCTGTAGGCAAGAGATGGCTTGAGCCTGAACAAGGCAGTCAGGGTTATCCTGCATCACTGCACAGCCCAGGAGACAAGAAGTTCTTAAGGCTGAAACTGCAGTTTTACTACCTACAGTTAGAAAAACAGTGTTTTAATACTTCCAACATTAATTTTCCTTAATTTTTTTTAAAATAGGTAAAAATATGAGTAATTATACAAAGCATTCACTCTTAATAAAATGATTCACATTGGAGTTTCTGCAAGCGATTCATTCAAGCAGAATAATCGTCATCATACTTAGCACTTCTACTGCACCTTGAAACAGACAGTCACAGACAACTTAGTCCTGCCTCAGTGCAGGGGACAGGCCTAGATGACCTGTCAAGGTTCCTTCCTACCTTTCTACGATTCTAACTTTATAAACAAGCAAGCAGGCCTCAAAATACCACTGAGAGGTAGGTAGGCAGGCATTATAACCAGTTAACACACGGGAACAATAAGGCACAGAGAGGTCAAACAGTGAGTCAGTGATAAACTTAGAATACCTGACTCAATTCTTTTCTCTAGCCTCTAGATCCCACTCCCCACTTTTTGGACTACTGGCACACTCATTCAGTAGAACTTTCCATACCAATACAAAAGGTATGTTTTCTTTTTTAAAGTAATATTTCGGGGGGGAGGGGGGGGAGGAAGTGGGGGGGAAGGATTAAGTGATTAATAAAGCCTGGGATTGGCAGGCAGGTAAATGTATCAAGGTAGTACATGCACATCATACAAAGGACTGGGTGAATATCATCATCAATGACAGAGTGCACAAATAATGAATAAAAAGTATACACTTACAGGTGAGTCAATGGGATGGACATGGACTTTGGCACTGAAACAGCTACAGACACAGGAAACTAAGGCCCTGATCCTATAAGCTGCCTTACACAACCCTGCATCTACGCACAGCCCCATGAAAATCAATGAGGTCTGCACACATGAAGCAGCTTACAGGACTTGGGCCTCAACAGAAGAAATTGATGGTGCCTGATCTGACATTCCCTATTAACCCTCCAGAGGAAGGCCAGATATAATGTCTTCCCTGAAGCCTTTTAGTTGCTTTTCCTGTCAAGTCACTATACCTGCCTTGTTTCCACAGACTCCATAGATCTCTGGTGTTGTTGCCCTTTCAAATAATGCTGGAGGTTTATATACATGCTATTAGTGTGGCTTTCATATTGTATATTATCTGATGGGCATCAAAAAGCACTGGATTAACCCCCTTGTGTAGACAAGTCCTAGAATGCCTGTATTGAAGCTCTGAACTCAATGGGTACTGTGAGTGCACAGCTCCATTGAAAAATCAGACCATTTTTATTTAGGTGCCTAAATCTGGATTTTGTTCTCAATTTTTCAAATAAAAATCTTTGTGTCTTGACACTAAGCGTAAGAACTTTCAACCCAATGAGAAACTTTTAGGATTATGTTTTAGTAAGGGTATCCAAAAAAAAGAATTTGCTCATCCTGGAAGGGTAATTACCACCATGTCTTGGCCCCATAAAGGCACAGCCTATGAAAAACTACTTCACAGTTTATTTGCAAGAAAAAATGTCTGAATGATCCTGAAAGTTCCTAGAACACATTCACTGTTTGTCTGTAATGTTTCAACTTATGTTTAAGTGTTCTAATTACCAAATCAAACAAACATGACAATATTGTTTATGCATACCTTGCAACTCTGGCCCCAACGTAGTGATAAGTGCATTTAAGCAGCGACCAAGGCTCTGGTGAACTTCAGCATAAGCAGGAGGGACAGTCAACAACAACATGACAACAAGAGATAGGGTAGGTTCCACATGCACATGATACAGAGGGCCAGCTGAATCTATTATCAATGACAGAGAGTGCAGTGCCCAAGTCTGTAAAATAAAAGATGTTACACCTAAATGTAATAAAACAAACTAAGAGCTGTTTTGTGAAGTCTGTGATTAAAATAAAAATTAATACATAGGTACAACTAGTGCTCTGAAGTGGGAAGGGAGTGGATGGATGAAGAGGCTACAGACAATTTGTTCTTCATAACAAAATGTCTGGAAACTGTGGCTCTTTGATAAATATTGTAAGGAAAATTCTACATTTTGGAGTGGCACGACTGGTTAACACTATCATTATTAGTACCCAAAAACCTCAATGACAACTGATTTCTTAGATGTAGTGTAATGTTAGTTCCCCACGAAGTGCTGTAGTATGCAGATATAAATTTTTTTTTCATAGTTTCATGAGCTAGGATGATGGAGTTACAGCAAATATGAAGGCAGAACTGCTGAAGAGTATTTTAAATAAATAAGGGCTTGTCTACACTTACCGGGGGATTGACACGCGGTGATGGATGCATCAGCGGTCGATTGAGTGGGTCTAGTGAAGACCCGCTAAATCAACGACAGACAGATCTTCCATTGACTCCTGTACTCCACCAGATCGAGAAGTGTAGGTGGAGTCGATGGGAGAGCATCTCCCATCAACATCGCATGGTGTGGACCCCTCCGTAAGTAGATCTGAACTACATCGATTTGAGTTACGCTATTCACGTAACTCAAATTGCGTAGCTTAGATTGACTTTTCCCTTTTGTGTAGACAAGGCCTTAGTCTCACTCACTCTGCCCTACATTCAAACCCATTACATGTTACTTTTGTAGTGATCCTCTGTGTATGGAGGATAGTAGGTAGAAATGATAAATTTAAGTGCACTATTCGGTCTATTTAAAAGGGCATGTAGGGGTTTTTATCACCCCTCACTTAAACTTGAAGGAGTTTTGATGTATACCCCTTTTTATTTCAATGTGTGATTAAAATATCCTTCCCAGAGGGACCATGGCATATGAAGTTTTAGCTCAGGAAGAACCCATCCGACTTCATCTTCACAACAATTTGACTCATACAAGCAAGCTTTCAACTGACCAAGCTGGTCTCTGTAGCTAGTGCTGCACACTAGTTACAGAGGCAAGCTATTTACTACATCATCTTTATAAAAGAAAATTGCTAGGAAGCAGACAGATTTCCAGACACAAAAAATGATACACAGATGAAAAGAAAAAGCAGCCACTATCTAATCAAGCAAGATTCAGGTGAATGTACATCAAATTCAGAACAATAGTATGAATTCAGGAATTCTGCTGAAGGAATTGTTGTCTAATCTCCTCTTACATGTAAGAAGAACTTTTACTCCCCAAAAACAATTGGTTCTGTTTTAATATCTATACAAAGAGCAGATATTTTGAGTTATGTGACCAAGTACCTGTACGTCAGGAGAAGTATTGTCCTGAGATAAGGTATAAAGGATTCCAACACATGCATTCAGGTGCTGAGTAGAGCCTATTCCTCCTAAATATCTATACAGTGATCCCAGAGCCAAAGAATGTCCTGTTCTTGACACCACATCCCTAGCAGATTTCAGCCTGTTAATTGCAAGGAGAAAAAAAGTTGTTAGAATATGTGACTACAATAGCTGATACTGCCAGGCAATCTTTTTACATAGTAGATTTCAGTGTTTTGATTGTAGAATGCAAGCAGCAAAAGATTCTGCTAATCATTATGTTGCCAGAATATATAAAGACATTTAGAACTACTTATCTCCTACCCCAGAATCGCACCTAAATAATTAAGGGGCATTTCTCAATTTAAACAGAGGGTTGTGAAAAACTGGTACTAGCGAGGATATGCTGACAATCTTTTAATTCTTCCTGTTGAGCCTAGAAACAGTAACATACAAGATTTTTTTCTGTAGGGGCAAAATCCACTAAAAAAAACTACAAAAAGTTTTATTACATTTAGGACAAAACACATGGTATGCGATTCACTTCATAATCATGTTATTTCTTCAAACATAACAAAAGCAGAAACATTGTCCAAACTAAGAAGATTGCAAATTTCTAAGCTAAACAAAAGAGTACAATAGCAAGTCCTCATTCTGCTCCCTAGATAGGATTACCATTCTTTTGTATGTGCAGTTAGGCACTGACACCCTTTTACCAACTTAATGCTTTTCAACATTTAGCCTATTACAAAGTTTCAACCAAACCAATCCAATCTTCTTGACACACCCTCAGCTGAAACTGAACTGGCTGGACAGGATTGTAGGTCTTTTTAAAATTGACAACATTTTTAATGCAACTGTCCTGCCTTCTGAATTTTTTCTCCACATTCTTCCATCATTTTGATGCAACTATGACGCAAACTCTTCTGTAAATACAGGATAGATCAAAATAATCTGGATCTTAAATTCTACACTCTAAAAGAGAAGGAACAAATTCAGGATTATGTTTCAGTCTCTTTTTCCTGCTCTGAATTCAGCCTGTAAACTAATGATACTTAGACCTCAGTGGTTCAGGAGCCAAATTAGGGATCAACATTACCCAAAAGAGCCAAATTAGTGTGAATTCATTGTTTCATTTACTACAGTACTATATATTCAAATTTAAATAGTATGTCTAGGGAAATACATAATTATTATTATTTTCACAGCAAAATGACTAAGTACTATTATTTTATGAACTACAATTGGTTAATAACATAGTAAAAACATCCTGATTGGTCAATTAAATTAGTGTTTTAATATCATATGGTGCGAAGAGAGACAGTCTGAGTATCCTTGCTGTAAACGCTGTTCTTGGAATCTGTCATGTTAGCTAAGAAAGGGAAAGGTTTCATAACTTCTCTGAATCACTTTTTCCAATGATTGTTCTTATGTGGTTCCATTTTATTGTTGTTAATTATCTAGCCAGATTTCCAGTTTGAGACTGTGACAATAGTGTCAGAAGAGGCCCTGGAGGTTTTTCGCCTTCCTCTGTCGCATGGGGCACTTGCTGGAGGATTCTCTGCTCCTTGAAGTCTTTAAACTACGATTTGAGGACTTCAATAGCACAGATATAGGTGTGAGGTTTTTTGCAGGAGTGGGGGTGAAATTCTGTGGCCTGTGTTGTGCAGGAGGTCAGACTAGATGATCATAATGGTCCCTTCTGACCTAAATATCTATGAATCAGACTGTAGTCTGCGGAATCACTCAAAAAGTTCCTTCGAGTGTTTTCCAGTCAACCAACTTCTCAAATGTGCTTTAACACTCTGCTAGCCGTTACTTTTTAAACCAGAAATTTTTTAAATAGTACACTGAATACCCGCCCATACATTAGAAGTTTAGGATGACTGCACCTGAAAAGTGATTTTCTACATATTTGTTGTTTGAACAAATGGAAGAGACCTAATTTGTCATATTTTTCTTTATACATTGGATGGCACCTTCAACAGCCTGGCCACCACATTCTGTGGTTTTCTTTTTGGACAAAGAATCAATGTGCCTTGTGTGGGCACTTGAAGTCATTTTTCATATATGACTGACCATCTTGTATTAACAGACCTCTATTCTTTTATTTCTTCAAATGCAGTATCTAGCAGTGCATGCAGGAGTTTAAAATCTTTCAGGAAATTATATGCAGGGTGAAATGCTTCAATCATTCCTTTAAATTGCTCATTAAATCGTGCTACACTGTAAGTGATACTAGTAGCATAAAACAGTATTAAAACAAATGCAACTTTTTGCCTCCCAGGTGTTTTTATGGCATGATCACACATTGATTTTTGCCATTTTTAGATGAACACAGATTGCTCCTGAATTATGCTGTTGAAGAGCTACTGGGAGGCCTGGAATAGGGACTTAAATGGTCATCACTGCTGCATTTTGACAATAAAAGTAGCATAAAGTGGTCTCACTTGCCAAACTCAATATTCTGCTCTTCTTACTCTAACAAAATTTCATTTGATGTCCGAATAAACAAAGAAACCTCTTTTCGGCATTTTGAAATGAGAAGAAATCCTTTCCATCTTGCTCCTCAACAAACTGGTTTACATGTTAGTGTAGAAGAATTATCTGCTTTCATTACTTCACTCCTTTCAATCATTGTTTCCTTCTATTTGAGGCATATTGTCTCCAATAAATTCACACATTATTGGTAATCAATAAACTGTAACCACGGGCTGTCACAGAATATAGCCACGTTCACACCCTACACACTGTTGTAATTATTTTGTACATGGCATGTCTTGTGAGGTATCATTTAAAAACTTATAATTTGCCCATCTATAATATCACAGCAAATTGCACGTAGCAGCATTATATACGAAGTTATAAACATAAGCTGAAATCATGATTAAAAGTACGTTTTCCAGATAAGCCTAGGGAGAGGCTAAACCGGTTCCTCAGAAACAATGGTCAAATGGACTCCTCAGCCACCTGTAAACAAGGCTGATTGACCGTTGCCTGTAAGTGGCCATTCTTTGGCAGGAAAGGGAACAGGAGCATCTTAGCAAAGAAACAGCATGGAGTTTCCTTTCACACAGACTACTTGTCACCTTGCTCCCAGCTGGAAATACTTCTCAAAGGGGGGACAGAATTATAAAAAGAAGAAGCAGACACCCCAAAAGACCACTCTCTTTCTCCTTCACTGCACCTGAAGATACAAAGGAAGCAGATGTTGGACTCTGGGGGAGGGGTCGTGACCTGAGAGTCTGATCAGTAATCTGTTGAAACACATGGTGAGAAAACTTTGTTTTAAATCTAATATAATTTGTTAAATTAGGCACCAGTAAGTGTTTTATCTTTATTTTTCTTGTAATTACTTCTGACTTGTATGCCTCCTTACTTGTACTTGCTTAAAATCTCTCTCTTTGTAGTTCATAAATTAGTTTTATTGTTTTCTCTAATCCACTGTGTTCAAGTTGAAGTGCCTGGGGAACTCCATTTGGGGTACCAAGTTTTGTGCACATTATTCTCTTAAATGAATAATGGATTCATTATAGTTGTATTGTCCAGAAGAGGGATGGGCAGTACAGGACATAGGTTTCTGGGAGAAAGACTGGGAATGTATTGGGGCCACCCTGTGGTAATCTTTAAAGCTGGTAAGAGCCAAGGTGTGGCTGGCTCTTTGCAGCACACACAGACATAGCTGTGAGTGACTTACATGCTGGAGGCTGTTTGTGAGCATTCCAAGCAGGAGGCTACAGCAATAAGGGATTGTAAAGGGCACCCCAGGGCAGGGATGACACAGCTACTCATTGGTATGGATTGTACCCTGGTATGTCACACCTGCTTTATGTTAGCTACTGTTAAAATGGGATACAATCAATATTGCTAGTATTTGTTAGTCTCTAAGGTGCCACAAGTGCTCCTTTTCTTTTTAATCAATACTGTAAAAACTGAAAAATAAAAGACTGAACTAGCTGGTCTTGTAGGGAACCACATTAGAAGCACTTTCCAGAAGTTTCCAGAGTTAAACAAACCAAGACTCTTAATCAGTTCCAACCGATTCCCAATTTCAGCATCAATGACAGTTTGTTCCACCCCACTAGCCACATCTTTCTCTCCAACCACCAATGATGTCATCCATTGCCCTTGCCTTCTACGTTTCTCGTCAGTTCTGGAGCTCTCTATTTCCTAATACAGTGGTCACCAACCCGTCGATCATGATCGACTGGTCCATCCTGGGGACTCTCCCAGTTGATCGCGATCTCCAGCTGCGGTGGCGCAGCGGGGCTGCTTGCTGCTGCAAAGGCAGGCTCCCTGCCTGCCGTGGCACCACACCTCTCCTGGAAGCAGCCCCGTGGGGCGGGGCAGGAGAAACCGACAGGGGTCTCCTTATGCTGCTCCTGCCTGCAAGCACCACCCCCGCAGCTCCCATTGCCCAGGAACGGGAAGCTGTGGCCAATGGCAGCTCCGGGGGTGGTGCCTGCAGAGGGGGGCATCATGCAGTGCCACATACCCCCACCAGGGGCCGCAGGGATGTGTTGGCCTCTTCCGGGAGTGGTATGGCCACATGCGCACTACTGATCGGTGGTGTGGGGGCGGGAGGGGTGGCCCGGCTTGTGATGTGGAGGAAGTGCTGATGTGCCTGAATGGAGTCGGGGCAGGCAAGGAGCCTGACTTAGCCCGGTGCACCACCGACCAGGAGCGCTGGAGGTAAGTGCCCCCTAGTGGGAGCCTGCACCCCAGTCCTGAGCCCCCTCCCGGAGCCAGAATCCCATATCCCCTCCTGCACCCTGAACCTCCTCCTGCACATTAAGTCCCTGTCCCAGCTCTGAACCCCCTCCCAGAACCTCCTCCTGCATCCCAACACTCTGCTCCAGCTCTGAGCCGCCTCCCAGAGCCAGCACCCCATACCTCCTCCTGCACCCGAAGCCCCCTCCCAGAGCCAGCACCCCATACCCCCTCCTGCACCCCAAAACATTGCCCCAGCCCGGAGTCCCCTCCTTCACCCATACTCCCTTCCCGAGCCCACACCCTGCACCCCAACACTTTGCCTCAGCCCGGAGCCCCCTTTTGCACACAAACTCCCTCCCAGAGCTTGCACCCTTAACCCCCTCATGTACCCCAACTCCCTGCCCCAGGCTCAGCCTGGAGCCCCCTCCAATACTGTGAACACCTTGGTCCCAGCCCAGAGCCCTAACCCCCTACCCCAGCAGTGAAAGTGAGTGAGGGTGGGGGAGAGTGAGTGATGGAGAGAGGGGGGAATGGAGTGAGCAAGGCCTTGGGGAAGGGGCAGGGTAGATCCTGGGTTGCTTTAAATTCAAAATGTGATCTTGGGCATAAAAAGGTTCGAGACCACTGTCCTAATAGGTATAACAAGAATCTAGATAGTCTCATAATCAGTATGTTCTTATTTATTTGTGGTAGCATTCGTTATGTGCTAGGCACTCTCCAGACACATTAGGACAATCCCTACACTTAGAGGACTCAAAATCTAAGCAGTTCCTTTTAACTTTACAATATTTAAAGTTTCCAACTACAGACTGAAATAAGAGCCTAAATGTTTCCATTATCACGGCAAACCGCCCGCCCACCCCCCCAAAAAAATCAACACTTAAAAATGTTGATATCTCCAAGTAAATACTTTCAAGTTACATAGAAATTTAAAATGAAAAAGAAAAAAACCCCTTGGTTTTTAAAAAATATATTCTTCCTGGCCACACCCAACCATGCCATGTAACAAGACACATTATATAAATGAATGGACACTCTCTGAAGTGCAGCTATCATGAAACTAATTAAAAACAGTTTGCCCGAAAGTTTCAGCTTTAACCCTGAATTTCCTTATTTTTGTCAGAAATATCTCACAAATATTAAAACCATTTCTGTATATAAATTACCTTCAAATCAGGCTGAGTTTCTGTATTTTTTAAAGACTTGATAAATCTTATTTATGCCATTTAATAAAAGTATAACGTTGACAGAAAATGATGTGTCTACTTTGTCCTTACAAATTTAACTTTTTACAAGTTTACTCTAGTGCAGATAACCTGTACAGAGTCCTCTGCAGCATGTTAACTTTGTGGTGAGGTTGAGCTGGGGGAGCTAGGGTGACCAGACAGCAAGTGTGAAAAATTGAGACGGGGGTGGGGGGTAATAAGCCCCTATGTAAGACAAAGCCCCAAATAATCGGGACTGTCCCTATAAAATCTGTCAACCTAGGGGGAGCTGTTGGAAGAATGAACACCCAGGTAGGCCTCCACACATCTTCCATGTTGTCTCCTTGCCACTACTGCATAAGCCAACACAGAAAACTTTTTCCTTCAGAGATCAGAGTACCAGTATAGCAGAAGCTGCACTGAGATGAATGCTGTGGCCCTGGGTTTGAGGATGGATTTTTACCTATCTGGTCTCCCTCAAATCCCAGTACTTTACCTGCATAACGACCAAGTGCTCATGCTTTCATAGAATAGAATATCAGGGTTGGAAGGGACCTCAGGAGGTCATCTAGTCCAACCCCCTGCTCAAAGCAGGACTTCACTTTATGTGAGTGAAGTGATTTTTACCCATGTGAATGTGACACACACACACAATTACCATGCCCTCACTGCATTTTCCACTTTTATGCATCCGATGAAGTGAGCTATAGCTTACGAAAGCTTATGCTCAAATAAATTGATTAGTCTCTAAGGTGCCACAAGTACTCCTGTTCTTCATACTATTACAGTGATATGTTATAATAATATACAGTAGAACCTCAGAGTTACAAAAATCAGAGTTACAAACTGACCGGCCAACCACACACCCCATTTGGCACCGAGAGTACACAAATAAGCAGCAGCAGAGACACCCCCCCAAAAAGAGACAAATACAGTATAGTATTGGTATTAAACGCAAACTACTAAAAAAAAAAGGGGGAGGGGGGTTAAAAAAAGATTTAACAAAGTAAGGTAACTGTTTCTGTGCTTATTTAATTTAAATTAAGATGGTTAAGAGCTGCATTTTTCCTTTGCATAGTAAAGTTTAAAGCTGTATTAAGTCAATGTTCAGCTGTAAATTTTGAAAGAAACTGTGACAAAGTTCCTCCTGTACCTTGGTGGGTCTTGCGCTTATTGGCAGATTTGCTCGCCTTGGAGCTTCACAGCAGCCCTCAGCTTGGCCGTTTTTCTGAATTCACAGTCCAGATCAACTCCTCCTGTGTCTGATCAGGAGTTGAGAGGTTTGGGGGGAACCTGGGCCTGCCCTCTACTCTGGGTTCCAGCCCAGGGCCCCGTGGAATGCAGCTGTCTAGAGTGCCTCCTGGAACAGCTGCGCGACAGCTACAACTCACTGGGCTACTTCCCCATGGCCTCCTCCCAACACCTTCTTTATCCTCACCATAGGACCTTCCTCCTAGTGTCTGAAAATGCTTGTACTCCTCAGTCCTCCCACAGTACACGTTCTCACTCTCAGCTCCTAGTGCCTCTTGCTCCCAGCTCTTCACACGCACACCACAAACTGAAGTGAGCTCCTTTTTAAAACCCAGGTGCCCTGATTAGCCTGCCTTAATTGATTCTAGCAGCTTCTTGATTGGCTGCAGGTGTTCTAATCAGCCTGTCTGTCTTAATTGTCTCCAGAAGGTTCCTGCTTGTTCTGGAACCTCCCCTGTTACCTTACCCAGGGAAAAGGGACCTACTTAACCTGGGGCTAATATATCTGCCTTCTATTACTCTCCTGTAGCCATCTGGCCAGACCCTGTCACAAACCATAAAATTTTGTTTAGCGTTACAAACACTGTCCCGGAAGTGTTCATAACTCTGAGGTTCTACTGTGTTAAAAATGGTGCAGCAGCCAATTTTCAAGTCTTTAGATTTACCTGACTCAACTTCCATGGATGCCTGCATAATTTCTTTCTTTAACAGGCCTTTTTATAGTAACAGAAGCACAAGTTATGTGCATAAATTTGGCAATACTTTTGCCATGCATTTAAATGTATCCAAGATTCAACCACAGATAAGTTATTTTATAGGAATTAACTTCCTTTAAAATATTACAAATATTGAAGCCATGTTGAGTTTGCAAGTATTTGTATAAACTTGAGCAAATGACAACTTAATGCAAACATTTTTAAAAATGACTTACTTGTCAAAACTAACTTGGGCCAACCCAGCAGTGAAGGCACTGTCAGCAACCACTTGTGCCAGTCTGGCCAAAGATTCTGCAGCAGCACATCTTAAAAGTGGGTTATTGCTTTCCAAGGCACCCATTACTAAAGTCAGTGCAGGTCTTCTAACTTCTTCTGGACCTAAACTTCCCTTGCAGCTAGCCAAGTGCTAAAAATAAATTAACATTTTAATTGGTAAAACTGCATAATAAAGAACATTTTCCCTTTTAAATATTACATGACTCAGCAATAAAAACAAACATACATAAACATTTAATCTGGTTTTCTCAGAGAACACACTCTATTTAATATCAGTCAACTATGCGGCAACTATATTTGTACCCGTCCTTCTTTGCTACTGACATGTATGGCCTCGAGGGAAGTATAGTATACACTGATAAGCAACGTAATACACTCTAGGCATGACACTTCCACCATATCAAAAATAATCCTGATAAAAGAATTAATGAATGGGCTTTTCTCCTGGAGTAGTCTACAATAAGTAAATGCTTGTAACAGAAAACCTGGGAGAGAACATTAGGATGAAAAGCACGTAAAGAAAATAAAATAATAATATAGATTTAAAAAGTTCTGAGAGCACATGCATGTGATTGAGGCTGATAGAGAGCATTTGATAAAAACACTAGAATTCATTCAAGCAGTGTCCAATGAAAATAGGAATTGTCAAACTTCCTGTGGACTGGGACCTGGCTATTTTAGAAGCCAGCTGAGTCTCTGCAACTCTCCTAACAGAGCATTCCAGTGACAATGCAGATAGATAGATCCAGACACAGACTACCTGGTACTCTATTTAAAGTGTTCCATGGAACTATGTAACGTCTTTGCCAGAAGATCATACTAAGCCCAAACCTGATAGCATTCAGATTGAAAAGCACAACATACCTGTAGAATAAAGAAATGATGTTCATTAAAAAAACAACAACAACAACAACAAATCAGGCCTGGTCTCTACTAGGAAATTAAGTTGCATAACTACGTCACCTAGGGGTTTGGAAAATCCACACCCAGGAGCGACACAGTTAAACTGACCTAACTCCTGGTCTAGGCAGTGCCAGGTCAATTGCAGAATTCTTCTATCAACCCAGCTACCACTTCTCTTGGAGGTAGATCAGCGAGGCTGATGGGAGAAACCCTCCCATCAGCATAGGCAGCATCTTCACTGAAGCGTTACAGCAGCCCTGCTGCAGTATTTTAAGTGTAGACAAGCCCTCATTATGAACGGACACCCTCTTCTGAAATTTAGCAGAGCCGGAAGATCATGTCCACACAGAATTTTAAGGAAATCTCCACCTTTTGCTGTAGCATCTGAGTTTTACCATCACACTGTTCAAATCTGACTGCGCCTATTCTGGCGAATACCAGTGGAACTGCACAGGTGTGAGAGCAATGGTGGGAGATGTCCCTAAAACTCTCAATGTAGATGCAGCCAGAGAGGAAAGCATAATTTTCACTTCTATAATTTTCCATAATTCTGTTTGCCACTTAAGATAGTTAAGGTGCCTATCACCATAGTATCCAAGGGCAGACTAGGTAACACTAATGCAGAAAATATAACAGGTCCCTTTATGATGACAATGGCTAATTTTACCTAATATCAGCACATCCAGAGAAAGAAAACATCCCTAATTATATTTACAGATAGAAGGAAACTGGAAAGTTACATGAGAGCTAGGCATAAAGCATCTAACAGCCAAAAAGGTCTACAAGAAAAGAAAAGTGACAATCAACTCCAGAGAAAGAAAAGGAGTACTTGTGCACCTTAGAGACGAACAAATTTATTTGAGCATAAGCTTTTGTGGGCTAAAACCCACTTCATCGGATGCATGCAGTGGAAAATACAGGAGGAAGATATATATATATACATACAGAGAACATGAAACAATGGGCGTTCTCATACACACTATAAAGAGAGTGATCAGGTAAGGTGAGCTATTACCAGCAGGAGAGAAAAAATGATAATCAAGATGGGCCATTTCCAGCAGTTGACAAGAACATGTGAGGAACAGTAGGGGGAAAAATAAACATGGGGAAATAGTTTTACTTTTGTGTAATGACACATCCACTCCCAGTCTTTATTCAAGCCTAAGTTAATGGTGTCCAGTTTGCAAATTAATTCCAATTCAGCAGTCTCTCGTTGGAGTCTGTTTTTGAAGTTTTTTTGTTGTAATATTGCCACTTTTAGGTCTGTAATAGAGTGACCAGGGAGACTGAAGTGTTCTCCAACGGGTTTTTGAATGTTATAATTCTTGACGTCTGATTTGTGTCCATTTATTCTTTTACGTAGAGACTGTCCGGTTTGGCCAAGGTACACGGCAGAGGGGCATTGCTGGCACATGATGGCATATATTGTATTGGCAGATGTGCAGGTGAACGAGCCTCTGATAGTGTGGCTGATGTGATTAGGCCCTATGACGGTGTCCCCTGAATAGATACGTGGACACCGTTGGCAACAGGCTTTGTTGCAAGGATAGGTTCCTGGGTTAGTGTTTTTGTTGTGTGGCGTGTGGTTGCTGATGAGTATTTGCTTCAGGTTGGGGGGCTGTCTGTAAGCAAGGACTGGCCTGCTGGTAATAGCTCACCTTAACTGATCACTCTTGTTATAGTGTGTATGATAACACCCATTGTTTAATGTTCTTTGTGTGTATATATATATATCTTCCTACTGTATTTTCCACTGCATGCATCCGATGAAGTGAGTTTTAGCCCACAAAAGCTTATGCTCAAATAAATTTGTTCGTCTCTAAGGTGCCACAAGTACTCTGTTCTTTTTGCAGATACAGACTAACACAGCTGCTACTCTGAAAAATATATGTATATTTTTCAATTTATACCAAACATAAAAGGCAGGTAATTAACTCAGTCTGTAGTATTTTGTTATACTACTCTGAAACATCAAACAGAGGAACGATGAATTGACCAAAGGGAAACATTTTTATCAAAATATAATGCACTTTCAGGAAACATCCGTAAGATTTTAATGGGAAAAGTAAAAATGACCCTTTGTACATCCACATATTTGGAAAGGTGAACCATCCTGGTGTTTTGACACGGAGTCATTTCCAAATGAACAACATGCTATACAGCTACAATGACGACTACTCATGGTGCAAGAGGAGAGACACGTTTCAGTTAGCCTCTGAAATGTACATAAAAGTATATTCGGCCTATTTTTCTTCTCACTTTCACCACTTCCACTGACTTCACTGTAGTTACTCCACTTTTACACCAGAATCAGGTCCTGTGTTTCGAGGGTTTTTTGTTTGTTTTTTTTGAGAGAGAGTTTTACCTTTTACCATTCTAGTGGTTTTTCTCTGAATGAGACAACCACTTGCACTGGCAATATTAGTTGACCGATCCCTCTACCTCCTCTGGTCTGTGATGGTGTACTGCCTCCCGCTCCACCCTCATTTCTTTCTTTCTTTCTCTTTCTTCCTTCCCTCCCGAGTGCTGCTATCTACACTTCCTGACATCCAAGATCAGCATGCCTATTCCCATAGCTTCCAGCTGTGAACAGAGTGTTCCTAGAGCACTGCTACTGAAGAATCTGTTTTAATGGATAGGAGCACTACAGGACTGGTTTCATCATCTCCATTCTTTTCTCCACAGGGCACTCCAGATAGGACAGTGAGTGGGAATCGTCCCCCACTGGCAGCATGCTACAGAGTTGCTCCAGGTGCCAAAGAAAGAGAGCAAGATCCCTACATCCATGCCAACAGAGTCCAAACTAGCACTTCATGCAGTTAGGCTTTCCTTACACTCGCCAATGGCTGGATATGGGACACTAGATGGGGAGGGCTCCAAGTTACTACAGAAATTTTTTTCCCAGGTGTCTGGCTGGAATGTGCTCATGGTCTAACTGGTCACCATATTTGGGGTTGGAAACGAATTTTTCCCCAAGTCACACTGGGGTTTGGGGCTTTTTGCCTTTCTCTGCACTTGTTGGTTTGCCCTAGAGTAAATGGTGGAATCTTTGTAACTTTAAAGTTACACTTTAAACGTAAAGTCCTTAAAACAAGACTTGATGACTTCAGTAGCTCAGCCAGAGGTTATGAACCTATTACAGGAGTAGGCAGGTTGGCCTGCAAGGTGCAGAAGGTCAGACTAGATTATCATGATGGTCCCTTCTGGCCTTAAAGTTTATGAGATAAAGATAAACCCACTGCATCAATTTTTCCTCTGGCATAGTAGAGCCCTACTAACTCCTTTCCAAAGTGAAGTATAAACCCTGCCCTCCCTTACTAACTGGGCATTAGAAGAGTTTGCAAAGGATTCCTCCCTCTTTCATTGCAAGAGGAAAAAATGGTCACTGAGACCTCCCCTTCACTGGCGGGGAAAATGCCACACACATACACTTCAGAGAGAAAGGAGTGGGAGGAACAATATGCAGAAACCCATTTCCACAAAAAAGAATCTTCTGATGGGAGAGACAGAAAAAGGAAGCTAAAGATTCAGTAGTAAGGACACAGGAGATAGAAAATAATGAGAGGAAAAAAACAAAGAGAGAGAGATAGATAGCAGGGATGAAGGCTACAAAGAAAACATAGGAAAAGAAAAAGATGCTGAAAGGACAACCTTAATGAGAAAATTCAGTGGGGCAGAAAGGGGAGAGGATATTTCTCCCGAAAGACAAAATCAGAGTCAAGAAAATTAAAGGAGAGAAAGAAATCTCTAGACAGCAAGGAGAAAAAAAAATACGTGTGGTCTAGACTAACATTTTAGACAAACACTTTCTATACTACTAGAAAGAAAGCCAAAGAAGGGAAGAATGAAAGTGAGAGATGGACAGAGACAAGGAAATGTGAATAAAAAAAGGAAGGAAGGCAGAACAAACAAAACAGTCATATAGCTGCTAGGCTACTTTATTTTACTTCAAGTCTAGTATTTTATTCCTCTGTTAGAGGAGGGGAGATAAGAAATAAGGGAAGGTCCAACTGTGATCCCCAGGGGTTTAGGAAGGTGGAAATCTTCAAGCAGGTATTCCGTCTGAGAGGCTGTTAGGGTTGTGGGCTCCACCAACAGTTTATTTTTCATATTTGAAGACTGATCCTCAGATTGGTTCATAAATTAAAGCTGGTTACTGGAAACGATTACAGAAATGTTCCCCTGGTAGGGCAAGATATGAACTTAAACTGAATGACATCAAGTTTTAGCATCAAAACCAATATTTATAAAAAGAGCAGATTTACCTTCAGAAAACTAGAAAATGCTGATACAATGTTTAGTTGTACTGTCTGCTGTCGTGCTCCTTTTGTTTGTTTTATGGACGCCAACAGTTTGTCTAACACTTGGAGCCTTAAACCAAAAAAAGAAAAAAATATTGGTCAAGCTTTTTTTTTTTTTAAACTTCAAACAAAATCTTCAGATTATGGAAGCATCTGAGGAGCAAATGCAATGCTCCAAGCCTCAAGTGACTTCCCATATCCTACCATCACCATACAGTGGCGGCTTCTCATCAACTAATTTACATGCCAGTTGTTTGAGGTCAGCAGAGAAGCATTTTAATTCAGACTCCTGTCATTTGTTTTGTAGATAAAAAGAATATTATCCACTCTATAAGCTCTGTCTGGTATTGTACATACTTCAGGACAAGGACTACAATATTTGGGCAACGCATGTTTACCTTTTTACAAGGCCTTGTACATACATAAAACAACATAATGCTGAAGACGGGTTCAAGGAAGTAACAAAACTCTAGAAGGGAGCTTTAGAGGACTACATCGCCACCAAAACAAGTTAAGATAGAACACTCTTTCTAAGCTCCTTTTCTGAAGTAATATTCTCCAGATTTTCTCTTATTCCTTTCCCATCCTACTCTTTTGACTTTTCATTTACTTTGCTACATCCTCCTGCATGCACACACAGAGATCCCTTTCTTGCCTCTGCTTGACATCTCTGCCCACAAGATTTTTTTGTATTCCATATCAGCACATGTACTTCCACTATCCTTATGTACTTTTTTTGTCCTTGCTTCTACAACAGGATATTTATTTATAGATCATCCTTCATTATCTGATTACCAATGAGTGGTTCCTATTAAAGAGGCCTGGGTGTCTGGGAATGGTACAGTTTGGGATGCCTTATGGGCACAAAATTATAAGCAGTTATCTACAACCACCAGTGGAGGTCATTAGAAATAGATAAAGGAAAAAAACAAGACAAAAACAGCAAGGAGAAAAACAGAGAGAGAGAGAAGAGAGACCAGACACGCAGAAAAGAGCAAAACATAGAAAAGTAAAGTTAGTGAACCAAGAATAAGGAGAGAGATGGTGATAACTACACAGGAACGTATTTTGCGAAGTATTGTGGTAATGGTGCAAAGAAAGATATATGTATGTAAGTATTTGGGGATGGTGTGGGCAGGAAAGGACAATGAGATATCAGATGGGTCGTGGGAATGGAGGGAGATTGAGTGGCTCTTTCTTTCTTTCAACAGAAAACACTGCGTTAACTGGTTGATTCTTGCTAAAGCCCAGAGAATCAGCCAATTCCTATCTTATACCATCTCATCTGAAAGACCATATCACACACTACCATCTTTTTTCTGATTTAATAACCCTGAATAAGATTTCCTTCAGATCCTTCAATGCTTGCTGCTTAGTCAGCCAGAGCAGCTGCCCTATAGTGACTCAAAGCAGGGCTACTGCATACAATGGTACTGCAGCATTCCCAATTTATGCTGGCCAAGACACTGAGATTCAGGACCCCTAAAATGAGCTCTTTTCCTTGCATAGAATTACAGAGCATCATCACTAGCAATCATGCTCATTTCAGGATTAATTGTACAGTACTTTGAAAATGCAAAACATTATAAGTGATACCATTTATCCTCAATCAAATCTTATATATTCTAAGTAAATATTTTATTGTTGTTATATTTTTGTATTTAAAAAATGGAGAATGACCAACAGCACGAAAAAGTGTTGATGTTTTTCATCATTCAACATTCAATACTATCATAAAGCTAAATCAAAACAACTTTTTAAAAAACAGAACAAAGCTTTGTGGCGTCCGTTATGTTCTCGTGTGGTTGCAAATTACTGTTTTAGGGTACGTATTCTTGTTTCTTTTAGACTTTTCAAATGACTTTATTTTCCTTATTACTTTTCTAATTACAATTTTAAAAATATTTTTAGCCTGTCATTGTCAAGGATAGAGGATTATATTTTACTGTGATTTCCCACCCTTTCTCCCCTCATGTTCAAGAGCCCTTATAACAATTTGTATGCAATACAATCCTCTCAAGACAAAATTTTATATTTATCTGGAAAAAGAATTGTTAATGTACAATGTTCAGTATTAAAGACTACTACTAAGCATGGAAAGAAAACAATCATTAAGAATCGTCCTCCTAAGACATTTTATAATACTTTATACGTTTTCCATCCATGTTTAATTGACAGAGAAACACTGTATCTCATTCACATGCTATGTAACTGTGACACTGTGTACCTTTCCCAGACCTGAAGAACGCTGTGTAAACTTGAAAACTTGTCTCTTTCACCAACGGAAGCTGGTCCAATAAAAGATATTACGTTGCCCATCTTGTCTGTGCAATATAATGGTCCATTTTACTGGTTCTTTCTTTTCAGCAATACCAGTAACTGCAGACTGAGAGCTGAAATTTTCAGACTGTACATAAACTTCAGCCATAAATCTATGTTTTTAGCTCATGAAAATTCCCTTCATAATTCACACCTTCTATAATTCCCTTCATAATTCACACCTCCTATATTCACGAACCTTTAGTCTATATTTTCCATAAGATTTTAAACATTCTGACTCTCTTTAGGCTCTGTTTAACTAATGGTGAATTTAAGTCAATACTTTACCTTTGAGATTCTGCTACATGGGAAAATATAACTCCAAAGAGACGGACTGCAGCACTGATAACAGATAGTGCGGGAGGTAGAGGTTTAGGCACTGAATCACCTTCTGCAGCTTTCTCATAAATTGAATAAGGGTCATGCTCCAGGCTTCCTCCAGCTATATTGCTACCTAAGAGGAGCTGCAAAGGCAGAAATATGACAGTAACGTTTCCTGACTAAGTCACAAATCACTGCTAACCCTACTGTTAACTAATTGTTATACTAGTACTGCAAATACCTGCTCTTCAATAAATCTGTGGTCAGTCTCCTGCAAGGAAGGACCAAGTAAAAGAAGATCATCCTGGTGACAGAGAGGTGGAAGCAAGAACGTAGAGGCAGCCATTTGGTTATCAGTGGCAGTGAAGTCAGCCACTAGCTCCTTGAGAATAGCACAGAATCTTTCTGCAAAATTAGAGGGACAAAGAAAATAACTTTTATTCAAAATAATGATTAATTACTTCCCACTTGCAGTTTTGTGAACAAGGCATTTATACAGAAAAGCTGATTTACAATCTAAAATATTTCCTAAGACCTCCAACGCTGCAACTTCTTGTGATTGACAGACTACTGTATTCACATGGAGACCCACTGACTTCACTGGAGCTTGATGTGGGCAAACCAATCCATCTGCACACAAGAAGTTGTGAGATTGGGGGTCTTAGTTTTTATACAAGGCTAAATGGAATAAAATGCATCCTTTTCAAGTGACTCCAAGCCATTATTCTTCAATATAACTTACTTGGTGTGCAACAGATCAGTTAGCCAGGCTTGTGAAGATAGACAAATGCAAGTCCATGAAGAGAGATCAATTTCTCCTATCAATTTTCTAGACATTAGTGCCAAGTTAGAGTGGGATACATTACATGTCCAAATATGAATTCAAATATCTGGGAATTAGATGTTACTTAAAATACTCACCCTGTATTGACCGGGAAGAGAAAATCAAGAGAGACAATAGAAGTAACGGAGAAAGGAAGAGCAGTGGGGAGGAGAATGGACACTAAGAGGAAAGACAGTGCCAATACCAATGAAGCTAACAGGTAGGTGATACTGGCAGTAACACAGTAGTCCCCAAACTTTCTACCCCATGCCCCTTCATTGTCCCTTTGTGCTCCCCCCCCCCGCACCCCTAAGAGCCAGGAGTGGGGCTCGGGGGTGGGGGGGAATGTGGACAGGGATAATGGGGCTGAGGCTGGGGCCATAGCAGGGGGCAGGCATGCAGCCTCAGCCAGGGGCCAGGACCGATGGCCAGGGCCCCGGGCCAGCAGCCAGGACCCCAGGCATGGGGCTGGCAGCTGGGGCCAGGGCCAAGAGCAGAGCTGGGTGGTGCTCCCTCCATGCTCCCAGTGGGGGCTGGCAAAGGCCCCAGCTGTGCCGTCCTGAAAGTTCCTCTGCGCCCACTTAGGGGGGCACGCCCCACGGTTTGGGGAACTCTGCAGTAGAATGACAGTGTGTGTGAGTGTGTGACACAGAGACAGTGTGTGTGAGACACAGAGACTGAGTGTCTGTCACACAGAGTGAGAGAGAGTGTGTGTGTGTGACACACACACACACAGAGCAAGTGTGCTGGTGGCTGGGAAAGTTTCTGAGAGATGCCCTGCGCTGTCTCTTTAAGACACTCACTGAAAGCTCTCCTGCTCTGTCCTGAGCCCTGCTGTCTCCCCTTCCCCGCTCAGCAGAGTTGGGGTACATGGGCAGGGGGTGGGGGAGAGAGAGAGACAGACAGACAGATAGAGACTGTGTGAGCTGGCTGCTGGGGAAATCTCAGAAACAGTGCACTGTCTGTTTAAGAAAGGCACTCAGCCACTCACCCTTCCCCGCAGCAGCTCTGAGTCCTGAGTCAGGCTGTGTCCCCTCTGCCCTGCTCTGCAGAGATGGAGTACAGGAATGGGGAGGGACACCCTAACATCAGCATCCTCCTCCCCTTCCCCTTGGCACAGTCAGCAGGATGGTCGCAGGAGCAGCTGCAGGATGGCGCACCGTGGGAGGAGGGGCACCTGAACACACGCTGTCGGCTGTGCACGCTCTCCTAATCAGCTGGGCAGCACTTAAATCTATCCTGCACAGCCACTCAAGTGCACAGCTTACAGGCAACACAGGTCATGACTGAAGTCCAGGTATTGAAGGGTATGTGCTGTTCAGGAAAGACAGAAATAAAGGTAAAGGTGGTGGACTAACATTGTATATTAATGATGAGGTAGACTGTAAAGAAATCAGAAGTGATGGAATGGATAAAACAGAGTTTGTTTGGGTCAAAGTCACTTTGGGGAAGAAAGCTACCAGAGGCTTTCCTCAGATAGTACTTGGGGTATGCTACAGACCCCCAGGATCTGATTTGGATATCAATAGAGACCTCTTTAATGTTTTTAATGAAATAAATACTATTGGGAATTGTGTGATTATGTGAGACTAATTTCCCAGATATAGATTGGAGAACAAGTGCTACCAATAATAGTAGGGCCTAGATTTTCCTGGGTGTGATAGCGAACAGATTTCGCCACCAAACTGTCACCAAACCTACAAGAGGTGATGCCGTTTTATGTTTGGTATTGGTGAGTGGCGGATTACTGCACTACAGTATGGACTCGCTTATCTCACACAAGGATTATCAATGTACAACTTAATTTCACCATGCGTATTATTTCAGGCACACTTAAATCTACTCCTCTACCATGCTTACCAGGTCTCTGCAATATTGCTCCACCCAGTTCGCAGAGAGGAAAGAGTAGCAAAGAAACTGCGTGATATGTCACATCTACCATTAACTAAAGACTTGTTTAATTCACCACATGGTCGTCTGCCCTCATGATGCCCATTGTGAGTAAGTTTACTCGGTGAGGGATTTATGATACAGCTTCATGATCCGCAGAGAAAGTGACAAATAATCATCTTATCTGGGCCCCTACTCTACATCAACCTGGGTTTTATTTACCATTAAGGCAATGGAGCCTTCTCAATCGGTTTCATACCAAAGATGGTATTTGTGCTGCAGCAGAATTTCAGTAGTGTTTTAGAGACAATCCACTATGACAAACCATAACACACACTGTTGAGAACTGCAAAATGACTCAACTTCCTGGAGGTCTTTGTGCCTTGAACACTGTTGATAAGAATGCTGTGGCTTGTCTTGACCGGATTGCATACACCAAATAAAAAAATAAATAAATCCGTGAGTAGTGAGGACTTCACAGAAGAACTGGTTATAGGGGACTACCTTGGTTCAAGTCATCATGAGCCAATTCAGTTCAAACTAACTGGAAGGACAAACAAAAATATATCTGCAACTAGGGTCCTTGATTTCAAAAGAGCAAACGAAAAAATTAAGGGAATTAGTTAAGGAAGTGGACTGGAGTGGAGAACTCAAGGATCTGAATGTGGAGGAGGCTTGGAATTACTTTAAGTCAAAGTTGCAGAAACTATCTGAAGCAAGGGGAAATATTGTAGGGAAGGGCTGCAGATCAAGCTGGATGAGCAAGCATCTCAAACAGGTTATTACAAGAAAGCAGAAAGCCTACAAGGAATGAAAGACAGGAAGAATTGGCAAGGAAAGCTACCTCTTAGAGGTCAGAAACTGTAGGGGAAAAGTGAGAACTGCCAAAACCCTGCAAAGGAAATTAAAATCAATAGTAAACGTTTCTATAGTGATCTATAAAAAACAAAAAACACCCACCAAAGAAAGAAAAAGTGGGTCTGCTAAGCACTGAGGATGTGGAGGTTAAAGATAATCTAGGTCAGGGATTCTCAAACTTCATTGCACTTTGACCCTCTTCTGACAACAAAAATTATGACCCCAGGAAGGGGGACTGAAGCCTGAGCCTGCCAGAGCCCTGTCGCCCTACACGGGGGAGTGGGGGTTGGCCAAAAGTCCAAGCCCCACCGTCCCAAGCGGTGAGGTTGTGGGGAGGGGAGGAGGCGCCAAAGTCCAAGTGCTTCAGCCCTGCAACCTGAGCCCTACTCCCCAGGGATGAAGTCTTTGTGCTTCGGCCCCAGCAGATGCAGCTTGGGCTTCAGCTCCAGGCCTCGGGCTTTGGCTCCATGCCCCATCAAGTCTAAACACCAGCCCTGGCGACCCCATTAAAATGGGGTCACTATCCACTTTGGGGTCCTGACCCACAGTTTGAGAACCGCAGATCTAGGTCCAACTCCTAAATGAATACTTTGCCTCAGTTATTAATAAGTGTCATGAGGAGTTTAGGGGTACTGCCACAGTGACTAATGGAAATGAAGATATGGAAGTAGAAATTACCACATCTGATGTGAAAGTCAAACTCAAACAGATTAATGGGACCAAATTGGAGGGCCAGATACTCTCCATCCAAGAATATTACAGGAACTGGCATATGAAATTGCAAGCCCAATAGCATGGATTTTTAATGAATCCATAAACTCGGTCATATCCTAGGACAGGTATTTTGTTAGCAATTCTTCAATTTTTAAGAAAGGGCGAAAAATGATCTGGGAAACTACAAGCCCAGTTTGACCTCAATTGCATGCAAGATTGTGGAACAAATTTTGAAAGAGAAAGTAGTTACGGACATAGAGGTAAACAGTAATGGGGATACAATACAACACAGTTTTACAAAAGGTAGATCATGCCGGACCAACCTGATCTCTTTCTTTGAGAAGATAACTGACTTTTTAGACAAAGGAAATGCAATAGATCTAATCTACCTGGATTTCAGAAAGGCATTTGATACAGTTCCACATAGGAAATTATTAGTAAATTGGAGAAGATGAGGAGTAATATGAGAATTGAAAAGTGGATAAGGAATTAGTTAAAGGGGAGGCTACCATGGGTCATACTGAAAGGTGAATTGTCAGCCTGGAGGGAGATTATTAGCATAGTTCCTCAGGGATAGGTCTTGGGACCAATTTTATTTAACATTTTCATGCATGCCCTTGGCACAAAAAGTGGGTGTGCTCTAATAAAATCTGTTGATAACACAAAGTTGGGAGGTTTTGCCAATACAAAGGAGGACCGGAATATCATATTAGAAGAACTGAAGAACCTTGAAAACTGGAGTAATGGAAATGGAATGAAATTTAATAGTGCAAAGTGCAAGGTCATGCACTTAGGGACTAACAATAAGAATTTTTGCTATAAATTGGAGATATATCAGCTGGAAGCGACCAAGGAGAAAGCCCTGGGTGTATTGCTTGATCACAGGATGACTATGAGCCGCCAACATGACACTAATGAAATCCTAGGGTCATCAGGTGAGATATTTCCAGTAGAAGTAGGGAAGTGTTAGTACCATTTTACTAGACACTGGTGAGACTTCATCTGGAATACTGTGTGCAGTTCTGGTGTCTCATATTTAAGAAAGATGAATTCAAACTGGAACCGGTGCAGAGAAGGGATATTAAGATGATCAGAGGAGTGGAAAACCTGCCCTATGAAAGGAGACTCAAAGAGCTTGGCTTGTTTAGCCTAACCAAATGAAGGCTGAGGAGAGATTTGATTGCTCTCTATAAATACATGGATGGATAAATAGCAGGGAGGAAGAGGAGTTATTTAAGTTAAGTGCCAATGCTGTCACAAGAACAAATGGATATAAACTGGCCATCAACATTTAGGCTTGAAATTAGGCAAAGGTTTCTAACTATCAGAGGAGTGAAGTTCTAGAACAGTATTCCAAGGGGAGCAGTGGGGGCAAAAAATCTAATTGACTTCAAGACTGAGCATATAAGTTTATGGAGGGGACGGTATGATGAGATTGCCTACAATGACATGCAGACAAATATTCCCAACAGCCCGTGATGGGACACTAGGTGGGGAGGGCTCTGAGTTACTATAAAGAATTGTTTCCCAGGTGTCTGGCGACTGGGTCTTGCCCACATGCTTAAAGTCCAACTGACCTGGACTGGCAGAGACCCTGAGGTATTTTTACCTTCCTCTGCAACATGGGACATGTGTCACCTTCAGGTTTAAATTAGTGTAAATGGTGAATTCACTATGACTTGAAGTCTTTAAATCAAGATTTGAGGACTTCAATAACTCAGCCGGAGGTTATGGGTCTATCACAGGAGTGGGCAGGTGAGGTTCTGTGGCCTACAATGTGCAGGAGGTCAGACTAGAGGTTTATGATGGTCTCTTCAGGCCTTAAAGTCTATGAGTGTGGTGATCAGCTATCTGTCCTCCAGTAATATAGATAGCCAAGAAGCGTAGTATATACCCTCATATTTCAGGAGTTTGCACTCATCAAGAAGAGCATGAATAGACTACAGCAGCAAGTAGTATAATGATATTTTGATCAGTAATTTAACCTATAGGGTATTAAATAATTTTCTTCATTTTATCAGATTAACTTTTAGACAGGTCTTTGCCTCACTGTACATAAAGCACAATGGCACTAAGTATTTAGAGTCAGCATATTTTAAGCTATTCAAGTGTCACCACTATAAGAGTATGATTTGGAATAATTTTTCTAGATCACAGGCCCTGGTTCTCATGGGAGACTTCAATCACCCTGATATCTGCTGGGAGAGCAATACAGCGGTGCACAGACAATCCAGGAAGTTTTTGGAAAGTGTAGGGGACAATTTCCTGGTGCAAGTGCTGGAGAAACCAATTAGGGGCAGAGCTCCTCTTGACCTGCTGCTCACAAACTGGGTCGAATTGGTAGGGGAAGCAAAAGTGGATGGGAACCTGGGCGGCAGTGACCATGAGATGGTCGAGTTCAGGATTCTGACACAATGAAGGAAGGAAAGCAGCAGAATACGGACCCTGGAGTTCAGAAATGCAGACTTTGACTCCCTCAGGGAACTGATGGGCAGGATCCCCTGGGAAAGTAACATGAAGGGGAAAGAAGTCCAGGAGAGCTGGCTGTATTTTAAAGAATCCTTATTGAGGTTACAGGGACAAACCATCCCGATGTGTAGAAAGAAAAGTAAATATGGCAGGCGACCAGCTTGGCTTAACACTGAAATCCTTGCTGATCTTAAACACAAAAAAGAAGCTTACAAGAAGTGGAAGGTTTGACAAATCACCAGGGAGGAATATAAAAATATTGCTCAAGCATGCAGGAATGAAATCAGAAAGGCCAAATCACACTTGGAGTTGCAGCTAACAAGAGATGTTAAGAGTAACAAGAAGGGATTCTTCAGGCATGTTAGCAACAAGAAGAAAGTCAAGGAAAGTGTGGGCCGCTTACTGAATAAAGGAGACAACCTAGTGACAGAGAATGTGGAAAAAGCTAATGTACTCAATGCTTTTTTTGCCTCTGTCTTCACAAACAAGGTCAGCTCCCAGACTACTGCACTGGGCAACACAGCATGGGGAGGAGGCGACCAGCCCTCTGTGGAGAAAGAAGTGGTTCGGGACTATTTAGAAAAACTGAACGAGCACAAGTCCATGGGGCCGGATGCGCTGCATCCAAGAGTGCTAAAGGAGTTGGTAGATGTGATTGCGGAGCCACTGGCCATTACCTTTGAAAATTCATGGCGATCGGGGGAGGTCCTGGTCGACCGGACAAAGGCTAATGTAGTGCCCATCTTTAAAAAAGGGAAGGAGGAGAATCCTGGGAACTACAGGCCAGTCAGCCTCACCTCAGTCCCTGGAAAAATCATGGAGCAGGTCCTCAAGGAATCAATTCTGAAGCACTTAGAGGAGAGGAAAGTGATCAGGAACAGTCAGCATGGATTCACCAAGGGCAAGTCCTGCCTGACTAATCTAATTGCCTTCTATGATGAGATAACTGGCTTTGTGGATGAGGGGAAAGCAGTGGACATGTTGTTCCTTGACTTTAGCAAACCTTTTGACACGGTCTCCTGCAGTATTCTTGCCAGCAAGTTAAAGAAGTATGGGCTGGATGAATGGACTATAAGGTGGACAGAAAGCTGGCTTGATCGTCGGGCTCAACGGGTAGTGATCAATGGCTCCATGTCTAGTTGGCAGCCGGTATCAAGTGGAGTGCCCCAAAAGTCGGTCCTGGGGCCAGTTTTGTTCAATATCTTCATTAATGATCTGGAGGATGGCGTGGACTGCACCCTCAGCAAGTTTGCAGATGACACTAAACTGGAAGGAGAGATAGATACGCTGGACGGTAGGGATAGGATACAGAGGGACCTAGATAAATTAGAGGATTGGGCCAAAAGAAATTTGATGAGGTTCAACAAAGACTAGTGCAGAGTCCTGGATTTAGGATGGAAGAATCCCATGCACCATTACAGACTAGGGACTGAATGGCTAGGCAGCAGTTCTGCAGAAAAGGACCTAGGGGTTACAGTGGACGAGAAGCTGCATATGAGTCAACAGTGTGCCCTTGTTGCCAAGAAGGCCAATGGCATTTTGGGCTGTATAAGTAGGGGCATTGCCAGCAGATCGAGGGACGTGATCGTTCCCCTCTATTCGAAATTAGTGAGGCCTCATCCGGAGTACTGTGTCCAGTTTTGGGCCCCACACTACAAGAAGGATATGAAAAAATTGGAAAGCGTCCAGCGGAGGGCAACAAAAATGATTAGGGGACTGGAACACATGACTTATGAGGAGAGGCTGAGGGAACTGGGATTGTTTAGTCTGCGGAAGAGAAGAATGAGGGGGCATTTGATAGCTGCTTTCAACTACATGAAAGGAGGTTCCAAAGAGGATGGATCTATACTGTTCTCAGTGGTAGCAGATGACAGAATGAGGAGTAATGGTCTTAAGTTGCAGTGGGGGAGGTTTAGGTTAGATATTAGGAAAAACTTTTTCATTTGGAGAGTGGTAAAGCACTGGAATGCGTTACCTAGGGAGGTGGTGGAATCTCCTTCCTTAGAAGTTTTTAAGATCAGGCTTGACAAAGCCCTGCCTGGGATGATTCAGTTGGGAATTGGTCCTACTTTGAGCAGGGGGTTGGACTAGATGACCTCCTGAAGTCCCTTCCAACCCTGATATTCTATGATTCTGGTGCAATACCATAAAACCAGACTTATGTCAGCTACAGCTACTGTGTTGACAAACACTATCCCAAGTGATCTTAAAGAGATAGTTGACAAAGATGAAGCTTTTTATATATATATATATATACACACACATATATACACATATATACATATATACACACACACACACACACACACACACACACACACCCCTTATACAGATTACTCCTGAGGGAATTCTCTGCCAAAAAAATAAAAGGTGTGCATCAAAATAATTAAAATTCTGCAGAATTCTGCATATTTGGTCAATAAATAAATGTGGAGGCACCAGCATGGCACTGAGGAGTACAGGCCACGGGCTGCACAGAGGTGGGAAATCCCCCTGGAGGCCCCTCGCCCCTGGGACATGGACACAGTGAGGTTGCACCGAACCATGACAAGTGCAAGGGCTGAGCCTGCCCCAGAAACACCCCAGGGTCCTGTCCGTCTATGCCAGATGCACCAAATAGTAAGTGAGAGGGACAGTCTCACATGCACGCCCAGACCTGGTCCCTGATCCAGGTGTACGCAGACAGGCTCAGCCCAGCAGGATCCAAGTGTGGAGGGGCTTAGTGTGGGGGGGATCCAGGTGTGGGGTGAGAGGGTTCTGCGTGGGGCAATCTGGGTGCAGGAGGCTTGATGGGGGGTCTGAATATGGGGGATCTGGATGCACAGGGGCTCACTGAGGGGTTCCGGGTGCAGCAGGAATAGGACTCTGGAGAAGGATCCAGGTGAAGGTGGTTGGGGCTCATCAGGGGTGATTGGGGTGTGTGGGAGGGATGGGGTTCGGGGCGGGGGGCTTAGTAGGAGTATCCAGGTGCTGGGAGAATGGGACTTAGTGAGGTGGGGATCCGAGTGTGGGGGGCTTGTCGGAGTGGTCCGGGTACAAAGGGGGTGGGGCTTGTTGGGGTGGGGGTTCGAGTGCGGGGGGTCAGTGCGGGATGGTCTGGGTGCAGGGGTGGGGTCTAGAGGGGGGATCTGGATGTGGGGATCGGTGGGGGGGCTCCAGATGCAGATAGTGAGGCTCAGCAGGATGGGGGCTTGGTGGGAGGTCTGGGTATGGCTGGGTCCAGATGCACGGGGGTTAGTCAGACAGAATAGCAGTTCCTTGAACATGGACCCCTCCTCCCACAGCTGAGGAGCGATGGGGGAAGGAAGTGTGTGGGAGAGGGTGGAGATTCCCGAAGCTGGGGAAGGTTTCTGGGGGTGGGTCTGATCCAGGCCCCACTGCTCCTTGCAGGGGAAGAGGAAGTCCAGTACTCCCCAACCCAGCAGGGACTAGCAGCTAAGCCCAGTGCAGGGTAGGAGCCACTGGCTGGGGCATCTCCAGCCCCGCCCCCACGGTCATTTACCTCTCTGCCAGCTGCTCCAGGCACCCAAAACAATGTGCCTACACTGCTGGGGAGGGGTGTGACACCACTCTTGAGGCATCTCTTTGCTTGCCTGTCAGAAGTCATTTTTTGGCTGGAAAGCAAAGAAATCTGTGGGGGAAATGAATTCTGCACGAACGCAGTGGCACAGAATTCCCCCAGGAGTAACCGATATTACATTCAGATCCCCAGCTGCCCCCATTTATGAGAACATTAGAATTGCGAAGTCAAACATGCAAAAATTAGGAAATATGTTTTCCTGTGCAACCGTAATGATAAAAATCTCTAATTAAATGATCACATACAGTTATTACTCATTCAGTGGCACTGAACTTTCTCAAGATTTTAAAAAAGCAAACTGAAAACAATTCCATCATGTGGAACTATAGTGACGCCTACATAGTTCATTAGGATGGTTGGGACCTTTAGAGTAACTGGCAGCAATAGTAGACTGTTATCCTATAAGTGGACCAGCCAAAAGGGGAAGGCACATATATTTGACTCTTTGATCCTGTTCCCCACTTGTCCCTACCACCCATGCTTTTATTACTTCACCCCTGCTTCTACATATGCTTCAATGACTAATTAACATTTTGATAAATATCATATTTGTTAATAAAGAATGAAAACCTCCCCCCTTTCAATTAAGGCTTATGCTCACAATAAACATATTCTGAGACACACGAAAGATCTTCAACAAAACCAGGGAACTTCAGATATAAAAGAAGCAAAACCAGAAAATAGAAACACAACACCATAAGCCCAATTCTTGAATAATCTTTTTCAAATCACCTTTCAAAGGGCTACCCTGCATTTTCTAGCCCCAACCACCTGTCCACGTATTGTCTTTTAAACAATATTATGGCAATACAGAATAACTGAAAATTGAAAGACGGAAGAAAAGTTGATCTATTTCTAGTTGTTCATCTTTGTCTCATTAAGAAAAACAGAACTGAATGAATGCCTCCCATTTCACAACTGGTTTAGACAGTACTACACAGGAACTATAAAAAGGAGGACAAGAAGTGCCATTATGAGCTGCTTGACAAAAAGTATTGTTTTCAGACCATACAAAATATACAGAAATATAAAAAACAAAAAGGAAACTATGAATTGCTACAAGTTTCTCATCCTTTGTGCTTGCCTGAGCCATGAAAAAAGCAACACAATGCAAAACAGAAGTACAATATCACTGAGCACTTTCCAACACATAAAACTGGTTTAACCAGAAATCACATTGTTTTCAGATATACTTAATTTTTAAAAAAACCGCAAATCTTTAACATGTCTATCAGGAAATATTAAACAAGCAGCATTTGCAGAGAGGTAATATAGAGAAAAATCTATCACAGAAAGAAAAAACATCTCTGTAGTTAGCTTCTCCGTAAAACATATTTTGCTTCATTAGATAAAAAATATAGTTAATGGTATTAAAATCCAAAGGACTTGGAAAATAAACTACTCCATATCCTAACCTTTATATTTCCATATTATTGTGTTCCAAGTGGATAAACAGCTTCAGGACAACTGTCAGGAAGAATTACTTTTATATATTTCTTCTGCATGAGCTCAAGACATAATAGGTTTCAGGCTGTTTGCAGTGTCTTTAGCAATGTGACTACTGATTTGAATATGTCTTTTGATGCATTTTGTTTGTTAGTTCTAGATCGCTGCAACATCAACATGGGGTGGGCACTGCACTTGCACTACTCTATTCAGGCCTAAACACGTCAGATGCTATTACATTGCCTATTTTTCAGTTGCATTAAATAATTCCCAAATATTACAAAGAAAAATAAAATTTTAATTCTATAAAGTTTTGCTCCTTCAGTAAAATTAATGAAAAGGGAAATAAGTAGCTCATCTTTTGTCTTTTTAACTCCATTCACAAATGTATATTATACCATGTCTCCAGTATTACAACTTAAAATGAGATGACGACGATTTATCCTTCTAAAAGTTTGGTTAGCTGGTACCGCTCGGTGGAGTGGATTATATTAAGGTGAGAAATCCCTTCAGGATTTTGAGGTCACAGCAAAATGCAGATGGCAGAGAGGTGAATGCTCCCCTCTGCCCTGGAGAAATGTCTCACTCTCCAGCTCTCAGTTGCCTAACACTCCAGCTCTACCTTCCAGATCACGAAATGACTATTACAATGAATTTGTGCACTTTCCACACTTAATTCTGTTGCAAACTAAATTAATGGTAACATTAAAAAATAAAAACAAAAACTCTACACACAAAAGAAAAAATTCAAAGACAGAAGTTTTAATTGGATTAATTAAAATGAGCAGTCTGGTACGAAGCTATTCAAGTTATTATTGACCTTTAACAATCAGGTTAAAATGCTGCTAATTATGTCTTGCAATGGAAGAGTCAGTCTGTTTTAAGATTCAGCTATTACACATTTGAGGTAAAATTTAGGTCCAGCAATCTACAGGGCCCAGATTAATGTATTTGTAATGTAATGGCCTAGTCAGAGCAATTCAAAGTAAATTAAACCTATTTTAATAGATGTGCAATTGGTTTATATTGAAGTTATTCCTCCGGGATTTACTAATTTTACTTTTCAGTGAGTCCTATCATAGTGAGTGAACTCTAATGTTGAATTAAAATGATAAAGGTTGCCTATTTTCAATTTTCTAGAAATTCAGGACAAAATTATAGCTTTCTCATAGAAGGAAAGGGTGATCCTAAAAGATTAAGTGTGTTGCAAACAGGAAACTGAAAACAGCGTGGCTTCAATGCAATTCTGTGAAATGTGAATTTGGAAAATATAACAATGGGCACTTCAGAAAAAAGATGAAAACAAATCTTGCTAGTTGTACACTTGTTATTAAAGTGAAAACTCACAAATGAACCCTTAGTATTTATCACTTAAAACTGTATTTCTTGGTAAGAAAATACATACCTTCGTAAGTCTTTGGGGGCAATAAAGCCAATAATTCATAAAGTCTGTGCCTGTAAGTCATTGCTGGTGTTTTTAAAGCATTTCCATACATTTTATGTATTGAAGGGAGCCTTGAAAAAATACAGAAGACACATGACATATGTTAAAGAGAGATAAAGGGTTATGTCACAATTTTCAGTTACAGATTTGCTTTAATTTGTACTGTAATTCGTATTCACCACCCTTGAGGCTACATACATTAGAGATGCTGCCTAATTTGCAATGCCAACATACCAACAAGCAGCTTACATTTCTATTAACTCATGAAACCCTGGTATCCTATTCCCAAGCTGTATTTTTATGCACTATTGTAGAAATATGAAAAGCTTTTATATTGTCTTGTACTTTACGTGTCTTTCTTGCAGTTAACCTTTTTGTAGTTTTGTCCCACCATGGTCTAGCTTAGATCCAAAAGCTAATAGACATTAATGATCTCGAGTGACAGAACAGTTAAAATACTGAACACAAAGGAGGGGAAAAAAACAACTTTGACGTTGAAGAACAACATAAATACAAAAAGTGTCCATTTATAAACCATTTCTGTCTCTAGAGTAATTTTGCACTGTGTATATATTTGTTTTACGAAATGGAACAGATGCACACATAAATACTATCCTGCTATGTGTATAAACAGCACACAAAAATGTTATCCAGGTATGTGCATAAACAAGAAAATGTCACTATTAGCGTTGTACTTGATTGCAAAAACAATGAAAAATAAAAATATTGCGGACAAACATGGTGTCGGACGAAAAAAAAAGTTATTTCATGTTTCGTTTCTTAGCATGACATGCAACACACAAGACATAGGGCTTGTATTTAGAGTCCTGTGCAGATACAAAATTTGTATTTGCAGCCGTTCTGCAAAAATGGTCTGTGGATATCTGCAAATTTGTAGGGCTCTACTTGTCTTCATTACAACAGTTATCTTGAGTAACTGGAGCTAGCCTAGCTTAAGTGAGAGCATGAGAGTGACAACAATGAGAAACACTCAAGCTACACAAAGTAATTTGATTAGCATCTGAGTAATTGGATTAGCCACTGAAGAGTAACTGTAGCTTGGAGTTGCTGCATCCCCACTGCATTATTAGCTCCAGCATCAGCTGTACTGGAACTTCAACTTCTAACCCTACAGCCCTAACCCTCACTCACGATGGGCCAGATAACTTGATCTTAAAACACCACGTAACATGAGCTAGAAATTTGTGTGTGTGTGTACATGAGTCGAGTTAGGCGCAGAACTTGAATTATAGCTTGAGCTACCAGTACAGTGAAGGCAAGACCATAGTACTGTACCAGTTTATTTACATCACTGCTATAGCTTTTGTACTCTGTAAGATAACACTTTAAAAGTCTATTTATCTGTCTAAACAATCCATCATATCAGGAAGATACCAGAGGAATATTCTACAGCACTTTCTAACATAAAATTACGGCTTACTTTCATTTAAAAACATAATGATGCATTTACCGTGTCAATAAATCCACAGCACATGGGAGGGGAGGAAGTAGTCTCTGAATAACTTCATCAGTAAGAAGACCACCACAATAGGAAACAAAGGTTTTGATAGCTAAAAAAAGAAACGGATTGTAACTTAGTAGAATTTATTTAACTGAAAATTACATACGATTATCGCATGGCTCATTTCAAAATAGAGAAAATACTTATAGCACTATTGACCTAGGATTTTAAAGACAAAGAGAAAAAAATAACTGATTAAAATGGAAACTGCATGTTTTCAGCACCTCTAAAAGTCAGGCCACATATTTTGGCAGCATAAGCTGCATCTCCACTGGGCGTGGTGATAACTGGAAAACCCTTTCTAGTGTAGACAAGGACCTAGGTTTCTAACTGACCACGTCACTTTCGAAAATTATTTTCTACACCTCCGTCAAATTTGACAGGAGAGAAAAATGTCCAATACATTAGTATTTAAAAATCCTCAAGTAAATAACTTCTTCCCCAGTCAATGTGTATTTCCAAAGATTATCATTCACTACTTAGCTACATCATTTTGCAATATTAAAATTTTTATTAATTTTATTTGAAGCAAAGCACCTAATTAAGTAGGCTTACAAACTAATATGCTTTTGTTCTGGGAAAACATTTTTAAAGGACATGAATAAAATTCAGTCAAGAACACATATCTCCCAGGCCACATCTGTATCTTGTAGCTTCATCTTGCACAACATTTCCAAGATCTAACCTCTTCTCTGTGCCCCTACCACTAAAAATCTTGTCCAAATCTGATCATCTCATGCATTGACTTCTGTTATCTCCTCCTGTATGTCCTGGATGCCTGCAACCTTGTCCCCCTTCAAGTTCATTCAAGATGCAGCCACTAAAATAATCTTCCTGGCTTGTCATTTGGACTACATCAGCATTCTCTTTAAGTCCTTCCCTACACTGCCTTCTTTTCCCACGGCATCAAACACAAACTTCTTGCGTCACTTTCTAAGCTTAATCCTAACTAGAGCTTAAAGTAGTCTGAAATAAGGGGACTTCCACCATCCCCACATCTGCCCATCCCCCTGTCTAGCAATTAATTCTGACCCTCCAGCCCCCTTATCAGTTTTGTTCCCTCCAGTCCCTGATCTGTTCCATCTCCACATCTGTTTTTCCCCCTCCAGACCCAATCTGTTCTGCTCCCCAGCCTCACCTCCTCTTCCTCCAGGTCTTGGGGTTTTTCATCCCCACCTCCCAGGTCTATGGGAGCCTGTAGCTGGATCCCCTCTCTCCCTTCCCTAGAAGGCTGGATGTTGCCCAGAAGGAGCAAGAGGAGAAGCAGAGGTGCCATCCCATCACTCAGCAGAGGAAGAAGTGAAGGGGACAGAGAGATTAGAGCCGCTCTGAGCTGCTGGGCTCTTTCTGTTCTCTCCTCCCCGCCACGCCTCGACCCCCAGGTTGGGTTGTTGGCGGGGTGGTGGGAAAAGAAGAGAGCTCCACCTGCTTCTTGTTCCCATGCAGTGGGTAAGTGGGAAAAACAGCCAAACAGATGGTATTAAAAATGTGCACCCCTGAGCAATACAGACTTGCCTCTTAGAATTTTTATATCCTGGGCCTGCAGGTTATTTTGACCTGCTGCACTTTTAAAGCACTGGTCCAAATCTACCTATTCAACTTATTATTTATAATAATCACTCATTATTTATCATTCCTCGCCTTGGCTCTGCTGCCAGATAGCCTGAATCTCCCAACTTCTCCACTTCTCTGACAAGCACTTCCATTGTTTCTGCCATGACTTTCAAGTAGAAGAAACTCCCAGTCAAAATCTGTACAGCCACCACCAAATTCTTCCTCAAAACTTCTCTTTAATAAGGCTGTCGATTAATCACAGTTAATACACGCGATTAACTCAAAAAAATTAATCGTGATTAATCACAGTTTTAATCGCACTGTTAAACAATAGAATACCAACTGAAATTTATTAAATATTTTGGGTGTTTTTCTACATTTTCATATATATTGTATTCTGTGTTGTAATTGAAATCAAAGTGTATATTATTTTTTATTACAAATATTTGCACTGTAGAAATTATAAAAGAAATAGTAGTTTTCAATTCACCTCATACAAGTACTGTAGTGCAATCTCTTTCCCATGAACGTGCAAGTTACAAATGTAGATTTTTTTTGTTACATAACTACACTCAAAAAGAAAACAATGTAAAACTTTGGGGCAAGAAGTCCACTCAGTCCTAGTCCTTGTTCAGCCAATCGCTCAGACAAACAAGTTTGTTTACATTTACAGGAGATAATGCTGCCCTCTTCTTATCTACATCACCAGAAAGTGAGAACAGGCATTTGCATGGCACTTCTGTATTCGGCATTGCAAAATATTTATGTGCCAGATATGCTAAACATTTGTATGTCCCTTCATGCTTTGGGCACCATTCCAGAGGACATGCTTGCATGTTGATGACGCTCCTTAAAAAAATAATGCATTAATTAAATTTGTGACTGAACTCCTTGCAGAAGAATTTTATGTCCCCTGCTTTGGTTTACCCACATTCTGTCATATATTTCATGTTATAGCAGTCTCGGACATTGTTCATTTTAAGAACATTTTCACTGCAGATCTGACAAAATGCAAAGAAGGTACCAATGTGAGATTTCTAAAGATAGCTACAGCACTCGACCTAAGGTTTAAGAATCTGATGTGCCTTCCAAAATCTGAGAGGAATGAGGTGTGAAGCATGCTTTCAGATGTCTTAAAAGAGCAACACTCCAATGTGGAAACTACAGAACCCGAACCACCAAAAAAGAAATCAACCTTCTGCTGGTGGCATCTGACTCAGATAATGAAAATGAACATGCATCAGTTTGCACTGTTTTGGATTGTCATCAGCATGGACGCATGTCCCCTGGAATGGTGGTTGCAGCATGAAGGGACATATGAATCTTTAGAGCATCTGGCACATAAATATCTTGCAATGCCAGCTACAAAAGTGCCATGAGAATACGTCTTCTCACTTTCAGGTGACATTGTAAACAAGAAGCGAGCAGCGTTATCTCCTGTAAATGTAAACTTGTTTGTCTGAGCGATTGGCTGAACAAGAAGTAGGACTGAGTGGACTTGCAAACTCTAAAATTTTACATTGTTTTATTTATGAATGCAGTTATTTTTTGTACAAAATTCTACATTTGTAAGTTCAACTTTCACGATAAAAAGATTGCACTACAGTATTTCTATTAGGTGAACTGAAAAATACTATTTCTTTTGGTTTTTTTTTTTTTTTTTTTTTACAGTGCAAATACTTGTAATCAAAAATAAATATAAAGTGAGCACTGTACACTTTGTATTCTGTGTTGTAATTGAAATCAATATATTTGAAAATGTAGAAAACATCCAAAAATATTTAAATAAATGGTATTCTATTAACAGTGCGATTGTGTGATTAATCGCAATTATTTTAATCACTTGATTGAGATTAATGTTTTTAATTGCTTGATATCCCTACTCTTTAATAATGCATGTAGAAAACTGTAACCTGATAACAGGCAAGCAGGTGGTGAGTTGTGTATCCTGCTACTCCCCGCCCCATTATATTTGTTACCCCATCCTCTCCACCTCAACCTAGCCCATGTTTCTCTCATCCACCTATTATATCTTGTCTTGTAGAATATAAGCTATTTGGGGAAGAGACTCTCATTTATCAGATATTTGTAAAGTACCTAGGATAACAGGGTCCAACCTGATTGAGATCATTAGGTGTTATTGCAACATAAATAAAAAATAATAAAAAGATTCGCAAAAGTTATTACATTGGTTGTTGTTTTGGAAATAAAACATCAGGATGAGAAAAAAATATCCACCACAAGAGTTACCAACATAATCCGACAGACACACACACACACATAGTCTATTATGAAGGTAATTGAAAACAAGCATAAATTCTGCACTGATGGTTTTCTTTATGATGTCTGAAGGACAAATAATCAGAGAGAGAGAGAGAATATGCAAAACTTTGCTTACCACAGAGAGCACCAGCACGGCCTTCCAATGTCACTTGCCATGTAAATGAATCTCCCCGACTCCTCTCTGTTTCTAGATCTTTAGGAGATAGTGGAAAGACACACTTCCACAGTAATAGCATTCTTGGGAGATAGTGCTGGACAACAGCAGGACCTGTAAGTTTTAACAACAGCCAATTACAAATCTGAGGAACCATAAAGGTAAAATATTAAATCAGCTTACCTATGTTCAAAAAGGTCTCTACTGTTTCCTCCACCCATCCTTGCATTATTCCTTAACCTACTGCCACTGTGCCCCATTTTGTACAGAAGAACATGCCCACTGTTATTGTTAAGGTTGTGTCTCCCAAATTCATTATAAACCTGTTATTTAGCTTTAGCCAAAGTTTGTCATATCTGGACTCAGCTGAGGAACAACATAAAAGAAAAAAAATTCATTTGGTGGAGATGTTCAGAAATGCAAAATTTCTGAGCACAGGTTGGTGTATAGAGATCTCTCTCTTATCACAGGGAAATAGAGGATTGGTGGACAGAAGTAACAGGTTCAAATGTTGAAAGGAGGCAAGGAACATGCAAAGAGACACAAAAAGACTTAGTGAGGGCTTGAACAATGATTTAAATATCAGGGTCAATACTCTGACAATATTAAGCATGACTAGAGTTCAATAACATTTCATGTGCCTGACAGATTCAGTGAGGATCTTGATATCCTCCTCATCTTGCCCTGACACACATATTATACCAAACAATTCTGAACATTTACAGTCATGACATAAAATGTTATTGGACTAATCTTGCAAATTATCTTTCATATTTAAGTAGTATTGGTCCAATCCTGCCATTGTTCTGCAGGCAGAACTCCCACTAAGTTAACGGTAAGTTTTAAGGTAACAAACAATGCTTTTATGCATCTTTTCTTATCAGAGATTTAAATTTATGTTAATTATTTTTACTATGAAATATTAAAGGCAAATGAAGGACCACAAGTATTAAAACTAGTCATATGGATTTACCAAAAGACATACTTTAATTTACTCTTATATGTACTTTAAGAAACCTATTACCTAATGTCATAAGGGAAGCTACCAACAGCCATCCAGCCTGCGTTCGTTGTATTGAAATGCGACTATTTTGAGAAGCAGAACACAGTAAATCCTCTGCTACTGTCATGATTACCTATTCAAAATTTGAAAAACAAAAAGCATCACTACCTTTGTAATTGTACACAGAAATCAAATACAACTTGAAGAAAAAATGCTAATGATTATTTCTAATAATTTAGGGCCTGATTTTGCCAGGCTACAGGACGGAACTATTCAGGGGACAGGCTGGCTTGGTGTGTAAGCAGATCAAGAGAAATGTTGTGCCCCAGTACAGCAAGTTCACTAGGGCCCTGGTACAATGCCCTCCCTCCCACCGCCACTGTGTGCAAGGACAAAAACCAAGTACTACCCTCATCCCACTTCTATAGGAGCAGTACTATTCCCTATTCTCAGGGAGTCTCTTCCACAGATGAAACTGGTGCTGAAATTAGTTAAGGGTTTTAACCATCTTATATAATTTCTACCTTGGACTAGTGGAAGTTTTGGCAGAATGGATATATGGATAAGTAAATTTTATTTTGTACAGTGGTTAGTCACCTAAAGGCATAGGAAGGTGTTAACTCAATTTAGTCTGCGGTAAGTGAATGTCCTTCCAGGAAACTTATTTATAATACAGTGAGCAAAGCAACAGATCTGTGGATGTACTGCCAATTAGTTTTATAAAAGAAGATCATTTTCTTTGGCAAAATGTAGTGAGCTTCAGTTGTATTGTGGACTAACACAGCCTTTTCTTACTCAACAATGCAGTTGTGATGTTCATGGGAAAGGGAAAAATAATGGTAACCTGCCAACTTAGCATACTTGCAAGTCAGGCCAGGGTTTAATCTTCAGAGGAAGTTTCACTGGCTTCAAACAGAATGGACTGATTTACAATTCTGAATACATAACTGGTCTCAAGAAGTTTACTCTTCAATTACAGTCTCCCTCCTCTTTCCAATTTCTCTAAGCCAAAGCTCTTTAGAATCAACCTTCATTCCAAGAAGCAATAGTGATATGTTAGTGATAGGCAGACCTCAATCTTAATGCAAAAATATTCATAAAATTAGTATAACTTACATTAATAATAGGTTGTTAAAAACTTGTTTGCATCTTTACTGAATGAATATTTATAACTACAAATATGTTATAGCCAGGATGCTTGAAAATATAACAATATCTGGGTTAGTTCAGTTACTTATATTCAGGCTGGTTAAAGAAATTCAAGGAGATGTCTTTCTGTCTCCCACGAGCAAGCAAACATCCAGAAGATAGCCCTCCTTAGCCATAAAACCATATTTATTAGCTTTAAGAGTGTTATTCAAACTCAGGAAAGCTGCATTTTAAACTTTACCTTGCTTTAACTTTTATACTATTTTCCTTTGTGCTATGTTTAAAAGATATACTGGTTATTGAAATCTGTGCTTTGTACAAAATATTTAATAGTAGTCTAATTGCTGTAACAAATTGTAACTAAGTAGCTTAGGGAAAGAAACAGACCTTAAGAGTGTCTTATCTAGACCAAGACACCAATTAAAATAAAAAAAAATGACTGTGAAAAGTAATGTATGGTTGTATTGTCAGACCAATAAATCTAGGTGTAAAGTCATTTGTTTGTTTTTTTATTTCCTCATGGAAAAACTTCTAAGTAAACCCATACAAAGAATCCTAGAAGTATTTCTTGCTGAAATGAATTTTATAATCTCTAAAAACTTCATTCATAAAAGCATTGAGGAAAAACACTATAGTTGGAAATATTTTTTTTGTTTATTTTCTAAATGTTCAAGTGGCAAACACCTGAAATGCATACTTGCAAATGTGTTTGCTAAATGAAAATCTCTTAATACCACTGCTATTTAAATGGTAAAATGTGTTGTGTACTAACCTAAAATTTAATGAGCTTGCTAAACTGATTGCTAATGAAAGAAGCCATTTGAGTATAGAGTATTTATATTAATGGGAATTAATTAATTAATTGTTGGCAGCGCTCAAGCAGCTCTCTCACCCAACTCAGGAAGATGAAGAATCATCTCTCCAAAAATTGTAATAAAGAATCAACAACTTCTTTTACAGCTATTTAAGCTCAAGACTATTTATAGAGTTATTTAATTTTAAAAAAGACTGGTTTGAGAACAAAAAACTTTATATAAAAGATTAGGAGTGTTTGTAAATTTTGAAAATAGAATTTCATGTGCTGTTGAACTCTAATACAACTGATGGAATATCTCAGAAAATGAGTTGAAAAAAAAGAGAAAAGTTAAACACTAACTTTTAATTTATCTGATGCTTTCCCAAAGAAAGGAAGCTAGAAATCTTGCATATTCATTAAACAGACTGCATACCTCAGGAGCTGAAGGTGTCACCTAAGCAAACCCCAGAAGCATGGAGGCAACGAGTGACTGCAACCAAGTTGGAGTCTAAACAAGCCTGAAAGAGGTGTGTTCTCTTATAATTAAATGGAAATAGGAAGGAGAAGAGTATAAAAAAGGGGAGTATCCCTCACATACACACACTGCTAACCTGCTTAAACAGCAACTTACCCTGTCCATCTCTACTCTGCAATTAGCAAAAGTTAATAGACTGAATATTTACTATGGTTATGACCCCATGGATCTTCTTTGAAAAAAATATGTAATTCAGAAATGTTACACTACCTGATCAGTGGTTTAAATGACTAAATTTATGGGGTAAAGAAAATAGCATTATTATGTGTGTTCTTGGGGATCCTTTTCTTCCCAATAAAAGAAACTACTACATCAATATTTTGAGAAAAAAATATTAGCATTCCAATCATGAGATAAAAAAAATCAGCATTGTAAAATCACAATTAAATACGAAATACATTTGAGACACTTCAGGAAGGAGCACAACAGAACTGCTTTCAAGTAAATTAGTAGGATCGTTACCTTCCCTTTTCCATGTGGAATTCCTAATGGGCAGTGTTTTACTGCTCCCAATAGAGCAGCAACAGCAAAACTATATCCAGTCACTGCTTCAGGGGAGGACTTAAGGGCACTAAGCCGCTCAATGCAGCGATCCAAAAGTGGAGACACATAGGATGGCAATGCTACAGCAATGCAGCGTAGACACCAAGCTGCTGCTAGTCGAACTGAAATACTGGGATGAAGAATAACTGAAATTACTGCATCCAGAACCCCTGAAAGAAAAAATAAATATACTTAAGACATGGACAAAGCAGTCTGGCTGATGAGTAAGAAGAGTGTCTAAAGGCATGTATGTGTATTCACTGAGGGATAGTGAACGTCACTTTTCAAGCATGTGCTAATCTTTAAACAGTGAGAAGTGCTAATAAGAGAGATTTCACATTAAATGTCATCAATCTAAAATATTTTATTACTTTAAAAAAGTTAACCCAGTTGAGGAGCAGTTGGATGAAACTAAATTCTGGAAAGATTGAAGTGGTGCTATTGGAGAGAGGGGAAAACTTTCAAAAAACCTTGACCTCTTTGTAACACCACCCTTGTGTCATTAAGACAACCTGCAGCCATGGTGTATATCTAGACTGTATACTGCTTATGGACACCATAACAGCCAAAGCTGCAAAAGAATGGCGATTTCCATATACAGACAGCAAGAATACTACACCTCCTTTTATCAGATTCAGACTTGGCTGCAGTGATCCACGCACTTGTGACCTTCAAGAATGATCATGTTAAGTATGAAACAGCTGACTTCAAAAGCTATGGCTACAATTAATTCAAAACACAGAAGTCCCTCTGTTCAACAATTAAGACCACAACAATCCAGCTGTCTGCTCTCTTCCCTGGCTCTCTGTAAAGGACTGGATTAAACACAATGTTTAAATCTTCTTTGAGACTTTCCCCGGGAACCAGCCAGAATGCTTCATCTTGCTTCATCCTGAACTTCCATGACAGCTACATTCCATGGAACTATCAACCCAAAAAGTGTTTGAGGAAGAGAAAGAATTTGTTGAGCAATTGGCTCCAAAACTTGGAACACATTCCCAAGAGATGAGAAGGACCCCCAACCACAGAGCTTTGAGAGTTAAAAGCAAAAACTCATTTTTGATTTAGCTTTTCCACATAACACCTTAAAAAAATAAAGTATAAGAAAATAAAAACCACCAGAGACCAGTTGTACCTGCTGTCTGGAAGCTGGGGGGCAGGAAGGAGGGCAGACAGAAGTGAGAAAGGAGGGAAAGGGGAGAGAGAAAGAGAAACATGCCTTATGTATACACTTCAATGTGTACCTTAAGAGACCACAGTAATGGGCACTACATAAGAATCTAGACCAGAGGTGGGCAAACTACAGCCCGCGGGACCGTCCTGCCCAGCCCCTGAGCTCCTGGTCCAGGAGGCCCGGCCCCTCCTCTGCTGTTTCTCCTCACCTGCTGCCACGCCGCCGCGCAGGCAGTGCTCTGGGCGGTGGGGCTGCACGCTCGTGCAGGGCAGCACAGCTGTGTGTCTGACTCTGGCCAGGAAGCGCGGCTCCGGACATGATACTCTTAGCAGCATGGTAAGGGGGCCAAGGGGTTGGATATGGGGCAGGGGATCCCGGGGGGCAGTCAGGGGACAGGGGGTGATTGGATGGGGAAGAGGTTTGCGGGTGGGGTGCAGGGGATGGGAAAAGGGGGGTGGGGGTTTGATAGGGGGTGGTGTCCTGGGGGGTGGTTAGGGGCGGGGGTTCTGAGAGGGGCAGTCAGGGGGCAGGAAGTGGGAGGGGTCGGATAGGGGGTGGGGGCCAGGCTGTTTGGGGAGGCACAGCCTTCCCTACCCGCCCTCCATACAGTTTTGCACCCCAATGTGGCCAAAATATTTGCCCACCCCAACCTAGACAGATAAACCTACCTAGATTATATTTTCTTGAATACAAACATAAATTCATTGAAAACATAGATAAGTGCTTCACTACACTAGATCATAATTGCATGTACTTCAATTAGTTCAATGCCTACTCCTTACAGAGAAATAAAGTTGATTCAAACATGAAATGTTATTCCTCCTTAGTGAAGTTTCTATTTAACACATCCCCTCCCCTCCACATCACACTGGTCTATAGCGACAATGATATAAAATCCTGATAGCTTCTTTATGGCCTATCTAGCCAAGTGTTACATTTACAAATACACAATTACTTCTTTGGATAAAAGCACTAACTATACTATGCTTCTGTATGTGTAATTTTTCCAGGAGCACTGAGATAGCACTAAATTATCAACCCAGACTGCAATATCAAACTCAACATTTCTTATCAATGTCATCGTATTTGTACCATTGTTCTAATACATTAAGCAAACATGAAATGTCTACAAAGTGCCTTGGTAAGTAATTACAGGCCTGATCCAGCAAGTAAATCCATGCAGGAAGACCAGTGTCTCTGCATAGATAACAATGCATGGATGATACCTATAATGGATGGATACCAGTGCAGCTCTGCATAGATACCAATGTCCACCTGCACAGATCAACTGCATGATTGGAGGTAAAGTATATAACAACAGATCTGGAGTAATGATTTTTAAATCACTAAAGCAAAATAGGATAGACCACTCACTGCACTAAAATGAAAACGTAAGAGCAGGGGTGGCCAACCTGTGGCTATGGAGCCACATGCAGCTCTTCAGAAGTTAATATGCGGCTCCTTGTATAGGCACCGACTCCAGGGCTGGAGCTACAGGCGCCAACTTTCCAATGTGCCAGGGGGTGCTCACTGCTCAACCCCTGGCTCTGCCACAGGCCCTGCCCCCACTCTACCCCTTCCCACCCCCTCCCCTGAGCCTGCTGTGCCCTCGCTCCTCCCCCTACCCCTCGGAGCCTCCTGCACGCCACGAAACAGCAGATCAGGAGGTGCAGGGAAAGAAGGGGAGACGCTGATCAGCGAGGCTGACGGTGGGCAGGAGGTGCTGGGAGCGGTGGGGAGGGGGAGGGAGAGAGCTGATGGGGGGCTGCTGATGTATTACTGTGGCTCTTTGGCAATGTACATTGGTAAATTCTGGCTCCTTCTCCAGCTCAGGTTGGCCACTCCTGCATAAGAGAATAACTAAACATTTCTATTTAAATTTGGTCAAATATATTTACTGAGCACATTGCACAGTGTGTTTGCTCTGAACCAGAAGTAGTATATACTTTCAATCTGATATTCAGAGTACATTGTACATTGTGTAACAGTACAGGCAGGAGGTGGTGCAGAGCTGTTTGGGTGATGGTCTTTGAAAGGCTTCATACAAGCAGCACATTTTAGGATAAAAATAGATAAGAAAAAAGTGAAAAGTTGGTTATCTGATGCATGAAGAGAGAGTAAGTTTAAGCAAAGAGGAGGAAAATGGGAAAAGGTTACAAAAGGGACTGGTTAGGAGGGAGGGTCACAAACAGCACAGGAGGAAATGAGAGCAAAGCTGAGATGGAGTTACGCAGAGGCTTGAAGGTGTGGATGAGCTTGAACTTGACAGAGAAAAAGAAAATCTCTTTGGCAAGGATCTGAAGAACGTAATTGCAATCAGAGCAGCCACAAAGCTAGATGATATTAGTAGCAGTGTTCTGACCAGACTGAATGGGTCAATATGGTAAGCTGGCACAGCAGAAGGGAGGTTCCAGTAGTCAATGGGAGAGAGAACCAAAGGCTTCAGAAGGAGAAATGGATAGATTTTAGAGATCAAGTGTATGAAGCACCAGTAATTTTCAAGAGCCTGAATGCAGCAGAAGTTTACAAATTTAAAAAAGGAGTGCATTTCTGTCACAGAATCACAGAAATGTAGAGCTGGAAGAGAGGTCCTCAAGTCCAGTCCCCGGAGCTGATGCAGGATCAAATAAACCTAGATCATCATTGACAGGGAGTTATCCAACCTGTTCTTAAAACTTCCAGTGAGGGGAGTCAATAACCTCCCTTGGAAGCATGTTTTGGAGCTTAACTACTCTTTTAGTTACGAAGTTTTTCCTAATATCTAACCTAAATCTCCCTTGCTGCAGATTAAGCCCATTACTTCTTGTCCTATCTTCAGTGGACATGGAGAACAATTGATCACTGTTCTCTCTATAACAGCCCTTAATGTATTTGAAGACATATCAGGTCCCCTCTCAGGTCTTCTTTTCTCAAGACTAAATATGTCCACTTTTTTCAACCTTTCCCATAGGTCAGGTTTTCCAAACCACCTATCATTTCTGTTGCTTTCTACTGAACTCTCTCCAATTTGTTAATATATTTCCTATGTGTTATATCTTTTATCTGTGTTCACATCTTTCCATATGTTAGTCTGAAATATTCTGCAAAAATAAGAACACATTGTTGCGATCAAATTTGCAAAAAAACTCAAGGAAAATATTTTGCAAACTTATCCATTACCTGTACTGGAATCTTGTAGCAATGGTGCAGCAGTAGTGCCTAAACCATGAACGAGACTTCCAAGTTCGTGTAATACACACACAAGAACATGTTGGCTTGCTGTTACGTCTGTTGTACCAATCCGAGTTTCCAAGTTACCATCACTCATCACAACATCTGGTAACACATTAGAAACTGTGAAATCATTGCACATTAAAATAAAATAATAATAAAATACAAAGAGACAGAATAAAGAATGCAATGATATGGTAGCTACATTAGAAATATTCTTCTATCATTAACTGTCTCACATAAGATTCAGGATTTTCAATGGGACTCAGCTGAGACTTTCCATACCTCAATCAAGTTGCCACAGAAAAGGACATTACTTAGTTCCAGGGTAAGTAGTGGGTGGGTGAGAAGAGTAGAAAAACAATCATAAAATAAAAAACACCACATTGCCAATTTAGCAGGTGACAATGAATGGTAGCAACCAAGAACCCTTCTATTTTCAACTAAACCCATGGGGATTTGAATGGGCCATATTTTGGCATGGGGTGGTTATAGTGATTACCTTCACTATACGGCACTTTAAAAAAAGTAAGAGATGTTTCAAGATAGTTAAGCCTATAAGGCAGCAAAGCTAGGAACACATACACAGCAAAATTTAGAGTAAGTCAACTAAATTTTATTTTAGGACACTACAGATTGAACCAGCAGCAAGATATAGGACTATACACCAGTTGAGAACTGGCACAGCAAAGGCATGCTCTAGTCCTCTCACCACACCCCCAATGCTGGAGAAGTAGTTGGCATAGGAGCCAGGCACAGAATGTTATGCCATCTAAAAATCTGCCTTACACCCAGGGAATTTGCAGATGGCTAGTTGGGCCAGGTTCTGCCATTTTGCACCACCTGAGTAGTATGAAATGGCTGGAGCAGGGAGGGAGAATCTGGCCACATTTGTATCAATTACAGTTTAAATGTATTTGATCTATTCTGTTATCTGTGTTTTACTGTTAAAAATAATTCTGCTATGTGACAAGTGTAAGAAGTTTTTTTTATTTATTTTTAATCAATAAAACAACCTGAAAAAAAAAAACAGAAACTTTTCTCTACATTATTATGGTAATATACTAGAAGTAGAAGTTCTATTTCTGCAGAATCTTCAGAATTAGGGTAGGCAAACAATCATTTTAGCACTGGTTTAAAAAACCAACCTCCCCCACAAACAGATAATCTTGTTAGTCCCATACCCACAACTTTCTTCAGTTTCCAGATGGCTTGACAAATCTCTTTGGCAGCTGCAATTTGAGCTTTTTCTCCAAGAAGACCTCCTACTGTAGCTCGAAGGATAAATGAAATACAACGGCGACAGCAGATAGCATCCATTTGAGTCTGAATAGCTTTAGGGTGAGACTGAGACACTAGATCTAAAATATGGGAAAGTAAGGAAGAGAAATTCCTTTCAAGCCACTGTCCTCCTAATGTGGAGACAAATACCACATATGCCTGAAAAAGATTTGAAGAAAGTAATATTTAGAATAAAGTCATCTGGAAAATTGCCATTTACATTTACAGAGACACGTAAATGCTTAATATCACCCCGCACTATATCAAAAACAAGGATACCACATTCTCTACAGAAACCATATTTAATCTCCTGTATAGGACAATTTTGTGTATGTTCTCAGTTTTAATTGAGTTGGAAGTTCTTTTGCCTTTCTGATGTAGGATATTTTATCTGTCAATTTAGGCAGTAGTATTTAAAAATTACTTTCAATTAACACTGTACCAGCAGCACTGAATCTGGTATAACTGCAAGTTAATTCAAGATGCTTGTCTATTTTATTTCATTTCAGTGTGTGAGAAGTGCCAGTTTACCCTGAACAGGCACTTGTTATGTAAAACATTGTGTTTGACCACCCGGAACAACAGCTTTCAGCTATTTAAAATTCTGCACATGGAGCCCAAATTTAATGTATGAATGCATTTTAAGAACCACGATGTTACAAAACTATAACCCATATCCCTAAGATAATTTTGTTTTTGCTGACCTAGATTTAGGGAATATTTGCAGCCATCAGGCACAGCTCTTCATTTTAATGAATTTTAGTTGTTTGTCTTGCAACAGAGGACCCATACAAAGGCTACAGATGTCACAAACAACCAAAAGAAAGAATGCAGAGCCACTTTACAAATCTAATCACCACAAAATCATTTATCTTGCTGCATAATAGAGTTCTTTACAAATGGTTAACAACTGTATGTTTTATATGCACATATTTGCCATCACCATGAAAAGCGAGCACATAAAAATGTGAGTATATATATGAATGAAATTCAACAATAAGAGTTTGCAATGACCAACGTTCACTATAAAAATAGCAATAACCCATGCATATTTTGCCTCATGTCTGATTATAACAACTTCCTTTCTATGCTGTAATTTGTTAAGTACTACAGTTCGTCAGTATGCAGGTTTCCCATTATCAAGGTTCCCTCCCCACTCTGAACTCTAGGGTACAGATGTGGGGACCCTCATGAAAGACCCCCTAAGCTTATTTTTACCAGCTTAGGTTAAAAACATTTCCCAAAGCACAAACTTTGCCTTGTTCTTGAACAGTATGCTGCCACCACCAACCGCTTTAACAAAGAACCAGGGAAAAGGACCATTTGGAGTTCCTCTTCCCCCAGCAATCCCCCCAAGCCCTTATACCCCCTTTCCTGGGGAGGCTTGAGAATAAACAAGTTGAGCACAGACCAGCTTGCGTTTCTTAGGATCCTAGAAACCCAATCAGATTCTTAAAAAACAGAACTTTATTAGAAGAACAAAAAAAGGATAAGAGAACAACTCTGTAAGATTAGAATGGAAGATAATCTTACAGGCAGTCAGATTTAAAACATAGACAATCCGTCTAGGCAAAACCTTATGTTACAAAAAGACACAAAAACAGGAATACACATTCCCTCCAGCACAGCAAATTTACAAGCCAAACCAAAGAAAACCTAACACATTTTCTAGCTAGATTACTTACTAACTTTACAGGAGTTGGAGGGCTTGCATCCTTGATCTGTTCTGGCAAAGGTATACACACAGACAGACAAAAGCCTTTTTCCCCCACCTCCAGATTTGACAGTATCTTGTCCCCTCATTGGTCATTTTGAGTCAGATGCCAGCAAGGTTACCGTAGCTTCTTAACCCTTTACAGGTGAAAGGATTTTGCCTCTGGCCAGAAGGAATTTTATAGCACTGTATACAGAAAGGTGGTTACCCTTCCCTTTATAGTTATGACACCCATCATTTTACCTGAGGATGCAGAGAAGGAAAACGCTAACTAAAGAGTATATTAGTTTGTACCTCTATATTGCTTTTCTTCCTCCAATCTAAAAGCACTTGGCAGATATTAATTAAGCCTCACAACACACCATTGTATTATCTCCACTTTAGAGATGGGAAAACTGAGGAATAGGGTAACTAAATGAACTTGTCCAAGGTCTCGTAGTAAAACAATGGCAGATGAAATCAATTTCATCAGTATGTTTGCAAAAACAAACACCAACTACTGAAATGTGGTTAACCAGAATAAATTGAGATAAATGGAGCAATTAACTGTCTATTATTATAACAACTGGACTATTTAAGGAACGACGGGGCAAGTGGGATGAATTGAAAACAATTTCTATATTTACTGTAACAACCTACTTTGACTTAAATCTACTATATTTCCTTTCCTTTTGAATGTAAAAAAATGCGCACAGTCAACAATTTTATTTTCATAAATTGTTAGTATGTATGAGCAGGGGGTTGGACTAGATGACCTCCTGAGGTCCCTTCCAATCCTGATATTCTATGATTCTGATTAGAACACATCTCCCTATTCCCAATCCCACACACTAATCACTAAACCATAGCACCTAACCTTTTAATTCGAAATATCAGATAATTTATCATCACGATTTAAAATTGTTTCAATATCTACTGTACAGCAGTTATAGTAAACTGGAGTATGGGCATCTATTCTTAAAGTTTTTTTGCTGATGGGGATTGAACAGAATCATTCAGATGTGCATATTCAGGAGAATTTAATTGAATGTTTAGGATTTGGAATTTATGAGTTATAACCCTCTAGGTAACCAGAAAACACAAATGTTTTCTTAAATCTATGTTGGATGTGAAGTCTCAATTGTTAAAGTTCTTTTTACATTTAAAAAGAGCTATTTAAAATCTTCAGGGTTACATTTTTGAACAAGGGACACAGAGATCCATATGCAAAACTTGCTCACACACATGTCTACATTCTGTTTGCATATAAAAATACAAGTCTGGGCTTGCAAAACTTCGCACACAAACTTCTTGGCATAATTTTGGGCACAGATTCAGAAGCTTATTTAATGCTACTGAAATATGGCTCTTGAAATGTGGGTGTCAGGAGAAAAAAATACTACCTGTGTTTAATAAACATCAGCACCATGCATTTATAACGTCAGTTCTCAACTTCAAGCTCTTTCAGGCAGGAACTGTCTTATTTTATGTTTGTACAGCACTGAGTACTACAGGGCCCTGATCCCAAAGTGATCCCTTGATGCTATTGTAGTACAAGTACTAAAGACTAGGGACTTTGTACTGAATGTACTTAATGTCGAGGACTGGCCACACAACTCAATTTGTCGTAAGTGCTGCACAGCCAATCAAAAATATATTCCTTGAGGCATTTAAAAGCACTTTGTTTAGTAAAACAAAACAGTCACATTTAAATGTAAAGATGAATTTTCCTCAATTTTAGAAAGGCAAGACAAATATTATAAATGGCTTCAATACATATGCCAGATGTCTAAAAAACATGAAAGTCAAAAGAAACCACGTAAAGTTTTTCATGGGTATTAATGTAGATTAAGTTAGATATAGAGATAGACTTTATGGGAAGGATAAAAAAAAACAATAGTGTAGTGGGAATGCCACAACTTAAGGAAAATTTTCACCGGACTGTGGCAAAAACAGAATATATATTTTATGACAACAAGAACAGCAGAACAGATATGGGAACTGTAGGATTAAGATAATATGGAGAGGCAGTGTGGTAGTAAGATGACTGACAATTTCCTAAATTACTGTTGACAGATATATAAACACACATTGCAGCACTGTCAGACAATAACTTTAATAGCCCTCAAAATTCATCCCAAGGTATTCCAACCTCCCCTCAAACTTTAGATTATATATGATGAACTCAACTCACTTAGCAAACGTATTGTGTTGAATTTGTAAGGAGCTTTGTATTTATCAAGAACATTTACTTGACAAGTCAAAGTACAGTTTACTGTGTGTATACAAAAAGCTGCTTTGTGCTCTAAAAATACTAAATATTCTTGAATACAAAACATTTCCCAGTATTTTAGGAGTTATCTCTGAAGTGCTTCAATTTTCAGTAGTTTATAATCTATACTTTTATTATTACATGTTGTAAAATGCAACTATTCAACAACTTTGTAATTTATGAGCACTGTTTTATACAGAATTACTTAGGTTTTATCTTCACAAAAATATTGTATTGCTTTAACTGTACTAATCTGTGAGTAGACCAGATCTTCGTCTTGATTCACTACTTTCACATTTTAAAGAAGTGTGCAAGACTTTAAATTTAAAAGCTTTTTCAACGAGTTTCAGTGCAACAGGCTAATTTTGTCATTATTTGAAAAAAATACTTTTAACATGGTGCTCCTTATGCTCTGGCCCCTGTATCTTCTATTTACCACCAGAAGCACCATCCCTCTTGTTGATGCCTCTGTAGATCTTCCCGGAGCCATGTAACAAAAACAGTCAATAGGGATCAACTTCTCGCTGAATTCTACTCCCCGCTCCTTATTTCTCATGAGTTTAACGGTTATCAAAGATCCCGTAATTTCCAAGGATCTCCTCTTAACTGATATCGTCTAAGGGTGATGTGTGTGTAGATATTAAATCCACAACCCAACCCCACAACCTGGCCATCAAAATGCTGAAGGACTATCAAGGGATTAGACTCAATACAACAACGTATAGCTTATTAACCCCTTTCTATAACGCTCATACAAGAGATTTGATAGAGGAAGTACAGCTGCCAATGTTCTAAACTGTGTCCCCCATAGTGGAGGTGACACAAGATTAAAAAGGTCCTGTCTTTGAGTAGATGGAAGTAGAAAACGGATTCATCTATCCAGGCCCTCCCTTCAGAAGGGTAGGAGACTTGGAAAGAGTGTAGTCTTTCAGATTCCGCAGGACATTCTTAGCAGCAGTTAAGGGGAATAACTGATTGAATACTGACTGAAAAATGAAAACAGTAACAGGAAAAGCAACAGGTGACAAACCTTGACATCTCTGACAAAGCTCTACCTATCCTTCTCAGGCACACATTACTAAAGTGCTAAGATCAGGTAATTATGACCACACTGTTCATAAGAGGCAAATGACTGGATAAGAGGAAGAAAACTCCAATAACCTCTTATTAAAGGGAATGGGAGTATTGCTTGATTAAGGACCACCAAATATAGGTGTATGAAAATAATTCTGTTTATGATGCACAAGAAAGAATACAATCCATCTCACATCCTCTGAGCAGCACTAGGTCTGCAGAGCTAGAAGTAGTAGAAAAGTAAAATCTTATTTCCGTTACTATAGCAAGCAGCAATGACCCTGTATACCTACAATGATCAGATGTAATGAATAAGATGCTGCCTTTCTTACAATCACTTCTCAGAGCAGAACCACTTTTTCAACCTGAGTATGAGCCAAATTAACAGAGAAAGCAACAGAACATTTTGAATGTTCTCTAATACCAGCACTATGAGAATGCGTATTTCATTATACATCAGGAGACAGATTCCAATTTAAAACTCTTAAAAAATAATTTTAAAAAGCCACAGGAACATAAAATAATGTATTCCTCAAATTTTAAGTATAAAAATTATACTAAGAGGAAAGGACTCCAAAACACTCAGTAAGTTATATTATTTGTAGCTTTAACACATACAAATTTACTCCTAACAATTTCCAAAAAATAGTAAATAGAAGGTTATATTTGGAATTCAACTAAAATATAGAGATGCCTTAGGAGATGAGTCATCAACATTCATGTAATTTTTGTTGTGTACTATTAATTTCAGTATAAATCAAGATATGGATCATACTATGGTACACTAAAATCTTATTTCATATTTATTGTCACAAACAGTAAACAAGTATACAAAACAACAAAACTAACAGCTTTTTAAAAACATGCACAGCAATATTAGAAAAACAACATATAATGCAAACCTGAGTAACGCCAACTCTAATATCTCTGCTGACAGAACTGATTCCTTTCAGTATATCCCCACTGGCTCGGAGAAATCCAGAACTCCCACGCAGAAAGCCAGTTCCTAGTAGTTCCATGGCTTCGTCCAGAGAAATTTTGCGAACATTTTGCCGGGCGGATGCTAAGCATAAATGTATTTAAAAAAAAAAAAAACAAACACCTCTGTAAAGGGCAGTTGCAACTTCTTTGCATCTTAAAAAAAAATTGTGATGAATACCAATTAATCTTTCCCAACTACATTAGTAAATCCAAATATTTAAAGCAAAATTTCATAACAGAACCAGAATCAAAGCTCTGAGGATTTGAAGCCCTTTTGATGAACATAATCTAGAAATACATGGAAGTAACTGCCATCCTAAATCCAGAACTGCTTCAAGATAAACATTTTGCTGCTCAATTTTTCTGAAAATAGCACAGCAGAAACCACTTGTTCTTAGATATTAATCAAATCAAAATGTTAACATTCTAGTGCATCAGGGTCTGCAAACAACAAAATCATGTTACCTTAAATTTGTCACTACTGATCATGGGAATTATTAAATACGTTCATATTCTGTGTCTGATTTTATTAAAGATACACTTTGAGGCATGTGTGCAAAACACGTCAGCTAGGCGATTCCACGCTGCAAGAGCGGTCATCTAACATCTCTCCTACAACTTTCCTTCGATTAGAAGAATTCTCATATTCATTCAAAAGAAAAATGTAATGCTAAAAGTGAAACAGCAGGCCTCCTGAGAGAGACAGATGAACTGTGGGACTTAATTTCATGACAAAACAGGTGGTAAGGCCAAGAGCACAAAAATTCATTCTTTCTCTCTCGTATACTTGATAAGACACTTAATACCCTAAAATTCTTAAGATAATATTGAACTGAAAAATGAAAACACTAACAGGGAAAGCAATAGGTGACTAACCTTGACATTTCTGACAAAGATCATCCGATGAAGTGAGCTGTAGCTCACAAAAGCTTATGCTCAAATAAATTTGTTAGTCTCTAAGGTGCCACAAGTACTCCTTTTCTTTTTGCTATCTTTCTCAGGCACCCATCCCTTAAGTGCTAAGATTAGGCAGTTATGACCACACTGACCATAAGGGGTAAAAAAGAAAATAAGGCAAATGTATTCATTCTATAGATAATGTCTATTACAAAAGACAGTAATTTTTTTGAAACTGAAAAAATATGGCAGTTTTCTTTAACAGGCAGGACAGGCAGGGCAGAAAAGGTGGGGGAGTTGCACTGTATGTAAGGGAGCAGTATGACTGCTCAGAGCTCAAGTATGAAACTGCAGAAAAACCTGAGTGTCTCTGGATTAAGTTTAGAAGCGTGAGCAACAAGGGTGATGTCGTGGTGGGAGTCTGCTTTTGACCACCGAACCAGGGGGATGAGGTGGACGAGGCTTTCTTCCAGCAGCTCACAGAAATTACTAGATGGCAGGCCCTGGTTCTCATGGGAGACTTCAATCACCCTGATATCTTCTGGGAGAGCAATACAGCGGTGTACAGACAATCCAAGAAGTTTTTGGAAAGTGTAGAGGACAATTTCCTGGTGCAAGTGCTGGAGGAACCAACTAGGGGCAGAGCTCTTCTTGACCTGCTGCTCACAAACCAGGAAGAATTAGTAGGGGAAGCTAAAGTGGATGGGAACCTGGGAGGCAGTGACAATGAGATGGTCGAGTTCAGGATCCTGACACAGGGAAGAAAAGAGAGCAGCAGAATATGGACCCTCGACTTCAGAAAAAGCAGACTTTGACTCCCTCAGGGAACTGATGGGCAGGATCCCCTAGGAGAATAAAATGAGGGGGAAAGGAGTCCAGGAGAGCTGGCTGTATTTTAAGGAATTCTTTTTGAGGTTACAGGGACAAACCATCCCGATGTGTAGAAAGAATAGTAAATATGGCAGGCAACCAGCTTGGCTTAACACTGAAATCCTTGCTTATCTTAAACATAAAAAAGAAGCTTACAAGAAGTGGAAGATTGGACAAATGACCAGGGAAGAGTATAAAAATATTGCTCGGGCATGCAGGAGTGAAATCAGGAAGGCCAAATCACACCTGGAGTTGCAGCTAGCAAGAGATGTTAAGAGTAACAAGAAGGGTTTCTTCAGGTATGTTAGCAACAAGAATAAAGTCAAGGAAAGTGTGGGCCCCTTACTGAATGAGGGAGGCAACCTAGTGACAGAGGATGTGGAAAAAGCTAATGGACTCAATGCTTTTTTTTCCCCTCTGTCTTCACGAACAAGGTCAGCTCCCAGACTACTGCACTGGGCAATACAGCATGGGGAGGAGGTGACCAGCCCTCTGTGGAGAAAGAAGTGGTTCGGGACTATTTAGAAAAGCTGGACAAGCACAAGTCCATGGGGCCGGATGTGCTGCATCCGAGAGTGCTAAAGCAGTTGGCGGATGTGATTGCAGAGCCGTTGGCCATTATCTTTGAAAACTCATGGCGATCGGGGGAAGTCCCAGACGACTGGAAAAAGGCTAATGTAGTGTCCATCTTTAAAAAAGGGAAGAAGGAAGACCCTGGGAACTACAGGCCAGTCACCCTCACCTCAGTCCCTGGAAAAATCATGGAGCAGGTCCTCAAGGAATCAATTCTGAAGCACTTAGAGGAGAGGAAAGTGATCAGGAACAGTCAGCATGGATTCACCAAGGGAAAGTCATGCCTGACTAATCTAATTGCCTTCCAAGATGAGACAACTAGCTCTGTGGATGAGGGGAAAGCGGTGGACGTGTTGTTCCGTGACTTTAGCAAAGCTTTTGACACGGTCTCCCACAGTATTCTTGCCAGCAAGTTAAAGAAGTATGGGCTGGATGAATGGACTATAAGGTGGATAGAAAGCTGGCTAGATTGTCGGGCTCCATGGGTAGTGATCAATGGCTCCATGTCTTGTTGGCAGTCGGTATCAAGTGGAGTGCCCCAAGGGTCAGTCCTCGGGCTGGTTCTGTTCAATATCTTCATAAATGATCTGGAGGATGGTGTGGATTGCACCCTCAGCAAGTTTGCAGATGACACTAAACTGGGAGGAGAAGTAGATACGCTGGAGGGTAGGGATAGGATACAGAGGGACCTAGACAAATTAGAGGATTGGGCCAAAAGAAATCTGATGAGGTTCAACAAGGACAAGTGTAGAGTCCTGCACTTAGGACGGAAGAATCCCATGCACCGCTACAGACTAGGGACTGAATGGCTCGGCAGCAGTACTGCAGAAAAGGTCCTAGGGGTTACAGTGGACGAGAAGCTGGATATGAGTCAACAGTGTGCCCTGGTTGCCAAGAAGGCCAATGGCATTTTGGGCTGTATAAGTAGGGGCATTGCCAGCAGATCAAGGGACGTGATCGTTCCCCTCTATTCAACATTCTGTGAGGCCTCATCTGGATGACTGTGTCCAGTTTTGGGCTCCACACTACAAGAAATATGTGGAAAAATTGGAAAGAGTCCAGCGGAAGGCAACAAAAACAATTAGGGAACTGGAACACGTGATTTATGAGGAGAAGCTGAGGGAACTGGGACTGTTTAGTCTAGGGAAGAGAAGAATGAGGGGGGATTTGATAACTGCTTTCATCTACCTGAAAGGGGGTTCCAAAGAGAATGGATCTAGACTGTTCTCAGTGGTAGCTAATGACAGAACAAGGAGTAATGGTCTCAAGTTGCAGTGGGGGAGGTTTAGGTTGGATATTAGGAAAAACTTTTTCACTAGGAGGGTGGTGAAACACTGGAATGAGTTACCTAGGGAGGTGGTGGAATCTCCTTCCTTAGATATTTTTAAGGTCAGGCTTGACAAAGCCCTGGCTGGGATGATTTAGTTGGGGACTGGTCCTGCTTTGAGCAGGGGGTTGGACTGGATGACCTCCTGAGGCCCCTTCCAACCCTGATATTCTATGATTGTATGATTCTAACTCAGTTGTTCTCTTTAACATGGTATTTAGCAGTCAAATAATCCATAAATAAGCTTGTTGAGAAGGGAGAGTGAATATATAAAAACACACACACACAGTTCCAAAATACTGAAAGCTTCTAATTTAGTCTTAATTAAAATCAAGTTCTCTCATGGATTTCCCTGGCTACATTCCTACCCTAACTCATGACACTTAAGGCCTTTTCTGAAGTCAAGAGCGTAGATCAGAGTGTGGGCTCATGTATTCAGCTCTCCATCCTGTTACATTCAGTGAGTATAGGATGAATTTAAATTTTTCATTCTTCTAACACCACATTATCAACAATAAAAAAACCCAACAATATGATGGATGCAAAGGAAAACATAGAACACCGTGAAGAACTGAATGAGGATCTACAACTACCTCTTGACCTGATGGGACTGATGATTAGTTTGCTTGTATACTATACCAGCTATGAACTGTATCGCCTTTTCCCCATAGACCTTCCATCTGGGAAGACTTTGAGGATTTAAATGTGGATTTGTTGGAATAAATTGATAAAGCTTTAACTATGCAGATGCTTTATTATAGGAATATTACCTAACATCTTATGTGACTCAGCGCTCAGATTACAGAATCCTGCATTTGGAATCTAGGTTGAAGGCACTGAAACCGCCTCTTAAGTGAGCTAATTCAACAATCAGCTTGTACCATACTCAGCTGAAACAGATACATGCTCCCTAAAAAATTTCAGGTTCCATTTATATCATCTCTATTTAAAATTCCTCAAAAGTCAAGAAAACATTTTTTGTTTTAAGAAAACTAATTCAATTATTGTTACATAAAATTTAATGGGCTGGGCAACAACGAAAACCATAATGACTTGCTTTAGCTTATATACTATGGACACGCTCCCCAAAAAGAGTGCTCCTCAGCTGTACTGCCATATCTGACTGGTAAAACTGAAGGATTGATGGGGGTGGGGGAAAAGAAAGAGAAGACGTCTATGACCCCTAGTCTTTCCTCAGAGGGCAAGAGGGTCTCCGCATGAACACAGCTAGGAGTTCTGTGTGACTAAGACTCAGTCAACTACACAGTTGGGACTATGTTTGATTTCAGGTGGCATGGCTAGCTGAAAAGGAAAAGATACAGCAACAAGCCATTCTAGGCAACGTTGTGCCCTGGTAAACCAACGAAAAAAATCAATCCAATGTTAAACACTACACAGAGGAGCAGTAACTCTCTAGAACTTTTACCATTCAAGAAGCAAAAAAGGTTGAACATGCAGTTGTTGCCAGGTGTCACTGTCAGCTCATATGAGAAACATGCTACTAATGAGTCTGAAGGACAGGCACTCTGAGCTGATGTCCCAAAATCTATGGGGTTATATAACCAGACTTCCCCACAGATCCTGGGTCTGGGTGCCCTTACAAAGCCACATTCCACCTTCACGTAGCTGAAAATCCCTTCACCCTCTGAGGAGTAGATATGCATATGGAACTAAACAGTATTTCCAAGTAAATTTTCCCCCAAATGTGGTGTTTATTAATGCAAAAGTAGATGATCCAACTAAAAAACACAGGGCTACATCACCATTATAAAATGCTGAAAAATGCAGCAAAAGAGTGGTATGAATAGTTTGTTTAAACAAAGTATCTGGTGTCTGGATTTTGATCTAAGCCTTTATTTATGGATTATATATGACTTATAGAACTAAGATAAGTTTGCTAAATTCTTACTGAAAAACAAAACATCTGCTTTACCTGTTGCCTGTTTACATGTCACAGCTCTAGCCAACACTGTGCCTAAAAGCTTTGAAACTGCTATCCGCACATCGTAATTGGAACCATCAAATGATTTAAAACATAGGGTTGCAACGCTATCCAGATCTGTGCTCCACATAAAAACTGCCTCCTTCTGAAGTTCAAGAAGACACTAGACAAAAAGGGGAGGAGTGGGGAGAGAAAAATATATTCACCATATATATTCTGATATTGTGTAAAAGCATTTAGGCATTTGATACACATTTTAGCTTGCAAGATAACACATAGAAGGTAAGAGGATTTCATAAAAATATGTACAGTTCTTGACATTAAAGGGATCTGAATATTTACTGCCAGGACAATGTCTGATAATGCAAGTAATCTAAACTTACTCATTGTTCTCAGTTTAACAATTTCTGGGAGACATATGATAACATTTTAAATCACATTTGGAAGTAATAACCCTACCTGGCATAACTTCAGATACATAGAAAACAAAACTAGGTGCCAATATTGTTGCTAGGTGCTAAAATTCCAGAGTTACTTTTTGGGGAGCATTTTTTTGTTTGCTAGGAACACATTTTTAGAATAGATTTACATTTTAGCAATTAAAAATTATGCATATTATAAGCAAACCTTTTCCATGTTTTCAGGCAGCAAAATTAATTTTTCTTTATCATCTATTTAAAACAGATATATTTAAGAAGATTAATTACTAAAAACAGTTAGTTAATGGGCCACTTTACCTTAGCAGCAGCACAGCGAACTGCCATAGAGCGATCTGTTAAGCACGATCGTGCAGCTTTGTAAATATCTCTGTGACATGGGGTAGCAGCAGCTCCTAAGCCATTCAATATATTTTGCAAACTAAGCATGATCTCATAGCGACCTTGAGACTGATAAAACAAAAGGAAGAAAATGTAAATATTATTTTACAACACTAACAACCCTAAAAAAGAAAATGAAGATTATTTAAACATGTTTGCAATATATTGGTACTTTTATTTTTAGAGCTCTATTCATGATAAGGTGAATTAAAGCAGGTAATTTGTTACCCCTTTGTAACCAAAAGAGAAGACCTATTCTTCTAAGTTCTACTGGAAATGATTAACATACATATTAAAATTCAAGATAGTTTTATGAACTGAGCTTTGAAATAAAAAGTGTAATTGAGTAGCTGTTTTATGAACGATACAAAACTGTATTTTATCAAGATCATTCATGAAGGGGACTATCAATAATTGTGATTTATCCTTCTCAATTGATATTATTACAGATAAATTCTCTAACAATTCTTTTGGATTTGCAGATGGTGCTTCTATATGGCATGACCTACAGCAACTTTGTGATTTTTTTATACCATTCACCTTGTCCCATTGTTCTTCACACTACTAAGAGTCAGCCTATTAATTTTATCTGCAAACATCTTTTAAAGTTGTGGTTCCTTACCTCTGCACTCTTCACTGCTTTAAGCACATTTCCAACAGTATCAGTAAAGCTGTTTCCCAAGATTCTTCCCAGTTTTTTGTACAAATATCCCAAGCATACCACTGCAGCACTAAAACAAAGCAGATCCAAACTCGTGAAGATGAATGCAACAACAGAGGAGAGGCTGAAGGACTGAAGTAATCAGCTGATCTATTTCAATTTTTTTTTTTTTAAATTCAAGTCTAAAAAATTTTAACAATAAAAAAAAAAAAAAAAATCAATTGGGTGTTACAACTTCCCAGAAATGTCCTGTAATACAAATGAATTACTGAAATTCATCAGAGAAAAAATGGGTCTTTGAAAAGTGTGGTACACACCTGCACCAAAAGTATTAAATACTCAAGTACCAGAATTCAAAGTACTAACCTATTCAAGTATTTGATGAGGGAACAGAAAGAAACAAATGAAAATATGAACAACTTCCCGCTCCAAAATTAGTTTATTTCAGGGGGAAATAAGCGATAAGCGGACTTGATATACTGCATACTTTCAAGCATTGCAGTTAGCGCTTAACAGTGTTTGCTTTTGCTGAGTATTAGGACTAGACAAACAGTATTCAAAAAATATATTCTTCAGTAAGTAGTGGGTTTTTCCTTACAATGATTTCTTAATGAAAACTTTTTTGGAGTATTGACTGGTTTATAATTGGTCAAATAATTTTGATGAATATCAGCAAAATTAATCAAACAGTATGTTTTACACATTTGTCTTGCTATTCAACCAGCCCTACTGAATATGTATTAATATTGCACATTCTCCAAAATATCCATTAAACTAATATTATACTTCCATTAAATTGGGAAACCCAAAGTTCTACAATATGGGAGTTAAAACGTTCTCAGAATAACTCATTTAAACTAAGGTTTCAGAGTAACAGCCGTGTTAGTCTGTTTTCGCAAAAAGAAAAGGAGTACTTGTGGCACCTTAGAGACTAGCCAATTTATTTGAGCATAAGCTTTCGTGAGCTACAGCTCACTTCATCGGATGCATACTGTGGAAAGTGTAGAAGATCTTTTTATACACACAATGCTTTATGGTTTGTGAGTATAAAAAGATCTTCTACACTTTCCACAGCATGCATCCGATGAAGTGAGCTGTAGCTCACGAAAGCTTATGCTCAAATAAATTGGTTTGTCTCTAAGGTGCCACAAGTACTCCTTTTCTTCATTTAAACTAAGATTAACAGTCATTCCCTAATGACAAAAATACATTATGAAAAATTCCCCATTTCTCATCAAAAAGATTCCACTTTCTTCAAAGGCCACTTTATTGCTTGATTGACTTATTACAGCAATTTACAGACTGACAGATTAGATTTAAATTTTGTCCATGATTTGGCTGGGCATAAAAAGTGCAGTGGTAACGTCGTCCTGTATGAATGCTTGTTTGACAGATGCAAGAAAAAACTATTCTAATTAGTCTAACGTCAAGAAAGAACAAACTTATACCCTTCAAATTTTAATTGTAGGGACGAAGTTAACAAAAATTTCCCTAAGAACTAAGTCTTAATTTAATTGTGGCACCTTAGAGACTAACCAAGTTATTTGAGCATAAAACTAACACGGCTGCTACTCTGAAACCTGTCTTAATTTAATGACACCATTTGCAATATTTACTCACACAAGTAATTTTACTACCCTATCACTCACATAAATACAGGTTATGTGAATGGGCCCTAGGAATCAAAAGTTTCTAGCAATGTGTTACCTACTAATTCACTGCTATTAGCAGAATTTCTCAATGGAATACAAATATATGCAATAAAAATACTAGCTCCACCTGTGCACAAGTGCTGCAACCCAGAAGAGCCATGAGTACAGGATATATGAAGCTCCTTTGCCTGCCTCCAGGGTAGGGCTGCTTCCCTCCCATAACTGCAGGCTTTTATTTTCTATATTTGATACTCTTAAGTCCAGACAGTACCAACTTCTCATGACAATCTCATTGTGAAAATCTTTCTTAAACTGTTATACTGCAAGCAAATTTACAGTATATAATCTACAGTATTTAGAATGCTTAATAGGTATTTTCTTCTCATTCTGTGCTGTTTTTTGTCCCTTTAATGTAACTTCCCCTCCATTTCAGTATGTTTTAAGACTTTCATCTCAAATTCCTCCCCAAAACTTGTACCTGGTGATGTCATCTAAAAAGCCATGTTCAATACACTTAAAGTTGCACTGCAATTCTAGATGTAAGCAAACAGCATCTAAAGCATGTATGACAATTCATTGAACAGCACAATATTGCAAATCATCCTTTTTTGTAAGTAAGTGTGAAGTGCTAAAAAAAAAAACCCCCTCCACATACAGCCCTTACGAGCTTTTTTTTTCTTTCTTTTTTTTTTTTTTTTTGAAGAGTTGTAGTTCAAAGTAAATAAAGTGAGGATTTTCAATGGAGCCTAAGGCAGTTAGGCACTCCGCTCCCATTGATATTCAAGTGGAACTGGGCACCCAACTACCTTAGGCCCCTCTGAAAATGCTAGCCTAAAACTGTCACATTCCAAATCTGTCAACTGTGTATACTTAAACAAGACAAAGAAATGCATTTTAAGAGGAATATATTATTTTTGTCTTAACTGAAACATCTATGTAATGGGGTTCATAGTGAATCAACATATTACCACCAGCTGCTAATGATAAAGAGAGATGCTAACTGGAGACTATCATACCATTTCATTAAGATACAAGATGCAATCTCTCTCAATGAACACCCCTGGATTTCCAAGGAAACCAAGGGCCCCTGTAGAGCTTTTACAGAAAGGTGTTTCTAAGCTCAGAAGCTCAAAGGCTTCAGTCCTTGTTAAGTAGGTTAGCTCAGGAGTAGCCACAATATATGTGGAAATACCTATGGCCTGATGACTATGGACCCTGTGGAGCTTAAAAGTTCTACAGAGGACTTAATCATATAACCTTTAAGGTTGCACAACAGGTCATCTCAATTAAGTAGATTCCACAGTAGTAGAGCATCCTCACAGGGGTTAATCCATTTTAAATTCACACCTTCAGTTAATTCATATTAATTTTTCTGAGCATCCCCATGTAGATATGCCACCGGGTGTTTTCTTTAAGGGTATGTCTACACAGCAATAAGATATCTGTGGCTGGTGTGTGCCAGACAGCTTGGGCTCACAGGGCTCAGGCTGTGAGGCTGTTTCACTGCTATGTAGACTTCTGGGCTTGGGCCAGAGTCCAGGCTCTATGACCCTGTGAGGTAGAAGGGTCCCAGAGCTCTGGCTCCAGCACAAGCCTGGAAGTCTATACAGCAATGAAACAGCCCCGCGGCCCAAGTCGGTTGCCACAGGCTAGCCAGAGGCGTCTAGTTGCTGTGTAGACATACCCTACATTGCTACAGTTAACTTAGAACTCTTGTTCCTTGTTACACATATTAACATTGTGCTTGTCTACATTAAATCTTATCTGCCGTTAGGTTGTCCAATTGCCTAGCTTTGTTTGGTACCTCTGAGGTTCCTAACAATGCTTTCTCTATTTGCCTAACCTAAATAATCTGAAATCACGTTTATGAGAACAGCAAGAAGCTTCTTCTGAAAAAGGAAAAAAAAGTGAGATATTTCAAGTTTACTGTACCTTCATTGTCTATTTCTACGGTGAACTACTGATCTTTCTACTGTATGTAGAAAGTAGAGCTGAGATTTTTATCCAAAAATGGCAAAGACAGAAATCACACTGAAGTGGCACATCAAAAGTTACAAAATGAAGTGAGCATTTTATATAACTTTTATATATTTTATATCACAAAATAACTAAATCATTCACCATTCTATCCTAAATGAAGCATATGAAACATCAAAAATAAAACTGCTGTGCTTCTGATATGCAGGAGTGTAATTTGAATTTGCTTTCAGTATTCATGTTAGTTTAGTCTTTATTTTTAATGCTCAGAAGTCTTTGAAGGTTAGCAAGATGTGATATAAAAAGACAGTTATTCTTGTTACTAGGTTTGGGGGGATTTTTACTTACAGTTTTGTGGGTAGATAACTTGGTGAATCATCTTTGCTCCGAATGAGTTCATTGCATTTGTCAACTGTCTGGTAAACAGAGAAAGCGTCTCCAATACTATAAAGTATAGCTAGGTTCTTGGCTATGAGCTTTCTGGTAGGAGGGCCTGGTGAACTATTTAACAAAGATGTTAGTTGTTCAGCCAGTTTCTTCTGTTTTTCCCTTACGTCAGCCTGGAAATAAAGTTAGTAACCAGTTAAACTAAAGCGTGATTATCTTTAACTTCTCCCCAGATTGCTTTGTTTCAACTAGTTTGACATTCTCAATGTATAAAGTCAATTTTTTTACCCAGCTTTTCCACTGAATGGAAGACAGTCTGAAATATGTGAGCCAGTTATAGATTCTTACATCTACACTTTTCTCTAGTATTATTCCCAGGAATATTTTCAACAGCATCAGAGCAGCTGAATCCTTCTGACACAAAACTGTAATTTCTTCTTATTGGTTGTGTGTGTCATTCACCATCTCTCTTTAAAAAGATAAGATAATTCATAAGAGAACACACAAACAGTGCACCTTTCCAGAAAAACAGCTATTGAAAATGTATACTGGGAAAAAACATTAGGAGTTATTAAAAATATCAGAATTTAGTGAAAATATTTTCCTCTATTAGATTACAGTGTTGAGGTTAAAGGAAATATCAATGTCTGTATTCTCTCTTTAAAAGAGTGAGAAATTGTAATTGGCAACTATCATAACACTTTACAATTTTCCAACATAGTTACCCAAGTTCCTAACTGACTACTATCTAGATCAATTTACTAGTAAGCTAGATCAGCGATGTATACCCTTTGGCTTTGGAGCCACATGCCGCATTTGGGACCCTGCACAAAGTTCTATGTTTCTGTCAGAGATCTTTAGTCTAATCTTAGACAGAGCAAACCAAGTATATATCATACGGGCATTGCCATCTCACCGAACGCACACAAGACAAGTCTAGTAGCCAGAGTTGGCAGGATCCCTCCCCAACTCTTCCATCATTCAATAAGAAAAAGGGAACCAGAGAGGAAATATGTCAGATGGAGCTACAGAGAGCCACAAAATAATTATGCAATGATATGCAGACATTCTCCTGCAAGGACATGAAGCATCAATCACAACATCACATTGTAGTTATTTCTCCAACTACTTTTATTGATGAAGAGGCTCTCCAGCTCAAGGGTTACTACCACTGATCTACTGCCTAAACAGTAGCAGCAGTAATATTTATTCTATCACGTGGCCACTAAACAGACTTTTAATTCAACTTTTTTTCTGTGTATATACAGGAGATAAAACAAAAAAGCAGCAGCTCTCACACTGTTTTGATTAAAAAAAACAAACACAACAGTACAGAAATACAAAGAATACAAAAAGGCTGATCATTTAAACCTGTAAAATATGAAATCTTGTGAAATATTTTTTTCACCAGATTCAAAGAGCTGTTTTACTGGAAGAGAACATAAATTCTCTGCAATGTTTTAAAAAGTTTTGTTTGCTTGAAGTTCAGTAAGAACATCATGTAGAAGATCTAAAATATTATCATCCAAGTAGATCTTTAAAATTAACTCTACCTATAGAACACCTAGTATAAGGAGTAAGGGATATGGAGAAAAATAGTTCTCTCTGAGGAATGCTATTTCTTTCCAATTATATTATACTTACCCTGCTAGTCACTGGTAAAAGTTTTTCCAAAAATCTCAACCATTCAAAAATGAACTCTGCCTTCTGAAATTCACCAAGCTGGTTATATGCCTCTTCATTAAGCAGTAAACTGTGAGCCAACTCCATTCCTTGAAATCTCTCTCCTCAAAGACTACAGATTAAGACACTCAGAGCTGTAGCTAATCAGGGTTCTCCTCATCAATCTCGAGTGACTGAATCAGAAGACTGAACTCCTAAAAAAGAGAAATCATACCACATTTCAATCTTAGCTTACTGATATTAACACTAATTTTCAGAGTAAAAGAGTAACCAATGCACATGGACACACACATTATTAAACATTTTATTTGGCTGCACTTGTTGATATTTATGCTCATGGAGGGGGGAGGGATAGCTCAGTGGTTTGAGCATTGGCCTGCTAAACCCAGGGTTGAGTTCAATCCTTGAGGGGGCCATTCAGGGATCTGGGGCAAAAATTGGGGATCGGTCCTGCTTTGACCGGGGGGTTGGACTAGATGACCTGCTGAGGTCCCTTCCAACCCTGATATTCTATGATTCTAACAAGTGACAGACTGATAGTACTCAAATAAATTTGTTAGTCTCTAAGGTGCCACAAGTACTCCTGTTCTTTTTGCGGATACAGACTAACACAGCTGCTGCTCTGAAACCAAATATAACATGCTGATTAAAGACAGATATAGTATAGAATATGCCAGGTAAGCTTGCTCACAAAGCTATCAGTTCACCTACAACTCTCTTTTGAAATTCCGGTACCTTGTTGAGCATCTACTGAAAAATGATGGTCATTCAAGCCCAATTGTGACAAATTTTGTAATCTATAGTAAAGTTCACTGATCGGGCTCTAAAAATCATGGGATAAAAACAGAGATTAAAGCTCATGTTAATTTATGTCCTGGCTAGATATAAACCCCATTTCACATAAAGGCCTAGTGCATTACTCTACTAATATATCTATCCATAATATACAGGGACTTAATTTTATTCTTAAAGAAACTTCTGAGATGGTCTTTTTAAAAAAAATTCCTGTTAATTAATACGACAATTTATTTTTACAAGTTAATTAATAAGAAATGAATTCAATACAACTTGCATCCAGATTCTTTGTTGCACCAGTCCTTCAAAAACTATATTTTGGGTCTAACACCCTCCAAACATAATTAAAAACAAATTTAATAAAAACCAATTCTAAATATGTACTTGTTATCCTACAGGAATGTCACATAGGTTTTATAAGCAAAAATATAGGATTTGGTAAGAAATTTTGTATCTATCGCAAACAAAAATATTCTTTGAGCCTGCAGTAAAATGCTAGTGTCATATCTTAAACTCCAAAACAAATTATCCTTTCCAGAGGTCATTAAGACTGCTGAACATGCATTTCTTTCTATGCAGCAGCAATACTGTATTGTAAAATGATATATCAAGCAGCAAATGGGTAGCACAAAGGAGTGCTAAATAATTTAGTGCTCAGCTTGTCATATGCACAGCAGCAGGTTATCTTTATTACCCTCAAACACGTTTTGCCCACCTCTTACTCCCTAAGGAAATTAGTCATATATAATTTATTATTTGAAATATACCTGAAATACCAGGCAGCTTGACAATGTACTACACTAGAAACTCACAGCCAGAATAAATATTTAAGTGGCTAATTATATATATATATTAATTGCTTATTTACATGTACTTTCACAGCTGGCTAGCATTCTTACTCTGTAAGTAGAGTATTCATATAAATTAACTTTATCCACTTTACATTTTTCTCTAACCTACATGAGCTAGAGGATTAAACTTTTCATTCCATATTTGGGCAAAGTTTCTTCTTTGTTACAGTGTGGAAATACTACGCACAGTCTTTGTACAATCTCCTTAATTCTCATCCACTGCATGTTTCTAGCTACGCTTTTGTAAATCACCTACCACAGTCAATTCCAAGTCATCTTAAAAGATGATTACAAGCTGCAGTTTTTTGCTAACCAAAAGGATCTCAAATTCAAATTTCTAGCGTCCTTTGCTTTGCAAAATCTGGCATCCCAAAATGGTCAAAGAAGATTCCCATGTATAAAAAAATTGTAAAAATACAAAAAAATAGTTAAGCTAAAGGGTAGCTTATTTTCATATATTAAACAATATATTAATAAAATGTATTTTGAAAAAAAATCTCTTTAAAGGAATAAAAAAATAGATTCTTCTATCTGGGACTTCTTATCAAATGCAGCGTTACTCTGCAATGGAAATCCAGTCTCTCCCCCTTCGAGTCAGCTTGGATGAAGGATATCAAGAACCCTACTACTCAGCAATAAAATATGAAACCCAGAGCACATGAAGACCAAGAAATACTGCCCTACTCATGGAATACAACAACAAAAACCTAACTTCAGAAGTTCTGACTGTTACTTCTGGTTTCTATCTCAGAGCACCTACCAAAAATCACAACACTAAACAGTTCCTACATAAAACATTCAAATGGTCTGTACATTATTTCTTTGTATTCCACCTAAAATTTAATAAATTTCACTACAGTAGTTTATGACATAATCTCTTTTCTCTGTTTATGTTATATTCAACTTTTAAATTGTTTTTAACCCCCCCAAAAAAGGGGAGGGGGGGGAGACCACAGCTAAAGTAATATCCTGGCTATGATTCTAGAAGGATATGCTCTTTGATTTCTTCATGGGACTTGCAAAAATAAACCCACACACAAGGAAATATGCATCTACATATAAAAAGTATTACAAATTCATATGATTATTTCAAAATCTTCAAACTGGTTTAATGTGCTAATAATAAAAGCAAAGAGGAACTGACATATGAGTCAACAAAGAGGGTACTAGCAAAGATGACTAAGAGGTTTCTGAAGCATCTGTGAAGAATATAGTGGACTTTGACGCAAAAGATCAGGATGAGTGGATCTTTCCAGACTTCTGCTATCCCAAGGATAATTCTAACACTGGAATGAATGAATACTGTTTTAAAGCCAAGAGGGTAGGAGACTTTTCACATTTTTTAGGCACCAATGCTTTCCTTTCGTAATCAAAGCTTCCAAAACAATACATCCTGTGAGCCTTCCAAGACTTTTTTTTGGCTGAATATGAGCAGGTTCCCCTCACCTTAGTGTATCTACGACACCCTTCCTACAGACACCTCTAGTGTGCCCGCCACAACCTACCACTTATTCTGAACCTTTACAGCCTCTGGGAACTCCACTAACATGAAAAAGAAATCAGAAGAGGGTACTGATCTACAGCTTTCCAAGCAAGGAGAGTAGTGAGGAAATGTAATGTCTATTGCAACATGCTGGTGCTAGAATCAGAAAGGAGCATGGATTCAAAAATCAGGGATGGGGCAATGACATTCCACAGTAGGATGTCAACATATGGTGTAAGGAAAAGTTGGATCCTAATATTATTAATTATTTTTATTGTAATCATGCTCAAAAGTGCTAGCCCACTTTCCAAATGTACGAAGAAACACCTCAACCCCACAGAGTGTATAATATAAGGATACAAGTGTGTGTCCACATATGACACAGGTATACTTTTATGGCATTTCCTTAAGGTTGGGGGAATATCAAGGTTGTGATTTTGCTCAACCTGGAATTTAAAAATTTTGGGAAAAACCCTCTGAGAAAAGAAAAATGAAGATTTTATTAAATGAAACAAGCTACATATGCAGTTCACTTTGAAAGCATATTTATTCTTCAAACAAAAAAGGCACATGCAGGCCAAAGGAAAAAAGCTGGTTATTCTGTAAATAAAGACACAATAACTGAGTCCCCCTAACTAGTTAGGTCTACTGTCCTCTTGTATTTGCTCCTAAATAACCATGTACATTTATCAACTTAGGGCCTGGGTTTGCAACTGGATTCATGCAGACAGCCTTTCAACTCTTCAAGTCAATGGGGTTCCTTAAGTTGTTTTTAATACAAAAGTGTTCTTTAAAATATCACTTTTAAGGATACGCTATTTGAAAGTTGTGGTATCCTAAACAAGAATCTTTAGTAATTAGTTAAAAAAAATAAATAATACATCGAGTCAGCAGGAGATCCAATCAGAAAATGTTGCTAAAAAACAAAACAAACACTCACAAAATATATCTCCCAAACAGCTCTAGATCACAGTGTCATTCTAAATCCGCTCTCTCTACCATGAGCTGTCAAGTTCGTTTTATAGTTATAACATCCTTGCAGAGTCATGAAGATTCACTAACCAAGGCAGAAAAATATACCCACCCACCATTCATTACCATAGCAAAGATGTTAATGGAAAGACATTTTGTTTGTCAACTTGGCACGTAGAATTTTGCAAGGCTGAGTCAGAGCATATTACCAGAAGAAAAGTTCCTAGTGAATGGGCACGAGATTTATAAATTCCACAATTATTTCAGAGTTTACAGCATCAAAACACCAAAAAAAATCAACAATAGTTCAGTTTCCAGAACCCGACATCTTACATCAGCAAAGTGAAATACATTACTTGTTTATATTCTTCAAAGAAAAAAAGAATTGGTAAACCAGGGTCAGAGACATTTGGAGAAGTTACCTTTAGCAACTGAACAAGAACATCTGAATATTATTCGTTCCAGGGTTAGACTAAGCCACAGACAAGGTAAAATTCAAGATAGGGCAGATAATGAGTCTCAGCTTTGGACTTTAATCTGTGGTGGAAAACCCACTTGTGCTTTAAACACATCCTTGCCGAAACAAGCACTCCAGATTTACCACTGATTACTGTCTTCCTCCAGATGTGACTGTGTAACGAGGATATTGACATTAATGAACTGCAATTTTCAATTACTAAGCAACAATGGCAATTTTATGATTTTTTTCCACAGATAGTTTTTATTTTTTCTGCTCAAAACAAATGAAACATCCCTACCAACCTCCCATACTCAAATATTGAGATTTTAATCATGGTCCACTATTCCAAGAGTGATCACTGATTAATAATGGGAACTAGTAGACAGTGATTATTTTACAGTGTTTAACAAATTTCCCTTCAGACCTGCAGGTTTTCTATTTATGAATAAAAAACATTTGATCACTCATTGCTGCCTTTCTCTGCGAAGTTGACAGTAATGACTCTTCATATTCAAGTAAGATTTGGGTGCCTAGACACTACATTCAGATAAAGATCTAGTAAATCATTATCAACTGCCTCTCCTTAGTAGTGAAAATCCTAAGCGAAGCGTAAGAGCTGCAGTAACTTACTCATAATAAATATTACCCTACACATTATTTTCAGATAAATAATATTGAACATTAAGTTCTGAAACATGTATGCAATAAATTTGGTATAAAAATAAATATTCAATCAATAAACCGATGGACTCTCCCCTACACGCCTACCCCACATTCCAGCCGTAATGAAAAATGGATGCTAACCTGAAACTAATCATATATTTTGTAAGCTAGACAATCAAAATCAACCTAGCCAGGCTACCAAAAACAAAACAAACAACCGCAACAACCTGCCAAAATCAAAACGCCACTCAAAATTATCTAATAGCAAGTATCTGTTCACCAGTGCAAGGTCTTGGGAAGTCCAAAGTAGAAATATTTTAACTAGTTTGCAGTAACATTTTTCTTCTTAAAGCTTTAGGTTCTCTAACACTAATCTAAGAAATGTAACCAATATATTGGGTCTTCCGACCTCAGGCGTTTAGTCTGTGGTCATTAACAGTTCTAATCAATTTTATTCCTGCAGGGTTGTTGTAAAAGTTTAATAGGGTGATCGTTACTTCTTAGCCAACTGCATGACAAGACAATCAATGCTCAAACCTAATTTAAGCACTTAAAGATACCTATCTATAAAGTCTTCAAAACAGAAACACTGCTTCTATGTGACTTCTCAAGCTTTTTCATTAAAATAAAAATTGGGTGGAGTGTGTTTATACTCATCTTATAGGTCAAAATATGTGCTAACAGGACAATTTCATTGAGGTTGCATGACTGTTAACTGACAGCAGATGCTGTCCCAAATTTTTTAACTAAATACATTAAAGCTTGTATCCTGATTTTAGTCTCAAACATTATCTACCAGACCAAAATCCAAACAGATTCAGAGTCCAATCCTGCCCTCTCTGCAAATACCAAACTCCTGCAGACTTCAAAGGGAGATTAGATTGCACAAGGAATGCAGGACTGCATCCTTAGGTAGCCAAGAGTGTGACATAATATAATATAAATAGGATTCAACCAATTTAAATATTTAACAAAGGATAGAATTCTAACACATCAATAAGAAGTATTAAGAAGTAGATCTTGCTGATTTAAATGACAAATACAACATCCTAGCTGCTAAAACAATTTGAAATTTAAACATGGACAACATTGCATTTAAACAGACATATCCCAATGCTATACACATTTTTGATGAGTCTAAACAAAGTCAAAGCAAACTCAGATTGCTCAAAATGGTATGACAACAATTACCCACCTATGTACAGAAAAAGCATCCAAGACAAAAAATCTGATTAAACACCAGCGATAAGGTAAAGCAAAAATAAATAAAGAATGACTGCAAGGAAAGCTCTAAATATTTAGTTTTTATCCCACTGACTTCTTTTTCCTTAGTATCACGTGGGAGGTGTCAATGTCCTCAGCATTATGCTTTCTAACCAGCAATGCTGTGCCTTTTCTCTGTAGACAAAACCTTAAAATTCTCACGGCACAGAACCACAAAATGTAATTACAGACTGCTGCTGCTATGGCTGGATATGCATTGGCCTTTCCAAGTATGGTCTGTTTTCAGAGCTTTGCGATTCATTCTTGCTCTCTCATTCTATCGCTAAATGGGTGAATTTAATGTATGCTTCCACTCAGTCAAACAAATATAAGAAATGAAATAAAATGTTTAGTAAACGTTAATATTTTGAGTATTTCAGCATCAGTAGAAAAATCAAAACAACAGTATGAAATCAATTTTAAAGAAAAAGTCACCTATATGGATTCTGAACATTTCAAAACAGATCAGAGGCACCATATACTGAAAAAATTAATTCTTTTATGCTTTGTGTTACTGAGTATATACCCCATAAGACTTCAAAAAGGCTCTGATGTTGCAAATACTTACACACATGCTTGATCTGATGCATGAGTAGTACTACAGTCACATGCATGAAGTTAAACACACATAGAACTGTTTGCAGGATCAGGACCTAAGATTCTCAAATACCATATTTACTTCTACCAAAATCATTCAGGACATCACACCTCTAAGTTAAAGGTGCAGTATTCTAGGCTCCAACTGTATTGGGATATGATTGTTTCTCAACAACCGGTGTGTGGAGCAGACACGGTCCCTGAGATTTCCCTGACACAGTTTAGGAAGGCAGCAAGCTAGTCCCTGGTATCAAAAAGGTTGAAAAACATAATATACTGTCCAGCAATGGGACTCCTCACAAATGCTGTCAATGGGACTCTGCAGGGGCCTGTCCTATCACATCACAATGCAAGATCAGGACTCTAGTCAACACTACGCGTCACTTGATTCTCTAGAAACTGAAAATAACTGCTTCGTAAAGAAGATTCTAGAACAGCTCAAAGCAGATGTAGCTGTACACAGATTTGAAATGTTGGCACAATGGCCACATAAACTAGCTAATTATCCAAATATTTTATTGGCCCTAAAGCAAATATTTAATTTAGGATTCAAACACAAGTATACAAAATATCTCTAGACTTAACATTGTAGCAATGAATTAACACAAATCTTAAAAAAAAGAAAGAGAACTATCAATTAATAAATTAAAAACTGGAACAATCCAGCATTTCTACACAACTTATTTCTGATTAAATACAGCTCATTATAAATACTTAAACATGACAAATCACAAAAGACAGACATATCTCCTGATTGTTTATATCTATCTTTATGAAAATGGCAAAACAATTTTTGACATAGGTTCAGCATTTACAACTTAAAAGATCTAAATAACCAAAAGCATTTTATCCCTCATTAAAAATAAAATCCAACCAAATTTAAAGAAATATTTGAAAACAAAACAGTTATTTACTTAAGACTTGGATAATTCCAGCTTCATCTTGTAGAAGCATCAAAAAGAAAGCAAGTACCCTTAAATCTACACATTGACACTTTCTAATCCCTTCCTGCATATCACAACCCTATTATCTAAACACGCTCCCCCCCCCCCCCAAACAATCTCATCACTGTAGCCTTGACTACACTAGGGTTTTAGGAATTTCTCCCCTTCTCCAAAATTCATACTATCACCACACAGGTAAAGCTCCACAAACTGAAGAAATATTAGGAGCCCTTGTACAGAACTCTGGCATCACTTAGACCTGCCCTGGGCAAGACTGGACGAGGTTTTCAAAACGCCAACAGCTGCAGGAGCCTTGTCTATACTAGCACTTCCAATGCTGCTACCCCCAGTGGCATATTTTTAAAAAGCCAAAATAAACACTCCCAAACCCTAGCATACTCACAGAATGGGGGTGTTTGTCTTCTGCAGTGCCTGTTATCTGTAACAGCCTACCTAACAAAACAGGGCATCAATCTCATCTACTCTACGTTCTGTTTCAATTTCAATTAAAAACCTATTCTTTTCTGCCAATACCTCTTTCTTTCTCAAGCCTTCTGTATTACTTACCTGAATAAAAGCATTTTGGGATTCAGTACACATGAAAGTAGGAATAGAAAATAAAGTAGCACTGTCTCTCCTGTGAAATGACACTTCTATCCTCCTCCCTTTAGTGAAACTAATCCAGAAAAAGCTCGGAAACCCCGGCAAACTATCCAGCAAAGAATGAGCTTAATTTCATTTTCTTTCTGCTCTGTGGTTAGAATTTCACACATACAGAGATGACTATCTTTCAAGTCAGTCTAAGCAGTCTTATCAGCAGCAACTATAAGGGGAAGAGAAGTTAGGTTTATTTCTCTCTGCTTTTTACTGTTGATAAATAAATATGGTTATTGATGTGACAGACCATCAGACTGCCTTGGTCAAGGGTTCTCAAAAAGGGGTCAGGACCCCTCAGGGGGTCATGAGGTTATTACATGGGGGGGGGTCGCAAGCTGTCAGCCTTCACCCCAAACCGCACTTCGCCGCCAGCACTTATAATAGCGTTAAATATAAAAAAGTGTTTTTAGTTTATGGGGGGGGAGGGGGGAGGAGGTCGCACTCAGAGGCTAGCTGTGTGAAAGGGGTCACCAGTACAAAAGTTTGAGAACCACTAGCTTAGGTTCTTCTGTGTGGAGCAGCAAGGCTCTGGGCATGCAAGTTCCGAATCCCAGCAAGACACACACTTTTCCCCAAAGAAATACATAAGCCAGCTCTGCCACTCTTGTCCTTTTCTCCGACATGGGTGTGGAGGTCGAGCATGACCTCACCGCCTCCACTTATCACCCATGCCCTGAGCTTGGAAAGAAAGAGTAGGTAAAAGGTCTAGGAAAAGCTCCTGGACCCTTTTCATCGCCCTCACCTTTACAGAGGTTCCTGACAGGATCTGATGACTCTTTGAAGTCGAGACATCCTTCTACCTTCCTGGGCCAAGGAAAGCTGGCAGGAGTTCAACACACTTTTTTAGCATCACCTCACCCCTCCCGACCAAGAACCACCACCTGCCTCTCACAACAGGTCGCCGGCCCCCTTCAACTCCGTCCCCAGCCCATGGGGGGCGGGGGGGGAACGGGGGTGGCAGAGTTCCTGGCCCCTTCAGACCTCCCCATACCCCAGCCTGGGGGGAGGGGCTAGCAGAGCTCCTGCCCCTTTCAACCCCCCATACCCCAGCCTGGGGGGAGGGGCTGGCAGAGCTCCTGCCCCTTTCAGCCCCCCATACCCCAGCGTGGGCGGGTGGGGGAGGAGGGCAGAGCGCCCCCGGCTCGGGTTACCTGGCCCGCACGGAGCTAGCTGGCGAGTCTCCCGTTCCGGATCCGCAGGGCGAGGTGCCGCCGTGCTGCCGGGAAAAGCCGCGGCTCCGGCCGCCTTCCTCCAGCGCCGGAGGCGACGCCAACCCACAGGCCGGGCTGCAGGGAGGCGGGGGAGGGAGGCGCGGCCCAGGGCCGTGCAATCGGGTCCGGAGCCATCGAGCGGCCGCTGTGGCAGGCGCGGCCTCGCTGCTCCGCGTCAGAGCCGGGCGTGGGGGAGCTGCCGGGGCTCCCCCTGCGCACTAGGATGCTCAGCACCGCGCCGGCCCGCAGCCAGCGCCGGCCCGGGGCCGCGGGCCTTGGCGTCATCCCTACCTGGACCCCTGCAGCGTTGCTCCCCGGCCACTAACCTCCGCACGGCCCCAGCCCGGCCGCATGAAAGCGGGGACGGCCCTGGGGTGGAAGTCCTGCCGCCGAACTGCGGGAGACAGCGACGCCCTAGTGAGGCGTGGCCCGATCCCCGGGGCTAAGGGTCTGGTACCATGAGGATGCCGTAGTTAGGAGTCCGTAGCTGCTTTAAAAGTACAATGTCGCTTTAATTTTACTTAATCTGGTGAGTTTTAACCCGCCCCATCTTTCTTTTATGGGGGGGACGACAGTCCTACTGTCCAATAAAATGTCTCATGCACCCAGTGTACAACAACGGGTTGTTCAAAAGAGGAGGTTTTGGAGTAGAAGTGGTGGGATTGGGACAGAATTGTATTTGGTATGGCTGGGAGCACTTTGGGGCAGAGACGCATAGCAGTTTTCTTAAGGGAGTGGTACGAGGTGTCTCCTGTACAGATTCCGTTTTACAAGCACCTCTGAGATGCAGCTACCTTTGGGATGGAGAGTGTCCTGCAACTGGCCCATAGCACACTGCAAATAGTGTAGGGAAAGGAACAGACAGGACCTTGTTGTCACGGTCTTATTCAAAACCCCATCATATATTAACTACTTAATACTCAATTTAGCTACTTCAAAATGCTGAAGACCTCAGGTGGCCCTATTGGAATATGAACCTATGATTCCAGCCAGTACTACATCATTTTCAGACCTGAAACTTAAGACGTCCTTTATTGTGTTTTCTAACAGTGCCTAGCACAAGGACCTTTTAAAAACTTAAGTATAAAGAGGTAAATAGCAAGGTCCCCCCAAGGAGCTGTATTCGGACCTGTGCTGTTTAACGTATTGAGAAGTGATCTGGAAAAGGGGGCAAACCGTGAGATGGCAAAGTTTGCAGATGACACTAAACTACTCATTATTGCAAAGTGCTACAAAGGGAGCTCACAAAACTGAGTGATGAGGCAATAAAATGGCAGATGAAATTCAATGTTGATAAAAATTATTGCACTTTTATATATACAAAACGATGGGTTATAAATTAGATGTTACCACTCAAGAAAGAGCTCTATTACATAGTTCTGTGGAAACATCTGCTCAGTGTGCAGTGATAGTCAAAAACGCTAACAATGTTAGGAACTATTAGGAAAGGATAAGATAAGAAGACAGAAAAGCTCATACTGCCACTATATAATTCCACGGTATCCCACACCTTGAATACTATCTGCAGTTCTGGTCGCCCCATCTCAAAAAACATATATTAGAATTAGAAAGGGTACAGACAAGAGCAACACAGATTATTAGGGATATGGAACAGTTTCCACATGGAAAGATTAAAAAGACCGGGACTGTTCAGATTAAAAAGGGGGAATATGAGAGAGGTGTATAAAGTAATGAATGGTCTGGAGAAAGTGGATAGGGAAGTGTTATTGACCCCTTCACATACTACAAGAATCAGGGCCAATGAAATTAATAGGCAGCAGGTTTAAAACTAACATAAGGAAGTACTTCTTCACACAGTGCACAGTCAAACTGTGTAATTTGTTGCCAGGGAATGTTGTGAAGTCCAAAGATATAATTGGGTTCTAAAAAGAAATAAGGAGGATACTGTGACACTGTATAAAAAGGAATTTGATCATCTACACTAGTATTGTCACCACTGTTACATAATTGCACTAAATCTTGTACAAAATATGCCATGTAAGGTATCTGTGGAGAAGTTGTGATCTGTTGAACAGTGCTATCTTGTTGAAATGTGTATTTCACCATTGTGTATGAAGTTATGAAATTTTATTGTATGCTTATTACTAAATGTGTTCCTGGGTAACACCCACAAGACAGATTTACATGAAGACTAGCCAGCCATGTGCTGATGGGCCATTAAGGAGAATCAACTCTTCCAGTGGGCCTCTCCCAAGGACACCTCAGAGAGCATATGGACAATGGATGCCCCATGACTCAGCAGGGCAGGTGGAATATGTGATGCATAGCTCCATGTTGGAGCCAGTACTTTTCCATGCACATGGACTGGGGGCAGGGGTGAAAGTAAGGCAGTACAGCGTACTGGCAACAAGTAGCTGCCAGTAACGGCCTGTACCACTGACTTTAAAGCGCTGCCAGCAGGGCTGCCAATAGGGGGGCACAAAAGGGGCAGCAACGACCCAGCAGAACCGCCACTGGGAGGCACAAAAGGGACACCACTTATGGGGGGAGAGGAGGGAAAGAAGTAGCTGTCCTGGGGCTGCAATTTAAAAGGGCCTGGGGCTCTGTAGTGGCAGTGGCTGCCGGAGTCCTGGGCCCTTTAAATCGCTGCTGGAGCCATGGGTGGTGCGGGCCAGGAAGTGCAGATGGGCTGGCTGGGGGACGCTGCCCCCAGGCCCGCCCCTTCCAGAGCAGCCCCGTACCGGTAAGAGCTCAGTTTTACTTTCACCCCTGACTGGGGGTATAAACTGGAAACAGTGACATCACCTCCTTTCCTCACTACTGCCCCACTACTCCCCCTTGTCTCTGGACTATGATTTCTAACAAGATGAGCTTTGAAAAATGGACTGAGGACCCCCATCTTTTGGGTGTACCAGTGAGACTTATTAAAAGCTAGCAGATTTAACTTCACGGCTCTTACCCTGATCTACAGACTCTGAAATCAACTGTAACGTATATGATTCACTTTAACCTTTTAATAACTCTCTTCTATTTTCACATTAATAAACCTTTAGTTTTAGTTTACTAAAGGATTGGCTGCCAGCATAGTTTTTGGGTGGGATCCTGAAGTATATTTTGACCTGGGGTGAGTGGCTGGTTCTTTGGGACTGGAAGAACCTAATGTGAGATGAATTTTGGTTTTAATAGTCTTTGTTCGTACAGTTTGGTTTGTCTGGGTGGAGCATGAGGGGCTGGAGGGCCTGAAGGGGACCATCTGTGGCTTCATAACAACTAGTATAGTAATTTGGAAGCACACATTTGTTACTGATTTGGTTAAGTTTTATGATAGAGTATACCACCTGTTTGGGGTACATGCCCTGTTTTCTGGCAGTCTGACCTGACACTGGCGGCGTGACAGATAGGTCCATCAATGACTATTAGCCAAGATGGTCAGGGGTGCAACCCATGCTCTGGATGTCCCGAAACCTCTCATTGCTAGAAGCTGTGGCTGGACAGCAGGGGATGGATCATTCAATAATTGCCTTGTTCTTTTCATTCCCTCTGAAGCATCTGGCACATGCCACTGTTGAAATACAGGATACTGAGCTAGATGGACTATTGGTCTGACCCAGTATGGCCATTCTTATGTTAGAGATTCTGAGCTACTGAGTTAATCCAATTTGTAGTTATTACTCATAATGGTCAGCTAACTATGGCTCTTTAACGTGAAAGGTTTTTTGCTAAATTTGTAAACAGAGAATTTAGCATGTGCTAATATTGCATGTAGATTTTATCTTAATCCTTCTCAGGAAAAAATTGGTATTCTAGATATAATTTATAAACATTTTAATATCATATTACTATAAAATTTAAAAACAATTAAAATTATATCTGTTTACTACATGTGAATTCAGTTTTCCTTTATTCACCCTTTATTCCTGACCATAGGAGTCATGGGAATGCCATATTCAGATTAGTTAATGTAACAAAGGACTGAAAGTAAATTGCAGTGAATTAATTAATTTGTTATATACATAATATATAATGTAATATATACATTAATTATATGTTCCATTACTTACCCTATTTTTATATAAATGTGTTGAATGATTTAAAAAAGTTTCAGTTCAATCCTGCAAACCTAAATCACAGGAGTAGTCTTTACAAAATCAAATAATCCCATTGAGCTAAATTCTCTTATTTATATCAGTGTTAAATCCAGAATAACTCCCCCAAAATTTGTGGAGTTACACCAAGGCAATAGAACAAAAGAATTTGGTTCCTTAACTTCTATTGGACTATTCATGTATGTATGAGTAAGGGTTGCAGGGCTGGGACCTTTATTTAAAGAGGATTAAACATTATGAAACAGTAATACGTTTAAACAAAATCAAATTCAGTTGCCTTTTAAAATCTTAAAGAAATAATGTCATAGCAGGTAAATTAAGAGATTAAAAATGTTAATTGCAAAAATTAAGCAAAACTATTACATTACCTGTTAAATATCCGCACGTAGTCATACCTGAGGATCTGAACTTGCAAACCGTTAAGGCAAGTGAGTAACTTTACTCATGAAAGTATTATATTCTTATGTTTATGTTCTTCAGTAAGCCCATGGCTTCAAAATAAGTAAAATTACTCATGTGTCTAAGTGTCTCTAGGGTCATAAAGACCCTTTTGGTCATTACAGTCTAGTCTAGCCTAGCTTTTTCAGAGGCTATATGTCTTGTGGGGGTTGTTTTTTTAAAATTAAAAATTTTAAAATATGATTGCTTATTTATTGTTTTAAAAGACTTTTTTTCAATGCAGTTGCTAATTTTTTGTTCAACTGCAGCAAAATAAAAAGTATGAGCTCCCTCTGCTGAGCAGTGATCACTGTTTCTGCAGTTGTGCACTCTCTGGCTAACATGTAGGCTGAGAAGTAAACAAATATTTCCTAGATACGTCCTTCCGTATTAGAAACAATAATAAAATAAATATATCAGATTGAAAGCATGAAGGAAGCAACTGTACTCTTAAGAAAGTGGTACAAACATTTAAAAAAAGAAAGTTAACTATATAAATATTTTAAATCATTTTCCCTAATCAAAAACAAGATATCCTATTTCTGACAGTTCTACAATAAAATATTTGTAAGAAGCACCGATAAAGTTATTCCAACAAGAATTAAACAAATCTTAACGTGGTACAGATAAGGATTGCTGATTGACTATTAAGGCCTCCCAAGAACTTTCTCCCTTCATCAGTTATTCAAAATGTATGTTGCAATCTCTTTTCTAATGCAGCACATCTAAACAACCTAAGATCCTCACTTTCACATTTTTAGTGCTTACTGATGTAATAGGGCACATATTATAACATTTGTACAAATACTATTAAAGTGAATAAGAAACCTTATTAAAATATATATTAACAAGATGTACATAGCTCTATGTACAAAAATATTTGACAGGAATGTTATTTCCTTTCAGTTCCATGCTGCATAGGCCATTTCTATTTTATAAATCAATAATACTGAATTATATTATCTAATAGTTACATACCATTTTTCATCTTAAGTACTCAAAGTCCTCTATGAATGTTAAATAAGACTCACAACACCCATGTGATTAGTTAAGTGGTAATATCAGTAGTTAAGGTAGAACTGAAAGATGAGAGAGAGCTCACATGGCTCCAGCAAAAGAAGAGAAGAAAAGTGCCATGAGAGAGTGCTCCTTATGGAAGCCAAGAGGTGGGGGAAGCTCTCCCTCTGTTTTTGGCAGAGGAGAAAGAGATGTGGTTTAAACTCTCCGCTTGCCCATTTAACTCCTGATTATTATCCCCATTTTTTAGATGGAGAGAATGGAGCAGAGAGTTGCCTTGTTCAAAGTCACACAATGGCTGTAAATGGATAGCACTAATTTAGCAACTCTACAGTTTGTTCATGTTAGCCAGGCTATTTTAATGGACATTTTTATTTCCTATCCACAAATGCTCTTAACTATACAATTGAATTTGAAGAGCCCTCCAGGTACCTATCCTACAGTTCTTGGAATAGCTCCCTAATGCAGTGTCTTTGAAATTTTGAATTGTCTTCCGGGAACCCAATGGAATTGTTGAAGATGTCAAATCCCCCAACTGCCTGGGGAAATTCTAATAAGCCTCTGGGTGCTGGCATAATTTCCTAAATCCTTTCCTAGAACAGAGATCAGGAAGAATTCTCAACTCCCACTCCTTGTTCAGTAATTATTATTACTATTGTAGCACACTGAGCTGAGATCAAGGCCCCATTGCGCTATGCACTGTACATACACACAGTCTTTGTTCTGCCAAATATACAATATAAATAGAAATGCTAAAGCACGGAAGAAAGAAAGTGCTAGTATCCCCAACAGAGGCACAAAAAATGAAGGGATTTGGCCAAAGTCACAAAGGAAATCTGTGGCAGAGCTGGGAATTAAGCCCAGATTTCCCGAGCAGTCCAGTATCTTAACCATTCATAAGACCATCCTTCCCCTCTGAAAGTTGTTCAGTGGAGCTTCAGAATAGCAACTCCCAGGTGTCTGTGGCAAGGTAGTAGAGGGTGTTCCAGCAGTATCTGCAGATAGTCAGAGACCAACACCAAACACTGATGGAGTTTGGGATATAAAGGTTGTGAATCCTCACCCTGGAAGAACCTGGCTCTCTGCAGTACTTGGGGATGAAAATCCAGATGATGACCACTGATTAGTGGAACGGAGTTATTCTCAAGACATAAGATGAGTAGCAGTGGCTGAATAATTTCAGGATGAGGAAGGAGACTTTCAAATACCTCAGTGATTAACTCGACTCGACACTGCAGTTACATTAGAGTACCTCTAGCTGTGGAAAAGGGAGTGTTAGGGTAAGTCTACACTACGAAATTAGGTCAAATTTATAGAAGTCGGTTTTTTAGAAAGTGTTTTTATACAGTCGATTGTGTGTGTCCCCACACAAATGCTCTAAGTGCATTTAGTCATCGGAGTGCGTCCACAGTACCAAGGCAATCGTCAACTTCCAGAGCATTGCACTGTGGGTAGCTATCCCGCAGTCTCCGCCGCCCATTTGAATTCTGGGTTGAAATCCCAATGCCTGATGGGGCAAAAACATTGTCGCGGGTGGTTCTGGGTACATATCGTCAGGCCCCCCCTTCCCTCCTTCCTTCCCTCTGTGAAAGTAACGGCAGACAATCGTTTTGCACCTTTTTTCCTGGGTTACCCGTGCAGATGCCATACCACAGCAAGTATGGAGCCTGCTCAGCTCACCGTCACCATATGTCTCCTGGGTGCTGGCAGATGCGGTACTGCATTGCTACACAGCAGCAGCTCATTGCCTTTTGGTAGCAGACAGTGCAGTATGACTGGTAGCCATCGTTGCTGTACTCCTGGATGCTCTTTTAGCCAACCTAGGTGAGGTCAGTCAGGGGCATCTGGGACAGACATGGGAGTGACTCAGCCAGGTCATTTCCCTTTTTAAGTTTTGTCTCATGGAGATTCAATCCTGCTGGCAGTCGTACTGCACCGTCTTCTGCCGAGCACCCAGGAGATGACGATGGCTAGCAGTCATACTGCACCATCTGCTGCCAGCCTAAGATGTATAAAGATAGATGAAGTGGATCAAAACAAGAAATAGACCAGATTTGTTTTGTATTCATTTTCTCCCCGCTTCCTCCCTCTGTGAAATAAACGGCCTGCTAAACCCAGGGTTTTGAGTTCTATCCTTGAGGGAGCCATTCTGTTTCTCCTTGATGCAAAGCCACTCTCTTTGTTGATTTTAATTCCCTGTGAGCCATGTTGTCAGTCGCCCCTCCCTCCGTCAGAGCAACGGCAGACAATCGTTTTGCGCCTTTTTTCAGCGCAGACGCCATAGCACTGGTAACATGGAGCCCGCTTAGACCACCACGGCAGTTATGAGCACTATAAACACCACGCGCATTATCCAGCAGGATATGCAGAACCATAACCTGCAAGAAAAGCTAAACCAGGCGAGGAGGAGGCAACTGCAGCGCGGTGATGAGAGTGATGAGGACATGGACATAGACTTCTCACAAAGTACGGGCCCCTGCAATGTGCACATCATGGTGTCAATTGGGCAGGTTCATGGCATGGAATGCCGATTCTGGGCCTGGGAAACAAGCACAGACTGGTGAGACCGCACAGTGTTGCAGGTCTGGGACGATTCCCAGTGGCTGCGAAACTTTCGCATGCGTAAGGACACTTTCATGGAACTTCGTAACTTGCTTTTCCCTGCCCTGAAGCGCAAGAATACCAAGAGGAGAGCAGCCCTCACAGTTGAGAAGCGAGTGGCGATAGCCCTGTGGAAGCTTGCAACGCCAGACAGCTACCGGTCAGTCGGGAATCAATTTGGAGGTGGGCAAATCTACTGTGGGGGCTGCTGTGATGCAAGTAGCCAACGCAATCACTGAGCTGCTGCTATCAAAGGTAGTGACTCTGGGAAATGTGCAGGTCATAGTGGATGGCTTTGCTGCAATGGGATTCCCTAATTGTGTTGGGGCTATAGATGGAACCCATATCCCTATCTTGGGACCGGAGTACCAAGGTAGCGAGTACATAAACCAAAAGGGGTACTTTTCAATGGTGCTGCAAGCACTGGTGGATCACAAGGGACATTTCACCAACATCAGTGTGGGATGGCCGGGAAAGGTACATGATGCTTGCATCTTCAGGAACTCTGGTCTGTTTTCAACAGCTGCAGCAAGGGACTTACTTTCCAGACCAGAAAATAACCATTGGGGATGTTGAAATGCCTATAGTTATCCTCGGGGACCCAACCTACCCCTTAATGCCATGGCTCATGAAGCCATATACAGGCAGCCTGGACAGTAATCAGGAGCTGTTCAACTATAGGCTGAGCAAGTGCAGAATGGTGGTAGAATGTGCATTTGGGTGTTTAAAAGCGCGCTGGCGCAGTTTACTGAGTCATTTAGACCTCAGCAAAACCAATATTCCCATTGTTATTACTGCTTGCTGTGCACTCCACAATCTCTATGAGAGTAAGGGGGAGACAGTTATGGCGGGGTGGGAGGTTGAGGCAAATCGCCTGGACACTGATTACACACAGCCAGACACCAGGGCGGTTAGAAGAGTACAGGAGGGCACGGTGCGCATCAGAGAAGCTTTGAAAACCAGTTTCAGGACTGGCCAGGCTGCGGTGTGAAAGTTCTGTTTGTTTCTCCCTTGATGGAAACCCCCACCCCGCCGGGTTCAGTCTACTTTCCTGTAAGCTAAGCACCCTCCCCTCGCTCCTTCGATCACCGCTTGCAGAGGCAATAAAGTCATTGTTGCTTCACATTCATGCATTCTTTATTAATTCATCACACAAATAATGGGATAACTGCCAAGGATTGTGGTGGCTGCACCCCCTAGAATGGCATGCAGCTCATCATAGAAGCGACATGTCTGGGGCTCTGAACCGGAGCGGCCGTTTGCCTCTCTGGTTTTTTGGTAGGCTTGCCTGAGCTCCTTAATTTTCACGCGGCGGTGCTGTGGGTCCCTGTTATAGCCTCTGTCCTTCATGCCATTGGAGATTTTTTTCAAATATTTTGGCATTTCGTCTTTTTGAACCGAGTTCTGCCAGCATGGATTCGTCTCCCCATACAGCGATCAGATCCTGTACCTCCCGTTCAGTCCATACTGGAGCTCTTTGGCGATTCTGGGACTTCATGGTTTCCTGTGCTGATGGGCTCTGCATAGTGACCTGTGCAGGTGAGCTCACCATGCTGGCCAAACAGGAAATGAGATTCAAAAGTTCTTGGGCCTCTTCCTGTCTACCTGGCCAGTGCATCTGAGTTGAGAATGCTGTCCAGAGCGGTCACAATTGAGCACTCTGGGATAGCTCCCAGAGGCCAATACCATCGAATTGTGTCCACACTACCCCAAATTCGACCCAGCAAGGCCGATTTCAGCGCTAATCCTCTCATCGGAGGGTGGAGTAAAGAAATCGATTTTAAAAGCCCTTTAAGTAAAAAAAAGGGGCTTTGTTGTGTGGATGGGTGCAGGGTTAAATTGAAGTAACGCTGCTAAATTCGACCTAAACTCGTAGTGTAGACCAGGCCTTAGCTACCACAGGTATTTGCCAGTTAGCACTACTTTAAGGTTTGGAAGTACACAGTCAGTGCTGTTATCAGAGAGGTGTCACATAGCATATGGCAATGTATGCATGGCATAAGTGTGAGATCAAGGTGGCCAATGTGCCAAAGGTCATTCAGAGATTTAGCAGGATGGTGCCTATGTGCTCATTCTGTTTCTCACAATAAACTAAGAGTGCATTAACAGAAAAGGGTACTACTCAGGACTCAATGGATCTCTGTTGCAGATTTCTGGAGTTGTACATAGGGTGACCAAGAAAAGTATAAGATGCAAGAAGTTTTAAAAACTCTGGACTTCTAAGAAGTGGGCAGAGGGAACTCTATTCCCACCTAGCACTGCTGTCTCTGTTTCCACTTGATTTTCGGTGACCTTTCCTATCATCTTTTGTAATTGGTAGTGAAACAATTTCCAGATTACACAAACCTGTACTCTAAGCAGGTGAAGGGAGGGTCACAGTGAAATGTGCTTCTGCGAGACTGAATGCAAGATAGAGATAGGTCTATTAATCCCAATCCAAGTTTAGTGACGAATGTAACATTTATAATATTTGCCTATTGCATAATGTATGTGAAAGCAAAGGTAAAGTCTTCCACAACCAGCACAGGAAGGGAGCTGCAGCACTTGGAGCAGCCTAAGGACAGAAAGAAAACTATTGCAGCTGAGGACATAATTCACATTAGCAGACTCTATTGTTTGTGCATTGCTCAGTTTAGAAAGTGTTCTGTGTGCACACTTTCAAATTACATCATAAGGACATGATTTGGAATTATTGGATGAAATTCAATGGCCTGTGTTAGGTTGCAGCCCAGATTAGATGATCATAATGGTTCTGTTTTAATAATCTATGAAAGGGAGGTGGGAAATTACTAAATATTACCTTTTGGGAAATTAAGATATGGCACCTCAGTACAGAAAAGCATGACTCAGGTTTTTATCTAGGCAAAGAATAAGAGTTGTTTAAAATGGTGTCGTGATATCTGTTTGAAAGGAATATATTAATGTCAGAGAAATAGGCATATCTGGCTTTGAAAAAAATCAATGTATTTGTCACTTTATAAATAGTTTCTTTCAATAAATGGCTCATAAAGCAATAGATGTAGCAGTAGAAATGAGCTCACCAACCAGCAACCATTGACCTTTGAGACTGTTAGAAACAGAAGATGGTAGAAGGGAACTCCTGCAAGCAGGAAATAGTACCCTGGGAGAAATAAACAAAATGGCAACAACCCACAGGAACATAAGTTTTTGTAGGCATGAGGTGGCAAATTCTGTTCCGACTTACATGCGATGGAGCCACACTGAAGTCTGTGGAGTTGGACAATAACAAGTCAGGGTATAATTTGGCCTGAAATCTGGTCTGTTGTATTTTTGTTAACCTCCAATTTCACCCTTCTCAGAAATATTTCAAATACAGTAAAATAATCCATAAACTTCAAAAGATTGTCTGAAGCTATTAAGGGCATAAAAACCTACTGATTCTCTGTTAGAAAACACATCAAAGGATCAATTTCTGAGATGTATCAGCCTCCAGCCATTCCTCTTGAGTCACTGAAACCTGCCGCTGCTCAGCACTTTTTAGGAGTTGGCCTGAAACAGGGGAGGGTATGAAAAACGAAGGTTTTCCAAGTTGATAGAATTTTAATGAATTTGCACAAATTTTCCACCAGAACAATCTCTCCTATGTAGGGTTCTTTACTAGGAATTTAAATGAGTCACTGTGTCTGTTATAAACAGATAGTGAATTATTAATGAGTAAATGTATAATTTGGGACTGAGTTCATAAATAAATGTTTCCAAATGATTTATGTGCATAGTTCCATTTTCTTTTGAATTGTAAAAAAAAAATAATTCCCAGGAAATAAACATCCCTAAGCACTTTGTAATTACCAACAAATGTATAGTTTGACAAATCTGAAATAATCCTATCAATCTCCTGTATTAAAAAATAAACTATCTATGGAGAAAATGTAGATTGTTGTGATGGTGTAGTTTGATCCTGGAGATTACTAATGTACATTAAAGTATATTTTATTTGAATCTAAACTAAAAACAAGTCAAATATTTTCAGATATTGGGCCATGATTCAGGATTTCATAAGGTATGCATCAGAATAGAATACAGCTCATTGTGTTGCATAGGAATTGCCATACTGGATCAGAGAAGAGGTCCTCCTAGTCAAATATCCTGTCTCTAACAATGGCCTGAACTTGATGATCCTGGGGAAGGTGCAAGAAACTCCACAGTGAAGTAAACCAAGGTGAAGTAATCTGCCCCCCATGAAGGTATCATCTTAACCCCCTGATAGTTAGAGAGTGGCATAAATCCTGAGGCATGAAGTTTTATATCCTTTCCAGATTTCTTTTCACACATATTATAATTGTGGATATTCTTGATATCCATATAATTGTCCAATTTTGCTAAATTGTTTGCCTCAACATCCTGTGCCAATATGTTCCACACTTTAATCACAGATTGAGTGAACATTTTTTATCAGTTTTGAATTTGCCTCCTCATTTAATTGAATGCCCCTTTATTCTGTTGTCCATGGCTAGTAACACAAAGAAGCTTCCAATCTACTTTCTATACACCATTAATTATTTATCATGTTAGTATAGCAGTACCTACAGGCCAACCAAGAACGGGGCTTTATTGTGCCGGCACTGTACGTAAAAGAAGAGCCAGCCCCTGTCCTGCAGCATTTACAATTTAACAGACAAGACAGACAAAAGATAGGGGGAAAGGATGCAACACACCAGGCACGGTGAGCAACGTGATTGCTGCAGATGTCCCGTTAGTTCCAGATTTTTTATTTTTGCTTTGTTATTTAACTCCTTTCCATTGAGATATATTAGGAGGAGATTAGCTACATGGAAAGAAAAAGGAAGCAATTAGCACAGGGCAGAGAATGCTTACAGTGAAAACTCCAGTAAGCAGCTTGATGATCTCATCCGTGTCCTTTGGTCCCTACTTGAGCTGCTTTCTGCAGCTGCTGTGATGGCTTCCTTCCGTGGCTGTTTGTTCCCTGCAGTTTCTTTCCAAAAAGGTACCTGACTGGAGGCAGGGATGTGCCATATGGGTCCTAGTGCCACCACAGAAGACATCTTTCCTGCAACATTCTGGTTGTGAGGTTTGTGTGTGCATTCTAGTGATCTAATATGGCCCTGTCAAGGCTCCTTCCCCACTCTGAACTCGAGGGTACAGATGTGGGGACCCGCATGAAAGACCACCTAAGCTTATTTCTACCATCTTAGGTTAAAACTTCCCCAAGGCACAAAGTCTTTGCCCTTGAATTAGGTAAACACTGCCACCACCAAGTGATTTAACAAACAATCAGGGAAAGGACCACTTGGAGTTCCTATTTCCCCAAAATATCCCCCCAAGCCCTTACACCCCCTTTCCTGGGGAGGCTTGAGAATAAACAAGTTGAGCACAGACCAGCTTGCGTTTCTTAGGATCCTAGAAACCCAATCAGATTCTTAAAAAACAGAACTTTATTAGAAGAACAAAAAAAGAATAAGAGAACAACTCTGTAAGATCAGAATGGAAGATAATCTTACAGGCAGTCAGATTTAAAACAGAGAATCCCTCTAGGCAAAACCTTAAGTTACAAAAAGACACAAAAACAGGAATACACATTCCCTCCAGCACAGCGAATTTACAAGCCAAACCAAAGAAAACCTAACACATTTTCTAGCTAGATTACTTACTAACTTTACAGGAGTTGGAGGGCTTGCATCCTTGATCTATTCCGGCAAAGGTATCACACAGACCAACAAAAGCCTTTTCCCCCCTCCAGATTTTAAAGCATCTTGTGCCCTCATTGGTCATTTTGGGTCAGGTGCCAGCCAGGTTACCTGAGCTTCTTAACCCTTTACAAGTAAAAGGACTTTGTCTCCGGCCAGGAGGGATTTTATAGCACTGTATACAGAAAGGTGGTTACCCTTCCCTTTATATTTATGACAGGTCCCCATTATTATAGTGTCTGAATGCGTCACAATCTTTAATATACTTATTCAGACAACACCTCTGTGAAATAGAGAAGTACTATTATTACTATTTTACAGATGGGGAACTGAGGAACAGAAAGGCTAAGTGACTTGCCTACATCAATAGAGGAATGGAGAATTGAACCCAGGGAATTGATCCCTTCTGTGCAGGCTCCCCCTTTCCAAAATTTTTTTAATCTACTTCCGAATGAACTTAAACCTTTCTTCATGTTTTTTTAAAGCAACAAAAATATGTATTATTCTCATCTGAAATATATTTAAAAAGAACTTCTGCTTTACACATTTTTACTATAATGAATCTTAAGTAATCATTAACAACAAAATATTTCAGATACACAGATGGATAAGACACATGAGAATGTCAGACTCATTTTTAATAATCAATGTATTTCATGGGCTGGACAACACTTGTGTAAATTTACTGAAATAACATTTCTGTTTCTTCACATTCCAATCAATGTAAGCACATTATCACTTATAAATGAGAAATTCTACAGTTGTTGGAGAATACTATACATAAACTTGATCTTTCAAAATTCAATCATATGAGTGAAAGGTCCATTTGTATCCAATTTTAACACCTGTCTGTTTCCATATGTGCCATACTTAACAACAACACCTGCTTCAGCACATTTCGTATTAGCAGCCAGTTCTTTTTCACACAATGTTACAAAATGGGAATAAAGCTCCATCCCTTTTTCTTTTTCAATGTTGGAATGATACTGCATATTTCTTCCCTTCAGTCTACCACCCAGCGTAGCTTGGGGTATTATTAATAAGTTGCCTGGTAAATCCAGAAGAGAAACATACTTTCCACTTTCAGTTTCACTTAATTTAACATTCAACAGTGTATTAACTGCAAAACAAAAAAAATCAAATAAAATACATATTAAAAAATGTACTGTGTGTCTAAAATTAACCTTAAACCTATTATAACTGTGAAAAGCAATATATTAACAAATACTTCTGCCAGGATGGCTAAGAGAATGTATTCAAATAAAACATTTTAAAATGGTTCATTACAATGTCTATATTTGAACTTTAATAATCAAATTAGATAGCAGAGCTGTGAAGAGAAATTTATATTCTAAGGTGAAAAAAAGCTGATTAATCAATCAATGCATACCAGGCAAATATTATATCTCCATACAGTTAATATTAACCACAGATTAGTACTTTCCATACTGAAGAAAGATTTTGTATATTGTAAAAAGAAAAGGAGTACTTGTGGCACCTTAGAGACTAACCAATTTATTTGAGCATGAGCTTTCGTGAGCTACAGCTCACTTCATCGGATGCATACTGTGGAAACTAAGGTGCCACAAGTACTCCTTTTCTTTTTGCGAATACAGACTAACACGGCTGTTACTCTGAAACCTGTCTTTGTATATTGTGAAGAACATAGGAGATATCTGTATTAACTTGATTTATTAATACATCTGTGGACTTGATGATTATTGTGCCGTGGCTAACTCTATAGAACCCTGACAGTTAATTCCAGCTCCAGCTTTCCCCAGGACTCCAGGAACATGGCTTTGCCTGGTGTTCAAATGGCCAATACACTGAATCTACTAAGGGGAGACAACCTCTGACCCCCTCTGGTGAAGAAGTGCATAAACCAGTTTAACTAGGTTCAGGAGCCCTGATGGAAATCTCATGAGATCCTCAGGCAGGAACTCTTGAACAAAGGAACTTTGAAATGGATAAAAGACAGCCTAAGGGACACTGATTCGAGAGTCAGCCTGTCAGAGACGCAGAAACTTATCTCACCAAGCCCCAGTGTTGGGGTTGCTTGGGTTAAGTGAGGCCTACTTAAAATGACAAAGAAAGGCTAAGTACAGGTAAGAGAATACATGTGCAGGCTTTTGTTATTTTTAATCCTTTTCTCTCTGGTATATACCCCAGACCAATAAATAATACTTGTTTTGAAGTAGCTGTCCGGAGTCAGTGTAATTTTACACTAGTCACAAACTTCCAGAGAGAAGTCAACAGTCTGAGCCAAACCCTCTTGGGCCTGCTGAGGAAATATGGCTCGTAAACAGGGGGTAGTGTAGAATAGTCAATCCCATCTGAAGTGAGGCGAATGTGGGACTCCATTCTGAGAGAAGCGTAGTTGTAGGTCTGTCACTTGAAACAGGTGCCCACAAAGAGACTGTGGGAGAGGCCAAAAGTAGAGTTCATCCTTGACCCATAATATATACAAACAGGCGATCAGAATTCCATTTACCTTATACCCTTTTTTCCATAGTATGCTTATTATAGAACAGATCATCCCCTCATTTCTTTTCTCCCTGCTCTCCCGCACCCCACACATGGGATACAAGGATGGGAAACCCATATCATCCTTCTCCAAACCCATGTAAATTTCTCTGAGGGCTAATGTTTGAATGAGATACAGTTGGGATTATGATCCAGAAACCAGATAGTCTTTTAAATAACTTTAAAATTCACATAAGGAAAATGTACTACTAGAAAAATTGCATAATAATAAAACAGACACTGTGCCTACATGGGGAAGACCAGGATTTCTCAAATTGGGGGTCCTGACCCAAAAGGGAGTTGCAGGGGGGGTGCAAAGTTATTTTGGGGCGGGGGGGTTGCAGTATTGCCACCCTTACTTCTGTGCTGCCTTCAGAGCTGGGCGGCCAGAGAGCAGTGGCTTGCTAACTGAAGACCCAGCTCTTCACATAGCAGCGCAAAGTAAGGGTGGCAATACCATACCATGCCATCCTTACTTCTGCTCTGCTGCTGGCGGTGGCTCTGCCTTCAGAGCTGGGCTTCTGACTAGCAGCCACCGCTCTCCAGCTGCCCAGCTCTGAAGGCAGCACTGCTGCCAGCAGCAGCGCAGAAGTAAGGGTAGCAGTACAGCAACCACCACTACAATAACCTTGTGACCCCCCACAACTCCTTTTTGGGTCAGGACCCCTACAATTACAATAGCGTCAAATTTCAGATTTAAATAGCTGAAATAATGAAATTTACGACTTTTAAAATCGTGAAACTGACCAAAATGGACTGTGAATTTGATAGGGCCCTAGAAATAACCTGTCGGGTCACTGGAGTCCCAATAAGGACAAGGATTGAATGGCTCACAAAGAATGAGCCATTCCTTAAATCACTGTCAGATTATGTTAGTGGGCAGTATGGGGAAACTTGTACTGCTGCTGCTGCTGCCCTGGATGTATCAGTTTTGCTATGAAAAAGTATTTTGTTCTCCAGTGATAGCCCCATGGAATTTTCACAAGCACAACATTTCTTTTGTGTTATATTGTTTTAAGACACACAAAGATTTAAACTTAGTTTAGGATCACAGGTTTCAGAGTAACAGCCATGTTAGTCTGTATTCGCAAAAAGAAAAGGAGTAGCTCACGAAAGCTCATGCTCAAATAAATTGGTTAGTCTCTAAGGTGCCACAAGTACTCCTTTTCTTTTTAGGATCACAGAAACTTCATGCCCTCCCACACAAAACCCAGGACCTAAGAGAGATAATTCCACAGAATTCCTCTTCAGCAATTCTGCATCTGTGCTTTTCAACAGTGGGGTCTTTCTGCTAGCATTAGCAAATAGCTTGAAATATTCTGTGACCACACAGTCTTGTCAAACTGCTCATATATCACCATTGTGCAAAAAATGCTCCTAAGCAAAGAGATAATTGTAATGCATGGGTAATCCATCCCTACTTCTAAAAACAGGGAAAGTGAAGAAATGAAACAGAAAATAAAGGATGCATAGGATGGTGACAGAGGAAAAAACACCATTACCAACTGACCTTATTCCTAGCATCTCCATCCTAAGGCAAATATTAAGACTTATGCTGTCAACTATATACCTAATATTTCTGATAAGAAAAGGGAAGGAAATAATTCTACCCAACTCCTTCTGCTGGCTCACGGTACATCATTATTTTCAATATCCTGAATATACAGTCAGGTTGGTATTAAAATACTCCTAATTTATTAGGAACTGAAGGTCATGCCATGTGTCATTTGAAAGGTTATTTTCCCTAGATGTTCAGCTCCATCTTGGATCCAAGTCATTCCCTTAACATCCATATAAGTAATATGCCACACATATTATGAACCATATGATCATAATGTATTAGATTTGCTAGCATGTTATTGTGATGGGGTATTCATTCCACACCTCACCTGAAAAGGTTAAGGTAGCAGGGAAAGGGTTAATTAACCTAACAGGCTCCCCCTGGGGAAGAATTAGGGTAGATAGCCAAGCCCTTAGAAGATGAAGCTCAGGTGAACAAGTGTATGCTGGGCTGGTACAAAACCAGCAGGCTGAGAACAAAAGGAGGCTGCAGGGGAAGTAGTCTGCAGTCACTACCTGGGAGGAGGGAGGTGTGCTTAGGCCTGGTCTACAGTACGCGGTTATTTCAGAATTAACCGAGTTACTTCGAAATAAAACTGATTCCGTCCACACGACCAAACCATTTTTTTCGATTTAAAGGGCTCTTTAATCCGATTTCTGTACTCCACCTCGGCAAGTGGAGTAGCGCTAAAATCAAGATTGCAGTTCCGGGTTACAGGTACCATGGACACAATTTGACGTTATTGGCCTCCGGCAGCTATCCCAGAATGCTCCCTTTCGACCGCTCTGGACAACACGCTCAACTCCGATGCACTACCCAAGTAGGCAGTAAAAGCCCCGGGAACTTTTGAATTTCTTGTTTGGTCACCATCAGCACAGGTGACCATCAACACAGTCCACCATCACAGGCGACCATGCAGAGTCCACCATCACAAGAGACCATGCAGTCCCAGATTCGCAGATGAGCTCCAGCATGGTCCAAACGGGAGGTACTGGATCTCATCGCATGTTGGGGAGACAAATCTGTTATGGCAGAACTATGTTCCAAAAAAAGAAACGCAAATACGTACGCTGAAGTCTCCAGCGCCATGACGGAAAGAGGCTACTCCAGGGACACAGAGCAGTGTCGTACAAAAATCAAGGAGCTCAGGCAAGCGTACCAAAAGGCCAGGGAGGCGAACGGGCGCTCTGGGTCACAATCCCATACATGCCGCTTCTACCTTGAGCTGCATGCAATTATGTGGGGTGACACCACCACTACCCCACCACGTCCGCGGACACCTGCAAGGGGGGAGTAGCATGGAGCGAGGAGGCTGAGTTTTTGGAGGACAAAAGGAGGAGGAGGAAGACAGTGCACAGGCGGCAAGTGTGGAATCCGTTTTTCCCCCTAGCCAGCAACTATTCTTAACGCTGGAGCCAATAGCCTCCCCCCACTCCCAAGGCAGGCTCCCGGATCATGACCCTGGAGAAGGCACTTCTGGTGAGTGAGAGCTTCATCAGAGCCACGTGGTGGAGGGTGGGGGGAAACCCAGCTGTGCTGGGCTGTTCGTATTTAGTTTAAAGGGCTCATCCCTGCTCAGAGCCTCATCGGAGCCACGCGCTGGGGGGTCGGGGGGGGGGGGTATTGTGTGAAGCGATCATCCCAGAGAGCCCGCAGGTCCTCCTTTTATATGGCAAACCCACCAGGCATTGCTTGCTATGGGAAAGGGGGCCCAGCAGTTTGAAAGCATTGAAATGAATGCGGAAGACGCAGAACGCTGTGTGCTCCTAGGGCTTACCATGGCTGCCTGCAAGCTGAGTTCTGTTGCCCGGCTGCATGTGATGGCTTACTCACACCAAAGTGGCAGGCACTTCAGTATAAGAGGCAAAATGCGACCTTGTACAGAAAGAACATGTGCTGTGTACTATGAATTGCCTGTTTCACTGAGAAACAGTGTCCCCTTTGTTCTCTAAAATGTATCTTTTAAAATACTACCCTCCCTTTTTCTCCTCCCGCAGCAGGTGCAAATGTTTCAACATGGCCCCTATCTACTCCATCCCAGAGGCTGGTCCAGATTAGAAGGCGGAAAAAACGAACTCGGGACGACATGTTCGCCGAGCTCATGCAGTCCTCCCACATTGAGAGGGCCCAGCTGAATGTGTGGAGGCAAACAATTGCGGAGTTGCGTAAAGCGTTACAGGAATATGAAGAGAGGAGGGACACGCGTGATGAGAGCAGGCAGGATGCTATGGTCAAGCTCATGGGGGAGCAAACTGACATGCTCCGCTGTATGGTGGATCTAATGCGGGAAAGGCAGCAAGACCACAGACTGCTGCTGCAGCCCCTGTATAACCGCCCTCCCTCCTCCCCAGGTTCCATAGCTTCCTCACCCAGATGCCCAAGAACACTGGGCAGGGGGGATGCTACGGGGACCCACACAGTCAACCCCAGAGGATTGCACAAGCAGCAGAAAGTTGGCATAGCTGAAATTTTGATTTGGTTTCTGGACTTCTCCTTCCCTCCTCCTCCGCCCTCCTAACCCAATACACCCCCTCCCCCCGCATCTAGCTTCTGATTTCTCTCAATGTTTTGTGCAACAAATAATAAAGAATGGTTTTTAAACAATTGTGACTTTATTTCCTTTCATATATATAGGGGGCGGGTAACTTTAAGAGAAACAAACACAACTGTCACACCGTACCCTTGCCAGTCATGAAACTGGCTTTCAAAGCTTCTCTGAGGTGCAGCGCGCGCTGCTGCACTCTTCTAATCGCCCTGTTGTCTGGCTGTGTGAAACTGGCCACCAGGCGAGTTGTCTCAACCTCCCACACCACCATAAAAGTCTCCCCCTTACTCTCACAGATATTGTGGAGCACACAACAAGCAGCAATTACAATTGGAATATTGGTTGTGCTGTGATCTAACCGAGTCAGTAAACTGCACCAGCGTGCTTTCAAACGTCCAAACGCACATTCTACCACCATTCTGCACTTGCTCAGCCTATAGTTCAACTGCTCCTGACTACTGTCCAGAGTGCCTGTGTACGGCTTCATGAGCCATGGCATTAACGGGTAGGTTGGGTCCCCGAGGATAACTATAGGCATTTCAACATCCCCAACAGTAATTTTCTGGTCTGGGAAGTAAGTCCCTTCCTGCAGCTGTTCAAACAGACCAGAGTTTCTGAAGATGCGAGCGTCATGTACCTTTCCTGGCCATCCCACGTCGATGTCGGTGAAACGTCCCTTGTGATCCACCAGTGCTTGCAGCACCATGGAAACGTATCCCTTGCGGTCTATGTACTGGACGCCCCAGTGTTCCGGGGCCAAGATAGGGATAAGCGTTCCATCTATCGCCCCGCCGCAGTTAGGGAACCCCAGCACATTAAAGCCATCCACAATGGTCTGCACATTTCCCAAAGTCACTACCCTTGATAGCAGATGGTCAATGATTGCATTGGCTACTTGCAGCACAGCAGCCCCCACAGTAGATTTCCCCACTCCAAACTGATTCCCGACTGACCGGTAGCTGTGCAAGCTTCCACAGGGCTATGGCCACTCGCTTCTCAACTGTGAGGGCTGCTCTCATTTTAGTGTCTTTGCGCTTCAGGGCAGGGGACAGCAAGTCACAAAGTTCCATGGAAGTGGCCCTACGCATACGAAAGTTTCTCAGCCACTGGGAATCATCCCATACCTGCAACACTATGCGGTCCCACCAGTCTATGCTTGTTTCCTGGGCCCAGAATCGGCGTTCCACAGCATGAACCTGGCCCAATGCCACCATGATCTCCCAATTGCCACATGCTGTGCTTCTAGGAATGTCTGTGTCCATGTCCTCATCAGTATAGTAATTGCGCTGTCGTTGCTTCCTCGGCCGGTTTTGCAGGTACTGCACATACTGCTGGATAATGCACGAGGTATTTACAATGGTCAAAACTGCAGCGGAGATCTGAGCGGGCTCCATGGCTATGGCGCCTGCACAGGTAATCCTGGAAAAGAGGCGCGAAACGTAGGAGAGCAGAGTGGCAGCGGAAGAGGTGCTGTTCGGTTCATGATAGCCGCAAAAAAGCAGGAAATAGTTGTCTTCTGTAGCTTTCACGGAGGCAGGAGCCCAGGACAGACAACATGGAGAAGCTCAGTAGCGCGGCAAGAGCGGGAGAGCAGAGTTGGCGGCGGAAGCTGTGCTGCTCAGTTCACGATGGCCGAGCAGAGTTGGCAGCAGAAGTGTTTGATGAGGAAGAAAAAGAGTAGATACTAGAGATTACGTAGGAAGACGAGAGCAGGAGAGCAGCGGTACACCGTCTGCTGAAAGCAGTATGGCATCTGCACGCCAAAAAGGCCCGAAATGATTGTCTGTCATAGCTTTCACGAAGGGAGGAGCGACTGACGACACACCCAGAAACACCCGCGAGAATGTTTTTGCCCCATCATTCACTGGGAGCTTAACCCAGAATTCCAATGGGCGGTGGGAACTGTGGGATAGCTACCCACAGTGCACTGCTCCGACATTCGATGCTAGCCTCGGTACTGTGGACGCACTCCGCCGAATTCACGCACTTTAGTGGGGACACAGAAGACCAAATGTATAAAATCGCTTCCGAAAATTCGAATAGAATAATTTTGAAATAATTTCGTACTGTAGACGTACCCTTAGGCACTCCGGCAAGAACCTGAAAGAAGTGAAATAGCCACAGGGATAAGAGGGTGCTCCACTAGTAACCTTGCGGGGCCGGAACTAGAAGAGAATATAGGAAGGAGCACAGGAAATAGTAATGGGGTCTGGCAATAAGCAGACTGTGGTTACGGATCAGAAGGTCCTTGTACTGGAACACAGTAGTGGGTGGGTCCTGGTTCCACTACCTGCCACTGGCATAGTCCTGAATTAGAGGACAGTCTGAATTAGAGGATAGTCCTGAATTATCCTGACAGTCAATCCTGAGACACTTTGATACACCCTGAAGGGGAAATGCATATAATGACCTGGGCAGAGGGCCAAGTCACAAAGAGGGAGCAAAGTGAGTCCCAGAGAACCAAATGGACCGTGGTGAGAGAAAATGATGAAGAGGGTGTCAGATCTGAACAAAGCTAATCCCCTGAGCAGCCAGAAGGCACCCTCATAGTGAGAGAACCCCATTACAGTTATTAACCAGAATAAAATCAGTTTACATTGAATATATCCATTCTTCCAACAGGGTCCACCACTAGTGCATGGACACAAGATGAGATGCAGACACCTGTCAAATGGACTGAGGAAGAAAAACTCGGCTCACAGGCAGGGAGCTTCTATACAGAGCTACTGCCAAAACAGTCACTGAAAGGAGGACAGCAATGGAGACTCATGACTGGGGAGATACAAGGTAGAACTCAGAATAAAATTACCAGCTCCGAATAATTTCAGTGTGGAGTAAATTTTGCAATTTACAGGTTCTCATTTACAAAGTTTCTTTTGAAAGATATTGTTCTTATTGCTCTCTCCAGTCAGTCCTCAAACTGGGCCTGATTCTGTAGCTTTTTCATGCATTTAGCTGCTGGATAAACAAGCCCATTGTTTTTTGCTTATCCCTTATTGTAAGAATACCAATAATAAAACATACCCATTTTTGGAATTAGTTCCTCGCTGGCTCCTTTGAAGAAGCATATGTAGATAACCAGTCCTCTTTGGATCTACGAAAGATTGCACACAAAAAAAAAAGAAGAAGAAAAGTATTATGTATATGTTTATATATCTGTATGGTACTTACAAATATAATTAAGACAATCCATTATCTGTACATTAACCCAAATTTAATTGCAATTTACAATATATTAATACACAGGCTAAAATTAAAAGCAGATATAGAATTCTTCCTCATGCTGGGATCCAATGGCACAGAGACAAGTCCACTGCATGATGAATGGGGGAAACCCAGAAGGGGTTACGGAATAAGATGCTGTGAAACAAGAGTATTTGGGTGATGGAAAACTCATTTAATTTCAGAGCCTCTTCAAGCAAGTCTGTCTAGGAGATGGGAAACCCCTGATTTCAAAACTGAGCAGTCCAAGATCGTTCGCCTTGGAATGCAAGTAAATTAGGGTGGAACTTCTGATATCTGTTCCTAGAAGGCTATGACAAGACATTCCTATGAACTGGATACGGTGGGCTGGCCTAACAAGCCATTTTACCTGAAACTCACTTGTTATAGAAACAGAACAGCAAACCAAACTAAACAGATTTCAACCCAGACCTAACAAATGGAAGTGGGTCATGGATTTTGGATAACAGCTAGATATATTACACATATTGTGAGCCGGAACATTAGAACTCTATTGACTCCAGACCAGACTGAGCTCATAGTGGAGGAGTTAAGGAAGTTACAAGCTTCCCTTGCTGCCATATGGGAGACACATTGGCTGGGCACAGGAAAGCTGACAGCTGGAAACTACACTTTCCTTTATTCTGGACACTCAAGTGGGCAAATTAATCATAGAGATGGTGTTGCTACAGCAAGGAAACAAGAGAATAGTTACTTCAACAGCTGGAAACCAATGTCTGAGCGGATTGTCATAATAAGATTTACTACTGCCTACAATAAACTATGCATAATTGTGATCTGCTGTTATGCACCAACAGAAACAGCAAACGAGGAAGAGGAGGATGTGTTTTATCAGCAGCTAGACAGCAATGTAGATGAGATTTCTTTGATTATGGGAGATCTGAATGCAAAAGCTGGTAGCAGACATGGTAAGCAAATGAACAGTGCTGGACCACATAGCATGAAGACAGGAAATGATAATGGGGAAAGATTAAGAACTTGCTATGAAATGCACAATTTAATTATTGATCGTACTTGGCTTCCTCACAAAGACATGCACAAGATTACATGGAACTCACCAGATGGTCAAATCAAAAACCAGATTGATCACATTATTATCAGTAAAAGGCATAGTCAAACATTGTTGGAGGTTAGATTCTATAGAAGTGCTGAGTGTGGCAGTGATCATGAGTTACTAATGACAAAAGTTAAGATTAAGTTAAAGTCCAAGAAAAAGATGGGTGCAACTGGAGCCAAATTTGATCTTGACAAATTAAAGGGTAGCTCTCTGAGGGAAGCATACAAGGTGATGCTTGGAGGATGTTTCAGAATGTTAATTTGTAATGATGAAGAAATGTCACTGCAGACCAGATGTGAAATATACAAGAAAGCAATGCAAAATACAGCAGAAGAACTGCTGGAAGGCGTAAGCAAACAAGGAAAAGCTGAACAAGCAATGAAACAAGAAAATTACAGGAAAAGTGTAACCAAGCCGAGACTACTGGAAAAGCAGAGGTAAAAGCTTTATGCAAAGGGGTGAAGAAATCACAAAGACTGGACAAGAAATAGTTTTGAAAAGAAGAGGCTCAATAACTCGAGGAGGCATCAAGAAAACAAGATATGAAAACAATAGACAAAAAGGGTAAGTTGCATGGAAACATCAGCTCAACATGCAAGCAGTAAAATAAGCTACTGGTGGACTGACAAAAAATACTCAAGTCATGCCGGAAGTATGGAAGGAGCATTTTGATAAAGTGCTAAGCACTGCAGATCATTCAGCTGCAAGCATCCTAAATGTGCTAGATGAACAAGGCAGCTGGTAAGGCAGAACGGATATCAGCACTGAATTACCATCAGAAGAAGATATAGAAAGAACAGTGAAACAGTTAAAAATAGGAATAGACAATATAACATCTGAGTTGGTAAAAGTTGGCAGGACAAGTGCTATCACAAAATTAGGAAAAAAACGTTATTAGTTGTGGGAGCAACAGGAGATGGCAGATGACTAGCTAAAGGTAATAGTAACAATCTTAAAGAGAGGAGATCTTACCAATCCAAATAATTATAGAGGTGCAAGCTTATTGTCAGTATTGGGAAAAATCATGATGAAAGTAATTTTCAACAGATAAAGGGTAAGTAGTAGGCAAGGAACAGGCCAATGCTGCATTGATCAGATATCCATGCTCCAATAGTTGACGGGAAAAAGTGAGAAAGGGGATTAAAGAGTTTGCTGTTTTCATTGAGTGCATGAAGGCATATGATTCGGTTTGGAGGGAAGCATTATGGAAAGTAGCAAAATCATATCAAGTTCCAAATGAGATCACTACAATTACAATAGCTATGTATGAAGACTCCTGCAGTGTGGAAAATTAAGCAACTGGTTTAAGTAAAAATTTGGTGTAAGACAAAGGGGCATGAAATCACTGTCACTTGTCATCATGTTCTTAAACTGGACATTAGGACTATTACCCGAATTGGAGGACATGAGATTGGACAATCTACTTAAACTCCTTAACCTATACAGAGGACAACAACTGGCAGACACATTTGAATTAACGATGATACTCTTTGCTACATTGGAAAACTGGTGTAATCAACTTGGCCTTACAATAAATGCCAAGATGACGAAGTGGTTGCATCTTGGAAAAGAGACAAGGGAATGAGTGTTTAAATGCAGCAGTAGTGGAGTCATGGAACAAACAGAATCTTATATGTACCTAGGAATCTTGATCAGCGTTGGTGGTTCCGTGAAGGATGAGATTAAAAAGAGATGTGCCATACTCACAAGTGCTGCACAGGAACTAATGAACTTATGGACTGATGAAAGCATTATATTTGGTACCAGAGTGAAAATTTATCAAACTGGTATATTAACAGTGCTACTCCATGGTCTGGAAGCAGCTGCATTACATGAAATAGACATCAGAAGACTAGGGACACAACAGAGATGACAGTGCTTTGAAAGAAGCAGTTCTAAAGTGGAATGATTTTAAGACAAATGAAGTTAGAGAGTAGGGTCTGAAATCAGGGTATAGGACTGACTACAATCAAAAAGATTACAATGGTAGGCACACTGCAGAAGCCAAACAGATGGTAGGATAGCAAAGAAAATAATGTAAAAATAACCAAGGTGAGTTTGACCTAGAGGCCAACCACTCACTAGACACTGGGACATTATATGCTGGGACGTGACCAGGCTGGGCTTAATGGAGAACAAGCCATGGACAGGTATGAATGGTGACACTGTGTATTCAAAGATGCTCTGAAATGAAAATAAGCAGCAGAAACAATTCATACCTAATGGATTTGATTACTTAATTTCAAGGCAGAAAATAACCAAAGCTTTTCTCCTGTCAAACATGCAAATAAGTCACTTTCAGTTTAAATATGAATTACTTTTCATTTGAAATGTGATAATCACGGTAATGGCTAATTTAGTAATGTCCTATACCTCCAGACATTAACATAATATTCAATCACATCACAGTTTTGTAAAAACACTCTCAGATTGTTAAACACAGAGACTAATATCATGACAGAATATTTAAAACTATGGAGAACATAAATTTTGTGTTAGTAATAATTTACTGGGTCGTAGTTTTTTTATTTTTGTGTTGGAGAGCATGTAAGTGGTAACATTATAGTAAGAAAACACAAAAGCAGAAATTCATTACTGCCCTCTAAAGAAATGTTATGCTAAGGGATTCAGCTCTTTCCATACTTTTTGCTGTGGAGTGACTGGCTTTTGCCTCATCTTGAAATACCAGTGAAATGCCTAGGGAAGATACAAGAGCAGTGATCACTGAAAATACACTTTATGGCTGGAAGGGACCTGCTAGCTTATATAGTACAATTTCTCACGCAAATTCCTTTACTGGATGTTGCTCTTTCACAGATTTAGGTTAAATAATTTAAAACCTGAAATAAGAGATTTATTTAAACAGCATAACATTCTTGGAAAGGTTTAAATCACAACATACTGTAGTTTATCCCTCTTTTCTGAATATGTAAAAGGACACAGTCAACAATCATATTTCCCTCTGAAACTTTATCTATTCTTGTTACAACAAATCCCTAAGATTACTATAATGGAATGATAAGAGAAAAATATTTATGTTAATTTACTTTGTGCCTAGCCAATTTTGCTGTTTCCCTTGTCCTCAGATGCTGATTCTGTAATATGATTCATGCAGGTGGACTTCTGCACCCACAGAGCCCCAACAATTTCAGTGGTGCTCTACATGATTGCAGGGGTCAGCCTGCACACATCACATTGCAGTATGAGGGCCTTATTTTCTCTGTTATTTATGTGGTTCTTTTGCAAGGGGAGAGAAACATTTTAAAAGCAGTTGTAAAATTATTCTAAAGCAACAAAAACTGGTAGCGGGTGAATTCAGGGGCAGGTATAGAACATGAATTTACTTTTAACTCTGTCTTTAAATTTATATGTCTTTTAAACATGTGAGCACTTCTACCTCTCTTTTTGTCTAAGTGCCTATGCCACACCTTTTTGGACTTTGTGTTTCAGCAATCTTGTCTTAGAGGCTACAAAATGATTGGGACCTGTACACCTGAGTTAATCTAGCAAAAGTGCTCACTGACAATAACACATATCACCACAGGGTCTTGCAGTACTTTCACAATGCTACACCTGACCCTTCATTCAAACCTATAGCATTACACAGCTGAAAAGGCACAGTATTATATTTATTTTTAGATTCTTTATTGCTATAGCAGCTAAATTCTTATTGAAAATACAGTTTTTCAAAACTAAATTTCAAAGCTAAATTCTTATTGAATATACAGTTACTCGAAACCATCCACCCTGATACAATCTAAAACCACTGTCCTTTTATCTGGAATAAAATCAAAACTAAGCACAAAAACAAACAAATCAGACAAAAACAAACAAAATAAGACATCTCCTGTTGTGCTCTGAAGCTTGTTAGATTCAGACTTATATGGTATATGTCTGTAAAGGTTACTTTTCTTTTAAGCATCAGGTAATGGCCACTGCTAGAGACAGAGTATTCAGATACTAATGAACCATTTATCTGGTAGGGAATATCCCACGATACATTTCCAAATGCTGCATGGATGCACTTTTTTTGACATTCCCAAATTGTATTTTATATCTGAAAAAGCCACTCATAATGGGGAAAACCCAACAGTTCTGAATAGAATAAATACCACACAGTGGAACTAATTCATCCTTGTGTACTTCTGCTGGTGTATAGCTGATGGTATTTTACACACAGATTGCACAGGTTTAAGTAGATAGACCAGCGGCAAAGCAGTGGAGAATTAGGTCCAGAGTCACCCACGGCCGAGGGAGTAGCACATTCGCAATGGGATGCTTGGGGGTGAAAGGGAGAACAGTACAAGCCCAATGCTTCCCTGTTCTGCGTGGCACTGCACCAGGGAAGCCAGTGTAATGAAGGATACTGCTCCGTGTAGGAATGTGCTACCGGTAGCACTTATCAATAAGCATAGATTGTAAGAAACTGCTATTGTATTAAACTTCTACCTGATGTAGCAAATGCCTATAGATAGCAGGTTCTTGCACTATGAGTTTATGTGAAATTGCTACATGTATAAATGTGCTACCTGTAGCAGTTAGCAATACATATGGATTGTAAGGAACAGCTTTTGTAAAAAGATGCTACTTTATTTGTACATGCTTGAAAACTGTTATATTTCAATCTTCCCTCATAGGTCATGTTTTCTAGACCTTAAATTTTCACAAACTTTATAAGTGTACTCTCTATGCCATTATCTCAATCATTAAGATTTTGAATAGAAACATATCCAGAACTGATCCCTGAAGAGCCCCACTCGATATGCCCATCTTATTTATCGTTATGTCCATCTAGGTTTCATTTCCATAGTTTGTTTATGAGAAGGTCATGGGAGACAGTATCAAAAGCCTTACTAAAGGCAAGATATACCACATCTACTGCGTGTAGGCTTTTTACACTGTTAAAGAAAGCTATCAAGTCGGTTTTACATGTGCGACTGCTTGAAATACCTTTTTTAGCAAAGTTGGACCTGTTGCTGCTGAAAACTATAGGGATGTGCTACCTGTGACACTGCAATGTGATGAAGCTAATTCCTACAGACAGCACTTTCTCACACCATTGGTATGTGAGACTGCTATCTGTAGGAATCAACTACATCAGATGGCCTCAGTGAATTCCTACCGTTAGCAGTTCCTGAGAGCTGCGAAGGGCCATACCTGTTAGCCTTGTGGTGTTCTGAACAACATTAACTATTATGCTAACAGAAAGTGAGATGGACTGGGTATGAGCTAAAGATATGACAATCTTAACTCCTTTGCTGACAGAACATGAAAATAACCTTTTCCTTACATATGTTTCTGGATGGTACACAGCTGTGGTCAGCCCAATTAGGGCCCAGCTGGCCCTGATAAGAGGGCTGTGGGCCAGAAGCTGGAGAAGTCTCACTCTAGCCCTGGAGTGGGAAGGGGAGTAAGGTACCTGAAGTAGAGCAGTGCTAGTGAAGGGCAAAGGGAGCTCCAGCCTGCTAAACCCCCAGGCAACAGGCCTTGATGAAGGCCTTTGAAAAGGTACTGGGACTGTAGAGGGGCAGCCCAGGGATAGGCAAAGGCAGCAGGTCCTAACCCCTTGCCAGTGATGAGTGGCCATTACACTGCAGTCTACCCCAGTGAGCGGGGGCTAGATGATGACTGGCAGTAGCCACTGAGGCAAGATGGGTTTAGAGGGTTGGGGGTTCCCCTGGGAGGGGAAATCCAGAATAAGGGGTTACTGCGGGGGCAGCACCCCAAGGTGAAGGGCACCGGGGTCTGGTAGGGACACAGGTGCCAGCAGCAGGTGAGACACTGGCCAGTAGGAGGCGCTCTGTACACTGGAGAGCTAATTCCCTAGACGACCAGCAGGAGGTGCTGCCCGTTGAGTCTTGACCTTGCTACAGTGCCATGGGATTAGAGGAGCTTTTGTGGCAAGAACCACCAGTAGAGCAATGTATGTGTAATATAACTATGTTAAAAACTCCCACCTTAACCTATTACTTCCCAACTCATGAGGATAAAAGAACTAACACATTGGATACCAGTAATATTATAAACTTTAACTTTTCTTTGTGGGTCAGTTGGACAAGCGTTTACAAACTAATGAAGAAAAATAACCAAATTATACAACTGACTGAAATCACACAGGCCCAGGTTCAGACACGCAGTTTGGCTAATTTACATCAGGGATCTGAAATATAAAGAGTATCTGCACAAGCAGAACAAATTATAACACACCATTGGTGTAATATTCTTAAAGGATGGGCCCCTCTTGGTCTTCAACTTTAAAAATTGTTACACCCAATTATTCTTTTCTTTATTCTGATAAGTTTCATGTTAATTGTAATGTGTGGTATGTTCTGTTGGATGCTGAAACCACCAGCTCAGATTGTTTCAAAAAAATTATATAGCTTTGAGACAATTACATGAAGTGTGACTCATTCAATACCTCTGGATTGAAGGGTCATTTGCAGGTCAATGTAGAGCTGAATCTATGAAATTGTTTCTTTTCTTTAATTACTATTATTAATATGACTTTATTTTGTATCAAATGAACAAACCAAACTTCACTGTTCTAACATTGTAACTCCTGTTTGCCTCCCAACATTCTAAATTGTTCATTACACTTGTTTTAATAAGATTCCATATTGTAACTAACACCCCATTTAAAAATGCTTACTCCATTTTGCAAAACCCTGCTGTAACCTCATTAACTTAGTTCAGGTGTGTGAATGAGGTCTGCATGGATAATGGAATCAACCTCCAGCCGCAGCCTGTCCTGATAAAGTTAAGTGCAAACACCAAAGACTGAAGATGCAGACAACAGCCATGACAAAGTAAGAAGAGTCCACCCCAAAAGAAAAGAACAAAGGTACAATTGAAGCAAGATCAAAGACAGGTCCAATTGACGGGTGATCAATCACACCGAACCCAGAGGCAGCATGACACAGCAAGACCTATAGACTCTTGATTCAAACTAAAAGCCTATAAAAAAGAGTGGGTGAGATGGAAGACTGTGGGTAACATTCTGCTGCCAACATCGAGTGGCATCTGTGCATGCCTGACAGAGACCCAGCCCTTCCTCGTGCTCGGCTTTCCTGGCCAGTTAGCCGCCACGAGTACGAACCCAAGCTGCAAAATCAGGCTACATACTCAAGCTACATTCAGGACCGGTAACTATCCAGCAGCTGCAGAACATTTGAATTGGGTGTGTATGTGTCTAAGTATTAGGTATTAGCTATTGGTTATAGATCAAATTGTGCTATCATAATAAACGTGGCATCTTGCCTTGTCCCCTGAAACGATCCTGTGTAGTTTTATCTGTATAACATTTTATCTGTCCCTCCCCTCTTAACTCAAGAGTAAACAGTCCAGCTACAATTCTGATTTCAGCGGCAGATATTTTCACCCCTCTGGATCTATCACCTGGTGTTAGATAGAAGTTGCTGTGCCTCCCACCTCTCTTGTGTGGCGTAGTGGACAAAAGAGATACAGAAATTATTTTTGCAAACAAACAAACGAACAGATTTATTTAAGGGAAGTAACATCGGGAAAAGGAAAAAATCATGAACTATAAAAAAACGTAGGCCCTGATAACCGCAACCTTGACTGTCTCTGTAACGAACAGCCCCCGAGCGATGGGTGCTCACACCATTTTTTTTCAAGACGCATGTGCCAAAGTTCTGAGGGAAGCAGCTCTCTAGGAGACAGTTGTAACTGGTTCCAAATGTCTCTTGGCCTCTTTATGGAACTTTGGGTGGAAAGAAACTTCACTCATTTTTGGAGACAATCTACCATTGTGCTTTATACAGACTTCCACTTCTGTCACTGTTACATGCACTTAAGGAGCAAAGAGGTATCACCACCAAAATGACACTCAGAACTGTGGTACTCACATGTCACCTCATTGCTCTCTCATTTAATTTTTGAGACATTTTCTTCAGCCTTTGTCTTCACTGTTAAAAGTTCACTTGTCTTGTGTTGTTTTCATTAGTTTTATTAGCAGTGAGAAAAAGGCCTCTGTCTGCATAATGGGGACACCAGATATATTAGACACAACTGGACTGTTCTTCAGTGGGTGATAATGTCAGATCCTTCTCGTTCTCAGTATGCTGAGCTGAAGTGTCTGTCTCTTCCCATCATCCAGATTGCTGGGACAATCACTTCTCACTGTTCAGTCTTTGTACCTCAGGTGTTTCCAGTTGTTCTTGTAGGCTGTCACTGTCCACCTTTTCTTTCTTCCTCCCTACTTTCTGGAAGGCTCTTTTGCTGTGACCTGGGTCAAACAGCACCCACTGTGTAGAGGTATCTGATCTTGGTCAAGCAGTCCCCATTGTATAGCACTATCATTCAGAGGTTTCTATTCCACACAGTTCCTGGGGTAATCTTTATACGTTTGTGCGTTCCTTCAATAAGCCACCAACATTGTCTGGCCTCATCCAACAGAGCACATTTGAAATACAGATACATAGTCAATATTTCTAGCCTCAGATACAAACATTACATGCACACAGATTGGATAAACACAGTCAATAGGTCTTAAGTTTTGCAATGATACCCCACATCAGCCATCTTGCATAAAGTATATAGTAGCTGTGTCATATCCATATCATAAGCATATTTTCATAAAGAATGTGGAGTATAATGTCACACCCCACATGTATGTTTGCTGATCTGCAAATACTAAAGGAGCATGCACCTTTGGGTGAAAACGCTCATGACAATAGTGCAGAGCCATGCAACTCCATGATTCTGTGTGAGATGGCAGACAGGGAGGAGGGCCAGGCAGGTTAGTGGGTTTAGAAAAAAAGGTGTAAACATTATGTATACATTTATGTATGGGATACATATAAAATTAGTGGATGGTTAACAATGCATTATAAGAAGTTTGATCCCATGGCCATAACCACCCCTCTCTGACCTGTTTGGTACCCAGCATACACTGCAAAACCAAAGCTTCCCAAAATGTAGTGGGTGGACAGTGGGATATCTATTCATGGTGCACCTCACTCTGAATCTGTACAAGTGCTTCTGGTGAGTACCCTGACTGCTGAGGCAAGGAGTCCAGGAAGCATGCACACAAGTGACATGGTAACAGTAGTGACTCTATGCTGACATAACTAAATTAACCCACACTTAAAGTGTAGATATGGCCTTAGGTATATGAAATGTCTGGCAGAGGTAACAGGAACAGTATGAGGGTAAACTAAGATTCGTTCAGGTGTTTAGGCTCAAGGCATTGGAACTGGCCTTACTGCACCTTACAGGCTCAGGAACAAAGAGGCACAAAAAAAAGATATAATTTCTTTATTAAAATTTCTTGACTGGAGGGTTTATAACTCATGAATTTAGAATTCTTGTGGTTGTAAAGGTATCTTCGGGTTGTAGATGTGTGTTCATTATATTTTCAAAGGAAAAGCTATGAATGGGTTGAACAAAGAATTAGATCAGTCCCTCAGGATAAGTAGATTGGCTATTAGCCAAGATAATTGTCACGGAGTCCCCAGGCAATGCTCTGGAACTGCTCCCTACGAAGGCAGTCAGGACTCTGGTGAAGTCTCCTCTCTGTGAGCAGACTGTCTTCAGGGCAAGAAGTTCACACGGCTTCTACCTTCCTGGGTCTGACCTTGGAGCATTCAGCTTCCTCTGCCCCTCCATGTGCTTCCCACAGCAAGTCCGCCCAGGCAGGGTCCTGGGGAAGCCAGAGGGTCCTGCACCCCACTTCACAGTCAGATGTGACTCTCAGCCAGCCAGTAAAACAGAGGTTTTTTAGATGACAGGAACACGGTCTAAAACAGTGCTTGTAGGTACAGAGAACAGGACCCCTCAGCCGGGTCCATTTTGGGGGGCAGTGAGCCAAACTGCCACATCTGCACTTCAGTCCACGTCCCCAGCCAGCCCCAAACTGACTCACTCTCCAGCCTCTCCTCCTCTGGGCTTTGTCCCTTTCCCGGGGACCCGATTCCTTTGTTCTCCAACACCTTTAGCTATCACCTTGCAGGGTGAAAGGGCCCAGGCCATCAGTTGCCAGGAGACAGAGCGTCAGCCATTTATGTACACTGGCCCTTTGCTCTGCAACAATTACATCCTCTTATCCCACCACCTAGAGACTTAAGAAATGCACAGGGTGTTGTGGAAAACGAGTCACACCCTCTGTTTGGTTCAAACAGTCTGAGGCCTTTTATGGAGTACAAGCATGCAGGGAGAGAAAGAGATGGTCACGCGCAGGTGCCAGCCTGATTTTTCTCTGCCCTGCCCCTATAACACCAGTCTTATGTAGGTCCATGTTCAAGCCGAACCGATTAGTAATTTTCCACCACTCAAGCATTATTAATAAAGCCTTATAAGGAAAATAGAAAAACATCTTCGTAATTAGCACTAAGTGCTGATGCACCTTGTCATTATCAAGATCTGCAGTTTGCTGTGGCAGCATTTTGACTAGGGACTTTTTGCAGGGTGGAGGGTGCATATAAGGGACAGCTAGGGACTTTTCAGAGGCCCCTTGGTTCTTATTTAGTTAGAAATTGGCCTAGTCCATTATTTGTGTCAAGTGCCACAGCCTAGCATACGTCAATGCTTTAGCTCAAGCCAAGTCTTACAGGATACAGGCCTGTAGGCCTCTTGCATGACAGCCCTTGCATATAATGCATAGATGGAGCTGCAAAAAGGGGAGGGAGTTAGGTCTATAGCAACTGCCCCAAGGGGAAACTGAGGCACCCCTACAATATTCAGAGGAAACATGAAAAACATTCCCACTTCGTCACAATAATCAGGGATGCAGGCCCATGCTCTGCATGTCCCGAAACCATCCTTTGACTGCCAGATGCTGGGACTGGACAATGGGATAATTCAATGAGTCATTGCCTGGTCTGATCATTCCCTTAGAAGCACCTGGCATTGGCCACTGTCACAAGACAGGATACTAGATTAGGCGGAGGATTGGTCTGACCACCAATATTTACACCATTGGTGGACTGACTCAAAACAAAGTTTTGACAATAGGCCAGAAATTCAGTTAGAATGGAAGTCAGATGATCCAACAGAATAAACATCTGCTCTTAAAATGAGAAGAAAAAATTAGAATTAAAAATTCTGGGAACCCCAGCAGCGGATAAAACAACTTGGGAAACTGCTTAGAGACTCTATGCATTCAGATACAGTGATAAGGGATTCTTTGTTTCTACGGGAATATATATAAAATGTTTCACTGAATTAGGTCTCAGGGATTATCTACACTGGCAAGTTAAAGCACTCTAACTTGCTGGCTCAGGGGTGTGAAAAATTGCCCCCGAGCGCAAGTTTGAACGCTTTAAAGCGCTAGTGTGGTCAGGCTCGGCTCCCAGTGCTCGGAGCTAATCCCCTCGTTGAGGTAGATTACCAGGAGCACTGGCACCCGCGACAGCGCTTTGAAAATTGTAGTGTCGACATAGCCACAGTAGGTTAGATCAGACAAAGAGGAGATGCGCTGACTAGGCATTGGAATGCCTGTGACTTTAAGAACGCAGCCCTGTGCCTTTAAGAACCCAGTTCTGGGAAGCCGATGCTGAGAGGTGCTGTCTGTGAGAGGAGAAAAAAAAAAGCCCCTTTGCCCCCCACCATTTTGGCAAAGCACTGGTGTCTCAGTCCCACTGGGGTAACTGTTACCCCCTGTGCCGGGTTTCGCCCTCTGTCACCCTCTGCCAGCGCCTCACCATCAGCCTAACTCCTGCTCCTCCCCCCCAGACCTGATTTTGCCCTTTAGCCCCCCTCCTAATCCTGTCTCCAGCTGCTTGACCCCCCCCAACCAGTCAATTTCCACCCCCTGCTCTGACCCTGGGCACCCCCCTTCTCCGATTTGCCCCCTTTGCTACTTTTTAACCCCTGTAAATAGCAGTCAGCAGATTTTTACGGCTAGTAGGGCAGGGTGAAGGCCAGTGGGTTCAGCACATGTTACTGAGCATGCTCAGTTCGCCTGACAAAAAAGCCACTTTGTTCTAATAAAAAAGCCTCTCGCCCCCCGCCCCCAACAAACTGTTTTGCAAAGCACTGGTGTCTCAGTGCCACTGGGGTAACTGTTACCCCCTGGGCCCCTGCCTGGGCCGGGTTTTGCCCTCTGACACCCTCTGCCAGCGCCTCACTTCCTGGGCTTAACTCTGCCTCCTCCCCCCCATCCCTGATTTTCCCTTCAGCCCCCCTCCTAATGCTGCCTCCAGCTGCTTGACCCCCCCCCCCACCCCCGACCAGTAAATTTCCACCCCCTGCTCCGCCCCGCCCCCTTTGCCACTTTTTAACCTCTGTCAAAAGCAGTCAGCAGAATCCTAGGGGTGTCAGGGCAGGGTGAAGGGCAGTGGCTTCAGCAGATGAACTGAGCATGCTCAGTACACCGTCAGTCGCACATTCCCAGGCAGCGCAGTGGCCCAAGTTACACCGGCCCCCAAGGAGTAGAGCCAGGCCGGGCAGGCGCGTGGCTTCCCTGGGAAACACGCTGCTCCCCGCGCAGCAGGGCTGGGGGCAAACAGCGCGGAAGCGCCGAGCGGGCTCAGCCGGGAGAGAGGCGCTGTCCCTGCCGCGGCAGCCCGGAAGGAGAGGCGCGATGGCCCGGCCGCTGCGCACGTTACCTCCACCCACTCGGCCCCGGAGCCCGGCTCGGCGGGCTTCACCTGCAGCCGGGAGGCCAAACACTGCTGCAGAAGAGCCCGTGCGCGGGGCGGCGCGCTGGAGACGGCCATGGCTGGCAGCGCCGGCGGGGAGACTGGGCAGGGCGGGCTAGGCCAGGCAAAGGCAGGCACCGCCCCGCAGCCGCGCCCGGAACCGGCGCTGACCTGGGAAGGCGTGGGGGCATCGGCCCGTGCCGGGGGCAACTCCGCCCCGCTGCTCTCCCAGCTGCAGGGGCGGGAGGTGCGGAGCGAAGAGCCTCGTTCGGGCCCCGCCCAGAGGACGGAGTAGCCGGCTGGGATGGGGCCGTGGGCTCGAGCCGCAGGCGCTGGGTTGCTGCAGCGTGGCGCGGTTCGTGGAAGCGGGGAGTTGGGGAGCTGATCCAGGACCGGCCTCGCCAGCCAGGGCTCGACAGTTTCTGTGAAATTGCTCCCGGGAACCGTGGCTTTATTTTGTTTTTTGGGGGGGAGGGGTAGAGGGGGAATGCATGGAGAAGTGAAAAAATTTATTTGAGCATAAGCTTTCGTGAGCTCCAGCTCACTTCATCCGATGCATGATGGGTAAAAACATCACTTCTTCAGATGCATCTGAAGTGAGGTATTTACCCACGAAAGCTTATGCTTAAATAAATCTGTTAGTCTTTAAGGTGCCACTGGACTCCTTGTTGTTTTTGTAGCTACAGACTAACACGACTACCCTCTGATATTTGACTATCTAATCTCCTTCCCTAGCAGGTGGGTGCGGCCCTCCTCTCTCCTGCTTCCCGGCTTGAGTATCCTAGCCCCCATCCTTAGGGTTGCCACCTAGAAGATGTAGAAAAAAAGCCACTCATTACCCTGCCACACCAACAGAAAGGATCTGTGTGCTGACTGCAGCTAATTATTACTAAAATGTTTTCAATCAGGGGTTCTCAAACTATTGGGCATGCCTCCCAAGGGAGGGGTGGGAGTATGCCCAGAGGCACCAGCTGTGTGGTTTTTTTTTTTGTTTTTTGTTTTTTAAAGAGCTCTGGCTGCCAGCCCTGGGTGGCTGAGGCTCATGCAGAAGGTGGACTCTGCATCCTGGAGGCGGGGTTAAAGGGAACAGTTGGAGTTTCGCAGCCTCAGGGCTGACAGCTGCAGTCCCATCACCAGGGATCAGGCTCTCTTCCTCCTGAATCCTTCATCAGGAGGTAGCCCAGACTCAGGCTGTTGAGCTTAAGCTGATGGCTGGACATCCACAAGGAAATGTCAGTAAGGCTGAGATTTTAATTTGGGCTGAAGGAGACAGATCAGGAGTGAAGAAGTAGATTTGTGAGTCTTAGACATCTTTTTTTTTCTGCTAGGTAGAATTGAGTTAAGTTCACCTGTAATAAATTATTCTGTTCAATCCAAATAAAGGTGAAAACTGATATTTTTCCCAGATAATGTATTTATGTATGTTGTTGCCTCCAGGCATATAATTAAGTTCCATTAGTACTAATATGACCAATATGTATATAGCATTGCCCTAAAATTGAAGCCATGTAAGAGCTGCCTTTTAAATGACAAGGAATGGAAAATATGCTCACATAATATTGTCCTTCAGGGGGAAAATAGTATATGCTAGAGAATAGCATGCTGGTTAATTTCTGCGAGGAGAAGGGAGACAAGTAATTACTGAACTAAATATTACATATGTCTGCTCTGATTTCCAATAAACATTGTCCATGATTGATTGTGTTTCATTTGGTTAGAACATTCCTTTTTAATGTTGCAGCTGCTGACAGCATGCAGTGAGTGGAAATGAACAAAAGGAAGTGATGGGTTTCAGAGTAGCAGCTGTGTTAGTTTGTATGCCACAAGTACTCCTGTTTGTTTTTTTTTAAAGGAAGTGATGTTAGATACAAAGTATGGGAAAGAATTAAGATCAACAGATTAAAAATGTATACAATTTTCACGTTTCCACTTGCTTCCAGGACAATATGGAAGCATTCTAATAATTTCTAGGTCTCTGCCAGGTTCCCACCTATCCTAATAGTCACAGGACAGTCCCTAAAATAACAGAGCGGTTCTGCGTTCCTCAGACCCTTAAAGTGGGACTGTCCAAGTTCTGATCTGTATCAGATTCAAGGCACTTGGGCCCCAATCCTCCCTTAAATTCCCTCCCAAAAGTAACTCTCTGAGTAGTTGGAGCCCCAGAAAAGTCAGAGGGGCTCAGTGTGGGCACAGAGGTCCACCTATGCAGAGCTCATTCCAGGATCAGGACTTTTATTGGCTTCATTTTCCCCAGAATAATTACAACACCGTGTAATAAATTTGTAACCTGCATGAGTGCTTACAAGGGACAGATCTTTATTACCTGGCCTCAGTCACGTGATATGGGCCAAGGTTATGTATCCGTCACATGTCAAGGGCCAGTATGCACTAACTAATGGCTACAATACAGCCTTGGGGTGGATTCACTTTCATATTATTTAAAAGGTGTCAGTCTCTTTTACATAGGGACATCTTGCAGCAATGGCATTCTGCAAAAGCAGCCTTCTGTGAAAGAAAAGGAAATCAGTCAAGGCAGTTGGTGTTTGTATTAAGCAGAGGAAGGATGAATGAAGTGTTCGCTCCTTTAGCTGTAGGGCTTTGTTAAGAATCAGCTGTGTTTAAATAAAATACCTTCTGTTAATTTACTGGGAAGCTGTGTCCCTTTACTCGTTAAGTAGAACTTGATTAAGTAGAAATCCAGTAAAGTCCTTTTCCTTACAATAGTTTATTTGTAATTTAAAGGGATTGTTACAGAGAATACATAGACAAGTGGTGTAAACAGGATGTAATAAAGGGATAACAGTCCATTGTTGCCTTGGTAATAGTCAATCAAGCTGGTATTTAATACAATACATTCATTTGTAAACAAGTTGCAAGTAGGCATGCAGGTGAGCCAATATATAGAGAGTTTGGTGTGATATTATTATTCATGAGTAGAGATTTCCACAGTTGGTGTGGCTGTGTTGTATTTCCCTTGAAAGACAGATTTATTTTGTGTTAGTATATTCATTTGGATTTAATTGTGTTGGCCTGTTTTTGGTTTTGTTTTGTTTTTTAGCAAGCTGCAGATTTCATATAAATCTGCTACAGCTCATCTTTCTGTGAATTTACCCTGGGATTATCAGATTTGGGTAGTAATTTGTTCTGAGTCTTATATTTCTTTTATCTTGTCTGGCCACATCTTTTTGGGAGCCATAAAATGGTGACACATTTCTTAGCAATTTGTTACCTTTTTAATAGATGTAATTCTCTAGTAATCTGAAGGGTATTTCTCACTCTAAAGCAAATTAGATTTTCATCAAATATTGCATTAGAGGTATTTTGCAGGTTATTGTGTATGTAGACTAGTGATTTTGGATTTGAGAGCAGTCCCAGAAAATTTGAGGGGATAGTGTCCTGTCTGCCAACAGCTTCTCCAGCAGAGATTTGGAGTGTTTAGATCAATTTGATTACTGTAACTAGCGTGCAAAAGAAATTTCTGGTTCATTTCTGATTCTTTTATATTCAAATCTTATCTGAGAAAAGGAGATTGTGATGGTGGTGTTAACCACTCATTGCAAGGGAAATTTAGTTGAGTCTTTAAATGATTTTAAGTACACAGGTTCCCAAAGGAAGGGTTTATCTCATTTGAGACTTAAACACGCTATTTTTATTTAATGACTCTTTCATGTAGTAGCTCACAGCCTTTAATATCCTATGATTGGTTCTCGACTTACTTTGCTTGAGCCTCTTAGTATACTCATTTAACTCTTTAGCATCAACAGAGTTTGACTAATAAGAGGATATGACAGTAATGGGTCAGTGACTTCAGTGGGGTTACACCAGGAACAAATTGGAGCTAATATTACAAACAATAATAATTAGTAGTAATGATTAGTTCTTGAGCTCAGATGCATGCTTATTTTGTGCACACGCTGCCTGAAAGTAGATCTGTCTAGCCCTCTGTGCATGCAGTTCAGGCTTTGCACACGCACAGCGGAGAATACATGAATGAAGTAGGCACAAATGCACACTTACCTAATGTGACAGGTTCCCCCCGGGGTGCCACCTGGAAGTGGGGTACCACTGAGCCCCCTGGCCCACCCTCTCACACTATACTGCTATGACAAGCTGCAAAGCCCTCCAGCCTGCACTTTCGCCAGCATACATTTACATACAGGTAGGGACACACTCCACTGCAGTTACATGCAGGCTCTCTGACCAGTCCCTGCATAGAAAGGCTACAGTTAAGGCAGCTCCCCAGGCGTGCACCCCCTCTGGAGTATAAACGCAAAATTATGCAGTCTTGCGCTGCACAGGGAACTGTACAGCGTAAAAAAATAAAATTAGTCTCCTCCCTCAATGTGTAGAGGAATATGCAATAGCCTTTTGCCCCTGAACTAAGATTCCTGTACACTTCACTCTAACTCACGGTTTAGATAAAGCAAAAACAAGTTTATTAACTACAAAAGATAGATTATAAGTGATAGCAAACAGATCAAAGCAGATTACATAGCATATAAACAAAAAGCAAACTAAGCCAAATATAGTATATAGATTGGGTATGCATACCAGATTCTCACACTTGGAGATAATACAAGCAGGCTGCAGATTTGTAAGGGGCAAGCTGCACTTGCTTTACAGCTTGGAATCCCCAGGTGTTTCATTTAGCCTGTGTCCAGCACTTCCCCCAATTCAGTCTTTATTCCTGAGGTGTTTCCAGGAGTCTTCTTGGGTGGGAAGTGAAGAACCTCAGGCGATGTCACTCCCTGCCTTATAGCTTTTGCATATGGCGGGAACCCTTTGTTCCAAAGCTTGGTTCTCAGACCAGTCTGTGGGAAAAATACTGACATCCCAAGATGGAGTCTAGAGACATGTGGTTTCATTACATGTCCTTGTAGAGTCATAGCAGCCATTACTAGCAGGCTTTCTGTAGCATTCACAGGAACGCTCACCAGGTGGGAGATAAGCTTCTCCTAAGGCCTATTGTTTTTTCCTAATGGCTAATTGCCCTGAATGGGACCTTCCCCACCCACTATCTAGACCGGGGCAGGCAAACTTTTTGGCCTGAGGGCCGCATTGGGTTTTGGAAATTGTATGGAGGGCCGGTTAGGGGAGGCTATACCCCCCCAAACAGCCAGGCGTGGCCTAGCCCCCACCCCTCTGTTTCTCACCCCCTGACGGCCCCCCCCAGGACTCCTGCCTCATCCACCCTTCTCCCTATCCCCTGACTGCCCCCTGCTGCCTCATCCAACCCCTCCTCTCATTCCTGACTGCCCCCTGGGACCCCTGCCCAATCCAACCACCCCTTCTCCCTGACTGCCCACAGAACCCCTGCCCTTGACTGCCCACTGCTGCCCTATCCAACCCCCCCCTTCCTGACAGCCCCCCTGGCACCTCTGCCCCATCCAACCACCCCTTCTTCCTGTCCCCTGACTGCCCCTGGAACCCTTGCTCCTGACTGCCAACTGCTGCCCCATCCAACCCCCCCCCTCCTTCCTGACTGCCCCTCCAGGATCCCTGCCCCCATTCAACCCCTCCATTCCCTGCCCTCTGACCACCCCGACCCCTATTCACACCCCCGCCCCTGACCACCACCCCAAATTCCCCTGCCTTCTACCCAACCCCCCTGCTTCCTGCCCCCTTACCATGCTGCCTGGAGCACCCGTGGTTGGTGGTGCTACAGCCACGCTGCCCAGCTGGAGCCAGCCACGCCACTGCGCAGCACAGAGCACCGAGTCAGGCCGGGCTTTGCAGTTGTGCTGCCCCAGGAACTCGCAGCCCCACCGCCCAGAGCATTGCGCTGGTGGTGCAGTGAGCTGAGGCTTTCGGGGAGAGGGAACATCGGGGCAGGGGCCAGGGCTAGCCTCACAGGGGCCGGGCAGGAGGGTCCCACAGGCCGGATGTGGCCCGTGGGTCATAGTTTGCCCACCTCTAATCTAGACTGAAAGCATCGTGTCCAGTGGGCATTACCCAGGTATAACTCCATTTGAAATACAGTTACATAGTCAACGTTCATAATTTCAGTCACAAAAATGATACTTGCATACAAATAGAATAATCATATTCAGCAAATGATAACTTTTCCAAGGACACCTTACATGATAATTATATCTTAATCATATCACAATAATATCACTGTGAAGAATATGGGGTGCAGTGTCACACCTAGTTTAACAAACTGTGGCCATATAGAGAATGGTTATTTACCTTTTAGTAACTGTGGTTCTTTGAGATATCGTCTTTGAGTCCTTCTCTAGAAGACTGATAAGCCGTGCTCCATCTGGAAGGCTGCCACTAACTAAAAAGGTGACTGAAAGAGTGCCCTACCAAATTTGACTTCTGATGTTGTGGCCAGGTTGAGGGCATAAGTGTTTAACAAAAGCAAGGGATTACTCAATGTAGCTGCCTTGGAAATCTCAGCTCTGGGGATGTTTCTAAAGCATGCAGAGAAGGCAGCCTGTGCTTCAGTACAATGTTAATGTTTGTAGGAAGATGTGTAATAGCCATGTGATAGCAGATGGAAATACACTTCGTAATCCATTTAGAAATTCTTTCAGAGGAGATGACCTTGACCTTTAAAAACCTTTAAAAACACCAGAGATAGCAACAAAAAGACAGGGCATCTGTCTGAAAGGCTTTGTCCTATCAAGATAATATAATGTCCAAGGTGTGGAGTTTCTTTTTCCCTGGAAAGAAATGAGGTTTTGGAAAGAAAATGGGTAAAATAATAGATTGAGTCAAATTAAAATTACACAATTTTTGAGAATAAATTTTGAATGAGGTTTTGACACAACCTTGTCTGTGTGGAATATTGGGTATGGGGGTCAGCCATGAGAGCTTGTAGTTCACTTACTTACGGTTAACTTATGGTGACTAAGATGACTATCTTGAGAGTGAGGTGGTGTAGAGAACAACCAATGAGAGGCTGGAAGGAAGGTTTGAATAGAAGAAGGACCTAGTTCAAAGCTATGACGACTTTCCTAAGAGACCTGCCTTTGATCAACCAATCATCTAGTTATGGGTAGATGTGATATCCCACAACTAGCTAGGCATTTCATGAAGACTCTTGGTTCTATGGAAAGAGCATATTGTAGAACCTTGTACTGGTAATAATTGGGCCCTACTCTGAATTGCTGATACTTCCTGTGTGCCGGCTGGTTGGCAATGTGGAAGTATGTGTCTTGAAGGCTGAGAGCCACAAGCCATTGTTGTGCCTGAAGGGAAGGGATGATGGAGGCAAGTGTTATCATCCTGAGTCTGAGACTGCATATGTATTTGTTCAGTCTTCTCAGTTCTAGGAAAGGCCAAGACCCCCTTTTTTCTTCAGGATAAGGAATATTAGGAAATCCAGAGGCACCCCTTCTATAGCGCTGAGTCACAGCCAGGAAGCCACTTCTGCTTTTGGTTGGTTTTTGTGAGAAAGTTCCTAGAAGATGGAGAAGGATGGTTAAGGCCTGAAATTGGATGGAATCCATGGGAGAAAACTTTCAGCACCCATCTGTCCATGTGAGCATGCTCAGTAGTAGCCAAACAACAAATCTGGTGGGGGTACATGACCCTGCATGCCCCCCACACGTCACCTCATTCCAAATAGTTAGCCAAAAGTTGGGGTCCTGAGGGTCATTTCGGTTAGGAGGAGAAATTAGTGATGGAGAGTCAACCCTGACAAGGTCTGAATTGGCCCTACCTGTTAACCCCAGGACAGGCTACAGTTGGAGGAGAGCCAGAGCTGATAAGCTGTAATTGATGATGAAGCCCAGCTGGGCAGAGACAGGCTGTGTTGGTATAAAACCAGGAAGTGGCGAGTAAGAAGGAGCTGCAGAAAGAAACAGTGCAGCTATGTTCTAGAGAGGGCTCCAGAATACAGATTCTGGCAAGAACCTGAGGAAAATGTGAAGTAGTCACAGGGGACCTAAGAGGTTGCATTGGTTAAACCCAGGGTGGGCAAGAAAACAGTGAAAGGAAGGTAGGAAAGAGCCTAAGGAAACAGCAACAGGTCTGGGATTATTAGTCATAGGGTTGCTGGGCTGGAACCTGGAGTAGTGGGCAGACTCAGTTTCCCTTACCAGTTGCTGGGGAAGTGGCACAGTGTGGGCAGTGGAACAGAAGACTTTCTGAGACAGATCATCCAGTGGCATTTTGATATCCTGGGAAGGGCCAAGGTAAAAAAGGAAGCATTCTGAGTTACAAAGAGGAAGCAATCAAGCCCAGAGAGAGTTGGAGAGACAGGGCAAGCAACCAAAGGGGGTCAGACTGGTCAAGAGCTAATCCCCAGAGGCAGCCACAAACAGGCATCACAGCAATGAGCAGTAAACCCTGTTACATGGAGTTAAGTATTTCTTTGACACATTCCTGTTTATTTACAAAGAATGTGCATAAAATTCTGTTTCTCTGTACATAGTAGGACTTAATAACTGGAGACAGTTTCTCTGCTCATATTTCCAAGCCTCTGTCCTGCCAGTGCTTTACCCAGAAGCTCTCTTAACTTTTTCACAGGGTCATGCTACAAGTCCTTCTCTGGCTGGCTGTGGCTTTCTGCTGCCTTTTACACCTCTGTTTTCATGGTGCTTCTCTTTCTCTGTTTCACAAGTGCGCGCGCGCACACACACAATGCTATCCATTAAAAAACATAAAGGGCGGGAGTTATCAGAACCCTGGAGAAAACCCCTTGGGCTGGATGGCTCAACTCCTACTCCAGCCTTATTTGTAGTTTGGGAGGAGGCTCCAGTTGTTTCAGCTATCTATTCCATAAAGGAGCTCAATTGCTTTTTACATTTATCCTGAATGAAGGACAGGTGTTACACCCCCTAGCATCAATAAGGTTTTGCCCAGTCCTACAGCATAACAGAAAAAGTAAGCTGGCATCCAAAAGTAGGGTTTAGGGATGGTTCTTCACGATTCAAACTTCTTGTGTAAAACTTGCTGTCTGGAAGCAGATGAAGACTAGCCAATCAGTGAGGAAGTTGATGGTCTCTTCTGAGATAACCTCAGCTTCTTCCTGGGTGAGTACTCAGAAGACCATTGCTCAGGGTAGGTGGGTATCTTGTGCCTACGATGATGGTGGCAAACCAACTGCCAGCACATGCCAAGGCTCTTAAGCCTTGACTGAACACTGACAACTATGTATCTTGCAATTAGTCTGACTCACCTGTGTGTTTTCATAGATACTAAGGTCAGAAGGGACCATTATGATAATCTAGTCCGACCTCCTGCACAGCACAGGTGTCATAAATATAAAGGGAAGGGTAATCACCTTTAAAATCCCTCCTGGCCAGAGGAAAAATCCTTTCACTTGTAAAGGGTTAAGAAGCTAAAGAAAACCTCGCTGGCACCTGACCATAATGACCAATGAGGAGACAAGATACTTTCAAAAGCTGGGAGGAGGGAGAAAAACAAAGGGTCTAGGTCTGTCTGTGTGATGCTTTTGCCGGAGACAGAACAGGAATGGAGTCTTAGAATTTAGTAAGTAATCTAGCTAGGTATGTGTTAGACTATGATTTCTTTAAATGGCTGAGAAAATAGCTGTGCTGAATAGAATGAATATTCCCGTCTGTGTGTCTTTTTTGTAACTTAAGATTTGGCCTAGAGGGATTCTCTGTGTTTTGAATCTAATTACCCTGTAAGGTATTTACCATCCTGATTTTACAGAGGTGATTTTTTTACTGTTTCTTCTATTAAAATGTTTCTTTTCAAGAACTGAATGCTTTTTTCATTGTTCTAAGATCCAAGGGTTTGGGTCTGTGGTCACCTATGCAAATTGGTGAGGATTTTTACCAAACCTTCCCCAGGAAGTGGGGTGCAAGGGTTGGGAGGATTTTGGGGGGGAAAGACGTTTCCAAACAGCGTTTTCTCAGGAACCCAGATGAAGTTTGGTGGTGGCAGTGGAAGTCCAAGGGCAAAGGGTAAAATAGTTTGTACCTTGGGGAAGTTTAACCTAAGCTGGTAAAAGTAAGCTTAGGAGGTTTTCATGCAGGTCCTCACGTTTGTACCCTAGAGTTCAAAGTGGGGAAGGAACCTTGACAACAGGCCACAGAATCTCACCCACCGACTCCTGCAAAAAGCCTCTTACCTATGTCTGAGCTATTGAAGTCCTCAAATCGTGGTTTAAAGACTTCAAGGAGCAGAGAATCCTCCAGCAAGTGACCCGTGCCCCATGCTACAGAGGAAGGCGAAAAACCTCCAGGGCCTCTTCCAATCTGCCCTGGAGGTAAATTCCTTCCCGACCCCAGATATGGTGATCAGCTAAACCCTGAGCATATGGGCAAGATTCACCAGCCAGATACCCAGGAAAGAATTTTCTGTAGTAACTCAGATCCCACCCCATCTAACATCCCATCACAGGCCATTGGGCCTATTTACCATGAATATTTAAAGATCAACTTATTACCAAAATCATGTTATCCCATCATACCATCTCCTCCATAAACTTATAGAGTTTAATCTTAAAGCCAGACAGGTCTTTTGCCCTCACTGCTTCCCTTGGAAGGCTATTCCAAAAGTTCACTCCTCTGATGGTTAGAAACCTTCGTCTAATTTCAAGTCTAAACTTCCCAATGACCAGTTTATATCATGTGTTAATATTGTTAAAATAGATATGTTTATAAGAATGTGGTTAGTTGTCATAACCATACAGCTAAGGGTAGCCTAGAATTCCTCCTTACCTGTAAGGGGTTAAGAAGCTCAAATAACCTGGTTGGCGCCTGACCAAAAGGACCAATGGGGAAAAAAGATACGTTCAAATCTGGGGTGGGGGGAGGCTTTGTTTGTGCTCTTTGTTTTGTGGTTTTTCTCTTGGGACTGAGACGGCCAGGCAGAAATCCATCTCCTCCAAACAATCCTGAGCGAGTCCCTAATATTACAAAAATAGTAAGTAAAGCCAGGCAAGGTGTGTTAGGATATTTTTTGGTGTAGCTTGTGAATTTTCCCTTTGCTATAGAGGTTTATTCCTGTTTTTTGTAACTTTGAAACTAAGCCTAGAGGGAGTTCCTCTGTGTTTTCTGAATCTTTTGTTACCCTGTAAAATTTATCTTCCATCCTGATTTTACAGAGGTGATTCTTTTACCTTTTCTTTAAATAAAATTCTTCTTTTAAGAGCCTGATTGATTTTCAGTGTCCTCAAGACCCAGGGGTTTGGGTCTGTGATCACTTGTAACCAATTGGTTAGGACATTATTCTCAAGCCTCCATAGGAAAGGGGGTGTAAGGGCTTGGGGGGGATATTTTGGGGGAATAGGAACTCCAAGTGGTCCTTTCCCTGAGCCTTTGTCTAAAGCACTTGGAGGTGGTAGCATACCATGCATCCAAGGACAAAGAGATTTGTGCCTTGGGGAAGTTTTAACCTAAGCTGGAGGAATAAGCTTAGGGGATCTTTCATGCAGGTCCCCACATCTGTACTCCAGATTTCAGAGTGGGGAGAGAACCCTGACATTAGTGTTTAGACTTTATGAAATACTTATAAATAGCTGCATGCATTAATCTCCCTTATAATATCTGTATCCCATGTTTTAAGGTAATATTGAAGTGTTTGCTCTGACACTGTAAACCACCAGTCAGGAGAGAAGCATTACCAAGTGTGAAATATTAGATTGCCACAGGAATTATCTCCTGTCCAACAAAAGAAGGTCCATAGACACTAGACTAATCATTGTGGAACATCAGAGGACAAAAGATCTTGTTGATAGCTTCCCGCCTCCACACACACAGACACACACAAAGAGGAGACATACTTGTGGACTCAACTCATCAGCATGAACAGGCAACTAAAATGATTAGGGGGCTGGGGCACATGACTTACAAGGAGAGGCTGAGGGAACTGGGGTTATTTAGTCTGCAGAAGAGAAGAGTGAGGGGGCAGCCTTCAATTACCTAAAGGAGGGTTCCAAAGAGGATGGAGCTAGGCTGTTCTCAGTGGTGCCAGATGACAGAACAAGAAGCAATGGTCTCAAGTTGCAGTGGGGGCGGTCTAGGTTGGATGTTAGGAAACACTATTTCACTAAGAGGGTGGTGAAGCACTGGAATGGGTTACCTAGGGAGGTGGTGGAATCTCTATCCTTAGAGGTTTTTAAGACCTGGCTTACCAAAGCCTTGTCTGGAATGATTAAATTGGGATTGGTCCTGCTTTGAGCAGGGGATTGGACTAGGTGACCTCCTGAGGTCTCTTCCAACCCTAATCTATGATTCTAACACTATGGGAAGGTAATAAAAATCCCTAACAAGGAGAAACTGTAACTCTATGCTTCTTAGAGTTTGGAAGGGCAAGATTTCTAAGCATAACCAAGGAATCCCCCAGCTGCTTAGCCTGGGTTAGCCTTAGATGATGTATAGATGTTGGAATTATTAATATTTCCAATTACTAATATTAATATGTGCAACCAAACACTAATTTAACCATAAATTCCTTTGTTAAATCTAAAGGCCAAATGGTACGTATACAACTGCTCTAAACATGTCTTAAAAGACTAAATAATAAACAATTTACTACATCCAAACAGTAGCAAAACATTTATAAGCATTTAAGATATTTACAAACAAGCTATACCGAGGGGTGTTTAGAACCATATTTGTCGGCTCCAACTTGGTCAGGCAGGTATTAGCAATGAACCCTTTAAGAGTTTTTCATACCATTTAACAAACAGTTGATGTTGCCAATTATTGACTTCAGCTAAAAACTCATTGGAAACAATTCATTCCTTACTTCCAATCTTAATCCAGATAAGATTTGTAACCTCCTTTCTTTCCAAGGCTTTCCTCCCCTTCTTCCTGCTGTCCAACAGTTTTCCCATTGCCCCTGGGTTCACATAGGCTTCACCAGTGGTGTGTGGGTTGGGGAAGGGTTGTGCTGACTCATTTTAAGACAGATTGGTCAAAGGCCTTCTTTTTAGAAATTTCTCCTTATCTCGTTGTTATTCTTTGAACAAGACATCCTCCCGACTTTATTTCTTCTGGCCTTTTCACTTATTATTTTCAAGATCTTCTTTCTACTTGCTTGTCAGGGCCTTTCTTTACAGCACATATGTTTCCTTCACCAAACTTAAGATCATTTTAATTTTTTATTTTATATTTATCATACAATAGAGCTTGCATATTATAGCAGCTTCTATGACCTCCTGGAACTTAAAACTATAACTCATTTGTGTATGTATGCTCACCTACTTTAACTTTGTAAATAACTCATTCCTTTTTCTTAGTTAATCTTTAATTGTTGTCTTCAGTGTAAGATCTAAAGTGCAATTGACCTGGGGTAAGTAACTGGTCCTCGGGACTGGGAGTAACCTCAATATTGTTATGATTTATTTATTTTATTTTTTGGTGTAAGGAACCATCTATCACAAAGGCAAGCTTGCCTAGGTGGCAAGATAGACCATGATACCCAAGGGGCCTGTCTGTGACTCCATGGTTAGGCTGTTGTGATGCTTGAGGATTTTACACTTGAAACTTGGTTGGTGAAATCTAAATATAGAATTCACAACCGATTTGGGGTTTGTGCCCTGATTCTTAACTGTGTGCCCTGAGGTTGGTATGCATCCTCTTGAGCCACTGCAGGACAGCTTGATGCTTACATTTCTCTCCATATCTAAAGAGCTTAAGATTTGCTGATGTGTAGATGACCAGTGAGAAAAGTGTGGCCCTGGCATCCTTTAAAGATTATAGTGCTTCATCCATGAGTGTATCAAACAGTTCTGTGCCCTTGAAGAGCAAGTCCTCAGTCATGCTCTGCACCACTCTCAGAATGTCAGAGGCCTGTAACCATAATGCTCTATGTATAGTCCCGGTGGTGGCCATTAATCTAGCCTCAGTGTCTGAGTTATCCATGGCTGCCCATAAAGATGTTTTTGCCACTAGCTGGCCTTCTGCGATGATGGCTTTCAACTCTTCTCTAGAGTCTTGTGGGAATTTAGCATGAGCAAAGCCTGATCAGTTATACGTAGCTGAAGTGATGCTGACAAATAGACCTTTCTTCCAAAGATACCTAATTTCTTTGGGTCCTTGTCCTTCAGAGTGCTCTTGGCTTGTTTGGTCTTCTCATGGACAAATCCAGTGCTGAGTGGGTGTAAAATTGTTCAAACCTTTTCACAGCTACTTGAGATTTCTTTTCTGCTCTCTTCACAGTCAGTGTAACTAGTGTCTGCCATAAGGTCTTGGCTGGTTCTAAAATGCCTTCCTTAATGGGCCACGCTATTCTGGCAGGAGCAGAAGAATGCAAAATATATGTTAAAAGTCTGTTTCTTCAATCACTGAGATCTCTGTTTCAACAGTCATAGGGGGCTGGCACAGTAGCTGAAAAGATGACTCCATCAAGAGAGGACAATGAAGCATGTTGTTCAGGCGGCTCTAGTGGTCGCTCTTCCTCTGCCAGCTGCTCTCGTTCTTCCATGTCAGCAAATAGGGGCCTGGCAAACAGGAACCATGACCCTCTATGTTCTCTCAAATGGCATGAGGGAGACCATCTCCAGGATGGAGGTCCCCAGTAAGTCCAAGGCGGAGCATTTTATGGATATGGGTGGTTCTGATAAGGTTGACCAGCCCATTGCCATGCCTGAGGCAGATAAGTGGGTCTCTAAAATGACTCTTTTAGGTCTGTAGAGAGAGGCCTCACCCTGATCTGTGTGACTGGAAAGGAGAAAGTTTCCTGCTGGATGGAGAAGAAAAGGTGTGTCCTAATGATGGAGATGAGGAGTAAACTTCATCCAAAGATGGCACCAATCTTATGGTACCAAGATTGCCTCACAGATCAGAGTTGTGTATTGGTGCCAGTTGTAGTGATATTGGTACTAAGGGTAGTGCCAGAGACATAGTTGTTACTTCCAGCATTAAATTGTCCAGTACCATTAAGTCTTCCTTAGATGGTCCTGATGTTGATTTTAGTGCTAATGGTCACCTGCATCATCAAGTGTGGATACCAAATGTGACTTGTGCCTCCTCTGGAATGAGCCAGAGACTGTGCAGACATCAGTTGCTCCTGTTAGATAAACAGGCTTCATGTTTGTTACCTAGAGGAGAGCAAGGTTTTGAGCCTTTCCTTGTGAGAAGATGGGGAATGGTGGTGGGAGCCATGTCTATCCCAGTGTTTGGGTCTCCCCTGCCTCTGAGGAGGTGGTGCCAGTGTGATGGTCAGTACCAGATGGTCTTCAGTGGTGCTGGATCTTTGTCTGTTGGTGCCAAGGATTTTTTGACAATACTAACCTTTGGTGTTGTATGCCAGCTGGTAGAGACACTGGTTGACTGGGACTTGGAACAGACCAGACTGGGGCATTCCCTGGCATGATCCAGATGAATGAGCAGCTGTGTCACCCCTGCCCAGCAAACCCTGAGTGCCTGACAATGCTTTGGTTGAAGCACCTCCCACCTGGACTGCTCACAAACATACTTCCAGCATGCAAGCCACACCCTCTGTGTGTGTGTGTGTGTGTAACTGCTAGTCACACTTGGATTACACTCTGGCTCTCACCAGCCTTGGTTATACTTCAGGGTGACCCCAACACATTCCCAGTCTTAGATTCCCCCCCGCCCCAAATGATTTTCCTGTAGGGCCTAGCCCTCTCCTGGACAATTTAAGTTCATATAAAGTCTGTTGTTTCTTTAATAGAAAAAATATGAACACAACTTGCCGTCCCAAATGAAGTTTCACAAACATTTCAGTTTAAAGACACGGGATTAGATAAAACAAGTTCATTAACTGCAAAGAGATTAAGTGAGTACAAGTAAGGAGACATAAAAGTCAGAAATGGCTATCAGAAATATAAAATGCAAGTGGTGCCTAATTTAACAAACTATGTTAAATTCAGAGCAAAGTTTTCTCAACATATGCTCTCAGCAGTCTTACTAACCAAACTTCTTCGGTCAGGACTCCTTCTCCCAAAATCCAATGAATGCTTCCTTTGTTGCTTCAGAGATCATGAATGGGATGGGCAGGCAGAGAGAGGGTGGGTCCCTTGGGGTGTTAGTCCTTTCTTTTTATAGTTTCCATCCCCCCTTGAAAAACAGTTCCAGCTAAGTACCAGGAGACAAAAGTCCATGAGGAAGGATGTTCCCAGCTGCTTTTTTCTCTATTGTTTGAGCTTCCTTTATTTCCCTTCCTGCTTGGTGCCTGTTTACTGCTTTAAATGCAAATTAAGCAGTGGTCTGGTCACATGCCTTGCTGAGTCATAGCAGCCATTATTTACAGTCTGGCTAAAACGTTTAAAGGAAGGCTAAGCTCTTCAGTGGTCCATTGTCTTTGTTGATGAGTAATTAGCACTGTCTAGCTTCTTCAGTGTTGTATCTGAAAGGCTAGCTGTGGGTGTTACCTAGAGTAAGCCCATTTGAAATACAGATACATAGTCAATATCCATAACTTCAAATACAAAAATAACACATGCACGCATAGGATAATCATATTTGGCAAATCATAACTTTTCCAATGACTGCTCACATGACCCATCTGGTACAAAATGCATCATAATTATGTTATAATCATATCAATATGATGAATATGCAGTGCAGTGTGACAAGCACCATACAGTGGAATCTTATTACTTCACATACAACATTGCCACACATACTTCACCAGTATGAGCAGCAAACTGAGGTATTTTTTCAAATACCTCACCAGACATACTTTGTACAAAGATAACATGTAGCATGTGGAGATGGGTACATTCTGTGTCAGAGACTCATATTGGAAGTGGATTTTCAGGATGTGATGTCCATCTTATGAATTGTTCAAGGGCATATAACTTCTCCTGAGTGTCCCCAGATTTTCTCACACTTGTTATAAAGGAATGACATACCAAGCAGTGGTCTGGTCCATTGCTCTCACCAAAGCAAAATAGATAGCAGCTGTGGCTGTTGGTGAGTGGAGCGAGCCTGTTGCAGGCCAGACATAGTTTGAATCTAGAAAGCTTTGAAGATGTGTTTTTTTAGCCTTGAAAAATGGTATGGGGCATCAAGGAGAAAAACATAAATTAAATCTTTTTTTTTAAAGGCAGAAATAAAAATAAATGGTGTGTGGGGGGGTGTAATTAATACTACTTAACTAGCTAGTCACTAGAAGCAGATTCCATTAAGGCGTAGCAGGCAGACACTGCTTAATCCATCTAGTTGCCATGGGCAGTAAGAGGGAACTGAGGAACAGTTGCAGCTGCTTTGCCCTCTATGACTTTTGGTGGGGGTTGGGCTAATGATGGCATGCACAGTACTGGCACAGCCAATGGACACTGCTGTTCAGAGATCCTGATCTCCTACATGTGGGTCCTACGTACACTGATCATGGGATCTACACAGCCTCATACTCCAAAAAGAACATACAGATATCCGAAACATCAGTGGGCATGGAACTTGAGACCTTTAGATCCAAAATCACAAATCAGCATCAAGTGAGTTAAGGAAAGGTCCCTGTGATAAGGTGTTCACCCCACACTCAACCCTAAAGTCTTAATGGAGGCCAGGTGGGCCAATTAACTTGTTGGGCTGCAAGCTGGGGGAATTAAGGCTGAGAGAAAGGCCCTAATTAGGGGAAGCTCACATGTGTGGGAACAGGAAGTCTTCTATAAAGCCTGGGAGTGGAGCATAGAAGAGAAAGCTGTGGGGAAGTACTTTGCAGTCACTTTCTAGGAGAAGGGTGGTGTGTTTGGGATTATAGACGCAAGCAGCCTATAGTTACTGTGTGAAAGGAGGAAGTTTTGTGGTTGGTTAACTCAGAGAATTAGAAGGTAAAGAAAGCCTCAGGGAAAAGTCAGTAAGGTATGGGATGGAACAGATCTTGGTTGCTGACTAGAGGGTCCCTCAGCTGGAACCTGGAATAGAGGGTGGGCCTGGGTTCCTCTAGTCTCCCAGCTACTGGGGAAGTGCCCCTATAGGGACAGTGAATGGAATGGCTGCTTAAGACTGTTAGTAAGAAAAGACTTTGATACCACAGAAGGGGGAAACATGCATAGTGACCTGACTGGAGGGCCAAATCACAATGAGGGAGCACAGTAAGTTGCAGAGAATGAGAGAGCAGCAGCTGTGCATACAGTGAGTAGCTGAAGGGGGCTCCTGTCTTGGACAGAGCTAATCCTCAGAGCAGCCAAGAGGAGGTGCTACCTGTGGTGAGTGGACACCTGGACAGTCCTTGAAGCACTTGCAATAATCCTAGTTTAGCTGATATAAAACCAAGCCTATGTTTTATGGAAAACAACCAGTTAATCAAAGATTGTAAAATAAATTGTAATGCTTCATACTGGGATATAAAGCTACTTTCAAAATAACCCTTCACCTACTGGGTTGGGTTTTTTACAGATGAAGTTTAAAATCTTGCATCCTGAGCTGAGCCAGGTTCTCACATTTCTTTGGGTGAACCTTTCTTTCTTACCTTTCTCTCAGCTCTCCCCTTTGTCTCTCTTTCTAGCCCCTAAACCCACTCATCCATGCCATGGTAAAAGGGTCCTGGCCCACCCATTTTGGTGATTTATTCCAGCTAGTTTGTCTGTCTGTCCAATTCAAGATTAAGAATATCTCCTATCCTTTGCAACCAGACAATCATTAAGACTATCTCCAGTCATGCTGAGTTAATATTGATTGACTCCAAGGGAGAAGCCGTATTGAAAAAGGGATGTGAATAAAGAGAGGATTGTGTTACAATTATCAATATGGATTATTATAATACTATTTAGTATGTATTTTGCATGTTATATGTTCAAAGCACAGTGTAGACATTAAGGGCAAAATTATGCTTGGCCACACATTATGCAAAAGGAGGGTGAGGAGAGGGAACAAGGAATTTCCTTCTCTAAAACCATCAAGCAAAAGCCAGGCAAAATGGCAGCCCTTCTATAGGAGGTGGCCATACTGGTCAACAGAGCTGGGTAAGCGCAAATGGTGGTAGACATTGCAGACGCTTCCAAGGTCATGGCTCAGTGATTACGCTCCCTTCTGTGCTCCAGAGCTCTTGGAAAGCCTTCAGGCACAATGTTTGAGTTCCCACTGAGTTGGTGCAACTCTCTAGCTCTCCCCACAGTACAGTGCTGAGCTGCAAACACATGACCAAGCCCTAAACAGGCATATTCACTAGCTAAAAGGGGGCTAGACCCCTTAGAATCTATTTATTCTTTTAAGTCCTTTTAGGCACTTAGCAGGCAGAAACCTTGAATCTGTGGTTCCCTCGCTGTGTGCAGCTTTTTCAATAGGTCTTTGTAACTTAGGAAATTTGTCTTACCCATAAATGGCAGAATACAGTTTACAATAAACAGTCATCCCTCTTGTGTGGGAGCAGTGCCAGAATTTGAGCAGTTAATTTTATGCACATTTACAGTACACAGCAAAAAAACCCATTACTACGTTACAAATAGATTAGTTTTGTTTAGTCTTAATACAATTATAAAACAGTGGCATATGTTAGAGTAATCAAAATTTAATTAAACTTCTGAATAAAATAACACTAAATGTATCTGACGGAGACTTCACAGTTATGCCACTCCTAAGTGAGAAGTAGACATTTGCCTCTGTTGAAAAGGTTGCTAGATAAAGCTATCTGCTTACTCACCACAGTTCCTGAAAGAAAATAAGAATATTGCTAAACATGGTCTTTTGTTTACAGGTGTCTAACACTTTAATGAAGTTCTGATGTTAATGTATTGTGCTTTTCCTTACTCAAATGTCTATTGCGCAAGGCATTTGTGTGCATAAGTCACAGTGGTGTTAACTTAAGTCCAATTCAACTACTATTGACTTCAGTGGGGCAGGACTGGGCCTGGAGGGAGTAGACCTGTTAAAGCATTCACACATAATGAATGGGTGGGGGGGGCAAGGGGGGAAATAGATCCTTTAGGGTCTAAGCCGAATACATCATCTGTCTTCCTACGCATGTAAAGTCCAGAAGAATGCAGGTGCTGTCTTTGCAGTAAAGCAATCTGGTAAGCAGAAGGCCTAGTCTGTCATAGTCTCCTGTAACTACACTATCCTACGACACCTCTCACAAAAGGGAATTAGTATGCACTCTCTTCAGTGGATACTGTTACATTCCCTATCTCCCCACCAAATAAACAGCTTTGCAATAACGAGAAACACTTTGGAGAAGTGTTTTTGTCAGTTAACTCTTTGGGTATGTCTACAGTGCCACTGGGAGGTGTGAATGCAGCACATGTAGGCATACCTGAGCAAGATTCAGGGTTCTGGGGAGGATTGTATTCAGGCAGCACTGCCACTGCACTGCCAGAGCTACACTACTTTTAGAATGCTAAACTCCGGTATGCCTATATGTGCTGCATTCATGCCTCCTGCCAAGACTGTCAGTGATGACTTGTCACTGGGCTGCATTGGCACTGAAAGTTACTACCCCTGCTAGGGCTGCAGCAAATGCCAGATGTGAGGAGGACAGATGATGATTGTCCTGGCATAAGGCCTCACCTTCAAAACAATTTTCCTGTGAGCAGAGATGTGGCTCTCCTTCTTTGAAGAATATTGTGAATAGCCTTTTACTATCCTTATGTTGTCAGGGGGATTCTCCTCTAATCACTATTGTGTGTAGGGATAATCCTTAGGCCATGTGGTGTCTCCTTGCTTCATGGGTGTGACTACGCTGCACTGAATCTCAGAGCCCAGGTCAGCTGACTCTATAAAATTACAGTGTAGACATCTGGGCTTGGGCTGGTGCGTGGACTTGGAGAACCCATGAAGGGTGAGGGTCTAATGCCCAGAGCAAGTGACAAAACTCTCATGTGAAATTAAAAACAAAAAACAAAACAAAACAAAAAAAAATGTTTCCTGTGTATGTTAGGAAACATTTTATATTTGATATTCTTCCACTGTGTAGCAGCTACTTAGCATTCATTGTAAAAAGCAGAAAGATCAACCCTTCAGAAGCTTTAAAATCTAACATTATGTGGAAAAATATCCTTTTTCAGCCTTGGTGTTCTTCTAGGGTATTGTGATGGAGTGCCCTCCCCATACTAGCCCTGCTAAGAGATGAATTAGGCCAGGTGGACCCATTCAACCAATTAAGATGCGAACAGAAGAGATTTAAGCTGAGTGGAGGGCACTGCTTAGAAGGAGTCTCACCTGGGAGGGAACAGATGGTGCTTTTGAAAAGCCAGAAGTCTGGAAACAGTGGATGAAGGAAACCTGCAGCCTCTCTCTGAGTTAAGGGAAAAGGAAGGGTAGATAGGAATCCAGAAGGAAGGGTTTACCTAGCATGCCTAAAGTGGAGTGGGGTGTCTGATGAGGAAGACTGATGAAGAAGGAGCTTAAGGAAGCACAACAGAAAGTAGTCCAGGGAAGAGAACAGTAAGATTGGTGAAGTCCCAGACCTTAAATACTTGTTATAGGCTTTCGACTGGAACCCAGATTAGAGAGTGGGCCTGGGTTCTAGAGTGGTTTTGGTAGGGGCAATGAATAGGAAGACTGAGGGAGGGACATAATCAGAGCAGTGAGCATGAGGACTGCCTGATGTATTGGTACAGAAGGACTTTGAAAGCATCTTAATTGGTTGGGCCCACCTGGCCTAATTCAGATCTTTCAGAGCCAGTGTGAGGAGTACATCCCATCTCTGGGATTAAATGTTAAATAGGGTATCAAACATGTTGAAAATCCTATGCTTTAGGACAGTTGAGACATGCAAAAAAAAATTTTAAAAAGCTCTCAGCAGTGAAGAGTCTATGAAATATTTTAAGCTATACTGAAAGTCTTACAGGAAGCAAAATAACTTGCTGGGACATGGTCTACTACAGGGATTGGCAACGTTTGGCATGTGGCCCGCCAGGGTAAGCCCCGTGGCAGGCTGGGCCAGTTTGTTTACCTGCCGCATCCGCAGGTTCGGCCGATCACAGCTCCCACTGGCTGCCGTTCGCCGCTCCAGGCCAATGGGGGCTGCAGGAGGCGACACGGGCTGAGGGATGTGCTGGCCACTGCTTCCCACAGCCCCCATTGGCCTGGAGCAGCAAACCGAAGCCAGTGGGAACTGCGATCGGCCAAACCTGCAGACATGGCAGGTAAACAAACTGGCCCAGCCTGCCACGGGGCTTACCCTGGCAGGCCGCATGCCAAACGTTGCCAATCCCTGGTTTGCTATCTTATGTGACTCAATGAATATTCATTAGTAATTTACAGGCTTCTATTATTTCACTCTTTCCCTAGCTATTTTACTTTCCACATAAAATCAAAGGAAAATCAAGATCACTGGCAGTTATGTTTGATTAGAAACTTATGAAAGAAGTAAGACCAGTAAAGCAGGTACAGTATTGTCTCCGTTAATACATTTTCTTTACTGAAAAATATGGGCTGACACCTGACAAAATAAGCCTCTGTGGTTGTTTAGATTGCCATTTGTTCTGAATTTGATGTGGTGCTGGTAGGAGAGTTTTACCATGATGAAAGTGATTTGAGGCCAGAAAAACATGATCATAAGACAACAATGTGTCCTACTGTGATGACATGTTTATGGGATGCCATCATTCTGTGTAGTGGTGTGATGACACTTTATGGAATGTCACCTGTTGTAATAACAATGTGAAGATGTTGTACCAGAATGTCATGAGAGAAATAAACCTTCAAAAGATGGCAAACCTACTCTGTATGGGGAGATTTTGGCAAACCAGTAAAGTGCCTGAAACCACTATTGCTCATTGCTAAAAGCGGCCATACAGCAGCCTCAGCTTGACCAAGGCAGGAGGGGAGGGGAGGGAAGGGGGTTTTGGGTGCCACAGAAAGGACAGCTTGACCCCGCATCCTTCCTGATAAGAATTGTGTTGAAGTTGCTGATATATGCATTTTAGAAGAGCAGGATGTGCCCTCAGGAATGTCTGTTAGGGCCTCAAGGCTGCAATCTCTAGGAAAAACCTACACCTGGTTAATCAATAATCAGAAGGAAACCTCTTGCTTGACCATTGAAGCTGCTTACTTAACAAGTTTTCTTTAAGGGACATGTCATTGTATTACTAATGTATAAGTTAGGGGGAAAAGTTTGAGGTAGTGGGACTCTTCGGGCCTGGACTCTAACTCTGGATGCATCTTGTGTTCCCCATTGGCAGATGGGCTGCCACTGTGCAACTTGAGAGCCACCCTCAGCTTCGGTAACTATCAAGGGTTGGGGGTGTTTTACTAACCTGTTGCGGACATGTGTAAGTGCTTGAGACTAAGTAAAGTTTAGTTTTAAGTGAAAGCGCTCTTGTGTTGTCGTGTTTGTACCAGCCATCTATCCGCTGGATGGCCATGTCTCCCCTGATTCATCTCCTGACACCACCTCTCACAGAGTAAAAGTTACCAAGAGCTTTGGGTTGAAAGAACCCCGGGTAACAACTCAACCCACTAAACTTTGACAAGTTTCTTGGACTAGTCAGCTAAAGAGACTGCTGTATTCTGGGCACAAAGTAGCCTGTCTCCAGAAACTGCCAAATAACAGATGAGGCATTCTATTACTACTTCTTCAGATTCACTCAGTTCTATCAGGATGCATGGAAAACAGCTCCTGGGAATGACATCAGGGGTTTCCTATTCAGAGCATTTTCTAATGACCTATATAAAGTGTATTCTGTCTTGATTGGCTGAAAATCAGTATGCCTAGGAAGAGACTTATAGGAGCTGTGACCCAAAGATGTCTTTAAGTCTTCTGGATTGACAACTGTATTTCAGAGTTCAACCATATAGGGTATGTCTACACTGAGATAAAGGAGCTGTGGTATGGCTCTAGGCCATTAAAGAGCATATATAAATGACAAATTGGTGAAACAATTGTGCTGTAACTTTTGATGTCTCAGAACCGTTTAAAGGGATCTGATCTTTTCCTTGTGCACAGAGAAATTACATAAATAGTTCCAAGTAGCATAAATGGGATGTAATGGGATAAATGTCACTAGCATCTGTTTACCAAAAACTCGGAGTGAATGATGGGATGGATCACTGTGATTGCCTGTTCTGTTCATTGCCTCTGAAGCACCTGGCATGGGCCAGTTGGAAGACAGGATATTGGGCTAGATGGATCTGACCCACTATGGCTGTCCTTATATTCTGAAACTAACCTTGCCACAACAGGGATAAAAATATAAACTTCTAAGTCTGGGGGAAACACAGTGCATCATCACTGTCAGCCCTCAAAATTATGCCACAGTTGTAGACCAGCGTGGTTTATGTTTTACATCTGAAACATCTAGAATTTCTTGGAACTAGAGGTGCAAGTCCCATCCAGGTGAATGCAGCTCTTCATCCTGTGCAGTACAGAAATCAAGGCCCAGGCAGTGTACTGACTATGGGTCTTTTGAATTAAACCTTTGAAAACTGAAGTTGTGCGTGCACTCTATGGACATCAGATATTCATAACACTTTTTCATAAACAGGGCTGTTCTCTCCAATGGTGTAAACCAAAATTTCCTCATTCCCTCACTGCTCTGCAGTGTGCTAGCTATCTGCCACTCCCTCCCCGCCTCAAAAAAAAAAAAAAAAAAAAACGTGGTTACATGTAGAACTAGTGTGGCCACAACTATGGGCAGAAAAACAAACGTAAAAAGTCTTATGGGCCTTATGAAGGCATGGAGTCACCATGGCATAGGGAGGTCCTGACCATGTCTCCAACCTCCCTAAGCCAGCACTAGCCCAGCTCAGAAAGTGACAGGTATGCCCCCTTGAACTAGGGGAAGGTGTTATGCCTGCTGAATGGGGAAAGGACCTATAGGGCAGCAATAAATTGGGTCTCCTGTTTGGTAACTTGTTCCCAAACGGTTAAGGATTTTCTTATCAAGACAAATGCCAGAACACCCATTGCTTACATCCTATCCATCAAAGTGAAAGCTAGCTATGGTGATGGAGTATTGTAATAAATAGGCTGGGTGTGGCTACAGGAGAACAACACCCTGTTTTAGTCTGAGAGCCCAGAACCCCTACTAGAAGCAATCTTTCTCCCCTCCCATGGCAAAGAACTGCTGGAGATCACTGGAACTAAACAGGGACCCTCCACAATGAATTTCAGACACACTCACTCCCCCTATGCCTATCTCTACACAGTGCTTGTGTGCATTGTCAAGGAGGGTGCATTAGGGAAGCAATGATGGAACAGATTGACAAGATAATGGGAATATGAGGGATGGTTTGGGGAAATAATTAAAAAAAAATGTAACCAACAAGATACCTTTGTCATTCAACTTTTCTGTTGTTTTTATCTTTTGTATTTAAACTGCAAGGTTTTTGAAGCAGGCATCCTACCTTCCTATGCATTTTTTTTTTTTTTTTTACAGTGTGGATACAGTGAAGCCTGAATTCTGACTGTGGTCTTTGGATGCTACTACTACACCAATGTCAAATAATGGAAAACCAGGAAGCGATACAGCATCCTATTCTAGTCTTGAGGAAGTAATAAAAATCTCCTTTACATCACTTCAGCAGCGTGAAGCACACTACATCACATTTGCCATAACAATATATTATTTGTTTTGGAAATGAGTTCTTGTAATATATACACACATGCAGTGATGAGCTGCCAAAATCTTAACAAGGGGTTCCCTCCTCACCCCACGAGGGGGTTGTTGCCCACCCCTGTCCCCTGACTGCCCCTAGAACCGGGCAGGAGGGTCTCGTGTGCCACCGTAGTGGGTGTCCACCCCACCCCTAAGAGCCAGAGGCACCTTCCGGGGGGGCAAGGTGGGGAGTCCCGGCGGTGCTTATCTGGGGCAGCTCCCAGGAAGCATCCAGGAGGTCCCTCTGGCTCCTAGGGGCGGGGGAGCGTAGCTAGGTGGTGAGCAGGGGTAGCGGCTGCTCCCCCCACTGATCACATCAAAAGTTGCGCCTTAGGCGCTGACTCCCTGGGTGCTCTTGGGCTGGAGTACCCACAGGGAAAATTTGGTGGGTGCAGAGCACCCACCGACAGCTCCGCACCCAGCCCCAGCTCGCCTCTGCCTCCTCCCCTGAACCCACCGCCCTGCTCTGCTTTTTCGCGCCCCCCTGCTGCTTCCTGGGAATCAGCTGTTCGGCGGAAAGCCGGGGAGGACTCGAAGCAGGCTGCGGCTTCCCGCTCAGGCCGAGGGTGGCAGATGTGAGCTGGGGCGGGGAGCAGTTCCCCTGCGCCCCCCCCCCCCGGGTTACCTGCTACGGCACTGGCGGCCCTCCTCGTGCCCCCCACCCCACCCCAGCTCACCTCCGCCTCCCTAGGCCTGAGCGGGAAGCCATGGCCTGCTTCTCAGCCCTCCCAGTCTTGCTGCGCGAACAGCTGATTCGCGGGAAGCCGGGGGGAGGGGGGGGTGGAGAAGCAGAGCGGGGTGGCACGTTCAGGGGAGGAGGTGGAGGCAGAGTGGAAGTGAGCTGGGGCCGGGGCGGGGAGCTGCTGGTGAGTGCTCTGCACCCACCAAATTTTCCCCTTGGGTGCTCCAGGGCTGGAGCACCCGTGGAGTCAGCACCTAAGGCGCCACTTTTGGCCAGTTAAATTTAGAAGCCCTTTTAGAACCGATTGTCCCTTGCGGAACAACCGGTTCTAAAAGGGCTTCTAAATTTAACAACCGGTTCTAGCGAACCGGTGCGAACCGGCTCTAGCTCACCACTGCATACATGTTATCATTACCATAAGGTTTGTGAAGTGCTGCGGCTGGAAAAAACCATACACAATGCTTTCATCCATAGTATTTGTACAAACTGTGGGCCAAATCCTGCTAAACTTACTTATGTGAGTAAACCTTATTCACACAAGTAGAGTCCTCCTGCTGTCACCTGCACAAAACTGCAGGCTCAGGACTTCATACAATGTATATTCAAAACTTGCTTTGCCCACCAATCAGGTGCAACTACCTCTGAAGCGAAAACACTACCTGCACAATACCACACTGAAAATTAAAAAGAGAAGACTACCATAGCCCTGTGAAACTGGAGGTAGAATTTCATTATCCATCTTGAATTTGGCCAGGGTATTAGGATAAGTATCTTTGCCCATGCAAAATGTGCCATAAACGGTCAGGGTTTAGGTTTTATTTCTCATCTGCTACAAAAATTCTCTCATGCAAGACAGTCTGTAAAACAGACAACATTCAGTCGTCATCATTTTACACAGGATAGAGACTGATTCCTCGTAATATCCTTCCAGGCTTCAAGTGACACATTTGCTCTGCTTAATTTCATTTACTCATATTGTATCATATTCAAATTAATTGTATTTTACCCTTTATTATTAAATAATTGATGACTGGTCTTCACCTGCAATGAATGCTGTTATTATCCATTAGAGGGAGCACAATGAAAAGCCTTAAATAAAAGGTTTAAAAAACAAAAACAAAAAACCTGAGAAAGTCTGGGGGTCTTGTGCAGGACAGACCAGAGTGATCAATGAGCCAAAAGTTCAAGAATGGCTTCCTTGTGGAGCTTCGATATCGATGAAAACTCCTTCAGGCAGGTGAATGTGGTGTGTTGCGGAAGTGATATGAGGGGATGGAAGGGCATTTCATTCTACAAGCTCAAATTGCAGAACGTTGTTCAAATTGTTCTTGAATTCTATAGCCAGTTGTCAGGACTATGAATCTTCTGAAAGTAAGGATTGGAAGAAAGCTTTTGTCACTAAAATAGACACATTTTACATTACTGTGATTATCATCATGATGTAACTGTTCTACACTTTAAAATATTTAAGAAGCAAAACCACTCACCCTGATTTCAGAAATTATGACCAAACCCCATTTGACATAATCAGTAATTCAAAGCAAAATAGTGGAGTCCAACACTATTCTAAGGTTGTAAGCTCTTTGGGGGTAGAAACTGGTTTTTTTGTTTGTTTAATTTATTGATTTTGTTCCCTGGTACAGTGGTTGGCATAAGGTCCTGATCTATGACTGGGGTTCTTTGGCGCTGCCGCAATAATAATTGCAATAAAATAATTTGGCAGAGAGTGGGTAAAATGATTTTAAAAAAAAAAATCACTCCTCCTCAAATATGGAAATCTCTCTTTAGTTAGTCAGTCCTATTGAAGAAGATTTGAATATTTTGTTTTTGTTTGTAAATTTCGAAGAAGAACGTGTGGCCCTGTGACTGAAGGGCATATTCAACAAAATAAATTTCTTAGTTTCTGATCCACAGAAACCTGCTCAAGGCTGCAAAAGCTCTGCAAAATCACCCGGGGCTGGACCTGGATATATGTTTTTGCTAAATTAGGATATATTAACTTGAGAGACTTACTGACTCATTTTTAATAGTTTTCTTTTAACTTAGGTTTTCCAGCCATTCTTGACTGTAATGAGGAGGATGAGCCAAGATCACATGAAGAAGCAATATGCAAACTATATGGGGCTCCTATTGTGGAAGCACTGCAAACTTATTTAGCCAAGCATGATTCTGAAGCCTTTAAGGGGAGGACTTTAATTTTTTTTCTTGGTTTAAGAATTGGCAAAGCGACCTAATTATTAAATTGCATGCAAACAACTTCTGTGTTTTTATATTTACTAAGAGTTACATGAATGATTATGCAAAACAAATCTGTCATTAGTTGCTCTCTATTTGCATTTTGCCTGTTAATATGCTGCTGTTCATACTATGGCAGGGTATAATGAGCAATTCTACTTCTGAAATAAAAATTCTATATGTGAAATTACAAAGAAACCTCCTTTTGTTCTGGATATTTGAAATCACACATTGTCTCAAAATACCCTGGACCAAATTTGCTGCTGATATTAATGGGTATTTCACCAAGCCAAGCTTCTGCCCCAGCTCCAAAGCATGTGTTGCCATGCCCCATTCTCTTTCACACAGGTTTATTTCTTTAACAGAGGGTAGCAAACAAACAGAAAAGTCTTTTAAGTTAATCCTTGTCCCCAAGCTTTGAGGCCACTCCTCCTTGGAGTGTCGGGCCCTCTAGCTCCTGGCAGCTTCCCAGTCTCAGTTGATTCTGCTCCCTTCTTGGAGCAATAGCCCCAGCGCTGCTTTCCCAAGTCTCTGGCTCCAGACACCAACCATAGGCGCTAGCTCCACTCCAGGATGGACCTTTCCTCCCAGGGTGCAGCCTGTCTCAGTTCAATCTCCCCCATCTACTTACTAGCAGCCTTTTATAGGTCCAGGTGTAGTCCCGCCCTCTTTAATTGGCTGGATTGGGCTCACCTGCTCTGGTCCAGAGGTACTGGGGACACAATTAAAGTCAATGCCAGCTTGATACCCAGGCATAGTAGAAAAAGATGCAAAAAGAGATTATAATGAATGTAATAATGATAGTGGGTCAGATTTAGCATCTCTCCCTACATTGTGCACCTACACAGGGGCCAGACACAATTGCAATTCTTGTTCCTGAGTATAAGAACTGCTCCATCTCAAAGGTGATAGTACGGGGCAAAGGGAATGTAATGACACTACATGTCCTTCCCCATGGGCCAGCAGAGTTGGCTGGGTTCAGAAGGGACCAGAAGTCACATCCTCTAAAAGGCTATCATAGTGGCTGCACTTTCTGGGAATTCCAGAAGGTATTGTACCTGCCTGAAGCACAAATGTCTCCCAGAATTCCTATTCCTCATAATCACTGCAAAATGTATGTATGGGTAATATTTAAGAAGTTTTGTGTCTACACTGGAAATTAAGTTCTTGAAGTTAAAGGCAGGTCACCAGGACGTGACATGCCTCAGACATGTTCAGTTCAGGCAGAGTGTGGTAGACAATTATCTCTACCACACTTGCATCCAAGTTTTAAAATCACGGACTGAGGCGCTCACTGGATCATTAATGTTGATTTTCAGTAACTCTTGGAACACTGAGAAATTTCCAAAAGACTAGAAGAAACCTACTATTGTGTCAATATTTAAAAAGAACAAATGGGATAACCCAGATAATTATAGGCCTATGAGCCTCACATCAAGCTGGAGCAAAATAATGGAATGGCTAATATGGAACTCTTTTAATAAACGAATTAAAGGAGGGTGATAAAAGTAATGCCAATCAACATGAGTTTATGGAAAATGATCCTTTCAAATTAACTGGGTATCTTGTTGAGATTACAAGTTAAATTGATAAAGGTAATAGTGATAAAGGGATTTGGTTTGGTATCATACAACATTTTGACTAAACAACTAGAACAGTACAATATTAACATGGCATACATTACATGGATTAAAAACTGGTTAACTTACAAATCTCAAAACATAACTGGAAACAGAGAATCATTATCCAGTGGGAGTGTTTCTAGCGTGGTTCCAAAGGGATCAGTTCTTGGCCCTATGCTATTTAACATTTTTGTCACTGACCTGGAAGAAAACATAAAATAGTCACTGATAGAGTTTGCAGATGACACTAAGATAGAGGAAAGTGGTAAGTAATGAAGAAGATGGGTCATTGATACAGAGTGATCTTAAATCACTTGGTAACCTGAGCGCAAGCACACAATACGTGTTTTAATACATCCAAATGTATTAAACGTGTATTTAATACATCCAAATGTAAAGTTAGACATCTAGGAATGAGGAACGCAGGCCAAACTTACAGAATGAGGGACTCTATCCTGGGAGACAGTGACTCTGAAAGAGATTGGTTGTTTTGTTGGTTAATCAACTGAACATGAGCTCTGAGTGCAATATGTGGCCAAAAGGACTGATACAATCCTGGGATATATAAACAAGGGAACACTGACTAGGAGTAGGATGGTCACATTACCTTTGTATTTGGCACAGGTGTGACCGCTGCTGGAATACTGTGAGTAGTTCTGGTGTCCACAATTGAAGAAGGATGTTGAAAAATTGGAGAGAGCCATGAGAATGATTAAAAAAGATTAGAAAACATGCCTTACAGTCATAGACGCAAGAAGCTCAATCTGGCAAGTTTAACAAAGAGAAAGTTAAGGGATGACTTGATCATAGTTTATTGGGGAACAATAAATTTGATAATATAAAGGTAAAACAAGCTGAATGTTGAAGCAAGACAAATTTAGTCTAGAAATAAGGTGCAGTTTTTCTTAAACAGTGAGGTTAATTAACCAGTGGAACAATTTATCAAGGGTTGTGGTGAATTCTCCACCACTAGAAACCTGTAAATCAAGATTGAATGTCTTTCTAAAAAATAAGCTCTAGTCCAAACAGGAATTAATTCTGGGAAATCCTATAGACTTTGTTGTGTAAAAAAGTCAGACTAGGTGATCACGCTGGTCCCTTAATCTATGAATAACCTTTTATTGTCTGCCACTTGAACTGCTTTAAATAGCCTGAAACCTTGCAGGAGGCTGGAGTGCAGGCTTTCCCTTTGCTCTGTGATGAACTGAAATGTATTAGTGCTTGCCTCTAGACCTGCAAATCTTAATTTTCAAAATCAAAGCTGTTTTGAGTCATAGAGAGGGAATAAAAAAGCCTGAAAATACAAGACAGCTGCTTTTTAAACTTCTTTAACTTAACACCAATTGATTTGACTAAAAGCACAAATTGCTCCACCCTACACAAACACTTATGTAATTGTATCCTTGGAGCCAAAAGTATGAAGCCTGTTCATGAGGTGCTGACAGAACATAGCAGGATCAGGCCCTTACTTTGGAAGGCTATTTTATATTTTGTAATTTATATCTTATAACTGAGTTTTACAAGCCCCTCTTTAATATGATTTGTAATCTAAATTATGGCCCAAATCAGTGAAACTACTCATGCGAGTAGTAGTTTGCAGGGTTGGTAGGGTTGCCAGGTGTCCGTTTTTTTACTGGAATGCCCGGTCGAAAAGGTACCCTGGTGGCTCCGGTCAGCACCGCTGACTGGGCCATTAAAAATCTGGTTGGCAGTGCACTGGGGCTAAGGCAGGCTTTCTTCGTGCCCTGGCTCTGTGGGGCTCCTGGAAGCAGTGGCATTTTTCCCTTGTGGCTCCTATCCGTAGGAGTGGCCGGGGGGCTCCGCACGCTGCCCCTGCCACAAGCGCCAGCTCCGCAGCTCCCAGTGGCTGGGAACCATGGTCAATGGGAGCTGTGGGGGGCGGCGCCTGTGGACGGGGCTGTGCGCAGAGCCGCCCGGCTGTGCCTCTGCGTAGGAGCCACAGGGGGACATGCTGCTGCTTCTGGGAGCTGCCTGAGGTAAGTGCGGCCTGGAGCTTGCATCCCTGACCCCCTCCCACGCCCCCACCCTCTGTCCCAGTCCTGATCCCCCTCCTGCCCTCCAAACCCCTCAATCCCAGACTGGAGCACCCTTCTACACCCCATATCACTCATCCCCAGAGCCCAAACCCCCTTCCACACCCACACTCTCTGCCTCAGCCCAGTGCCCCCTCCCATACTCCGAACGCTTCAACTCCATTCCCCAGCCTGGAGCCCCCTCCTGCAGCCCAAACCTCTCATCCATGGCCCCACCCAGAGCCCACCCCCCCAGCCAGAGCCCTCAATTCCTCCCACATCCCAACCCACTTCCTCAGCCTGGAGCCTCCTCCCACACCCTGAATTCCTCATTTCTGGCCCCACCCCGGAGCCTGCATCCCCAACCGGAGCCCTCACTCCCTCCTGCACCCCAATCCCCTGAGCCAGCCCAGTGAAAATGAGTGAGTGTGTGAGGGTGGGGAGAGCGAGCAACAGAGGGAGGGGGAATGGAGTGAGCAGAAGGTGGGGCCTCGGAGAAGGGGCGGGGCAGGGGGCGGGGAAAGGGTGTTCAGTTCTATGCAAGTAGAAAGTTGGCAAGCCTAAAGGTTGTGTCCGATGGTCCCAGTTCCTGCTATTAAAACAATATGAAAAGACATAGAGGCCCAGAAATTACAATAGAAACATATGTCTATGACAATAGAAACATATGACTAGGTTTGAAATTTCAAGTAATCTTTATAAAATAATATACTATACAGCTGCTTATTTCTTCAACCGAATAATTTAATAATTCACTATTCAAATGCAAAATCACTTTTAAAATTAGCACTGATTTGGCTGTGAATATATTCTAGATATACCAGGATTCCCTCAATTGATTTGGGGTAGAAGAAGAATATATTTAAAACACAAGACAATTTAATATTTTTTTTAATAAGATCAATTATAGTTCTACCATGTCAGTATCAAATCTGACTGCAAATGTCAAGTCTTTGAAACATTTCCTTGCTCGTATTTAAAGGAAACATTTATTAATTTGCATGACAATTAAACACTGGATTTTTCCAATTTATATAATTATTAAAGAGTCAGGAGTATATTTTTATGAAAGATGACGGGCCATGAGACAGTTTATTTACATTGACTGTCCACAGGCATGGCCACCTGCAGCTCCCACTGGCCATGGTTCGCCATTCCCGGCCAATGGGAGCTGTGGGAAGCATCAGCCAGCACGTCTCTGCGGCCCGTGCCACTTCCCCATCTTAATAGTTCCCAAAATGGCTGCTCCCAGGACACCTCTCTAGGCAAGCCCAGAGATCTAACACTTGCTGCTCTTTAACTCTTCGAAAGCTGCTTCCTGAGGTGGTGTGCAACAGAGTTGCAGGGCCTCCAGCAGGGGGCCACAATGGCCAGGTACAACTCATCATGGTATCATTCTTATGAGTTCTAATCTCAACTTTATGACTGACTTGTAGTGTGGTCCAACCATCTTGGGCAAGTCATTTAGGCCAAAATTTTCAATCGTGAATGTCTAAATATTAAAACAAACAAAAAATAAAAACGAGCATAAAATCTATTGAGATATGTGCATAATTACTAGTGAGTGAATGATATTTGCAAATAATGTAATCAACAATTCCCCCCCATCCAACGCCAATCATTAAATTATCTTGAATTTTTTCCCCTCCTTATTTGATCAGCTCTGATAACTACCTAATGGCCAGATTCTACCACTCTTCCAATAAGTAGCATCTTTTTCTGAATATAATCTTATTGATTTCAGTGGGACTCCTCATGGAGTAAGGTTCTATACAATGTGAGTCAGAGAGGGATGGGATCTGACCCTAGGCAACTACATTATTTTGTTGTTGTTGTAATTGTGCCTTCCCTTTCCTTAAACATTTGCTTTGTCTCTGATTTTTCCATTGATTTCAATGGAAGTTACGAGCCTAAATACTTTTGAGGATCTGGGCCTAAGCGATTTGGGGGAGGGATGGCAGTTGCCGGTAAAACACTTAGCACATTTGAGTGCTCTATACATGATTAATAATGATGCATTTGAAAAAATTAATAATTCATATCTTCATTTATAAGAATAATTTCAATTGCTCAGTCTGCTGACCTGAACCACAATCAAAGTTCATCCTGTCCCAGTGGCTCCAAGCACTTTGCTTACACTAGTGCTTCCCAAGAGAAGATGTACCAAATGTCACAATGGTCAGAAAATTTTAGGAGGAAAAAACTTACTGTGGCCAAGGCCTACTAGTAGAAAGCCATAAAAAGAGAGACACCATTAATGGAGGTTCATGCTGCCAAGCCCAGGTCTCCCTTTCTTTCACTGTCTTCACTTCAAGAAGAGATTCACCAGGTGAAGTTCCACTTTTGCATTCAGATCCTGAGCACACCAGAGCCTACTGGTACTCTGTTGTCTCAAGACCTGGGATGAGCAACAGTACCTGTAGAAATTCAGGATGAGAAAGCAGACCGCCTCTACCACTGTACCAGTCTTAGTCCTACATTTCCACATCAGGCCTTCAAGATGATATCTCCTCTCACTGTGGAAAAGAAAGTGGCAATTGCCATAGAACTGATATTTATAGGGCATCTATCTCCTCTTTACGTCTCAGTGACCCTGCATATACATTGCTTCCCTGGCTCTTGAAGCCATATCCTGATTATACAAACCCAGATAGAAAATGATTCTATCACAGACTCAACTGGTGCAGGATAGTGGTGGTGGGTGCATTTAAAACAAGTTGAAGATGTCTGACATATAAAAAGAGTGCAATCAACAATATGGCTATCAGACTATCTGTCTTTTGTATTCAGCATAGAATTTGTATTTGTGAAGTGTTCAATACACTGTGGAGTAAAAAGGCAGCACACTTTGTAACAAATTATGCATAGCCGGACAGAGAAGCTGTATAACTGAGGCTGTCGCTTATGTGAACATAATCCGCAATAGGCATGCAACCAAAACAAGAGATGTGGAGTTCTCCTATTTTGCCAATGCAGGGACAGAAGTGGGTATAGATTAAGTTGATGCCTAATGTAGGTAGAATTAAATGTTAGCAATTTCTGCTATTACATATCTTTTTTTCCTTTTGCGGTGGTGGTTTTAACATTCTGTAGTAGGAATGCTTTTTATCATAACTTTACTGACGTTATAAGAGTCTGACAAAGAGACGTTATAGAGTAATTGGTGATATATGGATGGTAAAATGAAATGTTCGTTGGACTCTTGACACAAAGGGTATGTCTACACTACGAAATTAGGTCTATTTTATAGAAGTTGATTTTTAGAAGTCGATTTTGTACAGTCTATTGTGTATGTCCACACTAAGTGCATTAAGTCGGCGGAGTATGTCCTCACTACTGTGGCTAGCATCGACTTACGGAGCGGTGCACTGTGGGTAGCTATCCCACAGTTCCCAGAGTCTCCGCTGCCCATTGGCATTCTGGGTTAAGCTCCCAATGCCTGATGGGGCAAAAACATTGTCATGGGGGGTTTTGGGTACATGTCATCAGTCGCCCCCCCCTCCGTGAAAGCAACCGCAGGCAATCGTTTCATGCCTTTTTTCTGTGCAGATGCCATACCACTGCAAGCATGGAGCCCGCTCAGCTCAGCTCAGCTCACCGTCACCGCTGCTGTTGTGTCCTGGGTGCTGCTGTCAGCAGACGGTGCAGTATGACTGCTAACCATAGTCATCCACCGCTTCCGCTGCAACTCTGCTCTCCTGCTCTTGTAAATGAGCTCAGTCTCAATAGCAAATTTCTCCATGTTGTCGTCATCCACCTCTTCCGCTGCAACTCTGCTCTCCTGAATCCACCTTGCAGGTACTCTCGGCATTCTGTATAAATACCTATTCTTGTGGCATCCGTTGTCATCCACCGCTTCCGCTGCAACTCTGCTCTCCTGCTTTCCTGCAGATGCCATACCACAGCAAGCATGGAGCCTGCTCAGCTCACCACTGCTGTTGTGAGCATTGTAGACACCTCACGTATTATCCTGGAGTATATGCAGAACCGGGCTAAGAGACGCCAGCACGAGGATGATTTTGATGAGGAAATGGACACAGACATTCCTGAAAGCACGGGCTCTGGCAACTGGGACATCATGGTGGCAGTGGGGCTGGTTGATACAGTGGAATGTTGATTCTGGGCCCGGCAAACAAGCACAGACTGGTGGGACCGCATAGTGTTGCGGGTATGGGATGATTCACAGTGGCTGCGAAACTTTTGCATTCGTAAGACCACTTTCCTGGAACTCTGTGAGTTGCTTTCCCCTGCCCTGAAGTGCAGGAATACCAAGATGAGAGCTGCCCTGACAGTTGAGAAACGAGTGGCGATAGCCCTGTGGAAGCTTGCTACGCCTGACTGCTATCGGTTAGTCGGGAATCAATTTGGAGTGGGCAAATCTACTGTGGGGGCTGCTGTGATCCAAGTAGCCAATGCAATCATTGACGTTCTGTTATCAAGGGTAGTGACTCTGGGAAATGCGCAGGTCACAGTGGATGGCTTTGCTGCAATGGAAGTACTTGTGGCACCTTAGAGACTAACAAATTTATTAGAGCATAAGCTTTCATGGGCTTTCATGGCCACAAAAGCTTATGCTCTAATAAATTTGTTAGTCTCTAAGGTGCCACAAGTACTCCTGTTCTTTTTGCAGATACAGACTAACACAGCTGCTACTCTGAAACTCTGCTGCAATGGGTTTCCCTAACTGTGGTGGGGCGATAGGGAATGGATATCCCTATCTTGGCACCTGTCCACCTTGCCAACCAGTACATAAACTGCAAGGGGTACTTCTCAATGGTGCTGCAAGCACAAGGGACGTCTCACCGACATCAACATGGGATGGCCGGGAAAGGTGTATGATGCTTGCATCTTTAGGAACTCCGGGCTGTTCGAGCAGCTGCAAGAAGGGACTTACTTCCCAGACCAGAAAATTACCATTGGGGATGTTGAAATGCCAATAATTATCCTTGGGGACCCAGCCTACCCCTTGCTCCCATGGCTCATGAAGCCGTACACAGGCAGACTGGACAGTAGTCAGGAGCAGTTCAACTATAGGCTGAGCAAGTGCAGAATGGTGGTAGAATGTGCCTTTGGACGTTTAAAAGCTCTCTGGTGCTGTTTGCTGACTAGGTTAGACCTCAGCACAACCAACATTCCCATTGTTATTGCTGCTTCCTGTGTGCGCCGTACTCTCACAGATATTAAGGTGGAGACATTTATGGCAGGGTGGGAGGTTGAGGCAAATCACCTGGCATCCAATTTTGAGCAGCCAGACACCAGGGTGATTAGAAGAGCACAGCAAGGCGTGCTGTGCATCAGAGAGGCTTTGAAAACCAGTTTCATGACTGGCCAGGCTTCGGTGTGACAGTTGTGTATGTTTCTCCTTGATGCAAACATGCTCCCTTTGTTGATTTTAATTCCCTGTAAGCCAACCACCCTCCCAGCTTTGAAATAAAGTAACTATTGTTTTGAAACCATGCATTCTTTCTTTATTAATTTTAAAAAAAGGGAGATAACTGACAAGGTAGCCTGGGTGGGTGGGGTGGGGGAGGAGGGAAGGACAAGGCCACATTGCTTATTGTAGCCACACTACAAATCAAACTGTTTGAATGACAGCCTTCTGTTGCTTGGGCCATCCTCTGGAGTGGAATGGCTGGGTGCCCGAAGCCTCCCCCACCTCCGCGTTTTTGGGTGTCTGGGTGAGGAGGATATGGAACTTGGGGAGGAGGTCAAGCAGTTGTACAATGGATGCAGCGGGGGGCTGTGCTCTTGTTGGCTTTTCTGCAGCTGCACCAGATGCTTTACCATGTCCTTTTGCTCCTCCATTAGCCTTAACATCGCCTCATACCTCTGATCTTCGCACTCACTTAATGCTTTCCTAGCCTCTAACACTGAATGCCTCCATGCATTCAGCTGTGCCCTATCAGTGTGGGAGGACTGCATGAGCTCGGAAAACATGTCATCACGAGTGCATTTTTTTCGCCTTCTAATCTGCAATAACCTCAGGGATGGAGATGATAGGGGGAGCCTAGAAACGTTTGCACCTGGAGGGAGACAAAAACGGAGAATAAAATTTAAGATGATACATTTCTGAGAACAAAAGGGAGATTCTTTCACAGTGAATCAAGCAATTCACAGCAGACAGCACATGTGCTTTAGGTCACATTTTGCCTTTTATATTGAGCGCCTGCCGGTATGGTGACACATCACACATGGCTGGGCAACAGAATTTGGTTTCCATGTAGCCATGGTAAGACACAGGGTATGCGGGATTGGCTTCTTATGCATAACATGTGGGAATGGTTTCAAACTGCAGCACCATCCTTTCCCATAGCAAGCAATGGGTTGGGTTTCACTTTTAAAAGGAGGGGCTGTGGTTTTCGGGTGGATGTGCAGCACACACCTCCCCCCACTCCATCACGTGGCTATTCTCTGGGATGATCCCTTTTAGCCAAGCGCAAACAGCCCAGGATGAATGGGGTCCTTTTACTGTTTCCTTACAAAAAAATCCCCTATTTCAACCAGGTGACCATGAATGATATCACTCTCGTGATGCTAACACAGAAAGATATAGACTGAATGTTGCTTGAATCCGACCAAAATCCAGGACCATTTGCTGCCATGCTTTTTGTTGCAATGATTCCAGAATACTTTCAGAGTACCTCCAGGAGAGCTTCATGGAGATTTCCCTGGAGGATTCCCGCTCCATCCCCAGACATGTGAACAGACTTTTCCAGTAGCTGTACTGGCCGCGAATGCATCCTAATTCTTAAGGGCAAATCAAACATTAAACACTATTGCTTTTAAACCCTGTACTGTAGTTACAAATGTGCACTCACCTGAGGTGCCTTCTCCTGCTTCAGGGTCGGGGATCCCACCTTCGGAGGGTATTGGCTCTAGGGAAAGAACGGATTCACCGCTTGCCTGCTGCGCATTCTCCTCCTCATCCACAAAATGCTCCTCCCTGTTGCGTAAGACTCCCCCTTTGCAGGTGTCCACGGACAATGGTGGGGTAGTGGTAGGGTCCCCCCCAGAATGCCATGCAGCTGATCATAGAAGCGGCATGTATGGGGCTCTGACCTGGAGTGACCGTTTGCCTCCTTTGTATTTTGGTAGGCTTGCCTGAGCTCCTTAACTTTCATGTGGCACTGCTGTGTGTCCCTGTTGTAGCCTCTCTCCAACATGCCCTGTTTGATCTTTATTTCTCTTCGAACCATTTCTGACTTAAATACCTTTTACTTGTACTCACTTAAAATCTATCTTTTTGTAGTTAAATAAACTTGTTTTATTTTTTAATCAAAACTAATCCAGTGTTGTGTTTAAACCGAGCTGTTTGGTAACTCCATTTAAAATAGCAGGCTGTTGGATATTGACCCCTTATAAGGGCAACAGACTTATAATATCTGAACTGTCCGTAAGAGGGCTGGGCAATGCAGAGCAAACACTTTGGGGGAAATTTGGGACTGGGAGTGTGTTCGGGTCAACCTGCAAGTAGTAAGCCAGAGTGGAGCTGGTGTGTGGCTGACAGGCTGCTGGGATCAGAGTTGCTGGACAAGGACTGCAGCTGTACACAGGCACTCGGGGTGTGACTTGCATGCTGTTTGTGAGCAGCCCCGGTTGGAAGTTCCAACAGCAAAACTTTGGGAGGCTACCAAGGTTGCAGGACAGGTGTTGACACATCCCATCACTGTTGCACCCTGGAATGTGACACTTAGCAACACTAAATTGTTCTCAAAATCAATTTTTCTTTGTGCAAGGGTAGACAGGGCTTAAAAGGGCAAGAAACTTGCCCAAGTAGTGTCCACTTCCTAGACACTACAGTGCTAATAAGCGATGGTCACATAAACACCACCCTGTATTGAAAACCTACTGACTGCTATACTACCTACATGCCTTCAGCTTTCATCCGGACAACATCACACGATCCATTGTCTACAGCCAAGCTCTAAGATACAACCGCATTGGCTCTGATCCCTCAGACAAACACCTACAGGATCTCTATCAAGCATTCTTAAAACTACAATACCCACCTGATGAAGTGAAGAAACAGATTGACAGAGCCAGAAGAGTACACAGAAGTCAACTACTACAGGATAGGCCCAACAAAGCAAATAACAGAACGCCACTAGCCGTCACCTTCAGCCCCCAACTAAAACTTCTCCAGCTCATCATCAAGGATCTACAACCTATCCTGCAGGATGATCCCTCACTCTCACAGATCTTGGGAAACCGGCCAGTCCTTGTTTACAGACAGCCCCCCCAACCTGAAACAAATGCTCACCAGCAACTACATACCACACAACAAAAACACCAACCCCGGAACCAAACCCTGCAACAAACCCCGTGCCAACTCTGTCCACATATTTATTCAAGGGACACCATCATAGGACCTAACCACATCAGCCACACCATCAGGGGCTTGTTCTCTTGCAGAGCTACCAATATGATATATGCCATCATGTGCCAGCAATGCCCCTCTGCCATGTACATTGGCCAAACCGGACAGTCTCTACACAAAAGAATAAATGGACACAAATCTGACATCAGGAATCATAACATTCAAAAACCAGTAAGAGAACACTTCAATCTCCGTGGTCACTCAATAACAGACCTAAAAGTGGCAATACTTCAACAAAAAAACTTCAAAAACAGACTCCAATGTGCAACTGCAGAACTGGAATTAATTTGCAAACTGGACACCATCAGATTAGGCCTGAATAAAGATTGGGAGTGGTTGTGTCATTACAAAACCTAAACCTGATTTCCCTAATACTAATTTCTCCCTACTGTTACTCACACCTTCTTGTCTACTGTCTGTAATGAGCCACTCTCATTACCACTTCAAAAGTTATTTTTCCTGCCACGGTATCTTGCTGTTAATTGATTTATCTTGTTAGACTGATCTCACACTTGGTAAGGCAACCCCCAACCTTTCATGTATTTATACCTGCTCCTGTATTTTCCACTCCATGCATCTGATAAAGTGGGTTCTAGCCCAAGGGAACTTATGCCCAAATACATTTGTTAGTCTCTAAGGTGCCACAAGGACTCCTCGTTGTTTTTGCTGATACAGACTAACGCAGCTACCACTCTGAAACCTGAAAAGAGCGTGGTACAGCTCTTTTGCCATTTTTTTTTTACATATTGTTGCCTATATAGTGATGTATAGCTAAAACGTATGCAAAACATTAATTTTGTAATACCTGTGTATTTTCTGTGATATGCATAACATTTTGCACTACTTTAACATTGGCTCCAGCTACTCTAGGAAGGTGCTAACACAGCTTCCCTGGTCAGTGAAGACAGTGCAGGGTCTTTGGAATATAACTATGTTGGATTTCTAAAATTAATAATTCTCCAGATGAAGTACTGCTCATCTGACTTCAGTATTCTTTTGCCTCTTTGGTTTGCATCAAAGGTAAGTTTCTGGGGAACTATTTGACCTCTGCACATGCCTCTGTCAGTTCTATGCAAAATTTGCTTCTATGGTTAGGACAAAAATGGCAATTTGAGTGAGAGCCATTTGTTGGTTAGCAAAAATATTGTATTCTTATCTTTTAATTTTTCTGAGGCTGCCTGAGATCTTTGAAGCCTGAACTAAGTCTTTGAAGTTAGTGTGTTTCAACAAAATGCTTGATTATCTGTGTCTTAAAAATATAGGACAAAAAATAAAACATTTAAAAATGATGGTAAAAATTCTCCTGAAAGTAAAACAACTGTAGGCCTTGTTATAATAACATTTTAAATTGATTTTAGAAAATTGGAGCCATCACACACTGCAAGTATCTACAACAATGGAACACTAGCTACACATTGGGGTTTATGTTTGAAAACTAAAGGCGTGAACCTGCAAGGGTCGGAATTACTTGCATGGAATAAGGACTATTCATGACAGTAAGGATTTGCAAAATTGGGCCTTGCATGAGAACTTAGTTTAAACTGAATTCCAAAAAGACTGGATTAAAATACAGTTTGGCTGGCCTCTGTAGTCAGGACTTCAACAGTATTTTTGCCTCAGGCCTGACTTTCCTTTTACACCAGTTTTACACTAATATAACTCAACAGACTACAGTAGACTCAACAGATTATAGACCATTGATTTACTCCTGATTTAAACTGGTGTAAACAAAAAGATAATTTTGTATTAGGTTTTCAATCCTAATTAAGGGACTATCCACAATGCAAAATTTACTATGTTGGGGAATTCTGTATAAATAGGGTTTGGTCTTTCCAGCATGGACAGCAACAAACCATGTTGTGGAATCACGGGCGTCCCGTGGGTGTCTAATGAATAAGGCGGTGTGTCTGTCACAGAGGTCACGGAATTCACGGTGCCCCAAAAGCGGCCGGCATCACCCTGCAGCTCCTGACCTAGGCGGAGGAGCCATGGGGGCTCTGCACGCTGTCCCTGCTTGCAGGCACCACCCCCACAGCTCCCACTGGCTGCGGTTCCTGGCCAATGGGAGCTGCAGAGTGGAGCTTGTGATAGGGGCAGCATGTGGAGCCCCCCTGGCTTTCCATCCCCTTAGGAGCTGCAGGGACACACGGAGCCAGGTAGGGAGCCTGCCAGCCTCACCAAACCCACCCCCAATATCAGCCAGGATCCTGAGCCATGCATCACCCCCCTGCTCCCCCCAACGTCAGCGGGAGTCTCAGGTCATGTGCTGCCTGGCCACCCCAGTACCAGCAGGGGTCCTGGGCCACCCCACAGCACCCCTAGACCACCCCCCCAGAACACCCACGGCCCCTCAGCCCAAGTTTTAGTTAGGGGTATATAGTACAAGTCATGGACAGGTGACAGGCTGTGAATTTTTGTTTACGCTGTGGCCACATGGAGTGGGGGTCCCTAGCAGCTCCCATAGGGACTGTGGGGTGGGTCCCGTGAGGGAATAGGCCCCATTTTGGGTCCCTGAAAGGCCTATTCGCAGGACCCCTCCCCCAGCCCAACAGGATGGGGCCTGTAGTGTAGGGGGTGCATATGCCCCACCATGGGCTAGGTCTCATAATGCTTCTTGCCCGTGGGGAATGGGTCTCCCAGTGGCCCTCAATCGCTCTGTGCTGCTGGGTCCCGCTGGTAGGGTCCTTTGCGGGAGCACATCTTCCCCTTTCTGCCCGTGACCTGTCCATGACTTTTACTAAAATTACCCATGACTAAAATGTAGCCTTACTCATGAAATAGTATAGTGTGATCAACCCCATTTTAAGGCAATATATAACAACTCTATGAAAGATATGTGTCTAAGCTTATTTTTTAAGGGATGACATCACCCAACAATGTTTCATTCATGGTATTGGTAGTTCTGTAAATTTTAATTAGGAACTGTCACAGCTTCTTTCTATGGTCACTGCCTGGGAATGCACACCCTATATCGGAACATAGGAATTGCCATACCATATCAGTCTTGTGCTACATCTAGTCCAGTATCCTGTCCCCAACAGTAACCAGCACAGATTCTAAGGGTAGATGAGTCCTTTGGAACTTCTCAAAATAATTCCTAGAGGAGATCTTTAGAACACTCAATCATGATTTAAAACAGGGGTTCTCAAACTGAGGGTTGGGACCCCTCAGGGGGTCACAAGGTTATTACACGGGTGTGGGGGGGTACGACCTGTCAGCCTCCACCCCAAACCCAGCTTTGCCTCCAGCATTTATAATGGTGTTAAATATACTAAGAAGTGTTTTTAATTTATAAGGGGGGTCACACTCAGAGGCTTGCTATGTGAAAGGGGTCACCAATACAAAAATTTGAGAACCACTGATTTAAAAGTTGTCAGTGATGGACAATTCACCCCAACCCTGGGTAAATTGTTCCAGTGCTTAATTACTTGCACTGTTAAAAGTTTCCGACAAGTGCTTCAGTGGAAGATGCAAGAAATTGTCACCCTAATTGCTAATAGAGACTGCCTTAAACACTGAAGCAAGAGGTTTTTATATCTTTTTATAAAAAGCATTAACTATAGATTACATTCTTGCTAGCAGTGCCTTCTCATGGTTTGCAAAGCATTAGGCAACAGATGGGCGGGAACCCTTAATATACGAAGAGAACGTTATCTTTAGCCTGTCCCCAAAGAGAATCAGGATGACCTTGTATCCACAGGGACCCATGGTAGACACAGACCTCGTGGCGTGTCACGGTGATGAACTCTGACGAAGAAACAGTCCCCTCTTGTTTGAAATTGCATGGTGTGTGGCGTTTGCCTATGAACCAGTATAATGCCAGGACCCTGCCTCTGCAGTGCCAAGCGCACGGTGCACACCAAGCAAGGGTTTTGCCACACATCCTCCTGCGGAGCCCTTTAAATGTACAAATTACACGGGCCTGAGGCCAGGGAGGCGTTGAGCAGCATCCGCTCCCGTTGGGGCGGGAGGATTGAGTTCAGCGCCTCCGGCTGACGGCCCCGTCCTGAAGGAGCGGAGCGCTTTACACAGGGCCCGGCAGGGTGCGGGGCAGGCAGACGCCTCCCTAGTGCTGGGCTCCGGCCCCACAGGGGAAGGGGGCGGGATGCTGAGGCGGGGTTAAGCGACGCCATCTCAGCGCGCCCGGGGCAGTAGAGGAGATGGTGGCCCAAGCGTGGAGCCGGGCGCTATGCGCCAGGCTCTGCCCTGGGGCTCCGCGCCGCCTGCATGGCTGGGGCAGCGCCGCCTTCTCCTCTCGCTCGCCGGTAAGTGCAGCCCCGGGGGAACCAGGAGGAGCGGAGCCGCCACCCCCGCCGCTTCCCTGGGCGCGGGCTCCGCCCCGGCTGTTTGTACTGGCGGCGGGGCGCGCAAACACCAAGGGTAGGGCAGGTCTGCCCGCACCCCGCCTAGGGAGCGCTGTGGCCACGTGAAGTGGGGGCCCTTAGCAGCCCCCATAGGGACTGTGGGGTGGGTCCCGTGAGGGAATAGGCCCCATTTTGGGTCCCTGAAAGGCCCATTCGCAGGACCCCGGCCCAACAGGACGGGGCCTGTAGTGTAGGGGGTGCATGCGCCCCACCATGGGCTGGGTCTCCTAATGCTGCTTACCCGCCGGGACTGGGTCTCCCAGTGGCCCTCACTCGCTCCGTGCTGCTGGGTCCCGCTGGTAGGGTCCTTTGCGGGAGCGGGTCTTCCCCTTTCTGCCAGTCCCGCAAGAGCTTTATGTCTCAGGGACTTGGCAGCACAGCTCATAATGATATATTTGCTGCTCATGGTAAGTGGCTGTATCTCCGGGCTTGTCTACATGGGGGAAATTGATTGGCATAGCTAAAGCAGAGTAACTTTTGAGCTGTAAGTTTCAGAGGAGCAGCCGTGTTAGTCTGTATTCGCAAAAAGAAAAGGAGTACTAGTGGCACCTTAGAGACTAACCAATTTTTTGAGCTGTAGGTGTTTTGGTATTGGGGGGACAGTCTATTCTGGAATGAAGTATCAGAGGGGTAGCTGTGTTAGTCTGTATCCACAAAAACGAGGAGTCTGGTGGCATCTTAAAGACTAACAGATTTATTTGGGCGTAAGCTTTTGTGGATAAAAAACCCACTTCTTAAGATGCATGGCGTGAAAATTACAGATACAGGCATAAATATATAGCGGCACATGAAGAGAAGTGAGTTACCTTACAAGTGAAGAATCCATGTTGAAGGCCAGTTCAGTCCATGTGGGTGTGGTCCACTCCCAATAATTGATGAGGAAGTGTCAATACCAAGAGAGGGAAATTTGCTTTTGTAGTGAGCCAGCCACACCCAGTCTATATTCAAGCCCAAATTGATGGTGTTAAATTTGCAAATAAATTGTAGCTCTGCAGTTTCTCTTTGCAGTCTGTTTTTGAGTTTTTGTTGTTGAAGAATGACTACTTTTAAATCTGTTATTGAGTGTCCAGGGAGATTGAAGTGTTCTCCTACTGGCTTTTGTGTGTTACCATTCCTGATGTCTGAATTGTGTCCATTTATCCTTTTATATAGAGACTGTGGGGTTTGGCCATTGTACACGGCAGAGCGGCATATGGGGACAGAGAATGCAACAGGGTTTGTTACAAGAATTGGTTCCTGGGTTAGTGTTTCTGTGGTGTGTGTAGTTGCTGGTGAGTATTTGCTTCAGGTTGGGGGGCTGTCCAAAAGCTAGGATTGGCCTGCCTCCCAAGGCCTGTGGGAGTGGGGGATTGTTTTCCAGGATAGGTTGTAGATTGTTGATGATGCTCTGGAGAGGTTTTAGCTGGGGACTGTATGTGATGGCCAATGGTGTCCCTGTAACAAACCCCGTTGCCTTCTCTGCCCCATATCTACTCTAGCGACACCATCATAGGGCCGAGCCACACCATCAGAAGCTCATTCACTTGCACATCTACTATTGTGATATATGCCATCATGTGCCAGCAATGCCCCTCTGCCATGTATGCTGGCCAAACCATCAATTTGGGCTTGAATAGGGACTGAGAGTGCATGGCTCTCGGTATTGACACCACCTCATCAATTATTGGGAACGGACCACAACCACCCTGACTGAAATGGCCTTCAACACTGGTTCTCCACTTGTAAGGTAACTCACATCTCTTCATGTGCCGCTATATATTTATGCCTGTATCTATAATTTTCACTCCATGCATCTGAAGAAGTGGGTTTTTTACCCACAAAAGCTTATACCCAAATAAATCTGTTAGTCTTTAAGGTGCCACGGGACTCCTCGTTATTCTGGAATGATTAGTCCACTCCTTTGGAGTAATTGTTCTGGAATAAAGTCACTTTTATTCTGGAATAGAGTGGTCATACAATACAGGGGAGTTATAGCTGAATAGCTTACAGCTTAATAGTTATTTTACTATAGATATGCTGTCAGTTTCCTGCTGTAGACAAGACATTAGTTCAGCAACAGGACCTGGAGGAGGAGGAGCTGCCAATGGTAGAGTGTTTCCTGGGTTGTCCCACAGACAATCCTCCAGAATTATAGGGTCTCAAGTATCTATTTGTTATACTTTTGTCTAAGGTTGCCCCTGGTGACAGGCAAGACGTCGACTGGCGTGCGTGTGTATATGTGTCAAACTCCTAGCTGAAATTCCTTATATACCATACAGTAGGGTGTCTGCAGGACATAGAAAATTATTGGATCTGATTCTGCTCTTGTGTAAATCCAGTGTAAATCAGGAGTAATTCCAGTGACGTTTGTGATGTTACATATGTAAAACTGGTTTCGTTAGATTCAGATCAGAATCAGGCCAAAAAAGTCTTATCAAGGTTAAAAATTACCCACTGTTGCTAACAGTGGTTCAGATTCATTGCTGTTAGCAATGTTGGGAACCCTACTGTAGAAGGGCCACGAGTGTCCTCTGCCTTTTTAATCAGTGGGTCAGCCTGAGTTGCTTTTCTGAGTAAGATTAGATGACATGGTGCTTAAGATGCCAATGGCAGCTGGTAGACCATCCCCCCTCAGGTCCCAGCACCTGGAGTCATATAAGTAGGTGAGAATCTCAGCTTGCGGGGTGCTTTTTTTTTTTTAAACATAAGTTTCTAGCTCACATGGTTGTAGAGAAAAGCACAAAATAAAAGAATCTAAACGTTATTGTTAGAAATCTCAGGATTTTTAAGTTAAAATTTTTTGGGTGTGCAGTTTGTGATTTTTGAACACTTGAGGCTGGCAATACTTTACTGGTTTTGCGCACTTGTAACTTCACTGACATCAGTTGGATCACTCCTGAATTAGGCCCTGATCTTGCAAGATGTATACGAGTAACTGTACACACGAGATAATTCCCACTGAATAAATAGGACTACTCACATGCAAAAGTGTAGACAGGGCCATTGAGTCTTAAGGTGACTTACTTTCCTGGAATCCAGCTTTGAAATTTTTTCTTTCAAAGAGTACAGGACTCGTACATCTGTAACAAAACAGTATATATGTGGGTTTTTTTTGTTTTTTTTAAGTCATCAAGCACCAATGATGGGTTTCTAAAAGAAAAACGTGCCCAAATCATGTCTCGAGGACTTCCAAAACAAAAGCCAATAGAAGGAGTTAAGCAGGTATTGGTTTTTGCTTCTGGGAAAGGGGGAGTTGGAAAGTCAACAACAGCAGGTAAGTTTTCGTGTTTGCTCTGGCATCCACTTTTATTATTGTATTGGTATTTATTTCTGTTTTATAACATGCATAAGAGCATGGTATTTTTATACAAATACATTAATAAACAAAATTACACAGGCGGTAAACAGCAAAATAAAAACATGCATATTTATCTTTATTAAAGATCTGTGGTATGGCAGTATTAGTAAAAACTAAAAGCATTTAAAAAATCTACTTTACTTTTCAGCTATTAGGCAATTTTTGTATTTCATTCAGTCTGAAGATGCAAAACCAGACAAGTCAGTTTCACGTCTATGTAGTCTGCAAGAGTTTAAAAGGACAGTCAGTTTGAAAGTTTTTCATCTATAATTGTGCAAATAACACCTAAGATTATTTTAATAGGGTTGCGGGGGGGGTGGGGGGGTGGAAGAGAGAGTCTGTCTTTCTGCATTTGACAATCACAACACTTTGTGTAAGTCAGTTTCACTGAGTACCTTGTAGAGTTCATATGCCTTGATCCTATAGTCCAGTCATTTTGGATAGGCCCTTATACCCCTGCAAGGTCTCCCTGTGTTCAAAGTAGTTCCACATGGATGCAGAGGTCTGCCTATAAACACCTCATACTGCAGGAGCAGGATCTAAATTAGACTTCCATTAGATCCTGCTGCTAGAAGCTGCTCAGGGCAGGTGGACTTCCGACACATGTGGAGACTCATTTTCTTCAGTGGAAGGCAGGGATCTGCCCATGTAGGGAAGCTGGCAGGATCAGGACCTTTGTCAGTTTTCTCAGTTGTTTGTGTGGACATTACCCAAGGAAAAACAAAACAGTGATTGCAAACCACAAAAATTGGTAGGGGGCCTAATGTGTGTGTGTGTGTGTGTGTGTGTAGTACAAACTGCTTTGACTCCTTTTTTTTTTTTCTTCATCTAACTAGATTTCAAACTAATGATTTACCTTTTAACTATGATTCCTCGGCAATAGAACTATAATGTTACATTTGGGATGATAACACTGCAGAGATTTGTTCAATAATAATAATAAAGTCTTGTTGACATTAAAAATTACTTGGGAAATATTTCTCTTTATATTAGCCTTTGTGAATCCATTTAAAAATCTCTTCAAGAATCCATATTAAGAAGGCAATATCTTGGTATATATATTTCTTGGTGAAATCTTCAGATTCTGACTTTGTTCAAAGTCTATGTTCTAAAAAAGACACTCATAGCTCTACATAAATAATATATATATTTAAGTTCATTTTCTGGGTTGCCAGTCATGGAATGGGCAGGCTGTTAAAGAAACAAAAACAAAACACAGACATGTTTAATTTGGAATTGCCATAGTGATTGTAAACTGAAGTACAGATTGAGTGAATTTCCTTATTTTAGGTTTCATCTCTCTATGGACACACCATAAGGAATAATCAATTGGTGTATTTCTTTACAGTGTGCTTGCTGGCTGGTAATTGTAATTCACTGTTCTTACTTAGGTTGTTGATAGTATGGTTTGTAAAGTTGACTTTCCAACAATAAAAACAATTTACCCCTTTATGTCCACAGATGAACAAGCTGAATTCATGGCTACTTATTGAGTCTGGATGAAGTTAATTAAAATCTATATTTTTTTAAAATATGGGCAGAGATTCCAGTTCTTTGACCATATATATGGACTGCACTCTCAGCTACGTAACAAAGTAATAAATATCAAAGATGTAGCTTAAATCTAAATTCACTGTCCAAGGATTGGTGTTTTGGAGCTATAGTCTCCTTTCAATGGGTATTGCATATCTGTACTGAGAAGATAAAACAGTCTCTTAGTGCTCATTTGTCAAAATGAGAATAAATTTCAGTGTTAAGATGGAATATCAAAAGGTTAGATAATTGCAGAATTTTTATTCAGCCTATTGCATTGCTGCTGAAATCTGGGATTAACTTGCTTTTAAAGTTGTGTACCCTGTCATTTTTGTTAAAGGACGCTTGGGGAGATACTTCTACAGATGTGACTGCTTTGCAGACCTCAGCACCCCATCTTTGACTTCTGTATCTCTGAGCCTCAGTTTCCCATATTTTTCATTGCTTAAGTATTCTTGCATTCCAGCCTCAACCACCCCTCCATTTTAGGACAACTGAATGGGAATCCCAGGAAAAGCCTATTCAAGACTATTTCTTAATCAGCCGTTGTGTTTACTGTTGAATGATGTTTCTCTCCTGTTCTCCCATTGCCCTATAACTTTTCTACCTTTAGGAGAAGTCAAATCAACTTCCCTCTTTCTTCTGTCACTTTCACATACCTGATTTGGATCTTCTGGAAACAGTAGTTCCTGTCAATGACTGAGAGGTGGTGCTATTTTGTGTGGAAAAAGCTTTTTCTTCCTCCTTCTATTCTTTTGGTGTTCCTCCTCTCTTGTACTATTTTCCATCCACCTATTAAGTAGTTTATTTTTATTCCTTCCTACTTCTCTCTTTATGCCTCTCTTCCACTTCCAGTTTTCCCTCTTGCCAGAATTTATTCATGCAGAGATCTTAGTTCTGTTTTTCTAATTTGTCTAAACTTTTCCTTGCCCTGCCAACCTTGCAACAAATCTGTCTCGTCCTTCTCGTTACCAAAAAGACAGACGAGCTGCTTTAGAGAATTGAACTTGGGTTTGTGGTCCTTTTTTTGTATGATGTATAACGAAGGCCTAAAGAGGTTTTTATTGAATTTTTATTTTTAATGTTTGTTTTTAACTTGGAACTGTTAGGAAGGTCAAGTAACCTTCTGGTTTTGCTGAAGGACTTCTTGAGGGTCTTGTACCTTAGTTGAAGGTGTTGGGTTGTTGAATCTTTCATAAAAATATCCTTTCTTTCCAAGTATTGGCGTTAAATAAAGGTTGACACAAACAAACAAAAATATAAACCATCTGACTAAAAATTCTTCTCAATTGCTCAGTGTTCAGTTTCTTGTCAAATTTTACAAGTTCTTAAGTTGCTTCCACACTAGAGTTGGGTGGACAATGATTTTCCCATTGTGTGAAAATTTTTCACTAGTTCAAAAATGTTCCTGTTCTGTATTGGGGCGAACTTGAGACCTTTTGAAGTAAGTAAGAGAGTGAGACAGACAGGCCTATCCAACAGAGAACAGCAAATAGCCTGGCTATTACGATGATTCAGATCACTGATTTGAACCTAGGTCTCCACATCCGAGATGAAAGCCCTAGCCACCAGGCTGAGGTGCTAATGTCTCTCTTGTTTTGGCCAGAAATTCCAAACTGGACCTGAGAAACCTTTGAGTAAATTTTTCAAAACTGGAATGTTCCTGTAAAAGTTTGATGAATCTGCTTTTATTTTCTTCCCCTCTCTCACCCATTGTTGAAAATTTCCCAAGCAGCACTGCTACAGATGGTTCCAGGGTAGGTAAGATTTGAAATTTAAAGTAACAAGCAAAAACCTGGTTTTGTTCCTATTACAGAAAATGTCATTAAAAGTTAAAAAAAAAAAAAAAAATCATATGGAAGCAAAAAATGGCACAAGCCTATTTTTAAAGGTGCAGGTCACTGGTCATTAAATTAAAAAGGTTAGTGGAGAGCATGGTAAGGAAACCTGCATGAATTTGTTTTTAAGTACAACCTTTTAAGTACGCCTTTAAAAAAATCAAATTGGTATTAAATTCTCTAACAGAAATCTCAAAGATTTTTTCTCAAGCTTTTATTTTGGTAGAGAAAACCAAAACCTTTTGAAAAACCTCTTTTTATTTTGCACTGTTTCTTAGAAATTAAAGGCTTGCCTTCGTTGCACTATTAGTTTGAGCTATGATTCAAGTTTTTCCCCTAATCTGATTTCCATTCACCCACAAATCCCTAGCTTGAGTTAAGTGGTGCTTTAAGATCAAACGAGTTAGCCCTTTAGGGTGTGTGGGGGGTGTTGAGGCTCAAGTGCTGCTAATGCTGGAGCTGATCATGCAGTGGGGATGCAGCATCTTGAGTTAAAACAACTCGTCAGATGCTAATCCAGTGTTGCTGATCAACTCGCTCTATAGCTCCTGCGTTGTTTTGCAGTGTGGTAACTCTGCTCTCACTGGAGCTAGGTGGTTAACTCAAGTGTATTGACTTGAGCTAAGGGCTTGTCTATGCTGGCATGTTACAGCGCTGCAACTTTCTCGCTCAGTGATGTGAAAAAACACCCCCCTGAGCACTGCAAGTTTCAGTGCTGTAAAGTGCCAGTGTAGACAGTGCACCAGCACTGGTAGCCATTCCCCTCAAGGAGGTGGGTTTTTTTTAAATAGTGCTGAGAAAGCTGTCTCCCGGCGTTGTGCTGCGACTACACAGCCACATTAAAGTGCGGCCATGCTGCCGTGGCCAGCGCTTCAGCGTTGCTAGTGAAGACAAACCCTAACTGTTGCAGCGAAGAAGACAAGCCTTAAGAACTAAAGTGGCAATTATAATCACATGATCAGTATTTATATTGGATGTCTCTTCCTTTCTTGTGGAGGTTCATAATATGGTAAAATATTTGGGAAACAAAATTCTGCTGTGATTAACTTTTTTCTTCTTCTTTTCTTACAGTAAACATAGCCCTTGCATTAGCAGCACATGATTCGGTAGGTGAAAAATTATTTATCAAACTTAAATAAACTTAGTTTGTTGTGAGCAATGTAAATAAGAAGTTACTATTGGGGGCCGCCAGTTAAATGAAATCAAAGTATTTACTCTTGAGTAAATTCCTTTATTTTTCATAGCAGTTTACGTTCTATGTTGATTTGTTTATTATGTTGGCACAGTGAATGAATCAGTAGTCCTGATTCTTCATCTTGGTTTGCTAGCACTGTACTCTGTCCCTATCAGTGTCTGAGTGAGTTTGCTGTGATTCTGCAAGGGCACATAGGTCCATACTAGTGGCTACTGGCACAGCATTGGGTCTACTTTTTCTTGAGACTGATTTGGAAAAAAAGTTGTGTAGGTGATAGATAATACTCAAAACATCTGTCATGGTAACAGAGGTTTACTCTTCTACGGGAGAAATTAATATACAAAAATACTTGAAATGAAAGGCTGAAGAAAAAGGAACTAAATGTCTCCCTGAAGCCTTAAAGTCAGTTATTTGTAAAGACTAACACAAGATTATTACTGTAACTAGTTGTGATATCACAAAGCTAAGACTGTAATTTCAGGTCAGAAATGGGCAGCTGGAACCAGTGTACTCTTAAGAATAAGAGAGCTTCATTATGCTCACCAGCCACTGTAAATTGGGAGTACTTCCATTGAAGTAAGTCCTCTCAGAAGTAGGCCAGGTTCTTTGTGTCTTATGCAAGTATCCGTTATATCTAAGAGCCAAGGAAGATCTATAAAATACCGTTTGTATGGATAAGGCATTAGCTGCTATATAGAGCAAATATACATAGGAGGAGATTCAGAAAGAAACTTCGGTATGATGATGCCTAAATTTTAAGTACCTACAAAATCATTGGGATTCACCAAGCCTGAGTTAGGCGCCTAAGGCTCCTTATACAATGAATGGGGAGATGTAGGCACCTCCAAATTGGATGCACAAAATCCAGCACGCTAGGTGACAACCTGCCTAAGCTAGCTAATGGGAGGTGCCAGTGTGACGGTTGTGTCGTAAGCCCTACCCCCTGGCAGTTTGGTGACCAAGTTCAGTTGGAAAGGAGATACTTCCCTCTGTTTGGGATTCTCAGCTGCAAACTCTTTGGGGTTAGATGCAAATGCTGCTGTCAGGGTTCCGTCCCCACTCTGAACTCTGGGGTGCAGATGTGGGGACCTGCATGAAAGACCCCCTAAGCTTATTTCTACCAGCTTAGGTTAAAAACTTCCCCAAGGCACAAATTCTTCCTTGTCCTTGGACGGTATTGCTGCCACCACCAAGTGGGTTAGACAAAGATTCAGGAAAAGGACCACTTGGAGTTCCTGTTTCCCCAAAATATCCCCCAAAGGCCCTTCACTCCCTTTCCTTGGGAGCCTTGAGAATAATATACCAACCAAATAGGTAAACAAGGTGAGCACAGACCAGACCCTTGGGTTTTTAGGACAGTAAAAAAGTTCTTAAAAGTAGAACTTTATAATAAAGAGAAAAGTAAAAGAAGCACCTCTGTAAAATCAGGATGGAAGGTAATTTTACAGGGTAATAAGATATAAAACACAGGATTCCCCTCTCGGCAAAACTTTAAGGTTACAAAAAACAGGCATAAACCTCCCTCTTGGCATAGGGAAAATTCACAAGCTAAAACAAAAGATAATCTGACCCATTTCCTTGCTTTACTTACAGTTTTGTAATCGTAGATGCTTATTTCAGGTAGGGTTTTAGGAGAGGGTTTTTTCTGCCTGGTCCTACTCTCTGACCCGAGAGAGCACAAACAAACCCCCCCGATATGAAAGGATCTTCTTCTGTTACTGGTTCTTTTGGTCAGGTGCCAACCAGGTTATTTGAGCTTCTTAACCCCTTACAGGTAAAGGAGGGATTTTGTGCTACCCTTAGCTGTATGTTTTATGACAGCTGCTTTTACAAGAAGCTGGAGGAGAAGAACAACCTCCCTCATAACCTTTAGCCCAGTGGTTAGGGTTCTCACCGGGGATGTGGGAGATGCCCCAGCTCAATTTCCTCTTCCATCAGAGATGGGATTTAAACAGGGAGTTGCAATCTCTGAAGGGAATGCCTTTCCAGTGGGTTATGGGATAATCTGATGTAAGGCTCTGCCGGTCACTTCTGTTGAAGTTGTTCCACTGTTGATAAATAACTTTAAAAAAAGTCATTGGAGCAGGGAGCTGGATTCTGGATCTCCCAGGTGAGTGCTCTAACTACAAAGCTACAGAGTCATCCTCATGCTTGCTGTCTTTCTCTCTTTGGCCCAATGAGTTTTTCATTATTTTATGCACAGCGAAACAGTTTGAACAGGAGAGATTGAGGGAGCACTACATCAGAATATCCCATAGCCCAGTGGTTAGGACATTCACCTGAGAGGTGGGAGATGCATGTTCAAATTTCTTCTTCCTCTCAGGTGGATGGGGGACTTGAACTGGGGGTTCTCATTCATCCTAGGTAAGTGCTCTAACCACTGGGTTAAAACTTAAGTCGGGATTGGTCCCCCCAGCGCCATTTAGTGAAAGTTGGTGGGTTTTTGTTTTTTCTGTAAGGTTCTGCTATTACTGGGGTTTTGGTGTGGTAATGGCAGCTGACCAGCCTGGCAGTGGGTGAATGTTGTACTTTTCCTAAACATGTTTATACATTTTTTTTATTTAATCAAGAAAGTTTATTTCTGTCACTACTTCACATCCTACAACGTATATTCAAAATAATAAAGGTGAACACGTGAGCAGGGACAATTAGTATGCAAAGATTATCCCTCAGTATAGTTATCTATAGCAGTTCGTACTTCAATCACTTCTTTACATCAATCTATACAGACTTAGATTAAATCTCAGGTAAAACTTCCTTACTGTAAGAACAGTAGGACAATGGAACAGACTCCTGAAGGAAGTTGTAGAAGCTTCTTAACTGGAGTTTTTCAAAAGGAGGCTGGATAGCTATCTGTCTTGGGTGGTTTAGACAAAAAATCCTGCATTTTGGTAGGGGATTAGACTAGATGACCCTTGTGGTCCCTTCTAACCCTATGGTTCTGTACTGTGAATAATATCCCTCCCCCATTTATATGTGATCATGTCATTCATAAGTACATCACATTGGCACTAAAACTCCACACCTCTCCCCAAACACCCTACCTGCCCCCGTACTCGCCCTCCCCAGCACATTCATAAAGGTACAGTAACTCCTCGCTTATCATTGTAGTTATGTTCCTGAAAAATGGGACTTTAAGTGAAACAGTGTTAAGCGAATCCAATTTCCCCATAAGAATTAATGTAAAGGGGAGGTAGGCTCCAGGGAAATTTTTTTCACCAGAAAAAAGACTATATTATATATATGTATACACAGTATAAGTTTTAAAGAAACAATTTAATACTGTACATAGCAATGATGGTGATTGTGAAGCTTGGTTGAGGTGGTGGAGTAAGAGGATGGGATATTTCCAAGGGAATGCCTTACTGCTAAATGATGAACGAGCATTCGGCTGAGCCCTCAAGGGTTAACACATTGTTGTTAATGTAGCCTCACGCTCTACAAGGCAGCACAAATAGAGGGAGGGGAGACAGCATGGCAGACAGAGACACGCACCCTGTGTGTGTGTGTGTGTGTGTGTGTGAGAGAAAGAAGCGCATTGCCCCTTTAAGTATGCTGACCTCACTTTAAGTACACTACCTTTTTAGATCAGGAAGTTGAGACAGCAGCTGCTGCCTGCAAGCTTCCTCCATCCTGAGCCCTGTCATGTCCCCTGCTCTAGGGAGATAGGGTCAGCAGGAGCGGGAGGGTGGGGGACACACACACCCTGATATTAGCCTCCCTCTTCCCCGCTGTGCAACAAGCAAAAGGCTCCCGGGAGCAGCTCCAAGGTAGAGGGCAGGAACAGCACATGGCAGTGGGGGGAGGGACCGCTGAACTGCTGGCAACTGATAGCCTGCTGGGCAGCTGCTGCACAAGGAACTTGGGGGAGTGGGGGGCTGCCGGTCCACCCTGGTTCCAAGCCCCCACCAGGTAGCTGCAATGGGCTGCTCTTTCTGCAAGCAGTGGACAAAGCAGGCAGTTGCCAAACAATGTTATAAGGGAGCACTGCTCAACTTTAAACAAGCATGTTCCCTAACTGAGCAGCAACGAAACGATGTTAACCAGGACGACTTTAAGTGAGGAGTTACTGTACTATTCCTTCTCTTCCACTGGGCCAGACAAGTCCGCAGTGTGGGAACACAAAGCATCTCTGATCTCTGTTGCCTGGATGCATCCAGCTCCAGCTGTGGTAGGTGCACTTTCCGGCTGAATGTACTGATTCACTGAATGTACTGATCTCACTGTCATAGGTCCGTTCAGAGGGAAATGGCTCGCCTCTGGCTTCACAAAGATTGTGAAGGGCCCAGCAAGCCATGGTAATTCGGACAGCATCGATGACACTGGCATCCAAATGGTTCTGTAAAAGTCTCCAATGGGATTCAATCTCCCAAAAGCACATTCAACAACCATTCTGCACCTGCTGAGTGTGTAATTAAATCCTATTTTGCCAGGGCCTCTGAAATCAGGGTATGGATTCATACTCCTAGTAAAAAGGAGGTATGTAGGGTTCCCCAGAATAACAGAGGGGACAGTAACTCCATTTATGACAATGTCACTTGGTAGGAATAGTGTCTTAGCCTGTCCATGAGTGTAGACTTGTGATCAGCGGAAAACCTGGACATCATGATCTTTTCCAGTGCAACCCACATTGACGTTCATAAATTGTCCTCTGTGGTCCACGAGAACCTACATAACGATGGAGTTGTGCCCTTTGCAGCTTTCTGTCTTGTACCATTTTTACGGCTTTGTTCATCTTTAATCTTTTAGTTCTGTATCTATCCAACACATCCTCGGTCTTCCTCCATTTCTAGTTCCTTGCATTCTGGTATGTATCTCCATGAATGATTTCCTTTCTGGGTCCTTCCTGGACACATGTCCAGACCACTGCAGTCTTCTTTCTTGAACCTTCTGTAACAGAGTTATTTGTTGCCCAAGCCATTTTCTTATCACTTCATTTTTTATTTTCTACAGCCTTGAATCAATTGTTGTTCCCCTCAGCCAGGTCGTATCTGCAGTCAATATATTTCGTTTATCTGCTTTCTGACTCATTCAGCCGTTTTGGCACAACAGTTGTCTCATATATGCTTTATGTTTCTTGAAATGTCTTCAGCCTTTCAGATCTTCCAGAATTTTCCAAATGCAGTAGTGGCTAGTCCAACTTTTCTTTATATATCATCTTGACAGTTCCCATTGTTCGATACCAGTCATCTGAGGTACACACATTTTCTCTTTTGTTCTAGTTCTTGGTCTTCAACTTTGATCTTTACGTCTTCCTCTTTGTCTTCCAGTTGCCGTAATTTTTGTATTCTCCGTGCTGATCTTCAGTCCAAATTTTCTGCCTTTTGCCTATCTTGTGAGTTATTCTCTGTACATTCTTGTAGATGTATACATCCGCTCTGTAGCGTCCCATCCTTGTCTTGGGCAGCTTAGCAGTATCTGTCCTTTGTTTTCCTTTTCCCTAGGGCTCTTTATCATATGACCAAGACTGGAGTCATGTAATACACCCATTCTCAGAGCTAGATCATTAGTATGTAATAACTAAAACAGTCTCTTCCCAATCTGTCAGTGGGTCACGGTTTCTCTTTTCTGTGGTCTGGGCGCTTTACTGTTTCAACTCTTGACTTCCTCCTCCCAGCTTCCTACTGGACAAACTTAGATTCTCTCAGTCTCCCAAATGGCAAACAGTCTCTCCCCTCCCCCCATCACCTTTGGTCTGTCTTCCATTGTCCACAGCCAAACAAACCTCACCCTCCCTGGCTACTTTCCCAGCTTTTTTCCCTATAAAGTAATGAGGTTTCTCAGGACCCTTTTCCTGGGGTTGCAGCCTTTCAGACGGGTCCATAAAGGCGTACCAACCTGTTTCTGTTAGGAGCCCAGACCCAACTCAGCCAGCTCTCCAACTTGTCCTTGTTGTCTCCAGAAGCATTCCCCTGCTCCTGACTCCTGGCCCTCACTGCTCTCTCTGAGTTTTCAACACTACTTATCTTTTCCTTTTTGATTTCCTCCCCATAGCTGGGTTTAAAGTTGTTATAATTAAATACCCCTTTTTAGGAGGCACTCAGTCCCTTACAAAGCCCAGGCATAGGCAGGTGGTGAAAATATTCTTTGGGAGGTGGACGAGGGAGCAGGCCCTGCCTTGCACTCACCCTAAAGTGGTGGCTCCTGATACCAATCACCTCAGTATCTCCCCCTTCTTCAGAGACTCTCCTCCCTCTTGCCCTCTCAATCACCTCAGGATCCACCTCCTTCCCCCAGGACTCTTGCCCCCTTCCAGCAAACCTTCATGGAAGTGTGGCTCAGAAGCCAGCTTTTCCTTGTGACACTGAAGAATCTAGTTCTACCTGTTGGGAATTCAGTGTATAGGTGGGGACCTCCCCCTGCAGTGTCCCACTCTGTCACCTTCCTTGCCCTGGAGCCACCAGACGTGGAGCTTCACCTGCTGAACTGGGCAGGCAGTGGGGTAGCTCAGAAAATAGATATGCGGGGGGATGACACCTCTCTAGCCCTAGCCACCCATTACTTATCAGCCCGGATTCCCTCCTTTTAATCAATCAGGTAATTAGTCCAGGTGTATTGACCCCAGATCCCTCTTAAGGGGCTAGTCAGCCTGTGACAATCCTCCTTGGTCAATACTTGGAGGTCAACATTGTCTAAAAGTCTGAAGTTGTGCACTGTCCTCCCACATAATGACTACTCCTGTTGCATCTCTCAGTGCAACAGCCATTGTTGCTTTCAGTATCAAGTTGAAAAAAGCTGGTGGTAGCATGCATCCTTGTCTCATTCCTATAGTTGTCCTGAACCATTCCATTATCTTGTCTGCTCTCACTGCACTCCTTGACTTGCCATAGATGTTTTCCATCAGCTTGATCAATTTCTCAGGAATGCAATACATTTTCAGAACTTAACTTAGTATAACCCTGTCTGCCAAATGGTCTCGGAAGCAGGTTTGAAGTCTATAAAGTTGTTGTAGCAGCTTTGGTTGTGTTCTATGTACTCCTTCGATATCTGTCTTATCACAAATAGCTGATGTATTGTATTTTGTACTGGTTCTAAATCCAGCCTGTTCCTCTGCAAGCACCACTTCTGTGTATCTCTTCATTTGCTTCTACAATGTCTTGGTGAATGCTTTTCCTGGAACTCTCAATAAGATGATTCCTCTCTGGTTCTTGGACTCACTTATCTCCCTTCTTTATAGATTGGTACTATTATTGCTTTCCCCTATTAGCTCAGCACATGCTCTTCTTTGTAAATCTTGTTGAATAGCTTTTTGCATAGTCTTTCCTCTGTGTTTCTCTCTTGCTTGCAGCAGCTCTATGGTTATGTTGTCATTTTCCAGCGCCTTTTTTCTTTTTAAGCGTTTCTATTGAGATCTTTAGTACTTTTTTCTAAGAATTCTGGTATCTGCTCTCCCTCATTTGTACTAGAAAGCTTCTCTAAATCCATTTCATCTACTGTGTTCTGCACATTTTACAGCTCTTCCAAAATATTCTTTTCAGTGTTTATTCTTCACTTGTTCATCCTCAGTTATTTACCTGAGCTTTTCTTTCACTGCCATCTTCAACTTTTATGTCTGACTCAGTTGTCTTATTTTTCTGTTTGTGTATTCTTCACAGTTCGCTTATCCAGTTGTTTCTATTTCTCCCCGCTTTCTGTTTTATCTCTCTGGTCAACCTATTGTACTCATCTCTTATATTAATGTCTTCCTTTTCACTTTACTTCAGCTTCCTACACTTGTCACTCAACTTCAGCATTTCATCCGTTATCTACTTTACTTTCTTTGTTTTGGCCCAATGCGCATTCAGCTGCTCTTGTAATCCCATTTTTTACACTGTTGCATGTCTCTTCAACATTCATTTTTTCTTTCACCAGAGATGTGATGTTTTTCTGCATGGCTTTTTGTTTTGTATTTTTTGATTGTCTAGCTCTTTCAATTTGTCCTTGTCATAAATCTTAGTTTTCGGCACTTTTTAGGTGGTTCTTGGTCTTGACTTCATTGATGCCAACACTAATTTATGACCTGATATTGGCCACAAATGATCTGCATGACAACACACTTGATATCCATCCATCCATCCATCCATCCATCCATCCATCCTGCGATTCACAAATATAAAGTCTGTCATCTCTTTGTTTGCCCATCAGGTGATATCCAATCCATTTCCTCTGCGGCCTTCTTTGTTGAAGTAGCCTGTTCGGTACGACCAGGTTGTTGACTTGGCAGAAATTTAGTGGCTTTTCTTCCTGTTTGTTTTCTTCACTGAGTCCAAATCTGTCTATTGCAGGAGCCCAGGAATTCCAGTCCAGTCCTACTTTTGCATTAAAACCTCCCGTCTTTATTACATGTTTTGCCTTCATTGTATGAGGCGATATCATGTGAAATGCCTTAAGAGCCTGGCTTGCCTTCTACTTTAGCACCAGTGCAACTTCGTCGTGGTGTGCACTATCAGTTCATCATGATAGAACTGTCCTTTGCCTTCTTGTTTCACATAGACCAGTGATTTCCCACTTGTATCTTTTCAATTCGTCAACCATTACTGCAAGTGCTCTAGCGTGGTATAATCTTTTATATATATGTTATATACATGTCTTATCCTTCAAGTTCATCACATAATTCTTTGTTCTGTGTGGGGTTGTGTTTGTTCTGATCGCATTCTTTACACGCACCCCCACCTTGGTTTCTGAGTGATGAACACGTTAGCCCTTGTTTGTCTGGACGAAGAGCAAGCTGGCATGCTTTTGTTTCTCCTTCCATTTTTCGTTTAGTTTCTATCGTCCAATATTTGTCAAGTATTCGACCATGACTTCTTGGCTTTCTGGTTGATCAGTGTATCATAATCTGTTTTGCAACACTGCTGTAAGCTATCCACTAGCTTGGTATAGCACTTTCTGTTTTTGTTATACTTTTGGAAGTTGTTTTGCTGGCTTCACCGTTAGACTTTTGTGCACTTAGTGGGCCAGATATGCCCTTTCACTAGTGTTTTGTCACTATTTAGTTACCCTCAGTAGGTTTAGCATTCAAGCCAAGGCAAGGTCCCAAGGTGTGGCCTTGTCACACACAGCTACCTAGACCACTGGTGAGAGTTGAGTGAGTTGCCAGGACCAGGTGCAAGCAAACCATCCCTGCGGGTCTGGCTGTCTGCTATGCAGAGATTTAATAATTTTATTAAGATAACGTTGAAATAAAAAGAAAATGGTACAGAGTTCAAGCATAGAAGTTTCTGGTTATCAGGGACTACAGTACAGATTATCAGGGGTGCGAAATTCGGTTAGCAGCTGATGGCGTAAGGAAAACATAATCTGCAATCTCCCTGATTGGGGGTAAAAGTTTGACCGGTCAAAGTACAGACATTGAGATATGGAGGTATGTTATCCATATAATGGCTGTGTTCAGGTGTGGAATATAAAGAGCGGATACGATGATGGGGATGGATCTACCCTCATTTGGTGGGATTTAATGTTCAGTGAGTTTATGGTTCCAGTTCATACAGTCCAATGGAAGAAGCCTCTCAGTCCCTTTCCCATAGTGGATGCACGATGTCGTACCGGCTCACACCTCCTGGTACTGTCGGTGGCCGGTGATCTGTTCGATGTAGATGTCCCTGGACCATCGGATGGTGTCCAAGACCATGAGGCGCCGCATGAGCCGTGCGTAGCATCGACCGATCCCACAGGTCTGCAGCACATGCTCGTTGCAGGGGTCCCAAGCGCCCAGGGCTCCGACGATCAGGGCATCCATTTGCACCTCGTAGCCCTTCGCTCTCAGGGTGTTGCCTGGGGGGCGTATTTTTCCAGCTTCCGAGCTCGGGCTTCTCGGAAGGCCGGGGTCCTGTTCTCGAAGGGGACTGTGATGTCGACGAGGATGATCTTTTTCTGGGCCTTGTTGGTGACTACCACGTCGGGTCGCAATGGGCTGTCAGTGCCGGGGATGGCGCAGTTCACGGCGACCTCCCCCAGGCGCAGTTCACGGCGACCTCCCCCAGGCGCAGTGCGATGGCTTTCACTAGGTAGTTTGAACTCACCCCATATACCCCAACTCTGACTATTTAAAGAGAAAATAATTTAATTTTTAAACAGAGGATTTCATTTAGATATCTAATGGAAACATCATGTCCAATGTAAAGTTGTGTTATGCAAGGCCAGAAAGGCTAGGAATGTAGCTTTGACTTAGTGCTGGCTCCTCAGACTTGTAGCACCTGTGGGTTACCTGTTATATATGGATTAGTTAATTAGTGCTAAGAGTTGTGCAAGCTCTTGCGGCTGTACTGAGATGTATAAATCTATACTTTTAGGGAGGTAACTTAAGTTTTACTCTTGTCCTATTTTTAATTGATTGCTTAGTTTTGACAGATGATTCTTCTAGTTCCTTTGATGTAGCAGCAGTTAGTTCCGCTCCCTCAGGAGCACTCTAAAGAATTTTTGGTTTTTATGCCAGATGATTCGTATTCAGAGTGGAATGACTATTTATGAAAGCTGCATGGCCAGAGACAATTTATTATAGTTGAAACAACTTGAATTAATAGATGCCAGCAATAATAGGATTGAGATTGCTTGTTTATGAACAGAGTATTTTAGTGAGCAAACACCAGCTGTGCGTGAGTAAGGATGGCATAAATCCAGTTGGGAGACTGTATGTTTATCCTGTCACTATGAGGCAAACTCTCTAGTCAGCCGCCTTTAGAATCCCCTTTTCTTCCCAAGAAGATTTACATTCCGAAGTAAAGAGTGAAACCATTTATTATGGTGTGAGGGGCAGAGGAGCCGGGGTAAAACAGTACGGAACAAATTAGTGTGTAAGTTTAAAAAATGACTTCTGCTTAGAGTAGTTTGGTTACGTAATGGGCAAGTATTTGATTTTACATATTCTAACCTGCTCCTTGTAAAGGGAGTTTGTCAAGTAGATTGGGACCAAAATTTGTCTTTAAATTTGTCATTTTTGGGAATAGACTTGGGTTTCCATAGCAAACCGTTTGGTTGCAAAGAAATATAAAAGCATTTTTAATATAAGCACTTTCGATATTTTGTTGTGTTGTTAAAGAAGCAGCCAACCAGCATAAGGAGCTCCAGTTAACATATGCATCTTAAACAACAACTGTTTTATTATCTTCATTATTGCACAATGAAATGATAAACATAAACACATTGCCTCATAACGCAGGAGAAATGGGGAAAAGTGAATGATTAGCTAAATGGAGAAGGACAGCAAACACAGTTGGAGAAAAGTGTATTCAAGCTATTAAGACAGTATTGTAAACAATGTAGAATGGAAAAACGAAAAGCGAAGAATTTTTAAATACGAAACTTACATATTATGCATAAATTTAGTGTGATTAGAGCTAATTCTTGTGGGTTTTGCTTTGTTTCAAAGCTTGTGTATTCTTTGGTTAAAGAAAAATAGGTGTTTGAGAAAAATAGAAATGGTTCATAATATACCTCTTGGGTTGGTTGTTGTTTTTTTTTTTTTTTTTTTTTATCCTTGCAGTGAAGTTAGTCCTGGGTAGAGTTGGGTGAATGATATATTTACAAAAGAATACTTTATTCGAAAAAATGTCATTACTTTTGTGTATATTTGCTAATATTCATATTGTTTGCCCAGTTCTATAAAATGGGCAAATGATTAGAGAAATAAGGACACTGGTAAATTTATTTGAAAACTATCCCAAAATGCATTGAATATGTCAGAGGTAGGCAAATAGTCTTGTGACATCAGTCTCTTACAATGGAAATGAATGTGATATCACTTGTCACTCTCAGAATCCAGTAACTTTCTACTAGGTTCCTCAGAGATGTTTTGTATTTATTTAAATACAGGTATCTGAAATAACTAGCGTGTGTGTGTGTGTGAATCCTACTATGGCTCTTATCCTGCTGTCTGTTGCTGGGGTCCTGTCCATGTTGCTGGTTAAACATTCATTAAAATAATTTGATGTGTACTTGTCTCAGGATGCCATTATTGATTTTCCATGCTTGAGAGTCCTCTAAGAGCCAGGCCACGAACTTACTATACTTTCTAGGGTATGGGACCTTGTACCCACATTTTTTTTTTTTTTTTTTTTTTTTTTTACAACAACAGAATGGAGATTAAATTCTGTTTTCTCTTCTACTGAAAGCATATGTCAAATTTCCTCACATCCATTAAAAATGAATTAGGTAAGGGGAAGATATAAGAGGTGTGTGTTTTTTTGTTTTGTTTTTTTTATTTTTGAGCGTGTAAAATTAGAACTGCAGTGTAAAGCAGTTCAGTCAGCTCATGAAATCTTGAGGTAGCACTCCCAATAAGACAAGAAATCCTGAGGTATTTGGGTTTTGCATATTAATTAATACTGTACAAAATACTTTGTAAATGTTTCTAATCTATAAAAGTCTGTTTTTGGTAGTCCTTACATGAGAAGCACTTCAGAATATGGGTGAAGGAAGAGTCTCATGTGAAATTCAAGAGAAACTGTTTCTTCTTGATATTATCAGAATCAGCTGTTGGAAGGTTTAGCAAATAACATGAGCTGAGTGGCTGAATGTTTATAATGTGAAGAAAAGTTTATGCCTCATTTCTACCCTTCTTTCCCTCAGGGTCTGCAGCACTGCAAATCACAATGCCTTGCTCTTTATACATTGATGGTGTGGTGGTTTTTTTTTTTTTGTTTTTTTTTTGCTTATAGAGTAAGGAGCTTTTTAATTGCTATTGGTGTTAATAATACTAGTATCCTTCTGTAAATTTAGAAGAAACTGTGTACATTGATTGGGAGATATTATTTATAGTTTATCAAGAGGTTTTGGCAGTGTTGAGAAGGGTAAGGAAATTACAGGTCTCATGTGGGTCAGCTCCTATTGCAGTTCCTGCTGACCCATAAGTGAGAGACCGAGTTAGTTTTCTAATCGATATGTGTTTTTATTAGAGCTGTTGATTAATTGCATCTAACTCATGTAATTAACTCAAAAAAAGTAATTGCTATTAAAAAAAGTAATTGTGATTAATCGCAGTTTTAATCGTGTCATTAAACAGTAGAATACCAATGGAAGTATATTAAATATTTTGGACGTTTTTGTACATTTTCCAATATATTGATTTCAGTTAAAACACAGAATACAAAATGTGCAATGCTCATTTTATATTATTTTTATTACAAATATTTGTACTTTAGAAAGATAAAAGAAACTATTTTTCAATTCCTCATACAAGTACTGTAGTGCAATCTCTTTATCGTGAAAGTGCACCTTACAAATTAAATTTGTTTGTTACATAACTGCACTCAAAAACAAAACAATGCAAAACTTTAGAGCCTACAAATCCACTCAGTCCTACTTCTAGTTCAGCCAGTCACTAATACAAACAAGTTAGTTTACATTTGCAGGAGATAATGCTGCCCACTTCTTATTTACAATGTCACCTGAAAGAGAGAACAGGCGTTCGCATGGGACTTTTGCAGCTGGCATTGCAAGGTGTTTACATGCCAGATATGCTAAACAGTCATATGTCCCTTCATGCTTCTACCACCATTCCAGAGGACATGCTTTCATGCTGATGACATTGGTTAAAAAAATAATGCGTTAATTAAATTTGTGACTGAACTCCTTGGGGGAGAATTGTATGTCTCCAGCTTTATTTTACCTGCATTCTGCCATATATTTCATGTTATAGTAGTCTCAGATGATGACTCAGCACACGTTGTTCATTCTGAAAACACTTTCGCTGCAGATTTGACAAAACACAAAGAAGGTACCAATGTGAGATTTCTAAAGATAGTTACAGCACTCTTCCCAAGGTTTAAGAATCTGAAGTGCCTTCCAAAATCGGAGAGGAATGAGGTCTGGAGCATGCTTTCTGAAGTCTTAAGAGAGCAACGCTCTGAACTACAGAACCTGAACCAGCAAAAAAGAAAATCAACCTTCTGCTGGTGACATCTGACTCTGATGATGAAAATGAACATGCATCGGTCTGCACTGCTTAGATTGTTATTGAGCAGAACATGTCATCAGCATGGACGCATGTCCTCTGGAATGGTGGTTGAAGCATAACGGGACATAAGAATCTTTAGCGCATCTGGCATGTAAATATCTTGTGATGCTGGCTACAACAGTGCTATCAGAATACCTGTTCTCACTTTCAGGTGATGTAAATAAGCAGCCGGTAGCATTATCTCCTGCAAATGTAAACAAACTTGTTTGAGCGACTGGCTGAACAAGAAATAGAACTGAGTGGACTTGTAGGCTCTACAGTTTTACATTGTTTTATTTTTAAATGCAGTTTTTTTGGTACATAATTTTACATTTGTAAATTCAACTTTCATGATAAAGAGATTGCACTATAGTACTTGTATTAGGTGAATTGAAAAGTACTATTTTTTTTTTACAGTGCAAATATTTCTAATAAAAATAAATCAAAGTGAGCGCTGTACACTTTATATTCTGTTACAATTGAAATAATATATTTGAAAATGTAGAAAACATCCAAAAATATTTAGATAAATGGTATTCTATTATAGTGCGATTAATCTCGATTAATTTTTTTAATGGCTTGACAGCTTTAGTTTTAATTATATTAGGACATTTAAATATTTATACCATTCCAAGAGAAGTGTAGGTAAAAGTAGTAAAGGAGTTTATTCGAGTTCCTTAAATTATCTCTTATTTTTAAATACAGATTTCATATACCTGCATTACATTCTGGTCAGTATCTGAAATAGACTGGATGAATAGCTCTAATACAGCAATGTGATATAAGGATCGTATCTTGGTGTACCCTTAAGTTGTCTTCTCTCGGCCCTGTGGGGTTTTAGAGCATTGTGAAAATGTTGGAAGAGATGCTTCAGCCTGCGCCAATCTTAGAAGATTCCTTGGTAGCAGCAGTAAGATTCTGCCAGTGTAATTAAAATAGAATAAAGGATTGATATTAGTACACTAGGGATACTTGGCTGCCTAAAATGAAAGGTTGGAGGAAAAAATAAAAGCTCACTTACTGAGGCCAACCTTTTCTGTGCAAGCTGCTGCCTTGGGGAGATCTGAGCCCTCTCGGCATATGGGATTGAATGGCTTGGCGAAGAATAACCTACACGACGATGTCTACAGTGATGTTCTGCCAATGTTTTAGCAGAGGGTTCCCAAGAGACCTTTTTCTATAAGCGTGTGACAAACCTCACTTATCAGAGGTTTTTGTGCTTGCAGAAAAGAGAGGTTAAGCAACTAGAGAATCTATTGTTTTTTTTTTTCTTCTGTTATTACAAAAACACTTCATTTTAACCGTAACCCTGGAAAGCAGCAAGATTGCTTGGCAAACAAACAAATTAATTTTTTGAGGAAATGTATTAAGCTAGCACTGTATATTTTGTATAACGATTAGATTTGTAATATGAAAGTGTTTTGAATGGTTGGGGTATGAAGACCATGATGTACGAAGGTATCACCCCCAGAATACTTATTTATTTTATACGTCTAGGTCTTAGTGTAATCTGTTGCACTCTATAGGCACAATATTTGCTGCTCATGAGTATTTTTAATCCCAGGAAGAAATCATCTCTGGTGGGGATGGTTTGGCAGTATACCGAGGGAGCATGAACTCAGTCAGCGGCAGTGAAATTATCTTAAACCTTCACTTCCCTCAGTCTGATGTCAAAATTGTAGCAAGGAGTTCCCAGAACTCATTCCATTACCTCTCTGGATGTTCATGGGATTTGTTGCAAAAAACCCACAAAAAGCAGTGAAGGGAAGAATAATGTCAGTCAGTTTTAAAACAGTAGGTAGGTTCTGCTGGAAATATTTACTTTGATTTCAGAAGTAATTAGAATGGCACATCCCTAAAATGATGTTTTGATGGGTTGGATTAGCTGCTGACATGGATAAAAGGACTGAGTCAGGAATCTTTATAATCTTTTAAAATATGCATTTTGTCAAAGAACAAAGCAGCACAAAAACTGTTGTTGGTGCCTTTGAAATCTAAAATAAAAATGGGGCTTTCTGATCTTTTAAATTGCAGCTTTCATACATTAGGCATGAAACAGTATAATGTGTCAGAGTAACAACAGTATTTTTTTTTTTTTATAGCTTTCACAGGATGTTATAAATTATAAAGAAAGTAAAAAAACAAACAAACAAAAAAAACCCACCCCACTAAATGAGGTCTGAAACTTTCATCTCTGTGATTACATTTACTGTCCCGTTTGCCAGTGTGCAGATAAAAAAACCATATTCAAGAACAGAGAACAGAATGTTACGAAGCCACATTCTAGTTTGAGTTTATGGTGACAGTTGATTGAGTTACTTTTTATTTAAAGATCACAACCATGATTTATAGCAATAAGTTTTCACTTTTCATCACAATTACTTCTTAGTGCACTATGTTTATATGCTGCAAAGATGAAACCTTTTAAATTGATTAAGTATTATTGCTCTTTCTGAATTCTGTTATAACAATATAAATCTCTAATGCTCTTGACTGATAACCTAGTAATAAAATAGTGTTAAATAAACTGACAAGCTTACCACTCAGTTGCACACACTTTTATGAATTAAATCCTGCCTATTCAAAATTGAAAAATTTAGAATATATACTTTATAATTCAGAATCATTTAACTAGTAGTGAATTGAATATTTATAGTTTTGATTAAAGTACATTTCTTTCATAATTTTTTTTAACATATCTGACTTGGAAAACTTGATTAACGAAAGCTATTTTGTGCTATTATAAAACACATATTAACCTGAATGACGTTATGGATATCATTTCACATTTGGATATGTTGTTCAAGGTTAGAGAGACTTTTGTATTAAGTTCTAAGATATTCAGTAGAAGCCTCTCTACGCTCAAAGCCACAAATATGATGATTATTTTCAAGAGCTCAACTGTCACACCCTACTTCTCATCACAGATGTGACAGGAGAATGCTATGGTGGTGAGGTCCTATATTATTAAGACTTCATTCAAAATAAATACAGAAGTACGTTTTTTGGTGCATGGCCATTAACGGCCTGATTCAAAGTGAACTGGAGTCACCTGAAAACGTCCCATAGGCTTTAAAACAGGCCCAAATTTTGTTTGCTTACTGAGGTCCTGAGTCTGTAAGGTGTTCAATGCCATCAACTTTCATTGAAGTTGAAGGTGCTCAAGAAGTTAAGAGACTGGTTCTTTACTTGATAGTTTGTAAGATGCTGTAACCTGCAGTGCATCTCGGCTGTCGGTGCTAATAACACATCTTTTGCTAAAATTAAAATTTACGTAACCATTCTTGAAATGACGTTTGTAAGCCTGGAAACGGAAGTTAGAAATTTTGTATGTAAAGTTCCTTGTCTAAATAATCTGATATTTTTATTTCTCTTGTCAATGGCAGCAATTCAAAAATGAAAACATTTTAGGCATCTTTTTGTAATAAATATGGATCAAGTATAACAGCTTCAGTTGGCTTCATCAGTCTGAATTTTCTTTTAACTGTTTTGGAACTCTGAAGACAAGGATTCTGGTCCCATAAATATATTTCATTTTATTCATTTTCACCTTTTATTATTTCATTTTATTTCTTTATCCACTACCAGTTAGTTAAAATAGAAAACGTCAAATTTAAGTATAATGAGGCAGAATATATTTTGCCAGACTGTGACACTTTTGTGTGTGTGTGTACAGAGGAGGAAGTTGATGGTGTGGTTTTCCATAAATAATGTACATCAAACACCATGAATAAGGAATATTTCATTGTGTGAGTGAGGATGCTGGTTATTGAGAAAGTAGTTCTTGCAGTTGAATCCAATGGCTCAAATCCTAGAGGGACAATGTTGTTGTACTTCATGCATAATACTTTTTACTTCAAATATAACTTAGAAAGGGAGAGAACAGTGTTAAATTAAGGATGAAATAAAGATGACACATTTATTTCTGAAACCAGCTTTGAAACTTTGCTCAACTGATAATTTTTCTTGAAGCAGAAAAGAGTGTTGACCTTTACAATTTTTTGGTCCTACAGACAAAAGGAGTTGGTTTGCTTGATGCAGATGTATATGGCCCTTCAATTCCAAAGATGATGAATTTGAAAGGAAATCCAGAATTATCACCAAGTAAGTGTAAAATTACATAACTTTTTTGTTAATATCTCATGGAGTTTCTGAAGAAAATGGATTTCTTCAAGTTATGAGAGTTATTTTAACAAGTCTTATTTGCTTTAATATTTTTTCTATGTTGCTGGTCAAGCCTCATTCAGTACTTCCTAAAAATCTGCCATATTTTAAGTATGAGGTTGAATCCTAATATAAGAATAAAGACTTGGTGTATTTGTTTTCTTTGATCATTGTTTCAATTTTTCCAAACGAACTTGTTTTCAAAACTAACACTTTGAAATATATCTGGGGAAGAGGAGAAGGGTGATTATGATGGTTAAAGATGTTTGATATAATGTATTTGCCTGTCCTTTCCCTTAATGCTTTGGGGCCAGATTGTCCAGTACACCACAGTGATTTTTGGCAGGAGATTTGTGCTGGAGAGTTTCCCCTGGGTAGGGGAAACCTCCATCAGTGTAAAAATGGGAGAGGAAGTTTTTTGCTGCCTCTCCCATTAGAAGAGAGAAGGGATGCGTTGGGAGAAGGAAAGGTGAGGGAGAATGGAAGGGGAAGAAAGGGATGGGGAGAGAAGGGGGCTTGGAGAGGCCAAGGCTATGCTGTGTCTAATGTAGACTAGGGTCAGACACCTGAGAATCCAAGAGCCACAATCATTTCCTTGTAAGTCTCTCCTCTGCAAAGTGCCTAGGCAGAGCTCAGGTACAGTAGAGAATCTCTTTCTACCCAAATTACGAAAACAGAATGTATTTAATGATTTGTTGTATCCGTCATGACAATAAATGAGCCCATTTACAAAAATTAAAAATATTTGGCCACAAATAAAACCATCCTCATCACTACAATACTCTCTACCCAGTGATGGTCAAGTATTGTCATTCAGCTGACAAATGGACAATACTGTCATGGGCTGCAACTTTACCAGGAATCATTGGCAGCCACAATGTTTCTGGACAGGAATTCACTGCTAAGTAAAAGGCAGTGTCACACCTTCTAGCTTTTTATCCATACCGTTATCTTTGTGTGGTTAATATGATACCTTATTAAATGTCCTTTTTTTAGGTTGCAAAGTCAAGCACTCAAAAGTTAGGAAATATGCTAAATTTAAGTTTTCCTGTTCAAACTTACTTTGCTCCCTTGAGCTTCGAGGATGTGTATGGAATATGATCATAAAATTGAATGCTGTATCATAATGAATATACACATGGGGGGGGCAAATTTAGGACTGTGCAGGCAATTGTAAATTTGGCATTTCCTAACTTTATGCTTGAGTTTGAAACCTAAATAATAAGCTTTTATGGATTTTTTTTGTTTGTTTGTAATTTCCTAGTATTTTTTTTAAAGGAGCCCCCCAATTCTGTTTATATACAACTGTAACAACCCAAAGCAGCACAAGCAAAGTTTAATCCCTGAATTTTCAGCACTGGCTTCTATTGCATGAGCTACAAGACTTGACTATGTTAGCTGTCAACATGAAAAGGCTGTTATCCTAGAAGTGGGGAATGGGCTATTGGTGTCAATTGTTGGGTCCACGAGGATTCTGGCTCCTGCAGAGCCCCTGGCAGGGAGGTTGGGATGCTAAGGTCATGTACTGGTTCCAGAAGATTTACAGGGAGAGCTTGATCTGGCTTTCTCCCCATCTCCTGTAATGTGACATACTCCTGGGGGAGTTGTGCGCCACTGCGTAATGCAGAATTTTGCAGAAATGTGTGCGCAGAATTTCCTTTCCTCCACAGAAATGGGCTGCAGTGCTGCTGGCTGTTGTTAGGGTCCACTGGACCTGACAGAGCCCAGCTCACACATAGAAGATGCTGTTGGGGGGAGGGAGCTAGAGGATTGCCGGCAGCTGCAGTTCCCCACATGCCCTGAGGGAAGGAGACAGCAGCGTGCAGGAAACTCCACACAATCCCGAGACGCAGCGTCAGGCTGTTTCTCCCTCTGCATCCTTGGGTTCTGGGAGGGGAAGCGGGGGGGCTTGTGGGGCCACTGCTGGGCTCTGGGGTGTGTGTGTGGGGGTATCTGGGCTGGGGGGGAAGGGGTGCGGTTATCTGGATTCAGGGGACCCTGTGGCTGGGTTCTTGGGGGGGACGGATTATGGGTGTCCGGCCCCCTGGTTGGGCTTGGGGAGGGGAAGGGACAGAGAAACAGGAACTGGGTTGTCATAGGGGTTTCTTTAACTCTCTACTCCTGTGTGTGTCTGTATTGTTACAGACATACTTGCTGACAGATACTTGGAAATAAATTACCAAAATAATTGAAACTGGCATAATTATGTAGAGTTGTTTTGACAAATACAATTTGCAGAATTTTAAAATATTGTGCACAGAATTTTTATTTTTTTGGTGCAGAATGCCTGCAGGAGTAAATGTGGAGTTTGCTTCTGCTCATGTGGGATGTTGGGGCCTTGTATTGAGTCCAGCTCTCATCCCCTTTTCCCACACCACTTCAGCTGCTCCATGCATTCCCAGTTCTGTGTGCATTGCTGTAACAGGGAACAACTCAATATACTTAGCTTAACAAAGAGAAGGTTAAGGGGTGACTTGATTACAGTCTATAAGTGCATACCTGGGAAACAAATATTTAATAATGGACTCTTCAATCCAGCAGAGAAAGTTGTAACATGATCCAGTGGCTGGAAGTTGAAGCTAGACAAATTCAGACTGGAAATAAGGCATACATTTATAACAGTGAGAGTAATTAACCATTGGGACAACTCCATCACTGACAATTTTAAAATCAAGATTGGATGTTTTTCCAAAAGATATGTTTTAGGACTTATTTTGGGGAAGTTCTATTGCCTGTGTCATGGAGGAGGTCGGATTAGATGTTCACAATGATTCCTTTTGGCCTTAGAGTATATGAATAGCATGGTAATTTTCTTGGTTAAGTCTAAAACTTTAAAGTTCGTTTTTATATGGAATGCTTGAAACCATTCTAAAATAGCATTGTTTCTACCTTCAATTGAGTAAAAACAAGAAGAATGAACATTAAAGGTGTCCACTATTTACTTTATAGGCAACAACTCCCAGGATCAGTTTGATGTTTTAAGGATGATGTGGTAGCCAAAGTTGGGAATTACTGTCTGCTTTTGATTTAACTCTCAATTTTAATGTCTTTTTTTTTTTTCTTTTAAAGATTTCCTTAGATTACTTTGTTGTGATTTAATAAGGTTGGTAGCTCCAAAATTTTACCCACTCTCTTTGGTGTTAGCTGTTTTTTAGTTAGCTGTGTAGTGCAGTGTACTCTTAGGTCCTGGCTGAGCAAAGCACTTAAGCATGTGCTGAATTCATCCCTATTCAGTAAAGAACTTAATTATGCACGTAAATTCCATAGAAGCCACTGGGTTTGAAGCCTGTGCTTAGTTTTTTGCCTACTGGATTGGGGCCACATTGCTTAGCACCCTTCAACATTGAACCCATATGGACTGATCCTGTGAGGTACAGATTACCCATTGATTTCAATTTTGTCACCCAACCACACATTTCAGCAGGATTGAGGGTTCTGAGCACGGTAGGATAAAACTATCTAGCAGTTACTGTATATTTCCAGTTTTCAAAATGCTTTAGGGTCCCTGGAGATAAGAGATGCTCCATAAATGTAAGATGATATGTTCTTTTTTTCTCTTAAATTACTATGCAAAATCTTGGTAAATGGAAAAGTCTGCACGTGTTTAATAAGGATATTATGCAGAATCCCAGGAAAAGATAGATGTGTAAATGTTAATTTGAAATACACCCTTGAATTCTAGATATTGGATAATCTCCCATCTGTGTGGAATGGATATGAAAACTAGCTGTTGCACATGCACAGATGCTACTTTATAACATAAATAACATGACTATTTACTTGCTGCTTCACATCCTTCAAACTAATTGATCCAAAAACTCAATTAACATTCTGGACGAGTGAACTGCAAAATTTCATTTTTAAAAATCCATCGCTTTCACTAGTTGGCAGAGAGCAAAAGTGACTGAAATTGCCAAAATGGCATTTTGGGTTTATTTTTTGCCATGATGGTGATAGTCATAATACCTATAAATCTCTTTTTAAAAAAAGAGGAAAAAAAAAAGGGGGGGGTATACAATTTATTATGAAGATACTGACAGATCTTTTACTCCAGTGGAACTATTAATTGCTTCTATAGTACTTCAGAACTTTATTGCTACTTAGTGATGCCCAAAACTATGTATTTGTATATAAAGCAATACGTTCTAAAGAGTAGCAAAAGACTGCAGCTACTTCTAAAAAGCTGAAGGGTGACTCATTGGTCCCTTCAGGCCTTGGAATCTATGTGACATCTACTCTGACTTGCTATATAACACAGACCATAGAACTTCCCCAAAGTAATTCCTAGTGCATTTTTTTTAAAAACACATCCAAAATTGATTGAAAAAGTGTCAGTGATGGAGAATCCATCACAACCTTTGGGAAGTTGTTCCAATGATTAATTACTCTCACAGTTAAAGTTTTGCACCTTATTTCTGGTCTGAATTTGACTAGCTTAAACTTCCAGCTATTGGATTGTGTTGTACCTTTTTCTGCTAGATCGAAGAGCCCATTATTAAATATTTGTTTCCCCACGTAGATACTTAAAGATCAGGGATGTCCAAACTTACTGACCTTCTGAGCCGCATACGACAATCTTGAAAAGTTCGAGAACTGGGGCGCACCTGCCAGGGCTTGGGGCTTCAGCCCCCCTCCTGCTGAAGCTCTGAGCCCTGGCAGGTGCACCCCATGGGACTGGAGCCCCGAGACCCCCGTTCCCCGCTGGGCAGAAGCCAGAGGCAATACATGGGGCGGGGGGCTTTGACAGGACTTGCTGGCCCTGATTGGTTACATGGTGCAGCAGGGCTCCTTCCATGGCAGCTGCTGGAGCCAGCAAGCTGGGACCTGTGGCTGTGGGGAGAGGCAGCAGCAAACAGTTAAGAGCTGCAGGGAGAGCCACTGCTTTTGCTGCTGCCTTTCTCTGTGGAGCTAAAGCTTTGGTCCCTCCCTGCAGGTCCCAGCTGTTTGCCACTGCCTCTCCACATGGAGTAACACCTGGGAGCTGCAGGGAGAGGCCGTTGAAGGTAAGGGGGGGGCGTGACTCAAGCTGTTGGGGGGGGGGGTGTGAACCTTTAAATTGTGCCCTCCCACTCAGCAGATATCGGTTGTCTCTGGCAGAAGCCCCCGCAGAGTTGAAGCCTTGAGTTTCTTTCCCCCCAGGCTGGTAAGTGGAGAATAGGGGAGGGGAGAGGAGAGGAGCTCTGTGAGCCCCACTTCAACTGTAAAATAGTCACATGCAGCTTGTGAGCCATGGTTTGGCCACCTTTGTTATATAGACTGAAAACAAGTTACCCCTTAGCCGTGGCCCACATGCATAGAAGATATGGGTTGGAAGTAGACCACAGGAGGTCATCTAGTCCAACCCCCTGCTCAAAGCAGGACCAATCACCAACTAAATCATCCCAGCCAGGGCTTTGTCAAGCCAGGCCGTAAAATCCTCTAAGGATGGAGATTCCACCACCTCCCTAGGTAACCCATTCCAGTGCTTCACCACCCTTGTAGTGAAATAGTGTTTCTTAATATCCAACCTAGACCTCCCCCACTGCAACTTGAGACCATTGCTCCTTGTTCTGTCATCTGCCACCACTGAGAACAGCCAAGCTCTATCCTCTTTGGAACCCCCCTTCAGTAGTTGAAGGCTGCTATCAAATCTCCCCTCACACTTCTCTTCTGCAGAGTAAACAAGCTCAGTTCCCTCAGCCTCTCCTCATAAGTCATGTGCCCCAACCCCCTAATCATTTTCGTTGCCCTCCACTGGACTCTCTCCAATTTGTCCACATCCTTTCTGTCGTGGGGGGCCCAAAACTGGACGTAATACTGCAGATGCGGCCTCACCAGTGCCAAATAGAGGCCAATAATCATTTCTCTCGATCTGCTGGCAGTGCCCCTATTAATGCAGCCCAATATGCCATTAGCCTTCTTGGAAAAAAGGGCACTCTGTTGACTCATATCCAACTTCTTGTCCTCTGTAATCCCCAGATCCTTTTCTGCAGAACTGCCGCTTAGCCAGTCGGTCCCCAGCGTGTAGCAGTGCCTGGGATTATTCCGTCCCAAGTGCAGGACTCTGATGCAGCTCCAACCTGGACCACTGACACGCTAAAAGTATCCTCCTATTTGTCTAGGTCACTCTGGACTCTCTTCCTACCCTCCAGTATATATGCCTCTCCCCACAGCTTAGCGTCGTCTGCAGACTTGCTCAGAGTGCAATCCATCCCATCATTCAGATCATTAATGAAGATGTTGAACAAAACCAGCCCCAGGACCAACCCTTTGGGCATTCCGCTTGATACCGGCTGCCAACTAGACATGGAGCCGTTGATCACTACCCGTTGAGCCCGACGATCTAGCCAGCTTTCTATCCACCATATAGTCCATTCATCCAGCCCATACTACTTTAACTTGCTGGCAAGAATGCTGTGGGAGACCATATCAAAAGCTTTGCTAAAGTCAAGGTATATCATGTCCTCCACTTTCCCCATATCCGCAGAACCAGTTATCTACTCATAGAAGGCAATCAGGTTGGTCAGGTCTGACTTGCCCTTGGGGAATCTATGTTGACTGTTCCTGATCACCTTCCTCTCCTCCAAGTGCTTCAAAATGGATTCCTTGAGGACCTGCTCCATGATTTTTCCAGAGACTGAGGTGATGCTGTAGTTCCGTGGATTCTCCTTCTTCCCGTTTTTAAAGATGGGCACTATATTTGCCTTTTTCCAATTGTCTGGCACCTCCCCGATCACCACGAGTTCTCGAAGATAATGGCCAATGGCTCTGCAATCACATCAGCCAACTCCCTCAGCACCCTTGGATGCATTAGATCTGGCTGCATGGAGTTGTGCACATCCAGCTTTTCTAAATAGTCCTTAACCTGTTCTTTCACCACAGAGGGCTGGTCACCTCCTCCCCATACTGCGCTGCCCAGTGCAGCAGTCTGGGAGCTGACCTTGTCTGTGAAGACTGAGGCAAAAAAAAAAAAAAAGCATTCTCTTGCTTTTGGCTGGCTCAATTCTTCACAAGGGTCACCAATAAAGGAAGACTACTGAGAATCTGGCATGTGTCAAAAAGCATCGGCCTCCCCAAACTTGGTAAAGACCTAAACCAGGCATCAGCCACAATTCGTGTAACTACAAATTTGTGCTGTGAAAATTCCACACTGTACAGTTTTAAGTTCTTTCCGTGAATTTCCATTTATTTCCTTAATGTAAGATTTCACTTTAAAAAGAAACTGTTAACCCCTCTAGCTACCAAGAAAATTAACTTACGGTAGACTGAAAACCTTATTGACGTGAACTGACACAAACCGAGGTCTGCAGATGGGCTGAAATAATGGGCCAGGTTGGAGCTGCACCAGTTGACACCAGGAGAGAATTTTACCTGAAAGCTCTAAAGAGATGTGTGCTGTCACAGTAATATGTTAATTCTGAAACTTAATGACTACAGTTCATTTTTGCTGCTATTAACTGTATTACTACTGATTGGTTTAACACAAAAATCCGTTTAGTGTGACTGTAGCTTGATAATAGTGTGTTTAGATTTATTGGCCAGGACATAATAGTGTGTTTAGATTTATTGGCCAGGACATAATAGAACAAGAATCAGAATACATCTTTTAAAGATGTAAATCAGAAATCACATTAGGAAATAAAAAATAGTGATACTTTCCCAATCTCCATTCCCAACCCAAACTCTGCCTAGTGACAAAACCAAAAATATGAGGTTGCTCGTAGTAGATTGTCCCAGTCTGTTTAATTGAATCATCCTTTTTTTTTTTCATATTTTAATCAGAAATGACATACTAAACCATTTTGACATTTGTCTTCATTAAGTTTCAGAATAAATACTTCCTTAAATGCGGGAAGTTCACAACTGTCTCAGACGTTCTTGTCAACTGCTGGAAATGGCCCACCTTCATTATCACTACAAAAGGTCCCCCCCCCCCCCCCCCCACTCTCCTGCTGGTAATAGCTCACCTTACCTGATCACTCTCGTTACAGTGTGTATGGTAACATCCATTGTTACACGTTGTCTATGTATTTAAATCTCCCCGCTGTATTTTCCACTGAATGCATCCGATGAAGTGAGCTTTAGCTCATGAAAGCTTCTGCTCAAATAAATTTGTTAGTCTCTAAGGTGCCACAAGTACTCCTTTTCTTTTTGTGAATACAGACTGACACGGCTGCTACTCTGAAACCAGTCTTGAAACTGTTGTTACAAGCTATCTGCAGACTTCGGTAGATAGATATTATTACTTCTGTTTCACATTGAAGGCTGTTTTTGGAATGACTTGACTTAATTTTGTTTAACTGAAGTTTTGATTTTTACAAGATACAACCTTTAGGAATATGTAGACTGGAGTTCTTTCAAGCTGACCTAATTTCACCTCCATTACAAATAACAGAATCTTCAGTCAAATGTTTGATATTTTTAGCTCTCAAAATAAGGCTCTGGGAAGGGGAGAGAGAGAGAGAGATCTAGGAACGGTGAGGTGGGCTGGCCTCTGAGCAAATGAGAAGAATATCCTTGTTGCTTTCTTTAAACAACCATAATTACAAATTTCTTAGCCAGAAATAGCTATTCTAATTCTTGAGTGAAGATAGATTTTTACATTGGTTGCAAAATGTTTACCTGCTTGTTCAGTTTTTTAAAATTGTTTTACTCTGATACTGTTTAATGCAGGATAATAGTTGAGTGTTAACCTTTTAAATTGCTGGCATTTCTTTTAGATAAATCTGTGCATGCTCAACAGTTGAACATTTTTATGCAAGTGCGCATTTTTCATATCATCTGATTTTTCTAGCTGTTGTAGTATATTGTGTGAAACTAAAGTTCTGATTATTTTTAGACGCATAGCATTTTAGGTAAAGGACTGTGTACTGTATTTTTCTGATAGGAACATTGTGGTTGTTTAAAGGAATATGGTCAACTTGAAAAATGACACGTGTAACTGAACATTTCGTACTCAGCTGACGTTATGAGTGACCTTTAAGATTACTGAAAGAGAAAGATTGGAGGAAATTATTTTTCTCTGTTAGTTTAGTATGTGCATTTGGCAGCACTTCATGTATAGAGGCATTCCTTTGCCGCATTACTGTCATGCACGGCTCTTGTGGGACTACAACTTCTTGGACTATCTTAGGGTTTACAAAGGGAAGTATGTCAGGCAGTGGCAATAGCAAAGCTAAAACTGAAAGGGGTAACGGGTGGATGTGTGCAGGCAGAGATAGTGGGGGTTGAAGGTGGGTGGGGTTGAACTTCTTGGTCAGTTTAGTCCTCAAACCCTTTTAAAAACATCCCTGGAGCAGAAAAATTAACATTGAATTAAAATAGGAATTTAAAAAAATTCCGGATATTTTAATAAAAGGGTGCTACCAGAATTAAAAAAATAAATAAATAAAAATTAGTCAATGTAAAAAAAAAAAAAAAATCTATTTGGCAGTGTCCCTTTAAATTATATATCAAATTCTATAGCTAGTTGCAAGATTAGCCTTTGCTGTGGTGCTGTCTGTGCTTGGTTGAGACTCGGCTTCACAGTTCCCACCTCCTACTGCTGATATGGAAGCTCTCTTTCTTGATGCTGCTGACTACATGAAGTAGAAAGCTGAAAAGCTTAATGAAATGATTGTAGCATAATTGAAAAGCAATCAGTATTATCCAGCACCTCTTGAGATTTAAAGCAGGGTTTTTCCTTCAGTTAGTACAAGAGACTAAAATGTAATATTTTCAGATTTGTTACTAAATCGTGTTTGTAACTAAATCTTGGACAGTATATAAGGTGATTGGGTTTTGATATCAAAGCAAGATAAACTGTTGGCAGATTGTTAAAATTAATCTGCAATTTTGTGCTTTTATTAATACTGTGCATGTTTTCAACAGCTTCTGACTGAATATCTTGAAATCTTTGCATACATGAATGTGTTAGTTTGGCTCTACTCTGAAAAGAGACAGTGTAAAAATAGCAACATGTTAATCAATAAGTCCTGTTCTTTCTGTGTTTACTTTTGTAACAAAAATAAGTGTGTGGTGATGGTTGTTTTTTAAACTACTTCTGTTAACCAGAGCTGTATTAAAGCCTAGGTACTATATGCCTACCCATCTGACCTGAGCTCCTGAAGTTACAAGGTGTCAGAATCTCATCTGTAATTTAAAAAAAATATGCAAGAAACTAAACTTATTTCTAGCCCTTGTGGTTGTGAAGATACCCTCTGATCATGTTTTCAAGTTTAACTGTCATGGTGAATTTTTCCTGACTTGCGGATTGCCTGAAATCCTAGATCTGAAAGGGGTGAACTTGTCTATTCATCTTAGTGAGTCGTTAAGTATGGAAACCCCAAATCTGCAGGTCCCCACTAACACCATCCCGGCATAGAACTGTCTGTTTAATTTTGCTAAGTGTCACATTCCAGGGTGTAAACAGTGATGGGACATGTCAACACCTGTCCTGCAACCTTGGTAGCCCCAGCAGAATCCTTTGCTTAGGCCCTGCCCAACTAAGTCCTTACTCCTCCGGGACACTCAGCCTGCTTGAAGACAAGGAGCAGGGGTCCAGAGACGGGGAGCCCCTAGTCTGCCCAGAAGATGACTCTTGTGCAGGTGGCTCCTGTCACTGCCACTCCCAGCAGGGACAGGATCCATGATGCCAATCCACAGGATGGGATTATTGGGAGTGAGGGGCATGTGAGGTATGCTCGGGCCCTGGATTGCCTTAATCTAGTCTTGGTGTTAGCTGTCTAGTGACAGCAGTTATGAGAGATGAACCTGCATTTTGTTCCTTCTTGTGTATCATCAGGAGACTAAAATAATGGTACAGAGAAGGGAAAAGAGACTTTTTACACTTTCTCACAGTACAAGAACAAGGTGCCATTCAAACAAATCTGAATAGGAACAGATTTACAGTTGACTCAGTTAAATATAATTAGCTTGTGGAACTCATTACCACAATACCCGTGGTGTCCAAGAGCACAGAAAATATTAAAAAGTTATACTCATTATCCATCTTAATGTCTAATATTAAATTACACTGGATAGGAATTAAAAAAGAATATAAACCATTAATCACTAACTCGGGGGGGGGGGGGAGGGGAGGGATTTAGGTACATTAGTCAATAATTACCTCTTAAAGGGATCTAACACCCTCTTCAGCAGCATCTGGAATTTGCCACTATCATCAAAAACAGAATCTTGGACTTGATGAACAACTAGTTTGAGCCAGTATGTCACTACCTAGAATTACATAGTAAATTGCACTTAGAGTGCTGTCAAGGCTGATTTCTCCACTCTGGCACGTTGAGTGCAGAAGGTGGGAGCCCACAAGGATTCTAAAAATTAATATTGGCCACTCCAGACTGATATTAAACTACAAAGCTTACAGCTTCTCTCTGACCTTGGGTGGGTAGATGCTGCCAAATGCAAAACCCCTTGGAACCCAGGAAGGCTCACTTGGGAATTCCTTCCTGTGCAGTACCCTCAAGACCTTTCACACACACACGCCCCCGTCTGGGGAAGAGAAGGAAAACAAAGGAAATTAGCTGTTGCCCCCAGCTAATTAAACAACATATGCACAAACTTCTTAGGACACCAAAATCCAATCCTGTTCTTAAAAAAGGTAAATTTTATTAAAAACAAAAAGAAAGAAAATACATCTAGAACTTAGGCTTTTGTTAGATTTAAAAAACCCACTTACAAAAATTAAACATCAAGAATAACCTTCTTGCGGTCCAGCTTAAAGGTTACAAGCAAAACAAAAACATTTGGGGTTAGCACAGAAGAGTTCACAAGCCAATAAGAAATAAACCAAGGAGACAAGCACTATTGTGGCTTGAAACTGGGCCTTTCAGGTACTTTATGGGGTCGAGCCTTGAACAGATACGGTGTTGAAGCCTGTCATATTTCCCCTTTTATTCTTTTTCCCTTTGAATGGCTTTACAAATCTGTATTCTTTTCTGTCTCCTAATTTTTTTACTTCTCTCCCTCTTGTCAAAACTCTTTTCTTTTAGTTATGTCCCAAGATGTCAAATCTCCCTTTAACTTCCACAGCCTCATGTCTGTTTTCTTCAGTCCTTTTGTAGTTCTTTCTGTTTAGTCTCATATAGTTTGGAGCCTTCAGATCCTTGACTTGGCCCAAAATCCTCTGTGTTAAACCATGACAGGCTGTCAGTCTTGGAACGTAACTGGAAATTCCTTTTTGGATCCAGGAAAGCAGCAAGTATGTTTTTCTCATTCTTTCAGACAGATAACATCTGAGAATTGCTGTTTACTGTGATTAATATACAGTGTTGCAGAAACTGGAATCCTAATTAAGATGGTGGGGGAAGAATGTACAGTCACTGCAGTACCAAATCAGACATTTTAAAAATCATGTGATGCAAAATTATTCAAGATTTTACAAATGGAGAAGGCTTAAAATCTGCTCCAAATAGCATGTACAGATAGTATATTAACTAAATGGATGACTCAAATAGTCAGTATTGCTTTTATGTTACAGAATACAGCGTATATGCTGCAATACGTCATTCACTCCTTCACTGACATTGTGGCAATGACACACTTTGTCTTGTAGTAAGAGTCTTTTGTGTTTTGGGTGATGAGACATCCTGGAGATGTGAGAAGGTGGGAAATAATGACCTATATTATGATAAACTCAGCTAATGAAGAGCTCTAAAGAAAGCTTTTGTTCACAGTGCAGTGGATTCCTAAGCTTCAGTATAAACTTTGAACAAATACTAGCCTGCTATCATTTTTCTTAAATGCATGTAGAGAGGTTACTGCATGATTTTTATTTAAATAAAATGTTGTGGTAGAGGAATTAGTACTTTTAGTCATAAATACACTGTTAAATCTATAGTTACTACAGGATCTCATGTATAAACTAGCTAGTTTTAAGCATTAAAAATATTGTTTAGAGACTTGCGGGAAAAGACGTTGAGAAATGTAACCATTGGTGCTGCATTTCTTACAGTAGTTTATTTTTACTTTATGCCGAGACTTTTTCTCCTCACCAAAGTAAAATATTAAATAACTTTAGTAAAGCAACAAAACTGACCCACTTTTCTCAGATGTTTTGTTTATAATCAACCGGTTTTGAAGTACTTTGTTATGAGTGAAAGGATGAGAAAAGAAGAATGGCTCAAGTCTACTTCACCACAGACTTCCTGTGTGATCCTGGATAAGTCACATAGTCTCTCTGTGTGTGGCTTGGTTCCCCATCTATAACATGGGGATAATAGTACTACCCTACTTCACAAGAGTCTTGTGAAGATAAATACATTAAAGATTGTGAAATGCTCAAATACTACAGTAATGAGGGCCACGCCAATTCATGCGATAGAGCACAAGAGGTAAACACACATCAAAGTGCAGCTCTGATACCATCATGGGACCTCAGTAGGCAGACCTGTATGCCTGCATGGAATGCCTTTTGAAGCCAGTGGAGCAAGGTGATTATGGACTTGATTTCAAGACCAGGGCTTGCTTATTGCTCAAATGGATTTGGAAAAAACTTGTCAGTTGGTATAGCCAATATAAAATTACCATATTTTTTTTGGTATCTAGACCTCTTTATAGGAAAAACAGTCCTCCTTTCTTGTGTTTGCTGTATCAGTTAAGGTGCTTTTATCAGGTGCTCTCCTGGAACTAGATAAACAGATTGTGAGTTCCTTATTCTCACTGGCAGGCTGTTACTTGCACAAGTACTCATTGTCAACAGGAGTATTCATGTATGTAATCACACATAGTGAGTTAAAACTACTCTACATGAAGTTAGTCAAGGTATTCTCTATCTTCTGAACAAGGAGACCAGCCATGTTTAATGAGCTAAATCACTGGTAGGTCAATAAAATACCTACTGTACATGGTGAGTATTTTTGTAGTCACACAGATGTGTGTGGCACAGGTGGAGCTGGTAGATCCACCTATAGTCAAGATTGTCTAACACTTTCCATTATAAGACCTTGTTTTCAGTTGCCTGTAGCATTGCCAAACTTTAACTGTTTAGGCTGAAATTTTTCACGCAAGGTGTCTGCTTCAGGCTGAATTTTTTGGGAAAGTTTCAACTAAAATGACTTAGGTATTTTTAAAAACAAGGTTATGTTTACAGTTTATGGTTTAGTGGTATCTAAAAATGAGGAAGCATTGTTTTGCCCCTATTATCAATAGTAAGAATCTTTTACACTGAAAAGCCTTAACACCTCATTCTTTGGAGCAGTGACTTGAAATTCAGTATAGGGGGTTTTGCTTTTTGTTGCTCCCATGAAAATCTGCCCAACTTTGGCCAAGTTGTAAACCTCTGAAAAATCTCAGTTTGCACATGCTCAGAGTGAATGAACATGGTGCATGCTCAGGCTGATCAGGACTTCTGTAATTGCTCGTCTTGGAAGCTGGAGGGCTGCTGTGGTTCCAGGCCCCAGCACTGAGAGCAGGGAGACTTGTGCTCTCCATTCTTCCCCTGCTGGTGCCCAGACAGCATAGAGAAGGAGCAAGGCGCCTGACTCAAATGCAAAGGGGTAAGGAGCTAAAGGGGGAGGGGAGGTGAACACTTGGGCACAGGGACATGGGCTGGGGATGAGCTGTTGTCTGTAGGACCTTGCCTCGTTTGGTGTAGAAGTTGGAAAGTGTATAGTGAATGAGATAGGAGATTGCAGAAAGAGAGAGGATGGTTTTGTGATTAAGGCAGTTGGATGCTGCCCTGGAGAACTGGATTCTACCCAGGCCGCTATCACAGAGTTCCTGTGTAATGTTGGGCAAGTCAATTACATCAGAATTTTCACAAGTGGCAACTAACTGAGTGTTCCTTATTTTAAGTGTGCCCATTTGAGATGGCTGGAGCCAAATTTTGCATAAGTGCTAACAACTGCAACTGAAGTTGTCTGGAGGGGGTTTTGTTTTTAAACATATAATGTTATTAAAAATGCTAATTGTGCTCAAAACTACTCTTGGCATGTCAACTTGGGAGTCCCAGATAGTGGACATTTCTAACAATTTTGGCCTTAATCTTTGTCTCAGATGCCTGTCAGTAAAACAGATATAATAAGACCACTTCATCTCACAGGGGTGTTGTGAACATAAATTTATTAATGTTTGTGAAGCACTCACAAGCTACAATGATGAAAGTCATAGAAAAGCCCATGGAGAGATTAATAATTTTGTATTCCTTCCAGGGCTTGGACAGTGTATGTTAAATAAGCTCTGGGGCCACACATTGAATGATGAGGATAAAAAGAAATAACTACTCATTCATTGAACATTGTCCATCCTGTGCACTGAATGATGAAGCATCCTGTGGAACAAATAATATATGATCATGTAATTAAAGACTCTGTCATAATGCATGCACACAAAGGGACCAAATCTAGATTGCATAGGCAACCTTAATTCTGGTATTCCTGACTTCTGAGTGTTTGACTTTGCAAACTTTCTAATATTTTTAGTGTAATCATACATACAACACGTGATTATCCCTGTAAAGAATATTGTTGGTGTTGTTTTAAGTTGAAATGCAAAGGCTGGGAAGATTAACATTGTGAAATAGTCTTTTCAAGATTGTAGTAGCAGGGATTGCCATCAGGAGCATATATATGCTTTCCAGTCACTTGTTTAACTATTTTTCCACAAAATCAAACTCCTGTGATGGCAAAAGTCTATCTATCTCAGCTACATGCTATGCTTCCTCAAAAGAGATTTGCTAGGTGTGATGGTTCTCAGGGTACGCAGGAGTATGGGGGGGGACAGCTCAGTGGTTTGAGCATTGGCCTGCTAAACCCAGGGTTGTGAGCTCAATTCTTGAGGGGGCCATTTAGGGATCTGGGGCAAAAATTGGGGATTGGTCCTGCTTTGAGCAGGAGGTTGGACTAGATGACCTCCTGAGGTCCCTTCCAACCCTGATATTCTATGGTTCTATCTTGTTACCCCCCTGCCTCTAGTGAGAGGTAGCCTTGCACATATTGGTTGGGTATTAGCTTTCTAACTCCACCAGCGTGTTAGCCACTCAGGCACTCTTCTCTGGGCAATGGCAGCCCTGTCTTTGCCTTACAGATTAACAAGAGATGCACCCTTGTACCTAAATCACCTTTGAAGCATTCCCCTGTGATGTCCAGCCCCTGACGCTAACATTCACAGAAATCCCAGATTCTCTGCTCCCAAAGAAGCAATGTACCCCAGTTTTACCTTAAACCACTGCTCCTGGATAACACACAGCAGTTGTAATAAAACAAGAGAAAGTTTATTTAAGAAAGAATAGAGAGTGGTAGAAACAAATGATTACAGTATAAAATAAAATCATAAAATGGGAAGTAGGGCCTACATTTATTAATAATTACCTTTTCCTTCTAATCAAGTAGGTTTTCATTCCCAAAGTTTAATCTGTTGCAGAACTGGCTGGCTTCACCTGAAGCAGGATCCAAACTTCCATAAAAACCACCCTTTTCCACAAGGTGTTTCCTCTCCTCACTCTGTATTACACTGAAACAGTCTTTTGTGTGTCTTCATAGACAGAGAGATCCTGTGTGTAATAATGTTCCTTTTTACTTCCAAGAAGTTTTGATTGTTTGCAGTTGTCTCTGATGGTTTACCAGTGCTAGTTTTGGGATGGAGCAAGGCTAGATACTTGAGACTTGCATTACATACCCGACTAACCAGGGAGGAGCAACAACTTCCTCCTGCTCCAATTGGCCATCACGTATTATTCCACTGTGACTAACTTTTATGTCCAAGTCTGTAAAGCATAGTTTCAATGTAGTTACATTGTTCCATAAATATTACTTGTATGCACATATCAGAATGATTGAGTCTTCACAAGTTATGAGCTTTCTGTAGATACCTTACATGTTATCCCTTGTGGATAAATACTCTGTAAGATATGTTTGGTGCTCTCATCTGAGATGACAGTTTTTTGCGAAGAACAGGGAGGAATCTTTGGCAAGGGGCCTCTGGGTCACACCAGGGTGTTGCATTCATCGGCTATATTCATATCTTAACTATTCATTGTAAGGTAGACCTGCTCTCCTCACCATATACAGCTTGTGATTAACAAGTCCTACAGGTTTTGGTAGAAGGCTAACAAAGGAAATACGTAAGGTATCAATGATTGATCACGTGGTATCCTAGGCAGACCACTTGAGAAAGCTTGATCTCTCTTTTTGCATAGGATGTCGCAGAAGGCATGGTTGAGTTGGTATTGATGCCCTCTAATAGAGATATATCTGAAGGCTGAAGCCTGAGCTAGTAGAGATTGAGGGCAGATCTACTCTTAAAAAGCTGTGCTTCTGTAGTGCTTTAGTGAAGATGCTACCAAGCTGTTGGGAGAGTTAATCCATGTCCACGAGAGGTAGCTATGTCAATGGGACAAGCTCTACGGTCAATATAGCGCTGTCTATGCCTGGGGTTAGGTAGGTATAAGTACGTCGCTCAGAAGTGTGAATTTTTCACACCTTTGAGCGATGCCGTTTTACTGATGAAAGTTTTTGTAGTGTAGACCTGGCCTCAGTTTCTAAGAAAGGGATGGGACCGAGAACTCACCATCATGCAGATAGCTACTTTGAAAATGTGGCTAGATAGAGAGAATACTGGAGGAGCTGAGGCAGCTCCTACTGCTGATTTGGGTGAAAAACTACCTCAGTAAGACTATGTGAGGAAGTATGTATTTATGAATCTAAAGTAATTGCTTAGTTTTTTAAAAAATCGAATAATTTTGTTTCTATTTTAGAAAACTTAATGAGACCCCTTAAGAACTATGGCATTGCATGGTGAGCATATGTTTTATTTTAAATCAAGCTACTTTACAGATGTATTTCAGATAATTTTATTTTGTATCCTGTTTGAAAGATAAATTTTTTGCTTTACTGTTTCAGTATGTCGATGGGTTTCTTGGTAGAAGAGACTGCACCAGTTGTGTGGAGAGGACTCATGGTAATGTCAGCTATAGAGAAATTGTTGAGGCAGGTAAGGTGTTACCTAAAATGTTTTTTTTGCTTGATAGAAAAAAGTGCCTCTGTTGAAGGCTGAACTCCAAGCTGAGCAATTGTTGAAAGAAATGCCCTTTGTGTGCAATGTTTGAATGTGTGTTGCACATTCACAATGTGTCAAATGTGCGTTTTCCATGACTTAGTGTTTTGCACTGGCTTTTAGGTACTGCAAAAGGGAAAATACGCTTTATAGTAATTAACTTTCTTCTTAATATCAGTCACTTCAGGGGAAATTTCAAAGACTGAAATGGCACTTAACTCCCATTGAAACTTGGTGGGAGTCATGCTTAACTGTTAGAAAATCTATTCCTTTATGTCCAGTTGAAAGTTGCAGGATTAATACACCAATGACAAGGAATGTGCATAAATAAAATAAGCATACCGCTAGTGTGGAAATGGACACTTGTGAAAATAGTCCAGTGTAGGAGCAGAGTTCAGAATGACCCTGCTTCAGTCAGATACTTAAACATATGCCTAACTTCAAGCTTGTGAGTAGTCCTCATGATATCAGTGTTTTCAGTGTCACTGCTCATAATTTTCTTGAATGGATGTTCAGAGCCGAGACTTTATTTCTGTTAAGAATTAAAATCTCTGGGTATTCCATTCATTTTGGTTCCTATACATTCAGTTTATGTATTGAATTTAAAAACAGGTATCTTCCACTTAACTATGGTGGGCTTTCAACCCTACTGAGGGTTAGAGAATTGAACCTAAGCATTAGGAAAGAGGAAAAGTAAAACTTGATGCATTTCAGTATGCTCCTCAGACAAAGCTGTGGTAGGGGCCACGCATGCTTAAAGTATTCAACTCCAAAGTTGATCTTTTCTTATACTTTTTGTGGGTTTTATACTATTTTTTTAAATGGTGGTGTTTTCAGATTTGACTAAATCAGATGTAGATATTTGAATATGAATACAAGGAACCATGCATGTCTTTAGGACCAACTTTCTTCACACGTTTGTTTATTCACCTACCACCCAGATAGGGTGCTCATGTGTATACTGTATGAAAATTGTTAGACATTGTCTCTGTGTAATGCAAATTTATCATTAGTTAATGTATTCATTTTCTGGTTATGGCATTCGGAAGATGGGTGGCTTTTTTGTTTGTTGGCAGACCTATTTTCCCTTCTCAATATGAATGGAACTATGATGTACTAATGAACTAAAAGAAATGCATTAAGGTTACATGTTTAGGCTTTTGCATAGTGGCCCACATTGCTCACTGTTGACATCTATTTCAGTGATTTAAAAAAATACAGCTAAGCGACTGCAAGAGTTCTGCTTGACCTCAGCAAGTTCTTCCAAATCACTTCATTCCCAGCCTGTTCCCATCCTAGTGCTGTTGATTTCCCCTGTTTCTGGTACAGGCTTCACAATAGGTCTTTGTGGTTAACATCCCACCAATCAGATAAGCCATAATTTAGGGGGAGGATATTTTTCTGCATTAATAATGTGCCAGTGGCTGGGACAGGCAACTCCATCTCCTTGGCACGCTGTGTTGGTTAAGATCACAAAAGCTACAGAACCTAAAACTTCAGAGATGATGCTGAAATCAGCACCTGCTGTATTCACAAACCAGTCTCTGGGAGACCAAGGATTTTTGGCAGGCAGACCATTGCTATTATTTCAATCATTGGTATCGCCAAAGGGGAAGCAGATGCCAGTTTCCTTTTCCAGGGTGCTGATAATGGCATGTAATGAGTTGGTTGTTACCTAGCAACTAAAGAAGCAGTTGCACTCCAGCAGATCCTTCATTAGGAATGAGACATAGTTCCTTGACTATGGGGGCATTACTGATTTTCCTGAGAATGGAATTTTGCTTTTGAATGAGGCAGGTTTAAACTGCTAGTGGTTTTTGTTTTTTGGCAAGAATTTTCTTGTGTGTGCGTGTGTGGACTAGTCTCCATTAATCTTCCATAAAAAGAAATTGTTGACTTCCTCTCCAGGAAAAAAGAAACTCATAGATCACAGGAAGCATCAGTAGATTCCAGTGCACAGGTAGTTTTTAGTAAATTACTAATAAATTAGCCACCTTGACACATGCTATTTTAATACCTTTAAGAGGTTATGAAATTTCCTAGTCACATGATTACCAGTCAGTCTTGAGATCGGTTTAATTGTAGGGCTGATAGAGCTGTGGTTGGGGCACCTAAATTACAGAGGAACCCGACATTCCATATTATTATTAAATATGGTAGTGTTCCATTATACATTGGAAATTATATAGTGATATTTAGGGGTTCTTAAATCTCTCTCTCTAGGACTTGAGTTCTCTTAATCTGTCACTGATCAGTTCCAGCCATTAACTGTTGTTCAACAGGATTATTTTTTAGTCTGAGGTTTGATCCTTTGCAGGAGATCAAAATTCTTCTAGTTGTTTGTATTCACATTTAATCTCTTAGTAGTTTAAAGCAGGTCCTCAAGAAATAGCTCATTCTCCCCCTTCAGCTACAGATAAACAATCCAAATTACTCTCTTAATCGAGGTTTATAGTATAATATATTGAATTTAAGGAGCTCCCAGACATTCAGACAAGGAGATAAAATATTAAGTAACGTTTCTGAGATAATTAAGTCAGGCAGCTCTGAGACTGCTAATGTAGTTTATGGCATCAAATAGAAAAAGTTCATATGTTTTCCCATTAAAAATAGGTAATACTGTTTAATGTTCTTTATCAGTTTGAGTACAAAACCTACTTATGCATTCTGGTGTATAGCTTTGCACCATTAAGTACATTTAACAAGCTCTTATTTCTTTTTTTTAATATGCAAATAAACTTGGTCCGCAGCATCTGATCAGTGCTTCAGAAATTCCAGTGAGGAATCAGAAGGTTTAGGGTGCAAATTCATTATGTGATGATGGATCTGGACAACAGTATTGATGGTACTTAACCACCTTTAGTCTCTCTCTCCCATTTTTTTGGAACCTCTGCGGTTCACGGATATAAAATTCTTTTTTTTGTAAAGTAAATTGTGTTACTAATAATACTTAGCACTTACTGTGTATAGCATCTTACACTCTCACATTCCAAAATTCTTTGTAAACATCAAGCCTCACAATAACCCTTTGAGGTAGGGAAACTAGTGTTAAACGCGTTTTAAATAAGGGACACACGGATAGTTTGTCCAAGGGTCTCATACATAGTATGTAACAGAACCAAGAACAATGTGATCTGTGTTACAACCTGGCCTACTATCCCTCTGTAATGTCACCTGTATGTTGCAAGTGGATCTAATTCCTTGTGCTTCCAAGCCAACTGGGTCTGGGCAGTTTCTAGTCACTATTTTGAGCTGTGTGTCTGTAAGGCACACTCCCAGGTGCAGACCTCTTCTCTGAGCCTGTCCTTGGGACCTGGGACTCCACAGTTCAGCCACCCCAGAGCCTGACTTCAAAAGGTCCACCCCTAAAGTTGCTTAAACACTCTCCTTCATGGGCCTCGGAGAGCTCATACTCTGGTATGAGGGCATATAGGGAGAAATGGACCCGCCACCACTCCAGTTCTTTATCAACTGCCTGCAGCTTGAGACAGAGCATTATGGTATTGTCTAGCTAGCCCGTGGCTTGCTACACCTCTCGCTAAAATTTCTGTATTTTCTTAGAATTTTTTCTTCCTTTACTTTTGGTTTAGCACAATTTCTGCTTTTGAAAAGGAGAGTTTCTGCCCTTTTTTTTTTTTTTATGCTCAATTCGGACATTTGAATCGTTGCCTCAAGTGCAGGTTATGCCCATGATCCTAAGCTTCAAAACCTGCCAGACCTGCCCGTAGATCTTTCCCCCGCATTGGTGGACATTCACTTCGCTTCCCAAGGAGTTTCCCATCCCCTCAAAATGTAAGATCAGCTCAGGTTTTAAGAGCAAATCTAAGAAATTCAGGGTAGGACAGGCTCAGACTTCTGTTAATGGAGTACTTGCTGAGACGCATGGGATCTGAGTCAGGCCTCTGTACATCAGATCCTCTGAGAGCTCCAGTTTATCATCTCTACTGCTACGATAAGCAAAGAAGAGAAGGCCCCTTCCCCAGAACGGAATAAGGGAAAGGAAAAGTCATTCCTTTGATCTGGGTCTCAGGAGACCTCGCTTCATTACGGGTGCTGCTGAGGCGCCTGTCCTCTCCAGTACTGAGACCACAGTACTGACTAAGAAGACCATGCCACTTACTGAGAAATCATCTGGTAAACTATATAAAGTGATACCTATATTGGCACCAGATTGTGTGTCTGCGAGAACTCCAGAGCTTGGCCTAAATCATCGTTGTAGCCTGCAGCAATCACACATGAAGGACTTACCAGTTGTACTTCAGTACTGTCTCTGGTACCACTAGATATTCTGACTCCCGGTGTTTCCTATCCAGAGTCCCTGGTACTCTCCAGTCTTTTGAGCCGTGAGCCCTTTCAGCTCCTGGAAGAGCCTGAGTCACTGTTACTGAGGGGTACCAAGAGACACTCCCCACTGCTACTCTGTCATCTGCTGGAGCCTACTTACCCTCTGCTACCAACTTGAATGATGTCTTGCTGTCTGGTACTGTCGTGGCCTCCAGTCCCTAATAAATGCTTTGAGGGTTCACAGACACATTTCTGGACAGTATGAACTCGACACCATCCAATAGCTTCTTATCAACAGCTTCTGGTACCTATACAATTACAGGATCCCTTTTGGCTCCCACTACTGACTCTTCCACTGGTACCAATACCATTTCCCTTCCCCCTCCCGTCCCCAGTTGACACAGTAAATGAGTCCTCCTCAGAATCAGGTGTGTCTAAACAGCGTTCGCCTTTTCAATCTCCTTCAATCAGGGTACAGTCTGACGATGAAACATTTAGCAGGGGATACACTTAACTCTGGCAAGGACAATATTGGGGTCCTGCCCCTTTCTCTTACACCCCACCAAAGTGAGCTGCTTGAACCCCCTGGGCCACTTATGGTGACCAGTTCTACAGGGTGCCATCTCATAAGAGGGCAAGTCAAGAGTCACAAATGCCGTCTTCTAGTCTTTCTACACAGCACACATTACAGGGGTGAAAGAGCCGCCTGAGGAAAGGAGCCTTCCCGCAGATCTTCCAATAGGCCACACAATCCCACAGGGGTGGGCTACTCTGTTGACTCCAACCAGTAGGCCACGCTGTCCTGGTGGAAGGGCCGCTTATTGACTCTGGCCACTGGGCCCCGCTGGCCTGGGAGGAAGCACCGCTTTATTGACACTGGCCACTAGGCTGTACTACCACATTTGATAGGGTCATGAACGAGGGACCTAACTGACTGCTTTTCAGTTTTTTTCCTCCTTCTCGCCGTATGTGACCTGCACCTAACCCTGCAACAGTGCTTTACAAAAATATTGAGAAGTAACCATATGTCAACATAACTGTGAAATGTAATAGCTATAATAGCAATGGTTTCTTATTGTAGGGGGAAAAATAAAGCAAAGCAAACTCCAGTATAGTTAGCAACAGAGCTTTGCATATCAAATTACTATTCATGTTGACATTCTGCTGTTATAACATTATTTCAAGTCTGTTTTTAAAGAACAGTCATTGTTTTGAATACCAGTGAATACCAGTCATTGTTCTGTTGAGAGATGATCAAAATATTTCCGTTACAATGCATTCCATTAACATAAGAGTAGTCATGCAATATTTTTGGTTAGTCATAACTTACCATAGTAATCACAGATTCTAGTTACTAAAGCATCCCATGCTTTCAATGTTGTCGTAGCATCAGGTGAAATGCTAAATTCGTTCTTACCCTTTTCCAGGACAGTACAAGTAATATATATAATAGACCCTTCAAAATTCTTCAGTGCCATCACACTTGTACAACATTAAAGTTACTAATTGCCATGTTACCAAGGCCTTTCATTCCATTATTATGAAAAGAGGAGAAGGGCCAAATGAAATCTGTTACTGTAAATAAGTTTAAATTCAAATCTCAACTTCTGTTGTTTGGGTCCATCTCTAATATATATTAAATGCAAGAGATGCAAATAGTTGTGTTAACATAAGATGGCCAGCTTGGGTGTATGTATGTGTTTTTATTTAATTTAAAAAAAAAAAAAAAAAAAAAGGTAGTGAAAAAGATAATATCTGACAGTCAGGTGTTTAGTAGGTTGCTAAAGTTGAGCTACACAAAAAGTACAGAATTTTTAAATTAGTTGTATGGGTGTGTGAAGTCTAGCAGAAAGACTGCCTGACTTGCTAGACTCCCTCTAACTATGTTAAAGAGGGTAGGAAAATATCAGTTTTATTATATGAATTGTAATTGATGGCAAGAGGGACATGAAAAGGTGTAAACTGCTTTCCCAAAACACTGCCAAACTGCAATTTAGCATTCTATACATATAAAATGATGGGGTCTAAATTGACTGTTACCACTCAAGGAAGAGATCTTGGAGTCATAGTGTATAGGACTCTGAAAACATCCACTCAGCGTGCAGTGGCAGTCAAAAAAGCTAACAGAATGTTGGGAATAATTAAGAAAGGGATAGATAATAAAACAGAAAATATCACATTGCCTCTATATAAATCCATGGTATGCGCACATCTTGAATATTGTGTACAGATGTGGTTGCCTCATTTTAAAAAAGGTATATTGGAATTGGAAAAGTTTCAGAAAAGGGGCAACAAAAATTATTAGGGGTTTGGAATGGCTGCCATATGAGGAGAGATTAATAAGACTGGGACTTTTCAGCTTGGAAAAGAGAGAACTAAGGGGGGATATGATAGAGATCTATAAAATCATGACTGGTGTGGAGAAAGTAAATAAGGAAGTATTATTTATTCCTCATAACACACGAACTACAGGTCACCAACTGAAATTAATAGGCAGCAGGTTTAAAACAAACAAAAGGAAGTATTTTTTCACACAACACACAGTCAACCCATGGAACTCCTTGCCAGAGGATGTTGTGAAGGCCAAGACTATAACAGGATTCAAAAAAGAACTAGATGAGTTCATGGAGGATAGGTCCCTCAATGGCTATTAGCCAGGATGGACAGGGATGATGTCTCGAGCCTCTGTTTGCCAGAAGCTGGGAATGGGTAACAGGGTATGGATCACTTGATGATTACCTGTTCTGTTCATTCCTTCTGGGGCACCTGGCATTGGCCACTGTCAGAAGCATGATGCTGGGTTAGATGGACCTTTGGTCTGACCCAGTATGGCCGTTCTTATGTATTCTCTGGAGTCCATAGTACATTTTATATTGTAGGGTCCCAGAGCATATAAAGCAAATTATTTATCTAATCTAATGATTCTTACTACTACTACTACTACTATCCGTTAATGGTCTCTTTCACAGATTAAAAATACAGTCTCTGACCAGAAAATTTTACAATCTAAATTGGGACAAACATAGAATATTAAGGTGACAGGGAAAGGAGAAATGAAGGTTAAAATAAATAAAAATGAGTCACCCATGGAGAACAAACCTTACAAATTATATTATTTTAAAAGAGAAGTTCAAGTAGGGCATAAAGGAATGCGTAAATCTGGAGAAAAAGACAAAGGGCAACAAGCTAAAGCCATATCTACGCTATGGGGGCTATAGCGGTACAGCTGCAGTGTTGCAGCTATGCTGCTGGGTATCATGCTGTTTGGAATGGCTCATGACCATGAGTGCCAGCCTCAGGGCGGACTGTCAAAAAGCAGGGCAGAAACCCCAAACTGTTTGTTTTTCTATAATTAGATTTCACCACCCAGTAACAAGTGAGAACTCCTAAAGCACTATGAGGGTATGTCTACATGGCAAAGAAAAACCCGCAGCTGGCCCATGCCAACCAACTCAGGTTTGCGGGGCTCGGGCTATAGGGCTGCTTCCTTGCTGTGCAGACTTGCTGGCTCAGGCAGAAGCCTGAGCTCTAGGACCCTCCCACCTTGCAGGGTCTGAGAGCCTGATTTCCAGCCTGAGCCCAGAAGTCTACACAGCAGTAAAACAACCCTGCAGTCTGAGACCCATGAGCCCAAGTCCCCTGGCATGGGCCAGCTGCAGATGTCTAGTTGCTGTGTAGACACTCCATAAGTCTTACAGTGGAGTCACAGATAGACCAGCTTGCCTGGGTGGCAAGATAGACTGGAACGCCCAATGGGGCTGTGTGATAGATGGTCACTTTACTCCAAAAATCATACCAATATTCAGTTTACTACCAGTCCCAAAGGACCAGACACTTACCCCGAGTCAGTTGTACTCAGATCTCAACCCAAAGACAACACCTGTAGCCAATCCTGTAATAAACTAACTAAAGATTTATTAACTAAGAAAGAAATAAGAGAGCTATTTACAAAGTTAAAACAGGAAGCATACATACACAAATGAGTTACAGTCTTAGATTTAAAAAGCTAATATAAGCTTCTGTAATAAGCAGCTCTATATGTCCTTTAAGGCTGACCCATGCCAAGCAGCATGAGGATCTCTTGCTTATGTTTAGGAATGTTTGCCACTCAATGTCCAGACAGCATAAAAGATGGAGGTTCTTCTTGTCAGGAATTTTTATCCCCCCTCACCTCAGAATCCAAGGTGATGAAAAGGTGATATGCAGGCATTCTCATTCCATGGGTGTGTGGGGGAGCAATCAACCAAGTCTCTGTTCCACAATGGCCCATTCGGATTCAGTAGTCCTTCCTCATGGGCAGGAGATAACACCTCTTGGAGTGAACTAATGTTGCACATTTGGTAAGGTTTCTCCCCTAACTGAGGGAATTTACAGTCTTAACAAACATTTTTATAGTTACAGAGCAAACATTTAAACATTACCTTATAACGTGTGATACAGATATTATAGGTAGGTGTGACACATACAGCATCCTACAAGACTTCCATAAAGTCTAAACGCTAAACACATTGTTATAACTCTAATATCTGTTTCGATAATACTGTCACACAGGTGAGCCAGACTAGCTTCCAGGTATGCATTTATGAGTGTTCAGTGAGGCCTAGGGGCCTTGGTATCAGCTGGCACCTAGTCTACCAGTGTCACAGAGGTTTTTCTGTCAACCTAAGTAATCCAATTCCCTGCATGGCAGTGGCTAGGCTGACAGAAAAATTCAGGGGACAAGTGGGGCAGTGCTGAAAGAGGTAAGGTGGACAGAGAAGTAACTAAGCTAATATTTTTCATACTTAAACATATAACTTTTTTCCCATTTTTGATCTTAAGTACGTATATTTTGCCAAGTGCTGATTTCTTAATGTTGCATTCTGTTCAGTTCTGCTTTTCATTATAATAGTTTGCATCTCTGCAGCATCTTCCATTAGAGGATCTCAAAGTGTTTTGTAAGCTTGACTTCAGCCACATAACGTCCATGTATTTTCTCCATTTTACAGATGGTAAAATTGAGGCAGAGTTGGTCTAATAACAGGACGCAGATCTCCAGACTATTCTTCCCCCACAGCACTGAGTTTCTTTTCCAATCAAACCACCTTTTATTTTGGTCAGATTTTATAGAACTACATAGAGCTCCCTTTATGTTATAAACTACAGACACATTTTTACATTTTACTTAGTCCTCATACTTACTGTGCTATATATAGTTCTAAAATATACTAGTCTCACCAAGTATCATTATAATGAAAGCTCTGCCAGCATTTCCATAATAAACCCTGACTTTTTTTATTTTCCCAGAATTTGATTTGCCTGTTTTGAATTGTCTTGTGCTGAAACTTGATATAGAAATTGTCAGCCCAGATGAAAGTTTTGCTGTCTTAACTTACCGCTTTGTGTCTAAGATGCTACTTTTCTTTAGAGCAGTAAAACAGGAGCATCTTTAGTGAAGTGAGGTGCCTTTTTATTGGTTTTTATCCAAACTGAAGTATAAAAATGGAACACTACAGACAAGTCTTCGCTGCACATAGGTTTGTTCGTTTACATATATTTGTGCTTTTTTCAGAAAAGATGAGATAGTGTATTAAATACTTCATATAGGTTTATCATGTTCAGCACCCCAAGTCAGTGGTGCACAAACTTTGCAGCAGCGAGGGCTGCCATGACAATTTGCCAAAAGCCTGCAGCCTGCACCTGGTTTTCCATGCTCATATACAAATGACCCACAGAAAATAAGACCTAGATAGCATTGTTTAGAATGTCAAAGTTTTTCATGAGTCATTAGTGAATCTTTATATAAAGTATGTTGGGAGGTGGAGGTGAAGCAAACCAGAGTACTTAATTTTATCAAGGGTCTGTAAGGTGTTCTCTATTTTGAGGTCAGCAAAAGAGACAATCTGCTCATTACTTAAAGATAGCTGTTACAGAGAATTGCTTCCTTCATTTATTATTATTCTGCTTAGAGTGCTTGCTCATGTCCATTCCACATTAGGAATGTGCTGGAGATTTTCCCCTTGGTAGTATTCGTGGGGCTGGCTCTTGCACCCCGTGGTGCCATGCGCTCATGCGCTGGTATAAGGGGTACCGCTGGCCACGCACCCTCTCAGTTCCTTCTTACCTCCTGTGGCGGTTGCTGCAATGACCCTTCTTCCTTTGGCAAGGCTTCGTCTCCGTGGACTCTGATTCGGTGTTTGTTTTAAGTATAGTTTTAGTGTATATAGATATTGTAAAAACAACGAGGAGTCCTTGTGGCACCTTAGAGACTAATTTATTTGGGCATAAGCTTTTGTGGGCTAGAACCCACTTGAACAATTCTTCAACAACAAAACTGCAAAAACAGACTCCAACCTGAAACTGCAGAACTGGAATTAATTTGCAAACTGGATGCCATCAGATTAGGCCTGAATAAAGACTGGGAGTGGTTGGGTCATTGCAAGACCTAAACCTAATTTCCCCAATACTAATTTTCCCCTACTGTTGTTCACACCTTCTTGTCAACTGTCTGAAATGAGCCACTCTCATTACCACTTCAAAAGTTATTTTTTCTCCCTTTGGTATTCTGCTGTTAATTGAATTGTCTCGTTAGACTGACCTCACACTTGGTAAGGGAACTCAGATCTTTTCATGTATTTATACCTGCTCCTGTATTTTCCATTCCATGAATCTGATGAAGTGGGTTCTAGCCCACGAAAGCTTATGCCCAAATGAATTTGTTAGTGTCTAAGACACCACAAGGACTCCTTGTTGTTTTTGCTGATACAGACTAACACGGCTACCACTCTGAAACCTGTCACCATGCAAGGCATAGATATTGTAGTTAGCATTAGTGTAAATTAATGTAAACAGATAGTCCCTATCACTGAGGGACTCTCTTCACACCAGGGCCTGGGCATGCCCCAGGCCCTGGGCTTCAAACGTTGTCTCCTGCAGCAGATCTATGCCTGTGAGCGACCTGCACTCCAGCTGCTTGAAGTACTTGGGAGTAATTCATGTGAGGGTAAGTGCCAGATTTGTTGGGACTTTAGACCTCACACAAAAAAGACAGAGAAATAAGGCTGAAGACTATCCTAATGGAAGCTGCTCTCAGGTCATCCTCAGAGCTAACCCACTCTGATTTTGCACCTTCGGCCTCAGTGCGAAGCACTCGTCCAGCACTGTGCTCTTCCTGGCACCATTCACCATCTCCAGTGCCATGGAAGAAGCACAAAAAGCAACGCACCGACACAGGGCACTCGCCGATGCAGAAGAAGGACAAGCATGGGGAAAGCAGCAGTGTGTGAGCTGTATTGGGCCATTCCTCTAGTCCCGTGGTGGCACTGTTGACTCCACCCAGAGTGAGTCTACTGTGGGACCCTCTGCCAACACCCATAAGGCACTATGGCACCAGAGGTCTAGTGGTTCCATCAACCCTGGAGGCCTTTGCAGTGGCCAGAGACTTACTTTCACTCTTGGTTCCCCTGACTCCGATGGGACAGCTGCTGGCTATGATGTCCTTGAGCAGGAAGGAGCATGGAACTTCGAGCTCCTTCCCTACACTAGGCCCCCCAGGACCTTCTAGGGGCAAGCCGATCCTGATACCGTTGTTGCAGCCATCTTCTGTCCACCATCGTCCCTGGACTCCTAGCACCAAATGGAGGCTGTGGCAAATTGCCGGCACGATTATGATGGGTCTCGCGCTTCCTCTTCTTGTGGGGGGCATTCAGGGCACAGTTCTCCTTCCCCTGAACTAGGGTATCTACTGTTCCACTCGTAACCCAGAGAAGGGTAGTGGAGACGGAGGGACCTGGGCCCGCCCTCTACTCTGGGTCCCAGCCTAGGGGCCCTAGGGATAGTGGCAAACCACTTGAACTAGTGCTTCCTTCCCCTGGGTTACTTCCCTCTCCTGTTCTTCAGCTTGTGGAGCTTCCTGCCTTCTCTCTGCACAAGCCGGGTGTCTCTTTACCTAGGGTCTTGGTCTTCTAGCCAGCCACAGCACTTCTCCAAACTCTCTTCTACTTCAACTCCTCCAAACTGCTCTTCTTCAAACTGCTCTCTGCTCCAACACCAAACCATTCTGCTCCAACTCCTTTCCCTGGCTGACTGAAGCAGGGGTTTTTTATCAGGTGACTGGTTTCAGGTGCTTTAATTAAATCTATAGCAACCTTTCTTCCCTCTACAGGGAATAAGGCTTCTCCTCATCCTGGGGCTTGCATATCTCTCCTATATCACTCTCCTGCTGCCTTCTGGCCATGCTGTATCACATGGCAGAGAAGGCTACCGCTCCACTGTGGTCACTGAGGGGAGGACTCTTCTTCTGAGTCCAAAGGGGAATCCTACGTTCAGGCTAAGGGCCACCACCGGTGCCCACCCTACGCACCACCAGACCTTGGTGCAGGTCTCCCACCGGCACCTGGCCAACGGGTCAGTGGCCTATGCAGTGGCTATTCTGGAACCCTTGGTGTTTTCCCTTGGTACCGGGTCCTCCCTCCCATCGATCATACTCTGTGGTTTCTGAGAGGCGGGCTACTGCCTCTTCCCACTCAGCACCAGACCATGACTCCTTTACTGACCCTGGCACCGATGTCCAGAATGTGGCTCCCATGGACGTCACTGAGGCTGAGGAAGAGGAAGGAGTCCCTCTTCTGGTGCAAGACACCGTCTCCTTCTCCTCCTGAGATGAGGCCATTTTGGGGCTGAGTAGCTTGCTTCCACAGGATGATTTTAGGGCCCATCAGGACCTTCTGAAGCGGGTAGCAGCTAACCTGGGGCTGCAGATTGAGGAACTTAAGGAATCATCCCACAGCCTTATTGACATTCTGGCTGCAGCAGTTCCCTCCAAAGTGACTTTACCCATTAATGGGGCTGAAATGGGTCCAGTCAAGACCCTGTGGCAAACTCCTTGTCTGCCCCCCACCTCAAAGAGGGAAGAAAAGAAGTATTATGTGCAAGCAATTGAGCTAGGACACCACTCATTTTTTCATCAGTAATGGAAATGGAGCCAAAAATGAATGCGAGTGGGAGTAACCATCGCAAAGTTGACAGCGAAAACTGAGCTTTTAACCCAAACTGGACAGTGGATTCTCTTTTTATTATGCCATTTCATTTAAATGCAAAATCTCTGTGTTTAGTATGCCAAACCACTGTATCTGTCTGTAAGGTCATCAACGTGAGGTGCCACTTTGAATCAAAGCACAGTAACTTCAATGTAGCGTATCCTCCTGTCAGTGTTGCAGGACGTGACAAAATTGAAAACCCGAAGTGTTCATATCACGCACTTCAAATGTCATTCTCACAACACCAGCGACTGTACAGGAAAAAGCAACAGCTGCTTCTCTTCAAATAATGTTGGTACTAGCAAAAAAGAAAAAGCCTTTCCTGGATCCTGAGTTTGTGAAGGAGTGACATTGGAAATGCTGGAGGAGCTTTTTGCCAGAGATAAAAACAAAGATGACATTGTGAACCATGTGAAGCAAGTTCCCCTGTGATTCCATGGCAGTGCAAAGATTGGAGATATTTTACGAGGATTGTTTGTCAGCACTGCTTTCCAATTTAAAAAAAATGCCAAACACGTCTCTTGCAGTGGATGAATCAAGTGATTTAAGTAACGCTGCCCAGCTAACATTGTTTGTTCGATTTTATGATGGTGACATTTTCAAAGAAGAATTTTTCTGCTTAATAGCATTAGAAACCTGCACCGTAGGAGAGCATTTTTCAAAAGGGTAAAAGGCTTTTTTGAAAAAAAAATGGTTTAGACCTGCAGAAAGTAAACTTGCTTGTTACAGACCAAGGTTCCATTCTGACAGGGAAAGTGAAGGGCTTTGCATCACGTTTGGCAGCAATACTCTCTTCATTAAATACACTTCAATGCGTCATTCACCAGACTCCTGCGCAATAAGTTGTCTGGGGATTTGAAAAAAAAGGGTATTGTGATGAGATTAGTGAACAACATACACTCAACTTTTTGTTTGCAACATCATCTTTTCAAAGCTCTTTTACAAGATGACCTGTTTTACAGTGACCTGTTGCAGCACAATGTTTGCTGGTTTTATAATGTTTGCTGGGTAATTTTAATTTATGAAATTTATGCCTGATTCAGTTTATGAAGGTGCCTTTCAATTAGAAATTTTAAAGCTCCAGAACTCAGATATCTTGAAGGGAAAGTTCAGAGGAGTGAGACTTTGTGAATTCTGGACTCAATATGCTGACCAGTTTCAAAATAGCCAGAATCTAGCCATCTGTCTTTTAACATTCAGATCAACGTACCCCTACATCTGTGTTTTCTACCATGAATGTTATAAAAAAAAACCCAACACTGCAATTGCCTGGCAGATTAGCGTCTTCACCAGTGCATATGCCTTGCCTTGACTTCTTACAAATCACTCTACACAAAGCTTGCCAGAGGTCATCAGTGTCACCTCTCCCATTAGAGATGAACACGAACACAGATGGTAATGTTGATTTATATAAACTTTGTTGAAAGATAGAAACACGAATACTTACATTGCAATCGAAGTCTTCATTTGTTGGCAACTGAAGTTATTTTTTTTAAATTTTATTTTGTTAGCTTTCTGCGCAAATGGCTCACGTCTTATCATAAAATTCTCAAATTGGCCCATCAGTAGATCTAACTGAGTATCACAGCTCTAAAGTCTAATCCAAAGTCTGTTGAAATCAGTAGGAGTGACATTGATTTCACTGGGCTTTGGATCATCAGGTCCCTAACATTCACTAACATTGAAATGCCTTGGCTGGCACCCCATTTTACCTTGCCTGGCACCCCATTATGCAGTCACATCTTAGGAGATCATGACAATAATCACTTGCTTCTGGAAGGGTTGTCCATCCATCAGTGCCCCGAACCCATCCTCATTCCTTGGGTGAGGGGTGCTCGGGAGCAGGTATCAAGGTATGACCCCAGGAATGTCCTGCTTGGTTTGCAGTTTGCGTAATGTATTGAACTAAAGTAGCTGTGGTTGGTGGGAGGGATTCCACAGGTCTGATGGGCCTCACCAGCACTGTTAGTGCCAATTGTCCTGTCGTACAGAAGCACAACAAAGCACTCTAATAGAGACATAGTTCTACCATCTATAGACGGTGTACATCAGACAAACCCATGAAAAGCAGGGATTGCGTCTTCCAGTGCCTTCAAGGGGCTCCCATGTGGACTTCTTTCTTTTTCCAGCAAAGGCAGACACTGTAATGCAACCATTATGGGCATGAAATGCTGGTAAAGCCTTTGACTTGTTTGAGCCAAGTGAAGAAACTGTGTCATGAGGAGGTATCTTAAGTGTTGGCTGGTCACAAATCCAATCCACAGTTCAGGGATCTGAATCCTTTGTACATATGTAACAGCAAAGACTGCCACATCTGTATCAATTGTGCATATGAGAACTTCAGTAAATCCTCGACTGAATGCATCAGCAGCATCCAGTATCATTCTGGTATCTGTTTCCTTGTAGTTGCATGAGGAAAGGCTGGTCTTATCATGTGTAGGGCTGTAGTGTGCATCTTGACTATCTGTGGTGATTACTTCTTTGCCTTCTACTGCCAACTTTGCCATATACTTTGTAAGGAAGTTGAAGAGTTCATTTTCATTTTCACTGATGTGCAGAAACTCTAGCCACTTTTAGTAATAGAGGGATGTAAGGTTTGGCCTGCCTCTTCACTTCCTTTCCTTTCCTCTTTCCTTTCCTTTCCTTTTTCCTTTCCTTGTCTGCTTCTGGTCTGGGCCCTGAGATGGTTGGCAATGTAAACATCCCATCCTTCTACAACAGTGCAGCTGTGTCTTGAGGTATGGAATTAAAACTTATCATAGCATAGTCATCAGATGTGTTTCTAGCAGCAGATTTCCACATGTTCACAGGAGGTGTCCTATAAAAAATTATGTCATTGACTGCTTGAGCCATATCTTGCAGTTGAACATAGTGCTCCAGAATACCCATCAGGTCAGATTTCTTTCCAAGGTGTAGTTTTCTCATCTGAGACAACAAAGGGGGGCATGCCTGATTTTCATGCTGAAAGAAATCATCCAGATTACTATCACATGTTTGGGAAGCTATCTACAGCTTTAAGATGAGGGAGAAGTCATTTTTTGAGGAGGAGGAGAGCTTCAAGCTTTTGGAAGTCTCCCTGGCAGGGGGTTTGCTGAACCAGGGGAGTTTAGTTGGCTTGATATGCTGTTAATGGCTTGGTTTTGTTTTACAATCTCCCTGTTACAAACATGGTGTACTACTGCTTCCCAGTCTTCTCAAACTCCCTAACAGAGACAACCACAGCAAGGTCTTTGATGTCCAGTTTAACTAAGTCTGCACTCTCTTGTGAGAAGGGGTTACCCATGTCTTCCATGACCCCATCAGGTGCTTTGACATGTTGTTTAAAAGGAATCTGGACACCTTTCATTTGCTCATGATGCGTTGTGTTATCCCCTTTTCAGGTGGTTCCTTTCTCAGCTGTAGCTTCAAATTCTTCTATCAACCTTGCCACCACTGGTCTGCTATTATCCAGCACTGAAGGTCTCTGGGCTTTGTGTTAGACCAACAGCTCCACTATCCCCTTTGATTATGCCATTATTTTGCTCATGAGCTTGGTCAAGTGCTATTGCAGAGAAAACACTGTGTGTCTCATAAACTGTGAAGTTCCTGTTTAGGAACTGTCTAGCTGCATGGATGCACTGTGTGATGGCTTACCATGTTCTGGGGGTGAACAGGCACCTAATGAGCTTAATTAGTATGAGCTAGTGCGAGAAGCCAGGGTGAGAGCTTTCCAGGGCAATCAATATAGAGAGCAAAGTTTTCCTAGTGGATTGACAGTTCATAGGTCAATACAGGAAGCTGTGGAGGAAGTGTGATTTCCCAGAAGTGGAACAGTGAGTTTTCTAGTTTTCATTTGTCACATCATTTATCATTCACTGTGGGAGCCTCCTCTCCCATGAGATCTTGGGTATACTGTGTGTATGTGTTTTGGAGCAAGATGTACAAACTGCTGGCAGTTATTTGGTGTGCACAACTAGTATGTGTGACGTGAGACACTTTAAAGGAATCAGCCTTCCCTGGGGAGGCCACTTCGGCCTGAACAAGGGCTTCCATCCACCCACTATCTTCTAAGCCAGTCTCCAGTCAGCTTGAGGCTTGCCATTTCTAGATGAAGACCAACAGATTTGTCCTCTCTATACCCATCAGGCCAGGTCCACTGTGTCTGTCTGTTTATGGTGACAAGAGGGTGATCCAGAGTGATCACTGACACTTGGCATGGGTTTAGGTGGTGTACAGCATTCCTTTTCACATCCATGGTGTGATGAATTAGTGCCATAGACTTGGAGTCATCTGGGAAGAAGATGGGAAGAAATACAGTGAATGTCTGGGGTGAAGTCTGCCACTGGCTGCTTCCTGGCCTGGTAAGCTGCCCAGGAAATGTCTTGATCTCTGTTGAAGGTATCAAGGCTTGCTGATTGCCTGCCTTGTTCAAGCCACCGGCATTCTTCTTGTAGGTCTTGGGCAATAAGTTGGCAGTCAGTCTTAATTTCACCATTTGTGGCAGAAATGGAAGCATTGGTTTTCTTCAAGATAAATGGTGGGACAATTGTATAAGACTTCGGAAGTGAGGGTGTAGTCTTCTTCAGTGATGAACCCCTCCACTTGAGTACTGGCATGCTGAAAAAGTGATATACTGGTTCCGTGAAAGGAGTCTGTTGCCGTGGTGGAGCTGGGATTGTGGTTTGTGGTGTTTATGGCTGCAGAAGTGAACAGACCATCCCAAAGCTTTAGAGGACAGACCACATTCTTAGCTTCAAGGTGGTGGCATGCATTGTTTCCCATGCAGGTAGAGATGACCAACACTCTGTAATAGGAGGTGGACAATCCAAGTTTAAAGAAGGTATCTACAAGGTCACTCTTCATGTCTGTGCATGAAGTGTCAAACCAACATAGACCAGTAAAGGAGTTTCTCAAGCTTTGTTGAGAAACTCTATTCCTTCATGGCAACGGACATTACTGTTGTTCTGCAAAAATGGTGCCAAAATAAGGGTAGATGGATGAATGGAAACTTGTTCTGCCTGAGTTGTTAATGTTTGGCCCATCAAATATCATGGGCATCAGTGCCACTAGTGAATCAAGCACAGATTTTGCTTGGCATCCGGGGTCAAATGATCCAGCAAATTGTGTTTTTCATTTGAAACATGTCTGTTCAAATAATGACAGGTTTCAGAGTAGCAGCCGTGTTAGTCTGTATCTGCAAAAAGAAAAGGAGTACTTGTGGCACCTTAGAGACTAACAAATTTATTTGAGCATAAGCTTTCGTGAGCTACAGCTCACTTCATCGGATGAAAGCTTATGCTCAAATAAATTTGTTAGTCTCTAAGATGCCACAGGTACTCCTTTTTCTTTTTGTTCAAATAACGTTTGTTGTTTTGGGACAGGTAAGGTGCTTCTTCTTCACAGTCTTCCTCGCGTTCTTTTTGGAGGTCATGTCCAATATCCTGGTTGAAGGCAAGGAGTAGATCATGTCCTCCTTTGTGTGCTTGGAGATATGGAATGTGTGAAAGGATACTGGATTTTAGTTCAGTGCTGTGAATGCACCCAACCAGCGTCACCCCCAGCTGTTCTAGTCTAACTGTATAGAGCCTCATGAGGTCTGCTTGTTCAAAGACTGAAGCCAGCTTCATTCAATCTTGCATCTTTAGTATATGCTATCAGTTCAGCAAAGGCAATCCCATGTGACATTTTATTTTTGTTGCTTTGCTCAGTTTTCTTCACCCTGACTTTTGTAGAGACACCAAACATCTTGAATGATACTTTGCCTCTTGGGTCACTGAGTGTGTGTCTGCACAGCAAAGAAAAACCTGTGGTGGGCCTGTGCCAGAGCTCGGGTTACAGGGCTTTTTCATTGCTGTGTAGATTTCCGGGCTCAGGCTGGAGCCTGAGCTCTGGGATGCTCGCACCTTACAGGTCCTAGAGCCCAGGCTCCAGCTCTAGCCCCAAAACCTACACAGCAATGAAACATCCCAGCAGCTCGAGCCCAAGTCAGTTGGCATAGGCCAGCTGCAGGTTTTTCTTTGCTGTGTAGACATACCATAAGTCCCTTGCACCTAGTTTTGCAAGCAAGCGCTATTCGTGCAGCTAAAGGGCGTGGTTGCAGACTCCACTATCATTGCTGAGGGTAGAAGCTTCATGGAGGTCTTCTGATGATATGTTCATTTCACAAATAAAGCATTCTTCTGGATGTCCTCTGTGTTGGTCATTTAAATGTGTATATTTCCTCTACAGTTCAGTAGGACGATCCTCAGCTTTCTCAGTTCTTTATTTTCCTAGCCCTCTTAAGTTTGGTCCTGCGAAACATGATGTAACAGGATTTGTGCCAGCTTCTATTGTTCCTGGTCAAAGCCTTTTCAATACCATTACCATGATCTAATCTACATATTTCTAAAGATTTGGGAAGTGCATTCTGCTTTTCTGTTAGTTTGGTAGTCAGATCCAATGTACTCTCTTTTTAATTCTGCTGGATTAATCAACTGTGCACCTATGTCTTCCAGCAGTTGACCCAGTCAGTAGAGAAATAGAATGTCTTGTTGATGGACCTTACTCTCAAAGAAACTTGTATCTTTTTGACATGTTTGAAGACCAGTAATAACCAATAGTAATCTAATATCTTTTGCTACTGTATACAGTTATTACCCAGTCAACAAGACCACTTTGACTATCAGAATTTGTACAAAATGTGTCCTGAAAATCAAGAATACATCCTTTTGTATCTCCAAATGTAAAATAACGTTTGCTGATTATTGCAATGGTGTTAAAATGACTGCCACAACCAATGTGGCATAAGTTGATGATGGCCCCATGTCTGAAAATCTTCATTAGGTCATGCTTCAAGACTGGCAAATTTCATGCTTTTATCATAAAACACAATTGCACTTTTTTTGCACAAAACTGCTTGGCAGTGGCTGGAAGGGAAGAAATGGAAGACTGCTACTTTTTTTTCCAAAACGGCCACCTTATGGCTACAACTGATTTTTCTGGATTTGAATGGTCATTAACGAAGGGAGAGCATGCTTGAGTGGACCGTATAAAGGTCCCAATTTAGCAAAGCATTTAAGTATACATTTTAAGTCCATCCTCCATCTGCAAAGCTCTGAAGCTTGTGGCTGAATCTCACTGAAGTGGAACCTAAACGTGCTTAAATGCTTTGCTGAAGAGAGATGGATTTAAGCATGTGCTTAAATATTTACTAAAGAGGAATATGTATTTTGCTAACAGAGCTACCATGAGCACAATAAGACTATTGTGATCACACATCAAAGCTGTCCTCTTCTCTTTGGCTTCCTGTGGAATACTGAGTCAAATATAAGGTCTCAGTCCTTTATTCTAGGTCCTCAGTGGCCTATGCCCAGGGACATCTTCCTTAGCAACATGAAAAATTTAGCCTACATGTTTTGAACAAAACCAGACAAAACTCTAATTCAAACTGGAAGGAGGCAGAGGAAAAGGCACCAATAGAGCTGTGCTAAATGAAATAAATAAAAAGTCATGGACCATTACCTATAACCCCTTCAGACCCATCCACAATGCAGGGTACATAATTATCAAGAAAATACAAATTATAAACAGATCCTTGAAGGGCATGGGACAGAGAATACTATCATTCTCATCATAGATGAAACAAAACCAAGATGATTAAATTTACCATGCTTTTTAGATGTTCAGTGTGCACAGACTACAGATACAGCTTTCACGAGTTATTTCCACGAGTGCTATCCAACGGAATATAGTGAGAGAAGTTTTTATGGGTGATTGCCAAATTATTTGAATATTGGCAAGCCTAGTGTGACAACATGGACTGAGTTTCTAGAGCACTGAGGCCATATTTGAAGTTCACAAATGTGTGGATTGACATGGTGGAGAAGAACAAAAAAGGAAGCAAGTAAATCCAAGCTCACGAAAAGCAGATTTTTCAAAATGAAACCAAAAAAGGTTTTTAAATTAAATATCCCAGATCTTTAAAAGATTGTTGAGGTTGCTTCTGAATACAGATATGGAGGCCAGGCAAGCAAATTACCTGGCACTGGCTTTTTCAACTCTTGCATAAAGTTCTCTCTATATTCTTGATCAGAATGACAGTGAAAAATAGCCCAAATATCAGATACACCGATCAAGAATGCAGGCGTCAGATATTTATCAGGAATTTTCTTTAAACGATGTAAAGAGAACACTATTGTGATGATCTGTACCTCGTGGGAACACCCTGCACCCCCATGTTCATCCTTATAAAATGATTGTGTGGTATCCAATGCAAAGTTTGTCATGTCGGGTGTGTTCGGAAGGCTCATGATGCACTGAGCATTGTTGTTACAGTAATTGTTACAGTAATGTTATAGGTTATAATTTCATGTATATAGTTATGACGCTGAAAATGTATTCTCATGGCTTAAAGCAAACCCAGGCAAAAACTCTCCAAAAGCAGAGGGGCAGCTCACACCTCATGAGGGCATGTGTGGGACAAACCCAGGCCAGCCTCATAGGAACAAAGGAACTGGTCTAGACAACAACAAAGGATCTGTTGGACTCTTGAGTGAGTCATCCCCCTTCCTTTGGTCAGTTTGGGACTGTGATGAGGTAATGCTCACCTGACTCTGAAGCGTGGGGAGACAAAGCCAAGAGGGAAGAAAATACATGATTAAAAGGGAGAGACGTTTGTCATGCTCTTCCTCTCTCTTCCACCTACATCTACATACACCACACCAAGTGACTGAAGAGCTGATCAAAGGGGAGAGCTTGGCTGAAGAGCAACCAGCCAGCCTGTGGTGAGAAGCATCTAAGTTTGGGCATTGAAAATGTTAAGATCAGTTTAGAATGCGTTTTGCTTTTATTTCATTTGACCAAATCTGACTTGTTATGCTTTGACTTATAGTTACTTAAAATTTATCTTTGTAGTTAATAAATCTGTTTGTTTGTTCTACCTGAAGCAGTGCATTTGGTTTGAAGCGTGTCAGAGACTCCCCTTGGAATAACAAGCCTGGTACATATCATTTTCTTTGTAAAATTGACAAACTCATATGAGCTTGCAGCATCCAGTGGGCATAACTGGACCCTGCAAGTCAGAAGTTCCGAGGCTTGCGTCTGGGACCGGATATATTAGCTAGTGTCATTTGGTTGCACAATCCAAGGAGCAGCTTACATGCTAGAGGCTGTGTGTGACCATCCCAGGAGTGGGGGTTCTCACAGCAGAGCAGAGTAAGGCCGGCTCCCAGAGTCAAGGATTGGAGTGACCAGCAGATCACTGGTCCGTATAACACCAGAGCAGAATGTCACAACTATAGTAAACAGTCAGTCTAAAATGGGGAACAGATACCACATACTTCTGTTATTTCCTTATTGGCTTAATTTTTAAAAATAAGTTAGTCACAAAGTAGCTTATTTATAAAACTAGTTTGCTTTTGAAATGAATAAACTGCTCACTGAGTAGCTGAAACACAGAAAAAGATGGGCCTTAACCAAATAACAAGGCAAACATTCAATAAGAGTACCATGAGCGTATATCTATGGTGTTCCGTTGCACCAGCATCCATTGGTGAAAATGATTCTCTCTCATACCAAATGATTGACTTGACTTTATTGCAATTACTTTATATCTAGTGGAGATCAATGTCTTTGGCTTTGAAAATAAATATCTTCTCTTTGCTATGCTATTTATCTAGCAGCAGGAGACCTTTCTTCTGTGACAATGTTCTCCTCCATCAACATTATCTTTTAGAGTGAAAATTTATTATGCCAGAAGAACAGTGCCTTTGGAATGCATTTATTTTATTAAACTAAATGGGAACCCATTTTGAAATGATTTTTTTCTGTTTAGGTATACATACATTTCCTCTGTAAAAAAGTATAAGAAATAATAAAACAAAAATTTCAGGGATTTAAGACTAAAGGAAAATATGGAAATGGTTCCTCAGTTTAGCAATGGGCCCTCAGTACACTAACTGTAAATTGAAAAAGCTAACGTAGTTTCTAATTTATGAGACCCAAATTCATAGCTGTGGGCATGATGTGTCCACAAAAACCTTGTATTTGCAACCAAATATTTGTTGCTGTACTGTACCCTCTTATGAAAACAATCAGCCTATTTGCACATGTAAGTAATCATGGGTCAATACAAATACATAGTTCTACACGCAAAACAGGGAGCTGAACAATTTTACAGGTAACCTTTCACAGACTGTCTGTCCCATAATATAATGTTCATAATAGCAAGACTAATGCAGACATTCAGTACATACTGTGTTGCTTAAGGTGAAGAAACTTTGTATGTAAATTAATAGATGACTTTTAAATGTTCCTTTTTCTTGACTTTTTGGTCTGTGCCTTTCTGTTGCCCACCCTTCCCCTATTCTGTGCCAGGAAAATTGCTGTGCAATTGTTCCTCTCTGAGCAGTTGATTTAAAGCATATTAAAGTTGATGGAAAGACTCCTATTGGCATCAGTGGGCTGTGGATCAGGCTCTGACTGAGCATCCCTCCTCAACAAATCAATAACTCAACAGTTAATGCCTTGTCTCTTAATAGCATTTTCTGGAATTGGAATTGTAATTTTGTAGGGTAGCTGAGATTTATATTCTGTGGGTGCTATTGATTGCTGTGCTCCAGGACAATTCAAACACACCCAACCATGCTGGCTTGGTAAGGCTAGTTTGGTTCCTGTTTATTCAATGACTGTTCAGGATTTGGTGGTGAAATTTAAAAGTGGAAAACTATGGGGATGCAGTTGAATCTATATTTTAAATATCAAATTATTCAAAAAAGGAAACGGAGAACACGGACATCTTTTTTTGCTACGGATAATCATAGGATGTTTTACACCAAGGCAGCTGATTCTCAAGGAATTTATTACTTACTGCTTCTCATTGGAAAGTCAGGTATACATTTACTCTTTTTGTCCCCAATTTAGCAGTCTATTTATTCTAGTCTATTCTGCCCTCACCATAGTAGTATCTGAGTGTCTTCCAAGAATGACATGACTAACATCTATCACTTGTGGTTTGTTCACTCTCTCATCTTCTCTACATAGGGAAAATTATTTGTACCGTTTGTCCTGGTAGGATACTTTATTATTATACATGCCCTGTGCTGTGTGTCTGTAATAAGGAAAGCAAGATCAAAGAACCAATCCTTGCACTTGGAGAGGAAGGTGTTATGGCTTGTAATGGTTCATAGTTCCTGCAGGAATTCTTGTCAGTCTTGGGCTGGTCCCGGAGAGAACTGCATCTCATGAACAAACCGATTGTGCCTGAGCTGCAGAATTGTCAGCCCTGGACCTTATCCTGGAATTTTAAATGATCTTTTATACACAGTTTCAATTTAAAATCAAGCTGATACTTTATAGGCAGCAAATTAAGATTCTCAATTTCCCCAAAATAAATGTATTCGTATAGTCATTTTACAGCTTAATAAACTGAAGCTTAGAAAAGTTAAATGACTTGCCCAAGGAACCAGGAATCTTGATTTCTACTGCAAAGCTTTATACTTGTACTGATACGGAAGTTAGTATAGTCTAATAGTGTCACTAAAAATGCATATAGCAGGTGGACTTAAAATGTTTCTTCCTTTTTGACTATTTCTGCCATTGTCAGTAGTATTGCCAATTAAATATCTACCATAATATAAAATGGAAGAAATATTTTGTGTGCCCACTGTATATGTATGCTTAAGCAGGATTCTAATTAGATTTCCTTGAACTACCACCTTTGGTAGTAAGGTTGATAATAACTTGTTGCTTTTGGAGCTGATAGCTAAACAAGATTGCTGACTTCCTAAATTATTAGATAAAGCTTATAAAGAACTGTTCATTCATTTAATATGGATTAATCAACCTGATAAATTAACTGTATGATTTGATATGACTTTCTTCTCATTTGATTTGTTTATATGTGTTTTTATGCATTCTTATTTTATTTAGGGCTTGGCTACACTTGCGAGTTACCCAATGTCAATAAAGGAGCCCTGGGCACATCAGCTCACTACCTGTCCACACTGGCAAGGCATGTAGAGCGCTCTGACTCCACGGCTACAGCGCTGCTGGTACCCCGTCTCGGCGAGTTGAATAACCTTTACTGCCCCCCTGCTGGAGTGCTGCGGCTCCAGTGTGAACGAGGTGTTGCATTACTGCACTCTGATCAGCCTCTGGAAACGTCCCATAATCCCCTTAAATCAAGTGGCCACTCTTGTCATTGTTTTTGAATCCCTGCAGGAATGCGGATACGCCCTTTGAAAGCTCCATTTCTGACAGCTGGCTGATTTTCTGCTCTGAAACAAAGCAAGCCTTTAGTGTGGAATGCTGTGTGTGTGAGAGAGAGGTGGGCGGGGAGGGGGAGAGGGAGTGGGGGGTGTCTGCTGCTGTCTGAACTTACAAGACAGGATACTGACATGCTGTCAGCCCCTCCAAAACCCACTCTCTCTCTTCCCCCACATACACACAACACACTCCCTGTCACACTCCACCCCCGCCCCCATTTGAAAAGCACGTTGGAGTCACTTGCATGCTGGGATAGCTGCCCACAATGCACCGCTCCCAATGCCGCTGCAAGTGCCGCAAATGTGGCCACACCAGTGCGCATGAAGCTGTCAGTGTGGACAGACTGCAGAGCTTTCCCTACTGCGCTCTCCGAAGGCTGGTTTAACTCAAAGCGCTCTACATCTGCAAGTATAGCCATGCCCTTATTTAATAAAATATATAAAATTGGAAAACTGGTTTAGATGTTTATATCCCCAATATGAGGGTAACAGAAATAATTCTATGATTAGGTATGGAAGGATTAGGTTTTTATTGGTAAATGGTGATTTCACTGTACACACACACCAATGAGAAAACAATTTCCATTGATGATCATCAAAATGTATAGTTAGGTAGAGTGAGAAAAATGCTGCTTGAACTTATTAGAGTTTGATTTAAGGATATTTGTATTGTATACGTTGACATGTGATGTTGCCAGTGTGTGTTTTAATGATATAAAGCTTTAACTTTTTGACTCTCAACGGGTACCGTCATTAAATAAATATTATCTGACTCCAATGTTACCTGACACCCTCCATAATTTCCTGAAACCGTGAAAATTTAAATAGATAAAAATAGGGTGAAAAAAGCTTATAACTCATAATTATGCACACCTGTGAACATTTAAATGTATAAAAATAAACCAATATTATTGTTCAGAATTATAAAATAAGTACATAGACTTAAAATTCAATCTCTAATCCACCTAATTGTGGTCTATAGAATTGCCCCTGTAGTTCTCTCATGATTGGTACAGGGACACTGTTCGGACATATTTCCTTCAGAAGCTGACAGGGATTTCAATATTTCAATCTCTCCGCATTTGGTTTCTTAGTGGTGTTATAACCTTTTTGTAAGTCTTCAAGGCTGGATGTGGCATTGGGAGAATAAGTCCCAAAGGGGGCAGCGATCTCTGTCCAAAGAGTGTGTAAGGGTACGTCTACAGTACAAAATTATTTCAAAATTATTCTATTTGAATTTTCGGAAGCTATTTTATACATTCTGTCTTCTGTGTCCCCACTAAAGCACGTGAATTCAGCGGATAGTGTCCACAGTACCAAGGCTAGCATCGAATGTCAGAGCGGTGCACTGTGGGTAGCTATCCTGCAGTCCCCGCCGCTCATTGGAATTCTGGGTTAAGCTCCCAGTGCTTGATGGGGCAAAAACATTCTCGCGGGTGTTTCTGGGCGTGTATTGTCAGAAAGCTATGGCAGACAATCGTTTTGCTCCTTTTTGGTGCGCAGATGCCATACTGCTTTCAGCAGACGGTGCACCGCTGCTCTCATGCTACGATGAATCCACCTCTCATCTTCCTATGTAATCTCTACTATCTACTCTTTCTCTTCCTCAAAGAATGCTTCCGCTGCCAACTCTGCTCGGCCATCGTGAACCGAGCAGTACAGCTTCCGCCGCCAACTCTGCTCTCCCACTATTGCCACGCTCCCGAGCTTCTCCATGTCCGTCCTGGGCTCCCACCTCCGTGAAAGCTACAGAAGACAACTGTTTTCCACCTTTGTTCAACTACCGTGAACCTAACAGCACAGCTTCCGCTGCCACTCTGCTCTCCTACGTTTCGCACTCTTTGTCCAGGATTACCCATGCAGGCGCCATAGCCATGGAGCCCGATCAGATCTCCGCTGCAGTTTTGACCATTGTAAATACCTCGCGCATTATCCAGCAGTATGTGCAGTACCTACAAAACCGGGTGAGGAAGCGACGACAGCGCAATTACTATACTGATGAAGACATGGACACAGACAGCACGGCATGTGGTGATTGGGAGATCATGGTGGTGTTGGGCCAGGTTCATGCCATGGAACGCCGATTCTGGGCCCGGGAAACAAGCACAGACTGGTGGGACCGCATAGTGTTGCAGGTATGGGATGATTCCTAGTGGCTGAGAAACTTTCGTATGCGTAGGGCCACTTCCATGGAATTTTGTGACTTGCTGTCCCCTGCCCCGAAGTGCAAAGATACGAAAATGAGAGCAACCCTCACAATTGAGAAGCGAGTGGCCATAGCCCTGTGGAAGCTTGCAACCCCGACAGCTACTGGTCAGTCGGGAATCAGTTTGGAGTGGGGAAATCTATTGTGGGGGCTGCTGTGCTGCAAGTAGCCAACGCAATTATTGACCATCTGCTATCAAGGGTAGTGACTTTGGGAAATGTGCAGACCATTGTGGATGGCTTTAATGCGCTGGGGTTCCCTAACTGCGGCGGGGCGATAGACGGAACGCATATCCCTATCTTGGCCCTGGAACACCGGGGCGGCCAGTACATAAACCGCAAGGGATATGTTTCCATGGTGCTGCAAGCACTGGTGGATCACAAGGGACGTTTCACCGACATCAGTGTGGGATGGCAGAGAAAGGTGCATGACGCTCGCATCTTCAGAAACTCTGGTCTTTTTGAACAGCTGCAGGAAGGGACTTACTTCCCAGACCAGAAAATTACTGTTGGGGATGTTGAAATGCCTATAGTTATCCTTGGGGACGCAGCCTACCCCTTAATGCCATGGCTCATGAAGCCGTACGCAGGCACCCTGGACAGTAGTAAGGAGCAGTTGAACTATAGGCTGAGCAAGTGCAGAATGGTCGTAGAATGTGCGTTTGGACGTTTGAAAGCGCGCTGGTGCAGTTTACTGACTCAGTTAGATCTCAGCACAACCAGTATTCCAATTGTAATTGCTGCTTATTGTGTGCTCCACAATATCTGTGAGAGTAAGGGGGAGACGTTTATGGTGGGGTGGGAGGTTAAGGCAACTCACCTGGTGGCCAGTTTTGCACATCCAGACAACAGGGCGATTAGAAGAGCGCAGCAGGGTGTGCTGCACATCAGAGAAGCTTTGAAAGCCAGTTTCTTGACTGGCCAGGGTCTGGTGTGACAGTTGTGTGTGTTTCTCTTAAAGTTACCTGCCCCCTATATATATGAAAGGAAATAGTCACAATTGTTTAAAAACCGTTCTTTATTATTTGTTGCACAAAACATTGAGAGAAATCAGAAGCTGGATAGGGGAGGGGGGTATTGGGTTGGGGGGTGAAGGAGGAGGGAAGGAAAAGTCCAGAAACCAAATCAAAATTTCAGCTATGCCAGCTTTCTGCTGCTTGTGCAATCCTCTGGGGTTGACTGTGTGGGTCCCTGTAGCCTCCTCATCCCCCCCCCCCCCCCCACCATGTTCTTGGGCATCTGGGTGAGGAGGCTATGGAACATTGGGGGGAGGGAGGGCGGTTATTCAGGGGCTGCAGCAGCAGTGGGTGTCTTGCTGCCTTTCCCGAATTAGATCCATCATACAGCGGAGCATGTCAGTTTGCTGCCCCATGAGCTTGACCATAGCATCCTGTCTGCTCTCATTGTGCACGTCCCTCCTCTCTTCGTATTCATGTAACTCTTTATGCAACTGCACAGTTGTTTGCCTCCATGCATTCAACTGGGCCCTATCAGTGCGGGAGGACTGCATGAGCTCGGCGAACATGTTGTCCCGAGTTCATTTTTTCCGCCTTCTAATCTGGACCAGCCTCTGGGACAGAGTTGATAGGGGCCTCATTGAAACATTTGCACCTTGCGGGAGGAGAAGAAGGGAGGGTGTAGTATTTTAAAAGGTACATTTTAGAGAACAAAGGGGACACTCTTTCTTAGTGAAACTGGCAATTCATAGTACACAGCACATGTTTTTTCTGTACAAGGTCTCATTTTGCCTCTTATACTGAAGTGCCTGCCACTTCGGTGTGAGTAAGCCATCACACACGGCCAGGCAACAGAATTCAGCTTGCAGGCAGCTTGCAGGCTCTCTGGGATGATCGCTTCACACAACACCCTCCCCACCCCCCCCACCGCGGTGCTCCGATGGGGCTCTGAGCAGGGATGAGCCCTTTAAACTAAATGCGAACAGCGCAGCACAGCTGGGTTTCCCCCCACCATGTGGCTCTGATCAAGCTCTCACTCACCAGAAGTGCCTTGTCCAGGGTCATGGTCTGGGAGCACGCTTTGGGAGTGGGGGGAGGCTATTGGCTCCAGCGTTAAGAATAGTTCCTGGCTAGGGGGGAAAACAGATTCCGCACTTCCCACTTGTGCACTGTCCTCATTCTCCTCTTTGTCCTCCAAAAACTCATCCTCCTCGCTCCGTGCTACTCCCCCCTTGCAGGTGTCCATGGACAGTGGTGTGGGGTAGTGGTGGCGTCACCCCCCATAATTGCATGCAGCTCAAGGTAGAAGCGGCATGTATGGGGTTGTGACCCAGAGCGCCCGTTCGGCTACCTGGATTTTTGGTACGCTTGCCTGAACTCCTTGATTTTTGTACGGCACTGCTCTGTGTCCCTTGAGTAGCCTCTTTCCATCATGGCCCTGGAGACTTTAGCGTACGTATTTGCATTTCTTTTTTTTGAAACGTAGTTCTGCCATAACAGATTCTTCTCCCCAAAATGCAATGAGATCCAGTACCTCCCGTTCGGACCATGCTGGAGCTCATGTGCGAATCCAGGACTGCGTGATCGCTTGTGATGGTGGACTGTGCTGATGGTCACCTGTGCTGATGGTGACCAAACAGGAAATTCAAAAGTTCCCGGGGCTTTTACTGCCTACCTGGCTAGTGCATCAGAGTTGAGAGTGTCATCCAGAGCGGTCACAAGGGAGCATTCTGGGATAGCTCCCGGAGGCCAATGACGTTGAATTGCGTCCACAGTACCTGTAACCCGGAACTGCGATCTCGATTTTAGCGCTACTCTACTTGCCGAGGTGAAGTACAGAAATTGGATTAAAGAGCCCTTTAAATCGAAAAAACTGGTTTGATCGTGTGAATGGAATCAGTTTTTATTTCGAGATAACTCGGCTAATTCCGAAATAACCGCATATTGTAGACCAGGCCTAAGTTACTTAGGTTCTGTCGGAAATCCTGCTATGATCAGATAGGCATTTCCATACCAGATGGTAAATTCCACTAAGGATAAAGGATCTTTGGTGGTATGTTTGGGGAATGTCTTCATCTTTTTAAAATAATTTGTAAAATATTTTCAAAGAAATAGAAGGGAAAAAATTATTCAAATAAGCTCATTTTTATTATATATTAATCCTAAAGTAGACCATTTATTCCTAAAATAATTTTTTTAAATCATGGTATCATAGAAATGTAGGGCTGGAAGGGACTTCAAGAAGTCATGAAGTCCAACTCTGTGCCCTGAGGCAGGATCAAATAAATGTAGACCATCCCTGCTGGGTGATTGTCCAGTATGTTCTTAAAAACCGCCAGTGATGGGGATTTCACAGCCTCCCTTGGAAGCCTATTCTAGCGCTTAATTATCCATATAGTTATAAAGTTTTTCCTAATCTAACTTAAATCTCCCTTGTTGCAGATTAAACCCATTACTGCACATACTTCTACTTTCAGTGAACATGGAGAATAATTGATCACCGTTCTCTTTATAACAGTTCTTAACATATTTGAAGACTGTTATCAAGTCTCCTTTTCAGTCTTCTTGTCTCAAGACTAAACATTTCCAGTTTTTTTAACCCTTCCTTATAGGTCAGGTTTTGTAAACGTTTTATCATTTTTGTTGCTTTCCTCAGGACTCCCTCCTGTTTGTTCTCATCTTCCTTGAAGTGTGGTGCCCAGAATTGGACATGATGTTCCAACTGAAGACTCACTAGTGCTGAACAGAACAGGACAATTACCTCTAGCCTTTTTTGCCACGGTATCATACTGTTGACTTGTATTCAATCTGTGTTCCACTATATCCCCCAGATCCTTTTCAGCAGTACTACCACCTAGCCAGTCATTCCCTATTTTATAGATTTTGCACTTAACTTTATTGTACTTTGCACTTACCTTTATTGAATTTCATCTTGTTGAATTGAGACCAGTTCTCCAGTTTGTCATAGTAATTTTGAATTCTTATCCTGTCCTTCAAAGTGCTTGCTTGCCACCCTTCCCAGCTTGGTGTCTTCTGTAAATTTTCAGATTGTATCTGCATACTCCCCATTCCATTATCCACGTAATTTAATGAAAATATTGAATAGTACTGTACCCAGGACTGACCCCTGTGTGTCCTCACTTGATACGCCCTCCCAGTTTGACACTGAACCACTGATAATTAATTACTCTTTGAGTACGGTCTTTCGACTGGTTGTGTTCACCTTTATAATATCGTCATTTCCCTAGTTTGCTTATGAGTATGTCATGTAGGACTATGTCAAAAGCCTTGATTAATGTCAAAATCATTTATGTAATTGTATGTGTAGGCTTAAGTGGGATCCTAAAAAGATTTCCTTGAAAGATTATTTTTTGGTATTGGTTTAATCTTGAACTAAAAGATGTAAAAAGATGTGGCTATGCAGTCATGAAGAGAATTTCCGGGCTTCCTCATTCTGTCCCCATATTTACCATTTACTTTTACATAATTATTTGTGCATAGTATCTGCTGAGAGGGAGAGATCAGATGGGGAATATACCTTATCCCTCTTTAAATGAACCTCTTAGAACTGCTCTAATATTGGTGTTCCAAGCTGTGGTAGCTGCTTGGCTGCTGCCAAGTCTGTATCTGAAGTGCTTCTTGACTGGAACTTTGCATGTGCTTCTCTTGATAAGAATAAATAAAGAATATCTCTGTTGTTTACTAAATGTCAGGATTACTACAAAACCACAAGTAGAAATTCTTTTGTTAAAACTCTTCCAGTGCTGTCTTGTGCATATACTTTCCTACAGACAGCACTGAGTGCACTTTCCTGCAGATACCACTGAGATTTGCATGCTCTGCCTCATATTAAATTTGCTATTTAAAATACTCATTCAGAATGCATATTATGAATACCTGGTATTTTGTTTGATTTGTCGCATAAACAAAGAGATTAAAGCAATTTACATAGAAGCATTCATGATGTATCTGAATAAGGGAAAATACATAGAAGCACATGACACTTAATTACATTGCTTTAACAATAAATGTCAAATTAAATCTTTTTTTAAAAAAGATGAATGCTACATGTATGCAAAGCACAGTTATATTTCCAAGGTTTGAAATGTTTGATATGCTGTACATATTAAAGTAGCAAACATTTCTTCACATGCAAAGATATCAGATGTTACAATGCAGATTTTTGTCATTACCATCCACTTTGCTTGCAAAGGGAGTTCCCTCACTATAATGTGTTGATAATTTAAGCACATTTAGTTGTCCACAAGTAGTAGTATTTACATATAGACACAGTTCTTGGAAGTGATTGGGAACATGAGAACTAATGGCCATGATTTGGTAAAATATTGCATTTAAACAGGATTTGAGTACAAGTGGGTATATTATATCATAGCTTGATTGCATATACCATTTTAATAATGTCTAAGAAATAGCAGTAGTGGATTTCAAAAAGTCTATCGTCTGATTTCCTATTCCAATTTCAAATTTAATTAAACTTTCCCTTTCTTAATTTTTTTTGAGATTCAGTAATAGTAGTACTGGAAAACTTCCCATTAAATGATATAAATTGTTATAAGAGATCCTTACACTTTATATTTAATTATTAAATATGAAATTTTAATACAATCAGTTGCTTAATAAGGGGCTGTCTCATATCCACTTGTGGAAAAACCCTATACAAGGGGACAGAGACAAGCCAGGAAACACCATGAAGTTTCCCTTGTGGAAGTGTGACACTTCCCAAGAGTACCAGGTCTGAGAGGCATCTTGCTACCGCTTGCCCTTAGCGTGAAGAATCCTTGTCTGTGCCTGCTGGGGGTCACCTCCTCAACTCTACCAGCTATGGATAACACAAGCACTCCCCTCTAGGCCTCGGAGGCCCCGCTGTCTCTTAAGGGTTAGTGAAAGGCACACTCCAGTCGTTGAGCCCTCTGATCATCTTTCTGGAGTGTCCAGCCCATGTTCCGCTAGACACTTGCAGTAGTCACAGATTTGCTGCTTCCAAACAAACAGTCCTCCCCAGTTTTTACCAGTGTCACCTCAAATCATCACTCTTATAAACACAAAACACTTAGATATGTTTATAGTGAAATCAGGTATAAGTGTATTAACAAAGTATAGAGATTCAAGTAATAGCAACTAGAAGTACGGGAAACAAATGAGTGTATATATAAAACAAAATTGTAACATGCATTGTGGAGCTTAGACTTAATTAACATGTCTTGTAGAATATTGCTCACCCAAAATCTTTGCAGTATGTTCCACCCAACGTGGCTCTGACCCTCCTTTCATAAGACAAACATGCTGTGAGTTTGTCTCCTTGGTGAAGGATGAAATCTTGTCCCCTGTCCTATTTTTTTAATGCAGTTACAGACTATTGTCTTTTACCCCAGGAAGTCCTTTCTTTAGTGACTTATCTTGGGGTTCCTTTGTCTTTGTGAATCCTGTGTCCCGAACCCACACAATAAACATAGCCTGTCTCCATGGATATCCATTGATCTATACGCTCATTGAGTTAGCCTTAATGGTCACAAGTTGTAAAGATTTCATTTGCATGTGTCACTTTCCATAGCAGAGTGGCAACCAGAGCTGCTGAGGCACAACTTCAGTAATGATACAGAGAAGAGTGCCATCTATTGAATCATTCACTTCACTTCTGCAGCACTTGGGTTTTCTATAGAGTTTTAGCATACAAATACATATCAGCCCTGACCCTGGGTAGCTTATGAATCCTGTCAAGGGGCTGTATGACTGCAAATAACCTCAACTGTGGTTTGAATAAAATATGTAGGATAAATAACCTAAGTGTGAATACAAGGTTACTCTCTGCTTGTGTTGTGAACCATGAAAATCAAGAGGTTTATGAAAGGTAGAAAACTTCCCAAAGTGAAGTTGACTGCCAAAACTGTAAGACCATCTCCTTCCTGCTTCTGGCTTCCTGTATCATCAGTGATCTGAAGCTGATATTCAAGAACATTGTATTGGCTGAGGTAGACTTGATATAACTACTATTTGATGCAGTGCTACTGCTTCTTTGTTTACTGCGTTGTGGCATAATCAGAAGTTTAAGGTGAATTTCCAAAGACTCTTAGGGTACGTCTTCACTACCCGCTGGATCAGCGGGTAGTGATCGATCTATCGGGGATCGATTTATCACGTCTCGTCTAGACAGGATAAATCGATCACCGAATCAACGCCTGTACTCCACCTCGGCAGGAGGAGTAAGTGGAGTCGACAGGGGAGCCGCCGCGGTCGACTCACTGCCATGAGGACGGCCAGGTAAGTCGAACTAAGATACTTTGACTTCAGCTACACGAATAGCGTAGCTGAAGTTGCGTATCTTAGTTCGAAATTCCCCCTCCGCCCCCACGCTCCCCAGTGTGGCCCAGGCCTTACATAGTTTGCTTTTCTTAATAGTATAAGGATCTGTGACCCTGCCTCAAAAGTTAATTGTAACATTAGGATTCCTACCAATCTACAATAGGTTTGCCTAAGCAAATCAAAAACGTTGTGAAAACCTGTTTCACCCATAATAGTTACATTTTCATACACAGATTTATCTTCTTCAGGAATATGCCATTCAAAAGAAATATTTTAGGCATGCAGAATGGTAGTATTAAAAACTGCCCTAAGGTGTCTGGCTAAAGAATAGTAAGAAATATGCTCACTGAAGTACAGCTTCCAAAATGCATTGCCAAATTCACTTGCTCACTATACTACAGCGTAGCTGAAAGGTAGTCTAGAAATTGTAACTAAAATGTTTAGTTCAGAATGATGGAATATTTTTTTCAATGTACTCATTAAAAAGTTCAGGTTTATTTGCTACATTCATTCTTCTTTTTTGTCTTGCCTTTATTTCAAAAGTATATACATCTAAACATTGTGTACCCCGCATTGTATGTGGCAGATCAATTGGTAAGCTCAGACATGGAGGGTTTTCTCGGAATCCTGAAGTACATGTGGGTACATGTATCTAAAGGGTTTGAATCTTTTTACCTATGTTGTGAACTACTTAATATCCTTTTCTTTTAACAATGGACCTCCTTTACCTGTCAGTTTATCATCTTTACAGTGACTTAAATGTTAATTTAACAGCGACACAAATTCTGAAAGGCCTACCAATGTGTAGGTTCTTGAGAATGCGTAATCTTTTCTGGTGTTAAAAGCAAGCAGGATTTAGATATTAAAAACACAAAATGGGAGACTTCCAGGATAAAATGTCATCTGTGTACAATGCTTACTTTTTGTTCTCCATCTCTAATCTCAGAGGCTTAAATAGGGTTTTTCTAAGGGGTTGAGATATCTTAACATTTTATCTAAAATAACTGGAATTCACTAAAATCTTCTACCAAGATTGCTAACAAAGGCATGTTGCCATCTTTCATTACTATATTTATTTGTATAGTTAAGGTGGAGCACATTCTTCCTTGGATTGTCATGAAATTTTCTGTTTCTTATGGGGTGCTGGGCAGTAGTAGGGGTTCACATTTGGGATCTTTCCAGAAAGATGTTCCCAAGATATAGCTCCCTGAAACCCACCTCCCCCACCATTTTACAAAATCATCTGGTTCTTACAACTTTTTTTGTACACAGCTGGGGCAGTGGATCTGCTCAGATCATCCCCCAACTGATCCAAGTCACTCAACATTTATCTCAGTTAGTGCGTGGAACCTACGGCCCTTTTGGGAAAGCAGTATTGAAAAAGTTATTGACCTCAGAGTTTGGATGTCAAGAATGGCATATGGCAAAACTCATGAGCCAAAAAGGGATTCAAGTGTGCATGGAGGGTTTCCAGGCACAGTAGGTGGATAATTCAAGGGGACATGCTATAGTCATTGGGCTTGAGCTACACCCATGCATCCCTAGTAGAAATGTGATAATGATATGCAGGCATGCTGCTACCATCAATCCACCTCTGTTCTGGGAACTTTGCCCTACTAATTTGTACAGCTAATTTAGAAGAGGTTCTAACTATTTTCTGAAAGATAATAAATTATACATCCTTTGTGCAGATATGTGAGAATGATTACTGGGCATGTTGCCACTTTTCCACCTGGGAAAATATTATAGGAGAGTGCCAGCATTGATTAATCAATTAGCATTGATTAACTGGAGGGAAAATGAAAGACAGGATAATGTAATTGTGTTTCCAGAACAATGGAACTGAATATGCTTAAAGTCAAAGGTTTCAGGATATACAGTCTCCTAACATGAAGTGCTCATAACATTTTTAGGTTCCTCTGTTTGCCAGAAGCTGGGAATGGGCAACAAGGAATGGATCACTTGATGATTACCTGTTCTGTTCATTCCCTCTGGGGCACCTAGCATTGGCCAATGTCAGAAGACAGGATACTGGGTTAGATGGACCTTTGATCTGACCCAGTATGGCCTTGTTGTGTTCTTAACATTTTTGGTGCAGAGCTAGGGAGCATAGGAGGTTGGAGTGGAAAGGAGGAATGTAGGTGTATGTGGGAGCAGTGTTAGTTGTGTGGGGGTTAGGAGATTGCAGGGTGGGGAAAAAGGGTGGGGGACAGAAGTGGGAATAGGGGGAGAACAGGAGGAGGCAGATAAATAGGTGGTGGATGATAGAAGAGAGGAGTTGAGGGGGTGCTCAGGCCAGTGGAATTAGAGAGAATGGATGGACGGAAAATGGGGAAGGTGGCAGGAGGAGTAGGGGAGATTAGGGGTGGGGGAGTCTGTCACATTATCTCCTCTCATGTGTGCCCACATCTGGGGGCTATGCCTCTCTTGGAGGGTCTGAGCCACTCTCCCTGACCCCCACATGAGCCAAGATTGGGAGGCTTTGTCCTTCTGGGGGGATCTGTGTCCCTCTTTCCACCCCCTTTGTGTGTGCTGGAATCTTTGGGGGCGGTATCCGAGCCCCTTGTCCTGCCTTGACGTGTACCAGGAAATACAAAGTTAAGGTGCAAGCCACTTTTGCAACTCAGTCTTAACACTACTCTCTTTGAGCAATGCCCCAACATGCCACTAACACCATACTAGTACTCTGCCCTTACAGGACAGTGGAATCAGAGCACATGAGGATGGTAGGAGACAGTCTAACATCTTCTCTTTGCTAAGGTAAAACTTGAGTTTAGGTCTTTATTTTGAAGCACTTGGAGGAGAGGAAGGTGATCAGGAACAGTCAACAGGGATTCACCAAGGGCAAGTCATGCCTGACCAACCTGATTGCCTTCTATGATGAGATAACTGGCTCTGTGGATATGGGGAAAGCATTGGACGTGATATACCTTGACTTAAGCAAAACTTCTGATACGGTCTCCCACAGTATTCTTGCCAGCAAGTTAAAGTAGTATGGATTGGATGAATGGCCTGTAAAGTGGATAGAAAGCTGGCTAGATCGTCTGGCTCAACATGTAGTGATCAATGGCTCAGTGTCTGATTGGCAGCCGGTATCAAGCAGAGTGTGTCAGGGGTCAGTCCTGGGGCTGGTTTTATTCAACATCTTCATTAATGATCTGGATGACAGGATGGATTGCACCCTCAGCAAGTTCGTGGATGACGCTAAGCTGCGGGGAGAGGTAGATATGCTGGAGGGTAGGGATAGGGTCCAGAGTAACCTAGACAAATTGGAGGATTGGACCAAAAGAAATCTGATGAGGTTCAACAAGGACAAGTGCAGAGTCCTGCACTTAAGATGGAAGAAGCCCATGCACTGCTAAGGCAGTACTAAGTGGCAGTTCTGCAGAAGAGAACCTGGGTATTACAGTGGATGAGAAGCTGGATATGTGTCAACAGTGTATCCCCTTATTGCCAAGAAGGCTAACGGCATATTGGGCTGCATTAGTAGGAGCATTGCCAGCAGATCAAGGGAAGTGATTATTTAGCATTGGTGAGGCCACATCTGGAGTATTGCGTCCAGTTTTGGGCCCCCTGCTACAGAAAGGGTGTGGACAAATTGGAGAGAGTCTAGTGGAGGGCAAAGAAAATGATTAGAGGGCTGAGGCACATGATTTATGAGGAGGGCTGAGGGAGCTGGGATTATTTAGTCTGCAGAAGAGAAGGGTGAGGGGGATTTGATAGCAACCTTCAACTCCATGAAGGGGGCTTCCAAAGAGGATGTAGCTAGGCTGATCTCAGTCATGGCAGATGGCAGAAAAAGGAGCAATGGTCTCAAGTTGCAGTGGGGAGGTCTAGGTTGGATATTAGGAAAAACTATTTCACTAGGACGGTGGTGAAGCACTGGAATGGGTTACTTAGGGAGGTGATGGAATCTCCATCCTTAGAGGTTTTTAAGGCCCGGCTTGACAAAGCTCTGGCTGGGACGATTTAGTTGGGGTTGGTCCTGCTTTGAGCAGGGGGTTGGACTAGATGATCTCCTGAGGTCTCTTCCAACCCTAATCTTCTATGATTCTGCAGCAAAAACAGGAGCTACCTACCACTTGGCCTACTCTAAAACACTGAATCTGTTCCACACAAACCACCCCAGACTTGCTAAATGTTAGCACATTTTCTCCCTTGTCTAGAGGATTCTGTTTGAGACATTGTCTTCATTTACCTCCTCCCCCCCACTAAGGTGAGGACTACACTACGTAGGAGTGCTCCCAGTGTGGATGGAGTTTATACTGGCAAAACTGCACTTTTGCTGGTATAGCTTATTCTAGCCTTCCCACAAGCAAAATAAACTATATCGGCAAAAACACAGTAATGTTGGTTTCAGTGTGTCTATGCCAGGAGTGTTTGTCGGCACAGCTATGTCAGCCAGGGAGAGTCCCACTTTATCTCAACTCTGGCTAAAATAACTATGCTGGCAAAAGTTTGTAGTATAGACCTGGCCTAAGTCCTGGAGACCACTGTCACATATGCCACCAGACTACTGCCACTCACCATGGGAAGAAGACGCTCTTGTGCTCCTCTGCATCAGGGTGGGTGATTCATATTAAAGCATTTTAAATCATTGATTTCAATAGTGGTTTGAATCATGAGGCAGGAAACTTTTGATTTAAATAATTCTAATCTTGTTTTGCCTTTGTACTTGTTAGGTTTTTCATAAAGAGCTTAATTCTTATTGATTGGTAACCATTAAAACATGTTAATTTGCAACTAAAGATAGTCTTTACACTAAATTGGTACTTCTTTTTGATAACCAGGATGATACTCTCTATCTGTACACATTTATTTAAGCAATTATATAGCAATCAGATATATTCAGATTCTTAATTTTACATTTTTAATGTAGTAGAAAATGGTGAATAATTCAATTCTTATTTACTAGAGTACTTTTTTTTAATTTGTGATTTGTGTCAAGATCTGTTTAAATTGGACATTGGAATTTAATTAAAATACACAAAACCAGCATTTTATTTTTATTAGTTAAATAAACCTACATTAATGTGGGGTTACAGTTAAACTTTTTTTTTTTTTTTTTTTATCACAGCAAGTTTTGTATTTAAAACTAACTGATTTATTAAACAAAGGAAGTATTATCTGTAGTTAGGCCTGATCTGCACTTAGTTATGTCAGTTAGGGGTATGGTCTTTTTTTAACTGACAAAGCCCCAGTATAGACATAGTTTATATTAGCATAAAGTGCTCTTGCTAGTATAATTTATGTATTTCAGGGAACTGGGGTAAGCTATACCTGCCGAAGCACTTTTCTACTGGTATAATCTATATCTATAGTAGGAGGGTTTGTCAATATAGCTATGCCAGGAAACCTCCTTTGTCATATCCCAGTAACAGCTCTTGCAAGAAGAAAAGGAGTACTTGTGGCACCTTAGAGACTAACCAGTTTATTTGAGCATGAGCTTTCGTGAGCTACAGCTCACTTCATCGGATGCATAGCATATCGTGGAAACTGCAGAAGACATTATATACACACAGAGACCATGAAACAAAACTTCCTCCCACCTCACTCCCCCGCTGGCAACAGCTTATCTAAAGTGATCATCAAGTAGAGCCATTTCCAGCACAAATCCAGGTTTTCTCACCCTTCCCGCCCCCCCCCCCCCACACCCCAACACACACACATACAAACTCACTCTCCTGCTGGCAACAGCCCATCCCCCTTTGAAACCCCTCTTTATAATGCGCATGATAATCAAGGTGGGTCACCTCCAGCACTAATCCAGGTTTTCTCACCCCCCCCCCCCACACGCCCCCCCCTTTTCCAAAAATCACACACACAAACTCATTCTCCTGCTGGCAACAGCTCATCTTACAATGTGCACAGCAATAATCCAAGTTTAACCAGAACGTCTTGGGGGGGGGGGGGGGGGGTTTGCAGGAAAAAAACAAGGGGAGACAGGCTACCTTGCATAATGACTTAGCCACTCCCAGTCTCTATTCAAGCCCAAATTAATAGTATCCAATTTGCAAATGAATTCCAATTCAGCAGTTTCTCGCTGGAGTCTGGATTTGAAGTTTTTTTGCTTTAAGATAGCGACCCTCATGTCTGTGATTGCGTGACCAGAGAGATTGAAGTGTTCTCCGACTGGTTTATGAATGTTATAATTCTTGACATCTGATTTGTGTCCATTTATTCTTTTACGTAGAGACTGTCCAGTTTGACCAATGTACATGGCAGAGGGGCGTTGCTGGCACATGATGGCATATATCACATTGGTGGATGTGCAGGTGAACGAGCCTCTGATAGTGTGGCTGATGTTGTTAGGCCCTGTGATGGTGTCCCCTGAATAGATATGTGGGCACAGTTGGCAACGGGCTTTGTTGCAAAGATAGGTTCCTGGGCTAGTGGTTCTGTTGTGTGGTATGTGGTTGTTGGTGAGTATTCGCTTCAGGTTGGGGGGCTGTCTGTAGGCAAGGACTGGCCTTTCTCCCAAGATTTGTGAGAGTGTTGGGTCATCCTTCAGGATAGGTTGTAGATCCTTAATAATGCGTTGGAGGGGTTTTAGTTGCAAGCTACATCAATCAATCCCTCCATCGTTCAATATAGCTGTACCTAATACAGTCAAGGCAGTTGGAGTGCATGTAGATAAATGCTGGAATTAAAATCTATGGAGTGCAACACAAACAATGGAACTTTCTCTTAGTCTTTCCTCATGTCTGTTTATTATGGCACACCTCTTTCCCCACCACACACATGCTGCTCCTCGAGCAGGTTCAGTCTCTACCGGCTTTGGGGGCTGTAGAGGAGTTTCCCCTGTAGCATTAGGGACAGGGATTCTACTCCTTGTATTTCTTGGTTCACAGGCCCAAGAGGACAGGTCTCAACCCTCCTGACCTTTGCAACCTCGACAAATGCATCAGATAAGTGAGGTTTTGTATGGTCACACTTGCACATATTCTCTTCACATTAAATCACAATGACTGGTTTGCTGCCATGGATAGTTAAGACGATGGTTTCCATGTAGCAATTCTCCCAAGCCACAGGAGGTTTCTCCACTTTGTTGTGGAAGACCAGCACTATCAGTACACAATGTTCCCTTTTGGTCTGTTTACCGCTGCCTGGGATTTTACCAAATGCATGATTGCGGTGACAGTGTAACTCAGGAATTGGGGAATTCATATCTTCCTGTGTCTGGATAATTGGTTTCTGAGGGGCAAGTCCAGAGAAGAAGTCCCCTCTCATATTCAGTTCACGCTACACTTATTTGATAGTCTAGGTCTCATCCTAAACAGCAGGAAGTCAACATTGGTTCCAACTCGAACCGAGTTCATAGGGGCCCTGATAGACTCTGAGTTTGAGAGCGTTTCTGCTGACTGAGAGATTCCACGCAGTTTGCCACCTATGTCTGGAACTGCAGTCTCTACCCACAGCCACAGCCTGAGCATGCCTGAGGTTGCTAGGTCATACAGCTGCATGCAGACTGCTAGTCCAGTATGCCAGGTTGTACCTTCATCCTCCTTCATACATGGTTGAAGTCAGTCTATCATCTGAACAGTCACCACTTGGACAGAGTGGTCCAACTTTCTCTGCTGATCCTAGCTCCTTATGGTAGTGGGTGTCTCAGGGCAATATGTGTCTGGGTGTTCCCTTCGCTTGGTTTCCACTGACCAGGACTGTTGTCACTGATACCTCCTTAATAGGTTGGATGGCACATCTTGGGTTACTGAAAGGTCAAGGCCTGTGGTTGGAACAGGAAGGTTCTCTGAACATCAATATCCTGAAGCTTTGTGCCATCTACAATGTCTGTCATGCCCTTTGAGATCATCAGGGACTCATCAGTGCACATCCTTACTGACAATACCACTGTGATGTATTATGTGAACAATCCAACATGCTGTGTGAGGAGGCGATCGGGCTCTGGCAGTTGTGCATTGGGGAAAATATGATCTCCATGGCCATTCACGTACCTGGGTTCCAGAATGACCTGACAGAAATGTCTCCCTTAATCACAAATGGTCCCTGAAGCTCAGCATCCTGTGGTCCATCTTTACAGTTTGGGACATCCCAACAATCGACCTGGTCATGAGAGACGACAAAAAATGCTTTCTGTTTTACTTTAAAGGGGATCTCAGTTTGGGTTTTCAGACCACTGCTTTTCATCTGAGCTGAGACTTGGCACTCCTGTATGCTTTATGTCCGATTCTGATCATCCCTCAGGTCATTCTCAAGCTGAAATTGGATTATGTCAAGCTCATTCTCATTGCTCCAGCATGGCTGAGACATTGCTGGTTCTCTGACCTCCTCATGTTATTGTTTCAGCCTCCCATATCTCTTCCTCTTTGCCCTCACCTCCTTATTCAGCATCACAGTCTGATTTTTCATCCAGAGTTCAACTCCTTGCATCTCCAGCAAGGTTAGATAAGGAGGAGCAATGGTGTTTGAAGGCAGTCTGGCAAATCGTACTTAACAGTAGAAAACCTTCCACCACAGTGGCCTATTTGGCCAAGTGGAAGCAGTTCTCTATGTGGTTGTTAGTCCAGGGAGTTCTACAGAAGATGGCTTGTATCCAGGACATCTTGGAATACCTGCTACACCTTCAGTTGTCTGATTGTGCACTTAGTTCATTGAGAATGCGCCAGGCAGCGATTCTTTACCTTTCATTCACCCATCCATGGGAAATGGGTATTTTTGAGCTCCATGGTTGTGAGGTTCTTGAAAGGAGTCACCCGCAGGTTAAAGAACCAGTTCCTTTGTGGAACCTTAATGTTATCTTAGCAGCCGTTATGGGACCTCCATTCAAGCCTCTGCCAACTTCTTCTTTCTCCCTTTTCTGCCTCTCTTTTGGTGATAACATCTGCAAGGAGAGTGTGTTAGTTGCAAGCTTTGATGGCAGATCCTCCTTATATGCAATTTTCCAAAGACAAAGTAACCCTGTGGCTGCACCCTAAGTATTTATCTAAAGTGGTTTCTCAGTTTCACTTGAAACAAGTAATATTTCTACCAGTGTTCTTCCCTAAGCTGTATTCAACCCCAGATGAATAGTGTCCTGACACATTGGATGTCAGGCAATGTTTAGCTTTTTACCTGGATAGGACTAAACCTTTCTGTTCTTAGTCTCATCTGTTTGTTTTATATGCAAGCAGTCTCACCACAGACTATCTCTAGGTAGATAACTTCCTGTATCATGACAGCATACAAAGTAGTTCAGACTGTGCCTCCCAAACGGTACAAGTTCATTTCACAAGGGCCGAGGCAATGCTGATGGCATTTCTAAGTAACATTCCTATAGTGGACATTTGCGGGGCTGCTGTTTTGTCTCTATACATATGTTTACAAACCACTATGCCATGGCACTGCACCCAGATCAGATATTTTGGGAAGGTAATCCAGCAGACCTTGTTTAAATAAAAGAAAAGGAGTACTTGTGGCACCTTAGAGACTAACAAATTTGTGCCACAAGTACTCCTTTTCTTTTTGCGAATACAGACTAACACGGTTGCTACTCTGAAACCTTGTTTAAATAGAATCCGAGCCACACCTCCTGTGAGTACTACTTGTGAGCAGGGGCAGCGAGTTATCTCTCCATGGGGTGCCTTAGAACCAGCAATATTCAGAGCCCAGGGGCCCAGCTCCACCAATATTTGGTGCCGGGTGTCTCCCCCTGACCCCACTTGCCGCCCCCACCCCGTGCCTCCCCTAGTGTCCCCCAGCCCCCTCTTGCTGCCCCTGGGGCTCTTCCCCCCCTCCCCCTCCCGCCCTGGAGCAGAGCGTCTCTGCCTCTGCCCTGCAGCTCTATGCTGCCTCCCTGCAGCAACTGCTGCCGCAGGGTCCTAGTGCCCCCCAACTCCACTGCCAGGGCAGACTGACTGAGCCTGCCCTTCCACCTCAGACCCTTCCCTTTTCCGGCGGGACACTCCACCAGCACATGGCCTACCCACCGCCCACAGTCACCGCTCCTGCCCCGTCCCTCAGCCCCAGTGAGGCTTCAGTCAGGGGCAACAGCAGGGGAGGAGGTGCATGCAGCACCCCCCGGCACCCACCATGGGGAAGGCGAGGGAGATTCCTGCACCTGAAAGGAGCCCTAGGACCACATGCAGTGACAGTGGTGGGGGTGAGTGTGCTGCTGGGGGGGCGGAAAAGGGGGGCTCCTCCCCCAGAGCTTGTTGCTGCTGGCAGGGAAAGGGGTGGGGGGAGTCTTCCTCTCTGGCCCCTGTCCCAGAGCAGCCTGCCTGCACCCCAAACTCATCCCCAGCCTTGCCCCACCCAAGAGCCCACACCCCCAGCCAGAGCTTTCACCCCCACACTACACCCTCAATCCTCTACCCTAGCCCTGAGCCCCTCCAACACTCCAAACACCTTAGCCCCAGCCCCAGCCAGAGCCCTCATCCCCCTGCACTCCAACTCTCTGCCTCAGCACTGAGCCTCTCTAACCCCCCAATACCACATACCTCTCATCTCCAGCCCCAGCCAGAGCCCTCACACCCCAACCCTCTGCCCTAGCCCTGAGCCTCTCTAACCCCCCAAACCCCTTAGCTCCAGACAGAGCCCTCACCCCCCACACTCCTACTCTCACCCAGAGCCCCACCCACACCCCAAACCCCTCATTCCCAGCCCCAGACAGAGCCCTCACCCCCTACAACTCTACTCTTGCCCTGAGCCCCTCCCATACCTCGGACCCCTCACCCTGCACCCCCTCCCATCCTCAAACTTCCTCCCAGGGCCTGCACCCCAATCCCCTGCCCCAGCCTAGGGCCTGGACCGCAGACCTCCTCCCCCTCCCAGAGCCTTGGGCAGGTGCGGGGCGGAGTTTGGGCAGGGGCGGGTTCTGGGAACCACCAAAATTTCTACAAACCTGCCACTCGTGCTTGTGAGTGACCTGCGTAGAATACACGGCTGCATATACGTGAAGAAGAAAAAACGGCTACTTACTTGTACTGTAACTGTTCTTGGAGATGTGATGCAAACATATTGCACAACCCAACCTCTGTCCCCTCTGCATCAGAGTCTGTGCTCTCAATGTTCAATGCGAAGGAGCTGAGAAGGTTCAGGGTGGTGCAGCCCTTAAACAGCCAGAGGAGGGGCTAGGGCTGCAGGGCAAAAGCACTGCCCCTATGGGCCCTTTAGGCAAAGTTCTTTGGCTTTGGTGTGCTGGGAGTGCACACACTTATGTGGAATACACATCTACATCACATCTTGAAGAACAGCAGTTAACAGTAGAGGTAAGTAACTTTTTTCTTTGCTGTAACTTGATCTGATGATGCATACTGAAAACTCTGGTAGGGCAGCAGAGGGGGGTAAGTTAAAGCAGCACTAAGTGAGGGGAGCCTCAGTTTTGTTAGTTTGCACCTCATCCATACTTAATTATAATCCATCTGTTTAATTTGAGCAGTTTTGGGGGATTTGAAGATCAGGATACCATGTACCAGGATTCCACTTTACCAAAACCAGTTATCACAAATTACAAAGAGTTTTTCACAAACTTTTAATGTAAGAACAAAACAAAAATTGATGTTGGCCTCTTACTGACCTCTTAGTTTCTCTCCCTTCTGCCCCCATTAATGGGGCATCCCCCTATAGCCAAAGGGAATGTGGGTTACACTGGACATAAAAAATTCTGCTGCTGCAGCACCTCCTACCAAGGAGAGAAAAAATCTTAGCGAAAGCGCTAAGCTGGCTCAGGACCACAGATCGTAGCTCCAGTCCTGATCTGCCTGCAGCAACTAACTCAGTTGCTGGGATAAGTATATTGTCCTCACCAGATGATTAGCTGTACAAGGACATATTGAAAACAGAGTAATGCATGCACTGCTGATAAACAACAAGAAATGGGGGACAATGGTAATTTGACAGGCGTTTGTACCTTATATCATGCTGCTGATTATGATTCAGTATGTAAAATAAAAAGTCTAGCCAAATCCCATTACTTGCTAGGTGTTCTCCTAAATTAGAGCAGCCGAAGGCTCTATCTTACACAGGTAGGTGTAAGTCAGACATATACCAAAAGGTCACCCCATGACCAATGTGTTTATCATCAGAAACACGGCCTTCTGCCTCCTCTCCCCTCCCCCCCCCCCCCCCCCCCCCCGCTTTTTTTTTTTCCCATCCGGTTGTACTCTCAAAAGCCTCCCTCGGTGCTGGAGAGAGGAAAGACCCAGTGGTTGTTAGATCTCACTAGTTCCACTTAATACCATCTTGGCATTGAACTGGGAGCCTCATGATGCATGGAAATCTCCTCAGGAAATGTTTAAGCAAACTATATGCTTGTTTTACATCATACAAAATAATCGCAGCACCCCAGATTTGGGCCCAGTATTTTTAACAGCAAGCTTTGCTGGTTGTTAGACACCAAATCTAACCTATATATTCTTTGTGTGTCTTATGAACATGCTAAATCTATATAATTATCTCCTTTGATTTTGTTTAACAAATACTTCACTGCTATTTTTTCCCTAATAAAAAGCCAGTCTTGATAGCTCTTCATGCATGAGTAACACTGCAATAACAAACTAGAAAAAAAATTAAGGCAATTTATACAGTTTCAAGCATCTAAGAAGTTATAAACAGTGAGCAAAATTGTTTTAAAAATTAATGAAAACAATTACTAAGGAATACTATTACAAGAAGTAGTAATTTGACTTGAGATTTATATAACACTTTCTTATGACCTCTGTTACATGAGTCAGCATTTCTGACATAAACAACTTAAAATAATGAGATTGTGATTACGTTTTGTGAGAAAAATGTCAAAAGATCATCCTTCATAAGAATGTCAAAGTTATGCTCATAGGCATAGCTTCAAATAGCCAACAAATCTGCAAATTGTTTAGAAAATCTGTCTTGATTGCTTGCTAAAAGCAAGACGAGAAGGGATTCATAATATCAGTCTCCTGAGGTGTGCCATTGATGCATTTATTATACATTGTACCAAGTTGAATTTCAGGCTGTTTCTCCTAAAGACTGCAACTCTTTTTTTTTTTTAAATGCATTTGCAATCTTTTTTTAGGTAGACTGGGGTCAACTGGACTACTTAGTAATTGATATGCCACCTGGAACAGGAGACGTACAGTTATCAGTCTCACAGAATGTTCCAGTTACAGGTACACTTTTACTGTGACTCTTTTTCAAAGATTTCAATATATTTATTTCTTCATAGCAATAGAAAAATCTTTTAGAAAATGCAGTTGAAGATACTAGAAATGTGTAGAAACATAATATGAAACTATTCTCTGAATGCTGATGAAAAGTACAAAGAATCTTTAAAATGTCAGCAGTGTCCGTTTTTTTTTTGTTGTTTTTTTTTTTAAAGTTAGACTGGGAAATATAGAAAAGTTGAACAAATCAATATTCTGGGAAAAAGCAATTGCATTATAAATTGATGGAGGTAGAGTTAATATTAGAAAATATATTCCCTGTCACTTTTCATTGTGGCATATGAATGCTAATATAGTTTTAAAAAGTTTGTCTTGATAAGTTTGTTTTTTTTTTAAGTTACAAGTCAAGCAATCTTCTTAATGCACAAAGCTTAATCAGGTAAACTACACCATGCTTTAACACACTAATGGATCCTCCTTTCCCCGGTGTTCTGAATTTGAATTTTAGATAGAGATTTGAACTCATGTGGCTCAACTCTGTGTCATACTCAGTGTCCACAAATCCCATTGATCACAGTGGGAATTAAAGATGCTGCCTGTCAAAAGGCAAAGGCATTCGTCACAGGATCAGGCCTTGAATGAGTTGTTGTAGGCTTGTCCATCTAATATGCTTTGTCAGAGACCACCGTCAGCAGTGAACAGAATGAATGACAGAAATTTAAAACATAAGAGTGGCCATACTGAGTCAGACCAATAGTTCATCTAGTCCAGTATCCTGTCTTCAGACAGTGGCCGGTGCCAGATGCTTCAGAGGGAATGAACAGAACAGGGCAATTTATTGAGTGATCCATCTGCCATCATCCAGTCCCAGCTTCTGGCAGTCAGCATTTTAGGGAGACCCAGGGCATGGCGTGGCATCCCTGATCATCTTGGCTAATAGCCATTGATGGACCTATTCTCCATGAACTTATCGAATTCATTTTTGAACCCTCTTATACTTTTGGCCTTCTAACATCCACCAGCAATGAATTCTGTAGGTTGACTGTGCATTGTGTGAAGAAGTACTTCCTTGTGTTTGTCTTAAACCTGCTGCCTATTAATGTCATTGGGTAAGCCCTGGTTCTTCTATTATGTGAAACGGCTTTTTGAAAGTCCAAGTATAGTATATCAACTTGATTATCCATGTCCACATGCTTGTTGACTCCCTCAAAGAATTCTGATAGATTGGTGAGGTATGAGTTCCCTTTAGAAACGTCATGTTGACTCTTCCCCAACAAATCATGTTCATCTAGTTCTGACAATTCTGTTCTTTAGTATAGTTTCAACCAATTTGCCTGGTACTGAAGTTAGGTTGTCTGGCCTGTAATTGCCAGGATTGCCTCTGGGGCCTTTTTTAAAAAGCGACATTACATTAGCTATCCTCCAGTCATCTGGTACAGAGGCTGATTTCAGTGATAGATTACATACCACTATTAGTATTTGACAGAAGAAAGAGAGAGTGGAGTCTTAAATTATGTTTCCAGGAAGATACAATAACTCAATGTCAATGGCAATTGTTAGCTTAATTAGATAAGTTGCTCCAATACTTTTGCTGCTATCAGCTAAATATGTTGATATCTCAGGAAAATAATATGGTATTGCCTTGTACAGCTTCCACTCTGTTGACACCAAAGTTACAAACAGACAAGCTCACATGGCATGCATACATCCATTTCCTTTGGCATTCCTTCCTTCCTACTTTTCTTTTTAAGCAGTAGCCAATTGAAGTAATAGTAAACATTTTCGATGGTTATTTCACTTGTGCCTAAGGCTCTTAACAAGTTGCTAATAGAATATAAAATTGTATGGTATACTTCTAAAAGCTGTTTATTACATGGTTGTTCTTTCTAACAAACATATTTGTCAACTACTTACCTAATTTGTGTGTGTTCCTTCACTGCTTGTTTCCTGTCAGCAATTCCTTTTAAAAGAAATCATTTGAAAAATGTTTGTTTGTGCATCTTGAGGTGGGAATTCCTCACCCTATATGGAACGTCAAACCTGTTTCCTTTTATTTTTAAAACTATATTAGGTTTTTGAAGGAGCTGACTTATATTTGCTAACTGAAGGCTTGTGCAGAAATCCCAGCATGTACTTAAGAAACATCTACGGATACCACACTTTTTTAGTACCTTATATCACCACTGAATGTGGTGTGCAATCAGGATATTGTATGCTGAGCATGCTCTGTATGCTTTATCTTTATCCGAAAGGGTGTTTGAAGGAGAATATGAGAATAAATGAGTTATATGAAAGAAAAAAAACTTTAGATAAGTCACAAACAAACAATTGCTATATAAAGCTTTATGGCTTTGTCTTGTTAACAATGATCAGACAGACACAGGTTTGCCTTTGATAGTAGTGCTTGTAAGACCTGAAAGCTGCTTAAGAGCATAAGTTAGGGTTTGTCTACAATTGGAAATTTACTGAAATAGCTATTCCTAAATTATTCAAGAATAGTTATTTTGGTATAAACCACCAGATGGCTTATTCTGATTCTGGGATAAGAGTTTTATAACATACTGAAAAGAACTTCCTTATTTAGAAAAAACTTCGGTTTTTTTTTTTTAATAAAGTTTTTAATAAATTTTGAAATCGAGCACTTTTATATTCTGAAACAAGTATGTCCACACACAAACTTGAACTGAAATAACTAAAGGTGTGAATTACAATCTGTTTAGTTATTTTGGTTCCATTTATTATGTAGATAATCCTATCCATATACACTGGAAGCTCTGTACATTATTAATTGACAAAGTGAGGATATTAACTCTTAACACTGGAGGTTTTTTTCTAACTGTATTTGCCAGTTCTTTGAATTAAACAGGTGTAAACAAAAATGTGCATGATTCTTCTGTCAGTTGCAGCCATTTTATGCCAATATAAAGAGTTACGCTAGTGTAAAAAGTTGGAGAATTAGAACCACTGTTTAAACAGAATGAAAATTATTTATCCACTGTTAATCAGATTTCATTTCCAGTGTTTTTGTGATTCTTATAAACCTACTTGTTCTCTATATGTCCATAGAGGTTTTCCAAGAGAAGCAGAGTGTGCAAAATCTTCTTTTCTAACCTGTTTTTTAAAAAAAAAAAAAGCACAATTTAAAAAAAATTATATTCAGGCCTTCTTAAAACTTTCTAAAGAAACAGAAAAGTTGACACATTCATTTGTTTCTCTCTCTCTCTGTCATCTTTAAAACTGGTGGTTGCTGTTGATAAGATATCTTCTTATGAATCTGAGCTTTCATAACTTCAGGTGACCCTAAATTCTGGGCTGAGTTAAGAATGGCATTTAAACTTAAACACTAAAATGACGGGGCTTTATTTTAGCATAGTGGGGTTGAGGGATGAGAGGATGTTGACCACAGTATTAATTTAAGTTTATTTTTTCATTCCTAATTTTCTCTAGTTAGGTTTAGCAGTACACAGCAGCAGGTCTCATTTGTCATTCCCAGTAGTCATTTATGTAGAGAGTGTTAGTTTGAGGTTGATTCTAGCCTGATTGAAATACAGTGTAATAATAAGTTTATCGTGCTTCTGCTGAAAATGAACACAGCAGACAAGGATTGATTAGATTTATAGTTCCTTGGGTCTTCCTTGGGTAGATGATTATGGTGATTTATAGAGCTTCATCCTGTTCTCCAGAATTTCCTCGCTGTTGTACGTTTTGTATAGTTTGCAGTCTGGCTAGAAGGACTCCTTATAAGCATTATGATTTAAGGCTATGATTTTTTCAGGGAGGTCATGGCAATCTCGGAATCCATGACTTCCCCCAACCTCCATGAATTCAGCCCCAGTGGCCAGCAGCTGCAGGGTCTTCCTGCCAACTCTGCAGCTCCTGGCCACTGCAGGCAGTGGGGGCCCGCCTGCAGCTCCTGGCTGCCCTGGGAGATTTGGAATTGCAGGGCTTGGGCTGTGGAGCTAAAAACAACAGTGTAGATGTTCCTGGTCAGCTTTTGTTTGTTTAGTGCTGCTGCACCAGCCCACTGAGCCCAAATCAGTTGGCCTGGGCTCTGAGACTCAATGCCACAGGTTTTTCTTTAGACATACCCAGTGTCACATGGGTCTAAATGAATTCTAGCAGAGTTGCATACAATATTCTGCTGCTCTCTTCTATGTTGCCATCTTATTCTTAGTTGGGTGTTCTCTTTCATTTTTTACAGAAAGAGTCTGTTTCCCCATCATCGGTTACTTCTCTAATTTTCATGTACTTTGTGTTTCTCTTGAGGGTAACATGGATTATGATAGTGCTAGTGGTATAAATCCTTTCTCTCAAGGTTACTACACAGCTTAGTTTTTTGTATTTAGAAGTATAGTCTCAAGTGTGGTGTGCATGAAGTTTATATTTGCCTTGATTTGCAGGTGTGCATATGTCAGATGTAGTGTTTGCATTACATTTTCTCCATTCTATCTGACTGTGGCTTTCTTAGAACAGGCAGTGTATGGAAACTTTCATTCTGTCTTCAAAGAAACTTGGAGTGGAGGGATTTCACTACATGAAACCTATGCCAGTCATGTGCACATGTTCCCACAATCAGGAAAAAAACTGTACTGGCAAAGGTTGGTTGTTTTTAGGTTTGCTTAGATGAGAAATGAGACGGTGATGGGTTACAACATTTTGGTTGTAGGGTAGGAATTGACACTTCAAAAAATTCTTCCAGATTTTTTTTTTTTTTTAAACCTAACATCATATACAGATAATTCCCTCAGTCAAAGAGGAGGTAGTAGGAGCAATACCCAAATGACAGGTAAGAAACAAGACAATGAAATATATTTTTTAACTCTGACTCATATGTGATATTAGCGAAAAAATCATCCTCATTCTTTTGATTGGAGGGAGCAAATGGTGGCAGGTGTGTGTGTCTACAGCTGTTTATTTAAAGGGGTGGTGGGTAGGAAACCACTATGGATTTTATCACTCTGATTCACATTCCAGTCAAGATACAAGTTATATAGCATGATTTTTTAACCTTCTATTATTTTCCTTATACTATCTGCAGTTCTTCAACAAAACTATTGAACAAGGTGTGGCTAGATAAAACTGATGTATTTTCTTGTTTGGCAAGAACTCCTTTCTTCCGCCACTGATCTGCCTTCCAATAAGGAATTTTATTGCAGTTCCCTCAGTCAGTTTAGAGTGGAAACGATTGATTACATTCCCTTCATGTTTGTTTTCCTTCTGACCTGTTTGTTGTTTTCCCATTTCACTTTCAATTTATGGAGTGTGCAGAGATGGGTGCCTCGCCATCTATATTGAACGCACATACTTGGGGTAGCCTGCTGATTTCTTAACACTTCTCTGTGACTTGGGAAGCTGGAAATTTTTGTGTTCAGTATCAAATTGGTAGCCATTTGGCATAAACTAATGAAGTGGAGGGGATAAGGTGAATCCTTCATATATTGTATGTGAAACTGGCCTACAATATATAAATGTATGGTGTAATAAAAAGTCCGAAATCCAGAATAAATTGGATATAGAAGAATAAATTAAAGATAACTAGGGTTAGCTTCCATAATGAATATATATTTAATTATAGCCAAGAGATATATTTATCTATTCCTCCATTTAGGAAGATTATCTCCCCATCGGGCAGTGAAGGCCACAGGGACAGTAGGAATTGGATCTCTTAGAGAGAAAGAAGGACGTAGGTTTGTATTTATAAGGCCCTTTCTTCCTCCTAGGCAGTCTGAATTATCAAGCTTGATTTTAAACTACATAAAATTGCCTATTTTTCTCCCTTTATTTTAAATGAAAGTGGAATTAGTTTTAGTGAAATGTGACAGATTGATGGCATTGGAGACTGACAGTCTCTCTTCTCTAACAGAACAGACACAGGATAGGTAGAACCAATGTCATTCCAACCTCTACTCTGTAGACTTTGGAGTGGATCAACTTTAGCTTACAAATAATAATAATTAATAGAAGCAGGAAGCATACATTAGTAAAAAGTTTCATTAGCCATGATATAATGCATTGGCAAGATGATAAATTTACTCAAATTCATGTCTGTTACAGACTAGAGGTGTTGGCCTCACAGTTTTACAGAGTGAACAGAGGAGAGAGTATGTAGCTTCCAGAGTAGTTCCTCATCATGTGTCGTCGTGCTCCTGCCCATGAACCAAAAGTCACAGATGTGCAAACAACCCTCTCAGTCTGCCCAGTAATTAACATATAAAAGCAAGTCATAAAACTGGAGAATTTCAAATCCGATTTGAAATAAAATTGCAATTGATGTTTCTAGGATGTTATTGCATGCCTTAGGGGAGAAGAATGTATGGTTTTTCAAGTTCTGTGTCCCTTTGAACCAGCTGAAATGGCAGGCTCAGTGGTAGGGTTTCTGTTCATTGGTCCATTGGGAAGAGGAATGACCAAAACCCTTTGTAGAAATGTGGCTCTATGAGAACCCACCAAACAGGAGCAAATCACATTTGTCCATACAATTTACGTTCAAAGGTGTTTTTGAACTTACCCACTAGTGTAACCACTGGATCTCCCTTATACTTATGCAAATCCAGTTTGGAATGCATCCAATCAAATACTGTCATTTTCACATCTTTTAGTCTGTTCATTACACTTCACTCTATCCTCCAGTCTTTCTCACTGATGCGAGTCAGCAAGGCAGCCTTTTTTGGCAGCTTTTTGTGGGCACTTTTGCAGAAGTTAGCTGGTGTTTTTTTGTTAAAACTCAGGTTTGTTGTGTGAGATTGTTGCATGTTGATTCAGACATCCACATGGATTTGTGTCATGTCATATGCTGTCCCATACATGCATTCCAGTTTTCCACAGTGCAGTTTTTGTATGATTGCACTTAAAGAAAATCCTTATAGGTTTAGGTCAATTTAAATAGTGGACAGATCTATAATCCTCATTGGTGTGACTATATAACTTTTTTTGTTTTATTCATCAAGATATAATTCATATACTAAATTTTTTTTCTTTTGTCAGATATAGCGCAGCTGGTGGTTGAAGAATGCGGATAATTACCCAGGGTTATCTAATTTTTGGACACACTTAGTATTTCAGTGTGAGTCTTCTGTCCACAGCAGACATTATAAATATAATTTGTAGATCCAAATATAGTACAGGTTAATGCATGAATGGCTCAGAACTTTTTCAATATAGATTTAAATGTGAGTATCTCTTTGATGGTGCACGCAGATTGATTTAACACATATTTCAGGGACTGTTTGAAGTGATTATATATTCAGTCAGACTTCTATGAACATTTTTAGTCCTGGAAAATAGTATCTAAGTATTGGAAAAAGCAGCACAGTATACTGTATTTACTATCTGAGGTACTCTCTGGGCTTTGCCAACAGAGGCGTAAATATATGATAAGTACTAGATCAGCTGTGATGGCTACATTTGTAGACCAAGTATTATGAACAGGAAGATACAACAAGTGTACTCGCAAAAAGAAAAGGAGTACTTGTGGCACCTTAGAGACTAACAAATTTATTTATTTATTAGTAACAGCTCACTTCATCGGATGCATTCAGGGTACTATTGGTCTGACAGTTACAAAAGGTGAGAGACCCCCATATGATTAATGATACCGTATCCTCTTCTCTAGTTATTTCCTGAGAGGGTGACAAAATAAATGCTTTAAAACATACCGACTATAGGATGGTGTTTGGAGGTAACTAAAGCTGCACCTTAGTGCCGTGTCTTCCTTTACAAATAAAACATATGCTCTTCTGTGGAAATTAGACCTCCTTCACCACATTTTCATCCCTTGGCTTGAAAGTTTCCCAGAAGTGGTGCTTTTTTTAAAAAAAGAATGATTGTCCATCAAAGGAGAACATTCAGATTTTGATTTAATCTGTAGATAATCAGGCAAGTGAGCATTCAAGGCTGTATGATTGGTGGAGTGTGACAAGGCAGAAAGAGGCAAGAGCTGATAACTCAGAAAAGGGAGAAGTATGCAGAGTCTCCGAGGCAGTGACTATTTTGATTTATATAATAAAAAAGATGTTTGTACAAAGGCTCTGGGTGCCCTAATACTTAATTAATATCACAACATAATCCCCACAGTATAAAAATGGTCATTCAGACAGGAACTCAACCAATTAGCCTCCTACAAAAAAAAAGAAGTCCTTTCTTCCCCATTATCATTTCAGGAACATACTCTCAGCCATCTCCCAAAATCCTGCCAAACACATTTCTTTTTTTAATGTACCCATAGTGTCACATTTGGGCTATTTTGGATCAAGGGGGAGCAAGTTCCAGAGTCTAGGAGACCTCACAGTAAATACCCTGCTAGCAGCCCCCTTTCCTTTAACAAAAAGGGATCCACCTTGAGAACCTCTGCGGATTGTTGCTGTGGCAGTATGGAACAGGGAGAGTGGCAGTCTCTCAAGCAGGCAGTTCTGAGACTGTTCAGGGCTTTATAGGTCATAGTTAACACCGTAAACTCTACTTTGAAATGAGTAGACAACTAGCATGGATCCCAGAGTACTGTTGTCCTATGCTCCCAGCATGTTGTCTCCACTCAGTAAGCAAGCTGCTTTATTCTACATCAGCTTCAGCCTCTGAATGTATTGAGGCTTTGCGCCATGAAGAAGGCATTGCAATAGTCTAATTTTGAAGTAACAGGGCCTTGGGTAATGTTGTCAAGATCTGCATCCAAAAGGAAAGGTCACAACTGTCTAGCCAGACACAGATGTTAAAATGTGGACTGGGTTACTGCTGTAATATTATCATCCAGCAGCAGCTTGGGGTCTAGAACTGCCCCTAAATTGTAAACCCTGATAACTAGTGGTGAATGCACCCCCTCAATTAAAGGGACTCCTGTTGTGCCCCATCTCCTCTTGCTGCTTTCCCCAACCCACCTCCTTCACCTCAATCTGGTGTGGGTTGAGCTTCAGACAACTCCCTCTCCTGCATGACCCAGTCGCAACTAGATATGGGCTGAGGTGTGGAACTGCAGTCAGAGTTGGATGAGATAGAGATCTACACCTGGGTGCCATCAGCATACTGAAAATACTGCTCCCTATGCCTCCTTCGACAGCTCCATATATATGTTGAACAGGAGGGTTGACAGCATGGTACCCTGTGGTACAGGACATCTAAGAGCCCTTCAGGAATAGGAGCAAATGATAGCTATTATCCACTGAGATCTCTCCAAGAGAAAAGAATGAAGATGCTGAAGGGAAGCCCTGTTCATTCCCACCAGTGTCCTCAGGTGAGTTAACAACAATTCATGATCAAAGGCATCTTGTAGACCTAATAATATCGGCATGGACACCTGATCTTCATCCACACCCGTCAATGCAGTCCCTGTGCCCTGGCCAGGTCTATACCCAGACTGACAAGAGTCAAGGAGATCAAAGGAATCTAGGTACTGAGAGAATTCTCACTACAGCCTTCTCTCCACAATCTTACCCAAGAGGGAATATGTGACACTGGCCAAGAATTAATTAGAGTGTCAACATCAAACAATGACTTTCTGAGCAAAGTCAAAACTAACGATGAAACACTGGTGCTTCCTTCAAAACAATAGGCAGCCTGCTCTCTAACAGAAGTATCGACAGTCTCCACAAGTCGAGGACCAAGAACTTTTCCACTAGCCTTCAGAAAACAGGAAGGACATGGATCCAAAGTACAGGTTGTGGGACTGAGTTTTCTCCACACCTCCAGTACCTCAGTGAGCATCACCAGCTGAAACTCTAGCACAGAAAATAAGGCCCTTGGTTCCTTCCAGACCTTGCACTGTCACCACAGAAGCAAACAGCTCATCCCTAATCTGATCAAATTTATCTGAAAAATAACAAGACATTTCATCACAATGGGAGCAGCTCAAAGCAGTTATAGAGTGGAGGCAGTACAGATTCTTCAGTTTATCTACAATCTGGAAATCTTGTCTAAAAGAATCTTGTTCTTTTAGTGGAAAAGGGGGATTCAAAGCTGGAGGAAAGTGTGAGACATGGTCAGATCAAGCCGTCTGTCATTGCACTGCGGTCTGCATGTGACTCTGTAATGGGGGCACTCACCTCTTGAGCGCCACCTGCTGATGCATGCAGTACTGCAGGCCTTTCACGCACTTGGCACCCCTGATAGATTGTTGAGCTCACTTGACAGGTCTTCAGTGGCCCAGTCGCACAATCAAAATGAACCCTTTCTGGGGTAGCAAAAGAGTTCTTACTAGGGCCTTCAGTCCTTTAAATTCAATCCTTCATTCGGGTTTCCCAATAAACCTTGTCCCTGTCTTGGGGTTGATACCACTTTCCTGGTTGGGGGAACCCTGAGTAGTGGGCTGGGATCCTGTAAACAGTAGCCGCATACTGCTTACTTCAGTCTTCTGCCGTTATTTCTTTGGTCTCTTCCCACCTGGTCCCTTTACCTCAGGTTTTCTCTCAGCTTAGGCAAATGCAGCCACAAACAAACTCTGGTTATCCCTTGAGCTCCTTTGGCCAGAGAGGAGCTCTGTGCTTTGCTCTTTTTGTCCCGACTACAAACTGACCTGCTAAGGCCCTGCAGCTCCTTTTATCTGAGCCTGCTGGACTTCCATGAATCTCTCTAGCCACTCCTTTCCTGGGGCAGGGTGTAGTAGGACTGCGGGGCCTCCAGCTGGGGGCCACAAAGACCAGGTACACCCCATCACAGATCCCTTCCAAGAACACCATGTCACTCTGTATCTGCAGAAGGAGATGCTACAGAGATACCTTGTATCTCATTGTCCAGAGCACTACATTTACAGCACTGCTGGGCAGATAATTACCATTACTCATGTTCCTTTATATATTAAGTAGTATTTCTAGGTTGCCAAGAATTTGGCTGTACACAAGGCCCATTCCATAACCTCTTGTGACCTGCACTCCTCCCGATAAATTCTGAATAGTTCCAATGTATGCAGATACTTTTTTATAAAAAAGTAGAATAGTTCCTTCAATGCTTTTAACTTCCTGTGTAAGATTAGCTCCCTAGTCAGAAGTCAGTGTTAATGTGATGTATATTAACAGTGATCAAACTGCATGTCTGGAGTTGAATGGAATGCAAATAACACTGACACGCTACTGTTATTTCATTTTATGCATGTTAAATATTAAAATTATAGTAGAATAGTTTGTATTAGTACAACCCACATCAGTGGTTTTCAACCAATATATTTCCAAATTACTTAAATAAAAACAAGTAGATTAGTCACTTACATTTATCCAGGCTGAACTTAGAAGTCTGTAGTATACTCAAGGCACAGAAATTATTCTTCTGCACAGAAATGTGCACATAAAATATGAAGAATTTCAGGACATGCCGTGATAGCATTTTGATCTGTTCAACTTCTTGTTTGTGCAATTAATCAACCTTGTGTATGGTTCAGTCTGAAAGGCAACTATTTAAAAATTGCACATTTTTCTTCAAGAGACCTCCTGCATGTATGAATTCAGTCATATTTGATTACTTTAGGGATCAAGTAATGTTTTACTATTGTTGGCTGCTATTAACCCTGGAGAGCCAACACAGCAAAAAAGTAGAGAGCTGGATTCTTTCTTGTGCATCAATAGAACTATTTACTTCAGTTACACCTGTGTGACAATTTTGAAAGGAGTGGAGTTGCACATGTGTCCCTTAGAGCCTAAATTGGCCTATACAAGTTCTATTACTAGTGGTTATGTATTAAAAAACAAAAAACCCACCTGAAGCCTCAGATCCCAGGGTGAGTTTGCTGTGCTGACAATTTAAACAAAAAACATACCAACCAAATGAAAACCTTTCAAAAAGACCATGTTTAATATGAAGGTAGAGACACAATTGCCCAGCGTGACATTTTTAAAGAAACAAGGTGGGTGAGGTAATATCTTTTATTAGGCCAGCTTCTGTTGGTGAGAGCGACAAGCTCTCAAATTACACAGAGCTCTTCTTCAGGATTTAGAGAGTCACTTTTGAGGGTTAGACTTAACGTTCCAGTGGTCAGTAGTTTATAAAGGGTTAAATGATTGATAGATATTGTAATAAATTGTTATATATTCTTATAGAATCCAGTGAGTCAGTAGGTAGGTTATATCCATGGCTTATAACCATCTACAACACATACTACTCACATCTGTAACATGCTTATAGCATCTATTAATCATTTCTTAACCCTTTATAAACCTTTTATAAATGGAACCAGAATACAAACTGTTACCCCTGTAAGAGCAGAACTGCACTTATACTGTAATACTCAGCTATGTTTGGCTAAACTCTTTCAGAAATTAAGTTATTGAAAATGGTTCAGATTCTCCTTGAATAAAAAGAAAATAAATACTAAATACTTATTTTTATTGCAGGCACTGTTGATATGCGGTACTTGCTGGAGACCTCATTGAATTTACATTTTGATACAAGAAATTTAAATTAGGAAAAGGTCTATCTCATTTTAATTTGGAAGAGAATGGGATAGAAATACTGAGGACACTGTTAAGTAGTTTGGGCCATAGGGAATCATTTTAGCATCAGATGAGAAAACTCACCAAATTATCATAATTTATATAGATTTTTTTTAAAAAAAACCTGTTCTTTTCTCTGAGCCACTGTTTTGAAATTATGCAAGATTTTTGTGCTGTTACTATATCTATATGGTCAGTAGAGGGAGCACAAGTTCTCACTCCCTTCCCAAAGATGTACTGTCCTTGGTGATGATGCCAATAGAGGTAGATAAACTAAAGAGATTTATATTGCTTTCTGCTCCTGAAGAAACAAGAAGAACTCAGTGCTCGCAAAGGGAAAAGAACAAAACTAGTTGGGAAAGAAATGTTATTGTCAGTGGCCCAGATCATCTTTTCTGAAGGTCAAAGGGGATGTGGAGGAGAAAATGTCACTGCCCACCCTCCCAGCCTTAACCCATTGGTAGCATAAGATCTCCTCCTAAGGTCATTTGGATTAAACCCAAACCTGTGTTGATCGTGGGATATATGGACAGCTAGGGCTTTCCATGTAGGGACCTTGTGCTTCCCACACCAGCTCTGGCACCATACTCGACCTAAAATCTGACAGTGTGTCTATATTGGCACTACACTATCAGAAGCTCCCTGATTGCAGCTCCCATCAAGACTCCTTTGGTCAAGGCTCTGCAGAAAAGACAATATACCCTTGAGCTGCAATATCTTCCTGGGTAAATTGTGTGGGACTATAGGAATAATGCTCTGTTACTTCCCAGTCTCCACCTCTTCCTCCCATGCTGATCGTTGGACCCACAGAGGGATTAGTAATGGGCCCAGGACGGGTATGGAGATAGTGTTGCAGAGGAGAGGGAACACTTACTGGGCTAATGTTTTAAGAAAGTAGTGTAGGCAATGGAGAGCAAACAAAAATGTAATGTTAGAAATAAATACTTGATACTTCTATACTTTGGTCTAAACATGGCAAGTGAATAACAATTTCTGTGATTTGATGTGGATGAGGACGTTTTGAAGTACATAACTACTTGAGAGTCACATCACTCTAAAATATAGGAGGCCCTAGAATCAGATTGTTGATATTGGCAATGCTTTGTTTACTCCTCTTATTAATTTTGGGCAAAAAGGTGCAATGGGAAAATGTATAAATTGTATTTGATACTTCCCATTCATGGGTGCAGGATCTTTGCTTTACCACACATGTTAAACTAGCTTGTAAGAAATGGGAATTTGCGATATTTAACAGATCATTTTTAGCGTTTCCTTGCCCCCCTCAGCGGGACTACTTCTTCACTTTCTTCACATTTATTAATTTGAATTGTTGGCTGCGGTTGGTTGAATACTCCATTAAAATGTTCTCACCATGATTCCTTTTGTGTTTACAATCTTCCATCTTTTGCTTTTATGGTATCACTGTGACTCTGTGAAACCATAATGACAATTGCTTACACACCAGAAACAGTTTCTTAGAGTCACCTCTTTCTGATGCTTCTTCACCTTCTCTTGCTTTTTTATCCAGCTGTTTTCTCTCATCTTTGACATAACTTTTGTCTCTCTAGAGTCTACCCTTGCACTGTTAGTTGTTTTTCTTGCTGTGTTACCTATGCTTGCCTCTCTTTTAAGGCTTTTCTTCCCTCTATCAGTTTCCATGTGTGACTGTATCCACACTTCTTTTCTTCATCCTCTTGATACAAGTGAATTTGTGGTGGCTTCCAGCAAACATCTCTAAAGCAAGCCCATTGTTCCTCTATGTCGTTCAACACTGGAGGATAATTAATTTTATTGTGATTTGTAACAAAACATGTTCTTATAATTCGAGTCAGCTAATTCCCATTCCACTAAGGTTGGTATTGTCAAGGATTATTCAACTCCGTCCACGTGAATGTCATCTTGCCTGCTTGAGTAGGGTACTGAATACGGTCTGAATGGAGTCGTCTTCATCCAGTCCAATTTTAGAAGCAGAAGTAGAGAATGCAATTAAGCAGCTAAAATATGGCAAATGACAATACATCCTGCAATGGGAGTATGCAGAAAAAGTTAGAAATAAAGAAGTTGTATCCAAAAGATGAAAGAATAGCTTGACAAAAAAAGTGAGAAAAGCGAAAGAAGCATAAATGAGAGGCAACTCCAAGAAATTGTTCCAGGTGTGTAAGCAGTTATCATCATACTTCCCAAGTCACAGTGGTGTCTGTCACAGTTCAGGGCAGTTGCATCTGTATTCCCCCTCCATGATCCAGCAAGGACACCCACTCTCAGGCTTTCACTTCTCTAGCTATCACCTTTGTTGGGCAGAGACCTGCATCTCTCTCCCTGCTTACTGAGATTTTTTCCAGGCTGCACAGTTCCCTGCCTACACCGTGTTATTCCCCAGCAAGGAAGACTGCCTAAACAGGATGCCTCTGTACTTTGCTTACTCTTCGAAGGCTATAAATAGTGTAATTGCCACAGTTCATTACCACATAGTTCTTTATAAGCAAGCACATGTATTCTTATAGTAAAAACGTTAGAGAAAACATATTAAAAACAATAAAAGAACCTACACACATACTACTAAGCTTACCTGAGATTGCCCTGTGACTCCAACAAGGGCTGTGGCTGGTGAACAGTCCTTTAAAGCCCAGAGTTTTTCCTGTGATTACATAATAATGAGGAGTCCTTTGGCTCAGAACAAGCACACTTGTGAATCTTAGTCACTTCTTTATCCATTTTGGGTCTTCGAAGAGACTGTAAATAGGTATTCAGCAAGACAATGGGTTTTCTCCTCAAGGCATACCTTCTAAAGGATGGATCTGGATATTAATTTATAATACAGTTTGGGAAAAAGAACTTTGCCTAGAGGATTGGAAGAAAGGTGGGATCGGTAAATTATTAAAAAAGAAGTGGTATACGATAACTTATGAGGAATAACATTATTTTCAGTACCTAGAAAAGTGTTTTGCAGTATGCTGTGGAACAGAGTCAAACTGGATATAGATGAAAAACTGTGTAATGAGCAAGCAGGCTTTAGACCAGAAAGATTGTGTGTAGATCACATGTTTATATTGAGACGATTGATTGAGAAAGGGCTTCCCTATGATAGAAGATTAGTCTTGAACTTCATAGATTTCACCAAGGCTTTTGAATGCATTCATAGAGAGTTGCTGAGGAAGATCCTGCAACAAAAAAGTTTCCTATAAACAGTGTCACTGATCAAGATGCTTTATAAAGGTCAAAATGCTGTAAGAGAGAGAAAGACAGGGGCCGATTGGTTTGATATCATCACTGGAGTGTGGCATTTTATTACCCTTTCTTTACTGCATTATGATAGAGCAACATCAAAGGAAGATACAGGAGTTATGTGGAGTAGAGGAAAACTTTAAGCTCCTGAATTTGCAGATGACATGTTGTACATGGATTATGATGCCATGAAAATGATAACTATTAATGTTAAAAGCAAGGGTGCTAAAGTAGGATTAAGAATAAGCCAAAAGAAAATGCAAGTCATGATTGTTGAAAGAGGAGTCAGCAATGATGGCGCTTATGTGATTGATGGTGAAGACTACAGGATTATTAGTGATTTTGTATATCTTGGAAGCACAGTTAGTGCTGAGTGCCAACTCTGTAAGGAGGCGTAAGCAAAAATTTGGACGATAAATAGAGCTTTTTTGTGACTGGCAAATATTTGGAAAAACAGGGAGACTCACACAAGAGCCAAGATAAAATTGTACAATGTTATTATGATACCAGTATTGTTATATAATTTTGAAACTGGGCAAATAGCAGAAGCCCATAACAGAAAACTTGATGCATTCCAACATAGACGCTTGCTGAGAATACTTGGTGTCCATTGGTGGAATAAATAGTAACTAATGCTGATGTAAAGACAATGATTTGAGAAAAAAGGCTGAAGTGCTTTGGGCATATTGTACAGATGTAAAAAAACCCGTATTTCTAGACAAAAAGCCAAAACATACATATTCGTACTCATGCAAGTAGTCTTGTTCACATGAGAAATCCTAAAGCACTCAGAGGAACTATTCCTAGTGTAGCGGTTGCAGGCTCATGCCCATAGATCACTTGTATCAATTGGCGTAACCCTGTCACAAAGCCAGTGGGCTGGTCATAGGGTGTCTTGTCTGCCTTATTACTTGGAGATAGGCTATTGTTACAGTTAATCCAAAGGTTCTCCAACTTTTTCATACAGTGGACCACATTTTTATGAACACATTGTCTCATGGAGCATCTCTCTTCCCTTCTGTGATTGCATGGGCAGCACTCCCTTTCCCTCCCAATAATATAGCAACTACAACAATTGTTTACATAGAAAAATAATATTAGAAAGCATATAATGTATTTTAGCTCTCTGTACCATAATTTGGGAACCTTGGGTCCGGTCATTTTATAATCTAAAACTAAACTCTTCAGCATCATTTTTATTTTTTGCGTATATTTTAAGTATATAAAGAAGCAACTTTTTCTTCAGTGAAGTAAAATACTCCAAAATAAGCTTGGTAGTATAATTTACAGTATAAGTTTTAAACCTAATTTTATGTTTTCTGTTCCCAGGGGCAGTGATTGTTTCCACTCCACAAGACATTGCTTTACTGGATGCACGCAAAGGAGCTGAGATGTTTCGAAAAGTCCATGTGCCTGTAAGCATTTAGAAAGAAATATATTGAATTCTTCCAAAAGGTGAAACATTTCTAAATTGTGGAGACAGGTGAATTTTTTAAATGAACTACTGAATTTCAGGTTTCAGAGGAGTGGCTGTGTTAGTCTGTATCAGCAAAAACGAGGAGTCCTTGTGGCACCTTAGAGACTAACAAATTTATTTGGGTGTCATAAATATAAAGGAAAGGGTAACCACCTTTCCGTATACAGTGCTATAAAATCCCTCCTGGCCAGAGGCAAAACTCTTTCACCTGTAAAGGGTTAAGAAGCTAAGATAACCTCGCTGGCACCTGACCCAAAATGACCAATGAGGGGACAAGATACTTTCAAATCTGGAGCGGGCGGGGGGTGGGGGGGGGACAAAGGGTTCTGTCAGTCTGTGTGATGCTTTTGCCGGGAACAGATCAGAAATGCAAGCCTTCCAACTCCTGTTAAGTTAGTAAGTAATCTAGCTACCCTAGAGTTCAGAGTGGGGAAGGAACGTTGACATTGGGCTATAACCCACTTCATCAGATGCGTGGAGTGAAAAATAGGTGGGCAGGTATAAATATACAGCACATGAAAAGAAGGGAGTTGTCTTTGCAAGTTGCTAACGAAGCCAATTCAATCAGGGTGGATGTGGCCATTCCCATCAGTTGACAAGAAGCTGTGAGTATCAACAGAGGGAAAATTATTTTTTGTAGTGACCCAGCCACTTCCAGTCTTTATTCAGGCCTAATTTGATGATGTCAAGTTTGCACATTAATTCCAGTTCTGCAGTTTCTCGTTGAAGTCCATTTTTGAAGTTTTTTTTGTTGAAGAATGGCCACTTTTAAGTCTGTTATTGAGTGTCCAGGGAGACTGAAGTGCTCTCCTACTGGTTTTTGAATGTTACAATTCTTGATGTCTGATTTGTGTCCAGTGCCCCTCTGCCATGTACACTGGCCAAACCGGACAGTCTCTACTCAAATGAATAAATGGACACGTCCACTATGATTGAATTGGCCTCATTAGCACTACAAAAAGTAATTTTCCCTGTGTTTACATTCCCCCCTTCTTGTCAGCTGTTGGGAATGGGCTACGTCCACCCTGACTGAATTGGCTTCGTTAGCACTGACCTCCCTCTTGGTAAGGAAACTCCCATCTTTTCATGTGCTGTATGTTTATACCTGCCTACTTTTTTTCACTCTGTGCATCTGATGAAGTTATTGCCCATTAAAGCTTATGCCCAAATAAATTTGTTAGTCTCTAAGGTGCCTCAAGGACTCCTCGTTGTTTTTACTGAATTTCACAAATTCTGTTTCGGTAAAACACCTAAAAACTAGTATATTTCTCTAGCCTGTGATATTAAAGGCAGAAGAATTTAAGAATTTAATTGAGATCACAGTACCACTTGATGTTCTAAAATAAAATGACCTTATAGTCCCAAATAGACTGGATTATAAATCAGCCTTCTGTGTATGTTATATATCCAATCTTTATGTGCACCATATTCCTTTGCTAGTGACTAGGTAGTGGTTTGCACAAAAAAGTTACTTTCCGTTCAGATTTTCATGTTGTTTGTTAGAGAAGAAACACCCCAAATTGGAACATGTTTTGAGGTTTGGATCTAGAGTCAAACTTGGCTCAGGAGTAGGGACCATTTCTGGAAAACTAAAATAACAAAGTAGGTATACAGTGCTTAAGACAACATTTCAGGTGGTTAGCCTTGTCATGGGGTTTACTCACTATTGAGTGCCTCTGTTTGGCTGTGTCCATAGATTAAGCTCCAGTCAGGTCTGATACCCCTCCTTTCGGCAGCTGTTCTCAACAAATCCCCTCTTGTTCTCTAGGATTCGCAGTGCTCCCTCTTCTAAATGAGCTGCATGTCCAGCTTATCGAGAAAAGCTGGATGAGCACAAGTCCATGGGGCCAGATGCAGTACATCCGAGGGGCTGAGGGAGATGGCTGATGTGATTGCAGAGCCATTGGCCGTTATCTTTGAAAACTCGTGTTGTTCCAGGGAGGTCCCAGACAATTTGAAAAAGGCAAATATAGTGCTCATCTTTAATAAAGGGAAGAAGGAGAATCCAGAGAACTACAGATTGGTCAGCCTCACCTCAGTCTCTGGAAAAATCATGGAGCAGGTTCTCAAGGAATCCATTTTGAAGCACTTGGAGGAGAGGGAAGTGATCAGGAATAGTCAACATGGATTCACCAAGGGCAATTCATACCTGACCAACCTGATTGCCTCCTATGACGAGATAACTGGCTCTGTGGATATAGGGAAAGTGGTGGATGTGATATATCTTGACCTCTTAGCAAAGCTTTTGATTTGGTCTCCCACAGTATTCTTACCAGCAAGTTAAAGAAGTATGGGCTGGATGAATGGACTATAAGGTGGATAGAAAGCTGGCTAGATCACCAGGCTCAACGGGTAGTGATCAACTGCTCGATGCCTAGTTGGCAGCTGGTATCAAGCGGAGTGTCCTAGGGGTCGGTCCTGAGCCCGGTTTTGTTCAACATCTTCATTAATGATCTGGATGATGGGATAGATTGCACCCTCAGCAAGTTCGCAGATGACACTAAGCTGGGGGGAGAGGTGGATAAGCTGGAAGGTAGGGATAGGATCAAGAGTGACCTAGACAAATTGGAGGATTAAGTCAAAAGAAATCTGGTGAGGTTCAACAAGGACAAGTGCAGAGTCCTGCACTTAGTATGGAAGAAACCCAGGCACTGCTACAGGCTGGGGACCAACTGGCTAAGCGGCAGTTCTGCAGAAAAGGACCTGGGTATTACAGTGGATGAGAAGCTGGATATGAGTCAACAGTATTCCCCTGGTGCCAAGGCTAATGGCATATTGGGCTACAACATTAGTACGAGCATTGCCAGCAGATTGAGGGAAGTGATTATTCCCCTCTATATGGCACTGGTGAGGCCATATCTGGAGTATTGCATCCAGTTTTGGGTCCCCCACTACAGGAAGGATGTGGACAAACTGGAGAGAGTACAGTGGAGGGCAACGAAAATGATTAGGGGGCTGAGGCACATGATTTATGAGGAGAGGCTGAGGGAACTGGGATTATTCAGTCTGTAGAAGAGAAGGGTGAGGGGGATTTGATAGGAGCCTTCAATTACCTGAAGGGGGGTTCCAAAGAGGATGGAGCTAGGCTGATCTCAATGGTGGCAGATGACAGAACAAGGAGCAACAGTCTCAAGTTGCAGTGGGGGAGGTCTAGGTTGGATATTAGGAAAAACTATTTCACTCGAAGGGTGGTGAAGCACTGGAATGGGTTATCTAGGGAGATGGTGGAATCTCCATCCTTAGAGGTTTTTAAGGCCCAGCTTTACAAAGCCTTGGCTGGGATGATTTAGTTGGGGTTGGTCCTGCTTTGAGCAGGGGGTTGGACGAGATGACCTCCTGAGGTCTCTTCCAATCCTAATCTTCTGTGATTCTATGATTCATGACTCAGCCCTGCAGCAGGTCACTGTATAGTCTTCCCCTTTCCAGACAGTCTTGTTTATCGTATGTTCACCTGTGTATGGTATGTGTATTTTAACATGATGATCAGGCATTTTCCCACTGTTGATTTGATTTCCCCTGTGTTGTCTCTCTCCCTCACACCTCCTCAGCATTTTGCATGTCGTCAATTAGTTTAATCTTTAAGGAAAAAGAACAGTCCAGCATCTTGAAATGTTTGCTTCACTTACGTACAAGAAACAATTATTACTCATAAGATGTATCATTACGTTTCATTATTGATCATATCAATCATCTTTCTTCTCTGTAGGGATCTATTCTCATACAAATCTATCTTGCGAAGACTAGTTAGTTGCTGATTGCTGTAATGGAGCAAATTTTACAAGGTGCTGAGCTCTTTCAACTCCCACTGAGCTCAGTACCATGAGAGGCAGCATGATCTAGTGTGTTAGGATCAGGCCTATGAAATGTAAATTACTTTTAAGAGATAAAACCCGGGTAAGAAGTACCAAAACAAAAAAAGCATTAAATACAGTAAAACATTACAGTAAATTAAGAAGCTGATTTTAATACAAATCAGTGAAACCAGCTGAGGTCTGCCTCTATATTTAATTTACCTTATTCTAGCTAGTTACTGCAGCATAAGTGGTGGCACCAATACTTGAGATCACACAAAGTTTGGAAACCTCAGTAATATCTGTAGGGAATGCGGGAAAATTAGACACGGTAACTGCTTTGACTCCAAATTTCCTGCGTGTCAGTTTTCTATGAACCTTTTAATTATAACCTTGCTACTTTTTTCATTGAATTAATTTTTAAATTTAACATTTAAAATGTAAAATCAAAAGCTCAACAAAAGTTCACAGTGAAAGGACTTGAAATTGAATTCTAATGTCTGGACAAAAAAGATAAGTATTATTTAAATATTAACTAGGTTATGTGACAGGGTCAGGCCAGATGGCTACAGGAGAGTGTTGGTTTTTTTTGTTTGTTGGTTTTTTTTGGAGATACTGCAATACCAGGTCGATGCGTGGAGTGGATGGAGCAAGCTCCTATTCCATCTCCCTGTTCCAAAAATCCATTTAATATATAGTCCTCAGATAGAGGACGTATCAGACATTAAACTGATAAGAACAGATACTACAGGAGAGTGTTAGAAGGCAGATATATTAGTCCCAGATTAAGCAGGTCCATTTTCTCTGGGTAAGGTAACAGGGGCAGTTCCATAACAAGAAGGAACTTGCTGGAACAAATTCAGGCAGGTAGGCTAATTAGGACACCTGGAGCCAATTAAGAAGCTGCTAGAATCAATTAGAGCAGGCTGGCTAATCAAGGCACCTGAGTTTAAAAAGGACCTCACTTCAGTTTGTGGTGTGCATGCGAGAAGCTGGGAGCAAGAGGCACTAGGAGCTGAGAGTGAGAAGGTGTAGTGCTGGAGGACTGACGAGTACAAGCATTATCAGACACCAGGTGGAAGATCCTGTGGTGAGGATAAAGAAGGTGTTGGGAGAAGGCCATGGGGAAGTAGCCCAGGGAGTTGTAGCTATCGCACAGCTGTTCCAGGAGGCACTCTAGACAGCTGTAGTCCACAGGGCTCTGGGCTGGAACCCGGAGTAGAGGGCGGGCCCAGGTTCCCCCCAAACCTTCCAACTCCTGATCCGACACAGGAGGAGTTGACCAGGACTGTGGGTTCCACCAGAGAGCCTGTTCCCCGACCCACATGGTGGATCAGCAGAGAGTGCGGGGATTGTTCTCCTTCCTTTTCCCCATGCTGGCCAGTGATGAACAGCGGATTTGAGCCACGAAAGTGGCCAAACTGAGGGCTGCCGTGAATCTCTGAAGCTAGCAAATCTGCCAATAAGTGCAGGACCCACCAAGCTAGAAGAGGAACTTTTGTCACAGTAAATAATCAAATAGTGTTTTTCAGAAAACATATTAAATTGTGTTTTGGACTTGACACCATAATACGAGTTTCTAAATAACAAAGTATTGCATTCTTGAATATGACCACAAAAAATGTATTTTTCATAAGGAATACAAGTATGGAAAGAAACATGCAGATTCAAATATCTGCTCATTTTAAATATTAATTAAAAAGGAAAGCATCCTGTACACCTCATTTTTTTCAATCTTCTCCTTAAAAAGTTCCCTCTGGTGATGCGCATTTTCTCCATTACCTATTTAGATAACATTTATATTCTGTTTTAAAAAGTAGAAATTTCTTTAATGCCTAATTTACTTTAAATAGAAACTGAGACAGAAATGTTGAAATTACTGCCTTTACTTGATTTTTAATTCACAGGATATCTTAACAAAAAAAATACATGAATGGGTTCAATAAATATGAATGTTGTTTGTTGGCTGCTGAAGCATGTACATGTACATCAATTTTTCAGTAACCAAAATTTCAAAGTATAAAATATCTGTTGCATTTTGTGCTAGAGATGTGTGATGGGGTGTACAAACCCCACACTGAGCAACAAGGGGTTAAGGGATCATTTTTATCTCAGCCAGCCCTGCCCCGCCACACCTGCAGCAAATGCTCCATCTGCTGGAGGAATTAAAAGGCAGGGAATTATCTTATTTGGGTGGCAGAGCAGAGGGAAGCCTAAAGGCTCTGACACTGCTGCCCGAAGGGGCCCTCCTTGAGGGAAGGGACGACCCACCCCAGAGACAACCAGAGAGGGAAGTATCCTACGACCTTGGACATTAGTAACTCCCTCTTACTACTTTTGGTTTGGATTTTTCCACCAGGCGAAGGCCTTGAACTGCTGGAATTGCTGTCGGCAGGCCTGGAAGAGGTGGAATCTTTAAAACTGTATGGCCTGCTGCAGAAATGGAGACCACCTGCTTGCACTGGAATCCATTCATAGTTTCCACCGTCTAAAAGGATTTGATAAGGGACAGCTTCCCAGATAAGTTCATGGCCTGTGGGCTGCTAAACCCATAGGCATTAAAGGATTTTGCATGCATTCTGGTGAATTTTATCACACGTACACTGCTTTTTACAAACATTAACAGATTAACCCCCAAGTGAGGTATTTAGGTCCATAGTATTTACAGCTTGGACACTAAAACAGAAAGATTAAATGATTTGACCAAGGCTACAGAGGTGTATCCGTGTTGGAGACAAAATTACAATGCAAGAGTCTCTAGTTTTAAGTCCAGTGACTTCTCCATTAGAAGATCATGTGCCCTCTCATTGTCTTGAACTCTACCTGCTGTGGGCAGCAGTCTCACTTGCTGTGGGCAGAGGAGTCAGTTCAGCTGCTACCGTCCACTTGGCAGGGAGTGTGCCTGCCTCTGTTGCAGTGGAGCTGCTGCAATGTGACACTGCCTCCCATAGCTGTGAATTTTTGGAATCTACCCTAAATCTAAGAATCTGTGGCTGTGGTTTTCATGAACCCCAAAGGCCAGCACAGGGCACCTGGTGGGGAAATCCATGAATAATTCGGACTATTTAGGAAAAATCAGTGAAGTACTTTCAACTTTAGAGATCAGTTTCTGTTGGTTTATATTTTCAAGACTATCTCTGAAAGGAGAAGGACTAACTTGTTTGGTTTTAATAAAGCTGAGATCCTCTCTCCAGGATGTTCAGATTGGTGGGAGATGTGGATTTCACAGGTTCCAAAGGCCAGCTGTATATACAATTGGCTGTTGTATTGAAGAAAGAATCTGAGGTGTATTTTCTTCTAAAGACACTTCAACTGTTGTCTGTCTGGCTATTTATTTGTATCACTGTAGCACCTAGAGGACCCATGCACATAGTAAGTGTCAGTCCCTGGCCTGAATTGTTTGCAATCAGATGAGGAGGGATGGAAAGGAAGTATTATTATCCCCATTTTGTAAATAGTGAACTGAAGTAAAGATACATGAAGTGACTTGCCCAAGGTCAAACAGGCAAATCTGTGGCAGCCCAGAGAGGGAACTGAAACCCAGGTCTGCTGAGTCCTAGTCCAATGTCTTTACCACATCTTGTACTTGCAGTTTAACAGATGATTCAGTTAAAGTAGTACAAATAGTATCTGGCCAGGCCAAAGTAACTTGGGGTGTAGGGCTGCTGAGCAAGAGGAGGCACATGGGTGACACAAGTGAACTGGACATCTGAGAAATTGAAATGCTGACTCATAGAAGTTTTGAGATGTGGACCGTTGAAACACGGGGGAGGGGGAAAGGATGGTCCTGGCCCTATTTAAAGTCAATGGCAAAACTCCCATTGACTTCAGTAGAGCCAGGATTTCCCTCAGAATCTCTAAAGATGTCATGAAAGGCTTTCATTCTCTAATTTTATCTTCTATAACTAAAAAAGGTTTTGACCTTCTTAGGCTCAGCTCACAAAAGACTAGGGAGTGAAATTAGATTCATTCATACTTATGGGATAGTTTGTGTAGACTGTAATGGACTTTGTAACCTTTTCAAATCTGTTATTTGAACAGGGAAATGAGAGCTTTTACAGTCTTCATTAGCAAGACTTATTACTTTCAGTCTGTGGATTTAAAAACTTTGAGGATAATAGTGAAGTCTTACTATCTTTCTGTAAATATGCAACAATATACGTATTAACAAATACATCTGAGTGATAAAAACGTTTACATAAATTATAATAGCTTTTTAAAATAGTCATTTTGATTAATGCATAATGTGAACTAATGAACTGACAAATTTGATCTGGGGAGAAAACCTCAAGCTTTTAATTTATAATTGTAGTGCACAAAAGTCCCACAAAATTGTAAAATATATCTTTTGAGCTGCTGCTGTTCAAATTTATTAAATCATTTGTTTTCTAATTTTACTATATTGGTTCCTCTGACACCAGTACTTTGAAGAACAAATTTCAACCAGAAGGAATTGTAAACCCACAGTAATATCCATGTGAAAATTGTGTTTGACATGCTTCTTTGTTAAATTTTCAAACAAACATCTTTGTGCTTTCTCCCATGCTGCCCCTCATGCTCAAGAAGAGCTTCCCATGACCATCCACAAACCTAACACATTATCCTCCTTCTAAAACCTCCTTAAAATGCTCCTTTTCAGTGATGCTTACAAAAAAACATGAGAAGTTAGGCTACTGGTATGCTGAGACCACAATCTGTCATCCTGATCAATATTATCTAATTGTTTCCTTGTACTCCCCCAAACTGTCTGTATCCATCTGTTCTCTTGTCTTACACTTAGATTGTAAATTTTGGGGCAAAATGTGTTAGTTCAGCGCCTAGCACAAGGGGGTCCTGGTCTGTGATTAGGGCTCCTAGGCGTTACAGTAACTCACATAATAAAAATAACTTAGTTAATAATTATATAAATAAATAATAGAATCCTAAATGAGAAAAAAATGAGCCTAGTGGACTCTGCATAATATTGCACACTGAGAGTGAACAGTCCAGTATTCCAAAGCTCTGCTGATATTCAGAAGGAGCCATTTATACCTTAAAATATACTACTAGGTAGATGATAGACAAGATTAATGCAGAAGGAATGTAAAATGGGCATGTGGCGCAGGCATTAAGGGACTGTGTGTCTGTCACGCCATCTGGAGTGACTCATGATCGAGAGTGCCAATCTCAGGGCAGACTGTCAAAAGCAGGGCAGACCCCGCCTCGCTGGTACTATGTTCTACAGTTAGATTTCACTAACCCAGTAACAAACATGAACTCCTAGATCACTTTAACTGTCTTACCATGGAGTCATAGACAGTCCCCTTGGGTTCTCCAGTCTATCGTGCCACCTAGGCAAGCTGGGCTTAGTGATAAATGGTCACTTACACCAAAAAATCACAAAAAATTCAGGTTGCTCCCAGTGTCAAGAGACCAGTGACTTACCCCAGATCAATTTGTACTTTCAATCGCACACCAAAGACAAAGCCTGTAGCCAATACTGTAATAACCTAACCAAAGGTTTATTAACTAGGAAAGAAGAAATAAGTTATTTACAGGTTCAAGCAAGCATATATACACAAATGAGTTTGTCTGATTCAAAAAGTGACAGAGATGCAGTAATCTGTCACCCCTGAATGTCTTTTTAGGGCTTAACCATCTCAACCCTGGGGATCTCTGCGTTTTGTTTCTTAGCTCCAGCCCTGGTTAGAGTACAAACTTGCAAAGATATGAAAAATCTTCATTTTATTTTTATTTCCCTCTTCCAGCATTCAAACCAATGGGACAAGCCTTCTGCATGTACTTCTCCATGGGTGGATGGAGCAATTAACAAAACTTTTGTTTTGTGATTGCCCATTGAATTTGGTAGTCCTCCTGTATGGGTGTGGGGAGCCCCTCTTCCCATCTGAGTTCACAAGTTCAGAGCAGGCATTTTTACAGTTTTATAAAACAAATTTATATTTTTCCTTGTAGCATGGAATACAGACACTACAAATAAGATTAATGCATGTATCAACTTACAAGCATTTTATAGAGTCTAAATACGTCCTTACAAGTCAAACACCTACCTCGAACAATATTAATATATAGGTGAGCTGGACTGGTTTCCAGCTATGAATTTGTCAGTGCTCAGCTTATGCCTACAGACTTAGCAAGAGCTGGCACCTGGTTTACCCGCGTCACAGAGTCATTTGCTTTCAGTAAGACTGGCTGAAGAAAAAAGATCATAAATGAGACATTAACACATGATTTAGCATGGAGGATACAGCTACAGTAGCATTGTCTTAATAAAGCTCTGGCACAGTTACTTTTTCTGGTGGTGTGTTGCTGTCATCAAAGGATTCATGAAACGGTTATAAAAACAGCTATAAAACATTTAAACAAAACACTAAGACTACATCACTTGTTCTGTGATCATGTGTTTTGTTTTTGTTTGGGTTTTTTTTTTTGATACTTGAATGCTGTGTCTACAGTACACACAGTACGTGTAGCTACTCACCACAGTAAAAAGCAGGCTGCATCCAAGTGTGCAGCTGTAGTTGGCAGTGAAAAGGGTCTGGCAGAGGAGAAGGTCCCTGCTGCCACAGTCTTTCCCCGCTGTGGGGAAGGGCTCCAGCTGTGAGAGGTGCCCAAGCCTTTCCCCCCTGAAGTCTTTTCCTGCAGCAGCGAAAGGCTTCTGCAGTGAGGCGGCAGTGGGACACTATATTGCTAAAAACATCAGTGTAGATGGGGAGGTCTGGGTTGGGCGAGTAGAGACGGTGTTGGGGATGTACTCCCATACATACCCACGCCCTTCAGGCGTGTCTTTGTTTGCCTAAGCCATGCCTCACTGGCTACACTGCAATTTAATATCCATCCTTTGAGGTTTATGCAGGTAGGTACTCTAAATGTCACCAAAAGAAGTGTGCTGTGTTCATGTACTCTAAGAGGACTACAGAAATTTAAAAAGCTAGGTGCTTGAAAATGGGTGAGTATGTTTGTATGACAAGTGCAAGTTTTCTTTTGTATGGTGTGAGGAATAGACTGACTTAATTGGGTAAATCATCTTATTCTCTGCCCCCTTCGGGAGATGATACTAAACTAGGAGGAGTGGTAGATACGCTGGAGGGCAGGGATAGGATACAGAGGGACCTAGACAAATTGGAGGATTGGGCCAAAAGAAATCTGATGAGGTTCAATAAGGATAAGTGCAGGGTCCTGCACTTAGGACGGAAGAACCCAATGCACCGCTACAGACTAGGGACCGAATGGCTAGGCAGCAGTTCTGCGGAAAAGGACCTAGGGGTGACAGTGGACGAGAAGCTGGATATGAGTCAGCAGTGTGCCCTTGTTGCCAAGAAGGCCAATGGCATTTTGGGATGTATAAGTAGGGGCATAGCGAGCAGATCGAGGGACGTGATCGTTCCCCTCTATTCGACATAGGTGAGGCCTCATCTGGAGTACTGTGTCCAGTTTTGGGCCCCACACTACAAGAAGGATGTGGATAAATTGGAGAGAGTCCAGCGAAGGGCAACAAAAATGATTAGGGGTCTGGAACACATGACTTATGAGGAGAGGCTGAGGGAACTGGGATTGTTTAGTCTGCAGAAGAGAAGAATGAGGGGGGATTTGATAGCTACTTTCAACTACCTGAGAGGTGGTTCCAGAGAGGATGGTTCTAGACTATTCTCAGTGGTAGAAGAGGACAGGACAAGGAGTAATGGTCTCAAGTTGCAGTGGGGGAGGTTTAGGTTGGATATTAGGAAAAACTTTTTCACCAAGAGGGTGGTGAAACACTGGAATGTGTTACCTAGGGAGGTGGTAGAATCTCTTTCCTTAGAAGTTTTTAAGGTCAGGCTTGACAAAGCCCTGGCTGGGATGATTTAATTGGGGATTGGTCCTGCTTTGAGCAGGGGGTTGGACTAGATGACCTCCTGAGGTCCCTTCCAACCCTGATATTCTATGATTCTATGTCTCTCAAATCTCAAAGCATCATCCTACTTCGTTATCATTCAGTTTCCAGTTTACACACACATTGAAATCCCCATGTTATGGTATTAATCGTTTAGGAGTCCATCAACAGAGCACTTACGCTGGCTACAGAGAGCTCTATAAAACACTGCTGTCTTCCTCCTTCCCTGTGCCTCCCATTGGAAATTGAATGTGCTGCCCCTGCAACAGCTGTAGTCTTTCCCAGCCAAAGAACTCAGAGTAAAACCTGCCCTGATTTAAATCCTCTGAAAGCTCTACATAGTAAACCTATGCTACCATGTGAAAAATTCAGAACGCCAAATGCAGGCATAGAAAAGCCAGTACACCAAAGCTGACACACTCTCAAATTTTTTTTATTTTAGTTGTATTTGATTGCACATTGAGCACAGTTATGTGCTGTAAAGTAAAAATAACATGTTCATCTGCTTATATTCCTCTCTCCGTATTCTTTACATTGGCCAGTATTTTCAAACTTGGGTGCCAAAGGTCGGGTGCTTATTGTAAATAGCAACCTAAGTAATGTAATTGATTTTTAGTGGTGCTGAACCCCTGCAGCTCCCATTAACTTCAGTGGAAACTGTGGATGATCAGCACTTCTGAAAACAAGGCCACTTTATTCAGGCGCCGAAGTTTAGGAATTTAAGGTGAAATTTTCAAAGGCCCTCTGTATCTTGTAACTTTCACTCTGAAGTTTGGAAATTTTGGGTGTAGTATCTAGGTGATCTATTTATTGTCTGTTTATAGAATTTTAATATATAACAGTTGACTCTGCAACATGAAGCTAAGATTGTGCGGGTTTTCTGTTGATTAATAAACCACAAGAGCCTTATAACATGTTAAATTTGGGTGTAAGTTATTCCTGGCAGGTTTGCAAAATTCCGGTCATCCCTCGTGCTTAACTTTGTTTGACAGATAAACACAGTGTGATTAGTGTTCTCATCAGCATCATTCTAAAATGTGGAAGCGTAGATTTTATGCCCAGAGGGGCAAACTTTCTTTATATTTTTGCAAAGAAGATGTTGGAAATTGGATATCAACAAAAAGACACCTAATATGTGTGTATTAGATTTTTGTCCCACAGTTTTTGTCGGTTTCTGCCTTGCATAATTATTTCTGTTGTTTTGATCTTTAAATGTCTCTCTGCTCCTCAGCAAGACTAGCAAATCTGGGTTCGTTTTTGAAGATATTTTCCTGCTGAATAGCCAAAAAAGTCTTTTTTTAAAAAATAGGTCCAATTGTGACACTTCTTGTAATGCAGTGCAGTGGTGGCCATTGGTCCCACGATATTAGAGAGACAGGATGGGTGAGGTAATATCTTTTGTCTTATAAAGTTGGTCCAATAAAAGATATTACCTCCCCCAGCTTGTCTCACTTCTTGTAATAATATGTCACAGTTCATGAAATGAAACTCTAAACAAGAAGACTGTAAAACACAGCACATGAAACCTCCAGGGTTCAAAGTTATATGATACAACAGTTGTTTTAGTGAGATGTTATAAAGTGGTGTTTGTAAGTTAAGTACTGTAGTTTGGGGAGCATAAGAGATGTTTTATAACAAATGTGCTTAATAATCTTGACTTGAAAGGCAGCAATCTTGTAATGAATATGAAGTATATAATATATAAATATTTATAAAATGATCAAATAAAAACACTATTGAATTACTTTGTTGCTGAGTCTGGAATCTAGGGGTTGTGGTGACACTGTTTAAAACGGTCTATTCATTTTAAACTGATACTTTTAAGATACCTTGTTTGAGATCTATTCTCTGATGCCATATGTGGATAGATGTAATATACCAGCATTGATACTAAGACTCTAGATTTGAACATTCTTTTTTAACTTAACAGGTTTTGGGACTTGTCCAAAATATGAGTGTTTTCCAATGCCCGAAGTGTAAACATGAGACCCATATTTTTGGAGCTGATGGTGTGAGAGATCTAGCAAAAACCCTTGGACTTGATGTTTTAGGTAAGAATACTGATAAGATTTTTATTGTTGACGGACAAATTAATGATACTGTGTGTTCAAATAATGGTCAAATAGAAAAAAAAATGGTGCAGTAATAATCTTAAATTGCCGAGTTTTATTACAGTTTTTGTGCTGTTTATGATCATTGTCTCAGTATTTTTCCTTTTAATGAAATGCTGGCTAGATTTGGAAGTTTGTGACAAATGTGACTAGTACTCACATATATAAGGGCCACAAGTGGGAGAGGAAGTGTCTAAGGAAACTCCATCCACTGGATCTCGGTGATCTTGACGGTCTTCTAGATTGTAAACTCTTCAGAACATGGACTGTTTTGATATCTATATATTATACAGCATACAACATATAGTATTATTTATCAAATAAATTATATAATTGTTAAATAATAAAGTGTACTTTTAATTATGGTGAAATTTAGTAACATGTAGGCAGTGACATCTAGGACCTAAACTCTTCCCATTGGAGTCAGTGGGAGTTGTCCCATTGACTCTACTGGGAACAGGAATGCGCTTTTTATGTATGTGGGAAAAGACTGTAATTTGAACAGCAATGCATTAGACCCGTTACTTTTATATCTACATATAGAATATTGAATTGTTGCGTTTTGCATGGCAAATAAGTAGTTTACATTTTTGCTTTGAATCACACACACACTGGTTATCCAAGGTCAGTTATGTTTAGACTAAACATAATTTAATTATGATTAGACCACCTTAACTATTGTATTGAAGTGTTAGTTGGGATTTCAGGAATATACTGGATTGCAAAATGTGATTTCAAAAGAAAATGTATCTTAACTTGTAAGTAATTCTAAACAAGAATTGTTCATTTATTGATTTAATGTGGAATTATGTATAATTTTAAAATGTGGATTAATTGCTTGCTGTTTTTAAAGAAGGTATGTTTAAACCTGAGTGATCAGGAAGAGGTTATAAAACATAAAAGCATATTTAAGTTGGTAAATGAGATAATTGTGCATCCTAATGATGTATCGCCATGTATTACTGTAATTATGTCAATGATATTCCACAGCTTATCATTAAAATGAACCAGGAAGTTCATTTAAAATCTTCATAAAGACATCAAGGTCTGATTCAAATCTAACATAGGAATGGAATTTAGAATTGAAGGTGCACATTTAGGGTCACCTGATAGAAGCATAATGTGTGGGGATCAGAGTCAAAGGGGATTGCTTCAGTCCTGGGTTACACTGGGTGCAAAGCCTCCATCTGCAGTGGCACAAGGTGCTTGGTCAGCCACTGGTCCCCATAAGTGGCTTTTGCTGCCCCCAAGATGGGTACCGTTGGCTAAGGATGGGAAGCGGGTGGAGCCAAGGGATTTGCTGATTCGGGAGGAAGAGGTTTGAAGAGGAGTGGATACAAACATACTGTTCTCCAGCTGCTCATTAAAGAGCATGAATATAGTGCTGTAAGGGTTAAAGTTAGTTTATATTGTACATAGAAGCATAGGAATTACCATACTGGATTAGACCAGTATCTGTCCTGTCTCCAACAATGGCCAGTATCTGATACTTCAAAGGAAGAAAACCTGCAACAGTTAGTTGTGATATAATCTGCCCATAGGGAATATCTCCTTCCAGTGCCCAATAGTTAGAGTCTGACTTATGACCAAAAGTTCTGAGGGTTTATATTACACTTTCCAAGCTCTTGGGTGTGTTTTTGTTCATATTTATAAGTAAAAATGTGGACATCCTTGTTATCCATGTAAATGTATTTTGAATCCTACTAAGCTCTTGGCCTCAGTGTGTATGTCTACACTGCATTAAAACACCTGCAGCTGCCCTATATCAGCTGACTCAGTCCCGTGGTGCAGCTGACACGGGTCAGCTGAGGGTGTTTTATTACACTGTAGACATACCCAATGATACCTTGTTAGCCTGAGGAACTTGTCACAGTGTTTTGAGTGAAAAAGTATTTCCTTTATCTGTTTGGAATTTGCCACTTTTTAATATCATCGAGTGTCCCCCTTGTTCTTGTATTATGAGAAACGCTGAATTGAAGTTCCCAATATAACTTTTCAGTATCATTCATTATTTTATATGCTTTTTATCATGCCATTTTATTAATCTCCTCATTAAAGGAAATAGTTTGTCTTGTCATTCTTCAGATGAGAGATTATCAGTCATTAATTATTCTTGCCCTTATTTTTGGAATCCTTCTATTTCTCTAAATGCTTTTTGAAAGGGGGTGACAAGAACTAAACACAATATTCCAAATGAAATTGTATCATTGATTTATGTAAGGAAATATAATAATAATTTCTGTATTATTCTCCATTCTATCCTATTCCTTATGTATCCTAACATTTCTATTTTTGTCCATATTGAACAGAGGTCTTTGCTAATACCAGGTCTTCTTCTTTGCTTGATACAATTAACTGTTCAAATTATTCCCTCCAATTCATGCATTTGTGCATTAACCAACACTGAATGAATCCATCATTATGTTGCCCATTCATCTGTTGTGAGGCAAATCTGCAGCCAAATCAGGGCTGCTTGCTTAGCTGCCCTTCCAACATTGTCTTCTCGGCAAAAGGATTACAAGGTTGGTGTTTAGAGAGCCAGATTTGTGGGTAGTGTTAGAGAGCTTATTCCTTCACTCTCCCACTTCCCTGGTCCTTCTCGCATGAACAGAGAGCAACAATACCCGAAGTCCGAAGGTGCAAACAATTCGATGTTTATTGGGGTGAACTTCCAGCAAGCTTAAATACAAGTTCCTTTTTCCTTATTTTCGAATCCGAACTTACTTCCTGTTTGCCCCTAATTTATATAGTAATATTCTTAGCTATACCTTAACCAATCATTCTACTGAAACTTAACTAACCAATCCTAACATATTGTAACATGATTAGCTAACCAATTATATCCCACCACCTTAATTAGATTACACCCAGCAAAATTAATTATACAGCAGACAGAAACAATCACAGAACCAGACAGAGATTATACAGACAAACAATAGCAAAGTGGGAACTCTAATGACAAAACAATACAGAAGTGAGGATTTCACATCCCAGCTATTGATAAGTGAGTTCTTGCCAGACAGGATGCTATCAAACTAAGTTTCCTTTTACATTTTCTAGGCACTTCCCTTTCTCTGGAGGTGATAGGAATTATCAGGACAGGATTGTATTCCTAACAGCCCAATAGCACCTTCTTTCAATGTGACTAGTTTGGAATGTGAGGATGTGACTGTTCGCTTCCTGGCTTATGGCTGCCTCTGCTGCTTAGCCAAAGGCCTTAGGCTAAGCACAGGGCCTCAAACTGTCACAGTAAGAGAAGGCCCTTACACCAGCAGACAGTGATTTTGATTCTTTCTTTTATACCTCTAGAACTAGCCAAGTGATAAGAATACCCCTAAATTCTTAAAGTACAGGCCTTTACAGACAGGCCTGAATATCTATATCCTAACAGGTAGTCCCCATTGGCATATGTTGTCAACGTGCTCCTCGTGGCCCAGGACCCAGGTGACCTGGCGCAGGTGGAGACTTGCCAAGCCGTCTACTTGGCGGCCTCCTTCAGCTGCGTCAAGAGCTTTGGCCTGAAGGCCGAGGATGTTGTTAATTGTATTATATATACGTCAATTTCAAAGCAATTTAAAATCTGCTGTCAGTGAATAACTTGCCTAATGCCCCCTTAATCTGTTCCGAGGTATAAGTTCCTGGTGTTGTGAAGGAAACACCAAAAGACATGGATGTAACCTTCCAATAAAGTAATTGACACAGGCAGTATTCCTTTCCAAAATGAAGTATCATTTTAGTAAAGTAACTAATAATCCCTACTACTATATGATCTAAAAATCCTAAACCAGGTACAAAATCCCTGACACCAATCTCTTATTGCAAGTTAAAGAGCATTCAAACTATAATAGCATATAGTTTAAATGATTCTAAGCAAAGCGATTTGTTACAACACTCCCAGCCATCTAGTAGAGTGTGGGCCTGCTGCTCTAGCTGGGCATTCACCTTTCTGCCCCCAGTCTCTCCCCGCTGGAGAATTGGGTAGATCTCGAGGCCAGGGTGGCTGACTGGATCTCGAGGACCGGAAGTGGACGAAGGACAGGAAGTGGACGAAGTTGCTCTGGTGCCTTTCCCTATGAGGGAGGGCACTAGTGCTTAACCATCTGGTCCTGTCTGGCACCAGCTGGTCCTCTGGCACCAGCTCAACACCCTGAGCCTGCCCCCGGACACTCCAGTCAGCCTCCAGAAGATCCTGGAGTTTTTCTGGCTCGGGCTGCACTGGGTCTCTGCAGGTGTCCTGAGCCTTCCCTGGAGGAGGGAGAAAGGGCCTGCTTTGTGTCTGCAGTTAGGTCTGTGTCTTCCACCTCGAGGCCCTGCAGAATTCCTTACAGTGTAGGTAGTAAGGCATGGAGTGTGCTGGCGCATGCTTTCATCCACCCCCTCTGAGGGCTCTGATACAACCAGCAGCTCTTGTACCTCCACACGAGGGTGTCCCCCAAAACCAATCTGAGCTGCCGGTCTTTTACCAGGACCTCCTCAGGACCTGGAAGCTAGTCTCGGTGACCAGGTCCGTGGCGGCCACCAAGGGGGTGAACCTCTTTGCTGAGCCCTTCGTACGCATCCCAGCATCTAAGAGTGCAAGAGTCCCTCTTGCTGCACTGGAGGTGCTGGTGCTGGTCTTCGCTGGTACCACCAGGATCTCCTGGACTACGACTGAGGAGACTGGTTGTATCCCATTGCGGTCAGTTAATACATGGGGCTTTCCACCCCTTGTGTCCGCTGTCGCGTGTTCCAGGAGGTAATGGCAGCCCTACCGCCTGTCTCTCACATTTTCCTTGGGTGCTCCCCCTTGCCTGCTTGATCTTTACCGTTGGGCTCTTGCCCCACAAGCCTCCCCAGCTGCCACCTTCCCGCCCACCCACTCACCATCTGAGCTGGCTGCGAGACATGCAGCTGATCAGTCTCTGAGCCACGCTCAGGAAACAGCTGTATGTGCTTGTGCTCCGCACTGTTCATTTCATCACCCTCATGTCCCACCCGACACCAAGTGGAGGGACCTCCTACCACCCACGGAGGGCGAACAACCCTGATGGGCTAGTCCATATTCCACTCTGGTTCCACGGCCCACTGGGGATATTAGTTGGCGGCTCCTTCACGGAGTCAGGAGCATGGGCATGTACTTGGTGCAGTTCACCACTTCCCCCGACATCTGCTCCTTCTGCAGTGAGAGGGAGACCCTCACATGCATTTACATTAAGTGCGCCAGGTTGCAGCCCCTCTTCCAGCTTCTCCAGAACCACCTCCTCCAATTCTGGCTGCTCTTTTCCCTGCACCTCCTGCTTTATGCACACCCTATCCACGGCCCCACGAAGTCGCAAGATATCCTCATCAACCTTCTCCTGCTGCTGGCCAGGGTGGCCATCCACCATACCACGAGGAGGAAGCTGGATGGGAGGTTGCTCTGTGACTGTGGGACCTACTTCTGATCCTCCCTCAAGTCTCTGGACAGAGTTCCTCTGGGCCATGCTCCTTGGATGTCTTTGAGGAGCAATGGGCACTGTTTGGGGTCTTCTGCTTGGTATCCCCATCTGGATCCCTGATTTTGAATCTGTGACCCACCACTTCCATCCCTTTCTTTTCATTGGTTGTCTCCCATAATCATTTGATGTCTGGGTCTGGTGGCTCTTCCCCTTAGACTGTGGGCAAGGGCCTTTAGATGTGGGCAGGCTTTTGCCCGGCCATCCCCAGTGCTTCAGTAGGTGCACTGACTTAGTCTTCGCACAGAGCCTGCAGTGACTCAACCTTCAGGCATGTGGCTGCAGCCTATCCTCCAGGTTCAAGTATTTCCTCAACCCCACCAGAGCTGCAGATCAGTCTGTGCAACTACCCAGCCAGAAATCCTCATCCTGCCTCACAGAGTCTCAGACTCTTGAGACTCCCAGCCTGCTCTTGACCCTGTTCCTGTTTCTGCCCCAGCCTTGCCCAAGCCCTGTTCCAGTCTTGTCCTTGCCCTACCCTGCCCTTGCTCCAGCCCTGTTACTGACCTGCTCCAGGCTTACCTCTGCCTGCTGACCCTACCTAGACCCCTGGACTCTGACTACCTGGCTTTGATCTTTGGTCTGTATCTGGACTCTGGCTATTACTGTGACTTGGCTTGTCCCTGGACTCTGACCATCTGGCTTCAACCCCTGGCTTGCATCTGGACTCCAGCTGTGGACTCCTGGCTTCACGATGGACCCTGATCTTGGTTCTGACCCTGGCCTGTCCCCAGATCTCGATTCCAGTGCCACTCTTGGCCCAGTCCCAACTCAAAGTCTGGCTTTGACCTTTCGTCCAGCCACTAAGCCCGACTACTGAGAGATAGCACCTGACACCTTGCTTTGGAAGGCTCTGATGTTCCTGAGTCTTCTCCAGTTTTGACTAACCAAATAATTTTGTGTCATCTGCAAATTTTGCAACGTCACTGCTCACCCCCTTTTTTATATCATTGATGACTACGTTAAACAACACTGATCCTAGTATAGAACATTGTGACACTCTACTATTTACATTTTATCATGATGAAAATTGGCCATTTCTTTTCTGTGTCTCAGCCAGTTTCTGAGCCATTACTTTGACCAACACAGCATGAGTACTTAGTTTCTCTAGTAGCTTCTTGTAAGAAGCTTTGTTAAGGGCCTTCAAAAGTTCAAATAAAGTATATCAGCCAGTTCCCCTTTATTGATTTCTGTATTAACACATTCAGTTAATTCAAACAGATTTGTAGAGACATTTTCCTATGCAGAAGCTATGCTGGTTAGACCCTAATAAATTTGTGATCTCGTAGATCTCTTATAATTCTATTTTTAATTGTTTTTCAATACATTTACCAGATATATAAATAAGGCTTACTTGTCTCTAATATCCCAGATCACTTCTAGCACCTTTTTAAAACACACAACAATTGCTACCCTTCAATCCCCTGGTATAATAACTTTTAAAAAAAATTAAAATGTGCATGTTTTTGCTTAGCAGCTCAGCAACTTCATTCTTATGTTGTAAACTCTTGGGCATATACCATCTGGACTCAATGGATTTGTTGCTTTTTAATTTATCAGTTTGTTCCAGCCCTTCTTTTTTTGTTACCTCACTCTCTGATAGCGCTTCATTGTTATTACCAGAAAAGAGTAGGTGCCAGGCAGGTATGCTCTGTGGTGAAGAATTGTGCAAAGAAATCATTTAGTTTCTCAGCAATAACCTTATCTTCCTTAATTGCTTGCTTTACCCATGGTGGTCCAGCAGACTCACTGATTTTCTTGCAGGTTTTCTGCTTCTAATATACTTACAGAATTACTTGTTTCTTTTTATATCTTTAGCTACTGTCTTTAACTCAATTAGGTACTTTTTTAAATCACACTGGGCACCTATCTGCATCTTTAAGCACCTAAATACCTTCATAAATGTGGCCCTCAATCCTTTTGAGAACAGTAGGAGATGGCAGCCATTTTGAAAAAGGGCAGTTCTTTGTGGAATTCTATTGCTGCTGAAGTAGTAAATTTTAGTTGTGAAGACTGACTGCAAAAAATTTACTCTGAATCCTAAAAATAATAATCTTCAAAATGTGACCTATGTACAAGATAACAGTAATATTTAGAATCATAGAATATCAGGGTTGGAAGGGACCTCAGGAGATCATCTAGTCCAACCCCCTGCTCAAAGCAGGACCAATCCCCAATTTTTGCCCCATATCCCTAAATGGCCCCCTCAAGGATTGAACTCACAAACCTGGGTTTAGCAGGCCAAAACTCAAACCACTGAGTTATCCCTCCCCCCCATAAAAAACTATAGATTTAACTATGTGGACTTTAATTAGTCTGCATTATTCCATTACTAAGAACATTTGGGACCAAGAAAAGATCTGACCTCCAATGGTAAATTTATGAAGAGACCAATTTTTAACTAAATTTAACTAAAAAAAAATTAGTGGATTCACTTAAATTCTCAGAAAATTCATTCTGTGCCAAAAGCATATGTACTGAGCAATTTTGGGGAGGATAGATTGTAGTCTTTATATAGAGGTTGCATCTCTTCTTTAAGTGCAAAATTCAACTCTACCTTAATTACAGAGTCAAGACCAGCAACTCCAGACTTTTTATTTATTTATTTATTTTTATTTTTTTCTTTTAGGGTCTTCTTTTACTAGCATCCTTAACTATTTTTTAAAATCCTCTTTTAAAGTTCAGTGCAAGATTTCAATATATTTCCTCCTCTAATGATGTTGAACTTAAAATTTATTTTGGTCACTGTTACATAGGGGCTCAACTACAGATATTTCTTGGACCAACTCTTGTATGTTACTTACATATAAAGGTTTGACAATACCCATGCTTGCATCTGTTTAACTAGAGGTTTGCTTTTAAACTGTTTTTGTTAAACCAGTGCAAGTTTATAAATGAATACTTATTTCAGTTTAGCTATTTTTTAATTTATCTTAATCTGGTGTTAAAAATAAATTTAAGTTAAAGCAAAATAACACACTTTGTAGCCAAACTAAGAGTACCTACACAGGATTTTGCACCAGTTTAATTAAAATGGTTTAAAAACACACTTTTAGTTATATCAGTGAAACTTCTGAGTATAGACAAGGCTTGCGTGAAGAGTAGCCAGGCCTCCAGCATGCTGTAAATTTGATACTAGTAGAAGATCAGTTTTTAACTGCATTTTATCTCATAGGCAGTATCTGTGTTATGATATAGTAATTATGGGAACTTTAAAAATTTACAGTGGTTTGAGCATTGGCCTGCTAAACCCAGGGTTATGAGTTCAATCCTTGAGGGGGCCATCTAGGGCAAAAACTGGGGATTGGCCCTGCTTCAAGCAGGGGGTTGGACTAGATGACCTCCTGAGGTCCCTTCCAACCCTAACTTTCTATGTGAAGTGCATTCAACTGTATTCAGTGCTGGAAAAATATTTCAGAATTAAGTGAAAATATCCAATGGGTTGATAAATGATTTTTCCTTCAGAACATTTTTCTTCTATAACAGTTCCCTGCTGATTACACAAGCAAAACACACAGTAGTTAACTCTTGTAAAAGAGAATGAGTTGAATATATAGCTAGCACTTAATTAAATCAATGGCCTACTAAGGACTATAGCACATTTTGTTGTTGGGCAACAAAATGTGCTATAGTTTGGATATTGATTAATATCTCAAAACACTTTTGAAATACAAAAGTAAGAAATATGTTGAATAGTATGTTATCCTGACACTCAAAGAAGTGTTTTTATTTTGTACCTATCCAAAATGTCTAGACCATAGAAATGTCTCAGTTTGAGCTTTTCTGCATCTCCAGAAAGCAATAAAGCAAACTTCCTGTCATTATAAATTACTGCAAAGCAATCTGCTCTTTTTCCAGAAAATGAATACATTTGAAATATATTTGGTACTAATGATTGTGGATACGTGGAACTCTGCTGCAGCTAATTTTCATTTTAAATGCTAATTTTAGAGATTAAGTAATTCAAAGGATAGCCTGAACTAGAATTTGATTTCAGGTAGCTTCAGGGCTAGTTTAATGAAATGCACTTATAAAATATTAAGTCTTTATGTAAATGTATTTTGGTGTTTTTAATGCAGGAGACATTCCATTGCATGTTAATATAAGAGAGACATGTGATGCCGGCCAGCCTATTGTCATCTCACAGCCTCAAAGTGACACAGTAAGTTTAGTGCTATGAACTTAAAAAAATAAACAAACAAACAAAAATACCCTGAAGAGTGGGGAGGGAGGAGGGAAAGGTCTCTGTTATTTTAAGAGGGGAAACCGTCTTGTTAAAATAAGGAAATAAATCCTGAAAATTTAGTTAATCTATGTACTTGCTCCAAAACCGAGGTACACAGGTATGTGGGTTATCCTTGCTGTCTTTTCCTCTTTGTGCACATGTTTGTGTTTAATTAGTCTGAACCATAGTCTCAGTAGCAAAAGACTCAATCCAGATGCTTGCATGCCAAGAAGAGGAAGGGTCAGTGTCGGGCCACATGAGATCTCACTAATAACATAGGTCTTCTAAAGCTGTCTGTTGATGCTTTGGTAGTTGAGCCACGAGAGGATCAAAGGGGAAGGTTAGTTCCGTCAAAAGATCTGTGTAACAAGAACCTGCACATTGTTAATACCTAGAATATAGTTAGTAGGAAGTGGAGGAATTTGTATACAGGAGGCAATGGGATGTTTCTGTGAATTCACCATAGCATTTTATTGCCAAATGAAAGCACTGGTGTATTGAGAAGGTGGGGGGAAAGACAGACTTATCTTTCCAGAAAAGTAGTTTTGTACATAAGATATTGTCATACATGTTGACAGTACAGTACTTTTCTGCCTAGTACATCTTTTCCCTACCGTGTGCCTATCTCCTCTGTTTGGATTGTAAGCTCTCCAAAGCAGGGACTGTCTATTACCTTATTTGTACAGTGCCTATCACAATAGGGCTCAATTTTTATATGGTTACCAACATTCTGGAGAGTAGTAGCAAAACCTAAACATTGTTGTACTTGTTAATTTTGTTTTTAAGAGAGAAGTTGGAGCAGAGTACCTTATAAGACTACTAATAGAATGTAACACGTTCACTAGTCTGGGATAAGGCCTGTACTACTATTGATCACAGATCACTACTGATCTGTGAAATAATTGTGTGATGTTCTGGTTTATCTATTCTCTGGATAGATGAAGAGTCTTCAGTCTCCATTCATCAGGCTGTCACCTTTTACAAGCAGTACTTTCCTGTTTAAAGAGAAATATAGTAAAATTCTGTAGCTTTGCCATCTACATTTGTGAGTTTGTTTCTAATCTGGCATCTAATTCCTGCCCACACTTGCACTGGTAATGGCATTAGGATGAAATCGGGGGATAACTCCATTATCGACATCAAGTTAAAGATGAAATAAGTAAATTTTTAACACTTACTGTGCCTCAGTAGAGGGAACTTTTTTTACACTTTCTCATTGTCTTTGTAAGATAATCACTTCTCCCACAAAGAAAAAGTAAAAAGTCACTAATCTTTGTGCAACTTAAAATTGCTTGTCTCCCCCCCACAACTTCTCATTTGAATGAGAGAGAACTTTAATGTGTCTCTCTTATTTCTTACTTTAAATAATATAAAATTCACAGCACATAAACAATGATTAGAGAGGTTCCATGAGGTCAGATTCTAATCTTTAATATATAACATCCATCATCATGTTTCTCAAATAAACTAAAATTGTTGCTGTTCGTTCATGAAAAACCACGTATTTTTCAGATAGAGGACAATATGCATTGCACTGTTGAAATTATCTCCACTCTTGTCCTTAGATTCAGAAATATTAAGAACATCTGTTCCGCTTTCCTTAGTGAACATTATAAATGAAATAGAGTTATAGGGCTGAAATAGTACATAGCTGAATAAAACAGTGAGCTATAGGGAGAGTGACTGAGTCCTCAGAAAACAATGTGCTGAGTTTAACTGTCACGTTTTAGGTTCTGTTAAGACTAGAATAAAAGGTATATAATCCCCACACCAGTGATGAAGGGGTTAAAGAGAGGCTGTGGGCAAGGCTGGTCCCGCCCCTTCAGCCCTGTCAATCATGTCAAGGATGGAATAAGGTCTTAAAAAGAGGAAGTTCTCAGCAGTTGCTAGGCAGTTCTGGGAGAGAGCAGGCAGCTGCGGAGGGCTCTGTAGCTCGTAAAGGAGACTCTTAAAAGCCTTCAGGGGAGCTACCCTAAGGAAGGCCATTTACCACCTCCCCAGCCCCGTGCTTACAAGAAGACAGCGACCCTGATATATTGGATGGGTAAGACAAGTTTGGCAAGCTGATTAGGTGGTTGCTGTCACTACCCTCGATCCCTTTCAGCCCAATCTCCAGCTAAATTAGAGGTACTAAGGACCCTACTATGGGATTATCCTAACAAAACAGATGGGGCATATATATGCAAGGGACATCTGGTAGGGTTTCAGATCCCATGTGAGTAGGCTTGGAAGGATTAGAATTTTATCGATAAATGTCAGTAAACATCTATTACCAAGTACACACAAAAACCTATGAAAAAATATTACTATCAATCATTGACATTTACAGATAGACAAAGTGAGAAAAATGCTGCTTGGGAATGTATTAGAGTTTGATTTAAGGTTTTTGAATCTCAACGTTTATTGTAATTAAACAATTATTGTTTACCCCTCATTGTCTGGTGCTCCCCTCCGTAATTTCTTGCAACTGTGAAAATGTAAATAGATAAGAATTGGAAAATACTTCTTAAAAATAAATATCAATACTATCCATCAAAATTATAAAAAATAAAAATAAAATTCTGCCAAGCCTACATATGAGGGGGAAAGGTTACGTGTGTGGGCTGAAAATTTATAATTTATTAAAGAACTAGAACAAATAGTTTGGGGAAACGTCAGGTAGAAAGAATAGTTGTTCCTTTTTTAAAATTACCAGTAGAGATCTACAGCTCTCCTCCTGGGTGTGGTGCCTAAAAAAGTTAATGGATAATACAGGATTATCAACCATTTATCGTACCTTCAAAGCTTCCTTTAAAGACAGTATTGACCCTCAATTATGTTCACTTTGATAGTCCTCATTTGATGCAGCAGTAGCCATGGTTAAGGAATGCAGCATAAGGACACAGGTAGCAAAATACAACATTACTCTGTGTTCATTGCAAAAATAGTAACTGGTTCGGTCTTCAGTTTGAGGAATATTACTGTTTTGACAAGGCCATGCCCTTGCTCCACATCATGTTCAGCCTTTGAAAGGTTAAGCATGACATTGGAATGGTCAGATATGAGGGAAACGAGCCTGCACCCAAGGCAGTTCACTGTTTCAATGACTTCCTCTTGGCAGAAAATATGATCAGTAGAGCACAGCTGCCTGTTGAGAGCATTTCTGGAGAAGACCAAGTGCTTGGGGCATCACAGGCGTCAGAAAAGGCAGAAGGCCCAGCACAGTTAACATACTGGGGAACTGAATTGGATTCAAAACAGTGTGTATCATGGATACCCAGAGACAGCTTAGGTAAGGTAAAGGTGTAGATAAGGACAATCAAAAGTTCTACGAAAGCCACTCTAAAACAGGTATAAGTAACTATTGGGGCATTTAAATTTTGCATGTAGGGCAGTGGCCTTGGCTAGAGTCTTGTGCCCATGTGGTGGCTGACACTTCTGGAGCCAAGAATCCTCATCACTTTGTCAGGATCACCAAAAGAAGTAAGGGCCGATTTGGATTAGGGGAAGCATTCTTATAGCAGTTTAATGGGTTATCAGTTCAGTGATCCAATTGAATGCTAGGATCAGCATTACGGGGACTGTCTGACGCCTCTGGGAAAATTGGTTTTGGAGTTCATTACCAAGGGAATTGGTATGCATAGAGGTGGCCTGAAGAGTGGTCAGAGCATAGTATAATAAGAGATTACTTCTATTAAGTTTTTTTTATATTGGTGGCTGTCACTATTTGGGGTGAGGAATTAAATGGTTTTGTTTTTAGTCTGACAGGCAGAGATTCACATTAATTCAGTCAACGAAGTAATGTGGCCAGTAAGTGCATTTGTATTGCACTGCCGTTCGTTTAACATATTTTCTGTGTAGTACGTGTTTCTGGTGTCGATAATGGGATTGTCCATGCTCTATCTCAGTTTCAGGATGACCGATTACAGAACCTAGTGCTGTTTGCCGCCAAGACCCACAGGTGATGCCTCACAGTTTGTGGCTCCTGACGGCTTTAGGATTGGTGGAAAATTCCATTGCCCCAAGGACATTAAGGGTTTATGAGGCTAGTTTTGTTGAGTTCATAGATTAGCATTGAGGAAGCCTTCCGTATGTTTAGTACATCCCTGAGTTTCAGGTGGTGAATTATGCGGTGTCTTTGGTGCATTGTAGATTGGCATCATTGGCTATAGTGAGTTACCTTTAGAGGTGGGCAAATAACTGATTTTTTTGGCTTGTCCAGCAAACCAAAAAATCAAAAAATATTCGTAAGATTCTGAAAATGACAAAACTTTTTCCACATAAGCAAATTAGAAAAGGGATTGTGTGTCCGTCTGTCCATCCATCCATGTCCCTTAATATCTGTAGGCCAACTGTTAGGGCACTTGCTTGGGATGTGGTAGACCTAGGTTTGAATCTCCACTAGATATTGCCCCCTCATAGGTGAGCGTCCTAACCACCAGACTATAGACTATTTTTGGGTGTGTCACTCTCTGTCTTGTTGAAGCTGTTCCACTGTGTGTAAATCAATATTCATTGAACCAAAGAGAGAGTGAGTGAGAACAACTGTATAGCCTGGTGATTAAGGCACTCACCTAGAAGGTAGGAGATGTGGATTCAAATCTTCTCTGCCTGATTCATTGGAGGGATTTGAATCCAGATCTACCTCCCAGGCTATGAAGTTGTTCTCGCTCACTCGCTCTTCGGATCAATGAATATTTCTATTTATATGTAGTGGAACAGCTTCAACACAAGAGACTGAGAGCAACCCACCCCAGATCAGCTGATAGCTTGGTGGCTAGGGATGCTCACCTGGAGCGAGGGATATCTAGTGAGGATTCAAACCTGGGTCTGCTACATCCCTGGCAAGTGCCCTAACCACTGGGCAAAAGGTTATAAAGGAGCAGGTTGATATGGACTCACAGTTTTGCTGACATGGATAAAGGTTTTCCCAATAAAAACTAATTAGATCAAATTTGCAAATTGATCAAAACTGCATTTTTTTAATGAATAAACTATTGGTTCAAAAATTTTCACCAACTTGTAGCAGCATTGCTGGCCTGTCATTTTGTTGCACGCTGGCAGGATTTACTAACACATGTGGAAAATTCTTACTAAGGAAGCTTTTGGAGGGATGGTCCGGAGGAGAGGGATGCTGCATAGGTTTCAGGCACCCCATAAGCATAAAGCATTTGTTTCAGTGATTGGAAGCTTTACCTACATTGGGGTGCATGTGGATCTGTTTAAAGCTGCATTTGTCATTGCTGTTTTCAGTGCCTTCAGGGTTAGTGAGGGTGTGCTGGTGTCAAGGGGACAGCTCCAGGAGTGCCCTCGAATTGGTAGATGTGCAACTTAAACAAGGAGCAGTGCCTTTGAAAATTAAGGTATTTATAACCCTATCAATCCAGAAAAGGAGCTACAGAAGAGCTAAGAGAATGCTTGTATGAACAGGTATGTCCAGTAAAAGAGTTTGTGATAACCATGTGGATGCAGGAGCAAGGCCCTTTATACCTCTGACTAGGTACCATTTGCTGTGGTAATGGGGGAGGCATTAGCCCATTTGGATCCCAATCTGGCAAATTATGGCATTCGTTCTTTTAGGATGGGTGCAGCACTATTCACAGCACTGGAGGGTTTTCAACTCTGAGGCTGCAGGCAAGTAAATCGGACTGAAATATGACCTATAAGCAGACAGTCAGCTTGGCATGTGTTGCAGCTGAGCTTCAGGTGTGAGACTATCCACCTGCAATGGTTTGGGAGAAGGGGCATGTTGTCAGATCAGCTCATGCCTCTTCTGCTCTCGTAGATGTCTGAATTACATCCATCTAATATCCTGATTGCTCAGCTCAGGGGAAATGATCTGGGGGCCTGCCTTGGGGTAAATTTGTGAATTAGGATTCAGAGGGGCATGGGATGGAGTAGACTGACAGAGCATAGATTAATTCGGTCAGAAATATTTGCAAGGTGAGTATGGCAAGGCGTGGTCAAACCAGCCCATGGGGTTAGGGCTTGGAAGAGCATGAACTGTGATGTTGCCAGAGTCATCTTTGGACATGGGGTGTCTCAGGGACATCTGGTATCATGTGCCTGAATTTTTAGATTGATATAGTGCCCTTTTTGGACAGAGGGTCTGGCATTTGGCTTGGAGACTTTAGGAATTGGATTAGGCATGAAATACATAACAGACTGTGGGATGAAGGTGTGACCACACTAATTACTGGCATCCCGAATGTGCCAGTGCTGATACAGGCTAAAAAAAAAAAAAAAAAAAAAAAAACCGCTCCCAGAGGTAAATGAGACCTGGGACCTTTTGCCTGTAAGGAGAAGGTGAGACCTAAAGTCTTTGCAGACCGAGGTCCCCTTTAGCATTCTCTTCCCCTCTTGTGTGAGGGAGGGCATGAGGATTGGAAGTTAGTTGAGTCCTGTGGGTAAACAGAAGAGGGTCTACCCTGAGTGTATGGTGGGAGTCTAGAAACTCTGCACTGGACCCAATTAAATGCCTAGTATGTGAGAGAGGGTGGGTCGATAGTGCCCCTCTCCATTGTTAAGTTAGTAGAGTTGCAGCCTGCTGTTTAAATCGATCCTTGTGTGTGTCTTTCATTTGCACACAGTTCAAAGATACGCCGGAAATTTCACTCCTTTTCCTGAAGGAAACCCTCCACACTTTTCCATACATCTTGCTTCTGCTGATTCAGGAACTTTGTTGCCATTTATCTGCTCACCATTCCTGTACCCATCTCCCCAAAGAGGGGGAATGGTTATATAGCAAAATCTAAAGCTGGAATTCCGCTTTTTTTGTCTGGCAGTATTATTTGCCAGTTTTCGAGGGGTGTGTGTGTAGAAGTAGAGTGACAACTCCTCAACACTTTTCCCTTGCAATATACCTCCTCCCTCCCTTAAAATAAATACTGACAGACCCCAGGCCGCACAGCACTGGTGAAGAAGGGACTGTGCTACTTAGGCTCTACTTACACACACCCTCTTTCTGTTTTCAAAGCATTTCTGCTCCTTCTTGTGCTCTTCTGCTCCCCTCAGCCCCACAAGCAAAAGGAAGGAGTTTTTGACCTCCAAGTAACTATCCAGTAAGTTATTGATATATTTGAAATTGTTGGGTTTTTTTTTTTAATTTCCACAGATGAACTGCTTGCTTTCAGAAAGAAGGACTGTAAACTAATTCCTATTAGAGAGCTTCCAAATAACAAAGGGGAAACTATAATATCTAAAGATTAATCATTTTGTATTAATAGGAAAGTAGCTGTGAGTGATAGATACGAACTCAAAATCCTCCTCCTCTCTCCATGCCCTTTCCACGCAAAAAGAAAAAAATTTCTATTTTTGTTGCAAGCCATGTTCTGTTGCTTAGTAATGAGAGAATAAACAACTGAACTCAGCCGTATTATTCAAGTCTACAGATGGCACATTAAAAAGATCATGAATAGGAGAAAAAGTTCAATATATAGAGAGTTGAGTTTGTGTAATGAAGGGAGTATTGATAATTTGAAATCCTGTTTAGACTTTTCACATATGTTGTTTGTGTTACTGCCATTTTATTAGCTTTGGATGAACGACTGAATTTCTCAACAAGATAGAGATTTCACTTTTTAATCACTTCGGAGGAAACAAGTCTAGGTCAAATCACCTAATTAAACTATTCTCTAACCTTGATGTAGGAAAATTAATCTTGCATTTCTGAAATCTTTTAAAACTGAAATGTGTTGTTAAAAGGTGACCAACAGTTTTATGTTCCATTCATTGGTATGTGTATATTGATGTTTACTGCCCAAATCCTGGTTCAGTCCACAGGAACTGAGTTGTGTGTATGGTGAAGGGTTATCATCTCATAGGACCTGGACACACATGGCCAAGCAATGGCTGCTACATCTAGGGATGGGGAAGCGTAGTGTTCCATGCTATCCCTAGGCAGGGTTATGAGCTATGGATCTGTGTTCTCCAAACTCTCTGGCCACTGTGTAAATCAGTGGGCAGATATTTATCAGCTGAGACAGCGCAAATAAAGCTGAAATGTTAGTTTAGATCCACATCCCTGGTTGGTTTATTAATAAACTGAAGATGAAAAAAAGCTCTGAATAAAACAAAACACTACATACCAGACCTTTCCTGCTTTGCACAGGTGGGAAGTGGGGAGGGCACATCTCCTGATAACCCTTTATTAGCTGCTGTGGAGAGTTCCACACTTGACCTTCCTTAATCTTGAGTCTCTCCCATCTGGTGCCTGCCCCTGTGTAAGAGGCAGGAAGCCTTATGTCTGGCTTCCTGTAGGTCACATGTTTATTCCAAGTCATGTGCCATGTGTCTATCGCTCCTGGTTTTAAAGGGGCCAAAGGCACGCTGAGATGTGTACATTCACCTCAAAGCCTAGTGTCTTTTTACACACATCACACATTCCTCCCAGTGATAAGATGTATATACCCTGTCCTCTGGGTCATAGATTTGTGTAGTTTAAGGTCAGAAGGAACCATTAGGTCATCTAGTCTGACCTTCTTTATATCACAGGATATTACATTTCACCCACTTATCACGGTAATTGAGTCCAATAACTTTTGTTTGACTTAAGCATAATTTGTGTTTGGCTAAAGCGTATCTTTCAGAAAGGCATGCAGGCTTGATCTGAAGACATCAAGGGATACAGAATACACTGCTTCCATTGGTAGTTTTTTCCAGTGGTTAATCCCACTCACTGTGCAGAATTTGGGCTTGATTTGTAGTTTGAATTTGTCTGGTGTCTGCTTCCAACCGCTTGTTCTTGTTGTGCCCTTCTCTGCTAGATTAAAGAGCCTTTCAGTACCTGGTCTTGTCTCCCTGTGAAGGTACTTATAAACTGTAACCAAGTCACCTCTCATGCTGCTTTTTGAGAAGTTGAACAGATTAATTTCTTTAAGTCTCTCAAAAGCTAACCCAGTTGAGCTCGTTGAGTTTGTCACTGTAATCCATTTTCTTTAGCGTTCGAATAATTGTTGTGGCCCTTCTCTTCACCCTCTCCAGTTTTCCAGCATCCTTTTTAAAAATGCGGAGCCCAGAATTGAACACAGTATTCCAGTATCAGTTTCACCAGTGGCATATGCAGAGGTTAAAATCACCTGCCTGCTCTTACTCACTTGTCCCTTGTTTATACATCTAAAATCTAAGCATCACATTAGCCCTTTTGAGCACAGCATCACACTGGAAGCTCATGTTGAGTGGCTTATTCATTATGACCCTAAATCCTCTTGAGAGTCGCTGCTTTTCAGTGTACAGCTTTTCAGTGTACTGACCGCCACTTCCCGCAGCCCCCATTGGCGTGGAGCGGCGAACCGCAGCCAGTGGGAGCCACGATCAGCCGAACTTGCAGATGCAGCAGGTAAACAAACCGGCCCGGCCCGCCATGGGGCTTACCCTGGCGGGCCGCCTGCCAAAAGTTGCCAATTCCTGATCTACCATTCTGTGAGTATGGCCTGCATTCCTGGTTCTTAGATATATAAATTTGCATTTGGCTGTATTTTGTTTGAATGGGCCCCATTTACCAAGTGATCTAGGTGTCACTATATGGCTGCCATGTCCTCATCATTATTTACCACACTTCCAATCTGTGTCATCCACAAATTTTATCAGCAGTAATTTTATATTTAGTTCCAGATCATTGATGAAAATGTTGAATAGTACCAATCCTGTGGAACTCCACTAGAAACACTTCCATTCAGTGCTGATTCCCCATTGACAACTAATTTTTAAGATCTGTTAGCCAGTTCTTAATCCAGTCAGTGTACGCTCTGTGGCTATTGTACAGTGCCAATTTTTTAATCAGAATGTAATGTGGTACTAAGTCAAATGACTTACAAAAAGGCTACATCTATTACATCTTTGCAGTTATCTTTATCAACCAAACTTGTAAGCTCATCAAAAAAAGATAGTTTGACAGGGTCTGTTTTCCATAAATCCATGTTACTGGCATTAATTGTATTATTCACCTTTAATTCTTTATTAATTGAGTCTAGGGCTGTTGATTAATTTCAGTTAACTCATGAGATTAACTCAAAAAAATTAATCGCGATTAAAAAAATTAATCGCAATTAATCGCACTGTTAAACAATAGAATACCAATTGAAATTTATTAACTATTTTGCATGTTTTTCTACATTTTCAAATATATCAATTTCATTTACAACACAGAATACAAAGTCTACACGTGCTCACTTTATATTTATTTTTGATTACAAATATTTGCACTGTAAAAAACAAAACGTTTTATTTTTCAGTTCACCTAATACAAGTACTGTTGTGCAATCTCTTTATCATGAAAGTTGAACTTACAAATGTAGAATTATGTACAAAAAAACCTGCATTCAAAAATAAAAATGTAAAACTTTAGAGCCTGCAAATCCAATCTGTCCTACTTCTTGTTCAGCCAGTCGCTCAGACCCACCAGTCTGTCTACATTTGCAGAAAGATACTGCTGCCCCCTTTTTGTTTACAATGTCACCTGAAAGTGAGAACAGGTGTTCGCATAGCACTGTTGTAGCAGGCGTCACAAGATATTTACGTACTGGCTGCGCTAAAGATTCATATGCTTCGGCCGTCGTTCCAAAGGACATGCTTCTATGCTGATGATGCTCATTAAAAAAATAATTCATTAATTAAATTTGTGACTGAACTCCTTGAGGGAAGAACTGTATATCTCCTGCTCTGTTTTACCCTCATTCTGCCATATATTTCGTGTTATAGCAGTCTCGAATGATGAACCAGCACATGTTGTTCATTTTAAGAACACTTTCATGGCAAATTTGACAAAATGCAAAGAAGATACCAATGTGAAATTTCTAAAAATAGCTACAGCACTCAACCCAAGATTTAAGAATCTGAAGTGCCTTCCAAAATCTGAGAGGGATGAAGTGTGGAGCATGCTTTCAGAAGTCTTAAAAGAGCAACACTCTGATGTGGAAATTAGAAACCCAAACCAGCAAAAAAGAAAATCAACCTTTTGCTGGTGGCAGCTGACTCATGATGATGAAAATGAACATGTGTCAGTCCGCACTGCCTTGGATCCTTATCAGTATGGATGCATGTCTTCTGGAATGGTGGTTGAAGCATGAGGGGACGTATGAATCTTTAGTGCATCTGGCATGTAAATATCTTGCTATGCCAGCTACAACAGTGCCATGCAAACGCCTTTCTCACTTTCAGGTGACATTGTCAACAAGAAGCAGGCAGCATTATCTTCTGCAAATGTAAACAAACTTGTTTGAGCGATTCGCTGAACAAGGAGGACTGATTGGACTTGTAGGCTCCAAAGTTTTACATTTATACTTTTGAATGCAGGTTTTTTTGTACATAATTCTACATTTGTAAGTTCAACTTTCATGATTGTTCTACAGTACTTGTGGTTGGTGAATTGAAAAATACTATTGCTTTTTACAGTGCAAATACTTGTAATCAAAAATAAATATAAAGTGAGCACTGTACACTTTGTATTCTATGTTGTAATTGAAATCAATATATTTGAAAATGTAGAAAACATCCAAAATATTTAAATAAATGGTATTCTATTGTTGTTTAACATCACGATTAATTGCAATTCATTTTTTTTAATCACGCATTTAATCATGATTAATTTTTTTAATTGCTTGACAGCCCTAATTGAGTCCCATATCAGTTTCTTCATTATCTTGCCCAGGGTCAATGTCAGAATGACAGACATATAATTGTTAGAAGCTGGCAGCTAAATACTTCAAACATTCTTCTCAGTTACTATGGACTGGAAAGTATTTCATCATCTTCATCTGATATGAGTACATCATCCTGCTTCTTTCAAATACAAAAATGAAATATTTATTGAACACTGCTGTCTCTTCTGCATCATTATTATCATCTCCATTTAGGAATGGGTCTGCACCATTGCTAGGATTTCTGTTGTTGTTGTTCTTGTTATATGTAAAAAGCTCTCTGTTGTCCTTGGCGCTGCCAGCCATGGACTTTTCCCTCATGTCTTAAGCTTCCCTTATCAGTATTCAGCACTTCATATCTTCTGATTTATATCAGTTTCTATTTATTTCTCCCATTTTCCATTTGTTATGTATTGCTTTTTTATTTCTAAGTGCTGCCTTCGCTTAACCACTGAATCAGGATGGGCTTTTGGCCAAAGTTTTCTTGACTGTGGAATCATGACTGTTTGGCCATCTAATAATGTCTTCTTAAAGAACTCCCAATTTTCGTCACTTTTCCATCAAAATTTGTGCTCCCAAGCATTTTCACTCATAATTGTTATTAGCTTTCGGAAATTAACCCCTTTGAAGCACCAAATAAATCTACTCCGGGTGGGGACTTCCTCGTTTTGCCCATATTTAATGTAATCAGATCATGATCTCTGGTCCCAAGGCAACCACCAGCTTCCAGTTCGGTGATTAATTCATCTTTATTCATCATAATGAGGCCCAAAATATAGTTATCTTGTGTTGGGTGCAATATATTTTGTGTTAGAAAATTATCATCTATCATTTTTAGAAACTCTGAGACCTCTAGCATATGTCTCCTAAACTGAAGTCTTCCATCACAACACAATTTAATTTTCTACACGTTGCAGACATATGTTTAAGGATTAAATCATCCTGTTCTCTGATTTGATTCAGTGGTTGCTAACAGGCCTCCAACTAGTCACCCTCCTGGACTTTGTTAGTTTGCGCATTGATCTGTATGCATGAAAAATCCTGTGGCTCTGAGTTATCAGTAACTCCTAAAACAGGTAATGGTGTTAATGTAGAGTGCCAGCCCCCCCACCCCCACACCTTTTTTGCTCACTCTGTCCTTTCTGAACAGTTATAACCAGTGATTTTTAACATTCCACTCATCGAGTCATCCCACCGAATTTCAGTAATGCCAGATATATCAAATTTCTTCTCATCAGTAAGCATTCCCAGTTCTCCTTGCTTGTTACCCAGACTCCTATTACTGGTATATAGGTAATTGAAAAATGTCTTCTCTTCACAGTCTCAGTCACATGGTTAGCAGGGAGATGATTGATCTACTCTCCCTGAGCAGAGGGAAGACCACAGCTGCACATAGTAAGTGCAGAGGCTGCACAGAAGTATGGTTGGGCCAGATGGTTGGATTAGGCACTTCTCCCCATCAGAAAGTTGTGTTCAGACAAGTCAAAGATAGCTGCCTCTATGAGCCAGCCCCTCCTTGTGGAAAAAGAGGAAAATGCTCTCTAGAAAAATCCCCGCTCTTGGACACATTCATGCTGTGGTTGCATAACAGCTAAGTAGTTGTTTTTGTAATTTAAAAAAAAAAGCGCTAGTGAAAATCCCGTGAGGGAAAATCTTTGTTTCCTTTTTTACCTTGACCAGGGTCTGGAAAACCCAGTTTCAAAAATGAATTGGGTTTCAAGGCCTTGAAATTTTAGTCACCACAGCCTGCAAAGGGATGTATAGTCTACTTCTATTGGGTTTCAGAGTAGCAGCTGTGTTAGTCTGTATCCATAAAAAGACAGGGAGTACTTGTGGCACCTTAGAGACTAACAAATTTATTATAGCATACGCTTTTGTGAGCTACAGCTCACTTCATCGGATGCATGAATTTGTTAGTCTCTAAGGTGCCACAAGTACTCCTTTTCTTTTTACTTCTATTGGGACGCCGTGCCCTGTCTCCTCACTCCTCCTGCTCTGGAAGTAGAAACATCGTTTCTGCAGTGCATTGGGTTTTATATGTATATTGTGGGTAAGGAGGAGCAGGATTGCCCCTAATCTTTGATGGGAATTTTACTGAAACGTGAAGGCTTGACTGTTGTGGTACAGCAATGGGACTTTATAATTCTGATGGCTTATGTCTAACTTAAAGAACTTAACTCCATGACATACCTCCTGTTTGTACTTCTTAGTGAATTGTGAACAGAAGTACATTTTCATTTCATTCTGTTTCACTCAGTGATGTCAGACTTGCTTGTAACTACATTGTAGAAAATTAATTTATTAAAATATTGGTTTATGGGGTTACATCATAATTATATGCAAAATAATGCTTCATAACTGTGCCGTCTCCATACTTTTCTTCTGTACTATATTTTGGAGACTATAAAAGTGAGTTGTGGTGGCTGGTTTTGCTGATCATAAAATTACCCTAAATCATTCTCTTGTTAAAGATCTTAACACTTTATAGAGTAAACTAAGAATTTTTGAAGCATGTATAGTACTAAACGGTAAAAAGAATTGTACCCAATAATTTGGGATTCTGTTTTTAAAAATAGCTTGCCTTTTTCAAAATGACAACTGTACAAATAAGACAATGTGTTGAAGAATGTTAAGTAACTCCTAGCACAAGACTTATTTCCTACGTAGTAGGAATGATTAAACAGAACTAAATTCTTCAGAATCTCTTGTAGAGTTTCTTCAGTTAGCTATTTATCACCTTGATTTAGCACTGCTTTACAAGTGCACAAATTGGTAGATTAATGATTGGAGAAGTCTGCTACTGTTTCATGTAGTTACATTATCCAGTACCCACAGAAACTATCATTATAGAATGGGCATATGGAGGAAATATGAGCGACATCAATGGTACTAGTCTTCTGAAAAAATGCTAACGATAATTATATTATTAGAATTGCATTTTTGGACCTCTCTTAGGCAGTATTAATGTTCTGAATTGCTTTTGAAAGAAGAAAAAGCTGCCTCCAAGCTGAACTGCAGAATAGGAAATACTGTTGTTCATCCTGGTAGTTCTTATTTTAAACAAGTCTTAGCAGTGTCAACATACTGCTACTGCACTTGAGGCTGACCATGCAAAGACTTAGGTAAGTGAGTCACTTTACTCTCGTAAGTAGTACTGTTGACTTCAGTGGGATTGCTCACATGAATACAGTTAATCATGTGTCTTTGTAGCACTGGGGCCCTTCATTTTATCAATTGTGATTATATTATACGCGCCTTGTGTACTATTTATAAAGGCCTTGATACTGCATTCCTTATGTACCCGAAGCTTGAGGGCCAGTTCTATGGATATGTGAACACTTAAGTAACAAGAAGTGCACCTGATATCACAGTGGTAAAGCAGTGGGGCTGGGAATGGCAGAAAGAAGGATGGAGGGGCTGAGAGTAGCCTCCAGGTATGGGAAGCATGTGGGTGAGGGTGCGGGTGGCGGGGAGAGGAACACATTGGTGATCCTTCTAGCAATGTCTTTCTTTTCTAACAAAACAGGCAAGACATTCTCTGCAAAATTCCCATTACAGTGGGAGTGTAGGATGGGCCAGAAACGCAAGCTCATTGTGAGAAAATTAAGAGGTCACTTGATCACTGCCTATAAGTGTCTAAATAGGGAAAAGAAAGCTAAGTAGCAGAGAGGTCTATTCTAGCAGACAAAGGCATAATAAAATCCAGTGGCTTGAAGAATTCAAAGTGGAAATAAGATGCAGATTTTTAACAGTGAAGGTAAAATCACTGGAACAATTTACCAAGCCCTCTTAGTTGGTTCTCCATTGTTTGAAATCTTTAAACCAAGACTGAATGTCTTTCTAAAATATGCTGTAGTTCAGACACCAATTATTGAGCTTTATACAGGGATTACTGGGTCCAACTCTATGGTCTGTGCTATGTCAGAGGTCAGAGTCTGGTCCTTTCTGGACTTAGTCTATGAATCTATGATCAGTTTGATAATGAACCTGGCTCTGTTGGCTTTTAAAGTTGTTAATGGAAAAGGACCTTGGTACATATAATAAGGCTGTCTCCTTGAGTGTTATTTTGGTAAGCGTCCATGTTCTGACAGCATCTACCTTGTTAGGGACTCCACCATCACACCATAGGTTGGTGTGTGATTGACCTTTACTGGGGTGGTCGTTAATCACTTGGATTTGGTCCATTTGGACATCCACCTGAATCTCTTGGAAAAATGGTCTTTTAAAAAGTATTTTCATTTTTAATCCCTGTTGACTCTGTCATATTCTCCTTAGTGCACCCCAGTGCTTAATGATGTCGTTTACTTGGCTTTTTAGTGTTTTATTTGTTTTTTGTCTGAAGTTTGAAATTGTGTATGCAGCACCTCAACCAACTTGACAGGACAGAGGAACTTGAGGAATAACATTTTTTGTCAGGGACGAAGGGGTCCTTCACAGGAAGAACACAAGCACTGCCTGCTGGACAGGGCAGATTGTTCAGCTGAGTTTTGGACTGGAATTTTAAAAATAACTGATCATATTTGGAGTTGATTTTTTCCTTGATACTTACTAACACTTAAGTTTTAATTATTATTTTATTTCACCAACAAAAAGGCAACACTGAAATTGAAATACTTCTCTGAATGTGTGTGTAAGAACATAGAATGAACAGAAGTTTTTATATTTCTTCTGCTTTCATATAGAAAACAAAAGGTAATAGATATGTTTTTGTTTTTACAGGCCAAAGCCTATCTAAGGATAGCTACTGAAATAGTAAGGAGATTGCCAACTCCTCCAGCATGATGTGCTCATGTCGGGTACCTGTGATCAGAACTTAACAATAAAGTGATTCGATGGTGTAAGCAATGGTGGAACAAGCAGAAGTACATAACTCTATGGATTATCTATTGTATTTGTAAAAAAATTTTGAAGTTTAGGAAACAAAGTTTGGAAATATTGTTATTTTATATTTGTCATGACATCATTTGGTTACATTCAAATGGATTGAAGGATTCAGAAGGAAAATGGATGGTACCTGACATTTTTATATGGTTGTCCGCTGCTGATTTTTAATATCCTTGAACAACAAGGACAAAGTGCATCATTCAGCAATGGAGTTTCCCTCAGTTTTAATGTGAAGGTTCAGCCTGTGGAAACTGCAGTCCCAGAATACAATGTGCCATCTTCATCCAAGCAGAAAGATTCAAAAGTGGACCATGGCATGTTGAGGATTATAGTCCCTGGCTCACAACTGTATAAAAGATGAGGGCATCTGCAATTTCCCCAATTTATGTACATTTTTATTCAGACCTCGGTGCTCTTGTTAAATTGCCAACATGGTCTTAAATTGGGCAAAGCATCAAAAACTTAATTAGCAAATGAAAAAACTATGTAATTACCATATGTTTGTGTACATTTACACTTAAGCCTCAAAAACAATATGATCTGCGTATTCTGTAATGACTTTTCCTAATGGTTCAAGAGCAAATTTCTTCCCTATTGGATTATATTGGGTTATGAGGTAATTTCCTACTTACGGGATAATGGACTATATGACCTGTAGGCAAATTACTTGCCTGCTTTGTGTTATGTTGAACCCAGATAGAAAACTAGGTAACAGCAAGGTCTTCATTATAAGACATATCATACCTGAGTTCAACTTGGCAAGGGAAATAAATGACAAAAATTAATTAATTTCATGACTGCATACAGGCATGTGTTCCCAAATCAAAGTAACAATGCAGGATCTGAATGTATAAACTAAAGATGTAACTAAAAAAGCAAACTAAGATATGATCTTCAGACTGCAAGACCTCTTTTGTTTTTTATTGTCTTGTGTCCTATGATCCTTATTTTTCTGTTGGTATAATTTCTATGGATGAAAAAACATGATTCTGTGGCACAGGCTTCCATTTACAATTAGAAGTTTGAATTTATAGTCAAGACTATTTCACACCATTCAAATATGTATCCTTATGGGAGTTTTGCCCTTGACTTCACTAGGGCCAGGATTTCACCCTTTGTTTATACCATTGTTCCTGTTGCTTTTCTCCTCTTGAAATAATATGACATAAGATAGAATTTGGCATTCTTTGAGCCTGGGCACACTTAAAACATATGCACTGAAAGTGAAATTTAAAATTTTGTTTCAAATTATTAATTGAATCTCAGACTTGAGTGGAGTTTTGTAAATATGAAAAATAATTTATTTTAAGATGACTGATTTTTTTTTTAACTTAGCTTTCATTTATGTACCTGGAAAAAAGTGCAGAGAAGTAAAATTGCACTTCAGCTGTTTCAGTAGCCATGTTATTTCCAGCTTCTGGATTGTACCTTTATTCAAACACAAGTATCCAATCATTTGCAATTGTCTAGTGATATATTTTACAAAAATTAAACACTTAATGGTGTGCTTCCTCTTGTCACTTCATTGATAACTATTTGCCTTGTTTGTTCGGTAAGAAGTTTTATCTCGATATAGGCATTTCTGTTGCACACACCAGAGTAATATTAATTTATCTGCATATATGTATGTCTGTAAACATTTGTAGGGCTCTCATCACCATAGTACTGTAGGACATGTTAACTCTCAGTGCAAAGCTCGGATTTCCAAAGTTGTTTTTAAAATTTAAAAAAGTCTGTGTCAGGCTTTCCAAATTTAGTATTTATTATCTTCACTCTTGATGTTAGCAAGTTTGTGAGGGGCTACTGACATTTCCAGTTCAGGATTAGAACTCTCAGAATTCAATTAGAGGACTGTTTTTTGGGGTTTTTTTTATGTTTCTCCACATCCTTGGTTGGTGTGAGGGATCAAGTTAGGTTTTTATAATGTTCTTTTTAAAAAAAACAAAAAAACCCAAAGCACTAGGTTTTACTCTTTCTAGTCCTGCTGCTATTAAGCTACCTTTAATACCTTTCGGTTAACTACCAGTGTCCTGGGAAAACTTGTAAACATAGTTTCCGAAAGAATATGCAAAATGCTTTTTAATTAAATGCCTTCATGGAAGGATTGCCCTGTGCATATTTGTAAATAATGTTTAATGCTCACTGTAGTGGATGAAATTAGATTTTTTTAATAAAGAGTGGTATCAACCGTTTAAAACACTTATAATACATAAAGGGCCTTGCGAGTATGCCACTGAAAGAATTATCCTTGCATATAAGGGCAACCATATTCAAAACAAAACTAAAATCAAAACAAATTAGCATTACATGCCTTGTCATCAGTAATGGATAAAAGAATCTTCCTCCTATTACTGTTTCTGCCAATGCATGTAAGTCTGTTGATGCACCACAACTATGGCTTTTACATTATATAGATACTTGCACTTCTTTTTGATTATACAGTGCATATTGATGATTAGTTTTGAATGCTGCTGAAATGACTGTAGAGCCATGCTAATTCACACAAATGACTGGAATTAATTACTGGATGACTTAATTTTGAGTATTAGTGAAAGGCACTACATAGGAAAGGCAATATTTGACTATAAAACAATACATATGGTAAGTTAAAGACATAACATCATAAAATATATTTTGTTTGCTATCCTCACCACAGTAATTTACTTTCAACTACGGGATTTGATATTTCATAAGCAGTGGAACAGGTTTCTAGGGAGGTTGTGGAATCCCTGTGTCACAAGCATACCCTGCCAAAGACCCTGCTGCCTTGTGGTGCCCTGCTTTATGGAGCTCTCCTTTTTAAGAAGAAAAGTGCTGTGAGTTCAGACCTCCAGGGGTTGCCTAGAGAGGCCTCCCAGGATCAGCTGCACGCGGAAATAGTGAGACTTGGTCCTCTAGTGTCTAGAAGGGCCAAGAGCAGACAGAGGCCAATTAGGGCCCAGCATGCCAGTAAAAAATGTCTGGCTGCTTCTGTCAGGAGCTAGGGATGGGTGAATCTAGGACAGGGGAAGATGGATCTTCTTTCTGTCTTAACCCAAAAAGCCTGGTTTGGTATGAGCCTAATTCTAAATGTACCTTTATGTTGTTTAAGTGTAAAAGACTTTTATTTCCTTTGTGGAGCATAAGGCCCAGGTGTGCCATCCTGAGTTGAAGGCATAGGCGCTGACTTCCTCAGTTCCGGGGGATGCTTGATCCTTGCCCCCACTTCACCCCTTCCCCCAGGGCCCCACTCCGCCTCTTCCTGTTCCACCTCAGGCCCTGCCTGCCTCTTCCCACCCCAGCCTTCCCCAGGCTCTGCCTCCACTTCACCGCTTCTCCCAAGCCCCCACACCTACCCCACCTCTTCCCGCCCCTGCTCTGCCCCATTCCACCCCCTCCCCCCACCTCTTCCTGCCCCCACTCTTCCCCCTACCCCCCCCCCCCCAGCACCTCCTGCACGCTGCTTGAACAGCTGATCGCAGTGGGACGGTGGGGGAGGAGCTGATCGGCATGGCCACTGGTGGGCAGGGGGCGCTGATCTGCGGGGCTGCCTGTGGGGGCTGAGCACCTACTGTTTTTTTTCCATGGGCGCTCCAGACCTGGAGTGCCTACGGAGTCCACGCCTATGGTTGAAGGTTAATTTGATTGCTGTAAAATATGGTGAGTTTGCTTTGCAAGATGCTCCATTGGCTCAGCCTGTATGATTACCTGCCTTGTGGACAGGTGCTGTATGAGTGCATTTGGTGCAAGGAGCTCATAGCCTTCAGAGACCTATAGGGACTGGGAGTGGCTGGCTCGCTACAAAAACAATTTTCCCTCTCTTAGTATTGACACCACCTCATCAGGTATTGGGAGTGGACCACATCCACCCTGACTGAATTGGCCTTCAACATTGGTTCTCCACTTGTAAAGTCACTTCCTTTTCTTCATGTGTCAATATGTATTTATTCCTGTATCTGTAATTTTCACGCCATGCATCTAAAGAAGCGGGTTTTTTACCGATGAAAGCTTATGCCCAAATAAATCTGTTAGTCTTTAAGGTGCCACCTGACTCCTCGTTGTTTTTGTGGCTACAGACTAACACGGCTACCCTTCTGATACTTGGTATTAAATGATGCATCACAGAAACGTAGTGAAATGATTAATCAATTGGGACACTGATACCAGGGCACAAAATATATGAGAATGACAGACTAGGTCACGCTGATGGGGGAGTGGCACTATATGTGTGAAAGAAAGCATAGAGTCAAATTTAGTAAAAATCTTAAATGAATTAAACAGTACCATAGAATCTCTATGGATAGAAATTCCATGCTTGAATAATAAGAATATAGCAATAGGAATATACTACCGACCACCTGACCAGGATGGTGATTGTAACTGTGAAATGCTTAGGCAGATTAGAGAGGCTTTAAAAATAGAAAACGCTATAATAATAGAGGATTTCAACTTGATACATGTCACTTCAGGACAGGATGCAGAGATAAAATTTCTAGAAACCATTAATGGCTGCTTCTTGGAGCAGCTAGTTCTGGAACCCACAAGAGGAGAGGCAGTTCTTGATTTAATCCTAAGTGGAGCACGGGATCTGGTCCAAGAGGTGAATATAGCTGAACTCAGTAATAAATGACTGCAATATAATTAAATTTAACATCTTTGTGGTGGGGAAAATACCAAAGAAGCCCACCACAGCAGCTTTTTACTTCAGAAAGGTAAACTACACAAAAATGAGGAAGGTGGTTAAATGGAAATGTCACAAGAGTGAAATGTCTGCAAGCTGCATGGAAACTTTTTAAAAACACCATTTTAATGTTATGTATGTTACATTGTTCTAGTGTGTGTATTTTAATAACTACCTGTTCAATACTGTGCAAATAAAAGTATTTCAGAAATGACAGCACAGTAGTTAGCAACAGACTGAAACACGTTTCTGGATCAGGATAGATCTGACAGCAGAAATAAAATTTTGAATTACTTTAAAAAACTTGACCCACCTAACTTTTTACTAAATCAGTATCTGGTAGTCCTGGGAATTAATTGAACAAAGCCATCGGGTTCCTTTACCAATTGGTGTATCTAAGGCTTTATTTCCTTTTGTAACAGAGTTAAAAAGAGAGATAAAATCAAACTTTCAATGGAAAAAGGGGTCTAGTTCAAGATACACTTGACAAGAACCTCTTTATTTCCTTAAGGGTGAGTGTGTGAGTGAGTGTGTGTGTGTGTATTATGTATGTATGTAACACTTCTACAGCACTTCAAAGTGCTTTTTAAACAATCATTAGCAGCTGATTGACATTTTTCAACTGCTTTTATTATTCTTCTCAAAGATTTTGTGCCTCTGTCGAGATCTTCAGATAGTTTGTTTCTTGTCTTTATACAGCCATGTTCATTGTGCTACCTTTACCTTGCATCCATTGAAGTTAATGGCAAAGCTCCCATTGATTTCAGTGGGGCTGGATCAAGAATCAAGTTACCATCCTTCTGACCAAGTAGGGCAAGATTCCCACTGGAACCAGTCAGTATTTCTCAATAAGGATCTTAGTGACATTAGGCACTAAGGTGCAATATGGGGTCTGTGATTTAGTGTCAGAATTAATTAATAATGAACTGGGTTTTTATTATTAACAATATTTTGGTAATTTAGCAGTACCTACAGGCCAGGGCCTATTCTACTAGATCAGTGTTTTTCAACCTTTTTTCATTTGCAGACCCCTAAAAAATTTTGAATGGAGGTGTGGATCCCTTTGGAAATCTTAGACATAGTCTGAAGCCCCCAGGGATCCATGGACTACAGGTTGAAAACCACCGTTCTATGGTAACAGCAACCTATCATGGACATAGTTTGCTGGCCCCCAACTGTCTGATGACCACAGGTGAAAATCACTGTGCTATGCACTGTACAACATACAACAAAGAAACAGTCCCTACCATAAAGAACTTTACAATCATGTATCAGACTATATTTTCTGAATTCTGTTTTACATCATAAGACATAGCAGAGAAAAACAAATACCATTTTCTGTACCCAAAGAGCTTTACTTTTCCATTATCTTCACATACACAGTGGGGGTTTTCTGCTCTCTTTTCAGCAGGTAGAGGGCAGATGCAGCCTCCCTTTCCTTATTTATCTATTACCCTCAGTATCTCTGTTTATATGAGTATTGAACCAAGTATTCACAAATAAAACCTCTTTTGGAATACGTGAGTCTTGAGAATAAGCTTGGGGGGATGAACATCTGTTGTCCTTTAACATCGTTTAGAGGGCTCACAGATCCTTCTAAAGTATTTTCACTCAGACCACTGGGATTTTCTAATACTTGCGTTATTTCCTGTGGTCCAAAGATTTGTTTCATTTTTCCTGTAAGGGCGGGGGGCAGAGGGAGACCCAAACCCTGTGAATGTTTTCTGTGACTACACAGGGTTTAGTTTAAGAAGAAAAACCTAAGAACTTTTTCTGTGAAACATTTCGTAGATTTTCTTTAGTATGTGAGTGATTTTTCTTTTTTTTCCCTTCCCTGCAAGGGGAAATGTTTTTTTCAGACTAATGTTGGAGAAAATGTGATGATGTAATTTTAAGCCCGCTTTAGGTGTATATTTGAGAAGAATAAATGGTTGGCAAAACTGGTATTTTTAAACTTACTATGTGCTATGATTGGTAGATAGATCTGGTGCTTCTCATAGAATGTTATTGATTTTTTTTTTTTAAAGATCCTATTTAAAAAAACTAAGTTAAAACAGATAAGGGCTCAAAGAGTCTGAACATTTCATTGTTCTACAAAATTGTGCATTTTTGTGTGAGAGTTGATTGGGGAAAGGGAAGACAAGCTATGATGAGTTTATATGTTATCTGCTGCATCAGGCAGTTCCTATGTTTCTTTCTATTGGAAAATATTCCATGTAAGCAGGCTTTTGTCTCTGATACCTTGAGGCCTCTCATTAATTACATTTTAGATTGAAGCAGTCAGAGTTCAGCTTTACACTAACCACTTCCTGTTGGTGAATAATAGGATCCAATAGCTATTTTGGAGAGTTACTTTTTGAAACAAGTGTTAAAAGGCTGGGAAAATGTGCCTCATAAGCAGCTAAGCTTTGAAAACATAGTATAATAAACCCACTTACTTGTGAATGCCAGCACTATTGATGTCTCTTTTGTAACACCTTAATATCCTCAGCTCTTAGAAATCCAGTGGCTATGTGGTGTTTGCACATTTTACAAATGCATTTGTTGTTAGAATAGATGCTGCCCCTTCTGTTTTGATTTCATTTATCTACAGTGTGAATAAACCCCTTATTCTAACATGGTTTTCTATGATTATGGGTAACTAAACTAGAAAGTTATTACTTAGGGGAAAAGTGATAAGGCTTGTTTGAAGCAGAATACTCCATTCCCTGAGTGGGGTTTACACAGGAAATTTGTAATCAGTCTCTATGCATGTCGTTGCCTTTATATCTTGATGGGAAATAGAAACCTTATTAATATGAAATGAAAGGTACTAATAAAATACCTTTTAATTAACAGGTGCGTTATCTAATGAAAGTTAACAACATTACAAACTTCCAGAACAGTTTATTTCATTTAAAATATTCTTGAGTTTGCATTTTCCAAACACAACATTTTTCACAAAACAAGGATTATAATAAAGACATGGAGCCAAATTCTCTGCTGGGGCAATGGCTGCTTCTCAATTGACTTCAGTGGAATTTTTCCCACTTAAACCAGCATAGAATTTGACCCGTACAATTTATATATAATTCAATGTCAACATGCATGGAAACAGTTATATGTGTAAATCCACAGTTACAGCTGGAGGAGTGCCAAGGAGGGACATGGGGGCCTTAGATGGGCAGTGGCAGATACCATGCACGTTGGGGTGCAGAGAAGCTTTCAAGTCACTGGTAAGAAAGGTAGAAATACAAGTAAAATTATGTCTCTAATAGAAGAAGATGGGCCATGGTAAAGGAGAGTATATCCAGTTGATAAATATTGTTGGCATAAAAAAGGAATGAAAAATAGTCGTGCTTTCAGAAATACAATCACACATGCTTTGATTCCAATATTATAGCTGTCCACTAGTATAGGTTTGAGCTGGACTACTTGGCACTGGGGGACAACATTGACTCGATTGGCATGTCACAGAGATGGTGGGGCAGAATAGTTCATTAGATACCATCCATTTCTGGCCAATGTCTGACAGAATTTGTCCATATGTAGGAAAGATACAAAGATCTGCACTTAAAAGTCAACATTTGCAAAACATTGTCACACAGGGTGAGCCCAAATATTGAAATTATTTCCCATTCAAGTCTAGGGGAATCCTTCCACATCTTGGGTAGTGTCCGCTGTGTGGTAACTAAGGGTTTGTCTAGACTTGCAGAGTTTTTGCACTGTAAGTTTCGCCGGTGACAGGGAACCGGTGAAAGTAAAGCACTGGTTTGTGTACTCACTTCATTCCTCAGGCGTCAGAGAGTGTTTATGTTAGCAGCACTTCCATTGCCAATGAGAGCAGCACTCTAGGGCAGCTATCGCACAGTGCAGCTCTCTCGATAGGTTTTGTGGAAAAGGGGGCATGAGCCGAAGGCATTCTGGGTCCCTGCTCAGTGCCCTGTGATGCACTGCTTCATGTCCCAGCAGCCCCATTAGTTTCTTTCGTGGCATTTTTTAAACCCCCCTGCTGTCTGGCGGCTTTCCCCGCCACATCTACAAGCAGGAATGGATCCTGCACTGCTGTCCGCTGCTCTGATTGCTGTCGCTTGCACATCATGTGTGGCAGTGCAGCTGTTCTTAAACTTGCAAAGAGAGCTGCAGTCAGAGATGCCTGACGAGCTGCCTGAAATTGAAATAAGCAACATTCCATTGCTTTTGGCATTAACTTAGGAGCCGAGCGCTGTGGAACGGTGGTTTTGGGCTAGAGAAACTAGCTCAGAGTGGTGGGATCGTATCGTTATGCATGTCTGGGATGACGACCCGTGGCTTCAAAACTTTTGGATGCAGAGAGCTACTTTCATGGAACTGTGTGCTGAGCTTTCTCCAGATCTGCGTCGCAAGGACATCAGACTGAGAGCTTCACTCCCTGTAGAGAAGTGTGTGGCCATAACATTGTGGAAGCTGGTGACTCCGGACAGCTTCCGGTTTGTTGTGAACCAGTCTGGAGTGCGGAGCTCGACCGTTAGTGCCATGGTAACTCAAGTGTGCAAGGTCATTAATCGCATCCTACTGCACAAGACCGTGACTCTTGGTAATGTGCATGACATTTTGGATGGCTTTTCAGAAACGGGCTTCCCTAACTGTGGTGGGACGATAGATGGAACGTACATCCCTCTTGTTGCCCTAGCCCACCTTGGCACCGAGTACATAAATCGTAAGGAGTACTTCGCCATGGTTTTGCAGGCACTAGTGGATCACCGTGGGCGTTTCACTCATATTAATGCTGGATGGCCCAGAAACGTGCATGATGCACATATCTTTAAAAACACTGGCCTGTACAGAAAGCTGCAAGTGGGGACTTTCCAGACCAGCGGATTACCGTCAGGGAAGTGGAAATGCCCACTGTGATCCTGGGAGACCCAGCTTATCCACTGATGCCAGGGTTCATGAAGCCATGCTCTGGAAACCGAGATGTCAGTAAGGAATCTTTCAACAACAGGCTGAGTAGGTGAGAATGGCTGTCGAATGTGCATTTGGCCGTTTGAAAGGGCGCTGGAGATGTTTGTACAGTAGGCGGGAAATGAGTGAGGAGGGAAGGGTGAAGGGTTGACTCATGTGGAGCGTGGAGGCCGAACGCCTGGTTGCTGAGTTGCAGCAGCCAGATACCAGGGCTATTAGAGGGGCACAACACGTGGCAGTTAGGATTCAGGATGCCTTGAGGGAAAAGTTTGAAAATTAAAATAGTTAAACTTTGCTGCTGTGCTTGGGAAAGGAAGTGTTATAAGTACTTGCTGTCCTGCCTGGCGGTTGGCTGTAATTTCAGTGAAGATGAAGTGCTGGTTGACTTGTAGCTGTGATGACATGTACAGAACTGTGAACACACAAATAAAGCTTGCTTCTTTTTGAAAAATGTGTGCTTTTATTTTAAAAACAGAGCAAACACCACATGCACATATATCAATCCTGAGTGATGGTGGGGAACAGGGTGGGGGCCCCATATACCTCACAGCTGTGTGTAACGCCAGCTGTCGTTTGACAAGCTGTCTGGGGGTGTGGATTGTTGAGGAATGGAAAAATTTGCAGCGAGCCTATAAGAATGTGCAGTGGGAGTTTGGGGAGTGCATGGGAAAGGATTCTGCACTTGCTGCAATGGGGGGTGGGCACGAATCAGGTCATTCTGCAGTGTAATGAGAGAATGCAACAGATCTGTCTGATGCTCCAGAATGTTGATTAGCCTCTCCGTGGCTTCCCTATGGAAAGCATTATTCTCGTTTAGGTCTTGGTTCTCTCCCTCTTTCCACTTTGTCATGGTTTCTCTCCATTTATTTTTATCATGTGTCTCCGCTTGGGAGTGCAGAATCCCCTCACGAAACATGTCTGCCTTAGTGCATCTTGGCCACTTGCTTATGCGTCATAGACAGTCTGCTATAGTGGGGGGTGGGTCTTCCACCATCATTTCTGGGGAGACAAAAGCAACACATTGCTGTGAAACATACATACGGGAATCAACGTGTACATTGAAATACACCACTGGTAAGAAATGCACCACTGTGCAATCTGCTTGTAGGTATTGAAATTCTTACTGCTGGAACGTAGCTGGCACTGCACAGCCTCCTCTCCCCAAACACTGATCAGGTCCAGTAGCTCGGCATTGCTCCAAGCAGGGGATTGTTTGCTACATGGAACAGCCGTGGTCACCTGGGCAGATGAGCATTTGCAACAGGAAAGGGAGTTTCAAACTTCCCAGGGCTTTACAGGGAGAAGGGCGGATGTCCATTTACTTGGTGTCAGAGCAGCTGAGATGCTGGCCAAAGTGGTCACTTTTGGAACAATGGGATATCCTCCAGAGGCCAAAAGGTGTTTACATAGGAAGAATATGTCTTCACTTTCACAACAACACAAAAAGAACAGCGGAAAGAACTGCGTGCCTCTCATGAAGGCGGTTTTCTTTTTGAGGTGAAACTTCTGAGTTTCACTGCAAAAAGTCAATAACAAGTGTAGACGCTCCCACGGTTTTAGTGCAAAAAAGGGACATTTTGTGCTTTAAATGGCAAGTGTAGACATGCCCTGACTGTTGGTAAGTGTTGTAGCATATCAGTGGTGACCTCTGTAGGGGAGAGGTTGCAGAGGTGGAAGACTATATGGGTACAGATTATACCAACCATTCCACAGCCTGTATTAAAATTACTTCTTGGTAGAGAAGATACTGATGAATTGGATACAAAAATGGATACACAATCACTGCAGAGTAGGGTGGGTTTTTTTCTGTATTGATACCTCTTAAAAAAATCAAGGAGTCATTTTGGACAGCTCACTGAATTCTTCTTGCAGAGCACAAAATTACTGAAAGTTTCATCCCATCCCAATCAATTTTGCAACCAGCCTTGCAAAAACTTTTCAAGTTTCCTATTTCTGGACTTTACTGTTCCTGTTCCTTGATCAGATGTAGATTTCTAATACATTTCCATGTTGGGAGTTTTCTGGGAAATTTTAGTTTGGCTGTCAGATTATGTGACGTCTAAAAAACTAACTGAATGCCACTTTACCTTATTCAATGGAATCAAAAGAATGTTGGGGGTTTTTTTACAGGAGGAGTTTTGTCATCTTCCCCTTAGTGAGTGTGACATTTAGTAATGTCCTCCATTGCATAGTTTGATGGAGTTATTTTGGCTAGTTATGAGAGAACTTGAGTCTTGAGACTATCGGTATTTACCTACCACTAAACTCTGCTTTTATATTGTTTAAATGTCTCTTTATGTTACCTTTATCCTCATTGGCATGTGAGTAATCATTAACTGTTAGGATTCAGCAGATAAAGTGGAAAGGGCATTTGAGAAGCATGTGAATTAATTATATGGAGTTAAATATAGTACAAACACCCTCTCTCCTGAGCCCAGATTTTCAGTACAGAGTATGTGCACATTGGCATGATAAAAGCTGGCCATATTAAGTAATGCCATAGCAACTCTGGTTTTTAAAGATATTACAGTTTCAACAGCCAAAGTGCAACAGCTCAGGCTCTGAACTGAGACTGAGATAAGAAGCCACGCCCTGAATTGTAATAATGCTAAACTTTTAGACTGTGCACTCATATTTCGTTAACATAGGAAATGACTCATTTAAATATTTACTCTTCACATGATGGCTTTCTCTCCCTGAGGAGTAGGAATCTGTTTGACTTTTTATGTGTCACTGCTCTTTATCTGTCTTTATGATACTTGTACTTAACGTTTGTACTGCTCAATCTATATTGTATTGGTTTTAAAGATTGGTGTCTAGTACTTTCTTTTGTTGAAGGATAATAATGTGCAATGCCCTAGCACTAAAAGGTATATAAAATGGGGAACATGCTTTCTAACAATGGCAACATAGCCAGACATAATTTAACATTGTGCACATAACTTTTATCGGCTCTTTAGTTTAAATAATACTGCATGTATTATGGGTGGTCTGTGTGGCCCTCTCTTGCACAAGTGTCTCCAGTTGCTGTGACATGTGAGTCAAATATTGTCTCAGGACTGGCCTTTTAATAAGGATGCTGGGTCCTGTAACTCCAGGATCTTAGGCAGAGTGGGGAGAGACAGACACTGTAGGCTACAGCACTCACAATGGAAACACAGAGTGACCCCCTCCCTTCTTGCCTTGAAAGGCCTGTGTGAATGGCTGGGATTCCAAATCACCTAGATAAGTATGACCAATAACAGAGAGAGATATAGTATGTAGTAAGCAGCTGGCAGCATTCTTGTCAGACTCTGAAACTCAATAAAGGGTACCTTGGTGGAACCTGGAACTGCTCTTCTCTTTTTCTTATTCAAAGAAGTTGAAGAACTAACTTTTCACCCCAAAGACCATGCTCTGGATTTTAAGCTGCTTTGCTCTCCTTTTGTGCAACATTGTAAGGTAGTAATTTGATAACCCCCTATCATTAATATTTGTATGCTGTACCCATAAAAGGGTAAGTAGGTTTACTACAGAGGCTTCATATATACATATGTTTCAAATTGCTCTTCAGTCCGGTGGAAAGTGTTCTGATACTTATAAAAGTATAAATGTCAATATACTCTGGGTGGCCATTACACACACTGTTAACATTCACAATGTAAATTACATAATTTACTCTAATGGGCTGTTTATCCCACTTTGTAGAATAAATAAACGTATCCAGTAAATAAATAAACGTATCCAGTAAATCTAACAAACTAATACCCCAACTCAGTGCAGCAAATCTAATAACCCCCTTCCAGCCTCCTGCCCTTCTCCAAAAATGTGAATGGAAAATAGGCTTGGAATTGGTTTATTGTCTGCAAAATCCATATGGTAAAATGAGGACATTCTTGCCTTGCATATCTTTTATTACTCTCCTAAAGTGTCTGTTTGAGAATGTTGTTTATATCCTTTTACAAGACATGGCTGCTTCTGTAGGATGTGACAAAATTGAATTAATTTAACTAAGAAGCAAATACTTGGAGAAGATTGCACAACCGTCACTCATAATCAACATACTCTTTATTTATTTATTTACATAATCATCTTTCTCTCCACTATCCATCATACTGTCTCTAGCTCATATTTTCATATAGTATTCATCAGTACAAATGCCACTAAAATTATCTAACACCAAGAAGGATGATGTTTCATGTTAATGAATCAGTGTGTGTTTGTGTATTTTGCAGGTGGGGGAGAGTTGCTGTTGTAATATCAAAAAAAGGGGGGGGCAATTTGATATTTGCACTGTAGCAGAGGCGAGGCAAGAAGGTGCTTTTCTCTTCCATCTGAGCTGTAACTGCAGTGATCTCACTGGCATCCTCTAGTCACAGCTTTGCTTATACAAGCAAATTTAAAGTAAAATTTACAACTTCTGCTTCCTTGATAGTAAATGGGAATTCATTTCACTGAAACGATGTATTGTGGAGGACCGGTGAACTGTCTCTGTGGGTGGTCAATTTCCACTTGATGATAGTGGCAGCTTTAAAACTGAAGTTTGTTAGCAGCAAATTTATTACTCTTAGATAACTTTACTGCATTTTGATTCAGATAAAAACTCTAAGTTTTGGTAATGTGATACACAGAAAGCTTCATTCACCCCTGGGATACATCAGCTTCTACTGACATAGCCCAGAGTGTTGGTTCCCTGATGGTGAAATGTTTGCCTGCTTGAAATGCTGCAAAGCACCTGCAACTCATATTTGGCTGGGGGGCCCAGCGCAATTCAGTGCAGCCCTAAAAGTGAATGGCTTTGGCTAGAGGCTGGGAGAAGGAGCATGGCCCAGCTGCTCAGAGACTGCACCAATTCAGGGCATCCCTCGGGCAGCTTCTGCCAGCAGGGTTTCTATAGGGCCCTAGTCACATTTTAAACCTCACCTCCCCTGAGGGATACCCTTGGGGATGGTGACATTTTAACCACCAAAAGAGAAAGACAGGGCCTGTCCCTGCAGGGGTGTGAATTGAATTAAAACTAATTTATCCTGGTTCATTTCTAATGTTCTTCAGTAAGTGTCAAGAGATTCAACAATGGTAGTAAACTGTACTGCGTTCTAGGGTTTCGATGCAATATAGTAATTGTACTTTAGTTTCTGCTCTGTGAATTAGCACATCTCTTTGAGGAGTGTTCATTTTCATTCAGCAGCAAACTGAATTGCATAATCACATTGTTTCTTGTGGTAAAGTCTCTCACTACTGAAACTGATACTTCTATTTTGCAATGTACTTTGCATGCTCAGTTTTATGAATGGCAAATCTACCACCTCGTTTCTCAACTTTATCCACAACAGCTATGTAGCTGAATGTAACTTGACATAGTATTTAGCACTACAGTAGAAACTGATCATGTGTTAGCTTTCTGCAGAGCAACTGAGTCATATTCAGACAGTTTAGGGTCCAGTCACCAGCTGTGATCGTCTATGATTGCTATGCTGGGGAAAGGCAGAGGGAGGAGACTGGCTCAAGGCAAAGTGGTGGTGAGGATGATGAGCTTGCTACAGGTGCTTCAGTTTAAATAGGTTGCAAAACACTTTGCAAATTGTACAAACCATGGGCCAAATTCCGATCCTTGTGCTGCATAGGCACAGAGCACTAAATGATTTTTGAGGGAGACTGTATCTCCTTAACTGGTGCTTATGGCAGAGGGAGCTTCAGGGAGTGATGTCAAGGGAAGGAGATATCTTCCCTAACATCTCTAAATGGGCAGTTCCCTCAGCTGAGTGACCCCTGGGGAAACAGAATTAGCTGGGAGGAAATGGCTTGCCAGCCCTGTTACAGAGCTCGCAACTGAACAGGTTGGGCCTATTCGCAATAAATATCTCCCCTCAACCTGTTCAGACTGGGAATAAGGCATTGTAGTGAGCCGGAGTGGCCTCCCTCCAGACTTGAGAGTGAGGGACCACTACACTCCCCTTGGGGGATGGAACCAAAACCGCCCCGCCCCCCTTGCTGGAAATACTGGGGTGAGTCAGGAAGTATAGAGAGAGGACCCTGCCGATCAGTTGAGCCAGATGCTTCCAGCCCACTGCAGAACTCCGGAGCTGAACCTGCACTGTACAGCACCTGCCCCTGGAGAGGAGTTGTGGGATTGCCGTCCACAGTGTACCCCAAGGAGACAGCAGACCTGTGGACTACGGAACACCCCGCCCAGACCGTGGTAGGAAGTAGCCCAGGGAAACCAGACTTTAGTCCGGTTTTGTTGCCAGAGCATGAGTCAGCGTGTTTCAGTAGGATGTCTGCTGACCCAGTGGCAAAACCATTCGCCACTGTTAGGACCCTGGGATGGAATTCAGATGAGTAGAGTGGGGCCCAGGTCCCTCTACCCCCTGCATCAACACCACCGCTGGGGTCATGGCCTATTCATGCCTAGACCAAAAGACCTGTGTGTTGCTTGTGGCTTGCCCCAGCCAGGAGACTGAACTCCAGACTGTCTGTTTACACGCTGCCTTAGCCAGGAGGCTTACGGTAAAGCCTGCTCCCTGCTCTGCCCTGCCCAGAGGGCCAGAGCATCCCTTGTAGACTGTTAATTGCTGTCTGCCCCAGCCAGGCAGCTGTGAGCTAAAGACCACTTGTGCTCTGCCCCACCTAGAGGGCCAGAGCCCTAGACTGTTGATTGGCAGCAGCCCTAGCTGGACTAAAGACTGCTTACTGCTCCACCCCTTTGGAGGGGGCAAGAGCTCCAGACTGTTAGCAGTTGTTTGCTCCTGCTAGGAGGCTACGAGCTATAGATTGCTTACTGCTCAACCCTGCCAGTGGGACCTGAGCCTGAGTGTTGCTGCCTGGTGCAGTGAGGCGGAGTGGCCTTCCTCCCCACTTGGGAGCGAGGGACCACTACAGGCATACATTCTTCATGGTGAGAGTAATTAACCTTTGGAACAACTTACCAAGGGTAAGAGAGATTCTCCATCACTGACAATTCTGAAATCAAGATAGGATGTTTTTCTAAAAGATCTGCTCTGGGATTTGTTGTGGGGAAGTTCTATGGCCTGTGTCACACAGGAGGTCAGGCTAGAGGATCACAATGGTTCCTTCTGGCCTTGGAATCTATGAGAATTGGGGAGAGGAGGGAATCGCACAGATCCCATCTTACTACCCTCAAGAACCAACCACCGGGGCCAAGTCTGTCCCTACTGCTCCTCAGTTGCATGAGTTTCCTTTCCCCGTCAACTGCTCTGTGGGACCCTAAAATTAAAGCTGCACCCTGTTCTGCACTAGGGTTACCATATGTCCATATTTTCCCGGACATGTCCTGCTTTTTGGTTCTTAAATCACCGTCCGGGAGGAATTCTTAAATATCTAAAAATATTAAGGATTTTGCCATTATTATTTTTCCCCAAAGAAGAGTTGGTCTTTCCCCCCCACCGTGGAGTGTCCTCTTTTTTGGATGTTCAAATATGGTAATCCTATTCTGCACTGACCTAACCAAACCATCCCGATGAGTCGAAAGAATAGTAAATATGGCAGGCGACCAGCTTGGCTTAACGGTGAAATCCTAGCGGATCTTAAACATAAAAAAGAAGCTTACAAGAAGTGGAAGTTTGGACATATGACCAGGGAAGAGTATAAAAATATTGTTCGGGCATGTAGGAATGATATCAGGAGGGCCAAATCACACCTGGAGCTGCAGCTAGCAAGAGATGTCAAGAGTAACAAGAAGGGTTTCTTCAGGTATGTTGGCAACAAGAAGAAAGCCAAGGAAAGTTTGGGCCCCTTACTGAATGAGGGAGGCAACCTAGTGACAGAGGATGTGGAAAAAGCTAATGTGCTCAATGCTTTTTTTGCCTCTGTCTTCACTAACAAGGACAGCTCCCAGACTGCTGCACTGGGCATCACAACATGGGGAGTAGATGGCCAGCCCTCTGTGGAGAAAGAGGTGGTTAGGGACTATTTAGAAAAGCTGGACATGCACAAGTCCATGGGGCCGGACGAGTTGCATCCGAGAGTGCTAAAGGAATTGGCGGCTGTGATTGCAGAGCCATTGGCCATTATCTTTGAAAACTCGTGGCGAACGGGGGAAGTCCCAGATGACTGGAAAAAGGCTAATGTAGTGCCAATCTTTAAAAAAAGGAAGAAGTAGGATCCTGGGAACTACAGGCCAGTCAGCCTCACCTCAGTCCCCGGAAAAATCATGGATCAGGTCCTCAAAGAATCAATCCTGAAGCACTTACATGAGAGGAAAGTGATCAGGAACAGTCAGCATGGATTCACCAAGGGTAGGTCATGCCTGACTAATCTAATCGCCTTCTATGATGAGATTACTGGTTCTGTGGATGAAGGGAAAGCAGTGGATGTATTGTTTCTTGACTTTAGCAAAGCTTTTGACACGGTCTCCCACAGTATTCTTGTCAGCAAGTTAAAGAAGTATGGGCTGGATGAATGCACTATAAGGTGGGTAGAAAGTTGGCTAGATTGTCGGGCTCAACGGGTAGTGATCAATGGCTCCATGTCTAGTTGGCAGCCGGTGTCAAGTGGAGTGCCCCAGGGGTCGGTTCTGGGGCCGGTTTTGTTCAATATCTTCATAAATGATCTGGAGGATGGTGTGGATTGCACTCTCAGCAAATTTGCGGATGATACTAAACTGGGAGGAGTGGTAGATACGCTGGAGGGCAGGGATAGGGTACAGAGGGACCTAGACAAATTGGAGGATTGGGCCAAAAGAAATCTGATGAGGTTCAATAAGGATAAGTGCAGGGTCCTGCACTTAGGACGGAAGAACCCAATGCACAGCTACAGACTAGGGACCGAATGGCTAGGCAGCAGTTCTGTGGAAAAGGACCTAGGGGTGACAGTGGACGAGAAGCTGGATATGAGTCAGCAGTGTGCCCTTGTTGCCAAGAAGGCCAATGGCATTTTGGGATGTATAAGTAGGGGCATAGTGAGCAGATCGAGGGACGTGATCGTTCCCCTCTATTCGACATAGGTGAGGCCTCATCTGGAGGACTGTGTCCAGATTTGGGCCCCACACTACAAGAAGGATGTGGATAAATTGGAGAGAGTCCAGCAAAGGGCAACAAAAATGATTAGGGGTCTGGAACACATGACTTATGAGGAGAGGCTGGAGGCACTGGGATTGTTTAGTCTGCAGAAGAGAAGAATGAGGGGGGATTTGATAGCTGCTTTCAACTACCTGAGAGGTGGTTCCAGAGAGGATGGTTCTAGACTATTCTCAGTGGTAGAAGAGGACAGGACAAGGAGTAATGGTCTCAAGTTGCAGTGCGGGAGGTTTAGGTTGGATATTAGGAAAAACTTTTTCACTAGGAGGGTGGTGAAACACTGGAATGCGTTACCTAGGGAGGTGGTAGAATCTCTTTCCTTAGAAGTTTTTAAGGTCAGGCTTGACAAAGCCCTGGCTGGGATGATTTAATTGGGGATTGGTCCTGCTTTGAGCAGGGGTTGGGACTAGATGACCTCCTGAGGTCCCTTCCAACCCTGATATTCTATGATTCTATGAACTGTCCTGGGATTGGTTTAAACCATTGCATGGCAGACAATCTATGTGGGAGCAATGGCCTGTGCACTTGTCAGGATTTAGCCATCTGTAATCAATCATTTTCCACTCAAATCTAGCCAGCCATGGGAGTGAAAGATGACTGCTGTTTTAATAACACTTGGAGCAATAGAGTACAAATACCATAGCCAGTTAAAACTACTGGGAAGATTGTGTTAGGCAGAAGCTAATTTTCCAAGCTGGAAATTTGACCAGCATCCTCTTCCTCGCATAAAGTGCCATGATATTTTTTTTTTCATGACTACATGTTCAGAATCTCAGCTTTGCATGTACTCAGCAAGACATCATTTCCAAAGTAAAAATAACGGAGTGTTTCATCCCAAAATGGTATGGGGGGCAGGGGGGAGGGGAATGAAAACTATAATGGAAAGAAACAAAAATTCAGCAGCCTGGTCTAATGTAAAAGAAGTAGCTCAAGGGAAGTTTTTGCTCTGGCTCTCAATTCACACAGTAAAGCTCACAGGTCACAAATATTTAGCCCCTACTATTTTGTCATGTGGATTCAACTTTTTAAGTCAGAGGAAAAATGACTGAGCTAAATTCTTTGACACTTCTGCACAGACAAATTTGCCCCATTATGACTGCAATTTTCATAATCCTTATGATGCATTAGCCAGATTTTCTTTAAATGTTTGTAACAGAGTGAAATAAGACATCATTGTTTATCTTACCATTATCTTTTATTTGAGTTAATAGGATTAAAAGTTTATATTATATTGTTAGAAATGTTGCGTATGTCTTCTTTATGACTAATTACACAGGGTATATGTAAATTGCATCATCAGAAAAGCAGTAGAGAGAAATGTGAATACCGGTCCTGCGAATAATTTGTCTTCTGGGCCAAAATTTTCCTAGAACATAATCAAGAAATTTCTTTTTATTTTTGTATTTAGATTCTGCTTTGAGTTTTCACTTTGTTTAAAGGAAGAAAATTATTTGACCAATAATCTTTTGAGGCAAAGTCTCATTTACAAATTCCTGATACTAATGGTCTTTGGAGCCTACAGTACAGTTTAGGTGGAGTCCTTCTGAATCCACTAATCTAAAAAAGTGTGGTAATTGCCAATATCATTACTCAGTTCTTTTTGGGCAAATCTTTTGGCCGTCTATTTTCATAACACGAACAATGAAACATATGTGCATGGATAACATATGTGCTACGTTCCTGCCTCAAGAATATGTTTAATAACAGAAGTTTTTTTCACTTATTGAACCTTCTCTATGTCTAAAATAAGTACATTGTTGTTCACTTGATCACAACAGAACTGGAAATTTCAAGGCTTTTATTTCCAACATTGAATGAACTGGGACTCCAGCCCTTTCCAGATTTTAATACGTCATGTACCAGATCACAGCTCTCTCTTTAAACCTCTATTTCTGTAGCTACTCTTATTTACAATGAATTTAAAATGGTAAAAAATAGCTGTGCAACTGTGTGAGCAGTCTTGGGAAAGATAAAGCGAGAGAATGACGTGGAGCAAAGCGGTGACTGATTGTGGATAAATCATCTCTCTCTGTCCTGCCTTGTTCTGAAAAAATACAACTCCCACTTGAAGATCTGCTGTTGCAAACAACTTAGTCTTTATGCAGGTCACAAGATATTTTCCATCTGTTATTTCACCAGCATTGTAGCAGATACTTAGACTGCTTTTAATTTTAAGACGTTAAGATGGGGCCATGAGTATCATTTTATTTACAGTAGGACCCAATAAAAAAGGTAAAATAAATAAAACTATTTTTAAAGGAACACTGATCTGACAAGGTATAACAACATATCTGCTTATTAAACAGGGGCTCTCTCCTACAAATGCTTTCTGCATGGCATTGTGATTCTTGTGCTGAGTCATCCCACTTCGTCCTCCCAAAAATCTACAAAACAGAAAGATTTATTCAGAACACTGACAGCAGGGGCAAAGAAATGCATCACCACACCACGGCTCACAGGAGAAATACAACACATGTAATATGGTTAAACAGAATACAAGAAATGAGAGATGGCCCAGATCACAGCTTGGATTAGAACAGCTCCACGACCAGATGGAGGAAAACTGGGCTTTAGCCAATGAGCTTCAAGGAACACAGCTGCAACCAACACACAGGAAACAAAGACAAACAGTGACCTCAAGCACCAACTTGAATATCTTAAACTACAGTATTTAGAAATATATCATTTATAAACTGAATAACTGACACCTGCTTACCCTAAGGGTATAGCAGTTCTGTACAAAATACCCATACAACTGCCTCAGTGTATGTATATTAAAAAACCCTGCTCCAGTGAACAAATGGGCCTGAAATATGAATGCCTGCCCATTACTTATATAACATTCTTAAACCATAATATTCAATCTTGAGACATTCCCTTCCATGAGCATTGCAGAAGTTTGTCACTTAGGCTCATCTCTCACTGTCTATTTTCAGTATACAATAGTGCTGCACTAAGTATTCAGGGCTGGCCTTACCATGAGGCGAACTGAGGCGGCCGCCTCAGGTGCCAGACTGTGGGGGGGCAGGGTGCCACTAGGACCCAGAGTGTAAAAAATTGTCTGCTGCTGGTGCATATGTATTCTCTCTGCTCTAGATGCATAGAGATGGTGGAGTGCTGTGCTGGAGGAAGGAGGGCACAAGAGACATAACAGGCAGGCAGGAGAAAAGGTGAGAGGGAATAACAGAAAGCAGCAGAAGCTGCAGGGAGAGAGGAGGAGGAGCCTCTTCTGTACCTCTCTAGCATGCCCAGGAGCCTGGACTGATTAACACCAGCTTCTCAGGGAGCTTCCTGTTTCCTGCGGCTTCCCTGAACCCACTTGAGGAAACAGGCAGTCAACTGAAGTAGTAGGAGCCAGTTAGGCGTTTAAGACGCTGATATCTTCCCTCTCTCCGGCCCTGCTACCAGCCTGCTTATTTGTCCCCTTCAACTGAGTGCTGAGAGCCAGTATAGCTGGCACAGAACTGCAGTCATGAGTGAAAGAAGAAAACACCCCTCTGGGGCAGCATTCAGAAAAAGAAAGAAAGTAAAGGAAGCTTTTCTATCTAAGCAGGAAGGAGCTCTCCTGAGATACATAGACACAAATGTTCACGGTGAGCTTTCTGGCCGCAGTGAGGATGTGAGTGGTGAGGAGATGCCTGATCTTCCGGTTAGTCAGAGTGCAGTTGACCTGGCAGCTACTGCAGCATCCATATCTCCATCTCAAATGGATGTAACCATGCACATTCCTGAAGAAAAGTGTAGATCAGAGAAGAGTGTGGTGGAGGCAAAGAAACAGCTGCTGCTGAGTTTAGTTCCTTAAGTCTAGATGATCCAGGACTGTGAACCCACTTGAGCAGTAGCCTGAGGGACTTCCTCGTACTGCATGGGCCACAGCAAGTGAAAAACTTCACGTTCCCCAAAGACAATGAAAATAGAAGTTTCCATCCAACACATTACTGGTGTGAACTCCCCAATGGTGACAAAGTGGAGAGGCCATGGCTTATGTACTCAAAAACTCAGAATGCTGCATACTGTTTTTGTTGCGAAGTCTTCCAGTCTAATGTTCCAGCCACATTGGATTCTACAGGAACAAAGGACTGGAAAAATCTGGCTAGAAATCTGGAATGCCATGAGAAGGCAGCAAATCACCAGAGAGCATTCCATAGGTGGAAAGAGCTTGAGATGAGACTAAGGTTAAAGGCCACCATAGATGATCAACATCAAGAAAAGATTGCATCAGAGACTCTTTACTGGCAAAATGTTCTGAAAAGGCTCATTGCCATTGTCAGAATGCTTGCTACCTAAAACCTAGCACTGTGCGGCACTTCAGATCAGCTGTATGTGCCAAACAATGCAAACTTCCTTAAAATTGTGGAGTTGTTGGCTGTGTTTGATGCTGCACTCCAGGAGCATCTAAGAAAAGTCACTACCCAAGAAATGTACACTCACCACTACCTTGGAAAAACAATTCAAAATGAGATCATACAGTTATTGATAACAAAAGTCAAACAGAAGATTGTGGCAGATCTGAAGTCAGCAAGATATTACTCTGTTATTCTGGACTGCACACCTGACAGCAGCCATACAGAACAAATGACTTTAATGGTGTGTTTTGTAACAACAACAGAACCTAGTGAAAATGTCCCTGAAATGGTGACTGTCAAAGAGCATTTTCTAGAAGTTATTGACATTGATGATACAAGAGCTGGTATGACAAATGTGCTTCTTAAAAAGCTGGAAGATACGGGAATTGTGATAGCTGACATGAGAGGTCAGGGCTACGATAATGGTGCCAACATGAGAGGAAAGAACAGAGGAGTGCAGACATGGATCCTCCAGCTTTTTTTGTCCCATGCAGTTCTCATTCATTGAACTTGGTGGTCAGTGAGGCAGCATCAGCTTCTAGTGAGGCTGCTGAATTTTTCAATGTAATTCAAAGCATCTATGTATTTTTCTCTGCATCAACTCACTGATGGTAAATTTTGAAGCAACATCTGGGAAAATCCTCTCTGACACTGAAACCACTGAGTACCACATGATGGGAAAGTCAAGTGGAGGCGATAAAGCCTATAAAAACACCAAATTGGGAAGATAGATGATGCCATAGTTGCCAATATGGCGGATAATGCTATGACAGGAACTGTTCGTGGGAGAACAGTGGCAGGGGGAAATAGAATCACCAGAAACATACATAACTTCAAATTTCTGTGTGGCTTAGTGTTGTGGCATGATATACTGTTTGAAATAAATGTTGTAAGCAAGAGACTCCTAGGTGTTGACCTTGATATATCTGGATCAATGGAACAACTGGACAAAGCAAAGTCATACCTACAGTCTTACCGGTCAGATGAGGGATTTCAAAACATTCTGAAGAGTGCACAGAAGTTGGCAGAGGAACTTCACACTGAAGCTATTTTCCCACCCATTCAAGAATACAAGAGTCCCCGAAGAAGACGACATTTTCATTACGAGGCACGGGATAATCCCATAAGAGACCCCAAACAACAATTCAAAGCTGAATTCTTCAACCAGGTGCTAGATTATGCAATAGTGTCAGTTGAAGAATGTTTCATGCAGCTCAAGGAACACAGCAGTATATTTGGGATGTTGTATAATATTCCAGAACTCCTCACTATACCTGAAGAAGACCTACACCAGCAATGCAAGGCACTAGAGACAGTGTTGACACATGATGACATACGCGATATTGATGTGAGTGATTTAGGAGATGAACTGAAAGCCCTTTCAAGATACATTTCAGCAGGATCAACTCCAAAGGCTGTTCTAGAATATATGTGCACAAATAAGATAACCACCCTCTTTCCAAATGCTTTTATTGCTCTGCGCATACTTCAAACACTTCCTGTAACAGTTGCCAGTGGAGAACACAGCTTCTCCCAAGCTGAAGTTAATAAAAACACATCTACACTCCACAATGACACAAGAGAGGATGGTCGGCCTTGCAACTATCTCAGTAGAGCATGAGCTGGCCCAGACTGTGGACCTTCAGGAAGCAGTTTAAATCTTTGCAACCAAGAAGGCACGGAAAGCACCGCTTTGATTATTCAAACAGATAAAAATGCCAGTGTTTACTATGCAGACAAGAAAAGTTACCTTTGCTGTTCACACATTTGAAAGTTAAGTGTTACTTAACATTTTTGAACAAGGCATTTTAAGTTGTTAGTTCTCCTTTATTGGGGTAGGTAGCAGAGCGGTACCATGAGAGGAGTAGAACAGGAAGAAGGCAGAATTGAGATCTTTCAAAGTTTTGGCCCAATCAAGGGGGTATGGCGGCGTCATTTGAGCTCTCCGCCTCAGGTGCCAAAATGTTGTGGGCCGGCCCTGTAAGTATTCGTGTATATATTTGTGTGAAATGACATTGTACCAACTACAGCTATTCCTACCTTGCCTTACCTCATAATACTGGGTATATGCCAGAAGATCTATGTGGACCTGTGTATTTTGCATGTAGATTTAACTGTAAACATCACTGTAAACTGCAACCTGTTAAGTATCTGTCACTATTTCACGGTCTCCATAAGTGTGAATAGCTACTCAGTGGAAGTTGCCACTGTACCTAACACTTCTCAGTAGGAGCTCTAGTTTGATGTTTGCAGCAGTAGTCTGAAAAATGGAGCTTCTACTTGAATTAATGGAAAATTAACAGTGTTCAAAATTGTTGTAAGATAAACTGTGTATTTCTTAGTTGTTGAGTTAAAATATCCAAATAAAGGCCCTACCTCAAGAGGCTTGAGAAACCCTGCTTTTTCATGCATTCCAATAGGAGATAACCTTTCTGTCCCACTCTCCATGATCAGATTCTTAAAATGGCAACTTCCTATTTGACGGTCAGTTATTCTCTCTATTTTTTATGAAAGAATTTAAAACCATTTGTTAGTGATTCACTCTGTTTTCATATAGGCATTAAAACACTCTTTCTATTAAATTAGATTTTTTTCCATACCTGATTGAAATGCCCAGATGTGAATCTTACTTGTTAATAGAAGCATCAGGCATTTTTGCTCTCTTTTTGGAGCACACCCATAATGAGCTTAGGAAATAATGAGTGGAAATTGCTACTAAAGAGGAAGGTCATCTTCTGTGTGTATATATAGTCAAATACTGCCGGATATTCTTTAAGAACAATAGGTAACTATTCATTACATCTATTTCAAAGCTGACTCTTGGCACAGCAACATTCTGGTATTTTCCCTATGCAAACAAACTTCTAAAAATGCCTCTGATCTTGAGCATTAACATAAACAACTTTATAACACATTGTAAGTGACTTTTGCATCTGTTTGTTTTGCAATTTATTAATCAGGATACATGCTGCTTAATACATTATTCTTTTGGTAGAAAGCATTAAGAATTAATACATTTTTTTATTCTTTTAGAGAGAGAAATACTTTTGGGGGATGAATTTTGTTTCCTTTGTGCCTGTTGTAAACATATCTATTTTCTATGGATTGAGGCAGCAGGTCCAGCACAAAAGAGGAAACTTTCCAAAGACTGAGGAAAACATTCTCTAAACACAGTGAGGTAAGTAGATTGTTGAACAGGGAGCCCAGGCCTGGAAGGTCATTTGACTTTGAACAGTTTAAAATAAACCAAAATAATATGTAGGTTTGCCTTGTGCTTCCATGTTAAATCAGGTTCCTTAGTCATGTCTCTTTCTTAATCTGAGAAAGTCAACTTATCCTGTTTCTTATGGATGTTATTAAACCTCTTCCCCACTAAGTGGTGGTTAATTACAGCTCACGTTTATCGTTAGAGTCGGTGTTTCAATGTTGCTCCAGTGTATAATGAAGCTGTTATAACACTCTCCCACCCCTTTTCCAATGTGCTTTCATACATAAATTACTCTGCTAGCACATCTTATAGGGAAATTGCAATAATTATCAGGTTGGTGCTTTCTGCATGTGGCCTTTCAGGCCTTCTGGATGTTCACTAAGCAATTGATTTTTTTTTTCTGCATGGTATGAATTAATGGAAAATTTTACTTCTTTATATGGCAGAATGAAGTAGGAATTATCAAAAAAGGTTCTGTCTGGCTGACACAGGATCCAACTATGTGAATACTTAGTGTCATTGCATAAGCTGAAACTTGTTAGACAAGTTGGCCTCTAAAATAATAATAATAAATTAATAATAAAAATAATAATTAAAGCTGACTAAAAATAAGAAATAAAACATGAGTGAAAATACACTCTTCTCCAATTTGAAATCTAGTACCCTCAGGAGTCAAAAGATTCCTCAAGTGAGTTACTGGGTTTTTTTTGTTTTTTTTTCAATCAGCCCTTGTAGATTTCAGCAGTTAACAGCTGAGATGTGAGAATTCTGTCATCATGACCTCTCCAGCTCTCTTTCCAGAGGAAAAAGAGGTTAGAGTGGCAAAAATCAAGTGAGGCGAATTTTTAGTTCATATTTTAAAGTACTTCCTAGTTGCTGATCTGATCTGATCTTCAGTTAAAAATGGAAACAAAAGTTAAGGTGAGAACGGAAAGCCAACAGTTAACATTGACTTAACAGTGTATCTGAGTTCAGTACAGTCAAACCCAAGAGTTTAAAAAATATGAGACAGATCCTGCCTCCTAAATCGTGGCCGGCTTAAAAGATATTTAAAAACAATAAATGTTGGGGAGTTTTAAATGCTGTCTGGTTTTTGAGCCATTAGGATTCACGTTTTCACGGTTTGCTCTGCAACGAAAATGGCTAGAAACTTTTATTTTAATGAGAGCCACCATAGCCTGCTGAGTTTGAGTGCTATTGTTGAGAGAATGAGGAACTTACTTAATACACACACTTCCATTTACTCTAAAATCTGAGGACAGGCCTATGCCTTTGGAAATTGGCATATTGGAACAGATAGTCCATCTAGTTCAGTATGTTGTCTCTATACTATACTAGTTACTTCAGAGGGAGACATAACCCTGCCATAATGCACCTCGGTGCTGGTGCAATGATCTACCATGGGCAAAAAGCCTGAAGTGAGGTAATATGTATGCAGTGAATACAGTGTATCAGGTGATAATCGTAAAGAATTGCAGAAAGAGAGTTTCTTATAACACTGTACATGGACCTTCATTAGAATAAGAAAAACATTATTACCCCTGATGCTGCTCTGCTAGCCTCTCTGCTTCTGCTTCATTGTAGAACTTTATAGCACATTTCCCAGCCCCACACCTGCTGGTCTTCCTACTGAAGTTTTAAAGAAACAGTACAGAACCCTCACACACTGTCTTAGCAATATTTCTAATTATTTTATTCCCCACCTTTGCTCTGGCCCAGTAACCTGGTCGTTGTCTGTGATAATCAAATTGAAGCATACATCGTTGCAAATACCTGAACCACCAGTTCAGATAGCTGACTCCTGTGGATTTCTGCTGCACAGTGGTTAGGCTTAATGGAAAGGAGGAGAAGGTGGAGATGGTGAATCTTGTGGTTAGGCTACTCGTTCTGCTGTGTGGAGTCAGCGAAGGGAGAATCTTTGGCCCATTTGGCTTATCCTTTTCAAAAGAGAAATCTGACTAATCGGCCCCTCAGCTCTTTCTGCTTGAGGAGGAAGAGAAAGCATAGACCGACACATTGCAGAAGGAGGAAAAGGGGAAGAGAGGCATTTTTGCCTAGTGGGTAGAGCACTGGGATTTTGGCAATCTGGGCTGTATTCTGAGCTCTGCAACTTCGTAACCCTCAGCATGTCACTGCTCTGTGCCTCAGTTTCTCCATCTGTAAAATGGGGATAATTATACTCATCTCTCTTATGCAGCACTTTGAAATTGCTCATCAAAAACATTTTATAAAGCGTTAGGAATTATTATTTATTATTTCTTCTATTTATTAACGAGAGGGGAACACATTTCATATCTTGTGTTGGCTGAGCGCATTGCACCTACCAGAAGCATCTTGCATTGCTCCATTCTCTCCCTGTGTGCAACCCTCCCAACTGCCTCTATTTCAAGGACTCTCTCAAAGTCCCCTCACCATCTCCCCCATACCAGGGGCTCTGCCTCCCATTACTCTCTCCCCTCATATGGTATTGGTGTTCCCCACTTCCCTGTCTCCAGTCCCTCCTCCCACTCCTTTTTCCCCTTTTCCCACTTTCTCCTCACCAACTCTGTTCCCCCCACCCCACTCCATGCACACATACTCAGTACCCCTCTGCCTGAGTCCTTGTTTCCCTTAACCACCACCACTCCCCTCAGGCTTTCTGGGTCCTGTTTCCTTCCCACTTCAACTCAATTCCACCCCAGTCCCTGGGTCCCTGCTTTCCCCAGTGCCCACTGTCCCATCCTTCTGGTCCCTGCTGCTTCCCCCGACTCAGCCCTCTGGGTCCCCGCTTCCCCCCTAACAAAGCATCCCTATAAGGCTCTGTTAGCTGCCAGAGTATAGACACTGTCCTCAAGCAGCAAGTTCAGTTGCTGCCTCTGATATGTGTAGGCAGCAGCAGAGGGTGGCAGAGAGATTCTGCTGCTTGCAGCACTGGACAACGTGGGGGCCCTGATTTTCATGTGAATCAGGCTTTTCTGGTGTTCCGCTTGGCATCAGAATCAACAGACTTGTGCCCACTGGTGCCTAGACTCTCCCCTGAAATTGTGGAATGGCTTGGATGTAGCATTCCAAAATGATCATGTTACAGACAAACAGAAAAGCCATTGAGTTGAGTGTTGGACCTCACTGGGCTTGGCTAATAAATTGGGGAGAGACAAGCACAGAGATCAAGCACCCTAGAGGAAAGGGGATTTCTGTAGCTTTACTAACTACTGGTCGTGCACCACCCTTTCTAATGTGTGCTTCCTCTCCGCATGGTCTCCTTCCTTACCCTAGATGAGAAAATTCTAGCACAGTGGCCTCCCTGATGGCATGGTACCTTTGGCTGTGTGCCGGGGGCTGGGGACTAAGGCAGCCCCAGAACTGGAATGAAAGGAACAGGATGAAAGAAACACTATGTAAAATATTCCCTTCAGAAGCATTTGTGACAACATTATAGTCTGAAGAGCATTCTTACTATGAATATTAGTAATTGATACCTACTAGATGCTTTCTGATTGGTGTTCCTGGCCATCCAAAAATCATGAATACAGCTGTCAGGGTCTTTCAGTATGTTTTCTCCATTAACGTGGTGGTCTGACCAAAATAGTGCCTGTGGGAGTTGACTATGCTTAAAGTTTACCAGCACACACTTATAATCCATTTCCTGCGTACACAGTGGTGCAGCTACTCTGCTCTTTAAACTCCAGTATGACTATTCACACACAATGGGTTTAAGAATATTCCAGCCTGTTCTAAAAGATCAGCCAAGTCATATTTTCATAATGCTTCTTAGGTCCTATTTTTGACCACACATGTTATTCATCAGTAATCCCAGGATATCCCCCACTTACTATTTTCCCAGTGTTTCAGAGTGTTTCTTTATTTAACATTTGAAAATGTGAGGTCATGGACATTTGAAATACAGTGGAAGGCTTGTTTTAGGGCTGGCAGAGGACTAGTTGCTGCGTATGTGTTGTATGTCACTTCTCCTAGCTCAGTGACCCACACCTCAGTTCTGGGGCAGGGTTGCTCTAAGACAGCTCCACAGCCTCTTCCCCTGACCCAGAGCTGAGTGCTGTGGCAGGGAGGGGTGGAAAAAGGAGGAAGTGAGCACCACTGTGATTGCCTTTGAGGGAGAGTTGGGCAGCACAGAAGTGGGGCAACGGTAGGAGGAAGAAAGAAAGGAGGCAATTACCTCTCCCCTGCCTTGGCTTCTGCTGGGCCCTAGCAACTGAGGAATTGTGCTGATATTTCTCCTTTTCAGCTGGCAGACAATCCAATGAGTGCCTCCTTGTGAAACACCTGAGAGAGGTTCCCCAGAGGTTGGAAGTGGTTAAATTAGATCCAGGTTCTGGATTTGTTTTTTGCAGAGCAAAAATTAATGGGGGCAAAGTGGTCTCTTTGCACTACTTTCATATAATAGGCCATAAATTGCTTGGAAGCATATGCCTGCATGCTAATAAAATGTAACTGAATTTCTGGAAAGACCCAGTTTCGCCATACATATAGAGAAATCATAATCTTTTACCGTTGTAGCCTTTGCTGTTAATTAATAACAGCCTTTGCTATCTCTAAGTTGAAGTAATAGTGGGAGATGCTTGTACTTGTTGCTTAGTATTACTTAATTGTCCAGTAGTTTGAGTCAGCAGTGGCTAACCTGGATGCCAAGTCCTTATGTAAATATATAAGGGGAGCATTCATTAGAAGGCTGCCCATTTAATTCTGAACACGTGTAAGCTGCTCTGTAGTGTGAATGCACTGGCCCAGCAGACTTGTTCCCGAGCCAGCAAGTTTTGCAATCAGACTTAATTGTTCAGTGTGACATCCCCTTTCAGTGGACCTTCCTGACATGGTGCAGACTTTTGTTTTCTTCTGTTTGAGCCATCAGCCTGTGGTCAGTGATCCAGGAAGTGAAATTAATTTCAGACTTGAAGGTTACTGTATACAGCTTCTCTTCCCTCCCCTCATCTCCCCCTCCCCCTTCCTGCACCCTGGTTTGGTGTGGAGTTGGATTAGAAAGCATGTTGAAAAAATACACACTTTTTTATCCAGTTTATTTTCTCAGTGGCCATAGAACCTGGATTTCATAGAATTATATTGGAAGCTGTGAGAGAAACGGAAGGTGGCAAATCTTGAAAGGTGAAATAAAATGAAAGGCGAGATTTTTTTAAAAATAGAAACCTCTCCTTTTATTTCGGGATTAAGCCAACAATTGGAGAGGCAAATACTAACAGTGCTGTGCCCCTGTTGTTGTTGTTGTTTATATTATGTTAGCATCAAGTGGCCTCAACCAGGTTACAGCCCCACTGTGCCAGGCTCAGTATAAATATAGAGGCCTAAATTTTCCAAACTAACTAGTGATTTTCGACTCCCGACTTGAGAAATCATCAAGTGGCCTGATTTTCATGAGACATGAACATTTGCCCTCGGCAAATCAGGCCCATTTACAGTATGTCAAGTTAAGCATCAAAATCACTAGTCAGACTATTCCTGTTCCAAAGGCTTCTCTAAAGGACAAAAATCAATGGATAAAGCAAACAAGCAGCAATAATAGGCTATTACAGCATAGACTAGCTGTGTGTGCTGAAGAACTAGCTATTGTGCACTAGCCTAAAAATAGTGGATCCTTACTGCACTTCTGTCCAGGTTTCTGCTTTTCTGATACTTGGGGGAAAAAAATGGTCCTGCTGCCACAGCACCATGGAGTGAGGTCATATGGGGAATAGCAGAATGTGATGTTGCCTCTACTTAAAGGCATAGTAGTGCCCCTATTGACTCTCTTGGCACCAGATTCAATCCAGAGGCAGGCAGATGGTGTTACCTCCATGCTCTTTTAGGTTCCTTCTAGGCAGAGAAGGGAAGCAGCTATAATTCCCACCAATGTTTTATAGGAGCTGATCAGGCTGAAAGCAATAACTCAGTGCATTCTCCAGCCATCCTGTCTGTGTGCCCTCCCTGAGCAGCACAACCCACTGTTTGGGCTTTGCTAACCTTCTACCAGACAACTCAAAGGCTACTACAGCCTCCCCAGTGTCAGAGCCGACTGCCTGGATTGATCCCCGAGGAATCTAGCGCTGTGTCTTTAAAAGCAGCGGAGGGTGAAGGGATGTGAAATAATAGAGCAAAAGGAGAAGAGAGCAGAGCAGGGCATTGCATTTGTCATCTCTGGTATTGAACTGTACTATTAATCACCGCCTCCGCTCTGTCTTTTCTCTGTCTAGCACATTTTTATGGATAATACTAACTCAGTATATAGACAATACTATAGGGCGCACTAACCAACAACTTCACTTATTTTTGTGAGACTTTTACCATACTGGAGCCTTGAGGAATTTCCATTTACTTTCCCTGTTTAACACCCATCCAACCCCACATCTCTGTTTTGTTTCCTACTTGGAAGATGAAATAGTACCCTCTATGGTCTTTCAACACTGCTCCCCAGCCAGCCAGAGAGGGTGCTATTGAGTAATGCAAGGCACTTCCTTCCCTGGGGGACTCAGGAGCCTTTCCAGGTCTTTTATCGGTCCAGGGGCAAAGGACAGAGAGCAGGGATTATACCTGGATTCCTACTATGGAAGTGCACAGCACTGAGTACTTTGGAGCTATGCAGAGAGCAAAGCCCTCTCATGCTTCATTGTGCCCTATGTGACTGAACATTGTGCTCTTAGGACTCGGTTAGCAAGACTTTCTCCTGGTTTTCTGCATCCTTGTGTAGGAGTCACCATTAACACATTTCCCTTTCTGTGCCTCAGCATAGTTAGACAGGCAAGGAAAACCTCGGGCAGATTTATAACTCAGTAGCAGAGCTGGTGGAAAATTTCTGTCTGAAAATGCTGATTCATTGAAATCAAAACGTTCTGTGGGAACATGCTGATTTAGATTAAAATTTGTTTTGAAAAACAAATCAAAATTAAGTGTTTCAAGCTTCTAGGAACAGAATGGTTTGATTTTTCCATTTCAGATTGGCTTTTCATTTTGAATGTAGTCTTTTCCCGGGAGCATATAGTTTTAAATAATATAAAATAAATATTCAAATAAAATGAAAAATATAAACATAAAAAATAAAAAGATATAAAAAGTCAAAATCAAAACTAAATATTCTGACTGAGTCGAAATAAAACATTTCAGAAATTGTGTTTTGCAGGAAATGTTGACTTTTCATTGCAATTTGGAATGAAAGAGTTTTTGAAATGTTGGAATTTCCTGCAGAATGGACATTTTGAGTTTTGGCCAGTTGAACTCAGTATGCTGATCTGTGTTGCTTGCTCTAGTTCTCTTTGCTGATGGTGTTATATAGCATTTGTCCTGATCTGCAGAACTGCCTGTTGTCATGATATGGACCAGATGAAATGCTGCTCAGCCCCAGCCTGGATGAAAGAGCACAGTACTGGCTATGGCAGCAACAGTGAGCTTTGAAGAGAGTGTCCCTGCAAGGCTGAACAGAAAAAGAAGAACCTGACTAGCTGGTACGGGTAAGATGGGTGACTGGTAACGTTGACTGTGGAAGGTCTGAGGGAGAGAATCTCAGGAGAAGGGCTTGCAGTAGCATGCAAATTCCCCTCTGCAGAAAGGGGACGAGGCAAAGTGGGTGCACAAGAAAAGCAAGCAGAAGGAAGTAGAGGAAAAAAATACAGTGAAACAGAGAACATAAATCAGCAGGAAAAAGGAGTAAAATTACTGAAAGGCAAAATCTGGTGGGAGGGAGAGAAGAAGAGAAAAAGAAAAGGAGGGTAAAACAGAGGTGAGCTAGCAGGGAATCTGGCTTAAATACACCAAAAGAATTTAGGAGAACGCAGCTATAGTAAAGAGGCAGAAATAAACCAAACAGCATTTAGCAGACCTTAGAAGATGTTAGAAAAGGTGTTGAGGACAAGTATAGGGAGAAGAGTAAAAGAAGTGAAAACAGGAGCCATAGTAGGATTGTCCTCCCTCTCGTTACTGAAGCTAGATAGTGGTTTGCGAAATGTGGCATCATTTTCCATGGACTGAAAAAGTGGCATCTTCTCTGATTTTGTATATTTTGCTGCCTTATGCTTGTCCCGATACTGAGAGGTATAAACTATAGCAGTGTAAACTATGTGCACTATAAACATCTGTTAATTTTAACTTTACTGGCAATAATAGACTTTACAAGGCAGGAATATCATGCAAGCATTCTTTAATTACATAGTAATAAGGCTTACTAATGAATACCACGTAACTACATGCAGATTACTGTGTAATTACCTTTAGTAAATCCAAAATTAGCAAGCATGTAACCTTAATTCTGGCATTGTGGTTTAGAAGGCTATAATCCTGTAATGATATAGTACTTACTATGCTGTTGCAATGCCACTACATAATAATTTTTAAGTAGTTAAATGGTCAGTAGTTTCCACATAAGCAATATATGTATCTTGTGACTTAAACTGCTACCAATTTGTCCGCTAAACTGGTGTCCTGTTGGTTTCAACAGTGTCTTAAACTAATTACATTTTAAATGTAATTTAATGGCCTTTGTGAAATGTTTCTGTTATATCTCTCACTTACTGCTACACGGTATACTCAGCTGGGTGTAAGCATAAAAGCAATAATAAAATAGGCAGCTTAATTAGCTCCATTCATTTGCTTTAGGGGTCCAACTTGAGTACAAATGTGCAGACCCAGAGTACTAATATTTACTGCTCATTTATGGAAAGTAGAAGAGTTCCAGGCAGTAACTACTGGGAATAACGTGGTGGTTCAATAATTATAATAAAATGATGTACAGATTAAGGATAAGGGTAAGTATCTCTCTCCCACATAAGGAGATTTAGCTGTGGTAGACTCTCAGTTGCCTGTGTAGTAAGAGTTTGAGCGATCCTTCCCTTTTAAGATTTGTCTAAAAGGTCAATAAACAAAGCTGATTCTGTCATCATGCAGAGGCTATTAATATAACTTCACAAGTTAAGTAAAAATGCATTTTAATATATTTATTTGTACAGTATGTTTGCAATGTACAAGACTCTTATTGAGTAGTGTGTGTTTGAGTAGTATATTCTTTAGTGATCAGAGGGAGGTGCATCCCTGGAATAGTCTGCCAGTTTCTAGTGAAGGGTGCTCTCGTACCTCTCAACACAGTGAGGGGGAACTAGGCAGCAAATGTTCACCACTGAAATTCAGTGGTATTATTTTTGACAATTTTACCCACCAGGTCTGATTTTCCTCCCACTTACACAGGTGGGTTGAAGTCAATGAAATTACATCTCTCATACACTGGGGTGAGAGGTGAGTCAAACCTAAATTATGTGTAGTATGACCTGGTCTATGGACAGTGTCAAGCCCCGTGGTCAGGCCTAATGGTAGGAGTGGGAGTCAGGCCTAGTGGTCTGAGTCCAAATGCCAGAGCCAGAGATCAACACAGGGCCAGACAGGAATCAGAGCCAAGGGTCAGAACAAGATTACCAGCAGTTAGGGAAGGCAGGACCTGGGCTGGTTCTGAGGCAGGAGTAAGGCTGGGACAGGATGGGAACAAGGCTGGGTGCAGGGTAGGATCTGGGATGGAGAAGTGGAAGAGCAGAGCAGGAGCAGTGCTTGGAGAGATGAGCACAGGGAGGCAGAGTCCGTGGGCATGTGCACTGAGCAGTCAGTGAGCTGCTGCTGGGCTTAAGAACCAGTCTGCTGGCTTCCTCAGCTGGTCAGGGTGGTCTGTCAGGCAGTCTAGCTGCCTATTAGGGTGTCAGGAATACTGAGCGAGTGCTGCTGCAGGGCTTTACTCCTGACAAACCCCCAAACTCTCCTAGGTATTATCTGTGGATTTTTGTCCTCCCAAAAGTAAGAACAGTCTGAACTACAGGTCGTCTCCCTCCTGTTTCCCTGAATTTTACCCTGTGTCAGATCCAGAGTCATGCCTAGTGGTCAGAGCAGAGGCAGAGTCCAAAGCCAAGGGTCAGAGCCAAGCCAAAGGTCAGAGTTGGAGCTGAAGTTGGAATCAGCGAACAAGGACGGGGGTGGGGACCAGGAACAAGGCAGGAGCCAGGGACGAGGCAGGGAAGGCAGGAACTGGGAATGAGACTGGAAGTCAAGTAGCAGTCAGCAGGGCCTGTAGCAGCAACAAGCCAGGATTCACCTTGTTGCACAGACAACTTCCTATGTCTCTGACTGAAATACTGTACTTTGTCCAATCATGGGCTCCAGGACTCCTCTAAGCAGGTCCCTGTGGGCTGTCTCTTTTGTGGCGTGTAAGGCCCTAGGGATCCAAATTGTCAAGGCATTAGTAGAGCTGTTGGGTGGTGGTGTGGACATGCCAGCAGCCTGGAGGCCTGGGTTCAGGATCCAGGGATCCTGACATTCTGCTGCAGTAGTCTGCCATTAAAGTGAATGATGCTTCTCAGGAACTGCCTGGTAGCTGCTGTAATAATTTTAATGTGTGCTTTCAGAAGTTAATCCAGGTGATAAGACTGTCATTCTGTGTCTGCTTGAGAGGTGGCATCAATAGTTATCGCTACAATCTCTCCACTCCCTCACTATTTACCACTCTGTGACATGCTCCAGTAGGTCTGTTAGTCTATAAGGTGCCACAGGACTCTTTGCCGCTTTTACAGATCCAGACTAACATGGCTACCCTTCTGATACTCTGTGAATATAATGATTTAAATGGCCAGCAGCATTTTTATTGGATTATTGAAAGTACTAAATAGAAAAGGAAAAGGTTAAAATAACCAGAAATTTTGCAGATCCTGGCTAGCTCTTCTTTTATAACCCAACAGTAAGCAAGAGTCTGTATGTAACTGAAAGAACAAGCAATGAATGGTCCCAAATCTGAGCCTTAAGTGGAAATCCTGATCATGGGACTTCACTGGGAACTGAAGGTACTCAACACTTCACAGATTGGAAGTCTTCTTAGTCCTTAAACATACGTAACAAATAGATAGTCACACGGGCCCTGATTCTGCACATATTACATTCCCAGAGCAGGGTGCTGTTTAAAGTTGAACATCTATTAAAACTTTTGTCAGAATCAAACAAACATACACATTTTGCACAAGCCCCAGTACTGGAGCGTGTCCCAGGAGCAGCAAACTCTTCTGTGAGCACACCCTGCTCACCATAGCTGCGTCCCTCTGACCTTTCCAGCACATTTCCAAAACGTAAGGGACATGGAGCTGAAAAATATAGCCCTGGTATTCCAGCCAGCTGTTTCACCTAAAAATCATCTCCATTTATGCTAACATACATGTTCTAATTTACAAGTGCTACTCAAGCACAGATATACGTGAAGTTACATGCATAAAGTTACTCATGCGCATAAATGTTAGGGTGATAGAGCTGTTTATTATTCTCTGATAGCTCTCACTTTTTAATTTCTTTGCATTAGGGTTTTGTCCATAATGTATTTCCAGGATTCAGATACTCTCTTAATTTTCTTGAGTCTCATGTGTGACCCGTATATAAGCACCATCCTTTAATCTCAAATGAGGAACTAGACAGGGATACTTACTGCTACTCTCTGGTTTGCAGTGGCCATTGAATCTCTGGCAACAGCAGTATGTGCAGAACCAAATAATTTAGGAATTAATGTTTGGCTTTACATACATACATCTTTTTTCAATAACTAACGAGACACAAAATCATCCAGCATCTCTCACCCACAACTACATGGTCTGTTCAAATACTATGGTGATCTCTCCAGACTGGACATTCAGAATGTGGACATTCAGAAATTAGTAGCCACTACTGTTAGCCATCTTTTCAAAAAGATTTACTTCAAGACTTTCAATTGAAATGGTTGCCCTTGTACGGGGAGGTTTTGGCAAACCAGTGAAGTGACTGAAACCACTATGGCTGATTGCTAAAAGCAGCCAAGTCAGCAGGCCATAAAGTGGCCATGCAACAACCTCGGCTTGACCAAGGCTGGAGGGGAGGGAGTTTTGGGTGCCACAGAAAGGGCAGCTTGACCCCGCATCCTTCCTGATAAGAATTGTGTTGAAATTGCTGATACATGCGTTTTAGAAGAGCAGGACATGCCCCCAGGAATGTCTATTAGGGCCTCAAGGCTGAAAACTCTGGAAAAATCCACACCTGGTTAATCAATAATCAGAAGGAACCTGTTGCTTGACCATTGAAACTGCTTGTTTGACAAGTTTTCTTTAAGGGACATGTCATTGTATTACTAATGTATAAATAAGGGGGAAAAGTTTGAGGTAGTTGGACTCTTCTGGACTCTCCCTCTGGATACATCTTGCCATCCCTAGCGGCAGATGGAAGATTTGGCCACCAGAAGCCTGCCGCTGTGCTACTTGAGAGCCACACTCGGCTTTGGTAATTATCAAGGGTTGGGGGTGTTCTACTAACCTGTTGCAGACGTGTGTAAGTGCTTAGCTTTAAGTGAAAGCACTCTTGTGTTGTCCTATTTGTGCCAGCCATCTATCGATCGGACGGCCGTGTCTCCCCTGATTTATTTCCTGACACCACCTCGCACAGAGTAAAAGTTACCAAGAGCTTTGGGTTGGGAGAACCCTGGGTAACACCCTATGATCTAAATGTTTAGGCATGGCAATCACTATCTATTACTGTGCTTCCCCCTTCTTTACTAACGAAAATACAATTGGACCTTGCAAGATATGGTTAAACTTATATATCCACATAATTAAAATGAGCAAAAGCCCCAGGACTTTTATACCCCTTTCAAATATTACTTATTTACTTCTTCTCTCAGCATAAGAAACTCCGAGGTAAAGTCATAAGGCAATTTTAAGGAAGAATTAAAAGCTTAAACTAAACATGTTAAAAGTGATCTGTAGCCTTTTAAAACTGGAAATGATATGATTCGGTTGTGAAATGTCATTCTGAACCATTTGTGGATATCAACATTTCCCTGTGCAGGACCCATCTGACAGAAAAATAGACAATACATCCTTATAAGTATTCCCTATTACTTCCACACATAACCTCCCGCTAGTCCCATATCATACAAACACATTGCTAGATCAAATCATCACTACAACAAAACATTATTACAAACCTGGAATAATATTTGAAAATGTATGAGCGAGTTCATTGCACCTTTCTCATATATACCTGAATGAATACATTCCTTACCAGACTTTGAAACAAACATTTCACTAGCTAGATATCCAATGGCCTCAGTAGTATCTCAGACTGATTTGAAGACAACCAGTGTGTCTCATATTATTAGGTTAAACATAATTTTCATTTAACTAGCCAATTGTATATTGTCCATCTCCAACTCTTTGTTTGTAAATCTACTTATAGTTTTCACCTCAGCCAGCATAATAAAGCAAAACTTAAAGTTCATCATTAATCTCCACATTCTATTTGTTCCTCCAATGCACTTGATAAAATGTATGACACAGCCCCCCTTAAAAGTTTAGATACTGAAATGCAAAAGGAGGTTTGGAATGTCACTCTTAGGAAAGTCCACAAGCTTCAATTTACACTGAGTATGTACCAGCGCAGCATTGTGTTTTGAATGATTGTATCACTCACCTATCACAGCTAACTTTTACCAAAAGTCACATTGTTTCATTACAGATGGGACTGCCTATTTACATAAGAACAAGGGAATATGCAATGAAGTTAAAAAAGTGTCAAACTCAAAACTGATCCAAGGAAATACTTTCTCACACAAGGTGTAATTAGATTGTGGAAGTCATTGCCACAGGAAGTCATTTTGGCCAAGAATTTATCAAGATTCAAAAAGGGATTGGACATTTATATGAATATCAAGAATATCCAGAGTTCTCATATGTAATGATAAAAAAAATTTGGAATGGACATTCGACCTCATGCATTAAGATTTAAACCAGTCTGTAACTCCTACAGACCAGGATGAGACCCTTACAATGAGAAACCGTGTATTTGCTGCTACTAGACCAGATCCTGTATGGTGCTGAGCGCTCTGGTGCTAATTCAGCAAGTATTTGAAGCAGATAAATAGCACCACTGAGTTCAATAGGGCTACTCACATGCTTAAAGTTAAGCATGTATTTAAATCGTGTGGTGGTTCAGCGCCCAGGTGTACAGTGCCTTGCAGGACTGAACTCTCTATGCTTAGGCTTGCTGGCATTGGTAAAATGGAAAGTAGTGAGGGTTGTGGTGGTGGTATATTTTTTTTTAAGTTTCAGTTGTTGAATTAGTCACATTATTTTGTTTTAAATCTTTTAAACCATTTTAAACTGTAAAAATACTCTTGTTCTAAAAACATCTGGATTGTGTAACATCAATCCTTTATTCTTTCCTCTGCATTTTAAGGCCCTGATCTTGCAATGAGCACTGCACAGAGCCACATTGAGCCAGGTCCTCAGCTAGTTTAGCTTTGCTGACCATAGTTGATTAACACCAACTGAGACTGCTCCATTGAATTCAGTGGGGGTCTGTGCAAGCGCAGGAGTCCACCATGTGGAGCTGTCTGTAGGATTGGGGCATAAATGATTTGCATTAGGGAAGTGGTCTATTGAAGATTCATTTTTTAATATCATCTGTGCCTAGTAAAGAGGAGTGAGTTCTCATTAGCTGATGAGTTGTGTTAATGGCACTGTTGGAATCAGAGTTTCGGAGAATCAGTTTACTTCATTGGAAAACGCCATTTACAATGTTCTAATAAAAGCAGTGTGCGCTTCAATAGATGTTGAAAAGTCCCTGACTGTTTTCCCTTAGACTAGATATTTTATTTTAAATAAAATGTCATTACAAGAATTCCAAAGACAGATAGCTTTCCCCCGGCAAGCTTGCAATTACACTGTAATTATATGGAACAGACACTGAAATGATGATGAGTACTTGTGGCACCTTAGAGACTAACCAATTTATTTGAGCATAAGCTTTCGTGAGCTACAGCTCACTTCCTCGGATGCATACTGTGGAAAGTATAGAAGATCTTTTTATACACACAAAGCATGAAAAAATGGGTGTTTACCACTACAAAAGGTTTTCTCTCCCCCCACCCCACTCTCCTGCTGGTAATAGCTTATCTAAAGTGATCACTCTCCTTACAATGTGTATGATAATCAAGTTGGGCCATTTCCAGCTTATGCTCAAATAAATTGGTTAGTCTCTAAGGTGCCACAAGTACTCCTTTTCTTTTTGCGAATACATACTAACACGGCTGTTACTCTGAAACCTGAAATGATGATGGTGGCATCTCACTTCTGTACTTTACTACTGCTATGATCCAATGTATTTCAGCAACAAGCAATTTCCCCTGCGTTTTGTATTCATCAGAGGTGTACATTAACACGCTGTCACTTCCATCAAATGTAGTCAATTATTTGTTTTTCACAAAGAATGTATTTTAACCTGCAAAAAAATTACCACTATATTGGCGTATTTGTAAGGGTGAAAGTAACCCATGTGCAAATGGCTCCAGGAGGCCTTATTTGTCTCTTAAGTCCTTAGCCTGAGCCTTAAGCTATGTATACAGGTCTTTCTGGAGGCCATCTGTGCAGGAGCAAATTTAATCCAACATGAATTTGACCCAACAATATCCTCCATATACACTTTGCTGACACAAGGTACCCATCCAGTTCCGATCAGTTGTGTGTGCGTATGTATGTATTTTTTAATTTAGATTTGTGCTAATACAAAAGATCACCCATTAAAAGCTTTTGGTGCCTTTGATAAGATAAAGAATTCAATTAATACTTAGACAGATTGGCATTTACCCATTGATAGCACCAAGTTGGTAATGACTTGAGTATAATAAAGACTTAATAAACCCCAGTGAAAAGAAATCACAATGGCATCATCAACCTCTTCCCAACTGTGGTATGTGCCCCCCCACCCCCCGTGGACCAGTGTTTGTTTCCTAAGTAGAGATAGTGGCTGCCCCTGGAAATCAAAGCATATGGTTCATAATTAATTATATATATCCTTTTCTTTCTCAGAAACAAAATTCTATTATGTTTGTTATCAAAATAGAACCTGGGGCGAAGTTCTAGACTGGGAAGAAACGTTTTTTTGTTTTTTTTTCTAGTCATAACATCACGAGAGCAAAGAAACACTGAAACAGCTGCTTTAGTAAAGGGGAGAAGAATGTACATAGAAGTTTCATAGAATATCAGGGTTGGAAGGGACCTCAGGACATCATCTAGTCCAACCCCCTGCTCAAAGCAGGACCAATCCCCAACTAAATCATCCCAGCCAGGGCTTTGTCAAGCCTGACCTTAAAAACTTCTAAGGAAGGAGATTCCACCTAGGTAACGCATTCCAGTGTTTCACCACCCTCCTAGTGAAAAAGTTTTTTCCTAATATCCAACCTAAACCTCCCCCGCTGCAATTTGCGACCATTACTCCTCATTCTGTCATCTGCTACCACTGAGAACAGTCTAGATCCATCCTCTTTGGAACCCCCTTTCAGGTAGTTGAAAGCAGCTATCAAATCCCCCCTCATTCTTCTTTTCTGCAGACTAAACAATCCCAGTTCCCTCAGCCTCTCCTCATAAGTCATGTGTTCCAGTCCCATAATAGTTTTTGTTGTTCTCCGCTGGACGCTTTCCAATTTTTCCACATCCAACTTGTAGTGTGGGGTCCAAAACTGGAGACAGTACTCCAGATGAGGCCTCACCAATGTCGAATAAAGGGGAATGATCACGTCCCTCGATCTGCTGGCAATGCCCCTACTTATACATCCCAAAATGCCATTAGCCTTCTTGGCAACAAGGGCACACGTTGACTCATATCCAGCTTCTCGTCCACTGTAACCCCTAGATCCTTTTCTGCAGAACTGCTGCCTAGCCATTCGGTCCCTAGACTGTAGCGGTGCATGGGATTCTTCCATCCTAAGTGCAGGACTCTACACTTGTCCTTGTTGAACCTCATCAGATTTCTTTTGGCCCAATCCTCTAATTTGTCTAGGTCCCTCTGTACCCTATCCCTACCCTGCAGCATATCTACCACTCCTCCCAGTTTAGTGTCATCTTCAAACTTCCTGAGGGTGCAGTCCACGCCATCCTCCAGATCATTAATGAAGATATTGAACAAAACCGGCCCCAGGACTGACCCTTGGGGCACTCCGCTTGATACCAGCTGCCAACTAGACATGGAGCCATTGATCACTATCCGTTGAGCCCGACGATCTAGGCAACTTTCTATCCACCTTATAGTCCATTCATCCAGCCCATACTACTTTAACTTGCTGGCAAGCATACTGTGGGAGACCATGTCAAAAGCTTTGCTAAAGTCAAGGAACAACATGTCCACTGCTTTCCCCTCATCCACAGGGCCAGTTATGTCATATAGAAGGCAATTAGATTAGTCAGGCGGGACTTGCCCTTGGTGAATCCATGCTGACTGTTCCTGATCACTTTCCTCTCCTCTAAGTGCTTCAGAATTGATTCCTTGAGGACCTGCTCCATGATTTTTCCAGGGACTGAGGTGAGGCTGACTGGCCTGTAGTTCCCAGGATCCTCCTCCTTCCCTTTATTAAAGATGGGCACTACATTAGCCTTTTTCCAGTCGACTGGGACCTCCCCCGATCGCCATGAATTTTCAAAGGTAATGGCCAATGGCTCTGCAATCACATCCGCCAACTCCTTTAGCACTCTCGGATGCAGCGCCTCCGGCCCCACGGACTTGTGCTCGTCCAGCTTTCAATGTATCCAACAGAGATTTGGATAATAATGAGCATAGAATTATAAAACTGTAGGGCTGAATCCTAGTATGCTGAGGCAGGATTATGAGAAAGCACCTTAAAAACTATGAATATGTTACCCACCCTATTTTTTGCATGTATTTGGTTTGCAAACATCAATAGCATACTGTCGCTTGGAATGTAATGTTTACACTTTCTGCAGGTAGAAGATTTCATTCCTTGTACATCTCTAAAAATGCACTGTATGACATAAAGAGAAAAATCTGCATGCAGCAATTTACTGCCCATTGGGACTTCCTTCTACATATCCTCAGTGTTTTAAAGCTACACATCAGCAATGGAAAATGGTGCACGCTGCATTTATTGACCTACAGTAACTCTTCAGTCACTGAACAAAACTAACCACTGGTCTTTTTTCTCTGTCTAGTTTGTACTGAGCCTGCACCTTTCTGCCCAGTGTACAGTTGAACAGTCCGTAAGATCAAAGACTCATGACTGAACACAATCTTGTTCCTGGCATGTCCTGCCATGCCCTTTTCTATGTGAGTACTTTGATGCAACAGAAGCAAGCAGAAAAAAAAAGATTGGAAACTGAAAACTGAGAAAGAGCAAGCAAGAAATCCAATGATCAGGCTCTACAAGACAAGCAATCTCTTCTCTCTAGGCTTCTGCATTAAAACTAATATACAAATTCTGCATCTGTTCATTACCTTTGGTGTTTCAGTTAATGTCTCTGTTGTATACATTACTGGAAACCTCACTCACACTTTTCTTTGGAAACCCCACTGAAAGCAGAAGTAACCCAGTCTAAGACCAAGACACAGACTCTAGGCAATTCTTCTGGCAATGAGGACAGCATATGCACCAACTCACCCAAACCAGTACTAGCCCACTGGCATAATGGGAGCATTCTGCAACACCATGTAGGAGACCGGGTTTCAGCTACCAGCCTCTTACTCCCTTGATTGGCAAAGGGACGTGAAGGCAGCATGTTTGTCCATGTGAACAAGGGCATGCCCTGGTTTGCTCAGTAATAACTGTCTGGGGTAAATGAAGCTCCACTCTGATGGGCTCCAAAGGCAGTCCCATCCAATCCTCTTCTGCCAGGAGAATGGTGGCCAGGATGTGAGACTGTGAGAGTGGGGATGACAGATGAGGGAATGTAGGGGAATCCACAGGACTGTGTTAGAGACATATATGGGGGACTCTGAAGAGAAAACCATTATATGCATGCACCAGAAATTCAGTAATCCCAAGGAGCACTGAAAATGGAGCTGCCATTGAGATCAATGGGAGGATATCATGGAAAGTAAAGTGAGGATCTTGCAAATTTGAGTAGCACCTCCTGTTTGGGACAAGCCTCCATTATTGTTTTTTGTTTGTTTGAGGATTCAGTTATTCTTCAGTGATCATTAGTAGTGTGGCTACTAGGGTTGTGACTTGTTATAGTTAGATGCCAAAGTCTCACAGTAACTATTCTTTGATTTTGGGTGTTGATCCAATTGAATTGATATGGCAATAACTGTAGTATCCTTAGGTTACCATCATTAGAATAAAAGAGTAATTTATTATGTACACCCTGATGATAGAGATAACTGTTTATAAACAGTTGCAACAATAATCTTATATACATTGAAAAGTCAGGGGACTAGTCCTTATTGTAAATTATAAGTATCTGCTTGTGGGGTTGGGACTGCAGCAGTAGCAGCTGACCTGGTTGCACAACGGGCTATAATGTATGAACTCCAAGTTTTATGGTAATTAGGAGACTTTTATTCTCTAGCCAAGAAGAGGCATTGAGTGTTGAAAAGGATAATGCTTTCAGCTGGAAGGGAGTGGCCCCCAAATATGATAAATAATGGATTAAATGACAGGAGTCTCAGAAGAGACCGTCTATCTGGTTACATGGTTATATATTTTTTTACCCAGCTATTAGAGGTGATCAGTAGTTGACAATATAAGGAGAAAATAAAAAAAGCTTAAAATTAAGTGGATTTGTCAGCACTGCATTACAATCTGCCTTAGGATGTAGTTTTAGATTTTAGGCTACAGCTACACTATATCCTAGGTCGATATAACTTATGTCGCTCAAGGGTGTGAATAAGCTACCCCCTGAGTGATGTAAGTTACACTGACCTAAGCGCCGGTGTGAGCAGTGCTATGTTGGCGGGAGAGCTTCTCCCACTGGCATAGCTACCGCTGCTTATTGGGGGTGGATTAATTCGAGCTCTCTCCTGTAAACTTAGAGTGTCTGCACTTGCAGTGCAGCTGCACCACTGTAAACTCTCTAATGTAGCCTTCGCTGGAGTTTTTACTCAGGGGAAATTCCCATTAAAGTCAATGGAAATTTTGCATAAGGATTTCAGCACTGTCTGTCCATAATAAAGTTAGAATTTCATAGGGTGGTTATTAGTGGTAGCACCCTCTATGTGCTAAGCAATTTGCATACACATAAGAAGGAGAGTTGCTGCTGCGAGGCAATCCAAAGACAGACAACAGATTGGATGCAGGAGGACATATAATCTGAAAGATGAAACAAATGTAGTATCATTTTACACAGCAAAGAACACTCCTCAAGCCTCTCCTCCTTCAAAATCCTCCTCAAGACCCACTTCCAGTAGAATGTCAACAGTGACTCCCAACTGGTAACAGCTGATAGATGGCCTGTAGGGACTTCTGATACTTCTCTTGCTGTTCTGTGTAGATACTCCATATCTTACAATTTATTACAATAAATACCTAACTTGAAATAATCTAGCTGTGCTCACCTCTGGCCTATTGTAAAAAAATATGCTCTTATTACTGCTTCCTTCATTCTCTCTCTCGTGTTCTTTCAGATCGTTTATTGCAGCCACTTGTTGCACCTGGTCTTAATCAGCTTGCATGCTGTTTGGGGCATGGATCATCTTTTACTCTCTTTGTACAATATGTGAAACAATCCAGTTCTGTTACTAACAGGGGTCTATGGCAGTGGTGCCCACCTCCATATTGTGTGGTGAAGCCACTGCCTTAGTTTCTACCTGCTGGAAATAGTTTTGATTTAGCCCATCCACCAAAGCAGAAAAAGCCCCCCCTTTCTGAAGCAACTAAAGAACTCTTGTGCCAGATCCTGCAGTTCTTCTTCCCTCTCAGGGGTATGATTTAGTTTTGCAAATGATAAGCTTTAGCTTCTGCTTTTCTGCTAAACTATGACGTTGTACAACATCTAATTTTGGTAAAAGCTAATTTTGGAATCTGTTATTTTGAATTCTCGGTATGAACATTTGCACTTTTCTTCTTGTTAACTGTAGTAATTTTGCTCAAACCTCATACCCATTTTCAAATTTGGTTTGCCCCATTATTTGCTCCTCAGCTGAAGGCCTAACAGTGAAATGCACTCCACAGCAGAAGGACCCTGGACATGACTCTATCCCCTACATGAGATAATTTAGAAGGCATAAGTTGGGAAATAAAACTGCTTATAGAACCAGTGTTCTGTGGTGAATATCGCAGTTATTGAGAGTTTATTATACACATTCTCTGTGTATGGGATGGGAGTGAAGTCTGAGGTCCAGCAGGCCATACAAATTATACAGAATAGGGCCAAACACCAGTAGAAATAACTCATGCAGTGGCGGTTGTGCCAGCAGACCTTCTCCCTACATTGGTACAGAAATTCTCCCAACACTGGCTGCAGAGCAAAGCTAGGCTGATTTCCTCTTTGTATCAGCATGTAAAAAAAGGAATTTACAATGATGTCTACTCAGCCCAAATGACATAACTTCTTACCATTAAAAGACCTAAACCAAAAACCTGCCTATCTATCATCCTTTGTAGGCCAAGTGATTATACAGGGTTTCTGCAGCTTAAAGTGACGGTGGGTAATTCTGAAAACACTAAAGTTGTTGAAAAGAACAAATAATATTTTTGTCTACTTAGATAGTTAAATGCCTCTGAATAGAGACTACTCTAATAGATTAATCTATAAGGTTGGCACATTCCAAATGTTGGGAAACACCTCAGCAAAAGTCTAATCAGAAGCCCACTGAAGTCAACAGAAGTCATTCAGTGGGCTCTGGCTCATGCTCAAAGGTCTTGATCCTGCCCCATTAAAGTTAAGGTGAGTTTTTCCATTGACTTGAATGGGAGCAGGATAAATTGTGTTATCCTGCCCACAATGAAGTCAAAGTCAAAACGGGCAGGCCTAACTCTCGCTCCAAAGAGTTATTGCTAGCAGTTTAAGAGCAGAGAAAGCTGAACACAGAGAGGGTCTGCTCTCCATTGTTTAAAAAATAGAGGGAATAACAGGAAATAAGATTTTTTTTCCCTTAGGTTATCTGAAATAATAAACCTTCATGCTAAAAAGTGAAAGAGATAAAATGTATTTCTACTTTAGGAGAAATGAAAGAAACAACAGAAAAATCTCATATGTTCATCTTGTCTCCAGATTAGAAAGATGTAAAATATTTTTTCCAAAAAGTCTGTTAATTATGCAGTATTTGTTCAGTTTATATTATTATGTTACTAGCTTTGACAATACAGGTGTAACTCGACATGTCAATAAAGTTAGCTGTATAAAAGCAAGAGATCTTTGTCCTAGGTGCTGTGGCAATGAATGCATTATAATATCTAAATCGTTTAGACTTTTGTAGTTCTGTAGGTTTTCTTTACATAGAATCATAAAAATGTAGGGCAGGAAGGGACCTGAGAGGTCATCTAGTCCATTTCCCTAATGCTTAGGGAGGACCAAGTAAACCTAAAGAATCCCAGACAAGTGTTTGTCTACATGACCTTGCTTCTAAGTATACTTTGTATTGAATATTTTTAAAGAAGCAAGAAGTATGAATTTTATTAGAATATTAGGGTTGGAAGAGACCTCAGGAGGTCAACTAGTCCAAACCCCTGCACAAAGCAGGACCAACACCAACTAAATCAACCCAGCCAAGGCTTTGTCAAGCCGGGCCTTAAAAACCTAAAAAGAAGGAGATTCCACCATTTCCCTTGGTAACCCATTCCAGTGCTTCACCACCCTCCTAGTGAAATAGTGTTTCCTAATATCCAACCTAGACCTCCCCCACTGCAACTAGAGACCATTGCTTCTTGTTCTGTCATCTGCCACCACTGAGAACAGCCTCACTCCATCCTCTTTGGAATCCCCCTTCAGGTAGTTGAAGGCTGCCCCCTCACTCTTCTCTTCTGCAGACCTAATAACCCCAGTTTCCTCAGCCTCTCCTTGTAAGTCATGTGCTCCAGCCCCCTAATAATTTTTGTTGCCCTCCGCTGGACTCTCTCCATTTTGTCCACATCCTTTCTGTAGTGGGGGGACCAAAACTGGATGCCATACTCCAGGTGTGGCCTCACGAGTGCCGAATAGAGGGGAATAATCACTTCCCTCGATCTGCTGGCAATGCTCCTACTAATACAGTCCAATATGCTATCTGCCTTCTTGGCAACGAGGGCACACTGCTGACTCATATCCAGCTTCTTGTCCACTGTAATCCCCAGGTCCTTTTCTGCAGAACTGCTGCTTAGCCAGTTGGTGCCCAGCCTGTAGCAGTGCATGGGATTCTTCCTTCCTAAGTGCAGGACTCTGCACTTGTACTTGTTGAACCTCATCAGATTTCTTTTGGCCCAATCCTCCAATTTGTCTAGGTCACTCTGGACCCTATTCCTACCCCACAGCTTAGTGTCATCTGCGAACTTGCCGAGGGTGCAATTAATCCCATCGTCCAAATCATTGATAAAGATGTTGAACAAAACCGGCAATAGGACTGACCCCTGGGACACATCGCTTGATACCGGCTGCCAACTAGACATCGAGCCGTTGATCACTACCCGTTGAGCCTGGTGATCTAGCCAGCTTTCTATCCACCTTATAGTCCATTCATCCAATCCATACTTTTTTAACTTGCTGGCAAGAATACTGTGGGAGACTATATCAAAAGCTTTGCTAAAGTCAAGCTATATCATATCCACCGCTTTCCCCATATCCACAGAGCCAGTTATCTCGTCGCAGAAGGCAATCAGGTTGGTCAGGCATGACTTGCCCTTGGTGAACCCATGTTGACTGTTCCCTATCACTTTCCTCTCCTCCAAGTGCTTCAAAATAGATTCCTTGAGGACCTGCTCCATGATTTTGCCAGAGACTGAAGTGAGGCTGAATGGTCTGTAGTTCCCCAGGTTCTTTTTCTTCCCTTTTTAAAATATGGGCACTATATTTCCCTTTTTCCAATCGTCCAGGACCTCCCCCAATCACCACGAATTTTCAAAGATAATGGCCAGTGGCTCTGCAATCACATCAGCCAACTCCCTCAGCACCCTTGGATGCATTAGATCTGGACCCATGGACTTGTGCACATCCAGTTTTTCTAAATAGTCCTTAACCTGTTCTTTCACCACTGAGGGCTGCTCATCTCCTTCCCATACTGTGTTGTCCAGTGCAGCAGTCTGGGAGCTGACCTTGTCTGTGAAGTCGGAAGCAAAAAAAGCATTGAGTACTTCAGCTTTTTCCACATGATCTGTCACTATGTTGCCTCCCCCATTCAGTAAGGGTCTCACACTTTCTCTGACATTCTTCTTGTTGCTAACATACCTGTAGAAACCCTTCTTCTTACCCTTCACATCCCTTGCTAGCTGCAACTCCAACAGTGCCTTGGCCTTCCTGATTACACCGCTGCATGCTCTAGAAATATTTTTATACTCCTCCCTAGTCATCTGTCCAAATTTCCACTTCTTGTAAGCTTTCTTTTTGAGTTTAAGCTCACTGAAGATGTCACTGTTAAGCCAAGCTGGTCGCCTGCCATATTTGCTATTCTTTCTGCACTTCGGGATGGTTTGTTCCTGCACCCTCAGTAAGGCTTCTTTAAAATACAGCCAGCTCTCCTGGACTCCTTGCCCCCTCATATTAGCTTCCCAGGGGATCCTGCCCATCAGTTCCCTAAGGGAGTCTAAGTCTGCTTTTCTGAAGTCCAGGGCCTGTGTTTTGCTACTCTCCTTTCTTCCTTTTGTGAGGATCCTGAACTCAACCATCTCATGGTCATTGCTGCCTATGTTGCCACCCACTTCTACTTCCCCTACCAATTCTTCCCTGTCTGTAAGCAGCAGATCAAGAGGAGCACGGCCCCTAGTCGGTTGCTCCAGCACTTGTACCCAACAAGCTCCAAAAACTTCCTGGATTGTCTGTGTATTGCTATATTGCTCTCCCAGGAGATGTCAGGGTTATTGAAGTCCCCATTAGTACCAGGGCCTGTGAAACCTCAGTTAGTTATCCGAAGAAAGCCTTGTCTACCTCATCCTTCTGATCTTGTGGTGGCCCAACACGACATCACCCTTGTTGCTCTCCCCTCCAAATTTAACCCAAAGACTCTCAACTGGCTTTTGTCCAGTTTCAAACTGGAGCTCTGAGCAATCATACTGCTCTCTTACATACAATGCAACTCCTCCACCTTTCCTCCCATACCTGTCCTTCCTGAACAGTTTATACCCATCCATAGCAGTGCTCCAGTCATGTGAATTGCCCCACCAAGTTTCTGTTATTCCAATCATGTCATAGTTCCTTGATTGTGCTAAGATTTCCAATTCTTCCTGCTTGTTTCCCAGGCTTCTTGCATTCGTGTACATGCACCTAAGATAGCTAGCCGATTGCCCTACTTTCTCCGTATGAATCAGGAGGTTTCCTGTCTTGTACCCTCCTTCTTGTGTTTCCTCCCGGTATAATTGAAAGATAATATATGACAGTGTTCTCATCAAGAATAAATTATTGTAGTGAAGTAATGGAGCCGCTAGAGACTTCCCAATGTCCTCAAAATCCATTGACAGGCAGTTTTACTTTGATTTAAGGGGCAGGGATGAGGAGGCTAAAGCCAAAGCAGTAACCAAACTGGCAATAGGGGCCGTGTTGTGTATGCCTATCTTGCCTTTGTGCTCTGCCACATCAGGCAAAGTATAGAATGTGTATTAGATGAATATTCTAATATTTTGTCAAATAAATAGACTGAGTCTGGTCACATTTATATTACATCAGAGTTTCTCATCACGGGTGTAACAGCAATGGTGCCAGACTGCTGAACATATGCCTCACCACTAGATTATGTTGTCTAGGTGGAGTTGAATTGCTGAGGTGGGTTAATGGGCCACATTTCTCGATCTCTATTGCCCAGATGTGACAAGTAAAGTGAAAGAGGAGTTAGTGATGATAGAAAGTATTTCCCCTAAAAAGGAATCACCACATCAGTGAGTAAGTGAATAGTGTCATTGGGAACTTTACTTTGTCTCTCATGAACTGGAGAATTTCTGCTTGATGATCCAATAATACCAGTTAACAAATAAGAATTCTCTTCTTCAGAGTTACGGCAATAAGAAAAATGATGAGCTACACTGGCCACACTTAAAAAGTTGTTCATTTCCATAACAATTTTTTTCTGTCTCACTGTCAGCACTATAAAATGTTCCTTGCACAAGCTGTGATATAAACAAAAGCAACATCTTTTCCAGTGGTGCGCAGCAGATGGCAGCTTTATCACCATGTCATACACATTGAGCTGTGTTTATCCTGGACACATGAGCTTTCTCACAATTGAATAGTATATTCTACACTGCACTAATGTGTTACTCCCCTTTTTCCCTTTTGTTGGAGTCTTGTTGTTAGTTGCTTGAAGCTTGTGCACTGGGGAGGTTGGGGCTCTTCCAGCTGCTGATTGAATTTCTCAGGCTTTCACTGTTCCTAATGATAGTTACTTGTTAATATTCTTGCTAAGCACATAAATTATACATAACAACACTTTACTGCAGGGAGAAACACAACATGCCTCGGGTTTCCCTGGTCATTGTTCTTCCTCAAAGCCAAACATTCATAGAAAATGAGCCCAACTTCCATTCTTCAATCACACCCTACCCCTCCATGCAATATTAAGCTGTATTTATCTCCTGTAACCTTTTTTGCATGAACAACGAGGAGTCCTTGTGGCACCTTAGAGACTAACAAATTTATCTGGGCATAAGCCTGGTGATCAGCACCTTTGGCTACCCTTTCCCCGGAGCTATATTCATCTATTTCAGCCTCCCTTCCTTCTTCTTCCAGCACATCTAAAAGCAGTTCAGCATATTGTGTGCAGCGATTCTCAGCTGCAAGTTACATATTTATATTCAAGCACACATACATCCACACGTAGTGGTGCTGGAAGTAGGGGTGTTGAGGGTGCAGCAGTACCATCTGGCTTGAAGTGGTTTCCCTCATATACAGAGTTTACAGTTTTGTTCAGTGGCTCTCAGCGCCGCTACTATTCAAATTGTTACAATGCCACTGTGTACACAATGCAGATTTAAAATCTTTATTTTAAAACAAAAAAGGAAATTATGTAAATACTAATTTCCCTTTTGTTTGGCCTGTGGCAGGATGAGCCTGCTTTATATTTGGGGTGTATAATGGACCACTAGCTGAAGCCTGTCTTCCTGTAACATTGCCAGAAGGCCTGCTTTGCAATAATATGGGTACATCTATTATGTTTTTATGATTTGCCTGGGACTTTCCTCTTCACCTTTCTCTTTTGCTTTTTGTTCTTAATAGCCATCTGGTTATTTCCTGGGACAAGTATAGCAAGTCCTGTCTCTTCTGGGCAGGCTTGTACAGCCCAGGCTGCCACAGCTTTACTGCTGCCAAAGCTTTACTACTTTCAGAGTAGCAGCCGTGTTAGTCTGTATTCGCAAAAAGAAAAGGAGTACTTGTGGCACCTTAGAGACTAACCAATGTATTTGAGCATAAGCTTTTGTGAGCTATAGCTCACTTCATCGGATGCATAAAAGTGGAAAATGCAGTGAGGATGTTTTTATACACACAGATCATGAAAAAATGGGTGTTTATCACTTCTAAAGGTTTTCTCTCCCCCCACTCTCCTGCTGGTAATAGCTTCTCTAAAGTGATCACTCTCCTTACAATGTGTATGATAATCAAGTTGGGCCATTTCCAGCACAAATCCAGGGTTTAACAAGAACGTCTGAGGAACAGGGGCGCGGGGAGGGAAAAAAAAGGGGAAATAGGTTACCTTACATAATGACTTAGCCACTCCCAGTCTCTATTCAAGCCTAGGTTAATTGTATCCAATTTGCAAATGAATTCTGCAGAAAAGTGGAAAATGCAGTGAGGATGTTTTTAGTAGCTTTACTACTGTTGTTTGAGCTAGCTGGATCAAAGCTAGCTTGGGTATATCTACATGGGCTGCAATCGCAGCTCTGATTGCAGTTCAGATGTACCCCTCAGTAGTGTACACACAAGATGGTTATGCCCGTAAGGCCCATTTATATGATAGCTCCAAAATTTTGACTTCATACCTATTTTCTCTGGGATATTTGTGTCTCAGCCTCAGCATCTTTCCTGGGATCCTCTTCAAGCTTATTCACCTTTGTGACATCCACCAGAAATCTTCCAAAGCCAAAAAAGGCACCATTGCACTGCAGTGGTCTTGCTTAATGTTCCCATGTTGTTCACACTCTATGTTCTTTGAAGAAAGGCTCCTGGAGGTCTCCTCGCAGGAATAATCTCACATACAAGATCACTGTGCAAAGTAGCAGGGTGGATATGAGGCAACATCAGTCACCTATTTTATTTTGGCTGGGATTTTCAAAGGAGCCTCAGGGAATTAGGTGCTCAGTTGTATGGGGTTTGACATTTGAAATTCAATTGGATTTGTGTGTCTAACTTCCTTAAGCTTCTTTGAAAATCCCAGCCTTTATTTGTGACATGTTACCAACTTGTATGCTGATTGGTCACCTGTCTTTAAAAGGCATTGTCCTTGCAGACCTCAGTCAATCCTGGCTGAAATTGCTTGACATTATCTTCTCTATCACATCATAATCAATAAAATCAACAGCATTCTTATCCATCTCTGGAAACAGTGCAGAGACTGTGAAAGTACCAATGAAATCACTAACTGGCGATCTCTAGAATGGATGTAACCATCACCATATCTGGACAGCTGCTACAGCGGCCTACAGAGGGGTCTGCTCAGAAATACACATGTCATAAAAATAAAGGGAAGGGTAAACACCTTTAAATCCCTCCTGGCCAGAGGAAAAACCCTTTCACCTATAAAGGGTTAAGAAGCTAAGACAACCTCGCTGGCACCTGACCAAAATGACCAATGAGGAGACAAGATACTTTCAAAGCTGGGGGGCGGGGGGGGACGACGGACGACAAAGGGTTCTCTCTCTCTGTCTGTGTGTTGCTTTTGACGGGACCAGAGCAGGAATGCAGGTCAGAACTCCTGTAAAGAGTTAATAAGCAATCTAGTTAGATATGCGTTAGATTCAGTTTTGTTTAAATGGCTGATAAAAGAAGTTGTGCTGAAATGAATGTATATTCCTGTTTTTGTGTCTTTTTGTAACTTAAGGTTTTGCATAGAGGGATTCTCTGTGTTTTGAATCTGATTACCCTGTAAGGTATTTACCATCCTGATTTTACAGAGGTGATTCTTTTACTTTTTCTTTAATTAAAATTTTTCTTTTAAGAACCTGATTGCTTTTTCATTGTTGTTAAGATCCAAGGGTTTGGGTTCACCTATGCAAATTGGTGAGGATTTTTATCAAGCCTTCCCCAGAAAAGGGGGTGTAGGGCTTGGGGGGATTTTGGGGGGAAAGACATTTCCAAGTGGACTCTTTCCCGGTTATATTTGTTAGATGCTTGGTGGTGGCAGCAATAAAGTCCAGGGACAAAAGGTAAAATAGTTTGTACCTTGGGGAAGTTTTAACCTAAGCTGGTAAAAATAAGCTTAGGGGGGTTTTCTTGCAGGTCCCCTCATCTGTACCCTAGAGTTCAGAGTGGGCAAGGAACCTTGACAACACATAATTGACACCAGCTGATTATTTGGCTTAAAATATTTGAGCCTTATTCTCCCGCCCTCTTCCCAGGATAGATTTTACAGCTGAACTGGTCGCCCAAGGGTCCCAATTTCTCCCTATGAACACCACTAATAAGTCTGGGGAGTGGCATGACAGTCAGATGGGGCTTTGCATGTAAACCAGCAAAGTATTCTGAAGCTGCCTCTAGCTTTTCCTGTGAATGCTCCGCTCCCTCCGTCTCCACTTGTATCCCAAGAGGGGCAAAGCAAACAACAGGAGATTGATACAGTACACATTGATTGAATATAGTAGTGTAGGCTAATAAGTACACAAACTTATGAGTATAAATAGCATAATCAAATAAAATTGTTCTGGCATGGTGTTCCGTGCCTAAAAGAGGACCACATGACAGTATTAACATAGACTTCAGGGTTTTTTTGCAAGCTAAGGTAGTGGATGGTTAACAAACTCATTAAGTGTAGCACTGATATTACTAGGAAGTGCAAATTATGCAGAATAATTAAAGTGTGAATGCCATTAATTTAAAATATTGGCAGGAATGATTTCTTTAAGCCAAAGAAAATAATAAACATCTGATTTAGCCATAGCACACCTCATGAAAGAACTCACCTTCATAGACAGGACTTGCAGATATTAAGCCAACATCAAGCCCTAGCACTGTGGAGGTCACCTCACAGCACTTCCCATGACAATTAATATTGACATTAACAGCAAATTACCCATTCAGTCATACTAGGACTTGGGCAAGATCGCTAGGGTCAATACTGTGTCCCTAAAGAGCGAACCATGCAAAAATATAGTGGGAGCAGCCATACTGTCAGAGGCTCATTCACCTGCACATCTACCAATGTGATATATGCCATCATGTGCCAGCAATGCCCCTCTGCCATGTACATGGCCAAACGGGACAGTCTCTACGTAACAGTATAAATGGACACAAATCAGACGTCAAGAATCATAACATTCAAAAACCAGTTGGAGAACACTTCAATCTCTCTCGTCACTTGATTACAGACCTAAAAGTGGCACTATTACAACAAAAAAACTTCAAAAACAGACTCCAACGAGAGACTGCTGAATTGGAATTAATTTGCAAACTGGACACCATTAAATTAGGCTTGAATAAAGACTGGGAGCAGATGTGTCATTACACAAAGTAAAACTATTTCCCCATGTTTATTCCCCCCCCCCCGCCCCACTGTTCCTCACACGTTCTTGTCAACTGCTGGAAATGGCCCATCTTGATTATCACTAGAAAAGGTTTTCTCCCCCCTGCCCCCCTCCCCCCCGCTCTCCTGCTGGTATTAGCTCATCTTAAGTGATCACTCTCCTTACAGTGTGTATGGTAACACCCATTGTTTCTGTTCTCTGTGTATATAAAATCCTCCTACTCTATTTTCCACTGCATGCATCCGATGAAGTGAACTGTAGCTCATGAAAGCTTATGCTCAAATAAATTTGTTCATCTCTAAGGTGCCACAAGTCCTCCTTTTCTTTTTAAGTATTTATTTGTGATTGTTATAATGCTTCTGTGTTCAAAACTGAAGGAAAAGTAGATATGCGTTGCTTTTCTGCAGCAGCAAGTGTTCTGTCAATAGTGGTTGCTGTAGTTAGCTTATGTGGGGTCTGTGGAATAGATGCTTTAGAAATAGCTTCATTTTTATAGTTAGCATTCATTTTGAATATTTATTTATTATTTTATCTATTTTTATTTGCCTCTTTGAGAATAAGATAAGGGCAAACTAACTGAGCTACTTACTGCAGGGGCTAGAGAGTGGGAGTATGGGATTGCTGCTCCAGCAAAGGAGGCTGGCCTCTAGCTAGGCCCTGAGGAGGTCTCTGTCTGCAAGAAGCTCCTAAAGCAAAGTGTTTGCCTACCCAGGATAAACAGTATTCTCTTTGAAAAGCTGAATCTTGTGATTCAGGGGGGCATTACACGTTCATCTTAAAACAGGATTTCGATGCCATACTATACACTTTACTAAATTTTAGCACTGTAAATGCATCTATCTCAAGGGCTTACTTTTTCTCAGCCTCATAAAAGATACTGTGGAGGTGGTAAACTAGTTTTAGTGACTCAGGCATTTTCTCTATAGTACATTGTTTGTACTCCACCAAGTGCAATTAACTCATGGTTTAAGGTCTGTGGATAAATAATCCTTTTCATTTAATCTGCTTCAATATCACTACAAGGGTTTTTCTGTCTCAGAACCAGTCAATAGGACTTGGTGGTTGAGTATTGAACGTTTCTCAGTCTTTTATTATTCACTTACAAAGACCAGTTGAATATCTGTGGTATAATGAATATACAGTATGAAGAGCACTAACAAATAGTCACATCTGTAGGGCTTTCAGTTTTAACCATTTATTTTTCAAATCATTAAAAAAAACATAAACTTTTGTTTTCCAGTGATTTATTTGCAATGATGTCTGCTGAGCCTAAAAGCTGATTGAAAAAAGTACACCTCTACCCCGATATAACGCTGTCCTCAGGAGTCAAAAAATCTTACCGTGTTATAGATGAAACCGCATTATATCGAACTTGCTTTGATCCACCGGAGCACGCAGCCCCCCCCCCCCCCCCCCAGAGCACTGCTTTACTGCGTTATATCCGAATTGGTGTTGTATCGGGTTGCGTTATATCAGGGTAGAGGTATATCTGTTTTATATTTTTGGGTATCAATAATTTTTTAAGTACAAATTAATTTTGTAATTAATTTAGCATCACTTATTTGATATTACTTTTACTTGTATAATACCTCTTCGCTCATTCATTCAGTTTTTCATTCATAGATCTCAGTGTGCTTTACAGAGGCATTGTTAGGCATTGTTATCCCCATTTTGCACACTAGAAAACTGAGACACATATTTCAAATGACTGGCTTTTGTCACATCAAACGATGGCACAACTGTGAATAGAACTCAGGTCACCCAATTTTCAGTCATGTAGCTTGGCCACTGGACTACACTGCTCAATAGCTGTGGAATGTGTATATTGTTTCAACTTAAAGTCAATAAAATAAAACATTTATTGGTATGTCTGCTCTTTTGGCACATTCTTGTTAAGTATCAATTTATTACTAAAATTAAAAGCCCATGGTATAAATACATGTGCATATAAGAATAATCTAACCTATTTAAAAACAAAACAAGACTAGTAGGCCCTGATTTTCAAAGGTGGCTAGTGATTTTCAGTGTTTCAGTTTTTGGGTACCCAACACTTGCCGTATGAAAATCAGGCTTCTCTGGGCTGGCTCAGATTGGGCACCAAAAACTTGGGACATCCCAAAGACACTGACCACTTTTGAAAATCATAGCAAATCAACTATAATCTGCAGTGATGGTCCAGAACACAATAGTGTTACTACATGGTTTTTTGATTATTTTTCTAAATACTGTAGAGTTTTGTACAAGAATGTTTAGACAGATGTGTTTTTTTCCCTTTTTCTCTGTAATAACTATTTGCTCTTTTGAGGCTCAAGAGATTGTCTTTTTGATGTTGAATTGACATTTGGTCTCTATGTGACTGGATGTCTGTAGGTAGAATTGCTGTGGAAATGCATCCGTTGCATATGTTAGTTACAGTTTTGTCTCAGAAAGTTACAGAGTTATTATAGATAAAATATTTATGCAGACACAAACCCTACTTAATAGAAAATGCACCCTCTGCATTTTCAAATTCGACTGTGGGGATTTAGGGACACCAATCCCATTGACTTTAATATAAGATGTACCCCTAAATGCAACCACCCAGTTTTGAAAGTGTGGGGGCAATCTCATCCCGAATTATTTTATAGCACCCAATTCTTGAGAGTTTGCAATGTGAAAGAGTGAAAGGTGAACTGCGGCCATTGGGAGCTGTGAGTGGCTGTACCTGCGGACGCTCAGGTAAACAAAGTGTCTTGCGGCCCGCCAGGGGCTTACCCTGAACAAGCCGCAAACCAAGTTTGGGAACCCCTGCCATAGACAAACTATTTGGGACAGGTAAGGGAACAAGTCTTAAAAGAAAGGTTAGTGCACTAGAAATATTGAGATCTGCATTCCCAAGATTTCTGATTATGGAATTGTACATCCCAGTAGTGATCAACCACTCTGTAGGGACAGATGATGAGCATGAGAGAGGTCACAGTGGTGTTATCCTCACTGTCTTTCTACTTCTGGGAAACATCAGTGGGATAGCCAGGGTGGGCTTTAAACAGTTCAAAGAAGAACATCCTTGTATTCAAACAAAGATTAGTATGAACAAATACATTCATTATAAAATGGAACTGGGTTGACTTGGTATCTATTTCCCATTGTTCTGTTTTCATAGAATCATAGAACTGTAAGGCTTCAGGGACCATGAGAGGTCATCTCTTCTTCTCCAAACACTCCCCAGGGTTAAAGCATTGCCAGTACTTAACCACTCTATTCCCAGAGGGCTAGACCAGCCCAGCTGAAGGTGGGGAGCACAGGCACTGTACTAGTCTACAGCTGCTAGTGACACTACCCTCCCAAAATGAACAAGAAGAGACAAGGTCATAGCCTCATCTTCTCTCCTCGTGCCCCAGAAGAAGAGGGAGTGCACTCTGCACCCTCTAAAAAGAGAAGTGCAGTGTCTGGACCCTCCAGAACAAGTCTAACTGAGGCTGTCCTTAACTCCTTTCTAAGTGGTCAGTGGCATAAAGCTCAAAGAATTTTGTGTGTCACATGACTGTGGGTTTGCATTCCAGTTTCTTCATGTTGAAAAATAAAAGGAGAGATAGGAATGGAACTTGGCAGGCAGTTGAACAGGCCTGGGGAGACCTCTGTTCAAATCTTCCAACATGCAATGGCAAATACTCTCAGAACAGTGTACCTGTGTCTACATTGTTTAAAGCCACCATACTGTTGTAACCTGAGAACCTGCTATTGCCTGGTGCAAGAGCAATAACTTCACAAGATGTTATCTGTAGCAGTTTTTCTAGTAATGTCATATTAAACCTGTACCTGTGTGTGCAGCTGGGATTACCGTTTGACAAGATATCTCCTCTCAGATTGCATGTGCTTGCTGAGTTTACTGGAGTTTTTATTTTCAAACTTAAATATAGAACACCTGTAGAAGGTGAGACTGACGGTTTGAAGTTCTTTATTCACGTGATGGTATTTCACTGTAGTATTTTATTACTTAAAATCATATAATAGTCATTATAATAGAAATTATCATAATGAACCATTTACCGTTCATTTGGATTTCCACGCGTGCTTCATTAAAAGGTGGTACTTCAGTTATGAGATATTTAAAATTGAGTATCACCATTTACAGCCAACGCAGCTCAAGGACGCAAAATCCTTTGTTCAAACGACCTGCTAGCCAACCAGCTAAAAGCATCAAACTCTTTGTAATCCAATAGTGCTTCCAAAGCAATAACTACATTCCTTGGGAGCTATGCCCTGGAGACAAATTAGCTATTCAAAGCAGAAACAGGTTCACTGTATAGTTTTCTCAGGTAAGGCACTCTTGTTAATGCTGATTTTATCAAGTAAAGACACTAAACCTGTCAGAAAATACTGAGCTGTTATTTCTTTGAAAAATAGCATGTCCTTGGCTGGATTGTGCAATCCTCACTCATGCTGGTGAACACTTGCACGAATAGTCCCATTGACTTCACAATGAAAGTGATTTGTTATGATCGTTTCTGTTGCAATTAACATTATATGCTTTGAAAGAATCAGGTACTACAGTTTCATTGGTTTCAGTGGCACTATTTGGGTTAGTAAGTGCTCACCAGCATGAGTGAGGGTTGCACAATGTAGACCAGTGAATCTTAATATCACATTACACACACACGCACGCGCACACACACAGACCTTCAGTTTTTCTTCCGGAACAAAACCAGCAGTAACTAGAGGATGAACTTTTCACACTGAAAAGAGCTTGTAGCAAAAAGAACAATAGTGCCAGTGTGCAGATGCCACCCAGCAAAGAATGTTGGCAGGAGACAAACACTGGGCTTCCACTGCTGCAACTTTAAATTATTGTTTGTCAAGTTGATGCATTTGTAAAAAGTAGGGAAATGAGAACACAAGGGAGACAGAAGGCTTGAGACCTCTCAGAGGCTAGAACATTTAGCATTTTTATGTAGCCTGGCAAAACAGAAGGAATCTTCACTGACTGATAGCGCACACTTGCACAGCTTACCCTTGTGCTAGTGTGAATGGGAAGTGGCAGAATCAACAGACCACTCACTTTTTGTGCTCAAGAAATGAGACCAGCAGAGTAAAAATGTGGTGTAGTGCAAGTCCAAAGTGCAGTCAAATATAGAATTGTCCCGCCAGTTGTAGAGGGAATTGATGCCTCCTCAGAGCATGCACTATTTAGCTACCACAGAAAGCGTTGTCATTTGGCTTTGGAAGACAGAAGTATATTCTCTTAATCATGAAACCCTGGAGTTTAAGTCTTTTGTACCCATTAAGAGGAAATCACAGTTAACAGAGGACACCATTTTAATAGCACTGCTGCTGTCTGTACAGGGAGCTGCAGAACCCATCATTTGACTGGACAGACCTATGATGCCAGAACAGCCTCCTTCCATTTGAGAATCTCAAAACATTTCAGAAGTATTAATTAATTAAACCTGGAAATAACCTGATGGGATAGACTCTTATCCCATTGGACAGAAGAAGAAACTGAAGTACAGAGATTGAATTACCTGCCCAATGTCACACAGGAAGACCGTGACAAAGCCAGGAACAGAACCTAAATTTCCTGACTTCATCCTAAACCGTAACCAGAAAAACATTCTTGCCTTCCAAGTACTGTAACACTTAGTCACCAGAAAGGTGTCCCCATTAAACAGAATTTCCTTTCCCATTACACAGCAGCTTTAGCTCTTAAATGGCTGGGGTGAAATCATGCCTTTATTGAAGTCAATCAAAGTTTTCTCCATTGACTTTAATGGAGCCAGGATTTCACCCAGTCTTAAAATGGTTCCCTGAGAGAGTTTCCAGTTAAACAGATTTTCCAATTAACTTCCCAACTGAATAGTGTATATTGTAATAAAAATATTGGACAGCCACAGATCCCCTGTGATTTATCAACAGCTTTCAGTTTTTAAACTTAAGGATACAGCCCAATAAGAGAAACATAATCTTTTTATACTAGTAATGATGTCGGGTGGCAAAAGTCAGTCCAGTCCAAGGGATAAAACCAAGCTTCTTCTCTAAAGTTTCTATGGCAACTAGATGCAATCTATAGTGATATTGTAGTTAATTAAATGTTTCTTCCAGACCAAGAGGGCAACGTGTAGCTTTCAGTAATGAGGGGTGTCTTCAGGGGAAAGAACAGTGGCATCAAAGCTGCCTCCTAGCAAACTATATTGCATGCTAAAAGCCTGGGTTACATGCAGTGTATCTTGAAGTCCAAATCTCCTTTTGTTTATTCACAGTGTCTCTTTCATGTTTGCTCCACTGAAAAGAAACTCTGGGAATATGGAAATTTTCTAAGCTGTAGATGTATTACTTGGGGGAAACAATATTTTTGTTTGCTTATTTCCAGCAACACCACTGAAACTCCAAGTAACATTTTAACAGACTCACAATTCCTCTGTCAAAATGCTGTATAGTCCTATGCGAAGAAAGCTTCTTCGTGTGTGTGAAACAGGTTTGTTTTTCAGATATTTGGAAAGGATAGGTGCATCTGAAAGCTGTTGATGTCACTGTACTCTATCTAATATGGATAAAACGATGTCTCACTGTATTCCTTTTGCCTTCTGAGAAGCTGCCTTCCTGAAATGCAAAAACCGAAACAGGTATTTCCCATCTTGATGATTCATTTCAGACACAGGAAAACATGAAAGAAAGTCCCTGTGTGTGTGAGAGGGAGGCCAGTGACTTACTCTGGAACATGCCACAACTGAACTGAAACACAAAAACCACCTGCCTCTCCCCTTGCAACCTCAGCGGTGAGGGGACTTTGTCTGTACCTGAAGGGGAAACAAGACCCTTGGTTCTTTTAAGGACTGCACCTTCCTCATGTACTTGAGAAGAGGAGACGGGGTTCTGTGACTGAATGGTTGGAAGGAGAGATGTGACATAAGCCTGTTGGCTCCCACACACCAAAGGGGAGGGCTTTTAAGTCCTTCCCCAGCTCTGAGTGCCAGTCTATCCTGCGAAGTAAAGCTATCTCCTCCTTGGGATTAGAATAGGACTGAGTTCTGGGTCCTTGCTGTGGGCATCCCAGTTTTGAGGGTCCTGGAAGCAGATTAATGGGGTGTGGAGCTGACGGCAGCCCTCCCCCAGGTGGGACAAATTATAAAGGAAGGATGAGGAGCACTGGATGGGTATTGCTGGGTAGTTCCCAGACATGTTACTTAATAAAGTTGTTGCCTAGTTAAACTACGTTCCTGATGTTGTCTTTCTTCCAGTGGTGTGTGGGACAAGAGTATCTGCCTCTGCCACAAGGAGGTGGACTCCTCTTCTTTTAAAGATGCAGTACTGCAAAACTAGAATGACAATCACTCCTTTCAGTTATATACTTACTGTACATACACCACAGAGATAATTCTTATCAACAAAGAACCCTCTTCAGCACTCTGTTCTTTGGCCAGACTCCCACTGACTTCAAGTCAAGTCAGTGGGAGTTTGGCTGAGGTAAAGTGTGAGTAAGGGCTGATGAATAGAGCTTGTTTTCTTTTGACTACGTAGCACCATGAATACTATTTACATACAAACACTAAACATCCATATTTGTGCCAATAGTTAATGAGTATTCCCTAGCATTTCATAAAATGTCTGAAAATGCAATTTATATCTAAAATATTTGGTACTTTAATATGTTACTTTTTACTGAAATTTAATTATAGGGCCAAATCTTGAAGTCCTTACTCCCATTGAAAGGATCCAGATTACTGCTCCTGTCAGTAGGATGAGCTACAGTATGTACTCATATCCTGTATTTTTTGCATATGTAATACATATTTCTCTATAGAAGTACAGTGTATATATATGTAGAGTATGTGCTATGCTATAACATACCAACACCTACAGCATTTCTAGTATTTGGTTTAGCGTCAAAGGTAATATATAAAAATCAAGAGCCAAAATGTTCAAACTTTGTCTTCATTTGGAGTTGCAGTGCTTGGGGTGGCAAAAAACGTAGAGCCGGCCCTGACTCTAGCTCTTTGACTGTGAAAACATTACTGCCATATTGCACATTGTAGGAAGGTTGAACAGCCTGCCAACACATCCTGGAAGAACCCCTTTGGAAGAACTTCTCTTGCTTTTGCTTTTACTTCTCTGTAATGTCAGAAAATGGGCAGAGCTGCATTGAGGTGCTGGTGGACATTTCAGCAATGTTTTCTGACCCACCAAAGGCAGTTGACAGAGTTTAGGCTGGAGCAGGAGGAGGCAGAGGAGCAGTACCCAGGCATGGCAGACTCGCACTGGCTGATGCTGTTCATTACACTTGGTACAGCTGATGATGCCCCCTACGTAGACTGGTGCTTCCGGAACAGAGCCATAAGCACAGACTGATGGGATCACATTATCATGTAGACCTGGAATGACCAGCAGTGAGTCCAGAACTTTTGAATGAAGGAAGTTACATTTCTGGAGCTTTGTAAGCAGCTTGCCCTGATCCGCCAGCATAAAGAGACACACATGAGGCCACCCTTGCAAGTCTAGAAATGGGTTGCTATAGCTGACTGGAAGTTGCCTACCCCAGGTTGCTACAGGTCTGTTGCCAACCACTATGGTGTTGGAAAGTAGACTGTGGGTAAAGTGGTGGCAGAGATTTCTGAGGCAATCAGGCCTGTGGTTTACCCCAGGGTGATGGGTATAAACGATATTCCTGAGGTAATAGCTGGCTTTGAGAGAACAGGGTTTCCAAACTGTGCTGGAGCCATTTATTGGGCTGATGTGCCCACAGTTTGCCTTCCTGAAGGAGCACATAAGTACATAAACAGCAATAGGCATTACTCCGTTGTTCTGCAGGCCCTTGAGGACCACAGGGGTCAATTTCTGAATGTCAAAGTGGACTGTACTAGGAAAGTTCATGATGCCAGGGTTTTTCACCAATTGAGAGTCTACATTGATGGACAGGCTGGGACACAAGTCCCACTAAATGACATTGTCATAAACAGAGTTACTGTCCCACCTGTTATTCTGGGGGTCTACACATACACCCTTTTGCCGAGGCTTGTGAAACCATAGACTGATTTCAGTGGCCCTGGGAAAAGATGGTTTAATCACACTCTTATCAGGTATAGAATGGTTGCTGAATGTGCTTTTGGCAGGCTGAAATCCCAGTCAAGATGTTTACAGACCCATTTGGATGCCAGTGTCATCAGTGCTGTCTGCATTACCGTGGCTTACTGTGCTCTTCACAATCTCTGTGAAGCCAGAGGCGAGCCATTTCCCCCCGAATGGACCGATGACAGTGAGGGACTGCTGAACCAGTACACTCAGCCAGAAAGTGCAATTGACACAGCTGGAGCTGGACGCACCCAGGCAACAGAAACCAGGGATGCTTCGTGCTCCCACATTATGGACTTGCATAGGCCAATGGAAGAGGGTGAATAGTACTTCTATTAATGTGCTTGTCAGGAGGATGGGGCTAATTGGTTCGGGGGTCAGTGCTTGAGAACTGGATTGCCATGCAATGTACTTATGAATGACACGATTACTTATGAAGTAGGGGTGGAGATGCGGGATGATTCACAATATGGAGTTATATAAGGAATGATTGAAGTGTGGATTGTTGTGCCTAATTGCATAGAGGAATAGGGTTTGCTTATTAATTTCTAATTGTTCCTGACCATGTGTTTAGCTTTATATTTCATATACTGATTGTATGATGAGATGCAGTGATAGAAATAAACTCTGATGGTATGTTTGTAGCTTGGTGGTCAGAAAACAATGGAAGGGTTAACACTGACTCACATGCTGCTGTATGCTAAGGGGGGTTGCTTCCATTTTCACTTGAGTTGACTGGAGATTCTAGAGAGAGGACAAAGGAAATTGGCCCATGGGATTGTGGGTACTTTTGAAGGACTTCCAGGACCTGAGTCAAATGGAGCTGGATCTACACTGCAAATCAGTAGGGCTCAAACCCTGTGTCCTGGCTTGACTTGGGCTCAGACCTTCTACCCCAGCAGGGTCCCAGTACCCTAGGTCTGAGCCCAAGTCTGAGAGATTTGTGTGCAGATGGAAGTGGGGCTTGGGCTCAAGCCTGAGTCCGAGCCTAGGCTTACACTTCAGCATAGACATACGCTAGCAGCCCTGTGGATTGGAGGAGCACACATTATTATACACCCACGTAAAGCATCTGACTCTAGATCTTGAGCTACAGAAGATGTTTTTATTTCTAAGGTTTCATTTCTTTCAAATAAAACTCACCAAAGCCACTTCCTATTCATGCTCAAAACCTGTGTCGTCATAATTTCAATGTACAGCTCAGACAGGATACCAGTGAACACTGCTCTTTAGTAGAGATGCATTTTCTTTTTTTAGTGGGATACACAGTGATGTTTGGTACAATGGTATCACGTGTCAGCACAAACAACTGCTTTGCTGTGAAAAGATTAATGCATGTAGGGCAGAAGCACAAATAATGCGGGATTGAAATAATGTTAAATTTAATATGGCCAATGAAATGAGGCCTTCATGCGTGAATTGGTATGTGGAGTCTGCATTTGAATTTACAGTTGCAGAGATTTCATAAAAGCTTCAGTAGATGACAGGATTCTGAAATTAGAAGGTCCTTTTTTTTGTTTACTGAATTTCATAAATAGTGAAATAGCTATGGTTATTTTACTTTTAAAAATGTTCTTTTTATTTAATTTTTCCATTTTCTGTAACCCAACTTCATAATACAATATGCCCAACAGCTTGGCTTTCTGGCTAAGACTAAGTGTCATAGGTGCTCATAGACCACTGTGATGAACCTGGTATAAGTACCTAAATTAGACAGTAACAGTTCAGTATCTCCTGTTCTCTTGAAGGCAAATATACCCTGCCCTGGCAGTGTGGTAGACTTAGTGATCTTTCCTTCTCTAGTTAGTATAGGCCAGATCCTCAACTGATACAAATAGGCATGTATCGGTTGATGTAATGAACTTGAACACTGCTATCACCAAGGTGCTAACAGCAATACTCATTCCACCAATGCATGTTTGAGCTAAACAAAAATGGAAGGATGCAAGTGGTCACCAGTTGTCAGGTGGACTGTGTATTGCAACAACAGAGAGAATGGTCTCTGGAATAGATTACTACTGGGCTTTGTTTTACAGGGACAGACGTGGGGGAAGTTTGAGCTACAGAACGCATGTGGCAGAACACATGGGAAGAGGCCGAAGGAACAGGAAAACACGACAAAGCTCTCCTTGTGGAATGTTCTGTGATGTCTGTATCCTCTCAAGAGGAAGGGACTTGGAGGCCTATGGAATTTGGAATGGGTGAGGCTTCCTCACCCTTAGATATTCCTGTCTCCCAAATCCATACCAGAAGGACCCAGCCACATGGATTCTCTTGCTTGCATGCTGTTTCATGGATTCCCTAGTCACTCTGGCTCCTACAGGAACCCTGCTGTCATTGCTCAGTATCAGCGTTAGACAAGACCTGAATGGAGTTTATACAGTGCTAAACTGTATTCCTTCCTGGATTTCCGTGCGGTAAGGATGGAACAACAGAGAATAGTCAGTCTCTTGGTTGATGTTAGTCTACCCTGCCTACACCCCACAAAGCTCTTTTGTGTGGAATCTCAGTGAAGGGTGTTCCCTAGAACACAGGAAGTCAGGAATAGTGTTACACAGGTGGCAGAAATAGTGTGAACATAATTTCCCTAGCACCTTCCATGCAGCACTAGTGAGAAACTCCAGAACTGCATACTGACTGCAGTTTCTGATGTCTCATATTACTGTTAGAATGACCAGTGCTTGCTCTTTTGTTATTGATGTATTTCCTTTCAGAGTTTAAAAGTGCTTGACCTATGGAATTTCACAGCACATATATCTCATCTGATCTCAGTGAAACAAACTCTGTAATATCTGTAAAGCTCCTCATTTATCAAAAATGCCCAAGTCCTAATTCAGACCTTGTATAAGTGGGTGCATAAAGGGTGCCTTAGACATTGTTTTTCTGGAACACTCTGGTAGTCCTTTGGCTGTATAGTGTGTCACACAGGCTGGGCCTAATTTAGCCCTGCAGCTCCATCAATGGTGGTAAAGGTAAGATACTGGTGTAGACCATGCAAAGGCATTTTTACCACAGCATCTCCTACCCCAGCTCAAAGCATAACTAAAGGATGTTGTTATATAAACCCAGTGTCGTATTCATACTAGCACTATTACCAGTACAACGGGGGAAGATTTCCTGAAAACTGCTAGTGCAGACACAATCCCAGAGATCTAAGTTTGGGTGCTGAGCTTGACTCCTCAGCCAGGAAAGGCTGTGGGAGTGTTATGTAGACAACATGTTTGGCCCCTTAGCTTCTGTGTGGAGGAGACTGCCTTATGCTTTTGAGTGACCCCTACAGGCTGATTTTTGAAGAAGTGTAGACACACTCCAAAGGGAATTGCATCCAATGCTCTTCAGACACCGGGTGGATTACCATGCTACCAGGGCATTTCATGAAGGGGGAGAGAGAATTAAAAGGAGTGGACTGCATCAGGGAGGAAGCCCCTCTCCTTCCTTTAAATATGGTTCAGTCATTGTAGGTTGGAAGGTCAAGATGCCCTGCCATTCTGCTATTTGTGATCAGCCAGTGCAGCAGCTAGAGGTTTGTTGTTTGTAAATGAGGACTTTTTTGCTTCCCCAAACAAATAAAACTGGCATTTGACTTGTCTATCGAAGAGTGTGTCCCCAGATTTGTATAGATCTTGAATTAACAAAAATTTGTAGACTTTTTCTTTATATCTCTGCCATGACCACTGAATGAAAAAGGAGTGTTCAGATAAACCACAACCTTCATATCTTCATTCTAACAATGACATTTATTTATTTGTTTTATTTATTTATTAAATTACACTGCACGGTAGGTGTGCAACACCCTGTACAGCTAAAACAGGGCAAAGGTCTTGGCTCACAGACCCTACAACCGAAAGCCCTCATTAACACATGGGGATGGTGGCGGAACCCTTGGGCTAGCTTTGGATGAGTTTTGAACTCTCTTGGTTATTATGTTTTATTAGTTTATTTGTTATTTTTGGCAGGGGTTATGTATTATGCTGTATAATCCTGTTCAGGAATTTTGGCCAGGATTGCTCACCTGAGATTAGTGACAGAAAGCTACTCAGTTTATCAGCTACTGTCACCCCCAGAGGGTGAAATGATGATGCATACTTGAGCAGGTCTGATCCTCTGAAGGAGAGGGCAGTGATGCACAAGCACACTACCCAGTATATTACAATACTGGAAAGAAAAAACATCACATGCAGAGTAAGTTGTTTATTTATCTATTTGTATTACAGTGAATAGTGCCTAGAGTCCCCATAGTGCTGGGCATGGTACAGACACATAGCAAGAGGCAGTCCTTGTACCAAAGAGCTTAGTGAGGTGTTGGAGTCTGTGAGTATCTCTTAGCACACTCTTTTGGGGTGAGCTTTTCACACTTGTTCCAGCCCTTGTATGCTGGGTAAAGTGGCTGGCGCAATGTAACATTGCTCTAAAAGCTCCACATCCAACCAGGGGAGAATTCCCCCACCATGGGAACGGGGGAAGAATACCGAGTACCCCTTTACAAACTCTAGCATAGGGAGCTATCTAGGATGGGGCAGTAGCCCAATGTGCTGTGGAGATTCTGAGCAACACTATTGCTGGAGGTCACTGGAGATTGGTTGCTATAAGTTAGGCAGCCCTCCATGACTGTCTGAATTATGGTAGGGGTTATTCCAGCCCCAGAGTAGCCCAGAATCAGGAGGGAGCACTGGAGGCTTTCACCCCTAGTATGTTGTATTTTCTCATTAATAGTGAAGAGTGTTGAATATAGTAACTATGGCATTCCTTTCTCTCTGCTCCAGCACTGGAACCAATTATTGTGGTCACCTTGTCATTTTCTTGTATGAAACTCTGCAAGTCTGAGTGCACACACGTATGAACTTACTTCTCCTGAATATTCTTCTACGCCCAGTAATGTCCCTAGGTGACCCAATTCCTTCTTTCACATGCTCTTATTTTATCTGACATTCACTAAAAATAAATGCATCATTGTGCAGCAAAGACCAAATCAACTGTCTGAACTTCATTGCTAGATATGCACAGTCTATGAGGAAATTAATGTTGATTTGTAATTACAGCATCGCTGCTATTTGACACTAAAAATGGTGGAATTCCAAACCCGGGGGGGGGGGGGGAAATCACATTCCGCTCTTAAATGTATCAAACTGAAATATATAATCAAGTGATATTAATAATGCATATTTTAAATACATAATGGATTAAAATGCTGCTCATTATTCACCTATAGAGAGGAGAAATTCTAATTACTATAATTTGGTGATTAGTTGTGATAAATATAACATGCTAATTAAATGTCCTTATCTATTTATCGATTTAGCTTATTTGTTGTCGATATACAAATGCTTAATAGTCATGTGTGATTACTCACTAAAATTGAATTTAAGCCCTTTATTACCAGATACCTCATTATTCTATCATTAAACAGCTGATTATTGGTGGGCAGTATCTAATAAATAAAGCCATGGTTTTGAGTTTTCACTTTTACTAAAAGAGATTGTTGATTCTGAATAGGAAGACTTGCCTCTACCGGTCATTGGAAATTTCCAGTTTCCAGTTCTTTGGTATTTCATTTATATAAGGTTCTTGAATCTGGAACTTTGCTGAACAATCAGCATTGCATCCAAACAAGTCATTTAAAACTAAAAATACATGAAGTCTGTGTTCATGAAGAGAAATAGAATACAATTAATCATCATTAGAAATAGATATAGGCTGTGTGTGTGTGTGTGTGTGTGTGTGTGTGTATCTATATATCTAGAATAGTATTCATATTGGCTTGCATACTTAGAAAATCTTTTTGAAGATTGGAGAAAAGATTGAAACTATTTGTAAGGTGAAAGTTAGTCTTACATATTCTTTTTGCCACTAGGATTTAATCAAAGTAAATATATTTATTTTGAATAAAATAAGATGAGAAAAGGTAACTACTATAGTAGGTAATGGAGTAGAAAGATAATTTAATTTAACATAATAGATTCGATTAATTAGTGATGAAAACAAGTTTTTTCAGTTAGGAATATAAACTCATGCAGGTTTAGTCCCATTTGACAATAATCAATATTGCAGCTTTTAGAGTATTCCTCTACTTATCAATTCCAAGTTACTAATCAGTCCAGTGCTATGGTAAGCCACTTCTTATCAGGGATAGCCCAGAAGAATGTAAGTACTTGGCTTTGATTTACAAAGAAGAATATCCAGTGTTTTCTCGTTAAAAGGTAAAAGCCTGAACCAGAAACTTCCCTGCATCTGAACTCTCCTGAACTGGTGAAAGTTCAAAGCCAGATCTGAATTTTGTGGCTCAGGCCCATATGTAAGTGTCTCTTTGGAGCCGGCTTTCACCACCAAAATAATAGGCGCTTCTGACCTTCACTGCATCTGATGCAGGTTTTCCATAGATACGAGATAGTGGAGTGGTCAGTGAAAGCAGAATGGCAATATCAACAGTGAAATAGATGGTTGGTCAGCTAGCAAGTACACAAATTACAGATGCATTCATTCTACTTACAAGGAGGATGTTTTGCATTGAGTTGACAGTGGAAGGAGGATCTAACTGTGTGGAATCTTCTCTTTCCTGAGAGACATTTCCCTTGGTCTGTATTAAAAGCTTGTCCTGCATGATCTTCACGTCGTTCTTGGGGAAAACAGTCTAACATAACCTCTGAAATGCAACCATGGATAAAGCTGGCTTCAGAGCAGTTATTTTATGGTGCCTACATGGACCCAGTTGAGTGACGTAATTTCTGTAATTCTTTGTGCTGGCATAATTTCTTAATATGATTTTAAATTATTAACAGCATGCAACCAAGTAAGGCTTAAATGTATATGATATTAACTCTGGCCATATGTCTAAACTCTGCAAAGAGAAATTTTCATTTCCCTAACCTTTGGAATGTATTTCACTGTAGCTGACAATACAGTGACAGCTGTACAACTGACAACAAAACTGGTATCGTTAGAATAATACAGAGCTGCCAATGGGAAATAACTATGCACACCAGATCTTCTGGCACCTTTGGTCTATGGTCATGTGCACCTTTGTGTATAAATAGGAATAATTACTACTATGAATACCTAAAGAATTTCTGGAAACAAATCAATTTTTATCAACACAGGGGAGCATGCCTCAGTCACACAAAAGAAATGCCACATGGGAATCCTAAATCTGGCCGGCCCAGAAGTCTGAGTAGTGGATCATGTTATCATTCAGCAGCTCAGAGCCTGAGTCATCAGTGAGGCTGGCTGTTGTGTCACGTACAGAAACCTTTATAGTAGCACATGAGTCATTATTACAAAGTTTCTCTGTGAAAGTGGTTGAAAAATGTTACTTTTTAAAAAGGGAAAAATGCACTGACACTGTAGGGAAAACACTTTATGGAGACTCAGGTGGGCCCTGACTACATTGTATAACCACATTAGTGCTGCGGGTCTGGCATAGCTTACAGTTACACTTAAATTATAAAACCACTCACCAGAAGGTTATACACGTTTGACTCAGAGGTAATGGAAGCTTTGCTTGCATGCATGATGACAAACCAAACAAACAAAATAAATTGCATGCAGCAACAAAAATGCACTCATGAAAAGTAGAACAGAAAATAACAAGAGGATAGGCTGAAAGCAGAACACATCCAAACTGGCCATCACATAAAAGGAAAATCCCCTTGAAAATCAACTTCTCATTCAAACTAACCCCAAACTCAGAAGTAAAGCACATAAAAAGGGAAATTGAAATAAAAAGTGAGGTAAAATAGAAGCCCTCGAAGATACGTTGTCAAAGAAACTCATAAAAAGAAAAGGAGTACTTGTGGCACCTTAGAGACTAACCAATTTGAGCATAAGCTTTCATGAGCTACAGCTCACTTCATCGGATGCAAGCTGTAGCTCACGAAAGCTTATGCTCAAATAAATTGATTAGTCTCTAAGGTGCCACAAGTACTCCTTTTCTTTTTGCGAATACAGACTAACACGGCTGCTACTCTAAAAGAAACTCATGAGGTTTCAAGCCAATGGAAGGTGACTGTGAAATTGAAACTCAATGTAACTCTGAAAATATACCCTAAGGAGCAGAGCAAAGAAACCAACAGCCATTTTTCACACACAAACCATATTCAAGATGAGTCTTGCATACAGGGCTATTCAAGGGAGTCACCGGGGAGAGAATTCCCCCTTTGCCCCGTGGGTCACAAAATTAGAGGAATTAAATCCAAACCTTTACAGAGGAACAGCACAAAGCCTATGCACCACCCAAGCCCTGTTCTGAAAGTTTAAGTGACATTTAAGTGGGGTGTGTGTCTTGCACTGGCCAACCGCACAGAGCTGAATTTCTGCCTAGCAGAGGAGTTCTTGCTACTGCAGCAGGACAACTTGCAGTCCTTGCTTATCACCTGTGCGTGTGTTTTTTGCACTGTGAATCCATGTAGTCACATATTTATTTGCTACACCTCTGTTGCTTCTCTAGCCTGTCCCCCCATCCAGTGGTGCAGAGACAACTGCAGTGAACTGTTGCTCAGGTGAACAAAATTCCTTTGTATGTCCTTTTCATTGCTAGAATACCCCAGTGCAGCCAAACTGCTCCAGTTACATTGCCTTTGAGGTCTTCTGTGGCCCTTCTGCAGGATTTGGCACTAGAGAATACAACTGACTCCCCAGCAGAATGTTTGCAGCGTTGTTGTAGCCATGTTGGTCCCACGATATTAGGGAGACTAGGTGGGTGAGGTAGTATCTTTATATCTTTTATCTCACCAACTTCTGTTGGTGAGAGAGATAAACAATCTGTTCAAACGTTGATACTTTGATTTAGTTTCCCAGACCTGAAGAAGAGCTCTGTGTAAGCTCAAAAGCTTGTCTCTCTCACCAACAGAAGATGGTCCAATAAAAGATATTACCTCATCTACCTTGTCTCTCGAATACCCAGTAGAATGGTAGAGAAGAGGTACAATTCCATTTTATATATCTATATCTATATATATATATCTATATATAAAAACATAGTGGGGGAGTCCAGTTTTACAAAATGATCTCTGTATCGGAGATCTCTTGGGGATAAAGACACTACATTTAAGATACTGTTAAACACAGGTAAAATGTTATTGCTTTCCCTATAACGTTTTTAAGAATTTATTTTACTCCACATGGTCCACGCAATGACCTGAATAAAACAAAGTTTTAAAAAAGCCAAAACCAAATCTGCATCCCAGAGTTTAACGAAGGCTCTTCAGTTATTTATTTTTCTGAGTCATGCTACAGTCTAGAAAGAGGAGGAGTAGATGAGAGGAGGAGGATGACCTTTTGGTACATTTTAACTTATCCCTGTTGACGCTTCATGGAAAAGTTTGATGAATACCTGTTTAATAACAATTCTGCCTATTTTCCCAGTCTAGGGAAGCAATGGAGGTGTGTCAAATAAAGCTGTGACTACATGGATCCACTGTGTAAAAAACCACATGCATAGGAGGTGAGGGAGATCTGCAGGTATCATATTTTCTGTATTCTTTTCCCCGCACTTTTAGTTTAGCCTGGACAGTGGCATGAAAGTGGGATCTGTGTTCATCTGCTTCCATTCAGATGTCCCATCTGAAATCTTACAATTCGGTATATGACGCTATATTAATTGACACAGGCATCAAGGAAGAAAGGATCTAAAGATCAAATCCTTGTGTGCAGCCATGCTTTGCTTAGCATAGGACTGAGGGCTGTAGGGGAAATTGGTACTATAGAACTCCCTCCCTTTGGATCCTGAATGGAGCTAGGGCTAATTCAGTCCCTGGCCCAAGTTAGAGTAGATTTACAGCGGCTTTAATACTCTAATTTGTGCTGGCTGGTAACAGCCATGCTCCTGCACCAGGAGGGCTAAAATGGGTTGATGCAGAGCCAGAGTTTCCCCATTGCTGGAGAAATCTCCATTTGGCTGTATTTGCCAGCTGTCTATCATCCTTAGTACTATCAGAGTGTCTCAAAGGGGCTGGAGTGGGGGCCAAGATGTGTCCCTGGGCTTTAGGTATGAAATAAACAGCAGAAGCAGCTGAAAAAAAGTTCTTGTTTCCATAGTAATATCCCTGGTAATAATGCACCGAGGAGGAAAAAACAGGAAATGTCAGCTCTAATAGGCACAAGGACCTTTGCACAAAGCCCATGACAGGAGAAATCATTTACACCTGTGCACCATTCTGCCTTGGTAGCATTTGGCATCCCTTTGCACAGGTATAAATGGATACACCAGGGCTAAGGCAACAGAGAATTGTTACCCAACAGTATTTTTCCCCCCAGTTTCCCATGAAACATTGGCTAGTCTTTCAGAGGTTATGCCTATTTCAATTGACTGAATGAATGCTCAAAAGTGAGCAACCACATTACAACCTAAAAAACTAAAATGATGGAAACAATAGTAATAGAACTCTCATGGCAACTGGACCAGGAAATTATCCATTCAACTTTTCTTCGGGTGCTGAAAAGGCTTTACCCTCCACAGACTGTAAAGGACAATGAGAGAGGTTTGGGGAGACTTGAGAAAGGAGAATAGGGTAATTTTGAATGCTGCATGATGCTGTTGTGCCTGATCTTTGTATGTCATTATGCTTCTTATTTATTAGCTAAAAAAATAGGGACCAATTCTACACCTTTTGACCTCAATAGCAAAATTCCTATTGACTTTACTGAGAGTAAGATCAGACCCATTGTGGGCTAGATGATAGATTGTCTCTCCACTCCAAGGGTGTGGGGAGGGGGGGCAAGGGGGAAAGGAGTGTGAGAAGCTTTAGTGTGCTCTTCTAGATGCAGAGACTATTCTCTGCTTGTGCCTTGTAGGGCATAAACCACTCCAAAGGGGCAGGAAATGGGGCTATGGCGCTGACTCCAAACATACAGGCCAATGGATCAGGCCCGCAGTGCAGGCCAGCATAAGCTTCATCCCTGCATGGAATATGACAGCAGGGCTAGTTCTTCCCTGCAGGGCTGGGAATTGCAGAAGGTTTGAATGGCAAAATACAAATCTTAATGCAATTTAATCTACTTTAAAATATTTAGTAAAAGTAATATACATACATAACACATAATATATTTCCACATGGTGGGAAAATTACACAACACCTTCCTGTTCCTGAAGAAAAACAGTAAAAGACAATTTCTCTGGTGGACCTTCTGGTCCAGTGCTGGCCTTCCCTTAATGGTTTTGTAAGTCTGACGAGCTAATTGCCTAGCAGAGTCCTTCCAGTTGGTAAAGATCACTTCAAACGAAACGAAATTTTGCAGGGATGCTAGCTGTTGAGGTGGCAGCTGGTAGTTGTGGGATAGTTGTTTTTAACCTGTGGCTAGAGATGTACCTCAGGGACTCCCATTTACTTCTCAGCAAGCTGAGGTGTGACAAAACAAGTCAGGCTAGTCCCATCCCAGGGTCCCAAATAAAACTCTCCCGCTTCCCTCATGTTTCTCAGAAAAGGATGATTTTTTCAAAATTCTTTTGTTCATTGACCTCCCTTTAAAAAAATCAGAAGAGGAAAGGGTTTTTTTCAGTCAAGAAAAGCAGGTTTTAGTTGTGGAAACTTTTTTCTCTCCTAGTCACAAAAAAGTATCTGAAATACTGGAAATTTTATACCCAAAAGCAGAACTAAAGAAAAATTTTAAATGAGAATTTTTAAGCTTTGGTTAAAGATATTTGTGCACAGCTGTATTTTTGGCTCAAACCCATGAAGAGTATGTATTCCACTTTTCAACATTGTGGACAGGATTTTTTTTTTTGTATAAACTCCATAGACTTTTTCCAGTATAATTTCTTGCAAAATAAGCAATCCAGCTATGGATACACCAACCACTTTAACAGTTTAAAGAAATGTCATACCATTCAGATAATATTGATAAAGTTAAACATACAATTTAGGGGCCTTAATGCTCCATATTTATTCTTTAAACATATATTAACATTTTGTGAGAACTAGATCGAGTCACTTTTTATCACTCTGTCTAAAGACATCTGTAACAAATCATTTATATCCCATATGTGAAGGGGTAATGAATTCCATCAATTAAAAACTTGCTTAACAGAATCTGCTAAGGGTGGGACAACGAGCATATGCCTAATTTGGGGTGTATTTTAACTTGCAGGCATTTGAGGCACTGGTCTTTTAATTTAAACCACAATTCAATCTGGGGCCTAATGCATTTTTCATTTAAGGATACAGTCTGATGTAAGAACATTGACAGTAAGATGAGACCATGCCCCAAATTCCTGGATAGTCTTCATTTTTTCTCTCCAGTTTGTTAGGCTTTCTCAGAGTTCCTCAAGCCTATTTTGTGTAGGCTGGCCTTTACCTACATATCCCAAAATTTGATTCTTTCTATTCCTGGTGATCCTACAATTGCCGTGCAAGAAATCCCACCACCAACAGCAAGAGCAATGGGGGATAGCAGCAGTCTCTGCTTTGTACCTGGCCTAGGAAAAAGTTTTCTGAAGTAGTGTCACTGGTGATAACTACTGTTGAGGGTGCCGTGTGTTAAAGTTTAATCCACATAATCAATAAATTTCGTATCCTGTAATGCTCCATAATCTTACACAGAAAACCCCATTCAGCTTTGCTGACTGCTTTGTCTGAGTCTACTGCAAAAACTGCAGCTGCCTCTAGTGCATTTTGTCTGATTTATCAGTTTCCTCATTTTGTCAGGCAGCAGCCACTCCTTCATAAACCCCACCTAATTGGCGTGTATTATTTTGGGGTGTTTTATCTTGCAGCTGGGAAGCCAGAATTTCTGCCAGTAATTTTCAGTCATCATTTAGAAGTGAAACAATTTGTAGCTTCCTCAATCTGTTGGGTCTCTCCCAGGTTCTGTAAAGAGAATTGTAGAAGCATTACTCATAGTTCCCAGCAAGACGCCTCAATTCAAGGCCTTCACCTAACCAGTGGAATTAGGTGATCGCCCTTTTTTTTTTTTTTTTTTTAAATCACCAGGATCGTCTCCCTATCAGAATTTCCCCTTTGTTTAAATCTTTTAGGACAGATCTCCATTCTTCTTTTTGTATAGGACCACCTAGATTCTTTGTATCCTCTCTGGGAAGTTTAAAGCTTCAGATATATATTTCTCTAGTCTTTCCTTCTGTCTAACCCCTTGTGAAGAATGTAACTTTGTAATAGAAATTCCTAAGAGTTTTATTGGTCTTCTCCAAGTTCTTGATTTTCTCAGACTTTTACCATTCTGTTTGTTATTGCTTTTTTAAGGCTCATATATATTCTGTGCCACCATTTCCTGGCTGTACCCCATTATAATAGCACTCTCTGGCAGACCAGAATTTATGTGTGTTGGAGAGATTTTAAAAATATTGATATGCTCTTTCCTCTCTCACTAACAAACCATCTGAGACAGATTTTCTCCAGCCCATTCTGCTTCCCTTTTAGTAAAACCACTATACTGCATGAATCGTCCTCTCTCTCATGTAAGGGCCATTTAAAGTGGCTACTGTATTTGTCCATTAGCCTCCCTGCTTCCTTTCCCTACAGACGGAGCACAGTTCCAGAGAAGCACTGCTTCAAGGGGCAGCAGAATTAGCTGTGCTATATCTCCAAGCAGCACTTCTTCACCAGAGCTGAATGCTGTGTATGGGAGAGGGAGGTAGACAGGCAGTCTGACTGTGTCTGGAGTTTGGTGAGGTGGGGCCTGGGTGGAGGAGGCAGACAAGTGGCATGCTATTCCTTTCCTCCTCTTCACAGGCTCCCTCTGGGCCTTAGTGCCAGAGGATGTTTACTGATTGTTTTAGCTTTTCAACCAGTAGGGTGAGACCCTTTGGGATACCTCTTCATAATTAGTGTGTTGATCACTACCTACTGCTTGAGAAGCCCTTGCCTATCAGAGCACAGAGGAGGTGACAGTAGGACTCAGGGCAACTAGAGGCTAGAGAGGGTGGTTGTAGCGTGGAGACGCTGGGGTAGCATGCAAACAGCAGTGCATGCAAACAGTAGCTACCTGTGACTGCTAGGTAACCATGCAGGGAGGTGATATTGAGAGCCTGGGAAAAGGAAGCCGCTGAACCTCAGAAACACACAATCAACTCAGCTGTGACAGAGGGGGTGCACGGGCCTGAACAGAACCAGAAGATCCTGCTTGCTGATCCTGCTTTCTGCCTAAGGGGTTGGAAATGGAGTCATGATTGGAACTGCCTTGGAGTTGCTGTGGTAACTGTCAGGGAGCCAGGCAGGGACAAGGCAAAGCCAGCAGGAGCAGCCCAGAGGCTGCACTGGGATCTCGGATCTGGGAATTGTAGAAGCAGTACACTGGTTGCTGTGGAAGGAAGGAGGAAACAGCCAATCTGTGGGGAAGGCTGATAAGCACATGCTGAGCAACTTGGTCTCAGAGCAAGGAAGCAATTCTCTACAGAGACCGAGGGACCCAGGCATCGGAAGTCCCAAGGGGTAGGTTTAGCTGGGCATCAGTACAGCAGAGAGAGGACAGATAATTATATTTTGACCACTTCCAGTTATTTCAGGGAGTTTATAGTCTGTCACCCACTGATAGAAGTTGTTAAATGAAGGATGTGAAACAACCAATGTGGCTAGTGAGCCGAGCCCACTGTCAAGAAGCCCATTGATGACAGCAGGGCCTGAGGGAACTGAGGGTCAGACGTGAAAGGTTATCCCAGAGGCACCTTTTAAGAAGCAAGGTGAGTATCCATGTGCCTGCCTACTGGCCTGCCTCCCACTGTTTTTACCTTCTACTGTAACTAATAGACCAAAATGATGGTGTGGGGGCAGGGGTGGTAGTAGAGGGGGGCTTTCCTACAAAAAGTGCATGTGGATACAGAGAGAAAGGGTAATTTCAGGTTCTTCCCTTCAGCAAAGGGACCCTTTGTCCAGGAGACAGTCTAATCTTTTAAATTTCCTTTCCATGAATCTGTTTTTCCTGGATAATCCATCTTTGTCTGCTGGCATACTACTCCTGATAATGAGCCTGTCGTCACATCAAGTTAAAATATACCACTACAATTAATTTTTAGAAAATATATTGTTCACAGGATAATGGGAATTAAGTCCTATTTTAAAGTTGATCAGGCGACACAAGACAAGAATCTAATTCTTTTCATGAAAACTGACAGATTTTACTTCAAAATCAACTACACTTCATTAAAACGGTGATAAAACCCTGCAACGCAGAACTGAAATATTACAGCTGTGAATTCTCCAAAGTAAGGAAAGAATCCCTATATTGTCCCAGTACAACATAATGAATTTATAATGGATTAACTCCATTTCCAGATACATTTGGGCTCGATGTATTGATTTTTCTTCCTATTCATATAACTAAGGAGGATTAGTGACATGATTCTTCTTACTCTGTAGCTTTGAACAAAACACCAGAGATCTGCAAATGACAAAGAATAGAAAATTGCTACAAATAATAAAAGTCCAGTACGAAGTAACAGTAATTGCTACAAAACTGAACTGAGGGAAATCTGTTGTTTTAATGATTTAAGTAAGAATAGAAAGTACATGGGGCTTTTGTGTGTTTTCATTATATGTAAGTTCTGTGTTTTCTTAAACCTGTTAAAGACATCAGTACCAAGAATAATTAAACCACAACATGTTTATTATTCTGTATTCAGGAGAGTCGCTGTTGAAGAAACTGACTCCAGGCAATATAAACTTATACTGAGGGATTAGTGTGAGAAGTGGTAGTACTTCGGGTTTGTTAAAGGTAACATAAACAAATATCAAATTAAAAAAAATCAACTGATACAGGCATGGTATAATGTACCTCAGAGGCAATACTTGCCAGATTACACACAGGGATCTTTTCCATTTTTCTCTTTTGCTTTATGTTGGTGGTATTCTGTATATAGTTGAAATTCATGTATATATGTCTATAAATATATGGACCTTTATAATATGTAGATATAGATAGAGAGAGAAAAGAGTTTTGCATTTTTTACAGTGCTTCACCTTATACGTTTTAATATGTAATTGGACCTGGAAAGCTGCAAAGGTTGTTTTCCAGTTATACCAGGATCTCACCTGTATAGCTTGGTGAAGGTGGTATGTGAAATCATAGTATAGTGGTAGAAAATCAGTCACTGTATTATTAATATTATCAGTAGCCTGTAGTAATGTAACAAGTTGTGGTGACCCTTTAAGAGTAGGCACAGGCCAGCACAGCCTGTTCCTGACTTCAGTCCAAAATAAGGGTTGGGGTAGCAAGAGAGGATGGAAAATGCAGGACTATGTAAGACAAGTTTCTTGTCCAGTCTGGCAAAACTGGAGCTGAGATAAGACCTGTGTAAGGGTCTCCACCAAAAGAGGCGGGGAGGCAGTGCAGGAGGATCTGTTGGAAAAGGGCCTGTGGACAGTCCTGGAGGAAATCTAGAGGTAGGCAGGATGTAAAAAGACCCTGGGAAGTGTGAAGAGGCTGCGCCTGTCCTTTAAGAGCCAGCACAACCTGTTAGAAATAGTAAATTATGGCAGCTCCCAAAGGCCCAGTGTGCTGGCTGCTGTACAAACCAACATGGATGTGAGACAATCCCTGCCCCAGAGCACTTACAGTCTAACCAACCAAAAACAGACAAAGAGTAGGGGATAAGGGCATAACATACAAGCAAATGAATACGGTGAAGAATTGACACAACTTTCTTAGTTATGTTATGGTGTTACTTGTTATCATTTTGCTCCCAATTTTTAAAATCGGGGGTAAGGGTAGAGAGAGGGGGAATGTCAGGAATGAATGAAAGGGGAGCAGGAAAAGGAAGGAAAGGGAAGAGAGACAGCCACAGCTCATCACCTGCCTAGCCAAGGTCAGCAAGTGGAGTTTTATCAGCATCATGGCAGATGGATTTATAAGATGATAAGCTTGTGGCTGTATGGTTCACATCAGGAAGTTTTCCCCATCCATAAGGGGTGGTGTGGGAGAAAGCACAAAGGTGTTTAGCGCAGAAGCTGACAGGTGGGCATTAAAGGTTGGAAATGTTATCAGAGAGTGAAGGTTGAGGGTCAGTGTTATGATATGTTACTAGATCAACTTGGTAGGGTGGGGCTAAGATGCGAAGAGCCTTAATGATAAAGGCAAGAAGCTTGTGTATGATGTGGAGATGATGTTTAATGCATGATGTACTATATATGGTATGTGTCCAGAGAGCCCAGGAATTGACACGATCATGGGAATCTGGGATAAAAGGAGGGAATCAGGAGGGGATACTAAATATAAGGGAGAGCTCTATTCTGCATAAGTGATACACTACACTTTTATAGTTGGTAAAGCAAATGCAAAGAAATGGTGGCTATTAATATTTATGAATAGAACAGGACACAAAATGTTTTGGTGAAAATTGTGAAAATGAAAATAGTGACATCTACAACCTTCCATCCCAGCCTAGTGGAGAAATGATGTGAAACAAGGACCTTCTAAGTCTTTGGCATGAAGGAAAATAAAACTTTAGTCAGGACAGAAGACTTGTCTATCTCGTAAGATGGGGTCTTGCCTTGTTTAAACCCTGATTCCTGTATGGCCTAGTGCAGTGTTTTGTGGATGTCACCAGATACTCCACTAGTTAAGCAATTGTAGCCCTTTTGTGGAAAATAAGCAAGAAAGGACTGGGGTGAGGAACTTCCCTCTCCCCTTTGCACCCACATTGAGAAGTTTTAAAATATCCTTTGGCCTAGTTTAAGTCGGAATGTTACAATTTTTTCCTTAGGGTTGAGAGAAAAACAGTCAATCTTAAAAAGTTTTGTTTTTTGTTTTTTGGGTTTTTTGTTTTGTTTTTTTTTTTTTGCTACTGCAAAACTTGAGAAAGAATCATTAGAAATTTCAAACCCAAAAAGAATAGCTGTTGAAAAGCCGAGAATATGTCAGTTTCCCTTTGGGTACAAGCATTTACACAGAGCTCTAATCAGGAACAGGACACCCAGTGAGAATATGAATTAAACGATCGGTTCATGGAAGGACATAAAAAAGCCTGCTTCCAAATGACTGAATTCATTGCCCCATCTGCCAGTAGGTAGCACTTTAACAAAAGGGATATTTCCCTTTATGAATCATCATGGGTACTATTGATTGTCTTCCCAGTATATCGTAAAACCGTAGAAAGAACAGTACAACCTGGTTCTATAAGTCGTTTTCTGGATGAATTAGGCTTTTAGATGTAAATGATTTGGAGTTTAGATTTCCATCGTCACAGTGACTTTCAGGAGGAAGTCAGTTAAAACGTAACCATGACAGTTTCTGAATGACTTATTAAATGTTTTAAAAGTCAGGGGAATTGGAATAGTTATTAAGGTTCCCACAGAGAATGAGTGCAGCCCCTTTACTTGCTGTTTTTGTGGTTCTCTCCCCTATATCCGGGGCAAAGCATGCAGCTTCCTTATTGGGAAACTAGTTAGAATTAGGGCCAACTGGCCTTTTGTGCCTTTAAAAATCTCCCCCATAGTCTCTTTTCAGGATCACCATCTTTCTGCTGTAGCTGGGCCAAATACAATCCTCATTAACACCTAAGCAGCTCTTCCATTGAGTTGCCTGGGTGAAAACCAACTGTTGTGTCTATCTCATTTCCAGCTATGGTGAGAAAAGGCATTTTTATTTCATTAGGGCCTGATCTAGCAATATGCTGAATCCCTTGACTCCCAATGCATTTAATGAGAGCCACTCAGCATTTTCTTTTAGGTACCTCATATCTTGCAAATTTGAATCCTTGGTAATTAAATATTCATGGTAAATAGGCCTAATGACCTGTGACGGGATGTTAGATGGGGTGGAGTTCTGAGTTACCCAGGAAAGAATTTTCTATAGTATCTGGCTGGTGAATCTTGCCCACATGCTCAGGGTTTAGCTGATCACCATATTTGGGGTCGGGAAGGAATTTTCCTCCAGGGCAGATTAGCATAGGCCCTGGGGGTTTTTCACCTTCCTCTGTAGCATGGGGCACGGGCCACTTGCTGGAGGATTCTCTGCTCCTTGAAGTCTTTAAACCACGATTTGAGGACTTCAATAGCTCAGACATAGGTGAGAGGTTTTTTGCAGGAGTGGGTGGGTAAGATTCTGTGGCCTGCGTTGTGCAGGAGGTCAGACTAGATGATCATAATGGTCCCTTCTGACCTTAGGATCTATGTTTTTGAGCTTTTCACAATAGCAGGCTCTTAAGCATGGGTATTCAGAAATGTGTACAAAATTTTTATGACTTTCAATAATTGTTTAAATTAAATATTGCTTGTAAAATACGCTGGATTGACTGTTTTGGCAATTAATGTCCTCTATGTAGTTAGAGAGGGTGAAATCCTGGCCCTGTTGAAGTCAATGGGAGTTCTTCTATTGACTTCAGTGAGGCAAGGGTTTCACCCAGTGGGTAAACCATGGAAAGTCAGTGTCAGTATAAGCTTCCCCATGCTGCCTCATCAATTTGCCTCAGCCTCAATGCTCCTGACTTGGAGAGACCATCTGTAGAGGTCTTTAAGATAGAGGGTAGTTTATTCTCCGTGCTGATTGAATTTAGAATGAGAATCTAGTCCATGGGCTCTATTTCCAGTTTTGCGCCTGACTCTTGTGTGAGGGACATGACCTTTAGCCTACCTGCTCCTAAGGTAGATACTCCATCTGCAAAACAGGGAGGGTAATCCTCAGTCAGGTTTGTAAAGTGCTTTGTGATCTCTGGCTGAAAAGTGCAAAATATTGTTTATTTTTAGTTGCAGCAGTAGTTAGACAGATGCTGATTGTGATTATTTTATTTGGCAGTTTTATGAGATTGTGTTGGGATGTTCTATTATGAAATTAACTAACATCACTAATTAACTTTATATAGGCCATTGAAAAATTCCCTCAGATGCCCACAATTGTTCATCACTACTGAACTAACCTAGATCTGAACCAGTGATATAGAGGTGATGCAAAAAACCCTGTTTTCAGTAGCTGATTAGGGACAAAACAGCTTAGTCTATAAAGTCCCTTGAAAATATTTGCATGAGCTGTAGCTTCCTCTCAATATTCTGACTTGCTACTACTGCAACACTGCAGTATTTAAGATTTAAATATGGACATATGAATGTTAAGTATTATTATTTATTTATATTCTGGTAGCCTCTATGAGTCCCAGTCCTGGACCAGCACCCCATTGTGCTAGGCACTGTTCTGACACTTGGCAAAGAGACAGTATCTGCTCCAAAGAGCTTATAATCTAGTATCTGTCACATTTCAGACCATCTACACCTGTATTCCCCCTCTATGATCTGGCAAGGGCACTCACTCTAGGGTCCAGGCTCCTCAGCTGTTACCTCTCTCTCTTCTGCCTGGGGCATTTAAAGGCTGCACAGTTCCCCAACTCCCTAGCAAACCAGGCCTGCTTTACTTCTCTCCTCAGAGACAGTACACAATGTAATTGCCACTGTTGGGTTACCACACAGCTCTGTCTAAGCAAACACATTTATTTTGAAGATACAAATATTACAGAAAAAAACATCTTAAAAGAACTTACACGAATACTAATAAGTTTAGCAGAGATCACCCCCAACTGCAACAAGGGCTCTGGCTGGTGAACAGTTCTCCAAACCCCACACAGTAGTTTTTCCTGTGGCCACAAGTTCATCACAACTTCAGCTCAGAACAGCCCCCTCAGTCTTATGGGGCCCCAGTAGGCCAAAGTCCTGCCAACTTTTCCTAAGGATTGGGGCCTCCCTTGAACCAAGGTCATGTCCATTTGCTAAATCAGAAAGAAGTAAATTTTAACTCAGGCTATGTAATCAAAAATCCTTTTGTTTTCTGTAGGTCCCTGGAAAATTCAGTTTGAACCAGTATCTATGAGCCTCTCCCCACCCAGGTGGTGGAAGCTCTCTGGACATGTTACAACTTGCATGAATTTGCCTAGCCTCTCCTCACTGTTCTTCGTTCCTGGAGAGCTGTGGTCCCCATCCCCCATGGAAATACATACAATCCCTCAATAGTACATAAACATTTGCATTTTTAATAAAGTGAACTCCTAAAATACTTAAACTTAAGACAGTAAGATTTGTCCAGCTTATTGCAGGATATCGTCATCTCCGTCACCTCTCCCTCCTAAAGAAGTGGGTATAACTAGGGTGCTTGACAGGCATCCTAGGGGCACCCATTGACTTATTTCCTGGACAGGTTTATTCCCTGCCATTTCTGCCATTACTTTTCATAAGTTCATATTTCAATTATGTACATAATAAAGAGTCTGCTAGGAAGCAAGCATACATCTTTCAAAAATCCATACAGTTTGTCAATCATCCTGTATAATGTCTCTCTTTAGAAACCTCTGGGGCGGAGTTCTCATATGCCCCTTGTTATCCCAAAACATTTTGGTGTAAACCTGAGACCTGCTCCTCCCATTCCCACCTCCCTGGCAGTTTCTAGGGTGGGTGCATGGTGTCTCTTTGTTCCCCCGCAACAGTTCTGGCGGGGGGAAGCTGCAGCTGGAGAGGAATTGAGTACATCTGGATATTCAGAAGCTCGCAAACCGTGAACACCAGCATCAGTATGAGAGAGAAGAGGACAACCAGCATCACTATGAGAAAGAGGAGAAGAAGAACCAGCACCAGACAGAAGAACAGGAGAAGTAGCACCATTATGATGAGAAAGAGAAGGACAAGGAACGTCAATATCAGCTTGAGATGGAGGAAACTGTTCCTTCAACACTTTAAGCTGGTAGGTGAAGCCAGGGCTCCTGAACCTGTCCCGGTGGGTGGCATAGACTCCAAATTATTCCTCACTTTAGGGAGGGGAATGACATGGATGTGTTTCTAAATGCTTTTGAAATTGGGTATGAATTGACTAAGGTAGGAGAAGGAGGACATGATATGGAACCTGGCTCCATTATGGACTGAAACAAAGGCCTTGGACATTTTCACCCTTATGGACAGAGAACTATAAAGATTATGAATGAAAACAAGATTTTTTGCAAAAGTTTAAACTGACTTGTCAAGCTTGTAGGAGAACGTCTTAGGGAGTCCAGAAAAGAGTCACTGAGGCCTACGTATTAATGGGTGTGACTCGAGCTCAGGGTGCCCAGGATTGTGAGCCACCTTGTTACCTCACCTCACTGAGAGAGAGACTTGTGCTTACCTGGGTATCAACTCCCTGACCCCACCAATCTATTAGCAACACATACAATCTTCTCAGAGCTCTGCCAGCCCTTACTTTGCCTTGCAGGTTAACACTAGTTGCACCCCAAGGCCCTCAGAAAGCCTCACCCTTTAGTATCCAGCCCCACTCTCAGTAATTACCATGTGTGCTATTCCCAAGGAAACCGTAGAGACACAGCTTGACCAATACAACTCAGGATCAGGTCCTTTATAGAAGGATTCTATGATTCTATGATTTTATGATCAGGTCCTTTATAGAACCACTGCACTGAGATTTAATTATTGTGAAAATAATCATATCTTAATTAACAAATATTAAGATTTAAGAGATACCGAGTAAGGATAATGAAAACAGAAATGGTTCCACAAATAAAACAAAACATAAAACATAATCCTAGGTCTGCACTTATCAGTAGTTATCTTTCATATTTGATAAAGTAGATTGTCAAAGACTGAATCCTTGGGAGACAGGGTTGCTGGTTTTCAGTCAGAGCCAGAATGCAAGCTTTCATGAACACCCCACACCTTTCCATGGGTTTTCTCCATGAATAGATGACAAAATGAAAAGGAGTACTTGTGGCACCTTAGAGACTAACCAATTTATTTGAGCACTTCATCGGATGCATGAGCTCACGAAAGCTTATGCTCAAATAAATTGGTTAGTCTCTAAGGTGCCAGAAGTACTCCTTTTCTTTTTGCGAATACAGACTAACACGGATGTTACTCGGAAAGATGCAAAATGTTTGTCTCCCTGTTATAGGCCAGTAAACCTTTGAAGTGCACCCCTAGATAGGACTCTTCCCCTTCATTGCTTGTTTTTCCTGTTGACTTCACATATTTCTGTTCTTAATTAGCATTCAGTTCAAACCAGTGATGGCAGGCCCATTGTGAAACAACACAATGCTTAATTTACATGTCAATTAACTAGATGGACACAGAGTCTTGGTCTGAGGGAAAACGTATCTTTGCTGGTGACTCACACCTTGATACAGACTCTCAGGATATATTTTCATACATACCCACAACTTCTTAAATATCATCCATACATAGGATCGTGCTGGTCATTGCATGATGTGGCTTTCATTTAAGATCTGACATGATATTCTTTATGGATAAACACTTTGAAAGTAGTGTGTTCATTGTAGTGAGTTTGTCTGGCCTGTTAGGAGTTGCTGACACAGAGTAGTGAACCCATTGCCAGCTAGTACTAATGGGCCTCTTTGCAATGGGTATTGAGCAATTCTTTAAACTCTGCCCCTCTAATCTGAAATCATGGTTAATAGACAAAAACCCCAGGGATGTAAACATAGCTGGGAAATGGGAAGACCAATATCCAGATAGTCAGCGTGGGGTTAATAGAAAACATGGTAGGGATGGAATGGGGCTCAGAGGATAGGTATCAGGCCTATGCTGAGACCCTCACCCAGGGGAAAATGAAAACACCTCTGAGAAGCTCTGGGTCCGGTGGGGAAAAGCAGTGTTCCCTATGTAACCAGCGGGGTGACTTTGACCAGAATACCCATGTCGCCCGCTGAGTACCAGTGCAGTGCTGGAAAGACCAGCTTCACCCCAACCTCAGATTTAACTCTGTGACTGAATCTCTGGAGGGAGGGAGTCACACAGCCAGTCTGCAGATGGCATATAATGTTCTTGCTGAACCATTCACCCCTCAATCCACCACCTACACACCATGTTACACCCTCCCAGATGCAGGTCCATTAGATCATCAGTAGGAGAGGAAGATGGTAATTAACGGGGAGACATTCACTGCATGGGGGTTACTGAGACAGCTAAGGCTATATTTAAGCCCCATCAAATGCTCCCAATGTGTGAAATGTGGGTTAAAGTTACTGTGGTAAAGCCTTCACTCTACCTACCTTACAGTTTTTTATACGGACCCAGGAAGGGTCACAGGTGGTGACTGTAGGTGTATTGTTAGGTAGTCCATAATCTTCGCTTTCAGGTAATGATATTATAGTTTTGAAAGCAGAAGGAGTAAATTGGGTCCCCTAAGTAAGCTCCAGACAGGCAAGAGACATTCTGAGCCAAAATGCAAATAGAAAAGCTGGGGGAAGGGTGGCATTCCCCCTACCAGAGGCGAAGAGGAATCTAGTTACTTTCCCAGAGTAGGCAAACAAATACCCAAGAAGAGGGGAGTGATGAGAACTACTGGCTTCAAGGAGAATTCTCTGGTCTCAGAGAAATAAGTTCTTTCGCCTCTGGGTCGCTGGTGAAGGTAGGCTTTCAAAGCGTGGTAATGGCAGTGACTCTAGCCAGAAGTAGGGACACTGAGGCAGCTGCAGTGCACTGCTAAGTCTATGACACACACACACCAGGGTGGGAAATGCCCAAATAGAGTGTAAGACAGCTGCTTGGGAGATGACAAAAGTAACTACAGTCATGAAGGAGAAGGGACTTTTTTCCGTAGTCTCTGACCACTTGAGGATCTGTGAAAATGCAAAAGAGCCAGAGCCAGATAAGAGAAGGACTTCTGCTTACCTTGGCTCAATGTGTGGGGAATGACTGGTCACCTCAAGAGGGCAAAAGCCCCACTCCTGGGGAACAGGGTGTTAAAAGCAGCCAAGCGAGGCTGATTGTGGAAGCAGCCACAGCTGTGGCCAGCTCAATCAGGGCCCAACTGGCCCTATAAAAGGGCTGTGAGCCAGGAGCTGAGTCAGTCTTTATCGATCTCTGGAGAGAGAAGGACCTGGCTGCTTGGGAGTGAAGGGTACCTGAGGTAGAGTAAAGCCGGGGAGCTCCAGCCTAGTAACTCTCCAGGTTGCAGGCCTTGTGTAAGGCCTAAAGAAGGTACTGGGGCTGCAGAAGTACATTCTGGGGTTAGACAGAGGCAGCTAGACCAAACCCCCTTGCCAGTGATGAGTGGTTTATAGACTGCAGTGAGCGGGGGCTAGATGATGACTGGCAGTAGCCACTGAGGCAAGGTGGGTTTAGAGAGTTGGGGGTTCCCCTGGGAGGGGAGACCCAGAGTGTGGGGGTATTGCTGGGGCAGAACCCTGAGGAAAAGGGCAGTAGGGTCTGGGAGGGACACGGTGCCTGAAGCAGGCGAGATGCTGGCAGCGAGTGCTCTGAAGGCTGGAAAGAGCTAATTCCCAAGACAACCACCAGGAGGTGCTGTGCTGGTGAGTCTTTGACCTCGCTTCGCTACAGGGATTAATATTCCTTTCCTTCCCCCGAGAGTAGTTAAGGTTAGGCTACCGGAATCCGTAGTCCTTAACCTCAGGGTAGCTGAAATGACAGTCCCTGTCCCAAAGAGCTTCTAATCTAACATGGCACCAGGATGCAGTAAGGATCCACTCCAACTCCCTTTGGAGTTAATGGAAAAACTCCCATTGACTTCAGTGGAGTTGGGCCAAGTCTTAGTCCAGCTGAAGTACATGGGACCTTTGCCATTGACTTCAGAGAGACTAGGATTGGTTGTAAGAAAAACAGATGGAAGTAGAACCTTCATCCTGAGAGAACACTTGTATCTTCTAGAAGGAGCAATAACTTTTTAAGATTAGGACCTAAACACAGTAAAATTCAGGTCCAGACTTTCCCAGCATTTGGGAGGTGTTTAGATCAGAGTTTTTGATTTGGCCCCCTACATACATAACTGCCAGCCACTGTTCAGATTCGAGTTTTAGGTTTGGGCCCATCTCTGTGTGAGATAAAATTAAACACAGAAGATGCGGAATCTAAGTTAAAAGCACAATACCACAGTTCTTTTCTCTTTCAGTCAGTGGCTGAAAGAAAACAAAGCCACAATAGAATGCTTCCAAGATGTGAGGAAGTGGAGGGGATGAGTTACTTGACAGGACAGAAACTTATTGGGTTGACTTGACCCTGTCTCTCTTCAGCCTCATACATACTCTTGAGAAGCTGGTGGTAAGACAACAGTGCTGCTGTTTAAAATATTCATGTTGAATTATTCATTGCATTTTAATAGGCTGTAATCATATGCAACAGGTGTTTTTCCTCTGGCTTATTGAATTGAAGTATAACTAGCTCCCAGTTATTGGCCTCAGGTAAAGAAGCAGTAGAACAAATCAACCTTATTTTAAATTAATTACTGCAATGCTACAGTGCCTATCTGTTGTTGTTTTTGCTTTTTTGTGTTGGCATATAGTACGCACAAAATGCACTCTGAAACTGAGAGAAGAAATACAACATATGAAACTAGCTTTGCGAAAACAACTCATGGATTTGTAAAGCATGATTCTAATGGTGGTGGTGTGCCCATTTTAAAATATTGTATTGTAAAATCTTTTTTGAACAGAAAGCTAATGAATTGCTAGCACGGTGATAAAAGGGATATGGGTTACTTTAATTTTACCCCAAAGAATAATTTCAAAATGAATATGCGTTTTGGGCCTCATTTTGTGGCTTTTATATTAAAGCATTTTACAGAGTTGTAGGCTTTAAACAGCTTCTTAATGTTACTTTTTTTTCAACTACAAAATATAAGAACTGAAAACATTTTTCTTTACTCCCTTTAATGCTCGTGTATTTCTAATGTAAAATAAGAGATGTTAGTAAGTGATTGGTGCAATACTCCGATGATAAATTCACATATATAAAATTAATAAATACAATACAGTTGCCTGTTTGTGGCTATGTTGGGTATAAATTTTGTGGATATGATTTTAGGTATTCAGTTCTGAAAGTTTGGCCCAATGTAGGTAATATTTACTTTAATGTATTTAGCACCCTTCTTCCAGAATGAGCCCCAAAAGCTTTATAAACTGATTTACAAACTATGGGCCAGATTCTGGGTGGTCAGATTCTGGGTGCCCAGTACACAGAGAGACACCATGAAACTCAAAGGGAAACATAAGGCAGGAATAAGAAAAGGAGTACTTGTGGCACCTTAGAGATGAACAAATTTATTTGAGCATAAACCTTCGTGAGCTACAGCTCACTTCATCGGATGCATGTAGTGGAAAATACAGTGGGGAGATTTTATATACACAGAGAACATGAAACAATGGGTGTTACCATACACACTGTAAGGAGAGTGATCAGGTAGGGTGTACCAGCAGGAGAGCTGGGGGGCGGGGAGGAACCTTTTGTAGTGATAATCAAGGTGGGCCATTTCCAGCAGTTCACAAGAACTTGTGAGGAACAGTAAGGGGGGGAGGAAATAAACATGGGGAAATAGTTTTACTTTGTGTAATGACACATCCACTCCCAGTCTTTATTCAAGCCTACATGCATCTGATGAAATGAGCTGTAGCTCATGAAAGCTTATGCTTAAATAAATTTGTTAGTCTCTAAGGTGCCACAAGTACTCCTTTTCTTTTTGCGGATACAGACTAACCCAGCTGCTACTCTGAAACCTGTCATTATGCAAGGCACTGAATTTAGCCGTATGGAGTGGAAATCTATCAACTTCATGGAAAAAAACTCGTACAGATATAGACAGACATCAGCTTCCTTTCCAAATGCAAACAGATGGACATCATACCAAAAGGACTGAAGGTAAAAAATCCATTACAATCTACATACCATACAGACTATCCTGACAGTTTGTGCCACACACTCTCAGAGAAACTGCGGAACCACCTGATCAACATCCTCTACAGCAAACAGGGAAAGATTAAGAATGAGCTCTCAAAACTGGATATTCTCATAAAAAAAACAACCTTCCACACAAACTTCCTCAGGGCTGGACTTTACAAAAACTAGACAAGCCATTTACAACACACACTTTGCTTCTCTACAAAAGAAAAAGGACACTAAACTATCTAAACTACTACATGCCACAAGGGGCCACAACAGTGGTTCCCTTAGCCCACCCAACAATATCATTAATCTATCGGACTATACTCTTAGGACAGATTCTTCTGCTGGGCTATCTTGGGGCCTCTCCTTCTGCCCTTCCACCCCCACAAACATGATACGGTTCTATGGTGACCTAGCATCCTATTTTTGACGTCTCCGACTCAAGGAATATTTCCAACACACCTCTGAACAACATACTAACCCACAGAGACCTTCCTACGAACACTACAAAAAGAAGGATTCTGGGTGGACTCCTCCTGAAGGTCGAAACAACAGACTGGACTTCTCCATAGAGTGCTTCCGCCGACGTGCACGGGCTGAAATTGTGGAGACGCAGCATCACTTGCCCCATAACCTCAGCCGTGCAGAACACAATGCCGTCCACAGCCTCAGAAACAACTCTGACATCATAATCAAAAAGGCTGACAAAGGAGGTGCTGTCGTCATCATGAATAGGTCGGAATATGAACAAGAGGCTGCTAGGCAGCTCTCCAACGCCACTTTCTACAAGCCATTACCCTCTGATCCCACTGAGGGTTACCAAAAGAAACTACAGCATTTGCTCAAGAAACTCGCTGAAAAAGCACAAGAACAAAACCGCACAGAATACCCCTCGTCGGGGTTCCAGGGGTGTGTCTGTCTGCTACCCAAGATCCATAAACCTGGAAATCCTGGATGCCCCATCATCTCAGGCTTTGGCACCCTGACAGCAGGATTGTCTGGCTATGTAGACTCAGACCCTACGCTGCCAGCACTCCCAGCTGTCTTCAAGACACCACTGACTTCCTGAGGAAACTTCAATCCATCGGTGATCTTCCTGAAATCACCATCCTGGCCACTATGGATGTAGAAGCCCTCTACACCAACTTTCCACACAAACATGGACTACAAGCTGTCAGGAGCAGTATCCCAGATAATGTCACGGCAAATCTGGTGGCTGAACTTTGACTTTGTCCTCACCCATAACTATTTCACATTTGGGGACAATGTATACCTTCAAATCAGTGGCACTGCTATGGGTACCCGCATTGTCCCACAGTATGCCAACATTTTTATGGCTGACTTAGAACAATGCTTCCTCAGCTCTCATCCCCTAATGCCCCTACTCTACTTGTGCTACATTGATGACATCTTCATCATCTGGACCCATGGAAAAGAAGCCCTTGAGGAATTGCACCATGATTTCAACAATTTCCATCCCACCATCAACCTCAGCCTGGACCAGTCCACATGAGATCCACTTCCTGGACACTACGGTGCTAATAAGCGATGGTCACATAACCACCACCCTATACCAGAAACCTGCTGACCGCTATGCCTACCTACATGCCTCCTGCTTTCATCCAGACCACACCACATAATCCATTGTCTACAGCCAAGCTCTAAGATACAATTGCATTTGCTCCAACCCCTCAGACAGAGACATACCTACAAGATCTCTATCAAGCATTCTTACAACTACAATACCCACCTGCTGAAGTGAAGAAACAAATTGACAGAGCCAGAAGAGTACCCAGAAGTCACCTACTACAGGACAGGCCCAACAAAGATAATAACAGAATGCCACTAGCCATCACCTTCAGCCCCCAACTAAAACCTCTCCAACGCATCATCAAGGATCTACAACCTATCCTGAAGGACGACCCATGACTCTCACAGATCTTGGGAGACAGGCCAGTCCTTGCTTACAGACAGCCCCCCAACCTGAAGCAAATACTCACCAGCAACCACACCCCACACAACAGAACCACTAACCCAGGAACCTATCCTTGCAACAAAGCCCGTTGCCAACTGTGTGCACATATCTATTCAGGGGACACCATCACAGGGTCTAATAACATCAGCCACACTATCAGAGGCTCATTCACCTGCACATCTACCAATGTGATATATGCCATCATGTGCCAGCAATGCCCCTCTGCCATGTACATTGGTCAAACCGGACAGTTTCTACGTAAAAGAATAAATGGACACAAATCAGACGTCAAGAATTATAACATTCAAAAACCAGTCGGAGAACACTTCAATCTCCCTGGTCACTCGATTACAGACCTAAAAGTGGCACTATTACAACAAAAAAACTTCAAAAACAGACTCCAAGGAGAGACTGCTGAATTGGAATTAATTTGCAAACTGGATACAATTAATTTAGGCTTGAATAGAGACTGGGAGTGGATGGGTCATTACACAAAGTAAAACTATTTCCCCCCCCAACCCCCACTATTCTTCAGATGTTCTTGTCAACTGCTGGAAATGGCCCACCTTGATTATCACTATAAAAGGTTTTTCTCCCCCCCCCCCCCCGGCTCTCCTGCTGGTACACCCTACCTGATCACTCCTGTTACAGTGTGTATGGTAATACCCATTGTTTCATGTTCTCTGTGTATATAAAATCTCCCCACTGTATTTTCCACTACATGCATCCAATGAAGTGAGCTGTAGCTCACGAAAGCTTATGCTCAAATTTGTTAGCCTCTAAGGTGCTACATGTCCTCCTTTTCTTTCATCCTTAAATGTAACCATCTCTGAGGTGGAATGTGACAACTCTTTAACAGCACACAACAACTCTACACAACAGCTTATCTCAGGAAGTTAAGATGCATGTTCTTTCTAATTACAGATAAGGAGATTACTCTAGAGAAGGGATATAATGAATGGCAGTTAGAAGTTACCATATTTCATTGTATTGCTTCTCCCATGACAGCATATTAGCTATAGTGAAAGGCACTAGGGATTTCCTTGTAGCTGCAGCATGCTGAATTGCACTGTAGCAAGATGTTGCACTGGTATGCAGTTTTTCCTGAACTACTACAGTAAAGGCTGGACCTGCCCTTTGTAATGAGTAGGACAAAGGATTCAGATGCTGTGGAATTATTTCCAACTTCCTCAATTTCTCTCATTGAAATTTAAAGGGAAATCAACAAATGGTTTAAGCTCAAATTTTAGGCTAAATTAAGCTAAATGTTGGGATTTAAAGAAGGAGTTTAAAAACCTAAAGCTAACAGAACTGGGTGGGGTTTTTGGATAATTAATTTTTGTTAATTTCACTTAGTGCATATCATTTTTAGAATTAAACATTCCCTTGCAGTGTAAGAAACCCAAATAGAATAAGTTTGTGCTAGTGCATGAGAATGGGAAATTGAAACTAAAGAATAAGAGAAAATCCATGAAATGTAGGTGCTATTAGTTATACAGATGGATAATTTGTTTACTGTTTTGCCACTGTGCCCTTAAAGAAATTGAATCTCCAGAGCTTACAATATTGCCATTCAAAGTAGAAACATGAGAGAGAGAAGATTTTAAGATTTGGGTCTGTTCTGTTGAATTATAGAAGATTTGTTAAGTACTAAAAAAAGAGAGACCTAGTTCTGAAATATATATTGTGTGTATTATAGATGGGGAAACACTATTGTAAATACTTGTTCTGATAGTGTAATAGGCTTGCAATAACACTTTTTATGGATTGTATATAATGTCTGTGTAACTAAGCTGGTGTATATGTAAACTTGCACTGAAATAACTAACTTGGTTTTAATTCACATCTTTTGTTGTTTTGGTAAGTCTATATTTGGATGATCTTATTTCAGAATAAGTGTCAGACTTAGTTTTATTATCCACTTATGGAAAATCAAGGAAGAGCACCTTTATTCTGAAATAATGCTGTCCACACACTGATTTGTTCCAAAATAACAGTGTGAATTAAATGTGGTCTAGTTATTTCAGTCCAAGTTTGTGTGCAGACCAGAGTTAATACTGTATAATTATGTTTGAAATTATTTATTAATGTTTGTCCTGGTGACACTTACATAGACCTACACAGTGGAAACTAGAAAATAAAACTCATGATTGAATTTGGAACAGAATAAATTGTAAGTCACTTTTAAGCTTTTATTTTCTGTTCTTGAACTGGCACTCGTGCCCTTCTTTGCTCCAGCTGGGACATGAGATTTTTCTTGCTGCACCTGCTGCTAAGAAAAGGACCCTCCAAATGTCCATTCTCTGGTTCCTTCACTTCCGTTAAGGCAACTAATGTATCCCCATTTCCATTAGACACACAGGGTCACATGTTATGGGCCAGATTTTGATCTCAATCCAGAGTTGCACCACAAATTTCAGTTGAGTTAATTTGAATTAACAAGTTATATTTGAAGTCAGAATCCAGTACTGTATCTCTGCCTAGGAAGCAGAGGTGCTAATTGAGGGTAAGGATGCAGAAATATTGCACTATTAACATCCTCTGCTTTTTTCACCTTTTTCTTCTATTGGAGTCTTAACATGCCTGTCTGTTAGTCAGTCTGAACCATGGAACCACCAGAAGTGAAGCCTAAATTCACTCCAAAACTGGATATTCTACGTAGCAGAATAATGCTCCTGCCAAATTTACCAGGACAGCAGCTTTGTTCTTAATGCCTTCTTATGCTGAGTTAGAGTAAAATATTTAATGATTTTCTCAGCTAAATCAATTTAGGAGCAATATAATTTAATAATTCCAGGAAAGTCCTACATTATTTTAGCAGTAATTTTGCTCTGAATTAGATGGAAAAACAAAAAAACTGTGGGCCCCCCATCCTTTTAGCTTTTTGTTAACATCTTATTGCCCTAATCGTTAATGGCTGAAATACCAGTCTCTGGTAAATAAACAAACCTTAAAGGATCTGTAATAGTTTGTTTGTTCTGTTTGTTTGACAGATATAACCTGATAATTTTCATTACACAATTTATAGACTTCTGTTGCCAACCCTTGCTAGTTCTAATAATGTTTGTTTATATGGGTTCTGAACTTACAAGTGTTTAGCACCACCTTCGAGGTGCTGATCACCTTTCAGGTTTTTAACCCAGGGTTTATTTACAGGGTTGTCCTTTTATATATAGGAATAATATGGATCTTTCTTAAACAAAAGAATGTGCTTTGTAAGGAAAATATGGAGGAGTTCACATTTGCAAAAACCTGCCTCGTGCCTGGGTACATTCTTTCTGGACTCACTAAGAGGTGAGTTTCTTTTGCTTGCTCAGCACTTTTCTATTCTATTCGTCATTCCTAAGATATTGTGGTGATGAACATAGTATAAGTGTCTTTCAGTAGTGCATTAAGCAGCATGACAGATAGTAGTTTTGTTCTCTCACCCTCTTCCCAGGGGGAGAAGAGTGTTCAGTGGAGTGTCTTGTTTTGAAAGGGGTTTAATTTTTTGTTTTAAATATACATGTTGCTATGTATTTTAGGGAAGATGAAAGAAATGTGCCTTGACCTTGGAGCAGAAAGTGGTGAGGTTTACAATGGTCCCTAGTTAAGTGCCTATCATCATCTTTAGGTGTCTAAATATCATCAATTTAGCACAAAATCACTTTTGAAAAAGGGACATAGGCTGCTATGTCTCACTTGTAGGCTTCTTTCAGAGTAGCAGCCGTGTTAGTCCGTGTCAGCAAAAAGAACGAGGAGTGCTTGCGGCAACTTAGAGATTAACAAATTTATTTGGGCATGAGCTTTCGTGGGCTAAACTTTTACCCTGTGTCCTTTTTCAAAACCTTTGGTCTGTCATGTCCATCAATAGGTAATGAGTTTAATTAAAGTTTAGCATAGGAATCCTTTTAAATTCAAAATCTAAATGCTATGATACCATAATAAATTTGTCCCTTTCCTTTACATCTTTTACAAGCTGCATTTCTAAATGGAAGAGGAACGAACGCACACACACAATGTATCATTATCATATAGGCATGGCCTGCTTGTAACCAGTAATTACTGATGGCTAGAATAAGGTTATGAGCGTGATGGATGTTATGGGTTGAGTTGAAACCTCATTTGAAAAATGTGTGAATGTGTCCCTCATTTAAGACAATTGTAAGAGTTAAGGGGCAACACCTAAAACAAAGCCTAATAGTCTGCTCAGAAATTAGCACCAAGTGGGCAGAAGCATCATCTGGGTGTTACTAGTTAGGTGTGTGGGGCAGAGAGAACACACAGAATATTGAAAGACTGAGCCCTGGTCTATGCCTAAAACTCAGGTGGACCTAGCTATGTCACTCAGGGATGTAAAAAAAATCACACTCCTTAAAGATGTAGTAAAGCAGTCCCAAGTACACACCATTAGGTCAATAGAAGTATTCTGTTGACCTAGCTGCCACCTCTGGAGGGAGTGGGGATTTACTAGAGCAAAGGAAAAACCCCTTCTGTCCTTGTAGTGTCTATACTACAGCAGTGTAGCTGCAGCTGTACTGCTGTAGCACTGGTAGGATAGACATGTCATAAATATAGAGAAAAGAGTAGCATAACATCCCTCCTATACTGAATTGCCTTACCTGTAAGGGGTTAAACAGTTCAATAACCTAGTTGGCACATGACCACAAGGACCAATTAGAAAAGAAGATAATTTCAAATCTCGGGGGGGAGGTTTTGTTTGTCCTCTTTGTTTGTTCCCTCTCCGGACAGAGGGAGAGACCAAGCAGGTACAACATCTCCTGAAAATGTACCTGGAATAATCCATCTAAAATGACGGAAATTGTAAGTAAGGCAAGGAAATGCATTAGGTTATCATTTGTTTTGACTTGTGAATTTTCCTATGCTACAGAGGTAGTTTTATTCCTGTTTTTGTAACTGTGAAGCTGAGCCAGAGAGGAATCCTCTGTGTTTTTAAATCTTTTTATTTACCCTGTAAAGCTACCTTCCATCCTGATTTTGCAGGTGTGATTCTTTTACCTTTTCTTTATAAATAAAGTTCTTCTTTTAAGAACCTGATTGATTTTCAGTCTCCTAAAAACAAAGGGTTTGGTCTGTGCTCACATTAATATACCAACCAATTGGTTAACATTCTCAAGCCTCCCCAGGAAAGGGGGTAAAGTAGCTGGGGGGGGGATATTTTGGGGGCATAGGGATTCCAAGTGACCCTTCCCTGAAATTGTGTAAAAACACTTGGTGATGGCAGCAATACTATCCAAGGACAAGGAAAGGAATTTGGGCCTTGGGAAGTTTTAACCTAAGCTGGTAAAATATAAGCTTAGGGGGTCTTTTATGCAGGTCCCCACATCTGTACCCCAGAGTTCAGTGTGTGTGTGGGGGGGAACCCTGACAACATATGATATATGAGAGAGAGAGAAAGTGCCTGAGTGAGCAGCTGAAAACACTGACTGAGGAAGAAACCTGGGAAGAGGTTTTTGGGTCAGGGTACAGGCTGATAATGTTCTTGGTGCTGTGAGCAAAATAAGCTGTTTCCTGCTATTTGATCCCTTCTTCCTTCAGAGATACAAGACTTTATACTCTGTTTGTGTGATGGGGTGTGTACACTCCACACTGGGCCCAAAAAGGCCAAAGGTCAATACTGGACCCAGATAGGCCCACCTCTCCAGGCTTGCAGAGCATGTTCTTGTAACCCACACCTCCTGGGTGTGGTGCTTTGTACCCCTCTAGTGGCACCGAAACCACTTGGAGATTAATGAGCCTGCTACAGTCTTAGCTAAGAGGTATGTGGCTTTTAGCTCATATAGGAGAGGCTCATGCATTTATCTCCAGAGCTCCTAGGTTCGATCCCACCTGCAGAACACTGGGGTGCCTCAATATTACGTTCTGATTGAGGAATAGGCTAAAAGGAGCTCAGAAGGCTGTGCAAAAGTGAGTGGACAGGTTAAAGGAGAATTCTTCTCTCCTACAGGAACATAAACAGAGGGTTGAAACAGAGAGGGGACTACAGAGTTGGTAAGACCCTCAGACAGATCCAATCTCCACCCCCCACCCTCCCTTGAGAACCAGCAAGTCCTCTAAAGCCCTGCTCATTTGGCTTTTTTTTATTTTTTAAAGTGATTGGTTGAATTATCGGGGCCATGCCCCAGACTGAAGGGACATACAGGTAGCAAGTAGTCCAGGGCTGTGAATGTAGACTCTGCAGGAAGGCACCTCCTGGTGTTGCTTCCCACAGGGCCTTGGGCTGGAAACCAGTGGAGAGGGAGAGCCTGGGTTCCCCTACCACATCCCCTTAAAGGCTGTTATCCAGATGTGTGTGGAGGCAGATGATTCCCAGCTTAGGGTCAGGAACCAGGCACCTCTACTGCCCTGACGGAGGTAAGGGGCCAAAGAGCAGGTGCACTAATTTCTAGGCTGCCTGCCCTTCTAAGCACTTTGTCACATTTGTAAAAAAACAAAACTGCATCGGTTTCTACTTCCAACTGGAACATCCCCAGGGCTCTGAAATTTGACTCGTCATTTGGGTTGAAAAAGAGTGACAATAATAATAAATAACTGATCATCCAAAGGTGTTCAGAGTCAAGAATACGTATCTGCTGCGGATTTTTTCTATCTGATCCTTGAATCAGCCAGTGGCACAGTATTTCAACTGCATGCTTCGCTAGAGAGGAAGATGCTTTGGCTGATATGAGTGTCTATCACTTTCATTGCTTGCAGTAATTAACTAAATGCTGAGAGCTGTAAGCAACTGGGAAACTCGATTTCACAATGTTACTGAGGGATTAGTAACTCTGGCAAGTGAGAGTTTTATTTAAAAAAACAACTTCTGATTCAGACACCTCAAAGATTTCAATTTTAACATTCGGTGCTCTGAAGACTGACCAGGGAAATAGTGTATAGCAAAAACCTATAGGCTAGCTGATCATGCAGTAAAGGGCAGAGGAGAAAAGACTAGAATTTCTATGATAGCATAAAGGTTACAAGAAATGAAAACGGATCCTTGAACAAATCAATTTACACTTACAGAAGCCAGAATTTCTTGATCCTTCTTGGTGTTTCTGGCTCATTAGAATCATAAGGCCTGATTCACCACTGCTTTATGCCACAGTAACTCCACAGGTGTTAGGTCTTCTGTTTCTAACTTAATCACACACTCATTCCAAATTATAGATTAGATCACATTTTTTAAGAATAAAAATTAAGAACCAATAAACTTCTGTTCCATAAAAGGTAAGCTTGTGTGTGAGGCTGGCCAGCCAAGTCTTGAAGAGAAGCTGTTTCTGATGTTAGGGAGTAATACATTACATTGCTGTCCTTACTCCCTTTGGTTTTTAATTTGCAAGTGTTTGCCAGAGACTAATATCATGCTGTTTCTCATCAGAGCTGGAATTCTAGTTTATCTAAGGATATGTCTACACTACAAAATTAGGTTGAATTTATAGAAGTCGATATTTTTAGAAATCTATTTTATATAGTCAAGTGTTTGTGTGTCCCCACTTAAGACTATTAAGTCGGTGGAGTGCGTCCACAGTACCAAGGCTAGCATAGACTTCCGGAGCGTTGCACTGTGGGTAGCTATCCTGCAGTCTCTGCCGCCCATTGGAATTCTGGGTTGAGATCCCAATGCGTGATGGGGCAAAAACATTGTTGTGGGTGGTTCTGGGTACATGTTGTCAGGGCCCCCTTCCCCCGTGAAAGCAACGGCAGACAATCGTTTCACGCCTTTTTTCCTGGGTTACTTGTGCAGACGCCATACCATGGCAAGCATGGAGCCCACTCAGCTCACCGTCACCATACGTATCCTGGGTTCTGGCAGATGTGGTACTGTATTGCTACACAACAGCAGCTCATTGCCTTGTGGCAGCAGATGGTGCAGTACGACTGGTAGCCGTCATTGTCTCCTGGGTGTTCTTGGCCGACCTCGGTGAGGTCAGTTGGGGGTGCCTGGGCAGACCTGGGTGCTCCTGGCCGACCCCGGTGAGGTCTGTCAGGGGTGCCTGGACATAAAAGAGAATGACCTGGAGTCACTCCCATAAATTTCATCTCATGGAGATTCAGTCCGTCTGGAAATGATGACGACTACAGTCGTACTGCACTGTCTGCTGTCAGCCTACCCCTTGCTCCCCACTCTCTCCCTCCATGAAAGCAATGGCCGACAATAGTTTCGCGTCTTTTTCCTTGCGGGCGCCATATTGCTGTCAGCATCATCATCCACCCGCTGCTTCTGCTGCCACTCTGCTCTCCTGCAGACGCCATACCATGGCAAGCATGGAGCCCGCTCAGATCACCGCGGCAGTTAAGAGTGTTGTAAACACCAGCAGTATATGCAGACCTGCAAAAGCAGGCGAGGAGGCGATGGCAGCACGGTGATGAGAGTGATGAGGACATGGACACAGACTTCTCTCAAAGTACAGGCCCCGGCAATTTGGACATCATGGTGGTAATGGGGCAGGTTTATGCCATGGAATGCTGATTCTGGGCCTGGGAAACCAGCACAGACTGGTGGGACTGCACAGTGTTGCAGGTCTGGGATGATTCCCAGTGCTGCAAAACTTTCGCATGCTTAAGGGCACTTTCATGGAACTCTGTGACTTTCTTTCCCCTGCCCTGAAGCATTGCCTCCTGCCTTCTGTCAGCAAGCTGATGCCACCTATCCTCTTCAACCCGCCACCTGTCCTCGCGTTCATATTGTGCTTTCCTGGACTCTGACATTGCTTGCCCCCAAACATTCTGCTGGGATCTTTCAGTGTGGGAGGACTGCATGAGCTCAGAATGCTTTATCGTGAGTGTGGGTTTTTTCGCCTTCTAATCTTCGCTAGCCTCTGGGACGGAGATGATAGTGTGAGCGTTGAAACATTTGCAGTTGCAGGATGGGAAAAAAGGAGAGTAGTAGGTAAAAACCCACATTTTAGAGAACAGTGGGTAGACTCTTCGATGGTGAACCTTGCAGTTAACATTACGTAGCACGTGTGCTTTCGGCACAAGGTCGCATTTTGCCTCTTATATTGAGGGTCTGCCGGTTTGGTGTGAGAGATCACACCTGCAGGGTTGGGAAACAGAAGTCAGCTTGCAGGCAGCCATGGTAAGCCACAGTCTCTTGGCTTCTTTAACTTTCATAACATGTGGGAATGGTTTCAAACAGCAGCACCCTCATTTCCCATACCAAGCGGCGTTGGGTTGGCAATTTAAAAGGAGGGGCTGCAGTTTTCAGGTTAAGGTGCAGCACAAACCCAACTAAACCACCACCCCCCCACACACAATTCTCTGGGATGATATCTTCACCCCTCCCCCCACTGCGTGGACAACAGCGGGGAATATTTCTTTTCAACCACAGGCACACAGCCCAGCAGGAACGGCCACCTCTGAATGTCCCCTTAATAAAATTACCCTATTTCAACCAGGTGACCATGAGGAGTGACCATCCAGGAGAACTTTATGGAGATGTCCCTGGAGGATTTCTGCTCCATCCCCAGACACGTTAACAGACTTTTCCAGTAACTGTATGGGCCACGAATGCATCCCAAGTCTTCAGGGAAAATTAATCATAAACACACTTGCTTTTAAACGATTTATTATATTTACAAAGGTACACTCACCAGAAGTCCTTCTCTGCCTGGCAGGTCCGGGAGCCCACCTTGGGTGCGTTCGGGGCGGGGTACTGGCTCCAGGTCCACGGTGAGTTCCTGGCTCTCGGGGAAAATGGTTTCTCTGCTTTCTTGCTGTGAGCTATTTTCAACCTCCTCCTCATCTTCCTCCTCCCCAAAATGTGCATCCCTGTTGCATGATAATCCATTGACAGCGTCAAAGCACAGGGGTGGGGTAGTGGTGGCTGAACCCCCTAGAATGGCATGTAGCTCATCATAGAAGTGGCATGTCTCGGGATCTGACCCCGAGCGGCCATTTGCCTCTCTGTTTTTTTTTGGTAGGCTTGCCTGAGCTCCTTTAAATTTCATGCGGTACTGCTGCGGGTCCCTGTTATAGCCTCTGTCCTTCATGCCCTTGGAGATTTTTTCAAATGTTTGGGCATTTCATCTTTTGGAACAGAGATCTGATAGCACGGATTTGTCTCCCCATACAGCGATCAGATCAGTACCTCCCCTTTGGTCCATGCTAGAGCTCTTTTGCGATTCTGGGACTCCATCATGGTCACCTCTGCTGATGAGATCTGCACTCACCTGCAGCTTGCCAAACAGGAAATGAGATTCAAAACTTTGGGCCTTTTTCTGTCTACCTGGCCAGTGCATCTGAGTTGAGAGAGCTGTCCAGAGCAGTCACAATGGAGCACTCTGGGATAGCTCCCGGCGGCCAAGATTGTCAAATTGCGACCACACTACCCTGCACTTCCCCAAATTCGACCCAGCCAGGTCGATTTTGGTGCTAATCCCCTTGTCGGGGGAGGAGTACAGAGCCCTTTAAGTAGGGAAAAAAGGCTTCGTGGTGTGGACGGGTGCAGGGTTACATTGATCTAATGCTGCTAAATTCAACCTAAACTCGTAGTGTAGACCAGGGCTGTGTGTCAGCATAAGGACTAACACTAGGGCAAACTTGCTGCAATATGGCTAGTCTGTAAATTCCCATTATGTTAGTAAATTCACTAGAATTTAAACTTATGTAGCTAAAAGCATTTTTTTAGTTGAATAATTGGGAATGAAGGGCCAGATTTTTTAAAGGATTTAGGCCCCCCAAAGATGCAGATGGGGTCTAATGGGATTTTCAAAACCCCTAGGTGCCTAACTCCTACTGAAATCAATAAGTTATGCATCTGAATGCTTTTGAAAATCCCATTAGACCCCTATCTGCATCTTTAGAGGCCTTAATCCTTTAAATATCTGGACCTATAGGGTAATACAAGGCATTTTTCACCCTTCACTCCTGTTTGACTTCAGTGGGACTGGGGTTTTCAACACCTCACTAGCCCTACCTAGCAGGTGCAGGGGCAAATCCATTTGGATACAGAACAGGACTGAGGTTCACAGGGTTTTTTTCTGTTCTAATTAGCAAGGCACTTATTTACAAATATTATAGATTATGCAATTATGATGCACACAGTAAAAGTGAACATGAATGCTAGTTCATTTTGCTAATTTAGCTCATTTAAATATAACTGAAAGAAATGCAAAAATGTTCTTTGATAATCAGTCAGCCTTCCCCCTTTGCACATTTTGAATGTTAATGACGATGCACCTATAAATAAATCTATTCCTTCCCCAAACCCTCATTGTATCTGGGTTAAGGAAATAACTCTTCCATGTGGTTTTGCATTTCTCTGTTCATGACAAAACTAAGTTTCATGACTCAAACTGAGTGGAGAACAAAAGGGAGGCAGTAAGAGGAGGGGGTGAAAATACCACTGAGCTGACATTTGTCATCATATCAATGGTAGCACATAGCTGTGTGGACACCTACAGTGAATTACTTGGCAGCTTTACACCAAAGGAGCACAGTCTAGGCCCATCACAGCAAGAGTTTGTATAGTGCTATTTTACAAAACTTCAGTCTGATCCTGAAGCCCTGAATCACACTAATAGTCCTGCTTATGTCAATGGGCCTCCTTGCTTAAGTAAATTGAGCAGTGTTTGGACTCTAATTCCCAGGAAGTGGGGAGCACTTACTTATGCAAGTAATCTCATGGACTACTCATGTGAGTAAGTTCCACTACTGGGCCCAGTGTTTATATATATTTGCGCCTCTGTCAACTGACCGTTCACTGTATACACTTCTTTTCTTATCATTCTGTTTGGACAGTGAAACTAAACTGTAAGTTTCAAATGATGACAAAAATAAAACTGTATAGATAACACACCTCTTTATTAGTTTTGTATTTGGTCCCTTGATATCCTGATGAAAAGCAAACTATAAATCTGTAGATTAAGTACTACTATATGAAAAGTTGTGTATTGTTACTAATAGCCCCATTCCTCAAGGAGTTTTTATCTGCATAAACAACATCTCCTTTGAAGTCAATGAGATTTTTGTCTGCATAAAAACCATAGGCTTGAGCCCTACATGACACATCTACAGTGCAGCTTGTTTGCTGAACTGGGTTAGGCTCATTGTTGGTTTTTCGTGGGGGTTGGGGCCAGGCATTTCTTCTGTCAGGAGTTCTTACCAACAACATATAGTGGCTCAGGCTGTGTACCTTCTGGGGTTGCTTAAGATCAATGTGTGCGGTTGTAGTGATGGGGAAAGTTCAAGCACACCTTGGAAATGGTGTAATTATTCTGTTTAGATTTAAAAAACAAACTATATAGGTTTTAAAGAGATGTTTTCCAGCCAACTGGAAAAATGTAAACATAAGTATTTTTTTTTCAGTTTCTCCCTCATAGCTGTAGAGTCTGTTACTGTTACTTTCAGAACTAGAGGAAAAACAATTATCAATAAAACTTTGTATTCAATAAATATCTTTCTCCAGAACTGGAGCTGTTCTATAGGATATGATATGTTAAAATATCCATGAGCTGTGTGTCTCTTAAAATCTTTAGTTTTAAAAGCAAAGCATTTTCTTCCTTTTGAATAGTTTTTGAAATATTACAAGCTTTCAAAAATCACCCCCCAGACTCTAACACATTCCTTATTTTACGTGAACTTTTTTCTCCAGCCATTCAGGCTCTTTCCAGTGTTAATGTTAATATTCTGTATTTCCCTTTCAAAAGCAAGTAGAAGACAGTAGGGAGTTGAGTGTACATCCATAACTCCCAGTTACCCCATTGGTATTACCCAAATTCAGCAAGACCATATGTATTCCTCTCAATACAAGCTCTTTGCTACTACAAGAACTGTTTTCAAGAACCCTCACCCCGCCAAAAAAGAGGAAAGTAGAAAAGCTAGTTACAGAATGAAACTCCTTACAAAAGGGCAATACAAAGCAAACACTAAAAATATCTCCCTCTCCATACCAGTTTATTAAAATGGGGATTTACCTATCTGGTCGAGGGCTGTATCAAGATGCTTATTGCCAAAGTGATATGTTTTAACCAGAGTTTAACACAGCAGTTCACTTAATTCCTAGATCACTCAGCATCAGAAATGTATATTAAGGATCGAAGTCGCATGAACAAGGGCTGAAGAGCTCAGACAACTTGGCTGGTCAGGGGCTATATTAAGGAGAAGCCACATGGGGGAGACTGCATCTGTATATGCCACTGATTGCTGTTTAGGTGCAGCTGCTTCAACAAGAGGGCAGTGTAGTGTGTTGTTTGGGGGAGGGGTAAAGAGTACAAACACTGGATCTATGACTATGTGGACTAACTGGTCAGACTCACCCATGTAGGGATGGTTTGTGACATCAGATGTACAGCAGCTTTGCTGGTGCTCCTCGGCTTAAGAGAAAAACTACATATACCTGGCTTATGCAGAATTCCCCCTGTGAAAGGACTGTTTACCTGGGCTTTGCACAAGGGACCAGGATTCAGCTTTAAGAGTATATTTTTATAGCCTTAAAAGAAGCACACGCTAGATAATTCTTGTGCCAGGATCAAAATCTCAGCGTGCTGGAAAAGTCTAAATTTCCTGGATTGTGATTGGTTTTAGAGTTGTGTGAAATGGTGAAACAGATCTGCAAAATGTTTTACTAACATTCTACTATTTTATTTCAGATTGCAAACATGCAGAATTTCACTTCTTGGGAGTGAAATTTTGCAAAACACGTAGGTTGTTTTTTGTTTGTCTCTTTCCCTCCACCTCCCCCCCCGCCCATTGTAAGGCTGTCCTGATCCTGTAAACACTTACTCATCCTGAAGTAACTGTACTCATGTGAGTTGTCCAATTGAACTCAGTGAAACTAATCATCCCTTTTAAAAAAAGAAAAGGAGTACCTGTGGCACCTTAGAGACTAACCAATTTATTTGAGCATAAGCTTTTGTGAGCTACCCCTGATGCATCTGATGAAGTGAGCTGTAGCTCACGAAAGCTTATGCTCAAATAAATTTGTTAGTCTCTAAGGTGCCACAAGTACTCCTTTTCTTTTTGCGGATACAGACTAACACGGCTGCTACTCTGAAACCCATCCCTTTTAAAGTTACTCGTGTTTGTTTGCAGGATCAAACCCTACGTTTGCAGCATCACACTATAAAGGTCTGGTCCAACAAACATTGTGTGTAGCACTTACCATCATAATTCCAAAGAGGCTAATCACAGCAGTGAAGTAGAAAGTGTTTCTAGGATTGGGTTTGATATTTGGTATAGTTATAATGATAAATGTTAACTTTGTTTTTTCTTTATCCTGGTGCAGTAGGCAGCCATTTGGCATTTAAATGGTGGGGACAATCTTGCATGAATCCTCTACACTGGGATGAATTTAATCCTACATTGATATATTTTATTCAAATGAGATATTAGTGAAAATATTTTTGTTTAATTAGAATCCAATTAAACACACAAGGATCTTTTAATAAGCTTAATTACATTTTTTCTTAAGATTAAGATTCCATTTGAAATATTTGCAATCACTAGTCCTGTAAAGGATAACTTGTGGTTTAAGAAGGCAGATAGAAAGTGATTAATACCAGAGTTGGTGTTTCTAAAAAAGTGCAGATGATGAGAAATCTATACTGAATTATGTAACTGCAAATACAATGTTATATTTTCAATTACATACTGGAAAAGGTCCTTGGTGGAAGTTATGGGTACGATTGATTACTGTATTATGATGATTGGTTACTGGTATAATTTATCTAATTATTACCAAAAAAAGGAAAGTTTGATTTATAGCCAATTGCAGCAAATGTTCATTTTGTGAACAGAGCAAGCAGTAGTACATGTGTTTCTGTATCATTCATAACATGGGAATGAATATTAATCATAAACACTGTGCTGGAGGAGTAGATGCTTTGAAAAAGGTTTAGTCCTTTTCAGAAACATCCTGAATGCGGGTAGAAGGAAACCTCTGGAGAAAAATAAAGTATCATCTTTATAAGAACATTATATTGACTGACTAATTGGAAGGATACTGATATATTCTCAGAGGAAATGATCTAGAGCTCTGACTTCCTCAGTCAATGCCCTTCTTAGCCACAGCAAATATTTCTTTTAATGGCATATAAATCCATTTAAATTGAAAGTACCATCTGTCAAACTCCCTAATCTGACTAGAGGTTCAAAAACAACCAGTCGCAGAGAAGCAAATGATGAATTTGTTCTCTACTGCATGATCCATTTTATGTATAGACAGATGAGGCTATGAGCTAAATCTTGTATCCACTTAAGCTTGTAGGAATTTTGCCATTTATTTCAATGAGAGAAGGATCAAACAATATCTATAAAATAAAATGATTGGGTTTGAAGAGGGAAAACTGTCCTCTTTTTAAAAGACCCTATTAGGATCTCTCCTCTGCATTTTCTGTCACCATTTCTGATTAATGCTATGTTAGTGTATTCTGAAGTGGCAAATGCAACTGGATTGTGACATCACTGAATACGTCAGGTCATAGATTGAGACTGAATGTACAGGCAGGCTTCTGTTTTCATAGTCATTAGAAATGTTGGGGAAGGACATAGAGAAAAAAGCAGGAGCCATACTGGCAAGAAAGACGTAGGAGGCAGGCAGAGAATCATAGAATCATAGAATATCAGGGTTGGAAGGGACTTCAGGAGGTCATCTAGTCCAAACCCCTGCTCAAAGCAGGACCAATCCCCAACTAAATCATCCCAGCCAGGGCTTTGTCAAGCCTGACCTTAAAAATCTTCTAAGGAAGGAGATTCCACCACCTCCCTAGCTAACGCAGTCCAGTGTTTCACCACCCTCCTAGTGAAAAAGTTTTTCCTAATATCCAACCTAAACCTCCCTCGCTGCAACTTGAGACCATTACTCCTCGTTCTGTCATCTGCTACCACTGAGAACAGTCTAGATCCATCCTCTTTGGAACCCCCTTTCAGGTAGTTGAAAGCAGCTATCAAATCCCTCCTCATTCTTCTCTTCCGCAGACTAAACAATCCCAGTTCCCTCAGCCTCTCCTCATAAGTCATGTGTTCCAATCCCCTAATCATTTTTGTTGCCCTCCGCTGGACGTTTTCCAATTTTTCCATATCCTTCTTGTAGTGTGGGGCCCAAAACTGGACATAGTCCTTCAGATGAGGCCTCACCAATGTCGAGTAGAGGGGAACGATCACATCCCTCGATCTGCTGGCAATGCCCCTATTTATACATCCCAAAATGCCATTGGCCTTCTTGGCAACAAGGGCACACTATTGACTCATATCCAGCTTCTCATCCACTGTAACCCCTAGGTCCTTTTCTGCAGAACTGCTGCCGAGCCATTCGGTCCCTAGTCTGTAGTGGTGCATGGGATTCTTCCATCCTAAGTGCAGGACTCTGCACTTGTCCTTGTTGAACCTCATCAGATTTCTTTTGGCCCAATCCTCCAATTTGTCTAGGTCCCTCTGTATCCTATCCCTACCCTCCAGCGTATCTACCTCTCCTCCCAGTTTAGTGTCATCTGCAAACTTGCTGAAGGTGCAATCCACACCATCCTCCAGATCATTAATGAAGATATTGAACAAAACCGGCCCGAGGACCAACCCTTGGGGTACTCCACTTGATACCGGCAGCCAACTAGACATGGAGCCATTGATCACTACCCATTGAGCCTGACAATCTAGCCAGCTTTCTATCCACCTTATAGTCCATTCATCCAGCCCATACTTCTTTAACTTGCTGGCAAAAATACTGTGGGAGACCGTGTCAAAAGCTTGGCTAACGTCAAGGAACAATGAGGGAACAATGCTTTCCCCTCATCCACAGAGCCAGTTATGTCATCATAGAAGGCAATTAGATTAGTCAGGCAGGACTTTCCCTTGGTGAATCCATGCTTACTGTTCCTGATTATTTTCCTCTCATCTAAGTGCTTCAGAATTGATTCCTTGAGGACCTGCTCCATGATTTTTCCAGGGACTGAGGTGAGGCTGACTGGCCAGTAGTTCCCAGGATCCTCCTCCTTCCCTTTTCTAAAGATGGGCACGACATTAGCCTTTTTCCAGTCTTCCGGGACTTCCCCCGATCAGCATGAGTTTTCAAAGATAATGGCCAGTGGCTCTGCAATCACATCCGCCAACTCCTTTAGCACTCTCAGATGCAGCGCATCCAGCCCCATGGACTTGTGCTTGTTCAGCTTTTCTAAATAGTCCTGAACCACTTCTTTCTCCACAGAGGGCTGGTCACCTCCTCCCCATGCTGTGCTGCCCAGTGCAGTAGTCTGGGAGCAGACTTTGTTCGTGAAGACAGAGGCAAAGAAAGCATTGAGTCCATTAGCTTTTTCCACATCCTCTGTCACTAGGTTGCCTCCCTCATTCAGTATGGGGCCCACACTTTCCTTGACTTTCTTCTTGTTGCTAACATACCTGAAGAAATCCTTCTTGTTACTCTTGACATCTCTTGCTAGCTGCAACTCCAGGTGTGGTTTGGCCTTCCTGATTTCACTCCTGCATACCCGAGCAATATTTTTATACTCTTCCCTGGTCATTTGTCCAATCTTCCATTTCTTGTAAGCTTCTTTTTTGTGTTTAAGATCAGCAAGGATTTCTGTTAAGCCAAGCTGGTCGCCTGCCATATTTACTATTCTTCCTACACATCGGGATGGTTTGTCCCTGTAACCTCAATAAGGATTCTTTAAAATACAGCCAGCTCTCTTGGACTCCTTTCCCCCTTATGTTATTCTCCCAGGGGATCCTGCCCATCAGTTTCCTGAGGTTGTCAAAGTCTGCTTTTCTGAAGTCCAGGGTCCGTATTCTGCTGCTCTCCATTCTTCCCTGTGTCAGGATCCTGAACTCGACCATCTCATGGTCACTGCCTCCCAGGTTCCCATCCACTTTTGCTTCCCCTACTAATTCTTCCCAGTTTGTGAGCAGCAGGTCAAGAAGAGCTCTGCCCCTAGTTGGTTCCTCCAGCACTTGCACCAAGAGATTGTCCCCTACACTTTCCAAAAACTTCCTGGATTGTCCGTGCACCGCTGTATTGCTCTCCCAGCAGATATCAGGGTGATTGAAGTCTCCCAGGAGAACCAGGGCCTGCGATCTAGTAACTTCCGTGAGTTGCCGGAAGAAAGCCTCTTCCACCTCATCCCCCTGGTCTGGTGGTCTATAGCAGACTCCCACCACGACATCACCCTTGTTGCTCACGCTTCTAAACTTAATCCAGAGACTCTCAGGTTTTTCTGCAGTTTCATACTTGAGCTCTGAGCAGTCATACTGCTCCCTTACATACAATGCAACTCCCTCATCTTTTCTGCCCTGCCTGTCCTTCCTGAACAGTTTATACCCATCCATGACAGTACTCCAGTCATGTGAGTTATCTCACCAAGTCTCTGTTATTCCAATGACATCATAATTCCTTGACTGTGCCAGGACTTCCAGTTCTCCCTGCTTGTTTCCCAGGCTTCTTGCATTTTTGTATATAGGCACTTGAGATAACTCGCTGATCGTCCCTCTTTCTCAGTATGAGGCAGGAGTAGCTGGTCACTGCTATAGGGGGAGGATTTGCCTTCCACTCCAATCACTGGGTTCTTCAGGACTGGGGTGGCCACTCTACTTCCATCCTGTCCCTTGCCCCTGCTACAAACCTCCCCTTCCTGTGAGAAGAGCTTGAAGGAAGCTTCAAAGTCAATTTCTGGAGTTTGCTGGGCCAATCTCTTTGTGCTATTTCTACAGAAAGGTACAATTTGGCTCTGGATTTTTAAAATTTCCCTAAGTATAGAAGTAGCTTTATAAACAAAATCCAATTGCTACTAATTAAAAATGTTACTGCTTCTATTTAAACAATTGATAGATGTATTTTATTGGAGAGTGTTAAAATATTAATGAAAATTGAGGATTTGAAAAAAGCTTGAGTTTTTTTAAAAAAAATAAGAAATTAAAAATCGATTCATGGCAAATTTGAAATAGTGAATGGAGAAACATTACATTTCTTTACTGTAGAAAAATATATCTCAGACAAATACTGTGAACTCATAAACTGGAAAAGGGAAATTCAATTTATGAATTCACTAATATGAACCTAAAGAAACTGCTAGAAAACAAATATGAAAAGAATATTCAATCCTGCAAAATGTTATACAAACATACCACATAATCTTTGACAGGTTTCAGAGTAACAGCCGTGTTAGTCTGTATTCGCAAAAAGAAAAGGAGGACTTGTGGCACCTTAGAGACTAACCAATTTATTTGAGCATGAGCTTCACATCCGATGAAGTGAGCTGTAGCTCACGAAAGCTCATGCTCAAATAAATTGGTTAGTCTCTAAGGTGCCACAAGTCCTCCTTTTCTTTTCACATAATCTTTGTGCTCTTCTTGAGTATCCTATACCTGCTGTGGAAAATTCAAAATTAATTAGTTTCACATAACATCATGCTTATCTGGGTTTAATGTATTTGATAGGCTCGTATGCATCTAACATCAACATGACTTAGAAGTTTGTTTTCGTTTAAGAGCTCTGCTAAGCTTCTGCCCACTATGCAAAACATGAAATTAACATGTCACTCTTCAAACACAATATACTGATTTTAAAAGTAGTACATCTTAATTTAAACCATAACTGAATATGCATTGTGCCATAATTTCCTGATACTTGACCCTGACATTTTCCTCTCCTTTTCATTGTTGCCTCTTGCTATAAAGCACTAACAAAAAGCTTATCAGTTTGGGGGGTGTGGGCAAGAGAATGGAGCCTCCATGGGAACTGGTGCTAATTGCAGGTTATGGCTCAACCAGGAGTGAATAGTGCAAGAGAAATGCAGCATATACTGTCTTTCCTGGGTACTCAGCCTGTTAGCTTCACAATTGTAGGGACAAATCCTGCTTTCCTGACGCAACCCACTAGTCATAACATAGTCAGTGGGAGCACAGACAGGTGCCAGACAAGCAAATTTGACCCAAAGTTTGTGGCCAAACCTGGTGGTTCTCATGATACTGCAGTGTTCTTGTAACCAGCTACAGCACCGGTCTTCACAATGGAATTGGTCTAATTAAATGCTTTCCATCGATAGTTATTGTCTGATTTTATAGACTCTTATGCTTCCAGTATACTAGCACAGGAATGTATTCTGTTTCCTGTGTGTTCTATTATAGCTAGGATTCAAAAGTATACATTACACAGCCACAGTAATAGAACTACAAGCATGTAAATGTCTGCAATAAAAAATTCTCAAGTCAGGTGGTAGGGTAGTAGTAACTATTTTTGAATGAATACATGAAAATAAAAAGTGAAATATCTACCATATCTGTAAGGTATAGCAATAGCCCTATCCTGCATGGAACACCCACTGGCTTCTGTGCATAGGTCATGTGGCTGGTGAGACTGAGGCAGTGAGGAGACTAAGGGAGTTAGTCAGCTGAGTTCGCCGGATGGAGATAGTGTTGCATTTGTTTCTTTTCTTTTGCTTAATTAGCAGGTGCTCTAGAAGGAAGAACCCACAATGGGAGGAAAATGGTGTGTTGTCCACACCACTGCTAGCTTTTCCCATAGCCAGACAGGCATCCTGAGCCTGGAGCCTTCTACCCAGGCCCTAGTCTTACTTGCTGGGAATGTGGTCTGCATGTCCCTACTGACAAGTCCAGGCAGGGGGAACACCCTGGTGTGAGAGGTGCCTGTTGGTGGAATCTCTCAGGAAACAGGTAAGAGAGCTTCAAGTGGAGGTGGCTCATCTGTGTAGCACCTGGGAGCACAAGGACTTCATCAGCAGAATGCACATGAGAAAACACTTGGGACACAGGATGCTAGCAGACTACAGATGATTACAGAAGCACTAGAAGAGAAAGCTGCTCAATAGATAGGAGACAGTGCTCCATTCCCCACTAGGTACCCTGTGTACCAAAATGAAGAACTGGTATGATGTACTGGCAACAGGAGGGAGGAGCAGACCTCAATGGCTAAGGAGGAGAAGGTACCTGCCACCGAGGATGGGAGGCTCTTGGCCACCACAGCCAAGAGATAGGGTACTGGCAATCAGGACTCCCTTCTGAGGAGGTGGAGACATCCCTCTGCCAACCTGCATGATAGCCTGTCAGAAGTGCTGCCTGCCTGGAGCCTGCATCTGATATATTATGGGAAGGTTGCAAAGGATCATCTGTCCAACCCCATGCTGCTCTTACTTGAAAGTCTTTGAAAGATGGAGGCACCTTGTTCAGGAAGGACAGGCAGGATAAAAAGGGAGGAGGTGTTGCACTATACATCAAGAACATACACACTTATTCTGAGGTCCAAAAGAGGTGAAAGGCAGATCAGTTGAGTTTCTGGGGTAAGATAAAGATAAGAGGGGGTAAAAAATAGGGGTGATGTCATGGTATGGGTCTACTATATTTGCCCAAATCAAGAAATGGGGGTGGATGAGGCATTTCTAGAATAAATAACAGAAATATACAAACTACAAGATCTGATAGTAAGGGGGGACTTTAACTACACAGACATCTCTTGGAAAAGTAATTGGCAAAACACAAAACATTCAGTAAGTTCTTGAAATGTATTGGGGAAACCATTTTGTTCCAGAAAGTGGAGGAAGTAACCAGGGAGGCAGACATTTTAGACTTGATTCTGACCACCAGAGAAAAATTGGTAGTGAATCTGAAGGTGGAAGGCAATTTGGGGTGAAAGTAATCATGAAATGATAGATTTCATGATTCTAAGAAAAGGAAGGAGTGAGAGCAACAGAATAAGGATGATGGACTTCAAAAAAGCCAGTTTTAACAAACTTAGACTTATAGACTTTAAGGTCAGAAAGGACCATTACAATCATCTAGTCTGACCTCCTGCACAACACAGGCCACAAAATTTCTCTCACTCACCCACTCCTGCAATAAACCTCTCACCTATGTCTGAGCTATTGAAGTCCTCAAATCATGGTTTAAAGACTTTAAGGCGCAGAGAATCCTCCAGCGAGTGACCCGTGCCCTACACTGCAGGGGAAGGTGAAAAACCCCCAGGCCTCTGCCAATCTGTCCTGGAGGAAAATTCCTTCCTGACCCCAAATATGGCTATCAGCTGGACTCTGAGCATGTGAGAACTGATAGGTAAGGTTCCACGGGAAGAAATTCTAAGGGAAAAAAGTAGTTCAGGAGAGCTGACCGTTCCTCCAGGAGACAATTTTAAAGGCTCAACTGCAAATTATCTTGATCCAAAGGAAAGATAGGAAGAATAGTAAGCAGCCAATATGGCTCCATCAGGAGCTTTTTAATGACCTGGAAGTCAAAAAGGAATCCTACAAAAAGTGGAAACGTGGACAAATTGTTAAGGAGGATACAAAAGGATAGCACAAGGAGGTAGAGATATAATCAGAATAAGTTACAATTAGCAAGGGACATAAAGGCAATAAGAAGAGGTTCTTTAAATACATTGGGAACCTGAGAAAGATGAAGGAAAGTGTAGGCCCTCTACTTAGCAGGGAAGGAGAGCTAATAACTAACGACATCAAGGAGGCTTAGGTGTGTGTGTTGCTTCAGTCTTCACTAAAAAGGTTAATGATGACCAAATACTCCACACAATTGATTTTCACAACAAGGGGAAGGAATGCAAGCCAAAGGAGGGAAAGAACAGATCAAAGAATATTTAGATAAATTAGATGTGTTGAAGTCATGGGGCCTGATTGCTTCAGTTAGTTCCTTAAGTATCCTAGGATGAAGTTCAATTTTGGAACTGCTAGCAATTATCTTCAAGAACTCATGGAGGATGGGTGTGGTTCCAGAGGACTGGAGAAGGGTAAACCTAGTATCTATCTTTAAAAGGGGGAACAAAGAGAACCGTGGGAATTATAGACCAGTCAGCCTAACTTCAGTATATGGCAGGAGACTGCAACAAGTTGCCAGTTTGTAAGCACCTAGAGGATAATAGTATTATAAGGAATAGCCAGTGCAGATGTGCAAAGTAAAAATCATGCCAAACCAGCTTCTCTTCTTTCTTTGACAGGGTTACTAGTCTAGTGGATAGAGGGGAAGTTGTATACATAATGTATTTTAATTTTAGTAAGGCTTTGACTGAGTCCTGCATGACATTCTTATCAACCAGTGAGAGAAATGTGTTCGATTAAATTACTATAAGGAGGGTGCACAACTGGTTGAAGGATCATACTCAGAGTTGTTGGTTATCAATGGTTCTGTGCCGAACTGGGAGGGTGTATCTCAGGGGGTCCTGCAAGGGTCAGTCCTGGGTCTGATATTAGTCAATGTTTTCATTAATGACTTGGATAATGGAGTGGAGGGTATGCTTACCAAATTTGCAGATGACACCAAGCTGGGAAGCACTGCAAGCACTTTGGAGGACAGGATTAGAATTCAAAATGATCTTGATAAACTGGAGAATTGATCTGAAATCAACAAGATGAAATTAAATAAAGACAAATGCAAAGTACTTCATTTAAGAAGGAATAATCAAGTGTACAACTAAAAAAATGGGGAATACTTTAACTGGCTTTGATAGTACTCCTGAAAAGGATTTGGGGGTTATTGTTGACTCATACTCAACTGGTGATCTACTATATGATGCAAATGTGTAAAAGGCTAGTATCATCGAGAGTGTATTAACAAGAGTGTTGTATGTAAGACACAGGAGCTAACTGTCTGGCTCTACTCAGCATGGGTGATGCCTTAGCTGGAGTATTGTGTCCAGTTCTGGGCACCACGCTTTGGGAAAGATGTGGACAAATTGGAGAGAGTCCAGAGGAGAGCAACAAATATGATGAAAGGTTTAAATAAAAACTGGGCATGTTTAGTCTTGAGAAAAGAAGACTGAATGGGGACCTGGTAAGTCTTCAGATATTTTAAGGGTTGTTATAAAGAGGATTGTAATCAATTGTTCTCCATGTCCAGTGAAGGTAGGACAAGAAGTAACAGGTTTAATCTGAAGGGAGGGAGATTTAAGTTACATATTAGGAAAAACTTTCTAATGATGACAGCAGTTGAGCACTGCAATAAGTTTCCAAGGGAAGTTGTGGAATCCCCATCACTGGAGGTTTTTAATATCCAGTTGGACACATGCCTGTCAGGAATGGCCTAGGTTTACTTGGTCCTGCCTCAGTGCAGTGGACTTGACTTGCTGGCTTCTCAAGGCTCTTTCCAGCCCTACCTTTCTCAGATTCTATGATGAAGGGCTTGTAGGATTGGTCCCAGAGTTAGTAAATGATGACAGTATATGGTAAGTGATTGAATGTTGACACCGAGAGTAAGTTCTACTGAAAAACTTCACTTCCATGCTCTTAAATGCTGTTCTATGTTCATTTATCGGTACCTATTACTACAGGTAGGCTATGGGTGGTGTTCAGACTGGGCTCTGAAAATGGAAGGAGTAGGGCTCGCTCTAATCTTTTCCAGAGGGTGTTTCTCAGCACAGGGCCAACCACTGGGTGTCATGAAAGTTATTGGTCAGATTCATTGTCTTGTTTTGTTTTTGTTTTAAGGACAGCGGAGACAATTATGATCATTTAGTCTGAGCTCCTGCATACTATATGCCAGAGAACTTCTGTAACTTCTGTATTCATCCCTTACCCTCTGAGCCAGAACATATCTTTTAGAAAGCACCCAGTCTTGACTGGAGAATTCACCACAACCTTTGGTAAAATGTTCCAATTGTTAATTATCTTTACTGTTTAAAAAAAAAATAGCACCTTATTTCTTTTCTGAATTTGTCTTACATGAGCTTCCAGCTGTTGGATCTCATTACCCCTTTGAGTGCTAGATTAAAGAGCCCTCCATTATCAACTCTTCTCCCTGTCAAGGTACTTGTAGAATATAGTCAAGTCATCTCTTAACCTTCTCTTGGATAAACTAAATAGATTGAGTATGTAAGCAGGTTTTCCAGACTTCCAGCCTTTCGTGTTGTTGTTTGTTGTTGTCTGAAACATTCAGCATCCTTTTTGAAGTATGGACACAGTAGAGTACGTACAAAGATAACATTACCCCTCTTAGCCACTGCATTGCACTGGGAGCTTTCAGATGGTTATCTACTGGGACCTCCCTAAGTCCTTTTCAGAGTCACTGCTTGCCAGGAAAGAGGTGGCAACTAACCATGGATGGTTTCAGCCCATTGATGTCCGGGTTATGGGCCCAGCACACTCCTGCTCTGCCAATCTGCTGACAGAATCCTAGCCCTTCCTAAGCTGACACAAAGGACCCTTAAATTATCCCTAAGAGTCTAATGGGGGTTCCTCATTATGAAGGAATCATGGGCTGACATAAAGACAACTTTATGCCTACCTCTCCTTGTCATCACAGGGACAGGGACTTGTCAGGGCTGGCTTAGGGAAGGAAGGGTGAAGCCAGGGTGCGAGTCATTCCATCAATCCTTGGCAGAAGCAATAGTCCCTAGGAGGTGTGAGATGTGTTCTATGTGGTGTGTTCCAACTTGAGCCAGGGCCCAGTTTGGTCCCTGACTGCTTCTGGAATTAGGGAAGGCATAGGGTTGCTTAGCACCATCTTTGCTTCCCCTCTCTTCAGCAACGCCAAGTATGAGATCAGCACAGTTTGAGGATTGCCTCCTTAGGGGGTGCGGCTGGTGCAGGAGGCAGCCCCCATGGACATCGTTCCTTTACACAGGAGGAATTCTTCACTGGTCATCTGCTTCTGCTTGAAGTCCACTTTGCCCCATGTAAGTAGGCATCACAGATTGGAGAATTCTGTGTAATATTTACACAAGTGCAGTTGTCTTGGTGCAACATAGATGAAAAGGTTGCTTCCTTCCACTGTGGGCCTTAAGACAGAACTTTAAATTGGACCTGGAAGTGAAGGGGAATTAACTGTAGACCTCTGCTGTAAAGTGCTCTGAGAGGCAAGCTCTGCTCCAAAGACAGGCGGATGTTTGTTTAGTTGTCCTCGACCAAAATGCCTAGGTATAGGGAGATATAGTACTCAAGTGCTGAGATGATGAATTTGTGAATCACTGTTAAAAAGTCATCATCTGAGAAGAATAAGAACAACCTTCTAGCAATCTGGAGACAATAGGAAAGTTTCTTGCTACTGTCACTCATAATATTCACATTCATTTGTTCTTATAACTATTCAGTGAGAGAGAGAGAGCGTGCGCATACCATGGCATACCTACATGCAAAGGAATCCAAAGTTTCCTATAGGGTCATAGTTAATCTGAGATGTAGTTAGAGTACTGAATTGCAAAAAAAAAAGTAAGACCTGTGAAAAGAACTCCATTACTGGCTTTGTCTCTTGTATTCTCTTATCAGTCCTACGAGCAAAGTTAATGTAACAGTCTATAACCCACAGATAGTAAATCAAAGTGAACTCAGGCATAATAGGCCATTTGTTTTAAAAAACAACAACAGAAACTATAAGCATAGGAAATGTGATTTTTCTGATAGATCTTATGGGAACATGCTGAGAGTTCAGTACACTTGATACATAAATACAAGCTAGAATATTATTCTACCATTAAACAACACATCTAGTGTAGCCAATCTATCTAATTAGATCAAGTTCATCACTGTGGTATTTGAGGGCTAGAGAGGGACATAGATTCAGCATTTTAACACCTAACATCTAGGTGCTCTGATGCCAAGTGGAATCCACAGCCTTGAGTTCTGCACTTAATACAATGCACGGGGGGAGAGAGGTACTTATGAATGGGATTAACAAGGCCAGCATGCTGAGTGGGGAGCCACCTAAACTAGCCTATAAGAAATGCTGAGGAGAGGGATGGGGACTAAGTCTTGCCCCTCAAAGGGAGCTAGGCACCTAACAGGAAGCTTGGGCTTCACAGCTGTGAACCCTCTCCTGCACTTCTACGACTGGCCAGTCCTTTTGCACAAAACGCTATGCAGGAGGAATCACTACCTCTAATACACCAAGTCGCATGCATGCCCCAAGATGTGTGGGAGACATAGGTTCAAATCACCACAGTTCCTGACACAAAACAGGAACTTGAACCCAGTTCTTCCAGGTGAGTGCCCTAACCATTGGGCAACAGTTAGGCCTGTAATGATTAGATCGTATGGGTAAATGTTGATAAATGTCAATTTCACTGTACACACTCACAAACCGACAAAGATATTTCTATTGATGATGATAGAAATTTACAGGAAGGTAAAGTAAGAAAAATACTGCTTAAGACCTTATTAGAGGTTGATTTAAGGATATTTACTTTGTATGTTTTGACATGTGACGACAATATGTGTTTGAATGAATCTCAACAGCTACCGTCATTTAATAGTTGTCTGACCCTCCCATAGTCTGACTCCCCTGTAATCCCTCACAACTGTGAAAATTTAAATGTTCAGATATAGAAAAAAATGCTTAAAATAAATATTGATATGTCAAAATTATAAAAATAAAAATCCAGTTCTGCCAAGCATAGCTACTGTATGCAGTGGTGTTGTAGCCATGTTGATCCCAGGATATTAGAGAGACAAGGTAGGTGACGTGATATCTTTTATTGGACCAGCTTCTGGTGAGAGAGACAGGTATTCTGGGGTGGGGCTCTCTCAGGGTACATCTACGCACCAAGCAGCAGCCCACAATAGCAAGCCTCAGAACCTGGGTCAACAGACTCCGAATCACAAGGCTGAGTTGGGAGCCACCTAAACTAGCTTATGGCACTAAAAATAGTTGTTTAAATGCTTGAACTCTGAAGTATAGGGAGGTAGGTGGGCTTCAGACCCTCTGCTCCACCCCCAACTGCAATGTCTATACAGCTGTTTTTATTGCCATAGCATGAGCCCAGGTCTGTCCAACTGGGCTCTGAGTCTCATGGCAGCAAGCTGTGTAGACATACCTCAGTCTTTCCTGTTGAAGCTGTTTTTCTTTGTATAGAATAGTCACTGTGCTACAGTGAGTGTCCACATGACTCCAGAGCCCTAGGGTTAGAGCGCTCATCTAGGAGGGGAGGATGTGGGTTCAAGGTTCTGCTCCACATCAGCTAGAGAGAGAGGATTTGAACCTGAGTCTCCAACACCTTGAGGGAGTGCTATAACCCCTGAGCTTTCCCATATGTGGGGAATGGGACACTACTGCCTCCTGCTGTGTTTTGTGGGCGGATGGCGCTGATCTGGGAGGCATAATGTAAGCATGAATCAGATCGGTGACGAAATGCCTAGTTTGAGGATTTGGGGAGGACTTAGCTGTGAGCGAGGTGGCAGGGCTTACACAGTTTTGCACATGCCTATTGGCTGAAATTTAGGTGCATCAGGAACTTTACCAGTGGAAACTTAGGTGCCTGCAGAGTCATGCAGCAGCTAAGTGAAGGTTTTGAGGATCTAAATTTTGGATTTAGGTGACTTAAAGTGGCAGTTAGGTGCCTAAATCCCCTAGTGGATCTAGTCCTGAGCCCCTATCTGAAAGATAAATATCGGCTCTAGGACAAAGAAAACACCACCAGATGAAGACATATTCATGGCCTATGCTTCTATTAGTGTCTTGTCTACTTATTTATTCTGTAGACAGGAGATGCCTTAGGGTGTGATCCTGTACCCACTTAACTTCACATACATTCATGAATAGGTGCATTGAACTTATATACAGAAAGTTAAGCACAGTTTTGAATAATGAAAATAATACTTTGCACTTACCTAATGAGATCAAAGCATTTTACAGATGAATTAATTAAGCTTCACAGCATCCTTGTAAAGTAGAGAAGTACTTTTAGACGCATTGTACAGAGTGGAAAACAGAGGCATAAACATTAAGGGACTTGTCCCACTGGAGTGGCAAAGCTAGAAACAGAACTCCTAGTTCACGCTCTTGTGCGCTAACCAACAGCTATACTAACTCCTGCATGACCCTCAGACAGATTACACTAACCCATGCAAAATATAAGGGTTGAAAAGTAGAGTCTGGCAAATGGCAGGCGATCAGCTGGCTTGTCCTCAAAAAGCAAGGCTGTGGACAGCTGGTAGGAGAGTGTACTTTTCATTGTTTGGCCATAAAGAGCTGAGTATCCAAATATAACGGGGGAATCCATATTTCTATCTGGGAAGGGATGCACAGTAGGTACCCACAAAACAGTACTTTGTATGGCCCCACACCTGACACATGTCTACATCAGCCCGGATAGGGATGATTTGTCCTTCTGTACTCACACCTAATTCATATTAATGCATGATGGGCTAAATTCTAGTCCCAGTGAAGTTAATGGCACATCTCCCATTGACTTAACTGAGGATAGTATTTGAACTCAGTACAGAATGGCTTTGTGAAGAATTACCAACTTGCTGTGCCGTATTTCCCAACAAAAATGATGTCCCTACTGATACTACTCCTTAAAGCAGTGGTTCTCTACCGTTTGGGGCTCAGGATTCATTTGTAAACCTTGATGGCCTTTGTAATTCAGTAAATAGTTCTAGTGCAAAAACCATTTGGCTTACTAAATATTTCTCACCCATGATATATAATATACACATTAACGTAAAAAGTACTAAATAAGTATATAGTGTGTACTGTAAGCACTGGCTCCTGTCCTGAGGGGCTGGCTGGGCTCAGCTCTCTGCTTTCGGCATTGAAAATTCCAGAGTGTAGCGCTGCTCAGGTTTGGCCCGGCTTCCCTGATCGGGGGGCCAGCTGGGCCAAATTTGTGAGAGTGGTGGTGTGACGTAGTGAATGGGGCTGCAGTGCCATTCACTCAAATTGGGCCTGGCTGGTCCCCATTCTCAAGATGGAGAGACAACTGAGCCAAACTTGAGTGGTGCTGAAACCCTGTGTACGGGTTGCAGTGCCCGGAGCAGGGAGCTGAGCCCAGCCAGCCCTGTGAGAGCAGAGCTGCTGCTGAAGGATGAATACAGGGTGTACTCAAGTCACATTTCAGCTGTCAAATTAATGTGTCTGAGACGCAGTCACTCCTATAAAATGTTGATTGGTTCAGTATTGGATAGTTCTAAATTATACTTTACCAATGTTGAAATATCTTCTAAATATTTTTATTCATGAATAAAAGTTCTTTGTTTTTCTGATCTTGGACAACCTCTTTCTGTGTAACTTCACCTTTTCACTGAACTGGCCATTCTGACCTTAAGACACAAAGAAATGCAAAAAAGCTGCAGGGGGGAGAGACACTTTTTTTGTAAACAGGAATTTGCGGAATGTACTCATTTTTTGGTTGTAGTGGTAGAATCCAGAATTCCACAAAAACCCAAATAAATGTTGCTATTTGGTATATTTGGTAAAAATAAATAATAATGTTGTATCATCACTAAGCATTGTCTAATATAGAGCAGTTACTCTAGCTTACTTTGGCAAAAAGGCAAATATTTTTGAAAATTATAATATAAAATAGATCCAAAGCTTGATTGATTGCGCAAGTCCCTTAATGATTGGAATATGATTCATTTTGACTTTTGTAGTAGAGGGAAAGTACCTTAATTGCAAAATAATTTGGTGATGAATTTGTCAAGTTGTTTGATGAAATGGGATTATAGTACATACATACTTGTTCCACTTGCAAAGACTATTTTATGTTCCCATTTCAACGTTGTTATGGATGAGGTATTGTAAATAACTTTTCTGTAATCTTATAAATTCCTCAATGCTTATATTTACTGTTCACCAAACGCTTCCTTCCCATTGTTTCAGTGGCCAGAGATACAGGGGTGTCACACCTCCATGTATACAAAACAGATTCATAGTCGGAGGGAGAAGTTGGCAGTTTCATGAGCGGTACTCAAGGAGGAGAACAGCTGTCTACCAGCAAAACAATTACAGCTGATCTTTTCAGCCACTTGCTGTACCATTGCTGTGTGTGTGCATGCGCATGAGCGTGCGTGCACACCATGGCAGGTGTTTTTCTGTGTGTGTAGAAGGGTAGAGTGGGCGAGAATAAAAAACAATTGTAAGGAGCTATGGAAGCATTTATTAACTGGTTTAGTAAAAAAAAATCATTTTAATAATAGAACAAATAAACATTTTTGTTACAGGTTTCAGAGTAACAGCCGTGTTAGTCTGTATTTGCAAAAAGAAAAGGAGTACTTGTGGCACCTTAGAGACTAACCAATTTATTTAAGCATAAGCTTTTGTGATTTTTGTTACAAACAAAAGGCCTGATCAAGTCTTCTGGAAAGTTTTGTAATCTGTCTTTGCTCAGCAATAAAGGGGAAATATCTCCTTTTATAACATCTGTGGTTTGGCATATAAGCGTTCTGCAACCAACTTGTTCTCTAGCAGACTCTCTGGGAGAAATCCTGGCCCTAGTGACATCTGTGGGAGTTTTTCCATTGACTCCAATGGGGCCAGGATTTCACCCTATGATTCTTGCCAGCCAGACCTACATATATGGCAATATGCAACAGAAAATGACATTGCAGGGGCCACTGAGAGAGAATTAATAGGAAACAAAAAATCATCAAGAGAAGAATAGGTCTGTAAAACTGTGACAAAGCAGAACGAGTCACATAATTTATGCCAAGAATTACTATGTTAAGGGGTACTTATTGAACTGATTCTGCAAACACATTCAGGCAACAAGTCCATAATCAAGGGAGTAATACCCTTGACTGCAATAGGTCTACTCACATTTACAAAATATACCCATGTACATACAGGTTTGCAAGAATATGCTCATTGTCCTGAACTCGTATCACTGGGTAAAGAAGAAAGCTGCATGAGATGTTAGGGTCTATATTTGAAATTTTTAGGGACCTTTTTCATCTAAGAGCCAGTAGAGTCTATTATGAAAATCAGCTTGTTCTGCAATTTTTATATGCTAAAGATCTGCATACGTTTTCAATAGGGGAAAAAAATACATGCAGAAAGAATACACTTGTAAAGAATACATTTAATAATTACATTTACTTGTTTTAAATGAAAATACCTAAAGGTATTATTTACACTGTAGGCTGAAAGGACCAAGTCCTGTTGTCTCTGCTTAAGGTCTGCTCCTGCTTCCACTGAAGTTAATGGGAATCTTGCCTGGGTAAAGACAGGTATTTGGCTGCCAAAAAATATTTTACATTTTTTCCTGTTAAGATTTGGCAGGAAAATTTAACTGCAAAGAATACATCTTTTAGTTAAAGACGCGGAATGAATTAAACCAGACCCCAAACACTTTTTTCTTTTCTCCTTTTTTCTTGAGACATAGGTGTTTTTTTTTCCAAATTTGCTTTTGGGTGTATGGTAGAAAAATTATTTATATCAAGATATGAAGCCCGTGATCACAGTGGTTTACAATGCAGTAACAAAATTCTATACCTGCAGTGGCATGAATGCCAATGCTTTTGATAAGAATGCACTTACTGCTTAAACAATATTAGGGCCTGATCCATCTCCCAGTGACTTAAATATGTGCAGCTGTGCCTTCAAATATGTCCGTATAAAGTCCCATTAAACCATTTACAAAAACAAAAGAAACTCCAAAACATGTTCCATTTATTATATATGTGCAAATAACTTTTGTGTTTTGACAACATTTTTTTTAAGGTTTGTTTGCCAAGATGACCATTTATTTTATATTTGTTTTAAAATTATGATTTAGAAAGTAAGAAGTTGGCATACAAAACTTTTCTGCTGAGTCGCCTTGGCGTCAGAGCCCGGAACTCTAGATATAAAGATTTTTGTCAGATCAGCTGAAGCCTGCCAGTATACTATGGTCCTTATCCTGCAAAGAGAACAATGTGTATGGACTCCTATGGGCTGCAGGAAGCCCCATTGAAATCAGCTGGGCTCCATGCAATCAGGGGGCACACAGCTCTCTTTCCAGGATCAGAGCATATGTTGGTAGTTCTGCACCATTCCTATCTCTTTACATATGATTTAACAAATAATTGGTGTGATCCCTACCCAACATTTTAATACTACCATTGACTCCAATGGGACATTTGACTAAGTAAAGGCTGCAGGATCAGGATGTAAGTTTATTTAATAATTAATCAGGAAATACTAGTTAGTTAATAACAAATATCATAACAGGTATGTTTCCTATTTGATCTCAGTTTGCTCTCTTCCAAAGCAATTACTTTTAGAAAATAGTCTTATGATGCATCAGAATTACAGTACTATGGTACATTAAAGGTTAACTCCAAGTGGATGCCCAAAAAGTATCTAGTTCTTTTACACTTGCATACTATCAAAAAGATATTTTAGAAACCCAAGACCTTTTCCATCTGTCCCTTGCAAACATAAAAATGCAGTTCCTTTCTTAATAGCTAACCTCTTCCAGCATGCTTTTCTCAGAGCTTGCCCTTTAAACCTGGGAGAGACAAACGGGAACAGCAGCCCTGGAGTTGCCGTTTTATGTCTGACTGTTGTAGCTATACCTTCCTCCCTGCTAGTGGGTAAGTACTTTTTGTTCCTATTAGGTTTTCAATTTTTCTTATTTCTGAGGACATGGGATATCCTTACAATTAGTGCTTTAATATTAGAAATCTGTATACAATGTATTATTTTCAAATTCTAAAATGAACTCCATAAATTCAAGTTGTAGCCCTTAAAACTCACCAAATGGGTTTAATTTTGAGGCAATAGTTCTTTTTATGATATTAAAATACCAAAGTATTTGAACTAACTATTCTTATTGGGGAGGGGAAGAAAGTACTTTCCCTATAAAAAAGACTTTTAAAAATAATGATTTTAGTAATTACATATGTTGTAAGAGCCAAGGGGCTAATATCTGAAAGTTCTATAATTTGGCCATCCAAAACCTCTTGGTGTGTTGGTTAGGATTTGACCAACAATACTACAGTCAAATGAGGATTTAGAGTATATATGCTTAGTTAGGTCATCTGCATGCATAGCAGCCTTACAGTGTTTGCAATCGTTTTGAATGGTGTCTAAACATTTTCCACCACCTCTCCTAAGGCATATTTAGCATCTTTTTATTTCATACAGAGAAATCCTCAATTATAGCTTTAAAACATTAGGCAAATAAAATCCACCCATTTCCTAGACTGTTGTATCCCCGAGGCATCAGGGGCTGCAATATTTTGGTACTATCCAATTATCTAACAGAAAGAGCTAAAGGAAACCATCTTCTCCCTAACCTTCCTTCCTCCCCAAAAAGAGCAATGTGCGCCTAAATAGAAATGCTTGAGTTGTCTGAAAGTAGAGAGGGAGGGATGGTAACAGCAAACCACCTTCATACCCCTGCCCCAGGAGTCTTCTTTGGTATCTGCCTCTCTCAGCCCCCTTCTTGTTCACCTGTGATAAGTGTAATCTCTCACCAGCAGCTGCCAAAGCCTCACTCATTGATTTCTTCAGTAAGAATGCAGGCAAGAGAAAAAGCATGTTTGTTCACAAAGATCCTTCCTCCATCTCCTGCACGAGACTGGTACCTGATTTGAAATAATTCATAATTATCAAGAAGTCTATGGGAATGGCTATCCAACTCAGTACAGGCTACAACAATTGGCTGTGTTGGCTGAGAAGGATGCTAATGCAGTGACTACCCTGAGCCTCCTAAAGAGGGTGCAGGGGGTGTGTGTGGCGGGGGAGAGTGCCACCGATGCATTGCATTCCATTGTACTGTACTCAAGATTTCTCTGATGCTGGATTACGGTAGTCAGGGCCTTGGAATTGAAACTAAGATTGGTTTATTATAAAACAAACAAATAATTGGCTAGCCTACTCTTCAGTTGTGTGTGGGTAAGTAAAAGTTTACCTCTTGTAGAGTTCTTAAAACACCATGAAAGTTTAGGTTCTATTGGCATATTGCAAAGTGCTAAACTTTCCCTGTAAAATCTCTAAATCAAAAACATGCAAGATCCCTGGCTAAACCTTTGTTTGGTTAATTTTGCGAAATAAAATGAAGAACAGATATTATGTGAAGTGAAACCTCTGGTGACGTTTTAAATATCTGGCATTGTGCAATTTTTTTAAAAATATATTTCTAAGGCAAGAGCAGATGATCTTTGAGACAGTCAAGCTTTTCAGACAATATTTTTAATTGTTTTGCGTTTTAGTCTTACATTTTTTTCTTCGATTTTCTTTATTTTGAACTGCTAGGTATCTATTTAACCTCTCAGACTTATTGGTTTTTTCTTCAGAAGAATTTGTTTTCTACATTTTATTTTGTTCTTTGGATTCTCCCTATGTTGTCTTTTCTTTTCACACTAAGGTATGCAACCTTCTTCAGGATGATGAAATTCATCCATGGTAGCAGAGGCTATGAAAAACTCTCAGAGTAGTGAAACCACTGCAGTTCTGGGTCTCACTGGCGAGGAATAATAATAAATACATAATATTTAAATACCACTTTAAATCTTCAAATTGCCCTACAAATTTTAACTAATTAATCCTCTCAACAACCCAATGAGGTAGGCAGATAAGTATTATACCCATTTTATAGAGGGAAGACTGAGAGAGTAAGTGACCCGCCTAAGTAGGACTAGAATATAGGTCTGTGAAGCCCCAGTCTCATGCGCTAACCATTAGACTATTTGGACACCACACTTTCTGTGTGCAGTGGAGCTGGGCTCCATATTGCCCATTAACGGTGTGGATTTAGGGTTGGGGGAGTCAGGGAAAGAACAACTGCATTCAGGTTTACATGTATCCAGCAGCCACCGCTCACAGGAACCACGCAGGGGTTGTCCAGGAGAATACTGAAAGGAACTTTCCTCCCATTGTGTGCTCATGGAAAGCAAGGTTATTTGCAGTTCCCTAAGGAGCTCCCAAAAACTGCTTTTTCTGTTCACTCCTGGGGAGAACACATTTCCCTAATGGTGCATGGCAAAGATGGGTCTATGGCTCCACCTCATTGGCCCACAAAGTTATCTGGGAGCACAAGGGAGAACAAGCTTCGCTATTTTGAAGTGTGGAACACACAGTGAAGGGAGGGAGGGATTTATACTCGCCTAACAGAGGAACAACAGTCTGTCTCGGTAGTCCGCCCCCACCACCAAGGCAATGCTGTGCCAAAAGTCTCTCCTAAACCTGTGGCTTTAACTGAATAAACGTAGTGTTTCCTGAGTATTGACAGGGAAAGAGTGATGATTCTGTCACTCACTGTTGTCAAAACTAGAGTGAAGCAATGAGACGATAAAGTAAATCACTTAGTGATTACACTTAAGACCAGGATCTTGTCATGGAAATTATATCCTACAATATTTACAAAACTCTTCATTTTCTTTAATGAACAATCCATATAAAAATAGTTTATTGACACACTTAAGTTTTACTGACACTTCAGCTTTTTACAGATAAACTATCAACCCTACTCCAAAAAAAGCCAGTAAAGGAGGGATTAATATATACAAACTATCATATTTTCAAGAAGCCTACAATCTCCTACAATGACTATTTATGGATGCACATATCAATGATTACATACAGAGCATTTCTTGAGTTATTTTACTGGTCCTCTTTGCTCAATAATTCTTCTAGCATGGGACAGTTCATTTCCGGTATAATAATAAGACTGAGAAAACACCACAGTTATTTTACAAGACAGCCCTACTAATTTATTTCTGCAAATCTAAACACTGAACTATGGTAACCTAATGGTTTACTAAATGGCACTTTTTGTTTACATACAACACGTCAAGAATTCTTTGGGAAGATGCAGCGTAGTAAAAGTATGCTTGATTTTGCATAACCTGGCTTCTGAGCAATGATTTACACTAGTTATGAAATTCCTTTGGGAATTGCAAATCATGCAAATATCTCAAAGATACAGGTGAATGCAATAGCATAATTAACAAATGATAATTCAAGCCATGTGAACGCAAAAGGGGGATGTAGGGAATACCTTCCCTGGGACTGGAAAGGTATTTTATGTTTTATAACTAGGAAACCAATAGGTTTTTGGGGGTGCTGTCTTTCCACTATAGCTGAATCCCTGGTTGTGAGTCTCTGTGATGTTGTGGACCTATTAAGTAACTAAAGATGTCTAAGTGATTCCTATCAGAAATTAAATAACATTTCTGTAATTTATAAATACTTTGTGCTTCCAGGTTGACTTGTTTTCCCTTACAAAAATACTAGCTAGTATGCTACAATAATTAATTAAACCATGTAGTAATAATTAATTAAACCATGTAGTAACAATGTTGTAAGCATTTTGTCTATTAGTTATATAATACAGTATTTTATAACCAATAGACACCATGCTTACACCATTATGGAAAGAAAGCAGTGATAGAAAAGTAAAGGCAATGAAGAAAATACTATGCCAGTGGGAGGAGTGTGTATGTTGCTGGTCTGCTCTATGATTTGTAAGCAAGACTGCATTTCTAACCTTCCAGAAGTGTTGGGGGAGAAGGGGGAGGGAATGGATAAAGACATGAATTGCCTTCTCCTCTCCTCTTGCTGCCAGTGAAGGAAATGCGTGTGTGTGTGTGTGTGTGTGTGTGAGAGAGAGAGAGGATGGCAATGAGTTGTTGCTTCCTCTTCACGTCATGTTGCCTTAGTGAGAGATAGAACTAGCCAATGAGTTACAGAGGTTTTCATGGAATGCCAGGCACCCAAGAGTGAGACACTTGAGGTACTGTGGCGTTTCCAAAGGGGATTTGTGTCGCAAAGAAGGCACAAAGGATAATTAGCAATAAACAGCATATTACTGTAACAGAGAGTGACCCGTAAGTTTACAGATTCATTAAAAGTCCTTGCTATTGGGCTTGCAATGTCATCTGCCAGTTCTTTTGATATTCTTGGATGGAGATTATTCAGGCCCCTTGATTTGGCCCCATTAATCTGTTTGAGGTTGACTTCCACCTCGGATGTGGTAATTTCTACTTCCATGTTCTCATTTCCTGCTCCAACTACCCCTAAGCTCATTACCTTTATTTAAAAACTGAGGCAAAATATTCATTTAGGTGTTGGGCCATGCCAAGATTATCTTTAATCTCTACTCTATACTCAGTGTTTAGGGGTCCCATTTCTTTCATTGTTTTCTTTTTATGGCTATAGGACTTTTTACTATTTTAATTCCCATTGCAAGGTCTAGCTGTACTTGGCTTTTGGCAGTTCTCACTTTTCCCGTACACCTTCTAACCTTCAAGAGGTAGCTTTCTTTACAGATCCTTCCCATCTTCCATTTCTTGTAGGCTTTCAGCTTTCTCTTAATAAACTGTTTGAGATACCATGAGTCAGAAGAAGAAGAATGAGCATTCCCCCTGACTCTACTGCACTCCACTCCTGCAAAGAGACTTTACAATCTCTGCCCCTTTCTCTAGTGGAGCATTCTTGGTGGGTCTGAGGGAGAGGGCACAAGGAAATGGTGTTGCAGAGGCAGTTAACTCACTCTGCTTCCATATGTGAGTGAGGAGATTCCCCAAAGACCTGTAAGCAGAAGGGACAATCCTACTGAAGCTCTGAAGGACTGCAACTTCTAATGATGATTTCATATGCTCCTAATTCAGACAGCCTGCCTCATCTTCATATTCTTAAGGTATGGGCTTGCTGGACAGGTTATCCTGATATTTCCTGGTCCCACTTAGTACTATGGTTTATATAAAAATATAAACCTACTCATATTGTGTTAATTTTACTCCCTGAATGACTTTAACATTCAGATTGCAGGCAAAATGGGTGGTTCATATGTGAGTTGCCTTATACACAAATATATGGGATAAAACATTTTTTAAAAATTACTTTAAATTACATTACTTTAAAATGTTCAGATAAACAATATTTCAATGCTTTTAGAAAGCTATACAAATAAGTTTTCTTAAAATATGAGGCAAAAGCTTTCAGATAGAATTTAAACTGTAACTTGATATGCAGTAATGTAAAATGTAATTATAATGCTCAAGTTGTAAACTTTAAACAAAACAGAAAAAGAAAAATACCCCAAGCACTTGAAAGTCAGGCAATTCAAAGTTAAGATTAAAAATTCAAAAGTCAGAAAAGTAGGATGCTGTAGTGGTGAGTTTAAAAAACCCTAAATTGGTTCAGGCCTCTTGTGTGGACACTCTCTTTCATTTCAGTTTTAAAGTGGATCATATTGATTTAACTTAAACCAGTGAGGAATTGATGTAAGCTAAATTGGTATGGGTATTCTTATACTGAAAGTGTTCACACAAGTAGTTTTTACCAATTTACGAAATTGGTTTCTAAACCAATGATGTTAAATTGGTGTAACTTTCTCATGTAGAGAAGAAGCGGGTCTTCAGAAGGGATTAGAAGATTGTTGAACTAGCTGTCTAATTTCCTGTTTTCTTTCCAGAATTTTATAATATGTGTATATATAATTATGCACAAAAGAACGTTATTAAGTCTGCCAAGTTAAGGACTCGAAAGTTAAGAAATGCTGGAATTAGGGAATGCCTGATTTCTCAGGCTTAATGTTTGGTGGTTTTTGTTTCTGTTAATTTCCTATGATTTTAAAAAGGCAAATTGAAAAAACCCAAACAAATTCAATTTTTTGGCATTGTATGGACACCCACGTGGATCATCGACAGGGCTGGAACCTTTACACTCCCAAAAGGCTTCTACTGCTTGAGCTAATAGAGTGACTGATAGCAGCAGTAGGGTGGTTCTTTATGCAGACCAGCATTAAAAGGGGATGATACACTTTGTCAGTGGGTTTCAGAGATGTTTGCTGGCAGCAGTGGTATGTTGAGACTCAGGAATTTTGGGTTCCATTGCAGGATCTAAAGGGGACAGGCTCTGTCTGTCCTCTCCCAAGCTTGACCCCTTCTGCTTCATCCCCTCCCACATATCTCAGTGATATGTGGCAGGTGGGCGCCCTCCAATCTGCTCTCTGTGCCATCTGCTGGGGTACAGGTCTGCTACTCTATCTGGGCATCTACCATTCTGCCACTGATCCCTTCCCCCTGGAGCAGTGGTGAGCTGGAGCTGGTTTGCACCGGTTCGCTGGGAACCGCTTGTTAAATTTAGAAGCCCTTTTAGAACTGGTTCTCCCGCGAGGGACAACCAGTTCTAAAAGGGCTTCTAAATTTAACAACCGGCCAAAAGTGGCGCCTTGGGCACCGACTCTCTGGGTGCTCTGGGGCTGGAGCACCCATGGGGAAAATTTTGGTGGGTGCAGAGCACCCACCTGCAGCTCCCTGCCCGGCACCACCTCACCTCACCTCTGCTCTGCCTCCTCCCCTGAATGCACCACCCCGCTCTGCTTCTCCGCCCCACCCCCCGGCTTCCCACGAATCAGCTGTTTGTGCGGAAAGCCTGGGAGGGCTGAGAAGCAAGCGGCAGCTTCGCGCTCAGGCCCAGGGAGGCGGAGGGGGAGCGGAGGTGAGCTGGGGCGGGGGGGCGTGAGGAGGGCTGCCCGCGCTGCAGCAGGTAACTCGGGGGATGCGCAGGGGAACCGCTCCCTGCCCCAGCTCGCCTCCACCTCCCTGGGCCTGAGCGCGAAGCCGCCGCCTGCTTCTCAGCCCTCCCAGGCTTGTGGCATGAACAGCTGATTTGCGGGAAACCTGGGGGGGTGGGGCGAAGAAGCAGAGCGGGGCAGCGTGTTCAGGGGAGGAGGTGGAGGTGGAGCAGAGGTGAGCTGGGGCTGGACGTGGGGCGGGGAGCTGCCAGTGGGTGCTCTGCATCCACCAAATTTTCCCCATGGGTGCTCCAGTCCCAGAGCACCCAGGGAGTTGGTGCCTAAGGCGCCACTTTTGATGTGACCGGTGGGGGGAGCAGCTGCTCCCACTGCTCCCCTCCTAGCTACGCTATCCCGCCTCCAGGAGCCAGAGGGACCTGCTGGATGCTTCCTGGGAGCCGCCCCAGGTAAGCACCCACTTCGTCCCCCGGCAGGTCCCTCTGGCTCTTAGGGGTAGGGCATGGTGGGCACCAACTACGGTGGCCCACGAGACCTTCCTGCCCGGTTCTGGGGACAGGGGAGGGGGGTGGATGGGGTAGGAGTCCCGGGGGGGCAGGGGTGGGCCATGACCCCCTTGGGGGGTGAGGAGGGAACTGGTTGTTAACATTTTGGCAGCTCATCACTGCCCTGGAGAATTGGGTCAATAACAAGGCCAGGTTGGTCACCGGTTGCAGAGATGGACAGGGCTGCTCCGGTACCTTTCCCTTTTGGGGGAGGGCACTGGTGCTCAATCAGATGCTCTGGAACTAATTTACCACACTGAGCCTGCTGCTGGGAACCCTGGATGGTCCCCAGAAGATAATCCTGCAGTTTTTCTGACCAAGGCTGCACTAGGTCTTTGTGGATGTGCTGAGTCTCCCCCTGGGGTAGGGAAGGCAGGGCTTGGTCTGCAACTGCAGCCAGGTCCCTGCCTTCCATTTCCATGTCCTGCAGAGTCTCCTTTACAGTGCAGGTAGTCTAGGGTGGAGCACACTGGTGCATACTTTCCTCCACCACCTCTGAGGACTCCAGTATGACCAGTGTCCCCCCTCAGACCTCTGAGCTGCCAGTCTTCCACCAGGACCTGGAAGCTAGTCTCTGCAACCAAGGAAAGTGGCAGCCACCTAAGGGGAGGATCTCCTCTCAGAACCCCTGCTACATAACCCCCATCTGTGTGTGCAGGTGGTAGAATCTCCCTTGGTGCACTAGAGGTTGGTCCTGGCTGGTACCACCAGTCTGAGACCTCCTGGACGATAATAGGAGGGTCTGAGAGGACCCTATGGTCTTTAACCACTGCATGAGGCTGTCCACCCTGGCCCTCTGGAACTCATCAATGGGTCCCTGTCCTGTGAGCCTCCCTGACTGACCCAAACGTGCAACCAGAGCCGAATGCACAATATTCAGCTGGTTTGCCTCTGAACTGGGCCCAGGAAACATCTGTATTACTTGTGCTTCACACCATCCACTTCCTTGCCCTTGTGTCCTGCCCCAACACCGAGTAGTGGGACTTGTTGCCACCGAAGGAGGGCGAGGAGCCTCAGTGGGCCAGTCTGCACTCCATTCTGGTCCCACAGCTTGCCAGGGATATTAGTCAATGGCATAGACAACTTGTGCCTCCTTATGCTGGGGGGGCACAATCTAAAGGGAAGGACATGTGACCATCCCACATATCTCCTCTGCCCAATGACCTCCCTGCTCTGCGCCCAGTCTAGGCCCCCATGCTTTCGCTGCCCCACCAGAATTAGCTGCAGGGGAGAGGGAGGCTCTGTCCTCCTCCCACTGCCTCCTGGCACATTTGACCATTCTCCCTGGCAGCCGGGCCCAGGAAGGAGCCACTTCTCATGTCGGCTAAAGCTGGCTGCTCTGGGTCACTGCTCTATGAAGCGCAGTGGTTGCCTGCATGAGCCAAACTGCAGAGGCAGTAGGTTGCCCACTGCCCAGGCCCGCCTGCTGGGGACAGGGGCTGAGGGATCCGGAAATGTGCCTTTGCACCCTGGCTCTCGCAGAGCAGCAACCAGGAGCAGCGGACGTGAGAAGTGGCTGGTCCCCAACCAGGCCTGGTTGCCAGTGACAGGACCTGAGTGTGCCAGGGGGCAGGTGCAGCGAGACAAGGACAGAGCCCTTTTCCTTCCCCCTGGGAGGCCAAGCACAAATCTGGGGGAGGTGTACTTGACCTTGCATGCCCCAGCATCCCCCATACATTGCCTATGGTTGGCAGTTCCTTCATAGAACCCTGAGCACAGCTGTGTACCTGGTGTGGCTCACAGACACAAACTCCCCTAACAACTGTCCTTTTTGTGTACCTGGTGCACATCTACACAGAATGCATCAGGTTGCAGCCCTTCCTCCAGAACCTCCCAGTGAGGTTCTAGCTACACTTCTCCCTGCACCTCCTGATTCACTCACCCCCAAGCTGTAGCCTCAGAAAGTTGCAAGATTTCCTTGTCAGCTTGCTCCTGATGCTGGCTAAGACAGCCATCCATCACAGCAGGAGAAGGAAAGTGGAGAAGGGGGCAGAGAGGAGAAAGTTCGGGCAAGGACGAAAAAGGACCCACAGCTGTAGATCACGTCTCTGGGCAGAGTTCTTCGGGGCGGTGTGTCCACTGACTTCTTAGATGACTTTGAGGAGCAGCAGGTGTTGGCTGGAATTCTCAGTCCAAACAGTTATAGTTTGGCAAAGTTATAAGCACTTGAAAACAGTCTCAGAAGGGGAAGTGTTAAGGAAATTTCATAGGCTGTAATACTGATTGTTGTGCCCTCACGCTTTTAATTCTTGCTTTTTTTCCTGTGTGAATTAAATTTCCCAAACTATGTTACTAGGTAGGCAAGTGTCAGTACCCCATTTTATAGAGGGGAGTATGGGGTGTGTGGGCAAAGGTTGCGTTCCCCTGTTGTAAAAGACCATCTTCATCTGCTCAATGTTTTGGACAGCTACTTTCAAAAAGCTGGGCTTAAGTGTCTGGTGTCCAGGGCCGCACACGTAGCCCTTAATTAGGGTTTGAGGTGGGATTAGAACCGGAGGCTCAACCTCTGCCAGTTCCCTGGACTAGCCATTTAGCCAAGAGGGAGTAAATCAGCCTCGGCAGCTCGCGCCCGTACGGATGCGCGCACTGGGAGTGCGGGAAGGCGCGCGTCCGCCCAGCTTCCCAGGAAATTCGCGGGAGCAGCAGAGCTTCTTCCCGCGCACGCGCAGCCGGGCCTCGGGAGCGCGCGGCGGCGGGAGCGGGAGGGAAGCTGCTGAGGTAAAGTTAGGGGGAGAGAGAGAGAGAGAGAGAGACTCCGTCAGCGAAGCGAGAGCCGGGGAGGCTCAGCGGCCGCCATTACTGAGCCGAGAGCGCCGGGGAGGTGGGACGGGGCCGCGGCGGCTGAGAGCGCTGAGGGCCGGCGAGTCCAGGAAGCCCGGCGGGGAGGAGAAGCCGCTGGCGAGGAGAGCGCGTCCCGGGAATGCTGCTACCCCCGCCGCCGCGGAGGAGCCGGATCCCGACCGCGCGAGGTAGGGGAAAGAATCCGTCCCCCTGGGATCTCACCCGGCTCCCCACCCCGGGCTGCGGGGGCCGCGGCCGGCCGGCGGAGAAGGGGGAGCTGGCGCCGCCGCTGGGTGTAACCAGTTCGGAGAGCCGGGACGGCTGCCCGCTGGGAGCGGCGGAACCGGAGCCGGCTGCCCCAGCGCCGCCCGGCACCTACGCGCGGGGGAGGGCGGGAGAGGAGTGAGCTTGCCTGGTCCCAGACAGGTGAAGGGCAAGGCCTGAGCAATGGGAGGGTCTGAGCCTGCCGTACGAGGCTGCCAGCTGGTCACGGTTGTGGGGGGAGCTTTCCTCGTCCTCTCGCCTTCCTTCCTCCTCCTCCTAATTCTTCCTTTCTCTTTTTTCCTCTTCTCTAATGGATTTCAACTGTTCTCAGTTCTCCCACCCTCGCCCCCTTCTCTCACGCCTCAAAAATTCCTTGAAATTAAATCTCAGCAAACTTCGCTCCCTTAATGATGTGTGTGCGTTTCTGTTTTTCCACCAGGTGGGTTTTAAGTCTTTGAAATAGGGGATCCAGGATAAGATGTTGCAATTTACAGCATTTATATCCCTTCCACCGGTGTAACCTTTAGACTTTCTCCACCCAAGGAAAGCTCCAGAGATACATATAGAAATAACAGTACGGTGCTGCAGATGCATGATATAGGGAGGGTGAAACACTGGATCTGTTAAAAAATTTAGGATCAAGAACAGAAAAAATGGGAAGCTAACCCCCTTTTTTGCCCCCTCTGGATATGAGGCTTTTGGTATATCCAGTGCTAAGGATTTACCTAATAAGTGGGAGTCAAACATTTTAAGTCTAAAACAAAATAGTCGTAGAGGTGTGTGTGTGTGTGTGTCCTTAAGTTGAGATTCACACAGATAATTAATTTTTTTTTGCTTAGGTAGTAGAGATTGACAGAATTTTTTTTAAAAGTGTGCACTGCAGAATAAAACTGAAATGGATCACTGCATTTGCTGATCAATCGAACGTCCATTTTAACTGTGTGTCTTTGGAAGGCTTTCACTACTATTGAAATGAATTACAGCACTGATACTGGAATACCCATGTCATAAATGAATGCGGAGTTAATAGGTGGTATTTTTTTATTGTGTTGATGTCACGGTGTCCTACCTTATAAGGTTCTGTGGTATGAAAACTGTTTTCAGCTGTGACAACAGTTACCATAATCCCAGAATTATGCTTTAAAAAAAAAAAAAGAATTAACAGTGCATATTTAAAACTTGTTGGTTTATAAATGAGCATCCAGGTACATTTTTGACATGGGCGCTTATATTCTTTTCCTGCAACTATTGGTTTTGTTTATGGTAATATGCTACAACTTAAATATAGTAATTTTACTATAACATAGTAAGTGTGCAGTTAATATAGTGGTGATATTTTTAGCGGCCATATAGTACATCATACAGTGTCAGAACACTACTTTAAGAGTTTGTTACGTTATCACTAGCTTGTTGCTTTTAATCTGGGGAAATAACATTCTAAACACTGAATATGCAAATTATTAAAACACCTTTTATAAGCTTGATTGGAATGTAAATAGGTTTAATAGTGCAATTGTGAACAACGCAATAAAATGAAAAACTTACAGCCAAGTTTCTTCTTTTGGTGGTGTTAGGCTTTATTTTTTCTAAGGTGTGGCATGGGTAACATAATTAATCCAATTAAATATTTTATGCTCAGAACAAATGGTCTTAAAATCCTATTGTTAGCACAGGTATAAACAAACAGAATTTGTTTTTTGAGGTTAAAGCTAAAAAAATTTTTTTGTCCCATAGGTCTTTACTTTCAAGAAAAATTTCTCTATGAAGTTTACATAACCATATTAATATATTTGGGTTTTCTGAGCATCTTTATTAAAGAATAATGCTACTAAAAATAATTCCATTCCTTTTAATAAAGGTATTAAAGGATGCTGGCAATCTTATCAGACCACCAAAAAGTACTTCCTTAACTAAAGGTAAATATAGTGGCACTCCTGGAGGATGCCTTACATATAATTTTAAAAGATTTATTATTTTTAATAGACTAATATGTGGGATATTCTTTAAATTTTCTAGAAAGCAGCTTCCAGAGTTGATTCTAAATGTGAATTTACCTTTATTGAAGGAATAAAAGTTTGTCTAAGTGGATGTCTGGAATGAATGAGTAATTTGTGACTTCAGAATTTAGTCACATAGAGGGGTGCATAGAGATGTTCTACTGTAAATGGGCAGTTACTAGAGAAAATGCTGAGTAAATCTACAATAATTTTATACTACTACTATAGTGAGCAATTATTTTAGCGCTGGAAGATAACATTTGTTACTGATGATACACTTTTAGAAATCCCAGGCACTGCAAAATGTTTTCAAAGGTAAAATTTGGCCTTAAGTATCTCTTTATAATAGTTAATAATATTTGGTACTTGGAGAGTGCTTTTTATGCATAGATCTCTAAACACTTTACAAATGTGAGTAAGCATTATTTTCATTTTACAGAGAGGGAAACTGAGACAAAGATGTTTGATTTGCCCAAGGTCATAAAAGCCAGTGGCAGAACTAGAAATAGAACCCAGATCTCCTGACTTTTAGTTACTGTGGCCTAGGCCATCCATCATAATTCCTCCTTAAACAAAAAGGACACTTGATTTACGTGGCACAATAAATATGGGTTGCTGAGTTCTGCTCCACTATTTTCTCTGTCCTTTTAGTGACTGGATTTATTCTCTTTTCTTCCACATGCCAAACTGGTTTTAGTTCAGTTTCACAGTTTCTTCCTTTAATTATGACTTTTCTTTTTTTCCCTCTTTATCACTTCCTTTATCCCATTATCTTGCAGGTTCTGTCTTGAATTCCCCATAATTCCCTTTGGTAATCTTCCTTCCAGCAACACTTTTGTGGTCTTTGAGTAACTATAATGTTATCTGTAAATGGAGAGCCTGATCCTGCAGTCTTTGCACTGAGAAACTTTTGTTGAACAGCATGAATATCTTTAGTGGGAGTTGCTCCTGCACAATGACTACAAGATCAGGCCTAGTCTAATTTTGTGTTACTGTTTTACTTTTTGCTTCTGTTTAAATAATGGTATTGTATCTAAATTTAACAGTTGTCTTTCAGATATTTGAAAATCTTCTGTAGAAGACCAATAGCCTAATTTAGAGAAAAAAAGTTCAGACTTCCATAATGATGGTAATTTGAACCATTACTGTTTGCCAACATGTGTGTCTTCATAAAACAGTTGTTTGAGATTTCAAGACAACACATGTTGTGGTGGTTCCTGAATGTAACATCCACTTGTAGTTAACTTTTTATCTGAATACAGTAATGTAATAGTCATAAAAATGCTTCCTAGGATTTTAGAAAGAAATTTAAAAATAGCAAATGGTAAATTTATTTGGTGAGCACTATGTGAAATTGCTAACAGTCAAAATATAGTTACTCTTAGAACAATTGGAATACAAGGTCCCATCCTGAGAGCTCTGTGGGGTGTTTTGTTTTTAAAAGTGGAAATAATTTGTAGGTTATGTTAAATCTTAAGAGAATTAGGGATTTTCAAACTGAATGTAATATTAGTCAGTCAGAGATGAAATGGAAAATCTAGTGGATTGAGAAAGGGACTGAGAACTTGGAACACCTGTTTTTTAAGCCGAGTTTTGCCTTTTGGGGGGGGGGGGGGTTCCACTTTGGGCAAAGCACTTAATTTTTCTGTCCATCCCAGTTTGTAAAATGAGGATAGCAGTTTCTTTATAGGATTAATTAGGTTGTATTGCTCTTTAAAAATGTAATGTGATATATTTAGAATTCATATAATAAAGAAAACAGAAACAAATAAAAATTTGGATCATCCAGTCTCATCCGCTATCTATTTCGCTTTACTACTTACTGTTCCATTCAACCTAATATCTTCTCTGATCTTGAAATACCTGCAATGTTAGTGCGCAAGCCACCTCTCTTGGTAGTTTGTTTCTGTATTTATTCTTGTTAGTTATTCCTGTGTTGCACTTATTTCCTGAAATGTAGCCTGAATGTTTTCTTCCTTGGTTCAGTGTTTCTGGGTTTTTACCGTTTAAAATAATTTATTGAAGTTATTTACACATTTTCAATTTTTTAAATAAATAATTCAGTTTGATTATAGTCACTCTTACTAAATTTTTTAATGCTTATGAAAGGTGCCCAATTGGCAGTCTTGGATACTTAAGATTAAATATGGTCAGAGGTAGTGCAAGCATTCCTAAACAGCTTTGTTTAATGTGCATGAATGTTGATTTGAAGTGAGGTGTGTGCACCCTTGTCCACTAGGCAATGGACTGAGACTATCAACTCACTTTACAAAGGCTGTCATAAGTAACACCTAAGGGTAACTCTTGGTAACTAACATCCTGGAACATCTTGAGATGTCTGAAAGTAATGAAATGAATACTGGTGGTTCAATGGCTCTGGTATATGCATCATCAATATAGTTCATACCCAGCCTTGAACACTAAAACCTAGTGAATGTTTCCCAGGACTCAAGGTTTCATTGTATACCCTCCCCCACCCCCAAAATAAAATAAAATAAAACCAGTCTAATATTTAATTAAGAACTGAACCACCACCAGAGACAGGAAAAAATGAACCTTTGTTCATGTCCTTTTTTCAAAGGACAGCACAGTAAAAGTGTAACACCCTTTCCTCTCTTATTACTTTATTGCAGCATCCCTTGGTATAAATTCAATTTTTGGGGAGGATTAAAATAAAAAAACTTATATCCAAAAGCTGAGGGTTTTTCATCTTGAGCCATAGCGATGCTTTTATTTTTCTGCTCCAATTGTTATAACCCACTGTAACTTCCTAATGACAAACATACCTAGTAGCTTGTAATGTAATATATAACTGTATTTTAAACATATATTTCTTGTAAGTATTTTTAAGGTACATATATGCGGAAACAAATGTAATTCATGTATTTATAGATTTAAACTAAAGTAAATCTTTCTGATGAATAAAATAAAGTTTTGTACCTTATCCCAATGCTGGTTTTCTTATGTCTTTATAACTTTGAAAGTATTAATGGATCATATGTTCATTTTCAGATCCCTCAAGGAAGGACTCATTGAAGGAGATAGTTTAAATGTGTGACATCACTGCAGGGAAATCTCTGGAAGTTAACCATCTTCTATCAGGGTAAGTTTAGGCTTTTGATCTTCATGATGTTCTGAAAAATTAGTAGAAGTGAATAGATACTGATCACAACATATGTTATGGGTTGTTTTTTTCTTAATAACTACATTCTGAAATTTAAAAACCCGTTCAGTCCCATGGCAAGACATAGGCAATTCAAAGCAACTCTTTTTGCAATGATGTCATGCATTTCCTCAGTATGCTTTAATTCACAAAGCCCTTCTTTTAGGGACCCAAAAATAGAAACTCTGTGATCCTTTAGTAACCCCAAAATCTTGGAAGGTAGGGGATTTTAGAAATGAAACAAAACAAAGGTCTGAACTCACAGCAATCAAAAACCCTAGGGAAAGTTTCTAGAAATTCATCTTTTAATCAGATCTTTAATGATACATCAGTGTAATTATTTTATGTTGAATAGAATAAGACTTTATAACTCATATCTTACCATGAATTTATAGAAAATGCACATTTGTAAGTTTACAAAATTTGTAAACATGGAACATTTAGAGGTAGGGTTATATTGGTGTACTTAGAAGAAAATCTTCCTTCCCTTTAGGGAACAATATGGTAGTAATGGTCTGTAAAACGCCTAATCATAATGTATAGTCAGCTTATTTCTTTAACAGGTTTATTACTTTCTCATGTATTTATTTAAAAGGCATTTCATTGTCTATTTGTGTTATTTTCTAGTTCGATATCTATCTATATATCTATAGCTATATCTGTATATGAATGAGATGGAAAAAGACTTGCTGGGTCACGTAGTTCATGTTCCTACTAATGCCAACCCTCCTTACAATTTTTTCCTTTGTCCATCTTGTTAATGCTACAACGCTCCAACTGATGCAATCTTTTACCACTTTCCATGAAAGATCTTCATCAGTCTGATACACCTGTCAGGAACTTTTCACCGCTACTCAGCAAAACTATTTTTCTTTCCTTAATTTCATTCTGTTATTCCCAGTTGAAATAGCTCTTAATTCCTCTTGTTCTTAGGTCTTTAATCTTTTAGAATAACTTCCTTATCTGTCTTCTCAGTTGTACAACTTGAAAGTTGGTATTATGTTCTGAACCCAGATTCCTTAAAAGGAGAGGAGAAGGAAAGACTTAGTGTGCAGTTTATATATTAAAGGGGATACATTAAATGAAAAATCAATTATGTCTGAAAACATTTATATGCTAGAATTATGAGTAACTCCAAGTTTGTTATAACTGAAAGCTTAGAAGATTTTTTTTTTCTATGATGTTTGTTTACCTCTCATTTGACAGTATTCTGTCTGCAGCTGGTATCAGTCTTTGGTGTTGTCATTCATTTCGTCCTGTTTATGCCATCTCACAGCCACAAGGGAAATAAAACTTTTAAAAATCGAAAAGGAGAATGTGAAAATAAAACCTTAAATTTGTAGATATAGTAACTGAAATTATTGTTTACTATTTTTTTCAACTAACTGGATTTCAAATGATAGTGTCTTTTGAAATGAATCAGACCTCCTTGGCCAAGACTTTACATTCCAACTTTCAGTCCACAGCAAATTTTTACTGGACTGTGAGGAACAGAAAGTAGTTTATAATGAAAATGTTGACTCAGCGTCTAAGTCTTATCTTGTGAATGATGCCACTATAATGTGTTTTACTTTAAAAGACAAGTAAACCTAGTATTATCTATAAACAATGTTCCAATTTATTTTTGCTAAATGGTTTTGCTGAGAGAGCCATTTTGTTTTTAGCCCTGCATTCTCCGGGTTGTAAGAACAGGGAAAAACCTAGGAAGAAGGAACTTAAAATATCTTACATTGTTTTACTCTTTTTGAACATGTTTCTGTCAGAGACTGTTGGCAAATAATATCAAGCATAATAAAATGCATAATAGTTTTGCCTCTTGTGACCAAAAAACTCACTGTGATGTAGAAATCAAGCTGAGTTTAAATTCCTTGTTTTTAATGAAATGTATTTGGTTTTAAAATTACCCATTTTAGTAATAGCAGCATAGCTGAGATAACACTGTAGGTGAAAACTGTTAAATTTTAAGTAAGTGAGTATCATGACAACGGATGGTACATGAAAGCATTTTGCTTCTGATCAGTTTGAAGCTCAGTTTTAGTTCTTTCTAATCTAGATGTCAAATGGAAAGCTGTGTTGAAGTGTTACATTTGTTTTACAAGATAAAGCCATGAAAAATAATTTCTTGAATATTTAACATCAGTTTGGTCTATTTACAATACATTCTTATTTGCCTCATCTTAATTTAGGACTTCAAATATAGATACATTTTAATATTTGCCTATCCGTTTTAAGTCTTGACCTAAACTTTGTCAGGTTTTGGAAATGTATTATGCCAACCTTTTTTTGTTTTTGTTTTTGTTAAAACTAAGAGCTTGTCTATATGAGACATTAGTGTGCAGCAAGCCATGGTGCAAATCTGCAGCACATTAATTTGCAGTGTACTAACATCCTGTGTAAACAAGCCCTAAAGAAGCTTTCTTGGAATCATATCATTCATATCCACTGTAGTTGATGGATTTCTTAGGGTAATAAAAATAAAGACTAAATTATAATTTAAGTCTGATTACAAAATTGAGATACAAAATTGGAATTTCGGTCTATATAGCCCACCTAAAAATTTTTCTTTGTGTTTTGGTTGCTTATACATGCACAATTGCATGTTTGTTTTATGAGCCCATACATCTGTACAAATGTATGGGTGGTACTCTAATCTAGCAGTAGTCCTACCAAGTCTTCAGTGTCATCTGATACTCCTTATTTTCCCAGAAGTCTGTCAAAACGGATCATAATTAGATAGACTATCTATCGAAATGTACTCTACTCTTTCCCCTCTCCCCATAACTTCATAGTTTCTAAACTAAATAGATGATCTGTTAAGAAAGCTAAAAGTTAGTGGTAGTCTTTGTGCCATATTATTATTTCAGAGATACCATTGTGAACCTGGAGTAACTCCATTATATTTGGTGTTTGTTTAAAATGTTTTTGTTGCTGTTTACAACAAATTCTAAACCTTTAATTTTCTTGAAAGCAACGTGAGTGGTACCAAGTAAAAAATAAAGATTGTGTGTATTTCAGTATTAAGGTTATTTTGTAAATCCCAATTCTGGATGATAACATTTTGTTTTCTTCTACACTTTTAGTGATTTGTTCTGCTCAAATGGGTTGCTGTCAACTATGAAATCTAGTCCATTTAAAAAAAAAATACCAAATATTAGTTTTTAGTGTGTGTGTGTGTGTACTCCTTAGTTACTCTACCAAGTCTTTTGTTTTTATACTCTGTTTTTAAGCATTTCTTTACTGAAATAAGTATTCAAGGACTATCATGCAGATTCCTCCTATGTTTAGTAGGACTTGGATTTTACAAACATAAGACCCAAACCCATCCGTGTAACTTTATTCATATGAATAGTCCCATTAACTTCAGTTGAACTACTCACCTGTTTAGAGAGATGCATAAGTTTGTACAGCATCAGTTCCATAGGGAGTATATTTTGTATTGTTTTTATCTAGGTGAGAATTCAGTGTTTTTTTTTTTAGGTTTCAGAGTAGCAGCCGTGTTAGTCTGTATTCGCAAAAAGAAAAGGAGTACTTGTGGCACCTTAGAGACTAACCAATTTATTTGAGCATAAGCTTTCGTGAGCTACAGCTCACTTCATTGCCTTGTGGTATGTGAAAGACCAAAACAAACAAAGGAAACAATGGAACTGATTATGTGTAAAGTGCTGCCAAATGCACAGAGCCAACAACCTGAAAAATACCCCACAAAATATATTTTTCTCTCATCTTTTAGAGTAGTTTAAAGTGTTAATTTAGCAACAGTAGTTGCAAATTTTTCAGATGCAAGTTTAAGTTTTGGTGCTTTAAATAATATAAAAGGGTGCAGTCTGAACTACAAATGTTTTATTTAAAGTATTTATAAAATTTCTTCCTAACTTGAAAAGGGCATTTGTAATATGATATTTGTAAATTGAAATTGATTCACTTTTGCTTATTGATTTTGTATCTTAAATATTCAGTGAAACCATAGTCAACATTTTTAAAAATGACTTTTTTCTCTTATAGGATGATGATTCACCTAATCCTGAATATATAAGCTCTCATGGTGATGGGGGAAACAAGGAAAACTGAAAACTAATCCTGGAGACGAGGATATACAATTTTAATTTGAAGAGTTTTTTTCAGAATGAAAATCACATTCAGTTATCTTGATGAGTGCAGAAGGATGAGAAGAAAGTTATGATGGCTAAAAACAAAGAGCCTCGTCCCCCATCCTATGCTATTAGTGTGGTTGGACTATCTGGAACTGAAAAAGACAAAGGTAATTGTGGAGTTGGAAAGTCATGTTTGTGCAATAGGTTTGTGCGTTCGAAAGCAGATGAATATTATCCTGAGCATACCTCTGTGCTTAGCACAATTGACTTTGGAGGACGAGTTGTTAATAATGATCACTTTTTGTACTGGGGTGACGTAACACAAAGTGGTGAGGACGGAACGGAATGCAAAATTCATGTAATTGAACAGACTGAGTTCATTGATGATCAGACTTTCTTGCCTCATCGGAGTACGAATTTACAACCATATATAAAACGGGCAGCTGCCTCCAAATTGCAGTCAGCAGAAAAATTAATGTACATTTGCACAGATCAGCTAGGCTTGGAGCAAGACTTTGAGCAAAAACAAATGCCTGAAGGGAAACTGAGCATAGATGGCTTTTTATTATGCATTGATGTTAGCCAAGGATGCAATAGGAAATTCGATGATCAACTTAAATTTGTGAATAATCTCTATATCCAGCTCTCAAAATCTAAAAAACCTATAATAATAGCAGCAACTAAATGTGATGAATGTGTGGATCATTATCTAAGAGAGGTTCAGGCGTTTGCTTCAAATAAAAAGAACCTTGTGGTAGTGGAAACATCAGCAAGATTCAATATCAACGTTGAGACATGTTTTACTGCACTGGTACAAATGATGGATAAAACTCGTGGCAAACCTAAAATAATTCCGTATCTGGATGCCTATAAGACACAGAGACAACTTGTTGTTACTGCAACAGATAAATTTGAAAAACTTGTGCAAACTGTGAGAGACTATCATGCAACTTGGAAAACTGTTAGTAATAAACTGAAAAATCATCCTGATTACGAGGAGTACATACATTTGGAAGGAACAAAAAAGGCCAAAAATACATTTTCAAAACACATAGAGCAGCTTAAACAGGAACATATAAGAAAAAGAAGAGAAGAATATATTAATACACTACCAAGAGCTTTTAACACATTGCTGTCAAACCTTGATGAGATTGAACACCTGAACTGGTCAGAAGCCTTGAAGTTAATGGAGAAAAGGCCAGACTTCCAACTTTGTTTTATTGTATTAGAAAAAACACCCTGGGATGAAACCGACCATATAGACAAAGTGAATGATAGGAGGATTCCATTTGACCTTCTCAGTACATTAGAAGCTGAAAAAGTCTATCAAAACCATGTACAGCATCTTATATCTGAGAAGAGGAGGGTTGAAATGAAGGAGAAGTTCAAAAAAACTCTTGAGAAAATACAGTTCATTTCACCTGGGCAGCCATGGGAAGAAGTTATGTGCTTTGTTATGGAGGATGAAGCGTTCAAATATATCACTGATGCAGACAGTAAAGAAGTATATAGCAGGCATCAGAGGGAAATAGTTGAAAAAGCCAAAGAGGAGTTTCAGGAAATGCTTTTTGAACATTCGGAACTGTTCTATGACCTAGATCTTAATGCAACACCCAGTTCAGATAAAATGAGTGAAATTCATGCAGTTCTGAGTGAAGAGCCGAGATACAAAGCTTTACAGAAACTTGCACCTGATAGAGAATCTCTTCTTCTTAAACACATAGGATTTGTTTATCATCCCACAAAAGAAACTTGTCTCAGTGGCCAAAATTGCATGGACATTAAAGTAGAGCAGTTACTTGCCAATAGTCTTTTGCAGCTTGACCATGGTCGCTTAAATTTGTACCATGATAGAGCCAATATTGATAAAGTTAATCTTTTCATTTTGGGTAAAGATGGTCTTGCGCAAGAGTTGGCAAATGAGATTCGGACACAATCCACTGATGATGAATATGCCTTAGATGGAAAAATATATGAACTAGATCTTAGGCCAGTTGATGCAAAGTCACCTTACCTTTTAAGTCAGTTATGGACCTCTGCCTTTAAACCGCATGGATTTTTCTGTGTGTTTAACTCTATTGAATCCCTCAATTTTATTGGAGAATGCATTGGAAAAATAAGGGCTGAAGCATCTCAGATAAGGAGAGACAAGTATATGGCTAGTCTTCCATTTACGTTAATATTGGCTAATCAGAGAGACAGCATTAGCAAAAACCTACCTATTCTGAGACACCAAGGTCAGCAATTAGCCAATAAGTTGCAGTGTCCTTTTGTAGATGTGCCTGCTGGTACATATCCACGTAAATTTAATGAGGCTCAAATAAAGCAAGCTCTAAGGGGAGTGCTGGAAGCAGTTAAACACAATTTGGATGTTGTAAGCCCAGTTCCCACCATTAAAGATCTGTCAGAAGCTGACTTGAGAATTGTGATGTGTGCCATGTGTGGAGATCCATTTAGTGTGGATCTTATTCTTTCACCCTTCCTTGACTCTCACTCGTGTAGTGCTGCTCAGGCTGGCCAGAATAACTCTTTAATGCTTGATAAAATTATAGGTGAAAAAAGGAGGCGGATACAGATAACCATATTATCATACCATTCTTCAATTGGTGTAAGGAAAGATGAACTAGTTCATGGGTATATACTAGTTTATTCTGCTAAAAGGAAGGCATCTATGGGAATGCTTCGGGCATTTCTTTCAGAAGTACAGGACACTATTCCTGTCCAGTTGGTGGCTGTAACTGATAGCCAGGCAGATTTTTTTGAGAATGAAGCTATCAAGGAATTAATGACTGAAGGAGAACATATAGCAACAGAGATTACTGCTAAATTTACAGCTTTATATTCTTTATCTCAGTATCATCGTCAGACTGAGGTTTTCACCTTGTTCTTCAGTGATGTATTAGAGAAGAAAAACATGATTGAAAATTCCTATATGTCTGATAGCACCAGAGAATCAACACATACGAGTGAAGATGTTTTCCTGCAGTCTCCCAGAGGAAATTCTCTTGCGTATAATTACTACCCAGATTCAGAAGATGATACGGAAGCACCACCCCCCTACAGCCCAATTGGAGATGATGTGCAGTTGCTCCCAACACCTAGCGATCGTTCAAAATATCGATTAGACTTGGAAGGAAATGAGTATCCTGTTCATAGCACACCACTCAACTGTCATGACCATGAACGCAACCACAAAGTACCTCCTCCTATAAAACCCAAGCCGCTTGTACCTAAGGCAAATGTGAAAAAACTGGATCCAAACCTTCTAAAAACAATTGAGGCTGGCATTGGTAAAAACCCAAGGAAACAATCCTCTCGAGTGCCTTTGGCACCACCAGAAGATTCAGACCAATCCGATAATTATGCAGAACCTATTGACACTGTTTTTAAACACAGAGGTTTCACTGATGATATCTATGCAGTTCCAGATGATAGTCAGAATCGTATTATTAAAATTCGAAACTCATTTGTTATAAATGCGCAAGGAGATGAAGAAAATGGATTTTCTGATAGAATATCAAAGAGTCATGGGGAAAGAAGGCCATCAAAATACAAATATAAATCCAAGACACTGTTTAGTAAAGCAAAATCTTACTACAGGAGAACACATTCAGATGCAAGTGATGATGAGGCTTTTACCACATCTAAAACAAAAAGAAAAGGAAGACATCGTGGAAGTGAAGAAGATCCACTTCTGTCTCCAGTTGAAACCTGGAAAGGTGGAATCGATAACCCCGCTATCACTTCAGATCAAGAGTTAGATGACAAAAAAATGAAGAAGAAAACTCACAAAATAAAAGAAGATAAGAAGGTAAGTTAACTCAATCCATTTTGTTAAATGGTGTATAGATGAGTTCCATGAAGCTAAGACTCCCCCCCCCCCCTTTTTTTTTTTTTTTTTTTTTTTTTGAAACAGTTCTTTGGCTGCCCTAACTTATAAAGCATTAAAATTCATTTCTATGATTAAAAAGTGGCACTTTATTTATGAATAGATCTGCTCTTTGTATGTATTCAGAGTTGTATTTGCTTTCTTTTGTGCAAGTTTTTACTCGTTAGCACTGAACAGCCAGTTTAATATGAGGGAATGAGCTGGGTTTTTTCTCCTTATGCATCAGTTGTTTACAAAGTCCTAGACAGGTTCACCTTTGCGAACACATGGAAGGCAGTGGGGTTGCACGTTGTCCCAAAAGGCATCATTTGTCCTCAGATCCTTTATTTTTAGTGATAATGCAAGAAAAGGGGGGAATAAAACCAGCTAGAATTTTGGATCCTAGGTAGAGTTTGCAGAGTTAGCATTTAGGAAAAATAATTTTTTACTTGTAAATTATATACATTTTGCGTGGAAACTGGGACTCTAAACATAGAATTCTACAATACTATTTTTAGATACATTCTACATAGAACTGCACTTAAAATTTTTTAATATTTATTTGCAATGTTCAGAAACATACACAGTTACTCTGCACACAAGGCTAAATAGATCTGTGTGCAGATATTGCATCTTTGTTTAAAAAAAAAATACTAGTAAGAGCAATGGTGTGATTGTTTCACATGTGCAACCACATGAAGGGTTTCTATTTTTCAGGATCCCTTTTCTAATTTTTGTTCTCTGGTAGGTTAAGTTTCTTCGTTTAAAATATCTAATTATATAAAAAGAATGAAAACTTTGTGGTACTTGTATGACCTCTACTTTTTTAACTTACGGTGTCTAAGGTAGTTGTGCCACACTTTAGTCTCACAGGAATGCTTTGGTCATTGTACTCCTGGTTTTCACTTAGTATGATATCAGAAACACATTTGGTCAATTAGTTGTCGTTTTGGTCACTATATAATTGGTAGATCTTATGGATGTTGCCTTTTGCAGAATCTCGGAATTTCCCATTAATTTAAGGTTTATTTGCTGTTCTTGAATAACATTTACAAATTTTTTTCATGTAAAATTAAAATCCACATTTTATAAATGGACTACTTTCTGAAATACAGTATTCAGTACGAAGTCACTGCCAATTTCTTGAGGTTCCCAAACTAGCACAAACAAAGCCTTCATATTCATGAAATATCTTCAACAAAGTTGTGTAGTTACAAAAATACTCACTTTGAAGTTATGCTATTTAACTAACTTCAGTAACTTTTAAATAATTTTGTAATAAACCTAATTGAGGGGTGCCTATTACTTTGGGTGCAAACAGTCTTGCTGTGTAGAGTTGAAAATGTCCTTTGCTGTACTGCGTTACTGGCACAAAATTGCTCTGAAGCTGGCATATATAGCTCCAGCAGGATCACCTAAGTGTTGGAGGATTCTCTGGCAGAGTGGAAGTTCAGTTTGGAAGGGTGTAGTCCTTTCTGTTTTCCTACACTTTTTAGATGTCATTATTCCTGTGGGAATTCTGCAACAGTGTGCATGCGCAGAATTTGTCCCCTGTAGATTTCTTTGCTTCCCTGCAGAAAAATTGTTTCCCCATCAGAATGTCAAGGGAAGCCACAAGAGCAGTCATGCGACCCTCCCCAGCTGTATGTTTTGGGTGCCCAGAGCAGCTGGCAGAGAGGTAAATCACTATGAGGCAGGAGGTGGGACTGGGGAATATCCAGCTGGTGGTTCCTACCCTGCGCTGGGCTCAGCTGCTAGTCCTGGCTAGGGTGTGGAGGACAGAACTTCCCCTTCCCCTGCACAGCATCTGGGGCTGGGTCAACCTCCCAGCCCCCTCCAGATTTCTTCCCCCAGCTGCAGGAATCTTTGCAAACTCCCTTCCCTTTGCCGCATCCCTCCTTCCCCCGCTCCTTGCACCCATGGCTCCTCAGCTGCAGGAGGAGGGATCCCTGTACAGGTCCCTTATCTCCCGAACCCCCCTGATGAGCCCCATTCCCCCTGCACCTGGACCACCACAATGAGCCACCTGCACCTGGATCCCCACCCCAACAAGCCCCAACCAGATGCACCTGGATCCCCACCCCACTGAGCTCTACTCCTCCAGCATCTAGGTCCCCCACACCCAGGCCCCTGTGCTGAGCTCTATTGCCCTCACGCTGACCCCCTGCTGATCCCCAATCACCTTCACCTAGGCCCCCCCCTGCAGAGTCCCATTACAATTGCACCCAGAACCCCCCCAACAAGCACCTGTGCAATTAGATGTCCCCCCGCACCTGGGTCTCCCACTGAGTTGTTTGCACCCAGATTGCCCCACACAGAATCCTCTCAGCCCACACCTGGATCCCCCCACACTAGGCCCCTCCACACTTGGATCCTGCCTTGCTGAGCCTGCCTGCCCACAGCTGGTGCACCTGGCATGAAGGGACAGGGTCCTGGGATGTTTCTGGGGCAGGCCCAGTCCTTGCGCTGTTTGGGTTGGGTGCAGCCTCACTGCTGTCCCGGGGGGGTGGAGGGAGCTGCACAGTGATCTCCCACCTCCGTCAGCCAATGGCCTGTGCTCCCTAATGCCATGCTGGCGCTTCCACGTTTTTTGACAAAATTTGCAGAATTTTAAAATTGTGCACAGAATTTTTAAATTTTTGGTGCAGAATGTCCTCAGGAGAAAGATGTAGTCTTTTGGCACTTAGTGAATTTTTTAATTGCAGAATGAGACTCTTATACTACATCTATTCCTCACTGAATAGAAGAGATATGTTGCACATATGACAAACATCCAGTTTCTCCTAGTACCAACAATATAAAACTGTTATTGACTTCTGTTTTGAGGCTTTTTAGTTTTTCCCCCTTCAACCATGAAAGGACTGCTGTTATAGATTCATGGTTAGAAGGGTGTATATACAGGCTTCTTAAATTTGTTAATCAGTTTCAATTGTTCAGCTGTAGGTGGTGGTACAAGACGGTTGGCTACCTTTCCCAGCTAGTGACTATTTCATCTATGACATATGGTACAAAATTCATTATTTTTATGTTATCATTAGGCAAGAAATACTTTGTGGAATGTACTGGTATGTTTCAGATAGATTTATGGCCCATATATTCATAAAACTGTATTGAAACTCCTGGCTTGATTGCAATAAGTATGTAAAGAAAATGAATGTTAAAGAAACAAACATGCATGGACTGCTGTCCTCTCTTTCTCTGTTGGTGCCATGAACACCTACCATTCTATAGTTACTGAGAAATTCCAGATAAAATGCCCTTAGAAACTTCTGGCTACTCAGTTTAAATGATTGTTGTTGAAACACACTCTCCTTTCTTTTCTGGCTAAGGGAGTGAAAGACTTGGTATTTAATCTGGGTCTCTTGTATAGAACTGCAGAGGACTCTTCACGTAGAAGGTTGTGGAAAATCTTTAAGTTTTTAATCTTCTGTCTGCTATGAAGCAAAGTAATTATGTACCTGAAGGCAGAATTTTCCAGTATAGACTTTTACACTTAGAGTTGGCTCTTTGTTCCATAGTCTCTAACCAAGACAATGTATACACATCTTTTCTTTTGTCTAATGTAAAAAGCTTGATATATTATTGGAAGTAGAAGTAAGTATTTAAAACAAAATACCCAGACAATAAACAAAACTTATGCAAACTAATTTTTTCTTGTGCTGTGCCAAAAATAAAAGTACTTTTCTGTAGAGTATACAAATTGGATGAGAGGATAAAAGTATATTGCGTCAGCATTTGTGTGGCTGCTGTTTCTCTATTTAGAAATGTCTTTAGCAAAGAAAATCTTGCTCTAGTTATTTGCCAGTAAGATATTTTTATATTTCTTTATATATGTATATGTATATAAAGAAATCAGAAAACATTTGAATGCAAAAAGCTACATCTATAACTACCCCTGCTGCCATGTTATTGCTTTAAAGTTAGGGTTATTGGTGTATAATGTAAGTATTTTGATTTTCTCTAATAGTTGAAACTAGGCATATAGCTGAGTTTTGTTGAGAAAATAAAAATCCAATAAGCTGGTCAGGTTGAGGGGCTTTTATATTTAATTTGTGCTAGGAGATGGATGCTTTTTTGCTTAGGATGAGACCAGAACAGCTTGTTTTAATTAAAGGAAGCACTTTTCAGGCCTTTCCTTGGTACTGTGTATGTTTGTCCTAATAGAAGAGTCTTTGTAAATCGCTGATGTCTTTGATTAAGATGGTCTTGGTCAGCATGTCATGGAACTGTGTAAATAGTTAATGAGTCCAGATTTGTACATGGCTAATGATTATAGATTAAAACACTTTTTTTTATTATTATTTTTTATTTGAGTTGCTAGATTTTTGGTTGCTTTTCTGTCAAGTATTGCCATTGCAGATCCCCACTTTTAAGAGTGCCTATTAGTCACAGAACCATCTGGAAATCAGTATGTGGGGCTGGTATACATGCCTTCACATGTATCTGAAAGGGGCTGTGGCTCCTGTTCTGTGTTCCTTTCCTGTTATTGAAGGGAGCAGGCCTCTGAACCATCATTTCTCTTTAAGTGCTCAGTACTATTTAACATTTCTAACTTAGGAAGAAGTAAAATTATGTAAATGTTTCCTTGTTTAGGACAAGTTTATCATTGCTCCTTTTATTTGCTCAAATGCAACAGCTCTGCATAGAACTCTGGATTCAAGTGATCTCAGATATTGTATTCAGACAAAGTATCCAAGAGAAAACAGTACTCCAAATGCTGAAAGTTCCTCAGAAGTTCTTTTGCTAAAGGATTCTGCAATCAGTGTATTGGCTTTGTGGATTAAGTTAAGCAGGAGCATTGGCTGGAGCTACCATTAACACAGAGAATCTAGAGTGCTGAGCTTAATAGGACTATTTCCGTTTCTTTCATTCCTGTTGTTTCAGAGACTCCTAAATCCCTCAGGATGCAGGGCTGCTTCAGAGTGAAACAGTCCACAAAATCCAAAGATTCTAGCCTTGACTGGAGGCTGTGTTTAAGTAGTTATGCAGAAGTCCCTTCTCGTCCCTTCCCCTCCCCCTGTGGCCTTTTTCCTCTGAACCCTAAAAGGTGCACAGTGTAGCCGCTCTTTGTTGGTAGGAGAGAGCTCTCCCGCCGACAAAAAAAAAAAAAAAAAAAAAAAAATATGTCCACCGGTGAGCGGTGATAGCTTTGTCGGCAGCTCTCCTGCCAACAAAGCGCTCTTCGTGATGGTGTTTTTTGTTGGTAAAATTTTTGTTGTTCGGGCTGTGTGGTTTTTTTCACACCCCTCAACGACAAAAGTTTCACTGATGAAAGTCCAGTGTAGACAAAGCCTGAGAGAATTCTTAATGCCTTTGTCTCTGACCATCAGAAAAAGAAGGGAAGAATCTGAGCACTGTTTTGAGCCCAGTATGAAGAGCCAGTGATAAGAGTTTAGTGTACAGGCAGTAGCATTCATTGGGTTTGGAAGGGTCTTGGAGTCAGAAGGGGTGTGGAATCCTGACTGTCTGAATTCTGGGCCCCTCAGATGTGATTCTTGACAGTCTGTCTTCTCTCTTACCTTTTGGAGTCCTTTGGATCAGAATGTTGTCGGTTCTAAAGGGGAGCTTGGGGTGACAGTAATTTGTGATCCCTTCTCTTCAGAGCAATGGAAGATTATCCTTTTCTCCCTAAAGTCTGACTAATTCATGATCTCTCAGGCCTGTCACATCCTTTCCTGGGACAATGTATGACTTGACTTCAGAGGCTTGAATCCAAAAGGTTCCAGGAATTACCTTGGAAATTAGACATAACCCTTAGACCCAAGGTGTAATTTCAAGCTCGGGTAGATGTACATGCACTAGTGTTTAATTGAGCTAGTGCACTAAAAATAGTAGCGAAGTGGCAGCAGTGGTGTGGGCTAGCTGCCCGAGTACTTACCTAGGTTTCAGATGGGATTGAACTCAGGCGGCTAGTCTATGCTGCTGCTTACACTGCCATTTCTACAGAGGTATTTTCTAGCATGCTAGATGAGTCAAAGCTAGCACATGTAGTCTATCTGAATTGGAAATTATATCTCTAGCTGTAGTGTAGATGTACCCTTAGTTATACCTAGAATGGGACTGGGGTTCAATGTGGAGTTGTTAGATCTTTGAATTTCTTTGTACCAGGAATTAGCCCCATTTTTAACCACTAGTGTAGCTGCACTGATGTAGACTCTTTCTGTAGACAGTCACAATTTCCAGTGGTGGCGCACACCTGCTGGAAATTCAGGTAAACTTCACAAGTGTGAACTGACATTTTCCTCATCTGTACTAAGGGTTTGCGCTGTTGCAGCTACACTCATGCCTGAAATGGAAATTAATTCCAGACAAGGTCTTTAGGTTCTGCTCGTAAATTGTAATACTGATTTCAGAAGTAAAATGTTGAAGATGGTTTGTTTTTCTTCACCTGGTTCTTGATCCAGGTACTATTAATCATCTCGAGGTGTTCAGTGTATTCCCCTTAGACTTGACACTAGTACCACAGCCTCTTACCTTTATAGGCTAAATACACAATGATTCATGTTGCAGCAGTCAGCCTGTTCTACAAGTATTGCTAAGAAGTCATAATCAAAGTAGCCTAGGTAACCTTCTCTAAAGTTTACCACCTAATATTTGGGAAAAATTGCATTGTGATACATAAATCGAGAAAATCTTCTGTTAAAGACTTAGAAATGTGTTAGCGCTCATGTTCTTTTATAAAATTATGGTCTTTTGAACTCCAGGACATGTACAAATAGGTTGGTGATCCAAAGTAAGGTCAGTTTAGGATATAATACACTGCTAAAGGAGCACATTGCTATTTTATGAATGGGGAAAAGTGGTTTTTGCTTTTCCTGATCAAGAAATTGGAGAAGCTGTATTGTGACTGAGCATACACTGGGCATGTGGAGGAATTTGGTGGAGATGCAAAGTATGAAAATAAAGAATCTGTATAGTTTAACTTTTTAACTACAGGTATACAGTGAATTGCTTGGAAATGAAAGAGAAGATGACCCAAAAGTTACATGATGCATGTCTAGCCTGATTATATATTGACACTTTCCAAGCCACAATAACTGCATGTGTGCGAACATTGAATAGGATAATTTGGAGACAATGAGCTAAAGGACAAGCAATGACTTACTTGTCCACAGAATTTAAAATTGTGGCAAATGGAAAAACACCTAATAGTGCTTCCAGGACGACCATAGATGTTGGATTTTGAATATCCCTATTAGTTCAACCTTTATGAATCTGCAAGAATTAAATCTTTTTATAGAAAGCATATATAACAATTGCCCAAAGGCTAAAAAGCTTGAAAGTAAGTTTTTTTTCGGCTGCCAGTGAGTTGCGGATGACGATATTTATAAACCAGGCTGCTACAGGAGGATATTCATGCATGTCTCAATCCTTCCATGCGACAAAATCTACGGAAAACTACTGTAAGTGATGATGTTGAAGTTAAAATTGTAGTAAGCAGAAGGGCAGATCTCTCTTTGGGGCATATGTTTCAGGAAAACATTTACATTCAAATACTTGTTTAAAATGTCTTGTTTATAATTCACTTAAATTTCCCTTTCTTCAATCATGATTGAAACCTAATAGCATTATTTTTAAATATTTCTGTAAATGTGGCTGAAGATTTTTGCCCATTTTGAAACTAAATATTAAATGGACCCTGTTGGGATTTAAGGTGGGAAACTGAGTCCACCCAATTTAGGCTTGCTTAATTTCTGCCTTTATTTATACAATTTCAGACAGACTTGTCACTTATACTGTCTGAACATATATTTCTGACAGCCAATAAACAATAAGACAGAATTGTTATGGGTCCCAAATTACCATATTCTGGGGCACCTAGAAGTTCTCCTATACTCCATGATGGTTGTCAACTCCTCTAATCACTCAGTCTGTTCCTTCAGTCTCTGGTCTGCTATTTCTCCAGTTTGGGCCTTGTTTATTTCGGTCCTTTTATACATTTCCTCATTACATATTTTTTAACCTTCAGTCAATTTTAAGCACATTAAGCAAGCGTTTTAGGTAATACGCATGCACACGCTTCAGTTTACACAACTTTTGCTGTTTATTTTCCATGTCGTCATGTTTCAGTGTCATCCTTCCCCTGGATTTTCCCATGAGAAGGGGGTTCTCATTATTACAGGTTTGTGTATTTTTATCTCAGAACTTCCAGCACAACATGACACCTTTATCATGTCAATAATAACATCATTTTAAGCAAATCTATATGAGAGGAGGAGAATTGGCAAAACCACACGCATGCCAATAAGGCCTTGACTTAAGTGTTACCTTATCTAAGTTAATTAATTATTCATAAATATAAATTATTAAAATATAACTCTTAATCTTACCATTTAGCTATTTCATATTTATATTTCAGTATTATAAGTCACAAACAATATATGTGTGTCGTATTCCTACCCATGAATCTACTTGGTGGGGGGACCTTTTAATATCACCACCAGTTTTTTGTCTTCTGCAAACGTATTTTTCAGGGGACTTTTGTCACCCAAAGTCCAAAACCTTATATTTTTGAATACGTGACAAATGGATTTGCTCCTCTCTACTCCTTCAACCTCCCCTCCCCTCTTTCGTGTGTGTGTGTGTGAGAGAGAGAGAGAGAAAAAATTGATAGAGCTGGATCCCCCCGAGGAGGAAGGGTGAAGAACCTCAGGAGGAGCAGAGGTACATTGATGAGCAAGAGGAAGATGTAAGGCTGGGAGGTGCATACATTGATCGGCTGGGGGACAGGTCAAGATGATGCCGGGGACAGCACAGAATTCATTAAAATTTTGGGATTTGGAGAGAAGTTGGAAGATCCACATCATCAGGCAGCCTCGAGAGTTCCTGCAGCAGGAGCCAAAATCACCTTACTTTACGAATTGGGAGAGTTGGCCACACTGTTTTGCCATACACGCATTCAGGATCGCCAGGGGGAGTTCAAAAATGAAAAAATTTTCTTGTACTTTTTGGTGTATTTAAAAAATATTTGTTTTTTGGGCCAATCATGATTATTTTGGGGTCTGACTCCTGATTTTAGAACTTTTGGGGGTTGGCAAAACTGAGGACTTTTCCTGCAGTAGCTTGTCCTGGCTACCCAGGGCTGGCTATGTATTGCTGAGCACAAAAACGGGGAGCAGGAAAACTTTCATGTGTACTAAATACCCCTCTCTCCCACCCCGAACAAACCCATTTTACCCAGGCACCATGCAGTAGTGGAGGAAATAATTTAACTTGCTTGATGAATGCAGAGAGGGAGGGCAGGGACAAGCTGGAATAGACAGGAACAGGCTAAAAACAGGTGGTAAGAGGGCAGGAGGCAAGTGCATGTGGATAGGAACGGGGAAGGGACAGGAGCAGTGTTCATGTGGATAGGAGCTTGGAAGGTGGAGTGGGTGGGGCAGGAGTCTGACAGGGGAAATTGGGCAGATAAGGGCAGGGAGTATCTGTGAAGGGGAAGTGCAGAAGTGTGTCTTAACTCCTAGAAAACGTTCTCCTCCAGAACTTTCAATTGAATCCAGGGTCTTGGAATCTCAATAGTCTTGTGCTGTCTTCCAAATAGCTGTGAAACGCACTGGCAAAATGTCTTTTCCCTTTATAGTTTCTATTCTGCTCAGTGGCTAACCGCTATCAGTTACTCAGTTAACTCAAGTAGTTCGGGTGATCTGTGCTCTGGCTGTCATGATTCCAACTCTTCTAATGAGCTGTCTGGTAGTCATGGTTCCACATGTAATTCCTGTGGGTTTTTTTGTTTTCAATAGGCTTTTAAAAAAAATTAGGAAGTTACCTTTAAAAATACCTTAAGAAAATATTACAGTTGCAAAGTCAGGTACTCAAAAACAAGGAAATTTCAGTGTTGAGGTTCACACTGCTGTGTCTGCAGCTTTTAATCTTATTGGCAGTGGGTCAGCTTTCATTTGAGTGCAGCATGATCTTTCTCCTGCAGGAGCTTCAAGGTCAGGAAGTACCCACACTGTCAAGTCTTTTCAAAGCCAAACATCCTAAGTCCCTTATGTCTGAACTATGAGTGAAGCACATACTTAGAGGGATCTCTGAAGAAAGGAGTTGATGAGGGTGAGAACTGACCCTGGGAAAAGCACGCTTTTTATCCCTCTTAGCTTTTTGTTCTCTTGCCCTATCCCACTGCCAACAGGCCTCTGGTGTGGCTGTGCACAGAATATGGTGCTCATGTGCAGGCATGGCTTTGCCTCAGTTGCCTTACCTGTCCTGCTCAAATTGCTCCAATGGGAAGATGCACCAGCACCGCTTCTGGCCTTCTCCTTGCCTCCTCAAGAAAACACCAAGAGAAGAACTTAACACATGTATCCATCCTCACTGTAGTATGTGAGTGCTTCTCCATCATTAATTAATTTTATCCCTCACAACACTCATGTGAGGTGGGGAGGATGTTATTCTTGTGTACGTTGGTCTAAGACTCCTTAGAAGGAGCAGCATTGCAGTAGGCAAAGGGGTAATAAATAACTTACAAATAGCTTTGGGGGGAAGCAGTCACTTTTAATAATCTGTTATATGCAACCCAGTTTAGAAAGTAGACGTTTCTATTAAAGTCTGTTTTTTTCACATTATTGGGGAGGATGCTGCAGTGTTTTATCCTGTGCAACTTCAGTTTGCTTTGACTGGAAACAGATACATTTTTAATTACTTTCACGCCAAGGAAAATACCCTCTTGTAAACATGAGATTGAAGAAATTATGTGAAATTTCAGAAGAAATAACTTCCAAAAAATTCTGTCTTCATATATCCTAATAGGTCCTTGTGTCTTGCAAGATGATAAGTTGGTATGGAATTTTTTCCTAATATAAAATCTTGGATTATATGCTGTACTCTAAATATTAATTAAGGTGATAATCTTGTGGACATATCAGCAGAACTGTAATTATGGTTAGCAGTTTAAATAATGTTTTATTGAAAAGTTGCTTAACAAATTTAAAAGCTTTTGTGGTTTTTAGATGGCACCCAACTCACTACTCTTGCACTATTTTATAAGTGTTGACTCATAATTGCATTTTTGTGTTGACACATACTTGACCCTGATCTTAGTTTAGTTTGACATTTTTGTATGTCTGTAACTTGTAAATGAAATGTAAAATTTTATTTCTGGTTGCTAGTTTAATTTCCACATTTAGGTGCTGATTTTACAAGTGAAATGTAAAAATAAGTGGATATGTAGCTGCAAACAGTCCAGTAGTACTACATTTTTGACAGATAAAATGTTTGATATCAGGATTATTTTCATCAGTTTAGTAGCTGAAACATGAATTTCATTGTGGAAAGCTCCTGCACATGCTAATAGTAAAAGACTTGGATGTGAAATTCAGCCATTTTCTCTTTAGTTTTCACCCAGAACAAACTTTTTTTTTTAGCCAAAATCACAAGCCGAATGGCAAAACTTTTAATGATAAGTACCAATGAATGGGTCCTAGATGTCAAACTGATGCTACATTATACTTTTATTTTACATTTGTTGTGGGATATTCTGCGTGTGTGTGTCTGTGAAATAACTGGTGCGCAGAATGCAGTATCCTTAGTATAAAACATACTGAAGAGTCATTCAGAGTTCTAGCAACTTGGTTCTCAAAAGAGGCAGAAATATTCTTTCCTCTTTTGTTGTCAGTGTGAATCTTTATTACATCTGTTTTTTGTGTATGCATAATCATAACTGACTTCTGTAGTTTTGTTGTGAAAGATGGCATCATTATAATTTCACTCTGAATGGTGTTTCATGTTAACATGTTAATTAGTTTAAATACAGAAGAAAAAGCATCATTGCAACTCTAGACAAATAGTATATTATGATTCCTGGGGCTTCATATTTGTTCTTGTCTTTTTTTTTTAAATCATCCTGTTTGCTTTCTGGTGCAGATATGACCTAACAGAATGGAAATGATTGAATGCTTTTTACTTAAAGCACACTATTTTAAATATCTTTTTACTTAAGTTTTGCTGTTAAGGAAAACTCACATACTGTAGATGTGATCTTAATTGAGGGTTTGTATTGTGAATGTTTTATTACACTGCTTAATAATATTTTTGGAGTAACTGTGGTATGTTTTGTTGTAGCAGAAAAAGAAAACTAAGGCATTCAATCCTCCAACCCGTAGAAACTGGGAAAGTAATTACTTTGGGATGCCCCTACAGGATCTGGTTACACCTGAGAAGCCTATACCACTGTTTGTTGAAAAATGTGTGGAATTTATTGAAGATACAGGTAGGATAGAAGTATTGTTGGAAGAAAGATTTTTACCCTTTTCAGCGAGGAATGTGTGTCTTTCCTTTAGTTGTGAAATTGGTTTTATAATTTGACGTTGACATACAAGTACATATTAGTATAATTTTAAGATTGTTTACTGTAAGATAAAAATACACTTCAGGAATATCAAGTATGTTTAGATCATATGCTTAAAATGACTGGTTTTATGGGTATTTACACACACAATTTTTAAATATAGCCACTGCAGCTCTTTAAATAAGTGGCTAGCTTCATTTTTAATGTCAGTAGAATTATTTAGAACTTTAACACAATGGCACCATGATTGTCGCTAATATATTTTGCATAATCATATATTAAAAAAACTCAGTCCACATTTTTCAGGTGGCGAAAACAATTTCTTGATTTTAATGAGTGCAATTTGTTCAATAAAATCCTTTCTACCAACTTAAATTTTCTTTTTAAATTGACAAAATAATGCTCTTCTTAGTAGTTCTCTTATGATATTTAACATTTTTCATGTAGAAATTACTGTTCATGCAGTACATTGAAAGAAAAATAATTTGATTGTGTAGTCCAGTTTAACACTTCTGAGAATTCTCTAATAGTGAAAAATATTTGAAGACAGTATATGCATGCACATTCTGTAATACAACATAACACACATACTTAATCTGTTTTGTATTTTTTTTTAGGCCGGTGGAAGTATCATACTAAGATGTTACTGATTCATATTGGCCAGCATTCTTATCCCCCTGTAGCATCCCATTGATCGTAGGGTGACAAAGTATATCTATTGCTAGTAAAATGAAACTGGATATTTTTATCAGTAATACAAATGCTGTTTAGTATGTGCTATTGTAATGTTTCTAAGAGAGCTACTACAGGTGATATGACTAATAGTCATCACCATGGAGAAGTTCCATCTGTTATACGTGGCATTGTTATGATGTACATACATTAGATGAACTGATCAGCCTTTGACCTTTTGTAGCATCAGAGAATTAAGAAACTGAATTGTCTGTCTCTAACACTTTTCTTTCATGGCTTCCATGCCTGAAGGCAAGAGCTGGTGTTTGACCCCCACCCCAAAAAAGAGAGAGAGAGAAGGCACTGTATAACAGTAGTCTACTTGATGTTGGCTTGCAAATGTTACCAGAGTATGGCAAATGAATATGTTTGGTGGTGGTGAATCCATTGCCCAAATCAAAAATGTTCTCTTAAAAATGGGAATAAAATGTTCTAAGTTAAAATAAGGTTTCAGAGTAGCAGCCGTGTTAGTCTGTATCTGCAAAAAGAAAAGGAGTACTTGTGGCACCTAATTTGTTACTCTAAGGTGCCACAAGTACTCCTTTTTTGAAATTAAAATAACTTTTTTATCAACAGATATTTTAGAAAAATTAATTTTTAGAAAGTCTACAGATAGGTAATATGCAATCTTATCTAAATAAACTCTTGCATATTCATAGGTCTTTCAGCTGTCAAATGAGAAATTGGACGCTTAATTTTGTGAGAGCACTTTCAATTCTCTGAGAAAAGTTAATTTAAAAAAATTGATAAAAATAACATCCTAATACCTGGAGTATTCAAACTATAATTGTTATCAAACATAGGGGATGAAAATATGACTTCTGCTTTGGGCGGGGAGGGGAGGGAAGGGAAAGCTCTAATGATTTGGAAAGTGGGTTACTCTTCCTTTTATGACAGGTTTCAGAGTAGCAGCCGTGTTAGTCTGTATCCGCAAAAAGAAAAGGAGGACTTGTGGCGCCTTAGAGACTAAGAAATTTATTTGAGCATAAGCTTTCGTGAGCTACAGCTCACTTTCAATCAGCTGGAAAAGACTTGCCATCTTTATGTTCTCAGCCAGTAACCTGCCCTCACTAACCAATCCCTTTTCTGCCTTTGAAGGGATCATATATTTTAGTCAGTCTCTGGGCTTGTGGTGGCCTCTCAAAAGAGGAGACTCAGAAAGTGCTGATGTGGATTGGGCATTCAGTTGGTTGCAGATATTCTACAGGAAGCAGCATTTGATTTGGCCATATCTGTTCTACTGATAGCATCCTAAATTTCAGAAGTATGTTATGGATTGGGTTCCAGAAGGCTTAGTTCTGTCTCACTGCCACCCGCTTTGAAAGGAAATGTGTTTGGGGATGTCCTGGATCAAAAGCTATTTCCTCCCAGTAAAAAAAAAAAAAGGGGGGGGGGAATATCTATCCTTTCCCCACTCAGGCAATAGTCCTTCCTTTTGTCATTCCTCTTACAGACCCTGGAGCAGATCTTTGTTCTAGATCTGGGCTGGGATAGGGGGTTGGGTTTGGGAGTAGGCGCAGGCTCTGGGCTGGGGTTGCGGGGTTCGGAGTGTGGGAGGGGGCTCCAGTGCACAGAGACATCCAAATCTTTGTTTGCCATGGTGCTCTTTTGACATGCTTTTCAAAACTGTCCTCACGTAGTGGGAGTTTGGCCAGTGACTTGTCCTTTTTGATGACTAGATTGAGGCACGAGCAATTCAGATCTCTGTGGGTCTCCTTTTCTTTTTCGCTCTGGTCATACAGCACTCCTACCAACTTCCTTGCTGCAGAAATTGCAGCTTGTCTGTCAGTCTTTCCCAGCTTGGCAGGACTCTGAAGTGATAAGCTACATTTGTTTTAACAGCATTAAACACAGATCCCTTCCCCCCCGCCCCCCCATACCAAATAGGGATGACAGTCACATCCTGTTAATGCGTGTACAGCAGGAAGTACGTTGCAGAAGTCAGGAGTGAGTGCATCACAAATTGCATGCACAGATATGAAATGAAGCTTGTCAGTTGTGCTGATAGTGGTGACTGTTACAGTCCATATATCTGTGTTCAATTTTTTAAAAGAATGAACAGCAAGGAGTAAAACATCTGTCATGTGACCTAATTACTACGGTTCCTTTGACACCAAGAGGCCCAAAACCCATATTGGCATATACAGCATGCAGAAACATCCTTCTGTCTGCTTCCTCTTAAGTACAGTAACTCCCCACTTAACATCCTCTAGCTTAATGTTGTTTCAATCTTACATCGCTGCTCAGTTACAGAACATGTTCCATTTAGAGTTGTGCAATGCTTCACTAGAACATCATTTGGCTGCCTACTTTGTCCACAGCTGACAGCCCCCCTATCCACTCCCCTACGCCCCCCGCGTCCCCACAGTGCCTCCTGCCCTCCGGCAGACCCTGTGGATCAACGCCTCCCCCCTCCTCCTGCCCATGGCAATCGGCTGGCTTGTGGCATTCAGGAGGGAGGGGGGAGGAGCGAGGACTCAGCGCGCAGGCTCCCCCTCCCTTCCTTGCCTCCCAAATGCTGCAAACTAGCTGATTGCCGCGGGCAGGAGGAAGGGGGGAGGCTGCGTGCTGAGTCCTTGCTCCTTCCCCCACCCTCCTGCCCCCTGACTGTCGCGAGCCAACTGATTGCTGCAGGCAGGAGGGAGGGGGGAGGAGTGAGGATGCAACATGTGGAGTAAAGGGGGAAGGTGCGGGGGAGAAGAGGCGGGTTAAGGTTGGGGGCTTGGGGAAAGGGGTAGAGTGGGCGGGCTGAGGGTTGAGCCCCCTGCCCCTGGTGCTTGCAGAGTCAGGGAAGCTGCTGCTGCGCAACGTGCTTCTCCTAGCCTACAGCACCTTCAGCCTCCTTGCTTGCCTCATTGTCTCCAGTGCCAGTGGGCTGTGCCTGTGTGGGGTAAGGCGGGGGCATCACCCAACTATAGTACTGTACTGTATGGCCAAAAAAAATTTCACTGGAACCTAATCCCCCCATTTACATTCCTTCTTATGGGGAAATTGGATTCGCTTAACGTTGTTTCACTTAGTCACATTTTTCAGGAACATAACTACAACATTAAGTGAGGAGTTACTGTACTGTATAAGTCTTGGGCTTCTTCAGCACTTTTGCTGGTGGTGGACTTTGCTACTTAATAACAGGGAAAGTGTCCATCAGGAAGGAGTGGTTTTGTATTGGGTGTGCTCCTTCACTCTCAGGTGCATTTGGAACCCTATATTAACTGGGGAATTTTACAGGTGACTGCTTGTTGAATGTCAAAGGGTGTCCATGGAGGCACAGAGCATCCACCAATCACTTGCTATTGCTTGCAGCTTAACCTTATATCCTGTCTTGTGCTGTCTTTCTGCATTTTTTAGAGATACTATTGTCATATCTTTCAAAGACTTGGATTACAGAATTAATCCTTTTAGGACACGCATAAAATGCTCAGCAGCCAATTCATCGAAATTGTGGAGTTTGTCTCCAGCCATCATTGGTATGATGGCCATGGCATCGCTTATGTACACTGTGGATTATTTTCTTGTGGGTTTTTAGCTCATGGATTCTTTCAGCTTAAACTCCTAGTTGATGCCCTAATTTAGCTCTGTCTGACATAATCACCCAACAGGATTATGTGCCTAAGAACAGTTCCCATTGAAACATCTTTGTCTTGCTAAGGACAGGGCTCTTTGGAAGCAATTTCTGGACTGATAGCTACTGTGATTCTCCTTCCCTTGCCAGACTTCAAATTTGGTCTTCTTGGCCACGTCAGCAGATGTTTTGATGACAGATTTTCTTGACTGAGCTGAAGAAGCTAGATGTCCCATCAGAATCAAGTGTACTTCTCACCAATCTCTCCACTTGTTCTTCACCAACATCTGCTGTTGTTAGTAGAGTCTCTTGTATATCTGATGTTACATGCAGTCTGGTAGATATGCTGATATTCACTTCTAGATGTGATTCAGGATCAATGGGTTTGTCAGATTGTTAATGACATGGTTGGTAAGAGCTGTAACATGCTTTGCATCCCTCTTCAGTTCAGAGAACTATAGAATCATAGAATATCAGGGTTGGAAGGGACCTCAGGAGGTCATCTAGTCCAACCCCCTGCTCAAAGCAGGACCAATCCCCAACTAAATCATCCCAGCCAGGGCTTTGTCAAGCCTGACCTTAAAAACTTCTAAGGAAGAAGATTCCACCACCTCCCTAGGTAACGCATTCCAGTGCTTCACCACCCTCCTTGTGAAAAGGTTTTTCCTAATATCCAACTAAACCTCGCCCACTGCAACTTGAGACCATTACTCCTCGTTCTGTTATCTGCTACCACTGAGAACAGTCTAGATCCATCCTCTTTGGAACCCCCTTTCAGGTAGTTGAAAGCACATATCAAATCCCTCCTCTTTCTTCTTTTCTGCAGACTAAACAATCCCAGTTCCCTCAGCCTCTCCTCATAAGTCATGTGTTCCAATCCCCTAATCGTTTTTATTGCTCTCCGCTGGACTCTTTCCAATTTTTCCACATCCTTCTTGTAGTGTGGGGCCCAAAACTGGACACAGTCCTCCAGATGAGGCCTCACCTATGTTGAATAGAGGGGAACGATCATATCCCTCGATCTGCTGGCAATGCCCCTACATGTACATCCCAAAATGCCATTGGCCTTTTTGGCAACAATGGCACACTGTTGACTCATATCCAGCTTCTTGTTCACTGTAACCCCTAGGTCCTTTTCTGCTGAACTGCTGCCTAGCCATTCGTTCCTTAGTCTGTAGCGGTGCATGGGATTCTTCCGTCCTAAGTGCAGGATTCTGCACTTGTCCTTGTTGAACCTCAACAGATTTCTTTTGGCCCAATCCTCTAATTTTGTCTAGGGCCCTCTCTATCCTATCCCTATCCTCCAGCGTATCTACCTCTCCTCCCAGCTTAGTGTCATCTGCAAACTTGCTGAGCGTGCAATCCACGCCATCCTCCAGATCGTTAATGAGGATATTGAACAAAACCGGCCCCAGGACCGACCCTTGGAGCACTCCACTTGATACCGGCTGCCAGTCAGACACTGAGCCATTGATCACTACATGTTGAGCCAGACGATCTAGCCAGCTTTCTATCCACTTTACAGGCCATTCATCCAATCCATACTACTTTAACTTGCTGGCAAGAATACTATGGGAAACCGTGTCAAAAGCTTTGCTAAAGTCAAGGAACAACACATCCACTGCTTTCCCCTCATCCACAGAGCCAGTTATGTCATCATAGAAGGCAATTAGATTAGTCAGGCATGACTTGCCCTTGGTGAATCCATTCTGACTGTTCGTGATCACTTTCCTCTCCTCTAAGTGCTTCAGAATTGATTACTTGAGGACCTGCTCCATGATTTTTCCAGGGTATGAGGTGAGGTTGACTGACCTGTAGTTCCCAGGATCCTCCTTCTTCCCTCTTTAAAAGATGGGCACTACATTAGCCTTTTTCCAGTCGACCGGGACCTCCCCCGATCGTCATGAGTTTTCAAAGGTAATGGCCAATGGCTCTGCGATCACATCCGCCAACTCCTTTAGCACTCTCGGATGCAGCGCATCCGGCCCCGTGGACTTGTGCTTGTCCAGCTTTTCTAAATAGTCTCGAACCACTTCTTTCTCCACAGAGGGCTGGTCACCTCCTCCCCTTGCTGTGCTGCCCAGTGCAGTAATCTGGGAGCTGACCTTGTTCTTGAAGACAGAGGGAAAAAAAGCATTGAGTACATTAGCTTTTTCCACATCCTCTGTCACTAGGTTGCCTCCCTCATTCAGTAAGGGGCCCACACTTTCCTTGACTCTCTTCTTGTTGCTAACATACCTGAAGAAACCCTTCTTGTTACTCTTAACATCTCTTGCTTGCTGAAACTCCAGGTGTGAGTTGGCTTTCTTGATTTCACTCCTGCATCCCCAAGCAATATTTTTATACTCTTCCCTGGTCATTTGTCCAATCTTCCACTTCTTGTAAGCTTCTTTTTTGTGTTTAAGATCAGCAAGGATTTCAGTGTTAAGGCAAGCTGGTTGCCTGCCATGTTTACTATTCTTTCTACACATCGGGATGGTTTGTCCCTGTAACCTCAATAAGGATTCTTTAAAATACAGCCAGCTCTACTGGACTCCTTTCCCCCTCATGTTATTCTCCCAGGGGATCCTGCCCAGCAGTTCCCTGAGGGAGTCAAAGTCTGCCTTTCTGAAGTCCAGGGTCCGTATTCTGCTGCTCTCCTTTTTTCTCTGTGTCAGGATCCTGAACTCGACCATCTCATGGTCACTGCCGCCCAGGTTCCCATCCACTTTTGCTTCCCCTACTAATTCTTCCCAGTTTGTGAGCAGCAGGTCAAGAAGAGCTCTGCCCCTAGTTGGTTCCTCCAGCTCTTGCACCAGGAAATTGTCCCCTACACTTTCCAAAAACTTCCTGGATTGTCTGTGCACTGCTGTATTGCTCTCCCAGCAGATATCAGGGTGATTGAAGTCTCCCAGGAGAACCAGGGCCTGCCATCTAGTAACTTCTGTGAGTTGCCGGAAGAAAGCCTCGTCCACCTCATCCCCCTGGTCTGGTGGTCTGTAGCAGACTCCCACCACGACATCACCCTTGTTGCTCACGCTTGTAAACTTAATCCAGAGACTGTCAGGTTTTTCTGCAGTTTCATACTTGAGCTCTGAGCAGTCATACTGCTCCCTTACATACAATGCAACTCCCCCACCTTTTCTGCCCTGCCTGTCCTTCCTGAACAGTTTATATCCATCCATGACAGTACTCCAGTCATGTGAATTATCCCACCAAGTCTCTGTTTTTCCAGTGACATCATAATTCCTTGACTGTGCCAGAACTTCCAGTTCTCCATGCTTGTTTCACAGGCTTCTTCCATTTGTGTATAGGCACTTGAGATAACTTGCTGTTTGTCCTGCTTTCTTAGTATGAGGCAGGAGCCCTCTCGCACTCTCCTGCTCGTGCTTCCTCCCATGTCCCCACTTACCTCAGGGCTTTGGTCTCCTTCCCCCGGTGAACCTAGTTTAAAGCCTTCCTCACTAGGTTAGTCAGCCTGCTTGCGAAGATGCTCTTCCCTCTCTTTGTTAGGTGGAGCCTAGCACTCCTCCTTCTTGGAACACCATCCCATGGTCAAAGAATCCAAAGCCTTCTCTCCGACACCACCTGTGTAGCCATTCGTTGACTTTCACAATTCGACGGTCTCTACACAGGCCTTTTCCTTCCACTGGGAGGATGGACAAGAACACCACTTGCGCCTCAAACTCCTTTATTCTTTTTCCCAGAGCTACGTAGTCTGCAGTGATCCGCTTAAGGTCATTCTTGGCAGTATCATTGGTGCCCACGTGGAGAAGCAGGAAGGGGTAGCGATCCGAGGGCTTGATGAGTCTCGGCAGTCTCTCCATCACATCGTGAACATTTGTGAACTTTGTCTTCACTACTTCTTGTTGGGCCACTTCTTTCTCTATTATGAATAGCTTTTGCATATTCATACTATGAAGCTGTGTATTGTCATGCATAACACTAATACTGACCTGTGCATAAGTGACACAGAATTAAAGAGCTAGTCTCTAGAATATTTCAAAATCCTAGTAGTGCATGCACAGGCTGTTACAAATTAAAACCTTGTACTAAGGCTATGTCTGCACTACTGCAGTAAGTCAACGTACGCTACGCAACTCCAGGTACATGAATAACGTAGCTGGAGTTGACGTACCTTAGGTCGAGTTACCGCGGAGTCTACACCGCAGGGGGTCAACAGGAGAAAATCTCCCCTCGACTTAACTTACTCTTCTCGTCAGGGGTAGAGAACGGGGTCAACTGGAGAGTGATATGCAGTCGATTTGGCGGGTTTTAGTAGGCCCGCTATGTGGACCGCCTGTGGATCGATCTCATTGTGTCGATCCCTGCCGTAGTGTAGGCATGCCTTAAGAAGACTAGAGGATGCATTTATGAACAAAAGCTTACAAATCGAGAAGCATTACGTTCGGAATTTACATACATTTATATCTGCCAGCTATGCTATGCGAGCTATGAGAACGCATGCTCCTGGTGCATAACCTTTAGTTTGAGGCTGATCTGGTCAGCAATGTTCAGTTGCAAATATAGAAAACTGTTATAATCACTTGTGAAATACTTCAACAATTAAGAATATGCAATGTGCAAATATTTCATGTTAATATGTTGCAAAATGTTATTTGTTATTTTTGACACATGCTAAACAGTTTAATCTTTTTCGGGGGACAGGGAGGGAAACCCTTGACCATTCAAAACCACTAAAAATCTCTTAATATGCTGTCATTTGGGAGCTTTGACCAATAAATACCACATTAAGGTGTTGAGATTAATGTAATCGGTAATAACTATAGTCAGTAGTCATGTTGCAATGTTTCTGGAACTGTGTGGAAAAAAAAAGACCCTTTCTTATTATGGGTACCATTGTTTCACCTCGCCTATTGGCACCACTTGGCAGCTCCACATCAGATCTCATCTAAACATACAGAAAATAAACTTTCAAATCCTATATGATGTGGGTGTGTATATGGTGGGTATATTAAATTCCAAAAATATGGCCCTTTTTGGATAATTGCCACACTTCTACTGAGGTAAGGAAGGGACTTAACATGTTAGGATCCTGCAGTTTTATCTACATAGGTGAAAAATCAAGGACGTCCCACTCTCTCAAAGTTCTGGAAAGTGGGCATGTTAGCTTAACTGAAACTGCATTTAGCAGAAAAGTATAGTCTACTGTAGTATCTCTGTAAGGTGGAAACAGATAGGTAAATTGTATGTACGGTTCTTAACATTTTTATCTCCCAGTCTGACTACACAGTGTGCTAAAATTATGCTCTACTTATTAACCTTCCTTTGTATAGGAAAACTTATGTGTTTATATGAGAATCTCATCAGATCTAGTTTATCCTGGGCTAAAACATTGTTATTATACAAACTGGTAGCTGTTAAAGTGGAGGAGAAAATTCTTAAGATCTTCATTAGAGAACTGCAAATTCATAGTTTCTCTGTTAGAGTTCACTGTTACAAATGTTCACGTTGACTTCTAGTTATAATTACAGTATTCTTAGATGTGAAAGTTTTCAAACCATTGGCCTATCCAGGAAAAGGACCACTTCTTTACTGCCAGTGGCTGACAGGTCTGATTCTCTCCTCAGATCAGCACGTAGGCTGAAGATTGACTGCAAGGTTTAGTAGACCTTCCTACTAAAAGGAAGCTTTTACATAAAAATGAATAAATTTTCGTAACATTTGTAGTTGCTAAAAGTTGACAGTACTATTGCAGGAAAGCTTGGATTAAGTGAGTTTTGCACTTAGCTCTGAATTCTGCTAATGCTGGTTATTCTTATTTCATCTGGCAGTGAGTTCCATTGTCTTGATTTGGCTCCCATGAAAGTTCTGTTCTTGCAGTCATAAGTTTGCCATATAGATCAACAGTTTCATTGTACCAGTGTCGCTGTCATGGGAGGTTGTCGTGGACAGAGAAGCATTCTGTCACGTAGGACTCTGAAAATCTTGACAATAGTCTTGAACCAGTCTGTGTGTCACTGGGGAGTCAGTGCAGAAAATGGCAAGGTGAGGTAATATATTCCTGGCAGTCTGTGTTTCTGAGCAGGCAGGGTGGTCTGTTCTGAATCTCTGCATGGGACTTCATTCCTAATACAGAATTACAAGAATTGGTTAGATTTTCTCCCACATAAATTCTGCAATGCAGTTTTATATTGTCAATACAAAAGTAGGTGGAACATTGAAAAATTTAGGAAAAGCATATTAACAAAACAAGTACTATTTGGATTATACTCCTTTGTGTATTTAGTTAAAATCTTTATTTTAAACGTGTTTGAGGCTGATCCAGAATTTCCAATGTACTGCTCCAAATGTGCCAGAAAGCAAGTGATTTTGCTTCATTGTACCTTGGGCATTGCTTAAGAGTCCCGCTTGTCACACCCCAACTGAAAGACTTCCTGCCCCAGATGTATCAGGATACACCAGTCTTCCTGTGTGGATCATGACACTATTATATATTCTTTGTATTACATCAGTGCCTAGCAGCCCTAATTGGCATTGGGTTACACTAGATGTAACCTCTGGACCAGGAAACTTAACTGTTTATATAGACAAGACAAAGAGTGGGAGAAAAGTATGATTAACCCATTTTACAGATTGTGAGTTTTTAGGTGTAGAAAGAAAAGGAGTACTAGTGGCACCTTAGAGACTAACCAATGTATTTGAGCATAAGCTTTCGTGAGCTACAGCTCACTTCATCAGATGTAGCTCACGAAAGCTTATGCTCAAATACATTGGTTAGTCTCTTAGGTGCCACTAGTACTCCTTTTCTTTTTGTGAATCTGGACTAACATGGCTGCTACTCTGAAACCTGTCTTTAGGTGTAGAGAGATTGACGTGTTGAAGGTCGCAGGAAATCTGCAGTGGACATGGAAAATTAACCAAGAATTTTCTGAGTAACAGTCCAGTGCTTTTAATCCTGGAATATCAGGGTTGGAAGGGACCTTAGGAGGTCATCTAGTCCAACTCCCTGCTCAAAGCAGGACCAATCCCCAATTTTTTCCCAGATCCCTAAATAGCCTCTTCAAAGATTGAACTCACAGCTCTGGGTTTAGCAGGCCAATGCTCAAACCACTGAGCTATCCCTCCCTCACAAGGCTGTATCATTTCTCTCATTGTTGAGGAAGGAAAAGATTTGTCTGATTCAGCAGGTGTTATACAATTGTTGGGTTTCATAGCTGTAACAGTATTAGGAGTCATGGGCATATCTACCTATGAGGCAGTCTCAGTGGTCCCATGCTGCATGGCTTTCATGTTTTAGTTATATAATTGAACTAAAATAATATAAATACATACAACTGAAGGCTAAGATACTGAAAGCCATTTGGCCATATGTGAATCTAATTGTCATTAGTAGGAAAACTGCCTTTCTTTCATTTTCAGAGGTGTGGGAGCACGCCCATGACCTTTTCCTCCCCCCCCCCACCCCACTGTTTAGCATACCACTAACCAATAGTTGTCAGCTATTATACGTTATTCTTGTTTAATTCTGTTTTCCTCCTTCCTCTCTTTAGGTTCAAACTTCCAAGTACAGAACGTATTTAGTATTAGCGTTGAGGAGTCCTAGTATAGCACTGAGCTTTTGAAATGACTGAAGAGAGATTGAAAATAGGCAGGGTGGATTTGATTTAAATTAAGTTGATTTAAATCATGGTTTAAATCACTAGTCAGGAAGACTCGATTTAATCATGGATTTCTACATAAAAGTGCATTCTTGTTGGTGGTTATAATCTTAATACATATTCTTCACAACTCAAAGATAGATGTAGGTTTCATTTTTAGAAGGTACAGATTATACATTTTTAAAGTGATTGATTTTGAAAACTTTTCAGATTAGTTTTACAGCTGTATCAGAAAATGAATGATTGTTTGCTTATTTCATTTACCAAAGGTAACTGAAGCAGATATTTATGGAGTCACTGGGAGGTGATCTCTAATTCAACAGGTTAATCATTTACTATTTGGAGGATTTTCTTGCCATGCTGTATTAGGAGGCAAACATCACCAGACAGCCATTTACATTGCTTTATTTAACTAAAACAACAACGTTAAGTATTCTGGATTTTTTTCTTCAACCGCAAACATATAATATTTTATCAAAACAAGCATATGAATTTTTGAATTTAGTTAAACATTTAAGTTTTTTAAAATCAGATTTGTTTTTGTTAAACTTGTTTTTAACTAAAATAGTTAAATGAAATATTTAAAAAAAAACAGCAAAAATTAAATAGACTACGTCAGCCACGTCAACATGAGAAACTTAAAATATTGGCTTCTGCAGCTAACTCAGTCATCTTCACTTCATTTTCCTGTTTGTTCATAATCTGGAAAAGAAAAACAAGCTTTCCTGCTTTTTCAGGTCCCAAAGGATTTCTCAATTTGGAATGAATTAGTCCAAAAGAAGAAAATATTCTTTCTATACTGGCAGAAGAAGCTACTGCTGTTAAGTGAGATTATCACTTCAACAGTCTCTGAATCCAAGTGCTTAAGTGACTTCCACCAGTTCACTAATGTGACTTTCTTTAAAACGTCATCAGCAAACATATATTTCTTGAATGGTTCACCCTTAGCTCTGAAGTTTATTATACTTGGCATTATGGAGGGGTGATTGCTGGATGTCCATGTCATAGCCAACTCCTCTTCTTCAGCAGTTAAGGTTTGATCCTGGTACCGAGTATTGAGAATATTTGCAAGAAAATGAGCTGGAGATAGTGCTTATCCCATTTGTTTTTTTAATGCTTGTAATTTAACTCTGTCGTTGCATATTTCTGTTTTTAAGATCTCACTCAGTTTCTTCCAAATTTTAACAGCATCAGCAATAAAACAGCTATTTCCCTGCATTTTGTTCAAGGCTACATAAACAGGCTTCGGGGTACTCAGCATGTGTTAAACACATCTCTTAAGCCGAGTGTTGAGAACTTTGGCTGTGACAGTGCCATCTATTTTTTCACAATTTTGTTCACAAACTCATCCGATTAAGCTAGTTCTTGCTGTAGTGCTCAAAACAGTCCACTACTGAGTTCCATCGCACGTCTTGTGGGAGAGTTAGCTTGGTTCCTCCCACTTTTTTCAGAGCAGCTGCTGCAAAGTGGTTGTTACAGAAGTATTTTGCATTTTCAACAACATTAGCCTTTATTTCTGGAACACTGAAGTCTTTGGCTAGGAAGTGTGCATCAAATGAGCACTGCAACCTATGTTATTAGTTTGGGACTCTCTTCTAAATAATTTCATCTCATCTTGGATACATTTGCAGCATTGTCTGTGACCAAGCTGTGTACTGGACATTTGAATTTTTTTTCACAGTTTGTTATAGCTTTTACTGCTACTTCTTGTAAGTATTCTGCTGCTGTGTGTGCATTTCCTGATGTATCAGTTGTTTCTGTAAGGAAGACATTCCCTTTTTCTGTTGTCACACAAGCACGTACAACAGGATCATTGTGGACATTGCTCTACCCATCAAGACTCAGGTTAACAATTTTACCCTCTAGACCAGTGGTTCCCAAACTGGAGTTCGTGAACCCCTGGGGGTTCGCAGAACGTTACAGGGGGTTCGCCAGAATAATTTCACTAATGGCGGCCAGAGGCCCCCGGGCATTGGAGGCATCAGGTGGGACCCGGTTACCGGGCAGACAGCCTGAGCCCCAGGGAGAGTGGGGCCGGGCAGTTTGGGCTGGCAGCTCGAGCCCTACCCCTGTCAGCGGAGGAGCCGGCAGCCTGAACCCCAGCGCTCTGCACGGGGCTGGCAGCCCAAGCCCAAGGAGAGTGGGGCCGGGCAGTTGGGGCTGGCAGTCCGAGCCCTGGCGGTCAGTGGGACCTGCAGCCCAAGCTCAATGGAGCTCAGTTGACTGGGGTGATCAGCGGGGTCCAGCAGCAGGAGCCCCATGGAGTGCGGAGGAAATTTAAACGTAAATCCCTGGAAATACTCATTTTTAGGAGGGGGCTTATGAGATTTCACAATTTAGTGAAAGGGGTTTGTTTGCAGGCTGTTAAAGTTTGGGAACCACTGCTCTAGACCTTTTGCACACTGCTCAGTTTCTCTTTCATACACTTTATCCAGCAATTTACCTGTGACATCTGCTCTGTTGGGTGGACTGTATTCTGGTCTTGATGACTGAGCCATGTTAATGAAGTGTGGGTTCTCAATTATACGGAAAGGAGAGTTTGTTGCATAAAGAAACAGGGCAATTTTTTCATCAATTACCACTTTTTGTAGTCTGCTGGTTCTTATCACAAACTTATCTATGGTTGTTTCTGGATGATGGAGATTTTTTTTTTTCCTTTTTGCTACAGGTGATATACTGTGGTTATGTGACATACATGATGTGACTGAAACATTATCATTGGCAGATAACTCTGAAACTATAGAAAATGATGGTGATCTTGAAGGTGGATAGTCTTCAGAATTCTGTATGTTGAGGATGGATTCTCCTAAACAAAATAAGTCAACGCAGTTATTTAAGTATTATTACCACACTGCTCATTTAGTATTACTCATTGCATTCACTGACACTCAGTCCTCCTTTAAAGGTGAAATTGTAAAAGGAAGATCTGCCTATTTCAGCTATTTATTTTTTTATCACAACTGCATCTAAAATTATAGTACCATAGAATAACAACTATATTTTTTTGCTCAAACATGAGAATTAGAATAGTCCAGAAGGAAGACAGGCAGTCCTTAAGAAAGAAGTATGAAATAAAAGAGTTTACCAACCTGAAGATCCTGCATGTTCAGACATGTTCCTTTCATCCTCATCAGTGCAGCTTCCTCCTGAGAAGGAACACTTCTCATGATGATGTTTCATTCAGGCAAGGATGGCCTTGCATTTCTTTGTTGCACTGTTTGCATTTTGCACGCATGCCTGTCTTACCCACAGGTAGAGGAACTTCATTAAAATATTCCCAAACTGGGTCTGTTTTATGGCCTGCTGCCATTATAGGTTTTCCCTGCTAGTGGGAGAATGGTATGGTAGATCTCAAATCAATGAAGGCTACACTCAGAAAGACCTCAAGACTTCTGGAATATGCTGCTCAAACAGTTTCACTTTTTTGTTTCTGCTGCCTATCCCTCCCTTCTCACATTTATCTCCAGACTTCTTCTCCTTGTCCAGATCTATTCTGCCCCCAACTTTTTGAAACTTTGCACTTTTAGAGAGAGGTAAGGGATTGACTCTGCGTACACAAATTTGCAGAGGGACAATAGGGTTGAGGTCTGTTATTTCTCACCTCTATATATTATTTAATTATTTTAAAACATTTTTGCTGTTATCTCTGGAGACACAAATCCACAGTTTGAGAACTGCAAAACGAAGCATCTCTTATGGTATCTTCTAGACTGAGCACTGCGTCTCATTGGGTAGATAGAAAGATTATTTAGGTTAATCTCTGCAGAAGCCCCTCGAACCCCGTAAGATTGGGTCCCTAATCCATAAGCTATATGAACTCATTTTCCAATTTTTTCTTAAACATTACATGAATATATTGTCTAATACTACAGAATTAGAATTTATAATCCCTATTCCATGATGAGGTATCTTTGAGCTATGATGTATCTTAAAACTATCTTTAGATAAAATGCTTTTTGCAGAAAAAATTATTTAAAAAATCAGATTTAAATAAAAAAAATCAGTTTTTTTTTTAAATAATTGATTTTTATCCACCCTGAAAATAGCTTCACCATCCACCCTTTCCATTTGTACTCCCTCCTTAAGGTTGTATATTCAGTGAGTAATTGCTGTAAGAATAAACAACCGGAACTTCTGCAAAGATACTGATATTTAAAACATGCCGTAAAACAAGCATTTACTCCATTTACTAAAGCTTCTGTTTTATGACAGGTAAGCAAAAATAAATGTTAAAGCAAATCTGTTTTCAGAGCAGTGTGATATCCAAAGTTTTTAAAGTAGAGTGGTTGGATTTTGCCAGTTTCTTCCCCCATCCCCCAAGCAAGATTTTACTCTTGATGTTTGACACCAACATTACATGAAGCTTTCCTTAGAGTTCTAAACTGCTGTTGATTTTTCCAGTGACTTAGTATAGTGGTTCTTAGCATTCCTTCCAGGTCCTTTCTGAATTTGTAAGGAACGCTTGCTGTCTTGATATGTCAGGGTCTGGCAATTTTCTTTTCTCTTCCGTTGCAGGCATTGACATATTGTACAGAAATCACGTGGACTGCTCTGAAGTGGTAATTTTGATGGCAGAAATAGAAAAAGGAGAAAATTACAAAATAATTCAATTATATACATTCAGAATTATTTTACTTTCAGCGCCAGTTTTCTTAGCAATCGTTTCAAAGAACAAGACAAGTAAGCCTCAGATTTGAGGCTTAATCTTTCACCTTTCTCATTCCTCACCTCCAGTTGTAAGACTCCCATTTTGTTTTATTATTCAGGACTTTGCTTTGTGACTAATCTCCTCTCAGTGGTGATTGAGGGCTAAATACCCCTTGTGCAGTATGTAGTTTTCTCTATTTCTCTGTGAGATGCTCAGATGGAAAAACACTTAGGGCATGGCTACACTTGCAGATGTAGAGCGCTTTGAGTTAAACCAACCTCTGTAGAATGCAGTAGGGAAAGCGCTGCAGTCTCTCCACACTGACAGCTTCAAGTGCACTGGCGTGGTACATTTGCGGCACTTTCAGCTGCATTGGGAGCGATGCATTATGGGCAGGTATCCCAGCATGCAAGTGGCTGCAACGTGCTTTTCAAATGGAGGGGGGTGGAGTGGAGTGTGACAGGGAGTGTGTTGTGTGTATGTGGGGGGGGGGGGAGAGCATGTGAGCATGCTGTCTTGTAAGTTCAGACAGCAGCAGATCTCCCTCTCCCCCGCCTCTCTGTCAAACAGCATTTCACACTAAAGGTTGCTTTGTCTTGGAGCAGATAAGCAGCCGGCTGTCAGAAACAGCGCTTTCAAAGGGCATTTCCGCATTCCTACAGGTGATTCCAAACAGTGACAAGAGTGGCCACTTGACTTAAGGGGATTATGGGGATTTCCGGAGGCTGATCAGAGCGCAGTAAAGCAACACCTCGTTCACACTGGCGCCGCAGTGCTCCAATGAGGGCGCAGCAAATGTTATTCCACTCACCGAGGTGGAGTCCCAGCAGTGCTGTTGCCGCGGAGTCAGAGCGCTCTATGTGCCTTGCCAGTGTGGACGGGTAGTGAGCTAGTGCGCCTGGGGCTCCTTTATTGCGCTGTAACTCTCAAGTGTAGCCAAGCCCTTAGTCCACACACTGATTTATTCTACTTAATTCTCTAACGTTATTCAGGAATACGTGTCTACACATGGAGTTAATCAAGAAAAATTAATCGGGAACAACTCAATGTGTAGCCAAGCCTTCCCTTAGTCCGAAGTGATCTTGAAGATTCTTGTTTCAGCATAAGCGTTTTGGCAATGAGATCATTTGGAAAGTGCAATAAAATTGTCCTTCCATGAATGCTGTTAGAAGTTCTGCTTATAGAAAGCAACAACCACACCACCACTGTGCACATCAGTAGGAAAGGAGGCACTAGAAACAAACAGATCCAGAAACTCAGAAATCCTGCCAATGTATGTAACATCTAGACCTCCATTTTGGACCACTTACATCTAGTGGAAGCAGCCCACATGAGGCTGAGAGCTCTCTTCACAGAAATAAAGTAAAATGAGCTAGGATATTCTTGTGCTTCTAGCCCAAAATAATTCTTTCTACAAGATAACCTTGTTTGCAAATTACCTATACAGAAGTTTCATTGTGGAGTCTTGGAAGATACTCTTTTTTCCTTCCAGTTGAGGAGTGCTTGACTTGTTGCCTTCTATTTGTTGGTAAAAGTAGCTTGGAAGTTATATAGGGATTATGCCTTTTTGATTCTAATTTTCCAATTTTGGCCTCGCAGACCATGGTTCTCTTATCTACATCAGACTAATAGCTACTTTTTCTCATGAGATGCTTAATTCATCAAGGTGCTTTTCATTATTCAGACCTCCTGAAACTCCAGTTGTTGTCTTATGTAGCACAGATACTTCAGACAGACTTCAGACTCCTTAAATTAATAAAGGCACACTGAGGAAGAATAAAAGAACATGCAAGAGGATGGGTTTTTCTAGTGTGCAAAAGCAACACATCTCTTGCAGGCCACTAGTAAAAAAAATGTACTGGTTCCTGTTACCTGTTTTTCAAAAGGCCTGAGCCTCTATTACAATAAAGGCCAGGTATCTGCTGTACAATCAACCAATTCTTATCACTTAGTCTGAACACCAGTTCTTCCTCCTTGTCTTTTGAGATTTTTGGCTAGGAGATCTTGATAATCTGCCTGCTCCTATTGAATGGAAACTCCACAACGACAACAAGAAGGAAACCAAACTTAACAGTGACATCTAATTCCTGAGCAAAGGCAAGAAACAAAATATCATCCCCAGAGGACTCACCTTTTACAACCTTCTGACTACCACAGACGCTGCATAAATGTCCACATACGCTGAACAGCTCTGCAGACGTATTTTGGAAAAACTGAGGAACCATCTTCTGCACCTCACATACTCCAGAAGGGATCATGTCAAACGAAATCCAATACATTGTCCCGCACACTGGAAGAAAAAATAATCACGTAAGTTACTGGAAATCATGCAGGAACCCCAAAACAACTATCGAAAGAACATGGTGACAGCCTGTTACCCTGGAATTCAACATTCCTGCACCCCAGAACTTGATGGTACTGCAGTCAGTTATTTTGTATGTTCAGCCATTGCCAGCTGAAAACCAAATGCCACATAGCGAGGAATACTTTTAGGCCTTTGTGAGGCAAGGTCAGACAACTGCATACTTGCAGTTTGCTAATCAGAATGGGAGAATGTGACACACCAGCTATGGAAGAGAGTGAGTGAATAGAGACCTTGTTTTTAGCTGCCCCTGACATATTGTTTTTACAGCTACAAATATTTTGAGATAGTGAGTAGTTTGTTGAAATTAGGAGAATTGGTGATCCAGTAGAGATTATGATGATGACCCACTAGGAGTCGCTATAGATTTTATGCTTTGTTATAATTAGCTCTAAAAGATTAGGTAAAAGTAAATACCTCAGAGCAGTTCGAGGGAGCTTTTCACAGGGCAAGGAGCTGACCTCTAAACTCCCCATCAACTCAATGGAAGGAGGGTCCCTGGAAGCCCTGCTGGAGATTACTTGAAACCATCTCAGACTATTTCAGAGTAACAGCCGTGTTAGTCTGTATTCGTAAAAAGAAAAGGAGTACTTGTGGCACCTTAGAGACTAACCAGTTTATTTGAGCATGAGCTTTCGTGAGTGGGAGTGGCTAAGTCATTATGCAAGGTAGCCTGTCTCCCCTTGTTTTTTTTCCTGCAAAACCCCCCCCAAGACGCTCTGGTTAAACTTGGATTATTGCTGTGCACATTGTAAGATGAGCTGTTGCCAGCAGGAGAATGAGTTTGTGTGTGTGGTTTTTGGAAAAAAAAGGGGGGGGTGTTGGGGGGGGGTGAGAAAACCTGGATTAGTGCTGGAGGTGACCCACCTTGATTATCATGCGCATTATAAAGAGGGGTTTCAAAGGGGGATGGGCTGTTGCCAGCAGGAGAGTGAATTTGTATGTGTGTGTGTGGGGGGGGGGGGGGGGGGGGGGAGAAGGGTGAGAAAACCTGGATTTGTGCTGGAAATGGCTCTACTTGAGGATCACTTTAGATAAGCTGTTGCCAGCGGGGGAGTGAGGTGGGAGGAAGTTTTGTTTCATGGTCTCTGTGTGTATATAATGTCTTCTGCAGTTTCCACGATATGCTATGCATCCGATGAAGTGAGCTGTGGCTCACGAAAGCTCATGCTCAAATAAACTGGTTAGTCTCTAAGGTGCCACAAGTACTCCTTTTCATCTCAGACTATGGGTAACTATACCTGGGATATTCTCAGCCTGTTGCAGGTGTGTGCTTAATATCTAATCAATAGTAGTTTTAGATAAAAGCATGCTTGCTTGTATCAATCATTTATGAGATGGAAGCACAGTGTTCCCATTGATTTGTTTGTTACTCCCTGGAGAGAAACAGTTAAGTTACCACTGCTTAGGGTTCTGAAAACCCTGGGTAACAAGCCATCCAACACAAAAACAAAAAGTGGAACCAAATATAACTCCACAAACAGAACAACACCTCTAGAGCAGTGGTTCTCAAACTTTTTCAGTTGTGCCTCCTCTTCCCAGTAATGGAATCTGTCTGCGCCTCCCCTCCGTTACTGCACAGCCAACGCTTCCTCAGCAGTGGAAATTAGGTTGAAGGCAGAGCTGGGGGCAGAACTGGGGAAGGGGAAGGAGCTGGGGATAGAGGCAGAGCTGGTCTGGGGATGGAGAGGGAGTGGAGGTAGAAACTGGGCCTGGTGGTGGAGCAGGACTGGGGGCTGATTGGGGTTGGAGGTGGGGGTGGAGTGGGGCTGGAAGTGTGGCTGCCCCCCCCCCAACGTTTTACCACAGTTGCACCCCACCTCCAATGCACCCCACAGTTTGAGAACCACTGCTCTAGAGTAACCATGACAAGGGACTGAACTCCTGCACCACTGCAGAAACTGGTATCATACTAATGTGGTGAACAAAAAGAATTGTTTCACTGACTCTGCCTCAGAAAATTCTTTCACAACAAAGATGATACTACGCAGAACTACCACATCCTGGACAATCATAGGCAAAAGGAATCCTCTGGCTGGACACCCCCAAGTGGACAAGACCACACAATGAATCATTACATCGATTGTATCAGAAAAAATATTGACTGTGAAATCCTTAACAAACATTATATCCACCACAATTTCTCCTCGACTGAGAGGGTAGTTACTCAGTCCCTGACATTCAGCTATGACAGAGATCAAACCAGCAGACAAAGGGGGTGCCATTGTAGTCCTCAACCGTGATGAGTACGTCGATGAGACCAACCGACAGTTCACTGACACAATGTACTTTATAAAACTCAGAAGACCCCACACCACACTTCACACAGGAATTTAAATATATCTTCAAATACTTCTCCCAAACAATATGCCAGTCTCTTCATGGGCCACCTTCAGGAAAAATTTCTGGACAAATGTACCACAAAATCAGTAATATAATTGAGATACATCAATGATATCAAGCCAAACAACTACAAGAGAAACTATAACCTAATCCCCCATGAACCTGCCCCAGGGACTTCTACATGCTTCCCAAGATAAAAAAGGGAACACTACGAGATGCATCATATCTGGCTACAACACTCTTACTAAAGGAATATCAGATTTTATAGAAACTATCCTCAAGTCATTCACTACACACAGGGCCAGTTTCCTCCATGACACAGGCAACTTTCTCCAGAAACTCCACAGCATGTTAACTTTCAGAACAACCATCCTTGCCATCATGGATGTCACTTCCTTTACACCAGCATGCTTCACAATGACAGGAGGTTGAGGTTTAGCTTTTCAGTATTCCTTCAAGGGCTAAATCACGAAAAGGTCCTCGCTGTGCATCCCTGCATCAAAATGTTAGAGGTGGGTTACTTCACTCTAGACAAGGCCTTTTCTTTTCCTATGAATCACCACTAAGATTTACAAATGCAGTTTGAGTGTTTCAGGATCTCTGGCTGCCCCACCCCAATTTGGAATCGGCAGTGGCCCCTTATTTCAGGATTTCTAGTCTGTGACTGGAGGCAATGACTGCATGAATGAAGGACTGATCAGACAGATACTCATCTGAGGAGATAAGCCTGTTGTCCCTTGTACAACTACAGCTGCCATCTGAAGGCTAATGGAGGTCCATTTGGACAGAATACTCTGTTCCCGGCTTCACAAACTAGATTGCAGAAATCTAACTAGGTGTCTGCTAGCTCTGAATAGTCTCAACATCAAGGCTCAGGTCTATAATTATCTTGAGGCTATTGGTTTTTGTGGAGGCTTTCATCTTAGCAAGCAGAGCCCCAGAAGTTTGGCACAGGGGAAGTTTCTATTTTCAAAGCTCAGATCTTCTGATTTCTCAAAATTCTTTTGTGAAGTCCAGTACTCAGCTCTCTAAGAGACCTGGTAGGAGAAAAACCTCCCTGCTTTATACATGTCTTCTCCATCTTGGAATCACGGAGACATTTTTTCCCTTTTATTCTAGATATAGAGATCTGGGCTGACCCAGATCTCTATATCTGCAAGTCCTCAGTTAAGTACTGACCATACCAGCCCAAGATCCACCCATACTGGGCTCATTCGTCTCAGAAATCTGACACAAAAACTCAATTTTTTCCCAAATGGGAAAAATCCAGTAGAAGGCAGCCTTGATTAGTCCTTTGCTCCCTTGGTATCCAAGCCTTTGTGCAGGGGAAAAAGGAGCTGTGGAGGAGGAGGGTTGGCACTATTCCTAGACATGTTGACCAAGGTTATAAAGAGAACCCAGGCTCATGATGTCAAGGAGAGCATCCCAAACCACTGAGGAGACTGGGGAAGCCAGGAGTAGAGATCTACTGAGAGTCCTCTCTCTTCTGTTAAAGGGCAGAGAAGCATGTGGAGTCTCTTTAAAAGTGCTCCATATTCCCTGCCCAGTTGAACACCCAATATGACTGGTTTGACAGAATATAGATCCATCCAAGGAAGGAATGGTTGCTGTGCAAGGAAGTGTTATTGTTTAACAGCCAACACTGAGAGGTCGTTGAGTTAATCTTCAACTGGATACCACAGTGCTATAGCCAGTATACAGAATCCAAGGTGTGGGCTAAGATGTATTTTCTGTGTTTATGTACACATGGGAATTTTTTAGTTTACTCCCACTTTTAATTTGGAAGTTTCTCAAAAAGGCAAGTAACAGCATAGGCCCACTGACCTAGTGGCTCTGGATTGGCCAAGAATGTGATTTGCAGATGTGCACTAGTTGTCTCAAGGTCTCAATCTTCCATTTCCCAGAAGACCCAACCTTGCTTGATAAATCTGTTCTGCATCACAGTCGTGCAATTTAAAGGCTAGTGGCCCACCTTGTAAACAAAGCATTCTAAATAGATCAAGCATGTCAGAGTCCTAATAATTCTTCTTCAGTCCCACTGGAAGAACAGCCCTTGTTTGCCTGCTACATGGTTTGAGCCATGCACTTAATGTGAATTTCTCAAATTCTCCAACAGAAAACTGTACTGCTGGTAATTTTAGGTTTCATATGGGCTAGTGTTGGTAACAGTCTGACAGTTAGCTTCTTCCAGGTCCAGGCCTCTTCCCTTTGTTTCTTCCAGGGTCAGGTAGATAGGATTCATAATGGATTTCATCTGGCCATGTGTGGATTTCTCAGTGACTTATTTTACCTAAGATATCCCCATCCCATTTTAGTTTTCAGACCCTCTGGAATCTCAGATTAGTGTAGCAAAAAATACCTATTTTTAGATACCTCTGAATACTTGGAGTGCCTCTCTCTCTTCAGTCTTGGATAGTTTCCATTTAGGTGGCTAGCCCCTTTGTCTGCAGAGGGGTGAACTTGCTGTCCTTGTTTGCGATTTAGCCTACCAGATTTTTGATCAAGAAAAATGGTTACTCCTATCTCTCATTTTCCCCCCCAAATAGTGTCAAGTTTTTCTTTAAGCAGACTTCTTTCTCTGCTCCTCTCCCAAAACACAGATAGAAATTTTGTCACATTCCTTAGATGTGTGGTGGGGACTAAGATTTATCTTGATTTCACCAAGGAATTTAGGGAATTCCAATCCCTTTCTTATATGTGGATTTTAAGAAGGGAAACCAAGCCTCTAAATTTGTCCTCAGTGGATTAGAGCCCTAACTCCAGACTCACTCTGCTGAGATAATTCCCATCTCCTGGGAAGAAGAGGGAGAAACCTCAGAGGACAAATTGTATCAGACTGCTGTTTGGTACTCCATGAACCTTCTCCAATTTTTCTGTATACGTTTGATCCTTTTCAGCTATGGCATAAGACAGTAAGTGCTTTGAGCTGTAGTCTCTTGTTCGACCTAGGCTACCGTTCACGGGGGAGAGGATCAATTTGTCACTCCTTTATCCGCTTCTGACTTTGTCACTTTACCTGGGCTTTAGCTTTCCCTCCATAGGTTAGGGGTACCGCTAGTAACATTATGTGATAGAGATTTCTTACCTGTTAATTGTTTGTCATGGAGTGACCATGTATTTATAAATGCCCACCTCATTGGACTTGGGGCCTGGGCTGAGTGACAAGGTTAGGAAAGACATCACAGATTAACTTGTATTATGTGAGTTTGGAAATAATAAAGTGAGAAGTCTGCCTGAACAAATACAGAAGGGGGCAGAGGCCAGCATGAAAAATCATGTATCCTGATTGGATACCACATGTGCGTTACAGAGGACAGAAACATATCAGTAGTTTGTACTAGTGTGGGGCATCACAGAAAACAAGTAAGAAATAAATTAATTTTTTATGTATCATAGAAGATCTTGAAATGTCACATGTTTTGAAATATACAATAATGTTGTACATTTCAACTACCTACTAATTAAGATATCTTTTCTGAGTCAACAGAGTGGAAATTATGTAAAGAAGATATAAATCATGTGAGCATAAATCTAAACGTGGGTGTCAATATCTGTTTTCACTGTCGTGACTGATATACTGCCCCCCCCCCCCCCAGAAGCAGGAAACACCTGATACAGTTGGGTGCAGTCAAATTAAATAATCTTCACATCTGAGTTACTCATCCTTTAATAAAATAAATGCATAGGCACCTCATCTAGGACATCTGCAGGGAAAGTGAATTGCTGCTTGTAGTGTCATATGAGTAGAAATCTTATTCGGTTGTCAGCAGTGTGAACACACTTTAGGACACAAGACTGTGAATAGCCATGCTTGCTGTAGTGCCAGAGGGCTTGTTAGAGATTGGTTAATATAAAAATTTTTAGTATTTGCAAATGTAGAACTGTTAATTCAACATCAGATGAAGCTCTCCATGTTTTTTACTTTTGAAAAGTTTCAACTTTAAATAAACACACTACTGCCTACTGAAAGTTCTTAATGTTCACTATAAATTGTTTCATTAGCGCAGTTAGATCACTTTAACGTTGAAGTTGTCTGGTTCTGGTTTGTTTTTTTTAAACTTATGAATGGTACCTCGTTTTAGTAGTTTGTAAATCCCACCCTTTCTACAAATTAAAAAGATTAGATTAAGGATGTCTGCTCTTCTAAATTTATCATTTGTATAGGTTAATTTCATGTGAAACTTTAACATACTTGAATAAGTGATTTGCTTTATTCTTTTTCCCCTTTAAAAATAAAATGGGTTAGATTCTTTCCCCACAAATTATTTCATTTATGTAGGAATTGCCATACAGGATGAGACCAATGATTCATTTAGTTCAGTATGGTCTGACAACATATCTGATGCTTCGGGAAAGACTCAAGAAAACCTGTCGTATGCAATTATAGAACAACCTTAGATTACTAAAAATTACTTGCATAGTGAACTCTTTGGAGCAGAGGTTACCTTTTGGTTATATGTTTGTACAGCACTAAAATAGTCTGGAAAATACTGGAAAAGCTCTGATCACATAATTAAGGATTGTATCATGCATACACACTCAAATGACAAATTAATCTAATTCTTTTCCTAACACTTGAAAGATTGACTTTGCAATCATAACATTCTTTTAACGTAGCTTTTTGTGTGTAAATTCCTAACTTTTTAAAAAACAAATCAGAAAAACAAATTTCATCATTTTGGGGACTCATATTGACCATTACCTGAGTCATCATCAGGGCTGGAACTTTCATGTCCATAGCACAGGCCTCTACCACTTGAGCCAACTGTATAACTGATAGTACCCCCCTCCATCCACAGGGCCATCCACCTGTAGGGCATAAAACATGCACTTTGCCAGTGGTTTTTGGAAATATTTGCTGACAGTAGATGAAGGGAGTGACTCAAGAATTCTGGGTTCCATTCCATGTCTTGGAACAGTGTACTCTACTGGGCACAGGCTTCTCTGTTCATGTCTCGTGCAGCCTGTTGTGCCAGTTCTCTCTATTTCCCCCCCCTCCGCCCTCCTTTGTATCCCAGTCCATCTCCTTGCCTAATCAATCCCATTCTCCATTCTCAGTCCTTGGCTGACCTCTTCCATCATGGATCTTGTCTCCGCCACCCTGCTTTCCCACCTTGTCCAAGTGTCTTCCTCCAGTCTTCTCATCCAAGTCCCAGTCCCCAGACTCCTCATCCTAATCACTCCCCTTTTCACTTCAAGGTGGCCTAACACTTTTCTCTGTCAGGTCCTGTTTTTATTTGCTTTGCCAAACTTTAATTCTTTGATCTGAAATTTTCCATGCCAGGTGGCTGCTTTGAGCCATATTTTGTTTTTAAAGTTTCAACAAAAACTGTACAGCCATTTCTTGGAAGAAGTTTCGGGAAAAATAGGTTGTTTTGCCAATGTTAAATTCTTACAGCTGTTTCAAGGAAAAGCTTCAGTGCCTTTGTGTGAGATTTTCAAAACCAAAAGTCAAATGTAGCTGTGCTTCTAACTCGCTTAGGTGCTTTTGAAAATCCCATCCTCCATGTTTTGAAGTAGGAACTTGAAATTTGGTGGGACTAGCCCCGACATAGATGCTGACTCTGTGGGTGCTCCGGGGCTGGAGCATCCATGGGGGAAAAAATGGTGGGTGCTGAGCACCTACCAGCAGCCCCTTTCAGCTCTCCCTCAAACCCCCCCAATGCCTCCCGCCCACCAGCAGGCCTGCGGAGCAGCGCCTTTCCCTCCTGCCCACCGCAGTCAGCTGTTCTGTGGTGTGCAGGAGGCTGGGAGGAAGTGGGGAGGAGCAAAGACACGGCAGGCTCAGGGGAGGGGGTGGAACTTGGTGGGAAAAGCCGGGGTGGGGAAATGGGCCTTGGGGAAGGGGTAGGGCCTGGGGCAGAGACAGGGTCGAGCATCCCCTTGCACTTTAGAAAGTCAGAACCTATGAGCCCTGACATCAGATGTGCTTTGTGCTATCACTGAGAAAATCTACTCAGATTTGCCCCAATTATAAATCTATGAAAATCACTGTAACACATGTTCCTTAGAGATTTGTAAGCAGCTAAAATCTCAAAACATTCTCGCTGGGCTGAGATGAACTTCTCTTTCAGTTGTTTCCCTTGACAGCTGAGGATTGATGCGGTGCCAGTGACGAGAACAGGGAGAGACTCTCCTGTGCTCTCAGCACTCCCCCTGCTGGTGTTCAGGGAGTGTGGAGGAGGAGGAACAACATAACTCAAAAGCAGAGGCCTGAGGATCAGAGATGGGGGGACAAGAAATTGGTGCAGGTGCAGACTTAGAAGGATGGGATCAGATGGTGTTCATGCTTGGAGGGGAATGGAATAGGAGCAGGGGAGAACAGATTAGAGGAGGAGGACAGGCTAGGAGGTGCAGAGTTGGGGGAGCTAGAAACAGAGGGAGACTGAGTGATAGGAGCAGAATGAAAAAGAGGGAGGTGCTAGGGGACAGGAACAGAAGGGGACAGGCTGGAGTAGAAGGGAAATAAGGGATGTGTGGGAGGAAGAAGAGGGGAGGCTGCCTTAGGCTCTCCTGCCTCTTCCAGTCCCTGCCCCAAGCCTTCAGGCTCTTTACTTCATAGTCTGCTCCTCATTGCCTCTGATTCCCACTAGGTTATAATAAAGGCCAAGTTACACAGTTCAGTGTAAGATTTCAGTCTACAGAAAATACCTGATTTTATGGTGTGGAAGAGAGAATGGATTGAGAGATGTCAGTAGTAACTAACTAGAACTGTGTTAATCATATTAAGAAGATGCAGTTTTACATTACTGATCTATAAATATCTTTCTGACTTCCTTCATTTATTTTTTTAAAGAGGATCTCGCATACAGCAACTCTTCCAACAGTATAACTATCGCTAGTCCTGGTATATGCTTAAAAATTATATCAACCTACATTGCTCAGGGTTGTGAAAAATTGTGCTCCCTGAAAAATGGTGCTCCATGTTAGCTAGACTGACAGAAGAATTTTTCTGTCAACATAACTGTGTCTACACTAAGTCCAACCCAATACAATGCTGTATTGGGATGGACTTAGTGTTGACACGGCTATGTTGACAGAAAAATTCTTCTGTCAGTCTAGCTAACACCTCTCAGAGAGGTGGATTAACTACACAGATTGGAAAAACTCCTTTCCTCAATGTAGGAAGTGTCTACGCTACAGTGCTTCAGCAGCAGTGTTGTAGCTGTACCGCTCTAGCATCTGTAGTGTAGACATACCCCTAGACTTTTTGAGTTACGCATTGTACTAAGTTCTTTAATGCCAGCTTGAGGACACTAATCATCAATAATCAAGTGGGTGGGAGGAGTTGAAGTCTTTGATCCTTGTTTGGGATAGCTTTATCTACAGAGCTAGGCAGAGAAAGTCCTGTCTCCAGTGAGGAGAAGCCCCAGACTCAGAAGGTGGAATGAGCACAGGAGAGTTTGGTACGTAAAATAAATAATATGTTGGAGGAATATTTAAACTTATAAATGGGGAAAGCCGACCGTAGCTGAGGAGCACACAAGTCAGAGTCATCTGATAAAGATGGTAATACAGTGGTATCTGCGAATCCAGTAAAGGATAGGGTGCAAATTACAACTGAACTAGAGCAGACAGAATAAGGACACAGAGGTAAATTCTGCAAACTCAGCAAGGTGTTAGATTAAGGTGTTAAATAAAGACAGGCACTTCATCCAGAATAAAAACTGTAAATGTCTGTATACAAATTCAAGAAGATTAAATACTAAAATAAGCAAACCGGAATGCCTTGTAATGGATGAGGACCTTGATATAACATGCATTACAGAAATGTGGTGGGAGGATAAAAGCCAGTGGGGATATGATAATACCTGCACAGGAAAGACGGCTAGACTGAAGTGTTGGGAGAGTAAGGTTGTATATAAGGGATTTCAGAGAATCTAACAAGATAAAAATTCTGAGTGGCCACACAGTTGAATCTTATATGGCCACAAATTTCAATCTGAAAAAATTATAAATATATTAGTTGGGCAGTACTAGTGATCTCCAGATGAAGAAAAGGAAATTGAATGCATAATGTTGAAAGATCAATGAGGCAGTGAAATCTAATGATAACATACAAATTGGTCAAATGGCACAATGGAACAGTCTTCAGAGAAACAATTTCTCAGTGCTTAAGTGATTGCTTCTTGAGACAGCTTGTTCTAGATCACACAGGAGCAGAGGTTATTCTTGGCTTAGTCTTAAGCAACATAGAGGTTAATTCAAGAGGTGATCATAACTGACCCACTAAATAACAATGACTGTAATCTAATTAGGTCCAGTATCTGAAGAGCAGGTAGCATACCAAAAAGTCACAGTGACACTACACTATAGAGAAAGAGATTTCAATAAAATGAGATGGGTAGCCAAAAAGGCCCTAAATTTAAAAGTAAAGGAAGTAAAATCATTGGATGTGACTTGGATGCTACTAAGAAGAACAATAATAGTCACAAAAGATGTGAATACTGCTGAATAAAAAGGGAACCAGGAAAGCAAGGAGGAAACCGTTATGGCTAACTGGCAAAGTTCGAGAGGCTATTTGAGCCAAACAGAAATTATTCAAAATGTATTTATCTGACCATAGTGAAGTCAATGAACAGTAACATAAATTACAGCAGGCATTAAGAAGGAAGAAAATGAGAGAGGCTGAAGTGGAGTGTGAAAAGCAAATAGCTAAAGGTACAAAAACAAGCAGGAGTTTGTTTGTTTTTTTTTTAAATGTATCAAAAGTAGGAAGCCTGTGAAAGAATCTGTGCATCTGCTGGATCACCACTGATTAAAGGGAGTAATTAAGGAAGATAAGGATGTTGCTGAGAAGCCAAGTGACTTCCTTTTATCAATATTCACTACCCACAATGTTGGGAAGATTCCTAGCCTGAGCATGCTTTTTCATGATAACAAAGATTATATACTCTGAGAAGAGGTGCTGGAGCAAAATGGTAATTTAAAATAGAATCCGGCACCGAGCCCAGGTGGTACATCCAGGAATTCTAAAGGCACTCAAGTAGGAGGTAGCTGAGCTGCTAACAATACATTTTTATTAAACCATTTACTGTTCTAGTGGATTGAAAGGTAGCAAATGTTGCATCCATAAAAAGGCCATTGTAGTGATCCAAGGAATTATAGAATGGTTAACCTTACATCTATACGTGGTAGGTTGGTGATTTGACAATTAAAAATAAAATAATGTTTGGAAGCTCTTGATCTGCTAAGTCTAATCAGTATGGATTCTGCAAAGGAAAATCATATCTCATTCTTTGAATGTATCAGTAAAGCAGTGGATGAAGAAAAACTAGATGACATAATATAATATATATGTAGAATTCCAAAAAGTCTTTGACAAAGTCCTGTGCAAGAGGCTACTGAAGAAACTAAGTAGGCACAGGGTGAAAGGCAAAGTACTGTCTTGGATCAAAAAGTGGCTAGGAGACAAAGCAGAGTAGGATTAAACGATCAATTTTCAACATGGTAAAAGGTTAACAGCTAGGTCTCTCCATACAAGGTCTGGTGTTGGTTTAATATATTTATTAATGGTCTGGGAAAGGTGGTGGGGGAAGTGAGTAGTGAGATAGCAAAACTTGCATATGACACACAATTATTTAGATTAGTCAGGGCCAGAGAAGACTGTAAGGAACTACAGACAGACCTAAAGCTAGGTGAATAGTCAATATGATGACAAACAAAATTTCCCATCAACAAATGCAAAGTTATGCACATTAGAGGGAAAAAAATTAAACTACTTTTACATCTTAGAGGATTTTAAATTAAGTTTATCAACCCAAGAAAGCAACTTTGGTATCACTGGTGACAGCTCAATGGAAATGTGCAGTGTGCCAGAAAGCCAACAAGATGTTAGGGTAGCCAAGGAATGGAGGATAATATTGAAAACATAGTCCTTTTTATACAATCAATGCTTCGGCCTCAGCTGGAATACTTTTGTAATACTTGTCACCCCAACTCAAAAGGGTATGGCCGAGCTGGAAGAGGTTCAGAGAAGATTGATGAGAATAATCAAAGGCCTGGAAAACTCTCAAAAGATTGGGATTGTTTGCCTTGGAAAGGAGATGAATAAGAGGGGGCATGATAAAAGTATATAAAATAATAAATGATATAAAGAAGGTAGATCTCAAAGTCATCTGTTCTCTTTTTTAACTAAGAACAGGGCATGTTCACTGAAATTAAAAGGTAGAAAATTCAAAACCAATAAAAGGAACTAGTTTTTTTCACTCAGCATGTGATTAAATTGTGGAAGTAATTGCCACAGGAAGTTGTTGATCCAAAGAATTTATTAGGATTCAAAAAAGGGTTATGTATTTACATATCAATATCCAAAGTTTTTTGTTAATGACAGTGCATTTAGAAATTATATTAAACCTTGGACTTCATGATTTAAGCAAATCTCTGATGATTAGCTCTAATCCTTATCTCTTTCATGGTGGGGAGATTATTCCACGTGTCTAATGCAGGTATGTATTATGGCTAAGGCTGCGAGTCTGTCACAGAGATCACAGATTCTGTGACCTCCGTGACTTCTGCGGTGGCTGGTGTGGTTGGCCCAGGGGCTGCCAGAGCTGCTCAGGCTCCCATGGGCTATGGTTCCCAGCCAGTGGGAGCGGTGGAGCTGCAGAGCCCCCCGGCCATGCCTCCACCTAGGAGCTGAGGGATATGTCGTTTCCGGGGAGCCGTGTGGAGCTGGGTAGGGAGCCTGCCAGCCCCTTAGACCTCCCCAGCGCCAGTGAAGGTCCTTGGCCACACCCCTCCCCTGAACACCCATGGTGCCCCCAGGCCACCACCCTCCAGAGCACCCAAGTCATGCATGGACAGGTCATGGGTTGTGCATTTTTGTTTACTGCCTGTGACCTGTCCATGACTTTTACTAAAAATACCCGTGACTAAAACGTAGCCATTGTCAGAGACAAGAAACTGGACTAGATAGACTGTTGTTCTGAAACAATATGGTAATTCCTATATAAATGTAATATCCAGCAAATTATTTTGAATCAATTTATGTGCAGAACACATTAATTTCTACTTTTCATGTATGAATGAATACTTATGTACAGTATGTCCATCTCATTGTTACTCTGTAAAATATATTTTTATGTTTAAAAAAGTTTTTTTCTTTCCCCAACCAGGACTATGCACTGAAGGCCTTTACCGTGTTAGTGGGAATAAAACTGATCAAGACAACATTCAGAAACAGTTTGATCAAGGTAATTGTAGCTGGTTTTCCTGGTACAGCAATAAGTCTTTTCTCCAGAATTATTCTTAATAGCTATTTTTGGAAGGGAATTGGGGTTCAGTATTGGTCACTCTAGCATCCTGCTGTTATAAATTAAATATTATTCATAAGAGCTCAGGTACTTTGTTTTCTAATTTCTTTTAGATTGCTCAAATGAATGTCGTTAGTTCTTGAGTTCTTCTACTTCTAACAGTATATTTTAACATATCCCCTTTACCACTCCTAAAGCGGAACACTGATTTTGGAAGTGAATTAAGATAAACTGAATTAAACCCACTTCAGTTCTGAATGTTTGTCCACATGGGTTTAATGCAGTTTAACTAATCCACTGTAAATTGATACCTTTAGTTAATTTGGATTAATTTGCCTGAGTGTTCCCACATAGACATATCCCTTTTTTATATTATAGATACTTTTTAAAAATAAGGTATGTGCAGTGACAGCTGTTGGTTTTGCTTACACTAATAAATTGCTGTTTCATTGTGTCTCACAGATCACAATATCAACCTAGAATCTATGGAAGTGACAGTAAATGCTGTGGCAGGGGCTCTTAAAGCTTTCTTTGCAGATCTGCCAGATCCTTTAATACCATATTCTCTACATCCAGAGTTGGTAGAAGCATCAAGTAAGTAGTAAATCTAGTCTCTCTTTGATTATGTTCTGTGGGTTATCTTATTGTAGGTTTTAATTTCATTATATTTTGACATGACTAGCTCTTGTGAAACTGAATTTTTTAAAATAAATTGGTGCTCTCTGGTGTGTCTGTGCAGTTTTAAAATGACACTCTTTAAAATGAATGAGCACTATTACATAAAGAAGTAAAACCTTTAATTAATATCTCAGACCAAATTGTGATTTTATTCTTTGTCTTATTTGGATAAGTCATTTAATTGAAAGAATTAGCTTTGTGCCAGTCTGTAGTAAAGTTGAAGATGAAATTTATAGAATAGTAATAGAAGCATGCATGAAATAAATACTTTGTTCAAAAAGGTTTATAAGTTAAAAATATTTAATATTCATTTTACTTGGGAATGTTCCCAAATTCGTTTATTAAAAAAACCCAAAAACTATACAGTGTTAAATCTGTTTACCTTTCATGTATGTTTCATACACTTACAGCTGAAAAGCATAACTTTTATGGATCTCCCCCATTTGAAGGCCTTCTTTCTTTGAATCAGATTAGGTCAGGGAATTGGATTGCAGCAAACTATTCCATAAACGTAAGCCAATGTTACATATTTTTGCAGGGTGGAACTATGACAGAAATAGTATTGTTTTCTTATCCAAAACATGACAGTATATTCATCACACTAAATCTGGAAACTTGGTACGGAAGACCAGCTTGATTAACCTACCTTTTAACACATGTATCTTTGTATGTTTTGGTTTTATCTAGTTGATATCCATAAATACTTTATTTACAGGAAAAGCTGTTCTTCTTCGAGTAGTGTTCCTATGGGTGCTCCACTTTAGGTGTCTGTGTGCCCCTGCACCTCTAATGGGAAATTTTTGGTAGCAGTGTCCCGTTGAGCCCACGTATGTGCTCTCCCTCCCTCTTGGTCTGCCTTGAGGCTATTTAGCACTGCATGGGCAAACCCCCCTCACTTCCTTCTCTACTGCCTTTGGCCTCTGACAGAACGAGCAGTTGTCCCTTCCTTATCTGTGTCATTAGCATAAGTAGTGTTTGTTTTGTTACCTTTGTTCTCCCTAAAAGAACTCAGGCTAGTATTTTATTGTATTTTATTCTATTTTATTCCTTTGGTTTAAAAAGAAAAGAGAAAAAGGAAAAGAACTTCACTTTCCTTTCCTGTCTGGGGGCATTCTCCCCCCTCACCCGCCCACAGGCATCTAGTAGACTCATAATTATTTTCTTTTTCAGTTTAAAAAAAAAAAAAGTAAAGACTGTTTATAAATTAAATTTTATTGTTGCAGAATAATAATCCCAATTTGGGAACAGATTTAATGCTGTGTTGTATGGCCCTGCATTTCAAATTTGTTTTTAGTAATAAAATCATGTAGATAACATTTTAATGAACTAGATGCCAAATGGCATTAACTCCACAGAAAGTGTTTGCATGTTCAGGACAGAGTGGAAACCTGATGCCTACATATTGTTTAATTGTAGCATTATTTTGAGGCTGGGTTAGAGACTATTTGTTCCCTGTTTTTAATAAAGCATTACCAGTCAGAAGAATAAGGTAAAAATAGTATGTACACTAACAGTAAAATTGATGGATCAAAAGAACTGGTTGTTTTTTTTTGTTTTTTTTGTTTTTTAAAGAAAGTAATAATCCTAACACCATCTAAATAGGAAAACATACTAGAAGTCTCTTCCTCCATATGACAAACACTGAGTTCCTGGCCCTAAACACAATTCCATTTCAGTCCTTTTTAAGCTGTAAAACAGCATCACTTCCTTTAGCAATATCATTTGGCCAGTTGACCCCACCCCTCTCTCAATTTTTAAAACTCAAGAAATTTTCACATATACATCTTGGTGGGCTACCCAGAGAAATGCATGATGGCATCCTTTATGTTCCAGTTCTTTAAACTTTTATTCAATCAGCCTTTGAAGAAATTATGGGTAATTATTTTTGTCTAACCAACTGTCTTCTAGAGAATCAAGATGGAGCTTCAGTCCTTTTGCTGCAATTGCAACTTGCAGCAGTACTGAAACTGCCAGTCCTGTTGCTCCACTGGGAGCCACAAAATATTTCCCAAATATCAGACAAAGAGGGTACCTTAGTCATATCACTTCCGAGAGAGATTAGCAAAAAGAAAAGGAGTACTTGTGGCACCTTAGAGACTAACCAATTTATTTGAGCATAAGCTTTCGTGAGCTACAGCTCACTTCAGCTCGCTTATGCTCAAATAAATTGGTTAGTCTCTAAGGTGCCACAAGTACTCCTTTTCTTTTTGCGAATACAGACTAACACGGCTGTTACTCTGAGAGAGATTAGGTCCATTCCTCTTTCTATTACTGCTACCTTAAACTTCTTTTATTTTATATTGAATGATCTTTCCTTATGTGCCAGTCCTTATATCTAAACACCAAGAACGCACCCTAAAATTACAAATTTATTTCAAATAATTTCTGCAGCTGCTGTTTGCAAAGGTTTGGATAAACTTGTGATTGCTATCCATACAGAAAAATTAGCCTATGTACATTGCACTTTTAATAGTGTGTGGAAGGCTTCTCTGTTAATTTACTCTCTAGACTGTTGTCCGTACTTGCTCTTTAAAATTTGTATGTTTGCCTGCTTTTGCTAGTTTCTACCTTTTTCTCTTTTAAACTGAGTGGTTTTTAAATTCTCTGTCCCAGGCTCAATCATGTTATTTCACCAGTTGGACTAGTTGATGGGCTTAACATATTTTCAGTTCATGGGCATAAATCATGTATTAGAACAACCTCTCCCCCAAATTTTGGGAATCTTCTGTCTCTGAATAAAAGTCTTATAAAATATTTTGGGTAGTAACAGTGAAAACAGAGAGGAATCTGACAGGAAATCTGACTCATAAGTGAGTTACTGATGATCATCTCACAAGCCAACAATGAGCTATTAAAATGATTTTCCAACATTAAACACAGATAAATAATTTTATCAGGCACCGACTGTGTTCTACCTATGATAGAGAAGTAGAACTATATAATAGTTCGTCTAGATACAATTCTTCATGTAACTATCAAATACTGTTTCTCACCTTGGCATTCCTTTCCAGTATGGATGCTTTCTGTCCATACAAACTCATGAGACGAATTGGCAGCACCATTTGTAAAGGTTTCCTTTTAAATATATAGGGAAAATTGGTGTTTTGCTATTATCTCTACAGAGATCTTGGATAAGACAGAACGACTGCATGAGTTAAAAGAAATTGTGAAGAAATTCCATCCTGTGAACTACGATGTCTTCAAATTTGTAATAACTCATCTAAACAGGTTTAGTATTGTTATCACTACTAAAAATCTATTTAATAATTACTGAATATTTTATATGGTCTTATCACTCATCTGTCAATAAAAATATTGAATGCATGACCAAACTGATACTAAGGGCAAAAAAAAAGGAATGCAAGAAAGTGGATTTGAAACGTAAGTTAATTTGAAATGAAAAGAGTTCATGGTTTGTGTAATAGGTTTGCCTTACTCTATCTTATTAATTTGTGATTAATTGAAAAATAAACTGTGATTTATTGAAGTAGGATAATCTGACACTATCACTATTTTGTGGGATATAAGAAATCTTGCTCTACCTTGAGTAAATGTCTCTGTTGAAGAGACAGTTGCATGCAACACTTGTAGATTTGGGAGTTATTTAATTAAAATTCAGCACAAAACCATACAATGAACTAAATAACATAAGAATGCAATAAATATTTAATCTACTGTCATGTTCTGCAGTCTAGATCAGTAAAGGGTTGTGTCACTGCCTGCTTTGTAACCCTGGTGCCTTACATGCTCTGTTGCTGTGGCTTACAGTCTGCAGACAAGCATGCAGTATCATGAGTGTCTGTGTGCTGTGGAGCCCTGGTTCTCCAAGTAGATGCAGCTGTGTATTTTACTTAATGTGTGCATACCCAATTCACAGGAGCTAGAGAACTTTGCCTAGCGGTACCTGTTATGAGCACACTCATATTCCGTGACTTTTTAGCCTCTCCCCAGGCCATATAAGGGCAATGCTGTCCCGACTCCCTCCGTACGTTCTGACCACTTGTGGATAGTGTCGGAGTTCCATGTGGTATTTTTCACCTTCCGCTTTCGGTCTCAGTTTCTAAGAATTTTTTCTTGAATATAGTACCACTTAGTTTAAGTTTAGTGTTAGTATAGTATTAGTTCGAATTGTTGGCTGCCCTGTGTGTTTAAGCATTGTCTGTCGTGGGGTGGGTGCGGGGGGCATCCCCAACAGTGATCCCCACGTAAGGTGCTTGTGTCTTGATTAAGGACACATTAAAGAGTGGTGCACCATCTGCAAGTCATTCACAGTGAGGACTCGGGTGGTGAGAGACAAGCACCTGAAGGAGGTCCACTTAGATGAGGGCTTCAGTGCCAGATTGGTAGTCACCTTCAGATCTGGCAAGTGATTCTGCTCCATGCTTGGGCTCTGGCATTTCCCCAAGAAGAAAAAGCAGTTGTTGTTTTTCCTCCTCTGGTATGGTGAGGAAGAGATCCCATAAAATGAATCTGGACCATTCCAGGGCTTGAGGAGGCTTCTCCTGATATTCTGAAAGGAGCAGTGTACTCCCACCAGCACACAGGATGGAGCAGTATCGTCTAACTGCTCCCTGGTACCACTAAGAGAGCCTGTGCTGTTGACTCTGGTTCTGGTCATGGGGCATTCATTGAGTCTGGTACCAATGATGTTGGCACCACGCAACTGTCTCAATGCTGGCAACATAACAAACAGCATCGACCTGCTTTGCCTCTCAGTTCCAGACTCTCCACTGGTTCAAGAGTTGGCTGGTGATATGGCCTCTACAGCCTTGTCCTTTCTTGTGCCTTTGGTATCTTGTGGCCATGTTGCAGAGCTCCTGGGTTCGTCATCACCAGAGCACCATCTGGGCCTCAGACTGTGGAGTTGAGGCCAACATTGGGCCCAGTACTGAATGGCCCCTGATGTTGGTGCATCCTTCAGCACCATCATCATGGCAGCAGATTCCTTTGTCAATTTCAGTGCTGCCCTTAGTATTGATACTGGTGCGTCTCCTAGTACCGGATGGGACTCTCTCTCTCATTCAGTACTGCCATTGCTGATCACCCATTCCTCTTCAGCACCGATGCCACCCCCATATTGGACTTTAGATGAGTCTGTTTGCTCCATTGTCACCAGAGAAGCTCCAGGACTCCTGAAGCCCCAGGTCTGTGTCATCCTACCCTTCGTCATCAGATTGGCATCACAGATCCCCCTCGATCACCATCAGTACGGAGATGGGCATCTGTTCTGCAGTTGGGACAGGGGCTCTTGGCCCAGTGCCTATTGGCCAACAATGCCTCAACTGTATGCCCAGTGGCCTCCTTGGAAGCCCTCGGATGCTTCTTTGCTCCTGAGGTCCCACTCCTTGACCTACATCAGAGCAAGATACCTGGTCCCACTGATGGCTCCCACTACTAGGCCATCTCGGCTGCAAGCAACTGCTGAGCTTGTTTCCCCCTGGACCTCCGGAGTTATTGCGATTAGATCCTATGGTGCAAGAACAGGATCCGTCGCTGATGCACCAAACCTCCTCCCTGGATGACTGTCCTGTACCGGAACCTTTCTCTCCCTCAGTGACCTAAGGATTTTAAGTCTTATCAGGACCTCCTAAGGCATATGGCCACTACCTTGGGTATTCTCCAATCATTAGCTTCAGGGAGACTGTCCCTTCTGATGAATGAGGCTCTTTTGGAGCCTGTAGAAGCCCTCTGGAATACTGCAGCTTCATTGCCTCCCATGGCAAAGCATTCAGAGAAGCGGTACTTCATTCGCATGCCAGGTTTTGAGGGTTTCTACTCCCATCTGGCTCCTAACTCTCTGGTGGAAACTGCAGCAAATTACAGGGCATGGCAAGGAAGATATAAGTCCATCCCTAAGGACAAAGAGTCCAAAAGGATGGACTTAATGGGGAGGAAGATTTGTACTTTCTCTTCCATGCAAATGTGCATTGGGAACCATCTCACATTTGGTGTTGGTCTCTAAATATGACTCTTGTCAATTGGGCAGCCATGTATATAGTTTGTGGATAAGTTGCCAGAATCCTCCCAGGGAATAGTTTATAGCACTCATTGCAGAAGGCCGTATGGTGACCAAGACTGTTGCAGTTAGCTCTGGAGATGGTAGATGCCGCAACCAGAGTTACAGCATTGGCTGTGACCATGAGGAGGGCCTTATGGCTGCAGAATTTGGGCATTGCACATGAGGTGTAGCAGACCATTGGAGACTTACCATTCGATGGTTGGGATTTATTTTCAGAAAAAAAATGATGAAACCCTGCACTCTTTTTTAAAAACTCCATAGCTAAGTCCTGTTCTTTGGGAGTATATACTCTGGCCATAAAGAGATGCCACTATTGCGGTCAACACAGCAACGTTTTTTCGGACAATTCTCCCTTCCTGTAAGGAAGAAGGACTACTCCTGGAAGGGCCACAGATCCCAGAAGAGAGGGTTCTCTGGGTCTGGGTTTAACCTGCCAGCTCTCCCATTCCCCCATTTCCCTTTCTCCCCAGCATCCAGCAAGCGCCTGTTTTGACTCTAGTGTCCAGGACTAACCCAGTGATGATCTCTCTTTCTCCTTTCCATCTGTTTTGGGCACAGGCTAGCTTGTTTTTATCATATCTTGGACTCGATTACCATGGAAAGCTGGGTCCTAAGCACCATCAGATTGGGTTATGCCATACCGTTTCTTTCCATCCCTCCTCCCGACCCATTGCCTTTTCAGGGACTTCTCTCATGAGAATGTGCCCCTCAAGCTGGTTCAGTCTCGGTTGGCCCTGGGGACTATAGAGGACGTTCCCCGGCAGCATTGGGGATGGGGGCTTTCCTCCTAATACTTCCTGGTTTCCAAACCCAAGGGAGGGAAGAGATCTGTCCTTGACCTCTTCAATCTCAACAAATATATGTGAGATTCTGTATGGTCACCCTAGCAACTATCCTCTCCGCCTTAAATCACAATTTCTGGTTTGCTGCTGTGGACCTGTGGGATGCTTATTTCCACATATCAATTGTTCCGAGCCATGGGAGGTTCCTCATGTTTGTGGTAGCTGTCCAACACTACCAGTACAGTCTGCTGCCTTTCAGCCTATCTTCTGCTTCCTGGGATTTCCCAAATACATGATTGTGGTAACAGAATGCTTCAAGAAGAGGGGTATTCATATCTTTCCATATCTGGCTGATTGGTTACTAAGGGTGAAGTCCAGAGAGGAAGTTCTCTGTCAGGTTCACTTTACACTATGCCTACCTGGTCTTCTCAGTCTCCTCCTAAACAGTGGAAAGTCAACATTGGTTCCAACTCAAAGAATCAAGTTCATTGGGATACTGATGGACTCTACAAGTTCAAGAGCATTTCCACCAGCTGAGTGATTCCAGGCAATTCCCCACCTATGTCTGGAGCTGCAGTCTCAACCCTCAACTACAGCCTGAATATGTGTGCAGTTGCTAGGCCATATTGTTGCATGCACACATGTCGTCCAATATGCAAGTATGTGCCAATGTCCTCTTCAGAGGTGGCTGAAGTTGGTTACCTACCTGTAACTGTTTTTCCTTGAAATGTGATGCAAATGTGTATTCCATGACTCCTGCTCCATGCTGTCTGCATCAGAGTCTGTACTTCTGATGTTCTGTGTGAAAGAACTGAGGAGATTGGGGCGGTACCACCTTTATATGGCATGGGGAGGGGCTAGGGCACAGGACATGAGCACTGCCCCTATGAATACTGCTAGGCAGTGTTTTCCAGCTCCAGTGTGCTGGGTGCATGCACACACACCTAAGTAGAATACATGTCTGCATCACATTTATAAGAACAAGTTACAGGTAAGTAACCGTTTGTTCAGCTCTCTGACCATAGCAGCCTCTTTACAACACAATAGCTCCATCCCTGGTTTCTACAAGTTTTGGTTACACCTGGCAAGATGACCCCAACACACCTACAATCTCAAATTTGCCCAGAACTGTCTGCCCTGAAGTCTGCAGTGCTCCCCTGGACTACTCAGAGAAATCAGAAGGTACGTTTGCTCCTTTAAAGAGACAATACCCAGCAGCCTACCAATTTAACTGGAGTTAACAGTTCAGTTCAAACACAGCACTGGGTTGGGTTAGATGAAAAATAAAACAAGTTTATTAACAAAAGAACATAGTTTAAGTAATGCTAAGTAAAATAAATAAAGGTAAAGATGGTTAGTAATAGAAGTGAAGATATGAACGTAAAAGTCTATAACTTAATCTAGCAAGGTACGGTCTCTAAGATGGTTTCTCTCACCAATTATTCTTTGTCTAGCATGACTGACTGTCTCTCAGTTAGGACCTTCTACAGAAATTCAAGGTGCTGACTTCCCTTGTCTTCACAGGTGAAAGATAGAGATGGAGTTTCTCTGTCCTTTGAGAACAAAGCCAATTTTTTGGGAATATAAAGTTAGGAAAGCCACCTGGGGATTCAGTCTCCTGTCTCTTTCATGGCAGGAGCCACTTTAATTCTCTCTAGAGTTCAGGCTTAAGACAGCCTCTGCAGGTTTAGCTTGATAGTTTTGTTTATGGCTGTCACAGGGTCCTCACAGGTTTCCTCCTCCTTTCCCCTGTACCCTGTGCTTAGGCTGACAAAATAAGAATTCTCATGCCTTGTTCCAGTGTTTCAACCTTGTGCTTTTATTTACAGTGCTACAGTGTAGTCCTCTTTATCCCCCAACAGTTATCCCCTTTCTAACCCGTTCTAGGGTCTCCTGGCCCATGAGGCTCCCTTCCTGTGGTGAGGAGACAGCTGTAGCCTCCTGTCCCCTCCCAGGCTAGCTTCCTTACTGAGCTTTCTCTAGGGCTTTTATAGCCCTTCCCTTCCTCAGCCCAGCTGCCGCTACTTAGCTCAAGTCCTTGACCCTCGTTAGGGCCTGCATCTGGGCTCTCTGCTGGCTGCCTGGGCCCCTGCACCTGGCTTCCCTACCAGAAAGCAGGGCTTAACCAGCATTTTGGCAGGGCATTCAAGGGGTTGTACCGCTGCCCTGTCACAATGGCTCATATGTAAATTGAGTTAAAATCATATTCCTTTGTCTAGGACAGACCTGTTTATCTCTTTTACCTAGGGTAGGCTGTCTTTGTCTTTAAATATATTCTAGTAATGTTATACAGAGGGAAATCATTACAAGACATATTTTGTACAAACATTGCAGTAGCCTGTAAGGTGTGAATACTGGGGTACTTAGGATCATGTCTATTTTGCTCCTGGTTTTTCATAACATCTTTAAGTGTTGTTTAATAAAACTGCTTGAAAACAAATATTTCTTATGGAGTGAAATCTTATATTTGTCTCCTCAAATCTGGTCTACATGAGCATTTGATGCTGTCAAGGTTTTTCCTTGATTTTAACAAATAAGGAATTGTTTTTAATCTTTAGACTAGCAGATGGGCACTCCCCATACTATGACTTCGTGTGTATGTACGAATATGTAATGTTCAGAATAATGGAAAGAAGAGTGAAAAGACCAGTTTTGTCATCTGATTTCTCACCCCATCAATGCAAGAGTATGCCCTGAAAAGCCTTGGGTCTGATTGTGATCACAGTTACACTGGTATAAATTAGAATTAACTCAACTGAAACTAAACTGGTGTGACTATAGAGTGCATTATAGTGACTTTTTGTCCAATTTTAAAAAATCTGTGCAATGGATGAGGCTGTTTCAAGTGATTATTAAGAAACACCCTGATTCTTAGATTATTGTATATATTCTTCTTCTTAACTTCATCTAGAGCAGAAAAATCTCATAATGACTAATATTTCTTAAATAACACAATATAGTATAAAGATTTTATAATACATAGGCTCAAGGTGACATAGGTACAGTTGAATATTCAACCATAATTGCATTTCTGGACTTAATTATGGCTAGCTATACAATTTTAATGTTGCATTCTCGTGGACTTCTAATGTAGTTATATAATTGATTTATTTGGGAATGTATTTTATAGTAAAATACATTACAGGGTAGTATTATGTTTAGTTCACTGTAACAGTAACATGTTGAAAAATAAAATGCTAAATAAGAGGTCACATGTTGCAGCTCTTTGAGCTCCCAGCTGAATCCTTTTAAGATATTCATTCAAAAAACTATTTGGCTCCCCGACTAATTAAACCACAAAAATAGCTTTCTGTATCTCCCTAGAGAAACCTTTCTGAGCACTAGGAAAGAAAGTCCTGCTAAGTTGGATATTAAAGTTAACAGCTCTAAAAGAGTGGAACCAAATCAAAATGCAGTATACAGAACCAAACTCTTGCAAGAGATTGCCTTAAATTTGATCACAGTAATGGATGGTAAAAGGATTTGAAAATCATAGACCTGTAGGACTGGAAGGGACCTCGATGGGTCATCTGGTCATCTGAAACCAGTGGAATAGACTGGCAGCATAAGAGCTTTAAAGAAACAAACATTCTATTTAAAAACTCTGCAATTTTCAAAACTTCTTCAAAGGCTCCTGAGTAGAAAATGTAAAGACTCCTAGGCTACCTTGTGTTTAAACTAATGTGGGAATGAAAATGGCAGTTACTGTTTGTTAAAAAAGATATTTTTAAAAATTTCCTTTTTAGTTCCCTGGTATGTGCTTAGCTTCAATAATTGTGTTAAATGGACTATCTCCTATGATTTATCACAATCTAACCTGTCATGATCTTAATGTGGGGCAGTCTACACTTTCCATATCAGTTACAGAGAGTGTACTGATTAAGGGGGTCTATACGAAATATGACTTATCTTTTTCATGGAGATAGACACCATGCCCCTGAAAATTCTTTTTCCTTATTGTCCATATATTTCCAGCTATTGATATCTTATACCTTGACTAGGCTGGGTAATTAAAGGTACTCTCAAGTTCTTTCTCATGTCAGGGTACAGTGCAGGTTTTGTCATGGTGACTGAGAAAGGAAGGGATGAGGAGGATTTAGAAGCAATGATTAAAAGATCATGTTGACTTTAAGATGACCCGTGGATATCAAAAAGACAGGCTGAGATTTTAGCTGGGACCAGGAGCAGAACAAGTTCAGAGTAGAGAAGTAGATCTGAGTGTTGTCAGCACAGAGAAGATAGATGATAGAACAAACCTATCTCTATATGATCACTTTTGCATACAGAGAGAGGAGTTGAGGGCTAAGGAAGAAGCCCAGTAGAACTCTCATTATTTGGAGTGAGAAGAATCTTCCAAACCAAACACTGAAGTAGCAATTGGAGAGGTAGAAGAGCTAAGAGAGAATAGTCATGGAAGCTGAGGGAGACAAGATTTCAGGGAGAGCATGGTCAACAGGGTAAAAGGCAGCCTGACAGGAGGTGGGGATAGAATACTGTTTCTGAGACTTAGCACTGAAGACGTTATTAGCAACATAAGTGAGAGCAGTTTCAGAGAATTATATAGAGTTGGGAGTCTCACTGGAGAGGGTCAAGGATGGAGTTTAAGACAGAGCTCCAGATAGTAGGTCTAGGCAGCATGTTGAATTACTTCAGGGAGAAAAGGGAGAAGGTTCTGTGATAACTTTAAAGGCTGAGCATTTGTTCTATCGTAAAACATGACCTTTTAATAACTAGTCTACTCCTCTCAGCAGGGTATTGTGTACCATTTTAGCCTGTTTACATTTAAGTGTTCTTAAAAGTTTAATTTAATTATTCAGTTGGCAACAGACTGATTTATTACTTTTCCTCTGAGATGTAGCCTAGGAAACAATTATATGTAGAAGAGCCAATTTTTTTTAAAAAAATCCTTGAATACAAGCATTTAACAAAATGCAACCTCTTCCCTGTTGTCTTTTGAATTCTTTAAAATTCTGTACATGGAATATTGATAGCATTAACTACTCATTGAAATGTAAGAAGTTGTTCTTAAGAAAGAGAATGTGTATATTGCCCTAATTCAGGAAGAGTATGTAAATATCTCTGGACATAATACGTTCAAAACAGACAATATTTGATACATCCTATACTACTTGATAAAGGTACTACATTTATTAACACAAAATATTCCCCTTTGCAATTACTTCTTCCACTGCAAATGGGAAAATATTTTCTTGTACAATGGTCTTAATATTTGGTATATACATTGAGTCCTGATTAATGTCCCAGTTGTCTATCAGATTTATTAACCAATTATTTTCACACTACAAATCATGAACTTGGTGAACCTTAATCATATATTAAAAACCAAAATAGATAAAACTACGCACATTTCCAGATAAACAACAAATCTAAAACCTTGAAATCTGTAATTGCGGCACAAGATGCAGACTTATGTCTGGAGGCAGCTAAATGCAGGTGGTTTTTTTCTATTTTAAAGGTAAAGATTCCTTATCTAAAACCAGTTTGATTTTCAGTAAAGCTGAAACAGTAGTGAAATATTTAGCCTAGTAAATAGGTGTTCTACTTACCTCAGATCACACACCTGGCAGGAGTGCAGGATATCAAAGATCTGGCACCAAGATGGAAATTCTCATTTTATATGTTGAAAACAAGAAAACAGTTGTTGTTCTTGTTAATAAATATACGCAGCTGTATTTCAAAGTAGGACAGAATCCTACATTTTCTTAGGAACATTTAAACTGAAGAAACAAAGGCACAGCAGAAATTCAGTTGCAACTTGAAAACTTTAAAGAAGCAAGAGCTCTCTCGTGATCACATCTAAATCACAAGGAACTCTCATTTCAAACCGTGTGTGAGTGTGTGTGTGTATTGGCTACAAAGCCAGCTGTTACTTTAAAAATGTCATTTCATTAACGTTTCCACTCAAGAGCTGATGATAAAGCATTAAAATCATTTAAAATTTTATATAACGCTTAATTCATTCTCAGGAACTTCTGTTATAAAACAAATTGCTGCTGCTGGATAAAGTACAGGGTACAAGGGACAAGCTTGCCAGTGAGTTTCATAGATTGTAAGGCCAGAAAGGACCATTATGTTCACATAATCTGACCTCCTGAATAACAGAGGCCATAACATTTTATCAGTAGTTCTTGCATCAAGCACATAACTTCTGGTTGAGCTAGAGCATATCTTGTAGAAAGAGAGCTAAACTGAATTGAAAGAATTCTAATAACAGAGAATCCAGCATAGGTAAATAGTTCCTAGGTAAACTGTTTCAATGGTTTATTACCCTCACTGTTAAAATTCTACACCATATTTCTAGTCTGAATCTCTAGTTTCAGTTTCCAGTAATTGGAAATTCTGTCTTTGACTGTTAAATTAAAGACCCCTCTACTGTAAGACATATTCTTCCCATGTAGATACATGCAGACTGTGAAGTCGTCATCACTTAACTTTCTCACAGGAAGACAGGTTTCCCAGACCTCAGATCATTCTTGTACCTCTTTTCTGAAGTCTTTTCAGTTTGTCAACATTTTTTTAAAATTGTGAACACCAGAACTGGACACAGTATTTGTCTTATCAATGCTTTATGCAGAGATAATACCTTCTCCCTAGTCCTGTTTGATATTCCCCTGCTTATACATCCAGTAATGGGATTAGCTCTCTTATGCATAGCGTTGCACTCCTTTCCAAAATTCAGGGCTCCCCTCCCCGTTCTGTAAGTTCGTTGTTCATAGATGTATGACCTTGTATTTCTGAGTATATTAAAATGGTTCAAATGAGTCCAACTTACCAAGCAATTCTGATTACTCAGTAGAACTGACTTCTCCTTAAAATTTACCACTCCATCTATTTTGTCATGTGAAAACTTTACTAGCAATGTTATATTTTCTTCCAGATCATTGATAAAGATATTGAATATCATTGGGCCAAGAACAGATCCATGCAGGACCCTAGAAAATATGTTGTGTGATGATTCCCTATTTACAGTTCTTTTTTGGGATGTCCCAGTGTTTAGTCCACATAATGTGTACTATGTTGATTTTTGTATAGTGCTGATTGGTTAATCCAAATATCATGTGATATTAAGTCAGATGCCTTACAGAAGTCTATTATGTCAACACAGTTGCCTTTGTCAACCAAATGTATAATCTCTTTAAAAAACAAAAACCACACATATTTATTTAACTAGATAACTTTTTAAGAAAACCATATTGATTGGCATTAGTTATGGTACTGTTCTTTGTTACTTTACCGTTTTAATACCTATGCATCTTTTTTGGACTTTTTTATACCTTGAGTGCTTACAAATTCTGTCACTCCCCTGAAAGGGCAAAATCCCCTATTCCTGTTTGGAAGCGTGTATAACCATATGTTTTTGAAAAAAATGTATAAAGATCCAAAAGACAGTAGGATATACAGAGCAATATCAATAGTTAACCTAATCAATAAAATACCGACAAAAGTTGTTAAAAACTGCCTATTTCTTGCCCTGTCACTACAAATTCATGTTGGTTATATATGCACAGATTAACAATCAGGGATCTGGCCTGTATTGTGCCAGGTGCTATATGTGTGTAATTTTAAAAAACTCCCAAAGACCTTACATATGGTGAAAGACAACAGGTGAATAAAGCAGACCAGTGAGGAAGGGGAGGACAAGTTAACAGTGAAACAATCATGCTTATTAAAATAAGCAACAGCTATCGGACAGGGGCTGAGCCATGGCTTGTGCTTGATTAGGCAAACCTTGCAATGGGGGGAGTCAAGGGAAGTGTAGTGTTATCTACTGAGATAACAGAGGAGAGGCTGAGGACTTAGAGAAGTCACTGATGTGGGTAGACTGGCAATCTCAGAAGGGTTGGATATGGCAGGGACTAAAAGGAGGCAGGGGAGCTATGTTGAAGGAGAAAAGGTGATGGTCAGGGAAATCAGCAATGGAAAGTGAGTGAGAGCTGTTCCAAAGTTGCAGGTTAAACAAGGCCCTTCGTAGGAGAGAAAGTCTTCATTTTTGCCCCCCTGTATAGAAGGTTTGTGTGTCAACAGGGACAGTCTCTTAACATAGACCTGTTTTGTGGAGACAGCCTTGATTTCAGGATAATGATTCAACAGTGTACAACAGTGATCACCAACCCGTCAATTGCAATCGACTGGTTGATCCTAGGGACTCTCCCAGTGGATCACGATCTCTGGCTCTGGCAGCGCACCAGGGCTGCTGCAAAGGCAGGCTCCCTGCCTGCCATGGCCCCACACCGCTCCCGGAAGTGGCCAGCATGCCCCCACGGCCCCAGGGGGGAGGAGGGGGCAGGGGTCTCGGCATGCTGTTCCTGCCTGCAAGCACCGCTCCCGCAGCTCCCATTGGCGGGGAACGGGGAACTTCCGGGAGCGGCGTGGGGCCGGGGCAAGCAGGGAGCCTGCCTTAGCCTCACTGTGCTGCCGACCGGGGACCGCTGGGAGGCCGTATCTCAACCTTGAGTCCCCTCCCAGGGCCAGCACTCCATACGCCCACCTGCACCCCAAGTCCCTGCCCCAGCCCTGACCCCCTCCCAGAGCCAGCACCCTGCACCACCTCCTGCACCCCCACACTTTGCCCTAGCCCAGAGCCCCCTCCTGCACCCAAACACCCTCCCAGAGCTTGCACCCCTCACCGCCTCCTACACCCCAACCCACTGCCCCAGGCTCAGCCCAGAGCCCCCTCCCACATTGCGAACTCCTCCGCCCCAGCCCAGAGCCTGCACCCCTCCCCCTGAGCTTTGGGGAAGGGACGGAGTAGATCCTGGGTTGCCCTTAAATTCAAAAAATGATCTTTGGCATAAAAAGGTTGGAGGCCACTGGTGTACAATAACTATCAATCTATACAAATATCTGAAATGTACAATACAGTTAATTTTTTCCCTCAGTGTGGAGGATTACTCTGAGTCTCCGGATAATCACTGAAGCAGCATATTGGTACCTTTTTATTCTTTCCAGCTTAATTTATGTCCCTTCATTCAACAGCTTCCATCTTGCAGAACAAAAAGAAAAATGCATGACCTGGCCTCAACTGTTTGTATTTTAGATTTCCCCTATTCCCCACCCAAGCTAAAAATACCTTTTTAGCATCTTGAACTTGAGTACCAGACCTAAAAAATGAAGTCAGCTGGAACTCAAGCTGCTGTGGTGCTTTTGCGCAAGCTGTCAACAATATAAAACTGAAACATCAAATTGGGAGGTGATTTCTCAAGAGAAACTTTTAAAAAAAAATGGGACTTCGAAATTCTGTGAAAAATAAAATTGGGAGGGCTCAAACCATTCAAAATGAATAGGTGAAAACTTTTCTATTGAATTTCGCAAAATTCATTTTATCCAGCTTTGCCCAGCTATATTAAATTTAAACATTTTAAAAAATAAAAGTTAATCTTACTGCTATTTATACTCTTCTTTTGACATTAGCTAGTGTTGACATGGCAGAATCATCTAGCTTTCAACAGTGTATTCCTCAAAGTAACTGTGCGGGGAGACATGTTGCACTTCAACCTGTGTATCTTGTTGTGAGCAGAACACCTACTGATAACAGTGGGAATTTGCTTAATAGCACAGCTTAATTTCAGACACTGTTTTATCACTGGCCAATATGAAAAGCATATAATCAAGTGAAATATTTCAATCTTTACTTGCTTTTTTCTTTTGATATCCAGACATCACTAAATATATGTTCCTCTTTTTATAGGCATGCTGTCTTCTTTTTCTTCTAGAATAGGTGTCCCCAAACTGGGAGTCGCAAGGTTCTTAGGTGGAGCTCATGAGCTGTAAGCCCCCACACATGGCAGGGCTCCACTTGTAAGCCCTAGCCCCGCACATGTTGGGGCTGACAGCCTGAGCCCGTCCAGCCCTACTCTGCCTCCAAAATAGAAGTTTGCTCGGGGGTGCATTTTCCCTAAGGCTATCCCTAGGACTGAGACAACATTAGAGGGCTTGATTGTTCAGCAGCTATAGAGCTGCATTAAACCAAAGACCAATCCGAACACTGAGATCGGCAAAAAAAAGTAATTTATAATTTAAAAGTCAGACATATAGGCAGGGGTGGTGCTAGGGGAGGTCTTTTATGGCCTATAGCCACTCCAAAATTTGCCGTAGGCCCCCCCCCCCCCCCCCAGTGCAAAGGTCAAACATTATGCAGAAGTAATGGATTTTATCTTGCAGGGCAGGAAATCCCCTGAGAGTTGCTGGGCTCTACCTATAGGTTCATTGTCACTACTTTAAAATGTTTTAAAACTTTTTGCATTTTAATTTCACCATGATTCAAATTTGAATAGTAAAACACTGAGTCAAAGTCTTATGTGTTAGCTGTGTAAGTCTGAAATAATTTATTCATTTCTGGATTTGCAACAGTGTAACTAATCTAAGAATATGGGCTATTGTTTTAATAGATATTTGTAAAAATATTATTTTGAATTAACATCATGTTTATGAAAATATTTAAAATCAGACCTGTTTGTATATAATTTTTAATTGTTCTTTGTGAACGTGTTCTGAAAATGTATTCTCATTTCAGGGTTAGCCAGCAAAATAGAACCAATCTTATGACAGCTGATAATTTATCAATTTGTTTCTGGCCAACTCTGATGAGACCTGATTTTGAAAACCGAGAGTTCCTGTCTACCACCAAGATTCACCAGTCGGTTATAGAGACCTTCATTCAACAGTGCCAGTTTTTCTTTTACAATGGAGAGATAGTAGAAACCTCCAACCCTGTGGCATGTCAGCCACCACCATCCAACACAGTGCAGATGGTGGAACCCATGGTACCACTTCAGTTACCACCACCATTGCAACCTCAGCTGATACAACCACAATTACAAGCAGATCCTCTTGGTATTATATAAATAGAAGAAGACACAGGCAGCCTGGCGTTGGACAGAAAATAAAGCTAGACATGCATGTTTCAGGATTCAGTAATGTACTTCATATTTATGAAAAATAATTCACATCCAAACTGATGGGACATTTTTGTTATAACCCATACTGTATTTCCTCATTCATACACACTGCAGATCAAAACCATGGGATAAGCATGACTGGAGAGATTTAATTTTTAAAAACAAAAATAGCTATAAAGTACAAAGCTGCTGCTGCATGAAACCTTATTGCAATCACTATATCATTCCTGTGGCAGTTTGTCACAATATATTGTGAATAAAATTTTTCTATAGAAATTTAATGATTTAAAATATCACATTTTTGAGACATTCAGTGCTTACAGCCTGCTTTATGGCTGTTTTTGTTATTTAATGTGCTATTTTTGTCAGCGTTATTCACATTCAAGCATTCTGTGTAGACAACTGAGGCCCAGCTGTAGTTTATTTCGTAACCTCCTGGCTACTTATGCTATAGTATGCTTGGGATGGTTTTTGAAAAAATGCAAAATGCACTGTTGAAAATATTACAATCCTGCACCTTCCATCTTTACTTCTAGGTAAACCTGTGGAACAGTTTGTTGAGGGGTGGGTAAACTTGCTTATTATTTCTTACAGCACAATGCCAAGGACATGCTTGTTGTAAAAGTGAATTTCAAATATTGTGCAAAAATTTTGATGTCTCCTAGTTATTTCCTTATGTTCCATTACTGAATTAAACATTTTGTAATACTGTTAATTCTGTAAACAGCTGCATGTTTAAAAGATCATTGATGGTCTTGTAAACTTAATCTAATATATTTTAGATATTTTAATTTTTCCCACTTGGGAACACATCTAGTGTGTAGAAAATAGTTCATGACATTTTCATATAAGGTTATTAACTTTTCATACATAAACATGAAATTTGTTGTAGTAAAATTCTGTAAACCAAACAATGTTTTAATCTAGGACTTCAATTTAATCTGTTCTTTAAATCTATTTTTATGTGGCCCTTGAAAGATATACAAAAATGCATTGCTAATATATAGCAATAAATACTTTGGGTACTGACAATTAACCTCTTTGGAGTGTATATATAAAATCACAAATTTGTATTCATATTTTTTCTGTGGTATGTTGTACTAAAAATTCAAAATTACTGACATTTTGCACCATTTTTAATTATAACTTTTTTTTCTTTCATGTTGGTACCAATTTTGCTTTAAAAGAGTGCTGCTTTTTTTAATTTTTATTTTTTTTAAACATTTAATTGGTGGTAACCGTTTTAGAAGACTACACATTGTAGCAGAATTGAGAGGAGGCCATAAGTAAAAAATATTTGTGAGACTTTTAACAGTTTTTTTCTTTCGTGCTCAAATTATAGCTTTTGGGGGGGGGGGTCTGGAAAGGGGAAAAAAAATAAATTTGGTTCACTCAGCTGCTAGGATATGTTATGTGTAGTTTAAAAAAGCTTTATGGTGGTCACCGTTGTAATCTTCATTCATAATGAGATTTTGCAATCGTCTTCTATGTATTATAGTAAATAGATGATTTTGAGAATTAAGGCTCTTAAGAGTTTTTGATTTACTCCATTTTCCTAAAATAAAAATTGCCTTTCCCAATTATGTCCTAGGTATTGTACTTCTAATTATGACTTGGATTATCATTCTAGATTAAGATGATACCATAAACAAGGCTGCTGTTGAAGTACATACATATGATAAATTATCTTGATATTTGTGTTATATTCTTGCAAGTAATTATCTTTTCTAAGAAAACAAGAACGAAAAGCCCTATTCCTGTTGCAAAGCACACAGGAATTGATAAAGTACAATAATAAAGTCTGTCCTGTAAATTGTAGTATTCTTAACTTGTTCTACATTACATCTGTTGTCTACATAGCTTTTATTTATAGGTGTCAGTCTAACATTGGCATGTTTAGCAAAGAAAAATTAAACTTCAAGAGTTTTATAAACTGTTTCTAGGTTGCTAAAGAATTTATTTTTCTACTATATATGGTATAGACAAAGCATCAAACTGTACAGGAAACAAACCTGGCTATTTCTAATGGAAGTAGGCTAAAAAGAAAACTATATTTAAAAGTTCTAGCTGGTAAAACAATTTTCAGTCTTTGTGTTGTGAATTTCATTTTTAACTTTCTGCTTCCTGTGTGGAAGTATAAGTTTAGTTGGCCATGATGTTAAATTCATCTTTGATTACAAAATTATGTATTTTTTATGTTACAAATACATTTCCACAACTCCATTTCAAGTTAAGCTTATTATAGATCCAAAAATATTTGCAGTATCATCTGTTTTTATGTATTCTATTATGACTGCATCACTTATTCCATAATGAGTTGTTAAGATGCTGCTCTTATATTTGGCCTGGTTAGAAATTGTCTTTAGCTCTTACTGAAAGGTTCATTTAAAAAAAAAAGCTTGGTATGACACTCCTACTTGCTGACATTGTCAGTATTTTTTGTGTAGTCTTTAGATTAATATTAAAATACTATATGGCTATATATATAGTAACTGAAAATAAAGATACTAGAAAATTATACCATTGCTATTTTAAAGTGAAGTTTATAGGTAATCTTTAGTACTGCTATAAAGCAAGGAATAATGTCATTCCATACTGATTCTCCGTAGTTTGGCTAATGGAATTGTCTTATAATTGTTCTAATGAAAGTTCAAACCATGAAAAGCATTGCTTTAAATTTTTTTAAATTGAGCATTTTTACAATAATCATAAGAGCAGTATCTTGATAAACATGAAAACATGTTATGTTGTCTTGAGCATCTCACATTGACACTTTAACTCGGATTAGTATTTTATGTATTTTGTTATAGGCAAATTTTGCTACTAAAATGTATTGCTTTTAAATGTGTTCTTTCAGTAGATTATTCTTTGAATATTTTTTAAATCCCACACATTGAGTTTGAAAAGTGGCATTTTGTTAATTAATGTTTTACAGATTATTTTAAAATTCATTATATATACAACTTTATGGATTTTGAGCATACGTAGTGTGTATAAGTGACATATTTCTGACTTCAATGAAGAGAAACATTTTTTTCTTGTATGTTTTCTGCATTTCTTGAATAGTGGTTGCTAGAAATTACCATAGACTTGTTTATTTTCAAGGTACTGGAATTTTGTTCCTAATATCTCTGGTAAATATATACAGAGGGAAACTTAACTGGAGATTTAAAAAAAATGTAGGCCTTAGCTTCCATGGTGATTTCAGTTTTTATACGGTATTTGTGATGCTATTTGTCAACTGGAATGAATATATATATATTATAATTTTTATATATATATATAAAAATTATAATTTTAAAAAGTCAGATCTTTGTTCTTTGTTTATAATTAATGTAATCCTGTGTTGCACCACCAACAGAATACTGCAGTGAATTAAATATCAGTGAAACTTATTCTGTATAAAGAATTCAATGAATAAAACATTAAGATGCTTACTGTGTACAATGTTCAGTTTAGTTGCCTATTAAAATTTTAAAGGCAAAATCACCCAATATCTTTCAATTAAATGCCAAGGTGAAATTTAGCAGTCCGTCTTTACAAACTGACTACGCCAAATGTTTTATAATTCAGTAGTTTTCTTCTATCTCTTACATTTCTTATAAAACTTGAAAAGCTGTTTGGTTTCTTGAATATTTAAGTATAAAAGCATTCCAATAAGGGATAACTTCTCCCCTTGTATTGATGCATGCAATAATTGAGTCATCTTTAGGAATATATTGCTCCATGAAGATGTATATACACATACACTGAAGAAGCATAGACCCCCTGAAAATGACAAAACCTGTAAAATATTTTTATCCTTTACGAACGGAGGACTTTGTTCAACAGACGTTAAATTCCGTGTCTCAGATAGTGTCTCGATTTTTTTTTAACCTGATTTGAGCTGTTCAACAGGAAATTGGTTATGATTATGAAAACATTTTTCTTGATATTGGCGTGCCGAGAAACTGTTTAAAAATGAAGAATTATATTTTTTTTATCCTTGCTTGGAACACTAATCCTCAACTAAAATTATCTATGCATATTTTGAGGCTATTTTTAGATTCTCTAATTTATATAATATTGGTCAATTTTCCATGGATTGCTGTTCTGCTATTCCTAGACAGGAATACATCCTCTAATTTTCAAACTTGATACTTACACTGTTTTAATTCTTGCACATGTGGCCGTTCAGGAGGTATTTGCTATTTCAATGTCTGTCAGAGTGCAATGAGCAATATAGCTTATGACAGTGGTTTTCAACCCGTTTTCATCTGCAGACCCCTAAAAAATTTGGAATGGAGGTGCAAACCCCTTTGGAAATTCAACCTGTGGTCTGTGAACACCTACCATAAAAGTCTTAGACTGAAAACTGACTGAACAGAATTGAGCTATGAATGTTGCATGTGTTCAGCACGGCATTTGATACAGTGCGAGAAAGGGTGCTAAACTGTGGGCTTCTATGATAATGACAGTGCTTCCAGGTTTTGACCTGTAGATGGGGGCATTCACATAATTTTGATTGATCAGAAAAATGGAAGGCCTTTTCTGGGATCTGAAACTTTAATTTCATAGTCACTTTTCACGGACCCCTTAGATATAGTCTGCAGACCCCCAGTTGAAAACCACTGGTTTATGATGTATGGATTATGGATGGATTATGATTAGTAATCACTACGAAAACTTTCTGGCTGCCTTCAAATCCAGATTAACCCTATATGTTTTCTTAGATCAGCAAATGTTATCTGAACATTATTCTGTCAAAGATGAATGTCCTTTGCCTGCATCATATTTTAATCTTTCATTATATTTTGCCATATGCAAGATTCTCAAGATTTTCACTAGGTTATTTAAGTGATTCACTAGATTCTGTACACTTCCCTTTAGCTTCATCATTTCCTGTGCTGAAACTTAACTATAATAAAGTGTTCGGACTTTAGGGGTAAAATTTGTGCTCACTTGGGGTCAATTTATCCCTGTTGGTAACTCCATTGGGCTTCAGTGGACTATAGCAAGGATGAATTTGGTCCACTACCTTGTTTGTCAAAGTGAATGCTACCTTTCCTTATCCACAAGCTCTTTTCAGAAATGTATAGGAGCTTTACTACAGCTAATCCTTGTTACCTGTCTTCATTCCTAGATGGATGTACTGCATATATACTTTGATCTTTTTGGTGTTGAATTGAGGTTCATTGACATTTTTCCACCATTATAGTTCCTTTGGACTGTACACAACAGGCTTTTAAATACTGCCTGATTATATTGCATAATAGCTAGATCCATTACTGTTTTTTTCAGTAACGATGATTAGAAAATATGATGAATTTAAATTCTTACTGAATGCCTATAGTGATAATGTATTAGCTTTCAAATTAGGACAGATTGAGATTAGGGCTAGTGTTACTTTTCTACTTGCAGCTTGACCCTAAATCCAGTCCTACCAAGAAGGAATCTGTTTTAGGGTTATGTCTACAGAGCAGCTGGGAGGATGCTTCCTAGTACTGCTAGACAGCCATGCACTACCTCTCCTTGAGCTAGTGTGCTAAAATTAGCAGTTTGAGCGCAGTGGCTCAGGTGAACTGCTTGAACAGGTACTTGTGTTGGGTGGGATTGTACTCAAAACGGCTAGCTTGTGCTGCTTCTGCCACATGGCTATTTTTAATGTGCTAGCTCAAGGAGAGCTAGCGTGTCTCTAGGTACTCTTGCTGGGAAGCACCCTCCTGTCTTCTGTGTAGCAATACCCTTAGGTACTTATGACTCCCATCACCATAGCATCTGAGCACCTCACAATCTGCAGTGTTAATCCTCGTAACACCTCTATGATGGTGGAAAGCACCATTGTCCCCATTTTACAGATGGGGAACTGAAGGGAAGGCATATATCAACCACGACTGCCTTCATCCCTCAGGATTGTGAGGCATTAGTGAAATTTATCTGCAGGGAGTTTTGCTTTTTAAATTTGTGGAGCTATATCTTGTGTTTTGAAGGTGTGATTGGACTGGTTTTGTGGAGGGAGATGAATTGGTGAAAAAGTAGGGCACTGTGAGGAAGAGTCCTCCATGAGGGAAAGCAGGTCTGTTCTTGGAGTTTATCTGAGCCCCCAACAGTGACAGCTTGGCCTTCCCAAAGACCAACATGAGCATGGACTTCTGCCCCACATTCGCTAGCCATTTTCCCTCTTACTTCATCTGTCTCAGGTAATCTATAATCAAGGTGACCTGTGAGGACAAAGCTGGTAGTGAGGAGCCTTCGTATCAATAGTGGAAGACAAGAGATTGTTGTAAATTCCTACCAAATTATCAGTAGAGAAAACACAGAAGAACAACTTTATCCCTTTTAGCTGCTCAGAAACTCAAATGGGTCATCAACTTCTGAGGGCAAAATGTCAAAACATCAGTCATCCCATTGGGACTGATGTGCCCTAACTTCAAAGATAATGGGCAGTCCTGGATAGAAAGGTGGTAATATCAATTCCTCTGCCTTCCACCCCAAGTCCAAACACTTGATCCAAAGCATATCCAGCCTCATGAATGGAGCTTACAACTACCTGGGACAGTAGAATGATGATCATGGCAGCCATGGAATTCTAAGTTACCAGTCAGTCTTGGTGATTCCAGCACCAGTGTAATAAGGAACCTAATCAACCCAGAAGGCTCTTTTGTATTAGTGTGGGGCAACCTACATGCTTACACTAACCCTATCTTATCCTTAATTTGATTGCAGTATATGGAATATTTAAAGATAGTGAAAAACTGCCTTTCTTCAATTCTGCTATAGCTTCTCAAACATCTCGCACAGCAGAACTGTGCTGAGTGATTGAATCCTCGCTGTGTCCACTTGGTTGCAGATAGAATTTTCCCTTGTGGAGAGCTTTCATGTTACTTTGCAGACGAAGTTCAGATTTGGACTGAGGTACCCATTGCTATGGAAACTCAACCATATGTGGAGAAGGACATGAGCTCGTCCTCTTTGCTTGAGTTGCAGCCAGTATTACTCTGCTTTCTGCTGCTTTCTGACAATGTGTGAGTTGCAGTCTTATCCTTTCTGGCTAGTGAAGGCCAGTGAAGAAGTAATGGGTCCATTATTTGTCAAGATTGTGAATGTTTTTCTGTGGGTGGATGAGAACAGGATCCCAGCACCTCTTAAATAAGCTATTGAGAGATTCATGCTCATGAAACCAACTCTTGATGTTCACATTCTGGCTACCAGCCTATGTCCCATCTCCCATTTTTAAGGAAGGTCATTGAGATTTCCTTGGAGTCAAACAGGTCATAGGCCCGAACAGGGGGTAGAAACCCCCCTGGTTGCATTAGTTTATTATATCCAAGCATTGAACAAAGATTAAGTGTGTATGATTCTTATAAATTTGTCAGCAGCTTTTGATACAGTTGGCTATGAGATTTTGTCGACTCATTTACAGACAGGAGCAGGGATGGATGGCACTGCTTTTGAGTGGCTATTATCTTTCTGAGGACCCCAAAGGGGAGTTGTGGTCAATGGTTTCTCTGTCCCAAGAGTGCTCTTTTGTAGCTGCTGAAGGGGTCTGTACTATCACCTTTCTTGTTCATAGGGTATATGAGATTGTTAGCGAGGAGACATGGGTTGCCGTGTATTTAGTGCACTGATGATATTGAGCTTAATGAGAGAGTACAACAGCACTTTCAAAATCACAGGGTGCTTTTAGATTCTGTGCTACTCTTGGATGCTCAGATAGGGCTGTGGCCAAGAGTACTTTTTCTACCAACTCTTGACCAGAGTAGTGTAACCTTTTCTTTCCAATGAATTCTTTGTCAACTCAATATTAGATCGCTGTAATGCACTCAGGACCATTTAGAAGCTGAGCCTACTGCAGGATGCTGGGAAGCACAGTAGACCAGTGTTCTGCACTGGCTTCCAGAAAAATTCTGGTGGAAATGAAAGGTGTTTAACCTATAGAGCCCTAAATGGGTTGGGACCTGATATACCTGCGATATCTTGTCGTCTCCTCATACTGCCACAGCAAAGATGCTTGAGCTGGAGCTGCCATTCTATGGATGAGAGGGATCTGCTGTCAGGACATGCTCCGAGGAGGAGGATTCAGTTTTGAAACAGGGTCCGCACGCTTGGATTGCCAGAACATATGTTTGTTAGGCTTTGCAGTGTGCCCAGAAGGCTATATTTCCCCCACACACACACACACACACTCTCTCTCTCTCTCTCTCTCTCTTTTCTAAGGTTGTTGAGAAGGTGCTGGGCTCGGGTGACTCTATAGGCAATCCTTTCCTTGTTTCTGTTATTTAACTGATTAGAAAATATGAATAAATTCTTGCTGAATGCTCATAGTTATAATGTGTTAGCTTTAAAATTATGCGATAATTGTGCAGAGTCCTGGGTGTTAACTTTTATTTTAGAAACTTAAAAGAAATGAATAGCTAATGGTTTCTACAAGAGAGTTTGATTCTTCTGTTGTTGCAACGGTTAAGGAATCTACACTGGAATGTTTAATTTTCTTCTACTAACCATTGATACCAAAGGTGGTCCTGACTAATTTAGATAAAGTATATATGCAAGCTGTCACTTGTCTGAAGAAGGGTATGCCATGTAATACCAAAATTGTAGGTGGGGAGGAAGGTCTTCTATGAGATGTGTTGAATATGTAATCACATAAGCATCAAAGGGTATGTGTACACTGCAAGGTAAGCCCAGGGGTCAAATCAGACTCAAGCCTAAACCGCACTTCTGTCTAAACACAAATTGCACTAACCCAGTGCTGCAGGACTCCATGGGGAGGGAAGGTCCAAGCCTGAGCCAAGCCAGGACTCAGGGTTCAAGCCTTATTGCTTTACAGTGTAAATACAGCAGCACTAGACTCATGCTCTGGGAGTCCACTAAAAACATTCCACAAGCCTCCTAGTAAACTTTTTGTCTGGACAGTCAAGTTTTCTCACTGCACCACCAGCAAAGGGCTGGAGTGGCCACATTTTGGGAGGGCACTAGAAGTTTCAGATATGCGTGGCTGGATGCAAGCCCGCATAATATAGCGTAGACACCGAAGCCCCAGGTTGGGACCCAGGCGTCAACAATCCCTAACCTGGGGTTACAAATGAGTGTAGACGCTCAAGCCCTAGGTTAACAAACCCAGAGTCTACTAACTTGAGTTCTGTTAAGCCTGGGCTTACATTGCGGTGTAGACATATCCTAAGAAATAAGCTCAAAGGGTGGGATCCGCAAAGGGATTTTGGCATTAGGCATTACAATGCTGAGTGTCACAGTGCCTAGAAAATCACAGGAACAATTCTGCCATCCACAAATCCAAGTTTGGCACTTAAGCTCCTTATACAATGAATAGGGAGAGATAGGTGCCTAAAAATGGGATCCACAAAAGCCAGCATGCTAGAAAGGGTGCCACCTAACCTAGCCAATGGGAAATGCTGATGATGGGCGGGAGGGTGTTAAACCCCTCTTCGCTCTGAGATGGGTGCCTAAGTCCAGGCTGCAGGGAGGTGCCTGTCTGCTCAGAACCACCCACCTGGAGTCAGATGGATCGGCGCCTAAGTCACTTCTTGCAGGAATGAGTTCAATGCTTGCCTCACACTACACAGATGGTTGGAGGAGGAGGTGGTGATGAGGGCCTTCCCCCTCATAACTTTTAGCCTAGTAGTTAGGGCACTCACCTGGGATGTGAGAAACTGAGGTTAAATTCCCCCTCTCTCTGCCAGAGGTAGAGAGGATTTGATTAGGGGTCTGCCACCTCTCAGGGGAATGATCTAACCACTGAGCTATTCCGATGTGGGCTTCCCTCAATTTCTCCTGTTGAAACTGTTCCACGGTGGATAAATAATGAAAGAATGGTTGGAGCAGGGGGACTGGACCTGCAGCCTCCCACCTCCCCAGGTGGATGCTCTTACCACTGGATTACAGAACCATTCTGTCTCATGTGCTCCCTCCCACGCAACAGTCTTTGCGTCGGAGAGAGAGTGAGAGTGCCTTTGGGACCCACTCCAGTAGATGTGCTCAAAGGCTGCCTAGTGGATCGGGCCCTGCATGTGACTTAAGTGATAGGACAGGACGTGATCTGCTAGGCATGCTCACGGGCCGCCAAGTGGATCAGGCTCTGCATACAACCTAGGTGGATGAAGATGTATCTTTCCCTGGTTTGTGAATTGCTCTGGGGCATAGGGCTTAGGCAGGAGATGGACAGCTAGAGGGTGGCAGCAGTGTACTTAGATTCATAGATACTAAGGTCAGAAGGGACCATTATGATCATCTAGTCTTACCTCCTGCATAACGCAGGCCACAGAATTTCACCCACCCACTCCTGCGAAAAACCTCTCACCTATGTCTGAGCTATTGAAGTCCTCAAATCGTGGTATAAAGACTTCAAGGAGCAGAGAATCCTCCAGCAAGTGACCCGTGCCCCATGCTACAGAGGAAGGCGAAAAACCTCCAGGGCCTCTTCCAATCTGCCCTGGAGGAAAATTCCTTCCTGACCCCAAATATGGTGATCAGCTAAACCCTGAGCATATGGGCAAGATTCACCAGCCAGATACTACAGAAAATTCTTTCCTGGGACTCAGATCCCACCCCATCTAATATCCCATCACAGGCCATTGGGCCTATTTACCATGAATATTTAATTACCAAAACCATGTTACCCCATCATACCATCTCCTCCATAAACTTATCAAGTTTAATCTTAAAACCAGATAGATCTTTTGCCCCCACTGCTTCCCTTGGAAGGCTATTCCAAAACTTCACTCCTCTGATGGTTAGAAACCTTCGTCTACTTGCCCCAGGGTCTACAATTTAGCTACCTAGGGAACTTTTACAGTGGAAAGGTAGGCACCAAGTGAATTTAGGTGCTTACAGGGTTAGGTGACAGCCAAGCAGGAGTTTTATGGATCTCAGTGATGCATATGGGGACTTAGGCACCTAACTCTGGAGTTTAGGTATTTAAGTCGCTTTGTGGATCACATCAAAAGCTTGTTGAATTATCAGTAAGGAAACAACCATTTAAGAGGGAATGGGAGTTTTGACTACTTATTCAAACCATTTTTTAACAACAGATGATCAGCTGGAGGGAGATATGGTAGATGGGTCTTTAATCTTTCTAGTATGGCTGAGCAGACATAGAATGCAAACCACCCTGCTTATCTAGTCTGCCTGGCCTAATGAAATGCTAGGGGCACTTACTACATTAACTGTCAACATTATTTACTATTTATAGCTTTACCACTCTAAGTGCCATCAGAGAATGTTCTTGATGAGAAGAAATAGGAGACAGTCTGCTCCAGCTTCCCTCCACAATATGAGACTTGAGCTGCAGAGAAGATGGGGACTTTGGGTAAGCACGTTTTATTCTAAAGTGTATCAATGTCTTTGTCTTTTTTTTTGAAAGCTATGCTTGAATTTACTGCTGAAATACTTTGTTTCTGCTTCTCTGTTCTCTCCAGTTGTGGGTGCTAACAGAAAACTCTGGATCCATGACTTTTGGTGACTCCTAAGAAGCTTGTACACTGCCATCCTGTGTTGGAGGCAAGTACTCCTTACTGGAAATACACAGACGTGAACATGTTTCCTTCATGGCATCTAGTATGTTGTATTTTTCTCCACCTGAGTTAACTGATGTTTCCTTTCAGCTGCAACTGACATTTTTAGTTCTCCTCCAGAGACAGGATTTGTTTGCAAGTCTATAATATTAAATCACAAAATACTACATTGTGTGTCAATTAAGACTGGTCTATACACAACATACCTAACACAAAAGCAATAGTTAAGACATCGTACCCTCTATTCCATTTAGAGAGAGAGACACCTCACCATTGGAGCAATCGTCATACACCCTTAACTTTGCCCTAGTATGGATGCTAGTCTTCCAGCAACCACTCCTCCAAGCTTTCATACCCACCACAGAGACAAGACTAAGGCCTGGTCTACACCTAAAACTTTGGTCGTCCTAGCTACGTTGCTCAGAGTGTGAAAAATTCGCATCCCTGAAAGACATAGTTAAGCCAAACTAAGCCCCAGTGTAGCTACCACTAGGTCAATGAAAGAATTCTGTCTCTGAGGAGGGTGGGTGGATGTACTACAGCTACAACAAAACCCCTTCCATCACTGTAGCAAGTGTCTATACTACAGCAGTGGAGCTGCAGCTGTGCCACTGTAGTGCTTGTAATGTAGACATACTCTATGGCAGTGGTTTTCAACCTGTGGTCTGCAGACCCCTGGGCATCCGCAGGCTATGTCTCAGGGATCCGTGAAAGGTGACTATGAAAATAAAGTTTCAGATCCCAGAAAAGGCATTCCATTTTTCTGATCAATCAAAAGTATGTGACTACCTCCACCTACAGGTCAAAACCTGGAAGAAGTGTTGTTACCATAGAAGGCCACAGTTTTGCACCCTTTCTCATCCTGCATCAAATGCAGGACCTGAATAGTGATGGATTTATCAGGGATCTTCCCTAGGGCCTGTGGTTCGAAACCACCTGCTTAATAGGCTCCTAACTAAAGACTCACCACAAGAATCTGGATAACCTGATAATCTGCTGCAAAATATGATGTCGGATAAACAACTGGAGATCATTGACGATGTCAGACTGCAGTTTATCAGTATCTGATCTTCTGATATTGGCCAAAGTTTCGGCAGGCCCACTATGGCCTGAACTTGAATAAATTCCCTCACCCCCCTACAGATCTCTGCGCTATCCTAAGAGCAGTGATAGTCAAGGTTCTGAAGTGTCTGAGGCATCTGTTTGGGGTCCTTGTTGGCTCCCAGTACCAAGTCTTGAAATCTATTCACCTGTAATTGAGACAAATGTTGGCTATGTCACCTTTAATCCCAGGGATGTGTTTAGTGGTAAAACAGCTGTTACAGGTTTAAACATTACAGGATAAATACTCTCACCAGCCCCAACATGCTTAGTGATTTGAATAACTAGCTGTTAATAACATGCACTACCGCCAGGTTTTCACTCCAGAATCTCACTCTTTTGTTTGCAGACTGCACCCCGTAATTTTGTCACTGCAGCTAAAATGAGAGGAAGTTCCATGAAAGTCATGTCCTCAACTACTCCCCTTTGTATCGAATCAGTGGGCCATCTCTGAGCATGCCATGTGCTTTGATAGAAAAGTTTTATCCAGATGCCCCTGGATTGAACTTTTAGGTCTACCTTTGCTATCGACCAAGTCTATCCATGCCATCTTTAAGATCAATTATATTGAAAGCCACCAGGGCTATAAATACCATCCTGGTTACTATTAAAAAGAGGTGGTTAAATTCCAGAATTATAGCTTACAAAAAACCAGACTGTAAGTTCACATCACTCTGACTCCTATCTTATCCACCTCCCCTCTCCTCCACCTTGAGTCCTATCTTATTTTACAGCTGCTTTGACAAGAACTGCTAGAGTTAGAATCAGTACTTACACTTCGGAAAGTTTGGAATTCTACCTTTCAAATAGCTAGAAAATCATTAATTTCTACTTTTAGTGGTTCCTGAGATACTGCTACTTAACCATGCCAGGGTTGTATGATGACACAGTCTCACTGGGTAGAGATGATGAAGAAGCTATTAATGGCAGGGTGAACTTGAACAAAGGAGAGTGCATTTCTTCAAAACTGTTGTTGAATTAAGTGATGCAGAATACAATATGCTGTTCATATTCAATGGACACATGCTGAATGCAGCAATACTATTGTCCTCAATTATCCTGTAATACTTCTCTTTAAAATATTGCATCCTTCTGGTATGAATTCCATAGTAAAAAGAGTATTTTATTTTCTTTCAAAATGATTCAAATACTTAAAAGAACATGCATCATTAGATAGGTTAATAAGTTAGATGTCTTGACTGACTACTTGTTCTGCACTACTTGGATATGCACAGAATGTCAATTTAATATCCCTTCCAGAGTATATAATCATCTCCTTAAAACTTCTGCTTCTAAAATGAAAAGATGAAGTTTTTCTTGTAGCATTCTAGTTTTGTATGTAATGAAATTAGTGCTATGGTATAAATAATGCAAGCTGCTTCTCTGAAGAATCCCATCATAAAGACTGCATTTAGTATGTGCTAATTCAAGTTTTAATGTAATGTTGCCATAAAGTTTGTTGAGTTCCTTATGGAAACATTACATTACCCTTCCTTAGTTTTAGGCATAGAAAAAACAAATTTTTCAACTGATGAAAGAAATGCTAGTGTCTGAAAGTGTGCGTGATTTGCTTTTTTTAAACACGTGGTTCTTTTCCTCTCTTTTCTTTTCTCCACCACAGCCCTCATTTACGTTTGTAGGGAGCTGAGTCCTCACTACTACAATGGATTTCTTCATTGCAATTCTTATCAAGAGTAGCCATTGATAGTTGTACTGATTTCAAACTGCAATGCCAATATTCCTTCCTTCAGTCTTTATTGTTGATATGTTACAAAATACATGAAAGAGTAATTCTTTAAATGACAGAGTAATTAACTTTTAGTAAATCTTTAAAAGGTGGAAACACTTTATGCATAAAAATAACATGTGAACCATCTTTTTGCAATGGTTGGTTATTTAGATTTTTGTATAAAACATTTAATAATGTATAAAGTGTGTGTGTGTGTATACAGCTCAAAATATAATCTAGATATAAATATATTATGCAATATTGAGTGGAGTGACACTAAGGGTTTTATTAACATGAGTTCGGAAAAGCCACATTACTCCTGAGTGGTAAAGCCATTGTATAGATGTACTGTGATGTCTATATAAAAACTTTGACAGGAGTTGCTACACGCTTCCCCTATAATACACTAATATATTTATAATTCTAGTATCATGCAATATCCCTCTGTAATGAAATAGGCTTGTTTACACAATACAACACAGTGTCTTTCTTATTAAAAACTCTCCTTATACAAATGATATACTCTACATTTTACATCTTGGAAATATGAGCTAATACCAGATTTGTTTTCCCCATTCTTGTATACTTAGGTATATTATTGTTGTTTTAAAAAACAATGAACCTACTGGAAAGAAAATGTTTAACTAAAATATATCATGAATATTAAGATGAACCAATAATTCATTGGTGCAGGGCTAGGTACTGATTGTTCAAAGCCACATTCTGATTGGCTGGTTGTGCCTTTCAGCTGACATCCAGTAACTCATAATGATTCCAAGTTTGAACTCTTTCACTACATTGTACACACAGAAGTCTCCATGCCCATCACGTTGGATGGAGAAGCCATGCTGAGGGGAGGGTACAGATAAGGCACTGTGTGCTGCTTTCACAAAAGGATTTTGGTGCCTATCTGCCAGTTTAAGTGCCTCAATCCAAAATTTAGATCCTCAAACACTCAGCTGCTGCCTATCCTGTTGATACCTAAGAACTGTAGGTCCCTAAATTTCTGCTGCTGGGCATGTACTCAGCTACCTAGCTCAAGGCTGAACCCCAGTGAGATCCTCAAACTAGGTGTTACCCTGCTTAGCTCACCCGTGAGGCCTGATCTGGTAGGCATGCCTAACCTCACATACAAGGCTAATGGTGGTGCTGTTGCCACCCCATCCTTAAAAGCTAGTTGTTAGAGCAGTAACTCAGGATGTGAGAGTTCTGGGTTTAAATCCCCTCTCTGCCTTGAACCTAGGTCTCCTACCTCTTAGGCCTGGTCTACACTACGAGTTTGTTGAATTTAGCAGTGTTAAATCAAATTAACCCTACACCCGTCCACACAACAAAGCCATTTTTGTCGACATAAAGGGTTCTTAAAATGGATTTCTGTACTCCTCCCCAACGAGGGGATTAGCGCTGAAATTGACATCGCTGTTTCGAATTAGGGTTAGTGTGGACGCAATTCGACGGTATTGGCCTCCGGGAGCTATCCCACAGTGCATCATTGTGACCACTCTGGACAGCACTCTGAACTCCGATGCACTGGCCAGGTGTACAGGAAAAGCCCTGGGAACTTTTGAATCTCATTTCCTGTTTGGCCAGGCGCGCTCATCAGCACAGGTGACCATGCAATCCCAGAATCGAAAAAGCTCCAGCATGGACCGAATTGGAGGTACTGGATCTGATCGCTGTATGGGGAGACGAATCCGTGCTATCAGAACTACGTTCCAAAAGACGAAATGCCAAAACATTTCAAAAAATCTCCAAGGCAATGATAAAGAGAGGCTACAGCAGGGACGCAACACAGGGCCGTGTAAAAATTAAGGAGCTCAGACAAGCGTACCAAAAAATCAAACGGACACTCCGGGACAGAGCCCCAGACATGCCGCTCCTACACTGAGCTGCATGCAATTCTAGGGGGGCCACCACCATTACCCCACCCTTGTCTGTGGACTCCGACGATGGGGTACTCTCTGCCATGCCTGAGGATTTTGCAGACAGGGAAGATGAGGAGGACGACGATGACGAGCTTGAGGAGAGCACACAGCACACCATTCTCCCCGACAGCCAGGATCTTTTTATCATCCTGACTGAAATACCCTCCCAACCCAATCAAGCTGGAGAAGGGACCTCTGGTGAGTGTACCTTTTTAAATATAATACATGTTTTAAAAGCAAGTGTTTTTTAATGATTAATTTGCCCTGAGGACTTGGGATGCATTCGTGGCCAGTACAGCTACTGGAAAAGTCTGTTAACGTGTCTGGGGATGGAACGGAAATCCTCCTGGGACATCTCTATGAAGCTCTCCTGGAGGCACTCTAAAAGCCTTTGCAGAAGGTTTCTGGGGAGAGCAGCCTTATTCCGTCCTCCGTGGTAGGACACTTTACCACGCCATGCTAGTTGCAAGTAATCTGGTATCATTGCATGACAAAGCCTGGCAGTGTATGGTCCCGGTGTTTGCTGGCATTCAAGCAATATCCGTTCTTTAGCTCTCTGTGTTATCCTCAGGAGAGTGATATCATTCATGGTAACCTGGTTGAAATACGGGAATTTTATTAAGGGGACATTCAGAGGTGGCCGTTCCTACTGGGCTGTTCGCCTGTGGCTGAAAAGAAATCCTCCCCGCAGTTAGCCAAGCGGTGGTGGTGGGGCCAATGGCACTGAACTGTTCGCGTTTGGCTAGCAGTGAACTTCCCTGATAACAGCCACGTGGTGGGGGGAGGGGGAAAGTGATCATCCCAGAGAATTGGATGTGGGGGAGTTAGTTTGGTTTCTGCTGCTGCACGTTAACACAAAAACCACAGCACTAAATGGCCAACTCAATGGGCTTTGCTTGGTATGGGAAAGGAGGGTGCTGCTGTTATGAAGGTTGCAGAAGCTGAAAGACTATGGCTTACCATGGCCGCCTGCAAGCCGAATTCTGTTGCCCTGCACTGCGTGTGTGATCTCTAACACCAAAGCCGCAGGCACTCAATATAAGATGCAAAATGCAACCTTATACTGAAATCACATGTGCTATGTAATGTGAATAGTGTTGTTCACTGTGAAAGAGTATAGCCATTGTTCTGTAAAATGTATCTTTTTAAATACTTCACTCCCTTTTTTTTGTCCTGCAGCTGCAAATCTTTCCATCCTCCGTCCTAAAGGCTATCTCAGATGAGGTGGCAAAAAAAACGCACACACAATGAAATGTTCTCTGAGCTCATGCAGTTGTCCAGCACTGACGGAGCTCAGCAGAATATATGGAGGGACACAGTAGCACAGTACAGGAAAGCAGCCAATGAACGTGAGGACAGGAGGGACGATCGAGATAAGAGGTGGCGGCAGGAAGATCAGAGGAGGCAGGATGCAACGCTGGGGCTACTGTGGGATCAAACGGACATGCTCCGGCGTCTGGTGGAGGTTCAGCAACGGCAGCAGGATCACAGACTGCCACTGCAGCCCCTACTTAACCGCCCTCCCTCCTCCCCAAGTTCCATAGCCTCCTCACCCAGATGCCCAAGAACACCGGGAGGGGGAGGCTCCAGGCACCCAACCACTCCACCCCAGTGGACAGCCCAAGCAACAGAAGGCTGGCATTCAACAAGTTTTAAAGTGGCCTTTTCCTTCCCTCCTACCCTCCTCCCACATCCCACCCGGGCTACCTTGTGAGTTATCTCCCTATTTTTATAATCAATTAATAAAGAATACATGTTTTTTAAACTATAGTGACTTTATTTCCTTTGCAAGCAAGCTGTGATCGAAGGGAGGGAGGGCGGGTGGCTTACAGGGAATTAGAGTCAACCAAGGGGGTGGGTTTTCATCAAGGAGAAACAAACAGAAGTGTCACACGGTACCCTGGCCAGCCATGAAACTGGTTTTCAAAGCTTCTCTGATGCGCAGCGCTTCCTGCTGTGCTCTTCTAACCGCCCTGGTGTCTGGCTGTGCGTATTCAGCGGCCAGGCGATTTGCTTCAGCCTCCCACCCTGCCATAAACATCTACCCCTTACGCTCACAGAGACTGTGGAGCACACAGCAAACTTCTGCCCCTAGCCCTGGTCACAACAGGTTTGCGGAGCCACTCTTCTCCATTCAACAAATCTTGGAGGACCCTCGCTTTATTCATTTGATCTACTTGTACACCAGGTCTACCTTGTTTTCTCTCCTCACCCACTCCATCATGGGCCTAGGGGTGAGTGTCAGGTATTTGTATGTACTCTTATTTTTTTAATTCCTCCTTGCTAACTCTTCTGGGGGCTGGACTGCTATCATCAGTCCATAAAGGGCTTGCTGGTGGATGGGATGTGTCTGTGTCCTTTTCCCACTGCAACAAATGTGCAGTGAGCCAGCAAACACCTACTTTAGTCAGCTGAGGGCCAGCCAGGTAACATAACCCCACGTGTAAGTGTTGTGTAGGGAGGATGATGAGATATTCCCCCTAGGAGGTTCAAGTTCATCATTCAGATCTCCCAGTGACTATCTGGGAGTGGGCTTGCTGCCAACCCCTGTGAGCAAACCTGGAGAGTTCAGTGTAAAAACCTTTGAGAATCGAACCCTGCAGGGTTCACATGCCAACTCTTTTTTTCACCTTCCCCAAAATCTCCCTTGGTTATAAGAGTTTACCAAATATCTCTCTCATACTAAAGCTCTCTGTTTTGGATTACTTTCCCCCAAATGCATTAGCTTGTGTTTCTTCATGCTAAAAATCCCCTTTCTGCCAATATTTCAACATCTCTAAATCCCTTTCTCTGTTTTCAATGGTGCTCATGAGATTTAGCACCACCTGTGAATTTGACCAGCATTCTGCTCTCTTCCTGCATCATCCTTTCAGTTCATTAATAAAGCTGTTGAATAAAACTGTGCTAATACACATCCCTATGATACCACAGCAGATCCCTTATTGCAGTTTGGTGCTGTGCCATTTATCATTATCCTTTGTTTATGGTTAGGCAGCCAGTTTTCAACTGATATGAGATGCATACTTAAGCCAATTTGAATACATTTCTCAAGTATGGATTCTTGAAAATTACTGCATGCTAGATAGATAGATAGATATGTAATATGTACTATTATATACCCTGCATTCCATTCATCCACTTTGATTCTTAGACTAAAAAAATTGTTTTGTGTGGCATAATTTATGTGATTTATTCATTACTGGTCAGATCCCCTCCCATTTCATTCAGTGGGCATTTTCTCATAAACTTTAACTGGAGTTGGATCTCGCCCTAGAGAGCCACATAAATTTCTGATGTTTTTTCCCCCCAAAAAATATGTTCTTGGACTTTTGGAGGTGTTATTTTTAAATACTGACATTTCATTAGTTTTTTTAGAGTAAATGATTAGTATTTAATCAGATTTGTATGTTCTTGTGAAGTCTCCTTTAGCTGTTTAAGATTAATAGTCCCATCTAGGCTTTAAAATGAACTCATTCAAATTAATGAGATGATCAGTGGTAGGGTTCAGTCACCAGTACTCAATCCTGCTCCCACTGTAATAAACTGTAGAAATAAATAGGACAAGATCAAGCCCTTAAATGAACAGGGTAATTGCTCTTGGTATGGTTCATTCACTTATCTGCTTGTAAACTGGAGGGGCGGGGGTGGAGAAGGAGAGCACACACATCCCAAACTCCAAATTTATCCCCTCCCTAGGTTTGCCTTATTGTTAATAGTATTGGCAAACATAAATCTCAGCTTGAGATTCCGGCAAGTATTATTCTTTTAATCTTCATTTTTTTGTTTGTTTGTGGGTTTTTGCATCTGATCGGGGCCTCTCTTCCCCCCTTCCCCAAAATGATACTTTAAAAGAAAAAATGATGGTACATTCATAGTCATGGCAAGAGCATGTCTAGTGGGTAGAACACAGAAGCCAGAATTCCTAGCATCCAAATCTATTCCAATATTCGGCGTTATCGCCCCAGATAATTTACATAACCTTTTCATGCCAATTTCCCCTATATAAATGGGAATAAAGCTACTTTATCCTCTGCTAGCACCTCAGACGTTTTGGGAGGCTTGATATTTGTAGTTAAAGATAATTGTTCCTGTGAAATAGAGCGTTTGTTTATCGCTACTGTTTTATTTGGCTACTCTTTAGGGAACAGGGCACCTAGCTGACCAAAATATCTCTGGCTTTTTATATCTGTTTACAGTGGTGACTAGGTGAGTCTCTGGGAATGCAGTTAGACGTTGTTCATGACAAACCAACAATCCTTATTAAATGTTATTCTTCATGATAAGGAGATTTTTCTTTCTAGGGTTTGTATAATATTTTGATCCCTCAGTTAAAGATACAATAAGCCATCCTAAGGCGTCTGAGTTAACTTCAAAACTCTAGAGCATAGCAAATCGATAGTGAGCATATAAATATAGACTTCAATGCACCAATCCTGTATGATGGACACAGTATCTCAACGCATTAAATCTTCCTTTAACCCGAGGAGTTGTATTATGGCAAAAATAATGGCTGTATATGCTTGGGGCTAACCTTGTGAATTAGAAATCCATTTGTTCTGTTTCTTTGGTAAAGCTCTTACGCTTCAGGAACCTGAAGTGATTCAAAAAGTATAAGTAGACAGGCTGATGTTGATGAAAGTAAATATTATAGAAAATTCATTGTAAAGAAAAGCATTACTGATAGTTCTGAGTATGGAATATCCCGTTAGAACAAGATTTTTGGTACTACCAAAGTACAATGGATAACAGATACTATGAATTTCAGTTAATTCATGTTTTTGATGATGTTGTCACAGTCTTTGACTTGGTGCTGGTGCTGATTTGTGTTTATATATCAAACTTTATTAAATGTTTACATGTTTAGAATATTTTGTCTTCCAACATGCTAAAATATGTAAAGGTACAAACTACCGAGCCATGGCCATCATTTGATTTCCCCCCACCCCATAAGGGAGCACAGAGCAATCTGTGGTGGTTGTGGGTGAGAGGGTCCTGCTTACTATGCTAGCTCATTGCAAGTTCCCCCCCAACTGCTGTGCCAGCTCCTCTGCTGGACAACCAGTGTGACTTTGACCACAAGGAATATAGCCAAATAGTGAGAGCCAACCTGACTGAGCAAACTAAGCATCACACTGAGAACAATGGACTCTTAAATTCTAAAACTGACTCTCCCTGTAACCTTATTCAAGTCACCTTTCTGCTGAGGGATAATACTTACCTCACCTCAAGGGGATAGTGATTAATTAATGTAGCTAAAGACTTACCAGAAAGCAAATACAAAGCTTTGGTAGATGGGGGATAGTGAGTCATGTCCCCCTGGCTTATTTGAAGAATTGTCCACTGAAAAACTGGTATAAGTAATTGGGCTCCACTTCGTCTGTTACTGGAGGCTGGGTACAGAGCCCTTCTTTTTATATAACAAGAAACTGATAAGTATTGAATTGTCCTGGGGGAATTCCGCATCACTGCGCATGCACAGAATTCATGTCTTTGCTTCCCCGCAGAAAAATAACTTCTGATAGGAAAGCAAAGGGAAGCCACAAGAGCAGTCATGCACTCCTCCCCAGCAGCTCAGGCAGGTCGGTTCAGGTGCCCGGAGCAGCTGGTAGAGACGTAAATCACCCCAGAAGGGGGCTGGGCTGGTGTGTGTATGTGAGATTTTCTGTCCCTTTTGTTCGGCATGGAGGGGCAGGGTTTTAGGGTGTTTCTGAGGGGGTAGGTGTGGGGCAGGATCTGTCTCCTCAGGCAGAGCAGAATGTAGTAGCCTGCCTGCTTAGTGAATTGTTCCTGTTGTCTTTGTGAATTCCCTCAGAAGTATAAAACGGGTGTAAAAGTTTTAAGGCTCCTTTACATTGCCAGAGTGGTGTAAAGGACAGTACAGGCTTATAAATGCTTATGGTGCTTTAGTGATTAGAACTGGTCTAAATTTTTGGACTGAAAAAAATTCTTATCAAAATGTGCTCCGTGAACTGTTTGTTTCCTTTCTGGAGATGGTCAATAGCCAATATAAATTGTGAGTTTGATTCCCCAACACTCACTTGCTTTTCAGTTGCCTATAATGTAACACTGAGCATATGGTTGCATATATTTGTTGACTAATAACTAGAAATAAAGGGTCAAACCTAGCTACATTCTATTAGACAAAGGGGCTTTGGGGATTTCCTCCAATGCTCCCCACTCCCATTCTCCATCCATTGGATTGTAGTTTAAATAAATTACCAAAATAATTGAAACCAGCATGATTATATTGCTTTATTTTGACAAATAAAATATGCAGAATTTTAAAATATTGTACTCCAAATTTTTTTAATATTTTGGTGCAGAATTCCCCCATGAGTAGTATTGGAGGTGTCCCATACAATCCTCTCTTATTCTCTAGAAAATCTGAAAAACAAACTCCGTGGATAGAGTTATGATTATAATGGATAGGAGTGAGATAGGGCTGGCTGGGACCTGAAAAATGATTTTGTAGGGCCATCCAAAATGCTTAAGCTAATCTCTAGAGAGACAAGGTGGGAGAGGTAATATCTTTTTTTGGCCCAACTTCTGTTGGTGAGAGAGAGACAAGCTTTGAAGCCACATAGACCTAAAGAAGAGGCCTGTGGTTCAAAAGCTGGCAAGAAGAACAAAGTTTCACAATGTTTGCTTTCAGGTTACAGTAAAACTGAAAACCGATCAAATTTGCACGTTTTGATCTTATTTGGAGCTGGTTAAGGTTGTCAGCTCTTTGGAGCAGGGTCTATATTTTTGTTCTGTGTTTGTATGGTGACAAGCACAGTGGGGTCCTAATCCATAAGTGAGGCTTCTAGGTGCTGTAATAATAGAGATGATGGTGGCTATTAATAATATTAAGCCAGTTTTATAGAAAACTCTCCTAGAGAAAGTCATAAGACAATATGCAACTTGCACATAGGCTTTGTTGATTTCAGTGGAACGTTTCAGAATGGTTGTCAAACAAAGTGACTTATTGTCTATCAATTATCTGAGAAACTGTTTTATCCCAGGACTGGCCATACAGGCTATTTCAATATAAAATAAACCTGATGAAGTTTAGAATGATACAGCTGAGCCAGGAATAGAATTTCAGGAAGAAAGTATAAATACCTAAGATATAACTTGCCACTTGAAAAACTGCCCAATTTACTTAAGAAAAAATAAGCATCCCCAAAAAACCCAAACAAAATTTACACTTAAAAATATAGGTCAATCTAATGCTGTCAAGGTTCCTTACCCACTCTGAACTCTAGGGTACAGGTGTGGGGACCCGCATGAAAGACCCCCTAAGTTTATTTCTACCAGCTTGGGGAAGTTTTTAACCTAAGGCACAAAGTCTTTGCCCTTGGATTAGGTAAAACGCTGCCACTACCAAGTGCTTTAACAATGAACCAGGGAAAAGGACCACTTAGAGTTCCTATTTCCCCAAAGTATCGCCCCAAGCCCTTACACCCCCTTTCCTGGGGAGGCTTGAGAATAAACAAGATGAGCACAAACCAGCCTTGGATTTGTAAGACCCAAAAAACCCAATCAGATTCTTAAAAATCAGAACTTTATTAGAAGAACACACACAAAAAAAAAGATAAGAGAACAACTCTGTAAGATCAGAATGGAAGATAATCTTACAGGCAGTCAGATTCAAAACACAGAGAATCCCTCTAGGCAAAACCTTAAGTTACAAAAAGACACAAAAACAGGAATACACATTCTCTCCAGCACAGAATTTACAAGCCAAAACAAAAAAAACCTAACGCATTTTCTAGCTAGATTATTTACTAACTTTACAGGAGTTGGAGGGCTTGCATCCTTGATCTGTTCCCAGCAAAGGTATCACACAGACAGACAAAAACCTTCCCCACTCCCTCCAGATTTGAAAGTATCTTGTCCCCTCATTGGTTATTTTGGGTCAGGTGCCAGCGAGGTTACCTTAGCTTCTTAACCCTTTACAGGTGAAAGGATTTTGCCTCTGGCCAGGAGGGATTTTATAGCACTGTATACAGAAAGGTGGTTACCCTTCCCTTTATCTTTATGACAAATGTCAAGAAAGAAAGAAAGCTCTGCATGTTTTATGGAAGTTTGTCTAGCTCACTTAAGTTTTTGAGCTGGGTGTGTGTTTAAGAAATATTGGTAAGATGGGTTTAGAGGACTTCTGTCAGATAATGCTCAGATAATTCTGTCAGATAATTGCAAGCTGACAAGTTTTGTGCAATTAAAATGTTAGGAGAGATGGACTGCAGGGAAAACTGCTATTTACTGTATACTGAATTGTGAGCTGGTAAAAAGTAGTATATTGGAATTTTATTAAGACTCTGTAGTGTTTACCCTATATTTTATCAAAAGTTAATTTAATTTTATTGTCCTGGTCTTGATTTTGTGACTTGGAGCTGGCAGTAGAAGATAAAACATTGTGGTGGAGGTATGGCAAAATTTATCTAATTGGCTTGCTGTCTGCATGCAGATCCAATGGGCTTCAGTTCTTATTTATATTAGATAACTTACTATGTTGCATTTACGTGCATGTATATCTTACTCTGCTGTTTGCACCTCTGTCCAATTCTTTTTTTAAGGTAGTTACTCTCTTTTATCGTTCTTTTGTGCACGATTCTATTGCATTTATATTTATAATACTGAGTTTAGGTAAGCATACTGGTAGACTTAATTTGTATTCTGTAGGGGTTTACTAAAGGTCTTATTTTTAATATTTGTTAATGTTTTAATGTTTAATTACTTTTATATACAGATAATAAAGGGTTTTCTGGACTCCAGTAGCTTTACTCGCAATATTGTGAACACAATACATTCACTTCAATTTGTTTTCATATCCAATTCTTTATTATAAGATTTTAAATAGGAACAAATCCTTCAGTCTTTGTTTGGTTGAATTTTCCATTAAAGTCAGTGGTAATTTTCTCTGTGTAAGATCTAACTAACGCAGGATTTGACCCATATTTGTTAGCTATTAATAGACACACACATCTGCTCCTCCTACAGTCATATCACTGCTCTTACAAAAGATAAATGTTGTTGCCATTATGAGTCATCCAGTTCTTTATTACATATTCCAAAAGATTGAGCATTGTTAGATCAGAATGAGCAAAACTGAACAGACATGTTCATACAGTATATGTGGCACAAAAGGGTATACAACAATCATAGAATCATAGAATATCAGGGTTGGAAGGGACTTCAGGAGGTCATCTAGTCCAAACCCCTGCTCAAAGCAGGACCAATCCCCAACTAAATCATCCCAGACAGGGCTTTGTCAAGCTTGACCTTAAAAACTTCTAAGGAAGGAGATTCCACCACCTCCCTAGCTAACGCATTCCAGTGTTTCACCACCCTCCTAGTGAAAAAGTTTTTCCTAATATCCAACCTAAACCTCCCCCACTGCAACTTGAGACCATTACTCCTCGTTCTGTCATCTGCTACCACTGAGAACAGTCTAGATCCCTCCTCTTTGGAACCCCCTTTCAGGTAGTTGAAAGCAGCTATCAAATCCCCCCTCATTCTTCTCTTCCGCAAACTAAACAATCCCAGTTCCCTCAGCCTCTCCTCATAAGTCATGTGTTCCAATCCCCTAATCATTTTTGTTGCCCTCCGCTGGACGTTTTCCAATTTTTCCACATCCTTCTTGTAGTGTGGGGCCCAAAACTGGACACAGTCTTCCGATGAGGCCTCACCACTGTCGAATAAACAGGAACGATCACGTCCCTCGATCTGCTGGCAATGCCCCTACTTATACACCCCAAAATGCCATTGGCCTTCTTGGCAGCAAGGGCACACTGTTGACTCATATCCAGCTTCTCGTCCACTGTCACCCCTAGGTCCTTCTCTGCAGAACTGCTGCCTAGCCATTCGGTCCCTAGTCTGTAGCAGTGCATGGGATTCTTCCGTCCTAAGTGCAGGACTCTGCACTTGTCCTTGTTGAACCTCATCAGATTTCTTTTGGCCCAATCCTCCAATTTATCTAGGGCCCTCTGATCCTATCCCTACCCTCCAGCGTATCTACCTCTCCTCCCAGTTTAGTGTCATCTGCAAACTTGCTGAGGGTGCAATCCACACCATCCTCCAGATCATTAATGAAGATATTGAACAAAACCGGCCCCAGGACCGACTCTTGGGGCACTCTGCTAGATACCGGCTGCCAACTAGACATGGAGCCATTGATCCCTACCCGTTGAGCCCGACAATCTAGCCAACTTTCTACCCAACTTGTAGTGCATCCATCCCACCCATACTTCTTTAACTTGCTGGCAAGAATACTGTGGTAGACCATGTCAAAAGCTTTGCTAAAGTCAAGGAATAACACGTCCACTGCTTTCCCTTCATCCACAGATCCAGTTATCTCATCACAGAAGGCAATTAGATTAGTCAGGCATGACTTTCCCTTGGTGAATCCATGCTGACTGTTACTGATCACTTTCCTCTCCTCTAAGTGCTTCAGAATTGATTCCTTGAGGACATGCTCCATGATTTTTCCGGGGACAGAGGTGAGGCTGACTGGCCTGTAGTTCCCAGGATCCTCCTTCTTCCCTTTTTTAAAGATTGGCACTACATTAGCCTTTTTCCAGTCTTCCGGGACTTCCCCCGATCGCCATGAGTTTTCAAAGATAATGGCCAATGGCTCTGTAATCACATCCGCCAATTCCTTTAGCACTCTCGGATTCAACGCATCCGGCCCCATGGGCTTGTGCACGTCCAGCTTTTCTAAATAGTCCCAAACCACTTTTTTCTTCACAGAGGGCTGGTCACCTCCTCCCCGTGCTGTGCTGCCCAGTGCAGCAGTCTGGGAGCTGACCTTGTTCGTGAAGACAGAGGCAAAAAAAGCATTGAGTACATTAGCTTTTTCCACATCCTCTGTCACTAGATTGCCTCCTCATTCAGTAAGGGGCCCACACTTTGCTTGACTTTCTTCTTGTTGCTAACATACCTGAAGAAACCCTTCTTGTTACTCTTAAGATCTCTTGCTAGCTGCAACTCCAGGTGTGGTTTGGCCTTCCTGATTTCATTCCTGCATGCCTGAGCAATATTTTTCTACTCTTCCCTGGTCATTTGTCCAATCTTCCACTTCTTGTAAGCTTCTTTTTTGTGTTCAAGATCAGCAAGGATTTCACTGTTAAGCCAAGCTGGTTGCCTGCCATATTTACTATTCTTTCTACACATTGGGATGGTTTGTCCCTGTAACCTCAATAAGGATTCTTTAAAATACAGCCAGCTCTCCTGGACTCCTTTCCCCCTCATGTTATTCTCCCAGGAGATCCTGCCCATCAGTTCCCTGAGGTTGTCAAAGTCTGCTTTTCTGAAGTCCAGGGTCTGTATTCTGCTGCTCTCCTTTTTTCCCTGTGTCAGGATCCTGAACTCAACCATCTCATGGTCACTGCCTCCCAGGTTCCCATCCACTTTTGCTTCCCCTACTAATTCTTCCCGGTTTGTGAGCAGCAGGTCAAGAAGAGCTCTGCCCCTAATTGGTTCCCCCAGCACTTGCACCAGAAGATTGTCCCCTACCCTTTCCAAAAACTTCCTGGATTGTCTGTGCACCGCTGTATTGCTCTCCCAGCAGATATCAGGGTGGTTGAAGTCTCCCATGAGAACCAGGGCCCGCAATCTAGTAACTTCCGTTAGTTGCCGGAAGAAAGCCTCGTCCACCTCATCCCCCTGGTCCGGTGGTCTATAGCAGACTCCCACCACAACATCACCCTTGTTGCTCATGCTTCTAAACTTAATCCAGAAACACTCGGGTTTTTCTGCGGTTTCATACTGGAGCTCTGAGCAGTCATACTACTCTCTTACATACAATGCAACTCCCCCACTTTTTCTGCCCTGCCTGTCCTTCCTGAATAGTTTATATCCATCCATGACAGTACTCCAGTCATGTGAGTTATCCCACCAAGTCTCTGTTAGTCCAATCACATCATAATTCTTTGACTGTGCCAGGACTTCCAGTTCTCCCTGCTTGTTTCACAGGCTTCTTGCATTTGTGTATAGGCACTTGAGATAACTTGCTGTTTGTCCTACTTTCTTAGTATGACGCAGGAGTCCTCCCCTTTCGTGCTCTCCTGCTCGCGCTTCCTCCCAATATCCCAATCAAGACCCAGACAAGATCTCATTCAACCAAAAAAAAGTGGCAAAGTTGATTTCTTATTGTGTAAAGAGAATAGCTTAGATGTGTCAGTATGAGAGGAACTCAATTTCTACCCAAATAATTTTGGGAAATTAAATCACCAGCAGAGATTGATTCAAAGAGTCAGTTGAACTAGTTTAAACTTTATGAAGCCTAGTTTTCCTATTCCACAGTGTACCCTTGTTGACAAGAAGACTAATGGCATATTGGGCTTCATTAGTAGGAGCATTGCCAGCAGATTGAGGGAAGTGAATATTCCCCTCTATTAGGCACTGGTGAGGCCACATCTGGAATATTGTGTCCAGTTTTGGGCCCCCCTACTACAGGAAGGATGTGGACAAATTGGAGAGAGTCCAGCGGAGGGCAACGAAAATGATTAGGGGGCTGGGGCACATGACTTATGAGGAGAGGCTGAGGGAACTGGGCTTGTTTACTCTGCAGAAGAGAAGAGTGATGGGAGATTTGATAGCAGCCTTCCCCTACCTGAAGGGGGGTTCCAATGAGGATGGAGCTAGGCTGTTCTCAGTGGTGACAGATGACAGAATGAGGAAAAATGGTCTCAAGTTGCAGTGGGGGAGGTCTAGGTTGGATATTAGAAAAAACTATTTCACTAGAGGGTGGTGAAGCACGGGAATGGGCTACCTGCGGAGGTGGTGGAATCTCCATCCATAGATGTATTTAAGGCCCATCTTGACAAAGCCTTGGCTGGGATGGTTTAGTTGGGGTTGGTCCTGCTTTGAGCCGGGGGTTGGACTAGATGACCTCCTGAGGTCTCTTCCAACCCTAATCTTCTGTGATTCTAAGATCTCTTTCTTGAGTGGCAACAGCTAAGTTAGACCCCGTCATTTTATATGTATAATTGGGATTATATTTTCCAATGTGCATTACTTTGCATTTATCAGCATTGAATTTCATCTGCCATTTTGTTGCCCAGTCACCCAGTTTTGTGAGATCATTTTATAGCTCTTCACAGTCTGCCTGGGCCTTAATTATCTTGAGTAGTTTTGTATCATCTGCAAATTTTGCCACCTCATTGTTCATCCCCATTTCTAGATCTTTTATGAATATGTTGAATAGGACTGGTCCCAGTACAGACCCCCGGGGGACACCACTATTTACCTCTCTCCATTCTGAAAACTGACCATTTATTCCTCCTCTTGTTTTCTATCATTTAACCAGTTACCCATCCATGAGCGGACCTTTCCTCTTTCCTCATGATAGCTTACTTTGCTTAAGAGTCTTTGGTGAGGGACCTTGTCAAAGGCTTTCTGAAAATCTAAGTACACTATATCCACTAGATCCCCCTTGTCCACATGCTTATTGACCTCCCTCAAAGAATTCTGTTAGATTGGTGAGGCATGATTTCTCTTTACGAAAGCCATGTGGACTCTTCCCTAACAAATTATGTTCATCTATGTGTCCAACAATTTATTCTTTACTATAGTTTCAACCAGTTTGCCCTGTACTGAAGTCACGCTTAGCGGCCTGTAATTGCCGGGATCATCTCTGGAGCCCTTTTTAAAAATTGGTGTCACATTAGCTATCCTCCAGTCATTTGGTACAGAAGCTGATTTAAATGACAGGTTACGGACTACAGTTAGTAGTTCTGCAATTTCTCTTTTGAGTTCCTTCAGAATTCTTGGGTGAATACCATCTGGTCCTGGGGACTTATTGGTGTTTAGTGACTTATTGGTGTTTATCAATTTGTTCCAAAACTTCCTCTAATGACACATCAGTCTGGGACAGTTCCTCAGATTTGTCACCTACAAAGAATGGCTCAGGTCTGGGAATCTCCCTGTCGTCCTCAGCCATGAAGACTGATGCAAATAATTCATTTAGTTTCTCCGCGATGGCCTTATTATCCTTGTGTTTGCCTTTAGCATCTTGATCGTCCAATGGCCCCACTGGTTGTTTAGCAGGCTTCCTGCTTCTGATGTACTGAACATTTTTTTTGCTATTACTTTTTGAGTCTTTGCCTAGCTGTTTTTCAAATCCTTTTTTGGCCCTTCTAATTATATTTTTACACTTCATTTGCCAGAGTTTATGCTCCTTTCTATTTTCCTCACTAGGATTTAACTTCCACTTTTGATAGGATGCCTTTTTGCCTCTCACTGCTTCTTTTATTTTGTTGTTTAGCCATGGTGGCACTCTTTTGTTCGCTTAGTATGTTTTTAAATTTGGGGTATACATTTAAATCGAGCTTCTATTATGGTGTCTTTAAAAAGCTTCCATGCAGCTTGCAGGGATTTCACTTTTGGCACTGTACCTTTTAATTTCTGACTAAGTAACTTCCTCATTTTTGTGTAGTCCCTCTTTCTGAAATTAAATGCTACAGTGTTGGGCTGCTGTGGTGTTTTCCCTGCCACAGAGATGTTAAATTTAATTACATTATGATCACTATTACCAAACAGTCCAGCTATAATCACTTCTTGGACCAGATCCTGTGCTCCGCTTAGGACTAAATCAAGAATTGCCTTTCCTCTTGTGGGTTCCAGGACTAGCTGCTCCAAGAAGCAGTTATTTAAGGTGTCAAGAAACTTCATCTCAGGCAGTCAGATTCAAAACATAGAGAATCCCTCTAGTCAAAACCTTAAGATACAAAAAGACACAAAAACAGGAATACACATTTCTTCCAGCAGAGCGAATTTCAGAAGCCAAAACAAAGAAAACCTAACGCATTTTCTAGCTAGATTACTTACTAACTTTACAGGAGTTGGAGGGCTTGCATCCTTGATCTGTTCCTGGGAAAGGTATCACACAGACAGACAAAAACCTTTCTCCCCCCCGCCCTCCAGATTTGAAAGTATCTTGTCCCCTCATTGGTCATTTTGGGTCTAGTGCCAACCAGGTTACCTGAGCTTCTTAACCCTTTACAGGTAAAAGGACTTTGCTTCTGGCCAGGAGGGATTTTATAGCACTGTATACAGAAAGGTGGTTACCCTTCCCTTTATATTTATGACAGAAACCCACCACAATAACATTTAACTTCAAAAAGGGGACCTATTCAAAAATGAGGTAGCTAGTTAAACAGAAATTAAAAGAAACAGTTACAAGTGTGCAATGCCTGCAAACTGCATAGAGGCTCAAACTAAATTTATACTCCAAATAAAAAGAAAACAGTAAGAGGATTAAAAAAAATGCCACTATGGCTAAACCGCAGAGTAAAAAAGGGAATTAAAGTCAAAAAAGCATCCCTTAAAATTTGGAAGTCAAAGCCAGGAAAATAGAAGGGAACATAAACTCTGGCAAGTCAAGTGTAAAAGTATAAGAAGGCAGGTCAAGAAAGCATTTGAAGAGCAACTAGCTGAGGCCACAAAAACGAACAGCTATTTTTTTAAGTACCTCAGAAGCAGAGACTCTGTTGAACAGTCAGTGGAGCTACTGGATGATCAAGGTGCTAAAGGAGCACTCAAAGAAGACAAGGCTGTTGTGGAGAAACTAAATTAATTTTTTGCATCTGTGTCTTGTGTCATAAATATAAAGGGAAGGGTAACCACCTTTCTGTATACAGTGCTATAAAATCCCTCCTGGCCAGAGGCAAAATCCTTTCACCTGTAAAGGATTAAGAAGCTAAAGTAACCCCACTGGCACCTGACCCAAAATGACCAATGAGGGGACAAGATTCTTTCAGATCTGGAGTGGCGGGGACAAAGGGTTTCATCTGTCTGTGTGTTGCTTTTGCCGGGAACAGATCAGGAATGTAGCCTCACAACTCCTGTTAAATTAGTAAGTAATCTAGCTACAAATGCGTTAGATTTCCTTTTGTTTAATGGCTGGTAAAATAAGCTGTGCTGGATGGAACGTATATTCCTGTTTGTGTCTTTTTGTAACTTAAGGTTTTGCCTGGAGGGATTCTCTGTGTTTCGAATCTGATTACCCTGTAAGGTATTTACCATCCTGATTTTACAGAGGTGATTCTTTTACCTTTTGTTTAATTAAAATTCTTCTTTTAAGAACCTGATTGATTTTTCATTGTTCTTAAGATCCAAGGTTTTGGGTCTGTGTTCACCTGTACAAATTGGTGAAGATTCTTATCAAGCCCTCCCCAGGAAAGGAGGTGTAGGGCTTGGGGGGATATTTTGAGGGAAGATGTCTCCAAGTGGGCTCTTTCCCTGTTCTTTGTTTAAATTCTTGGTGGTGGCAGCATACGGTTCAAGGACAAGGCAAAGTTTGTACCTGGAGGAAGTTTTTAACCTAAGCTGGTAAGAATAAGCTTAGGGGGTCTTTCACGCAGGTCCCCACATCTGTACCCTAGAGTTCAGAGTGGGGAAGGAAACTTGACATCTTGACTGCAGAGATCTCCACACCCAAGCCATTGTTTTTAGGTGACAGAGCTGAGGAATTGTCCCAGATTGAAGTGTCTGTAGAGGAGGTTTTGGAACAAATTGATAAATTAAAATGTAATAAGTCTCCAGGACCAGATGGTGTTGACCCAACAGTTCTGAAGGAACTTAAATATGAAATTGCAGAACTACTAATTGTGGTATACTACCTATTGCTTAAATCATCCTCTGTACCAGATGACTGACAGATAGCTAATGTAATGCTGATTTTTTAAAAAACAGGTGCAGAGGTGATCCTGGCAATTACAGGTTAGTGAACCTAACGTCAGTACCAGGCAAATTGTTCAAAACTATAGGAAAGAACTGAATTATCAGACGCATAGTGTGACAGGATCAGGCCAGATGGCTATAGAAGAGTAATAGAAGGCAGATATATTAGCCCCAGGCTAAGTAGGTCCCTTTTCCCTGGGTAAGGTAACAGGGAAGGTTCCAGAACAATCAGGAACCTTCTGGAGACAATTAAGATAGGCTGATTAGAACACCTGCAGCCAATCAAGAAGCTGCTAGAATCAATTAAGGAAGGCTAATCAGGGCACCTGGGTTTTAAAAAGGAGCTCACTTCAGTTTGTGGTGTCCGTGTGAGGAGCTGGGAGCAAGAGGCACTTGGAGCTGAGAGTGAGAACGCGGACTGTTGGAGGACTGAGATGTACAAGCATTATCAGACACCAGGAAGAAGGTCCTATGGCGAGGATAAAGAAGGTGTTGGGAGGAGGCCATGGGGAAGTGGCCCAGGGAGTTGTAGCTGTCGCACAGCTGTTCCAGAAGGCACTCTAGACAGCTGCATTCCACAGGGCCCTGGGCTGGAACCCGGAGTAGAGGGCGGTCCCGGGTTCCCCCCAAATCCTCCCAACTCCTGGTCAGACACAGGAGGAGTCGACCTGGACTGTGAATTCACAGTCAAGCTGAGGGCTGCCGTGAAGCTCCAAGGTGAGCAAATCCGCCAATAAGCACAAGACCCATCAAGGTAGAGCAGGAACTTTGTCACAATAGATAAAGATGATGTGTTGGGGAAGTGTCTGCATGGCTTTTATAAAGGGAAACCATGCCTCACCAATCTATTAGAATCCTTTGAGGGTGTCAACAAACATGTGTACAAGGGTGAACCAGTGGTTATGGTGTATGTGGACTTACAGAAAGCCTTTGACAAGGTCGCTCGCCAAAGGCTCGTAAGCAAAGTAAGGAGTCATGGGATAAGAGGGAAGGTCCTCTCATGAGTCAGTAACTGGTGAAAAGATAGGAATCAAAGGGTAGGAATAAATGATCAGTTTTTACAGTGGAGATAGGCAAATAGCAGTGTCCCCCAAGGGTTGGTATTGGGACATATGGTGTTCAACATATTCATAAAAGATCTGGAAAAAGTGGTGAATAGTGAGGTGGCAAAACTTGCAGACATTACAAAAATTTGTCAAGATAGTTATGTCAAAAGCAGACTGTGAAGAGTTACAAAGGGATCTCACTAAACTGGGTGACTACATGACAAAATGGCAGATGACATTCTATATTGATAAGTGCAAAGTAATGCAAATTGGGATAAATAATCCCTACAAAATGATGAACCATTTTTACAGAGGAGATAGGTCTAAATTAGGTGTTACCACTCAAGAAAAAGACTTTGGAATAATCCTGGATTGTTCCCTGAAAGCATCTGCTCAATGTGCGGTGGGAGTCAAAAAAGATAACAAAGTTTGGAATTATTTGGAAAGCCATAATAAAACAGAAAAATATCGTAATACCACTATATATCTTTTTTGTGTGTGTGTGTATAAAAAATAAATCCATGGTATGCTCACACCTTGAATACTGTGTGCAGTTCCAGTTGCCTCACATCAAAAAAGACATTAGAATTGGAAAAGGTACAGGGAAGAGCAACTAAAATGATTAGGTGTATGGAACAGCTTTCATATGAGGAGAAGTTAAAATAACTGGGACTGTTCAGTTTAGAAAAGAGACAACTAAGGGGATATGTGATAGAGGTCTATAAAATCATGAATGATATGAAGAAAGTGCATAGGGAAGTGTTATTCACCCCTTCACATAAACACAAGAACTAGGAGTCACACAATGAAATTAATAGGCAGCAAGTTTAAAACAGATGTAAGGAATTCTTCACACAACTCACAGGCAGCCTGTGGAACTCGTTGCCTTGAGACGTTGTGAAGGCCAAAAGTATAAGTGGGTTTAGAAGAGAAATAAATTCATGGAGGATAGGTCCATCAATGGTTATTTGCCAAGATGGTCAGTAAGGCAACCCCTTGCTTCAGGCGTCCCTAAACCTCCACTTGCCAGAAGCTGGAACTGGATGACTGGGTATGGATCACCCAAGTTTGGCCTATTCTGTTTATTCTCTCGGAAGCATCTGGCACTGGCCACTCTCTGAGACAGGACACTGGGCTAGATGGACCATTGTTCTGACCCAGTATGGCTATTCTTATCTGATAAAGTGAGACAGTGCAACTGAGATCTAGAGGACTCTGGAATAGTCTTCCAAGGAAAGTGGTGGAACCTCATTCATTTGAGACACTGGATGTAAAACTAGTTAACATATTGCAGAGACCACTGGCAGGGTCAGGGACCAGATGATCTAATATATTTCTTCTTTCTAGAAATGTGTATAATCTGAAAGCAATTAACCTTGGATCCTTCTGCTGTTTTATTTGCTTGCCTTGGTCCCACATGTGGACCATGGCTCGGTAAAGGTACGTTTCCTGAAGAGCATATCTTAGAAGTCATTACATAAAGGGATTAGCTGCATTTTACTACTTCCCCTTTCAGCTCTCGAGATCAGACTTATTCTGCAGCATTAAGTGAATTCCCCCAGCTACTACTACTTTAAGCACTGTAGTGTAGTATTTCTGGAAATGAAGCACTTGGAAATGATCCTTTAAAATATTTTTAGTTGCTGAGTACTGATAGTAGATAAAGTTTGTGGGTATTTTAACTGCTTATCCTGGAAAAGAAGTTGCAATCAGACCTGCTGTGTGAAGAGCAGATCCTTTCATCCTTGGAAATCAATGGGATTTCTTACAGAAGAAAATACTACTCAATCTGAGTATATGTGGGAGAGTCTAGTCCTGAGAGTCTGCTGTGGTGGTATTGGACAGCTTGGGAGAATATCTGGTTAGTTTTTAATTCTTCACGCAAGTTGCGTAATTGATTTCTATATGACCAACCTGAGCTGTCTGATTCAGTTTTTCAAATTGTACTTAACAGCCAAAGACAGATGGGTCTTTGATTTGAGATGTGCGTGAAGTGGATTTATGGTGCTCATGGCAGAAATTCAACTGGACCCCACGTTGTCAGTTTAAGTTTTAAATTTTTATTAAACAATAGAAAAACCAAATCAACAAACAGTAAATTTAGATCCTCATACCTGATTGGGGTAAGAACATGGTCAGAAGAAACCACCTTGAATTCTTTCTTCAGAAGAATCTCTCTACTTGAGGGTTTCAGACATATTGTTTAACATACCAGACTTTTCCAGCTGATCCCTGGTTGCCAGGATATTATCTTTAAAGCGATATCACACTTCTCTGTATTTTCATTATAAACAATCCAATTTTGGTGTGTATTAACTAAAGCAGACTATCGATAATATCTTGCATTTCTGTATGGAACTCTGCATCCAAGGAACTCCAGATGCTTAAAAACACTAACAAATTAAGTCTTTCAGCATCACTCGGAGGTTTGGCACTACTGACATGCCCATTTTACAGATGATGAATCAGTGGCACAGAGAATTTGTATTACCTTTTGAAGATAATAAAAGAAATGTATAGGAAAGCTAGAAATAGAACCCAGATCTCCTGACCCTCATCCTGTACTTTAATCTTTCCACATATTACATGGCTTTATATCCTTTTAACATCACTCTCTTTTTCTGAATGTGTGTTAATTTCTCTCTCTTTCTCACCTCCAACTCATCTACCTTTCTTCTGGGACAGTTATGTTTTACACAGGATTTCTCTCCACTTAATCCTGCCTCAACCATTTTCCCCTGTCCCTGTTTATTTTTAAAGAGCTTTAAAACTCCTTAGGACTTAATTTGTTTTGAAGCAGACGGCTATTTCAGAGTCTTGCCAATAACAATCCAAAACAGTAAACAGAGAATGTGAAACAGTGAAATCTAAACTAAACTCCCATCTTCTGAAAAACTAAATGCCTTCAGTTTTCATAAGTGCAAACAGGAACTGTCATACTGGACCAGAACAATAGTTTAATCCAGGCTTTACTCTCCAATTTTATTAGACTCTGAAAATCTCCATTATGCACTCAGTCAATTGTGCAATACTCTACCTCAGTAGAAACATGTTCCTGATATGAGCACACAGTTGTTTGTTACAAAGCATGAGGATTTATATTTCTTGTATTTTTCTTAATGATATTACTTTATATAGCTCCTTTCATCACAAGATCTCAAAGCACCATAGAAACATTACATTACCATTTATCCTAGTAGTGTAAATACAGCTGCTGTTCATAGTCATAAGGATCTTTGCTTCTGAATTCTGTGGCAGAGGTTAATTATAAATTGCCCAGATTAAATGTTTCCTTTTAATTACATAGTGTCCCTTGGTTTCTTTAAATAGGACAAGTAGGATCGTTCACTTAGAACTTTTTGTACCTTTTATTATTTTGTGTATTTCTGTGATGTCATATTGCCCATTTCCTTTCCAAATTAAATAATCCTGGTTTTTAATTCCTCCTCATATGCCCCATGCCCATTCATACTTGTTTATTCTTGAACTTTCTTTGAACCTTTTCTGTTTCTGTATTTCTTTGTCAGACTGTGACCAAAACTGAATTCAGCATCCAGTCAATAGCATCAATTTATATACTAGCACTGTAAGAAGTTGTATATTATTTGCTCTCTCTTCTTAATAAAGCCAGCTTGGAATTGATTAGACAAAGCACAAACAGCAGGACAGGAAAGAGAGAGGGAAGGATGTGATATATGAGGGAAGGGGTACCAAGATTCTTAAACCTGCATTCAGAGGATGCTGAGGATTCAGCTGATCAATGATGATGGCTTGACACGAAGGCCAGAGACAAAAACATATCTGAGAAATCCTGAGTCTGCACACAAAGAAATGGGTTTTCCCTTTGATGAGACGAGATCTCACCGGGTGGGGGTGGGGTGTGTATGAAAGGGGTAAAGAGATTGCTGGGCATGCCCAGAGAAAGAATTGAGAATCAAACGCAGTGTTTCTACATTCGCACTAGAAGTCACGTGATCCTCCATCACCCCTATTGCCAAATACCCAGGGAGATCATTTCAATAAGTAGGATTTAACAGGATTCATATGATTTCTCAGCTTTCCTTTAGATCCAGTGTGCAATAAGATATTCATGCCAGAGTTGATCTGCAGTCTCCAAAATACAAATATGGGCTTGTGCACCTCAAACAACGAAAGGGAAGTGATGTTCCCACATGCTCTTCTCTTGGAGCTCTACCTTCAAAGACCCTCTAAAACAGATTGTCCAAAGCAGACCAATGCCAAACAGCCCTTAACTATCTTATAATGAAAAACAAGATGTTATTGGAGAACATTTACTCCCCATCCTCTGTTGTGTTTTTTTTCCTCCAGAGAAAGTATTATCTTAACCAAAGGAATGGGTGCTTGGTGCAATAAATGATGACACTTAATAACATAGCTCTTTTAATTCACTTACTAATTGACCCCCACAAAAATCGTATAAGGTAGACAAGTAGTATTATCTACATAATAACCAGCCTCAGTTTTACTAAGTAACTTTCCCAAGGCCACACAGCAAATTAGCATCAAAGTCTAGAACTCCTGAGTAAAGCTGGCTAGAAAATGGAAATCCCTTTCCATGGAAAAAAATCACATTTAATTTTTGTCCCAAATCAGGACAAGAAGTCAAAAACATTAACTTTTTCACAGAAAGAGATTCCAGAAAAATTCCATTTTGGGAGAAAAAAATGGATTATTTTTTTTTTAAGCTTAGGGACTGCCCAACATTTCACTTTAGCACAGAAAGCAACAAGGAGAAGCCACTTCCAGGCAAGCTGCTGGAGGGTGAGGGGCCAGGCTCTCCACCTCCCTGCCTCTTTCCCCAGCCCAGCTATATGGCAGGTGGAGATCTGGGGCACTCAGTCTCCATGCTTTCCCCTTAGTCTGGCTGCAACTCCCCAGATCCCTGCATAGAAAGCATTTGTCAATTTTGCTTTCTCCCTGGAGGCAGAAATTGAAATTGAAAAGAGCCTTCCAGGCATGGGGCTAGGAAGCCCTCATTATGATTTTCCTGATTGGCGAGTGGGGAGGGGAGAGAAAGAGAGAGCGAGTGTGTGTGCGTGTGTTTCTTTTTGCCAAACCTGAAATTTTTTTGTGGAAAATTTGGATTGTGTACAAAGAATAGTATTTTCTTTCTACAAGCTCCACTCCTGAATTCTCATCCCAGCCCTAAACTCTGTGCCGAGGCTACTAGAGCATCTTGAATAATACCCCATTATCAGTAATCAAGGTAGGGATTTTTTTATAAGCAAGTTTTGCATGTTTCATCTTCGTCAGACCAATGTGTAGCACTTTCCTCATCACCTTGGCTCAGGCTCGGCTTGTTGATATTAATTAGATTCCTATACATATTGTTCAGCCAAGGATTATCCTGTTTCATTCATGTTGCTGAAACTGAACGCCAAGAAAGCATTTGGTCACAATGAATTGTGATATTTGTATTGTATTTTTAGAAACATTTGAATGTGCGGCCTTGCTTATGAACGGGATCAGGACTGTATCGTATTAAGAGATGGCTAAAGTTCAAGCTATTTATGGATTTCAGTTGCTTTTCCTGTGAAGGAGGATCAGAGCAAGATTTGATCTAAGCTACTTTTGTATAATAAACTTGATGTTTCTTTCAAGGTTAGTACATTGTATATCTATATCTATACCCAGTGTTAGAGTCATCAGTCGGTCAGCAACATTTTAGCTAGTGTTTTACTTTAAGTTGGAATATTAACAAATTAGAGCACATTAGGCAACATTTATCAGTTGTTCAGAGTCCCCTAATTATTGTGATGACTAGTAAGAGGCCGTTAGTCAACAGCAAATGGCATTTGCAGGGAGCCATTTGCTCAGTGTACATTCAGGTACAATTGCTGAGTGGACAGTGATTAAAGATCATTTCTGCTAGCCTCTGGGTACCGTTGGCTCCTATGCTCAGCACTTTACAGGAGGTGACACTTAAGGTATCATGATACTTGACATTCAAAATTATGTATTCAATGCCATATCCTACAAATATTCAGGGAAGAAATCTGTTTGTGTCTGTTTGTCCTGCAAAACCACTTTAGGAAGAGAATTTCACTATAGAAGTGCAAAGGTTTGACAAAAACAGTGGGTAACATTTGCAAAAGTTCCTCAGTGAATTAGGAGCCTAAGTACCATTTTGACTTTCAATGAAACATAGGCTCCTAAGTGCCTAAGTCACTTCTGAAAATGGGACTCAAGACCAGATTTACAAAGGTATTTAGGCATCTAAAAGCACTTAATGAGTGAGATAAAATGTGCCTAAGCAGGTTGGGCACCTAACCCCACTGAAGTCAATGAGAGTTAGGCACCTAAACTGCTTAGGCGCTGGTTAAATCTCACTCAGTGCCTATCTATATCTTTAGGCAAATACTTCTATACATCTGGCTTTGAGTCCCTTTTTCAGAAGTGACTTAGGAGCCTATATTTCACTGAAAGTCAAAATTGTACATAGGCTCCTAATTCAGTTAGCAGCTTTTGCAAATTGTACTCAACATTTCAATAGTACAGATGGGCAAACCAGATATATGTCATTGGCTAAGACAGGTGGGTTGAAGTTAAATTAAGCCTTGTGAATAAATAATGATGTTAGATGAACCCTGAACAATGGGTGGCCGTGTGGACATGAATATTGATAGGATTTAGACCTATCAAAGAGAGAATAGACTCCAATGCTCTTTTTGTTTTTAAAATAAATTTAGTGTTTATTAAAGTCCCAGGCTTGCAAGATCCTGAGCACCTTACACTCCTGTTTGCTTGACTTGACAGCTTTTATCATCTTACGAGATTGGGCCCTATAGGTCTGGTACTCTAGACAGAAGTCAGCTATGTGCAGAACAGTCACTGTATCATACAGACCTAATGCAGTAGTGAGAGAGAGGGTGAATGATCACTTCCTGGCAGTTCCACTTCCTTGCTCATTCTGTCCTTGATATCTCTTCTCAGTCAGTCAACAAGGGTACTTGTAGTAATGGTGGCTTTCGGTATGTGAACACTAGGGACTGGACTGAGTTCACCAATTCATTTAACTTAGGACACTGAAAAGTCATAAAATGGGGTGGGGAGGGGAAATTTTGTTGTGATCAATCTGAGCAGCACTCAAACTAGTGAGTTGGAGAGAAAAGGCTTCTTATGCTCAAGGGCTTGTTGATGGGATATCTGCACCTTTAGTTGCCTAATTACCCTTGAAAAGCTGGCCCTCAGTCTCTTTGATTACTTTGTCACACCTACGCCAGTCTGATCCCTGCAGTACTAGTGTTATACCAATAAAATAAAAACCAGCAGGATCTTATAAAAGGGAAAAAGGCAAAATACCACATTTATTGCGAATACAGAAAGAATCATAGTAAGCAGTTAGTTATAGCTATAACATTCCATTCAATCTCATATTTATTCACACATTCATTCATACAAACACACACACACAGGTTCTGCAAGGTTGTTATCATAGTTACCAGCCTTAGAGTTGCTCATGCCAAGCCACTGGCCAGGTGGCCTGGACATGAGGAGGGAGCAGGGCCTTGTCAGATGCTCATCTGATGCTCCTGGAAGTTGGTTTGCAGAATCAGACCCCAAAGTTCTCACTTTCTAGAGTCCATTTTTATAGGAATTTCTTCCTATGCCAGTCTATGGGAATTGCTTCATTGTGCTGTTGCTGAATCAATCAGCAGATAGCACATTCCTGACGGCTCCGTGCTGCTAGATGTTATCTTGTTCTTTGGTTCTCCCATTCTTGAGGCTGTTGGGTGGATTCCAGTCTGCCCTCCGGGGGTCCTCTGGTTATTTCCACTTGACGCCTTCTTCAGCCGATGGACACTGGATTCTTAGGCTGGCACCTCCCTGATCATTCAGTTATTATCCACACCAAGCATCCATCCACATACATCCTCTATGTCTATTTTAATCACAATTGTTAATACAACAAAAGGGTGGGGAGTCTCTGGGTGCTGTTTCTGTTGTTACCGAGTATTGCTTTGAGTCTCTCTGTGTGAATTGCTTTGAGAACAGACTCTGTCTTAGAATGTACTAACGCAATTAGCAGCTTGCAAGTTTCATACAGAGAGGGAGAGAAACAGTACCAAAAACCAAGAGACCTCTTAATTAGTAATACCCTGGAATTTAAACTATGGGGAATCAAACTCATTTGTGATTTTAATACAGAACTTCTTTAATATGATCCAACACTAGCAAAAAATATCTCTCAGTATTGTATGTAACAAAATTCAGAATCAAAGTAAAATGAAATAAACCACCATGTACTATTTTATTTGTAAATATTAGAGATGTATCTAAAATATGTTTTGAGTGGTTTATTCTTTGCTAAATGAAACTAAAGTTTCTGTAGCTGACATGTGCATACAGTTTTCTCTCCACTCTACTAAAAGTAGCCTACAGCTGAATGGCCTAAAAATGTGCAAACACAGTAAAGACATTAAGGTAATGGTAAGTGTATTTTCTTCTTTTATAGGTAAATCTCTTGGTCAGTGGCTTAATGCAATGATTGATGAAAATGTTGTTGGTGGCTGACATTTGGGATATTAATGGATGTGGAATCAAATTTTTTTGGCATTAGAGAAGAATGTGGTCTGCATCTTTCTAGAGGAAATGTTCAAATGGGAAAGGCCCTTGGATTTAATTTTAGACATTGTATTTTAAAACTCTCTTACCTTGTTAATTTCATAGCCTGTACTTATTTGCAGTCCCGTTGCTCTAGTGAATTATCTTGTGCAAGGAAATCTGTAACTGTACAGAGAAATCATCTTGAATTCAATGGGCCAAATCCTGCAGTCTTTTTTAAGCAAAATTCTCATGGAAGCCAAAGGACTTTTATCTGATAAAAAGTGAATTAAAGAGTTTAGCACTTTTCTCTGCATCATTGCTGCCTTTTACAGTGCACCATGAGCATTGCACAAGGCTGCTATTGTGAGGTGCCAACTCGAGGATTTTTAATGCTGTAAGACAAAGGGTTCCCTCAGCTAAAAATAATCTTTTCTTTCCTCCTGTTTCTAAGCTTCTCCCTCTACGGAACAGATTCATTATGCTGTGTATATGTTCAGTGCACTGAAGGAATTATTGAGGTTTTATGACATCACAGCTATAAGCCTTCCTCTTTTGCCCTGAGGATTGTGCTCTAAGCAGTGCCGTTTTGTTTTTCTAAAATTCTACGTTACTGTAGTAACACGTATTCCATGCACCATGCAGTATATCATCCCCACTCCAGGCATGTAATTTGCAAATAAAGTGTGCCGATAAATAAGGTTATGTGAAATATACCAAAAGTTTCCATATATTGTAGGATTTATTAAAAACAAACAAAAAAACACCCCAACACTCCATTCCCCTTCAAACCCCCCCCACCCCCCACATCGATAAGATTTTACATGGTTCACTTGTCAGACAAGAGTGTGCTTGGAATCCATTTCCAGTGGAGGTCAAAGATGAGAAGTGCTGAGGCAGTCTAGGGAATGATTCCCCTCTGAGACTTTTGCTGTGTATTGATGAAAGTGAAAGCAGTGTGGTGCATGGATGAAAAAGCAAACCAATGTTTGTTTTTCGTGGCAACATTGGATTCTGAAGCTAAGCACTGCAGGTCAGAAGAGTCTACACAGATTTCAAAAACACTAGCCCACGCATACACCCAAGTACTTCTCACGTACTTTTAACCCCGAATACATTTATTGGACAAATCCTAAAATGCACCTACTGTATTCTTTCATAAGAGAGTGGGTACTCTTCTTAACTGACCACTTGTTGGTGTGAGTGTGTGACACTGATGCGAAGTCATAATGTATCAGGTACCACATATAAGACCTCAGCAGAAGAAGCAGATTTCCCTGACAGAACTGCATTAGCAGTTAAATGTTTTTTATTTTTAAACTGGAACATTATCTAATTATGATATTTAAAACCAAGGTCCTTATCCAATCTGTTATTAAAGGTCCCACAGCATTTTTCACAGCGGTAGAAATGTCTATGCATGTCATGGTACTTTAGGAGCAATTATATTGTGCTGACCTAAATACTCTGTTTTAATGGGATAATGCACATTGCTCTTCCTGCCTCTAAATAGTTGTGTAGTGTTTTTGCTATCCTACTGCTGCATTTTGGTGGTTAGTTAACGGACGCTTGCAAAATATGCTATTTTTATGTCAATAAATGATGATACTGGGTATGCCACCTAGAAAAAAATTGTCAGGGGATTGTATGACTCAGGGGATTAGTAATGGAATATAGAGTTTTCACCTCTAGGGCACTGATTCAAACACAACCTAGGTCATTAGTGAGCAAAAATCATTAGTAGCAGCTGCTCAGTGACCTACAGTATGTGAAATGAGTTTGTGGTTTCAGTGCAGTTTCTAGTAGAGACATAGCCGCATCACAAAAATCATAATAAAATCTGGCATCCTTTTTGGCATTGTCGCTGAAGCAGCCAAAAACTAAATGGAGGCGTAGAGTGACTAAAACTACTCACGCTCCTAAGTATGAAAAGCTTTTGAGTGATATATGCAGCCACAAGAAATCACACTGACAGCATGGTTAAGAAAATGTACAGCTGACCTTTATTGATTGAAAATAGTGTCTTTCCTAATACAGATAGATTCTCTTTCAGTTGACTTGCGCTTTGGACATCTGGAGGCCTTGAGTTAGATGCGTGGTTGTTTTATTGTAGTGAACATTTTATACCACCAACAAAGAAAAGTATAGTGGGTGAAATAATAAAACCTTAGATTTGCCAGGCTATGAGTTTCAGTTTCTTAAAGTTTAGGTAGGGATGCAGCAGTAGCACAAACAATGTAGGTGGACAGATGTAGTGGGTGGTGGGAGGGATTTCACTGCAGATTTTTCTACTGAATTAGTTACTGCTTTATCTTTTCACCCCAGTTATATGTTAATGCTTCTGTTGATGGATGTAGAAAGAAGATGATAATTTTCTTCTTGGTCTTTTGGCTAAGAACATATGTACTATCAGCTTAATATCCGATGCATCTTCTATGGGAGCCCTTGCAGTGACATGGACTTAATAGGGCATCTCTGACAGGGGTCTGAGGGCAACTAGAGCTTGACTGTGTCAGGACCTCAGGATTTGACTCTGGGTGAATTTCTTTCCTGTCTCTGTGGTCGATAGCAATAAATTAGAGGAGTTCAATTTTACTTTTTCTTACAATATTCCCAGCAAATGAGTATATAGTGTAATAACTGCTCTAGAGTTTTAAAAAGCTCTTCAGTATTTCAGACAGAAAACTATTTTCCCCTCTGAGGTAGGCACACTTTATTTAGACAATGGCAATACACCTGACTGCACGTGAGAGAGGTTTTTATGAGGAGGAAAAGAGGAGGCTGCCCTGTCTGTACCTCAATGAAGCTGCAAGCAGCACACAGCACCAAAGGTTACCTTGGACGTATCCTTTGATCAGAGGACTCCGAAAAACATTCATGAAAAAGGCAAGGGAGGTTTCAGACTCTTGACCATATCACTAATTGCCTTCAGTAGTGCTGGGTATGACTCTGAATGACAGTTCTCTTGATAAGGGATATGGGGCAACATAAATAGTCTTCTTACCTTTGCAGAGAGTGGGCAAATTATTTAAGATGACATTTATATGCTATATAGGACTGTGCCAGCCTTCCTTTGAGGTTTAGTTAGCACAGCAGTAAAGTGAGTACCCTTGAGGTCCACATGCTGTAGTAATTTATCCTCATAATTATGCGCATTAGCTGCAATTCTCTCTATAACATGCTGACACACAGTAACCCTCCCTTGCAAACAAGGTTCAAGTAAATTTGTTTTAATGGCCCAGATTACTCCTTTCATAGTGAAAAACCCCTGTTTGGGGGCCTGGAAACTCCACAAAGTGAACCTGTCTGAGTTTCTGCTGGACCATTCCTTCATGGGGGCAGGGATCCTCCACCATTGGAACACACTGGGCAATCAGCAGAATCTGCAGCTTGCTCCAGAGCAACATGGAATTCAGAGGAAAGATTTAAGGCTGGGGCCAACCAAGTGGAGTCCCAGTGCTTCTGCATTCCCTTCCAGCTCTGTCCATCCCCATCCCGGCTCATGGCAGCATCAGTGCATAAGAACTATGCCTCTGCGGCTTTCCTCACTGCTCCTGGACCACCCTTTGGGGTGTAGCAGTGGGATGTTAAATGAAGGGAGGGTCTCCACCCAAAAGTGAATACTGACTCCATCTGTGTGAACTTTTGCGTACCACCCTAAGACTGGGTGAAGGGAAGTTCATGAGTGGAGAACACCTGATTCTGCTCTGATCCACTCCTTCCCTAGCTGGGGGTGTACGTTTCCTTGGGAGCAGAGAAAAGGAATGCAGGGGTGGGGGATGCAACACAAGTAGCACTCCCCATTCTGCTGCCTGGACTGAGTCTACCTGACTTTTATTTCCTCCCTCCTTGGTGGCAGAGGGAACAATTTGGTCCATAATTTGCATTTTATTTATTATTTGCATTATTGTAGCACCAAGAGATTCCAACCAAGATTGGGGCCCTGTTGTGCTGAATGCTGTTCATGCAAACAGTAAAGGTCAGTCCCTGCACTGAAGAGCCGGCAGTCTAACCAGATGAGATAAATGAAACACTATCATCCTCATTTTACATATGAAGAACGGAGGTGAGAGAAATTACGTAACTTGCCCCAGGTCACACAGGAAGTCTGAGGTGGAACAGGGAACTGAATCTGTGTCTCCTGAGTCTCAGTACTGTGTTTTAACTACAAAAACATCCTTCCTCAGCTTAATCCACAGGGTAAAACAAGCTCTTCAACACAATGTATAACAGTGCTTGAAATGTTTTTTCTTTTATCTTGAGTGAAGTAATGTTAAATATGTTAGTTTCCTTTCAAAGGTAGGACTCTATCTCTGTGGAAACATGGTCCCATGTATAAACAGATGCTATTATTAAACTCTTCAAAATCACCTTTGAACAACCTGCCACTTTATACTAAAAGTCCTTTGTAAAGTTTTCTTCCGTGTTTGAAAAACATATGATTATTTTAAATCAAATTAATTCTCTTAAACTGGGGCTAGCTTGCCTGAGTGGTGTGAGGGGGCCCGAGAGAGAGTAGGGATGCTTCATGGATCCTGTCACTCACCACATGGAAGGGATGTGTGTCAAGCTGTGTTGGCCTTGCAACTGTCATTGGCCTACACAACAGAGAGGAGCATGCTAACAAACCTCCTTAACTGCCTAATCTTCATAGGGCCAGGAGTGGGGGCAGGGATGTTAACATTGCTGACTGTCACCATATTTGCTCACCATGGTGGCTATAAAAGATAGAGTAGGTAGGGCCTGGCTTCTTCCCCTGTCCTGAGCCTGTGCAATACAGTTGTTGAGGAAGTAATTGTTTCCTCCAGTGAAGAAATCTGACCAACACAAAACTTGCACTTGTGCTCAAAATTTTCAGTTTAAACGTGAACATTTTCCAGCATTACCAGAAACGTTTTGGTTTTTCCACAAAAACATGGACATTTTCCACAAAAATGGGTTTTTTCCTTTTTTTTGCTGAAAATGTTCTTTGTGTCAAAGCGCTGTTGTTTGCTAGAAAACATTTCAGTGAAAAATTTTAAACTGCCTCTACTGTGAAGTTTTTTCTCTTATTCACCATCCCATTCAAGGCAGAAGATGAGACGTTTTGAGGGCTGGTCTAAGGTATATGGAATGGCTTTACAAGTTGGAGGGACGTATGACAAGATGATTGACGTAGGAGCCTCTATTATTACATTATTTTATTCACTGCTGTGACTGTGTCTGTGGTTCCTGGAACAATTTTTATAGTGAGGGTGCTGAAGGCGGAAACCATATAGCTGGGTTGTTATTACTACTTCAGCCAGCGGGTACGGCAGCACCCCTAGTTCCAGCACCTATGGCCTGTACTTGCATCACAGGTTTTAAATTCTATATTCTCATTTTTTTTCCCCTGAATTCTGCTTGAGTTTTTTTTCTCTCTTACTGAGTAGTTACAAGTTCTAGCTTGACAGGGGTCAGGGAGAGAAAGCCCTTGCTGAGGTGCAGTGAAAAGGGCTAATTGTTAGGGACACAGCTGGCTCCCAGCCTGGTCGCTAGGCAACCCAGCAAGCTCAGCTGGGCCCAATAAGCCCCCTCCAAATGGTTATGCTTCCTGATTGTGCAGGGGAGCCAGCCGTCTGCTACTTGAGCCTTGCAGCAGCAGCAGTGGAGTACCGCTCAATATATACCATGCTTGCAGATGTGCTTACCCTGCTCTCATTTCTGCTTCAGCTTGCTCCTAGCCCCATTCCTGCTTCTGCCTCTGTACCTGCTCTGTTCTGGTTCTCGCTCTTGGCTATATCATTGACTACAACTTTGGCTTCTGACTCCGGACTACAACTCCAGCCTACCCTTCAGGTTAAGCTTGGCTTCTGACTCTGGTTCTAACCCTGGGCTTGGCCCCTAGATCCTAACCCTTGCTTCACCGGTGGATCCCTGGATCTATACTTGTCATTACCCAAACTGCTCCCATAGTCACTGGGCAAGGTCCTGCTCCACCCACTACATAGGCTGCCTTTGTCCCCTCAGCTTAAACTGATTAGCACAAGAGCGGGGTGCATAGCCTCTGGCTTGCTGCATATGGGAGCACGTGGGAATTACTCCTCCCTCAGATCCTAAAAGAGGCATTTGTCGGGAGCTGATGGACACTTGGCTGAACCAGTCTTTCCTTATAAAAGCAAAGAGGACTACTTACATGTGGGGATTCACAAGCAGTTAGGTGTAGTAGCTACTACAATGGAATAGCACCCAGTGGTCTCAGATTTATAGGTAGGTAGGGAGGAAGAGTTTACAGCAGGTCCCCTCCAAGACTCAGTTAACTTGCAGGAGCTATCTTCCCTCAGGGATCTGTTGACAGTTGGAAGTAGCTAGATAAAATATGGTCAATCCAGGCAAAATTTCTGAAGGAATGTAAACTTCATATTTAATGTATATATGTCTAACGTGGCCATAAAATAGTTCATTTTATATATTATTAAAGCCTGATTATCTGAAAAAACTCATCTTATCCAAAGTGAGGTTATGGCCCCTCAGACTTATTTTATTTACATTAAACTTTGATGTCCTTCCATGTCCAAGTTCCTTTCATACTCCTGTTTCCCTTCAAATAATCAAGGTATTACTGGTCTGTATTTATGCAAAAGAATACATTTGAATACTGCAAATGGAAGAAGACTGTGACTAAGCCCCAAATGACTAAGTAGTTTAATCTCATGCTGTTTGTGATCTTTTTCCCCTTCAAACTTTGTTAAATCACTGGGCTAGATAGCACTTGTCAGTTAACATTGAATTAACTGTTTGAAGATTTTATTTCTAAAGTTTAAATACACGGCTAGTTTCTATTTTTAACATAACTATTCCAGGGACAGTCAGAGGTTGATTGTAACCATTACTGGTTGATTGTGTGGTCTTTCTGCCACCTTGTGGAAAAAGATCACTAACCTCTTAAGAAAAAGGAAAAGCAGAAAGGATATTTAAACTTGCCCTGTTGCCAAACAGATCCAATGACTGCCATAACAGAGCAAAAATTAATGATCTATATTAATGGGATTTTTATTTGTTTTGTTATGATCAAATGAGCTGAGATTGCCCCTATATATTTGGCATCTGAACTGACAACTGTCATAATTATTTCCATATTTGTCTCACCATCTCAGCTTTCTTTGTCTCTTCCCTTATGTTCGTCATAGGGTAAGCGGGGGAATAGTCCCGCTATTGTGGGGAACTTTCCTGGCTTCTGCACTACCTCGGTGAAGTGGGCTAGCGAAAGGATCTGAGTCCTCGCTCCCACTTCCTTTACCCAGTGGCCTCCCTGCCCTTGAGGACTCTCCTTCCACTCTCCTGTCTGGCAGAGTCCTTGTAACCCCAACAAGACTGGGCCCAGGATTCCTGGGGGGCTTGACCCCCAACCCTGCTGTGGTCACCTAAGACAGGGGCTAGGGTGTCCCCACTCCGGGGTACTCTCTCTGCACTGGGCACTTCTCTGACCCACTGACTACTACATACAAGTTAAAGCAAATGCAAGTTAATTAATCAACAATTAATTTCTAAAAAAATAAGGAAAAATGGGAAAGGTTAAAGGAAACACATCAACCCGCTCTGTGGCAGGGAACATCACAAACAGTGTCTCTGGAATGTCAGGGCAGTTCACAGTCTGATCCTTGTAAGTCCCAGGCCTTCTTCTCAGGCCCTGGCTTTGCTGCAGGGATGCTGTAGATTAGATACTACCTCTGGTGGTGGCCTCAGCTCTCAGGCTCTAAGTGGGAGGACCCTTCTTCCCAGTGTCGCCACTGCCCTGTCGGGGTTACGATCCAAGCCTGGCCTGCAGAGCCTCTTGGCTGAGGTGTCTCCCTGTGCTGGGCCCGCTGCCCAGGGTCCCCCTCGCTCTCCCCAGCTGCTCACCGCACCCAGCTCGGGACTTCTCCAGCCCCAGCTGCACCACTCTGTCTCAGCACTGCTGCTGCTGCTCTGCCTCCAGCTCCCTGGGCTGCTTCTTTGGCCCCTCTGCCTCTGGTTGCTACAGCTCTGCTCCCAGGACAGGTCTGCTCTGCAGGCTGCTTCTGTGACTCTGCTCCCAGCACTGACCTGCTTCGTGGGCTGCTTTTCTTGCCCCTCTGGCTCTGGTTGCTGCACCTTTCTTCCCAGGGCAAGTCTGCTCTCTCTGGGCTGTGCCTCTGGCTTTGGGGCTGCAGCTCTGCTCTCTCTGGATCTGGCACAGCTCTGCTCCCCAGCTCAGCTCGGGCCCCTGCTTTCTCCTTAGCTCGGCCCCACTCTGTCTGACCCAGTCAATTCCAGCTCACATGGAGGATGGGACCTCCCTGGCCTCCTGACTCCCTGATTAGCCTGCCCACCCTGTCATTCAGGCTGACCTGGAGCATTGGCCTCTCCCCATTGTTCCTGGGGGCTGTCAGTCTCAGGGTCCTGATTCCCCATCGACCGTTCCCACTTTTTAGTACTGGGAGCTAGCAACTAAGACACCCCCACTGAATGTTAGTAAGGGGGCAGCAGTCCCCTTACAATAGGAATCCTTATGGCCTCCCCTGTCAGTCACCTTTGCTATTATAGTGATTCCTTTTCCTCATATGGACTTGGTACCTTCATGTATTTGGTTAAATGACTTATTTTTCCTTTCTCCTCACTTAATTACTTCAGGTAACTAAACTAAATGACATGGATACAGACTATTACAAACAGGAAAAAGTACCACATACCACTCATTTTCCCCCACCCCCTTCTAATTCCTGGTTGGTCTTTCAGCACTCTGATCTGTATGTAACCACTTAAATAATACTGCTGTTAAATTAGGGTAATTTCTGCCAAAGATAACCAGGTTACCATTTCATGATGAAATTCAATCCATTAGAAGCAGAATTTGCTTGATCCAGGCATGTCAGTAGCTGATTGGGTGACCTCTTTATGCTCTTTCTTGCATATAGACAAACATTGAACTTGTTAGGTGTGTACAGAGTATGTGCGATGCTGGGCAATGTTACATTTCAGTCCAGTTTCCCTTTGTAGTGCTAATAAAAAGACCTTGGGTTGGATTGTGATATTAAGCCATTGAGGCAGCATGGAATCTCACTGCAGCAGCAGCAGCAGGAGCTCCAGGAAGCACAATGTCTCCCAGAGCTCCCTAGCACATAGGGGGAGCATGCTCACTGCACCACAGTTTAAAAGACATCTATAGTATGTGCTCTATTCTACACTTAGCCAACTATAGCCCGGCATCCTCCCACCCTTTTTGGGAAGCACAGGGACTCCAGCTGGGAGCACATTAGCACAAGGAAACGGGGGGACACCTTGCACTCTCTCTTTCAACACTTCTGCATGTCCAGGCACAGACCAATATATTGATCATGAGACTGGAGAGCAGAGCCCCTTTGGTTTCCTTGCTGAAAGTTTTACAGAGTTGGACAGTTGAAGGGTCTCAGAGAAAATTCAGCTATTTATTTTGTATAACTAATGGACCAAGAGACCCCCAACCAAAATGGGGTCCCCATTGTGCTGCGTGCTGTACATATACATAGTAAGAGTCAGTTCCCAAGGTATTTAGAGTCTAAACAGACAAGAGAGACCAAGTGTGGGTAAAAGGAAGTACTGTTATCCCCATCTGACAGACAAGGAACTGAGGCACAGAGTATGAGTAAGGCTACTCCCATGGGCAAGTATTCATAGAATTGGGCCCTAAGTGACTTGATCAAATTCACCCAAGAGGTCTCTGGCAGAGCTGAGAACTGACCCCAGATCTCTTTTGTCTCAGTCCAGCATCTTAACCTTCCATACGTCTCAGGGAGGCACTGAAAATTATATTTTAATATAATTGTACTTGAATTAGATTTTAATATTAATGTGTAGGCATTTCTATATAACTCATTACAATAGCTTCTCAATTCTTTCAAATTCAGACTAATGCATTTTATATTTTTAAAAATTACATCATGCACTTCAATTACCAAAACAAAAATAAATCCAAAGCCCTCTTAGCTTACTCAGATCCTGTAGCTCTGAAGAGAAGGGACTTATTCTTGGATTTCCCTTTGGCTGAAAAGAACACATGATCTAGTTGTATGCAACATAGTTGTAGCTGTGTTGGTCCCAGGACGCTAGAGAGACAATGTGGGTGAGGTAATATCTTTTATTGGACCAGCTTCTGTTGGTCAGAGAGACAAGTTTCTGAGCTTACACAGAGCTCTTCTTCAGGTCTGGAAAATGTACCCAGTGTCACTGCTAAACACAAGGTAGAACAGATTGTTTAGCATAAGGAGTTAACATATTTCAAGGGACCATTCAAGATATTCTTAACCGTGAGTCAAAACAGGAGGAGGTCTCCAAAACTGTACATTCCCCTTTGTCGACCGAAAATACAACAGAGCCCAGTCTCAGCATTCTGCCTGCCAGCTATCATTTTTCTTTCTTTGCATGGCAGAATAGATGGACTTTCTATGTTACAAGAGCAACTTCCAGTTTTGAAACCTTCACTGTCATGTTGTTAACCTTGGCAATCAGTCAGAAGAAATCTGCTAGATTTCACTTTTACTACTAATTATTACCACTGTACTAGTAGTAATTGCTACTGCTTTCAATAATAATACTTATCTACCTCATAGCACTGTTGAGGACTAGTTTTGTGCAAGGGTCTGTGAAACTTATGATGTTTCTTGCATAGAGGTGTTGAGGAGTCTGCACAGAGGAAACAAGTAGAGTGACTTTCCAGTCCTTCTGTTATTGGAAACAATGAGAAAGGGAAAGTCCCACTCCCACAAAGAGGCTGCTGTTTCCTGATGGTGCTATATACTATCACCGCCACCCCCATTAGCTCCTCTGGGCAGCCCCACCTCTGTGCGTAGGGAGGGGGAAATTCTGCAGAGAATGGCTCCTCCTATTCCCAAACCTACCCACAAACTTTGCAGAGCCCCATCTCCATGGAACTCCATGCAGAATGCCTTCCATATCATTCTATGAAGGCAGAGGAATGATGCTACAGCAGTGGCAAGTCTCTTCTTCTATGCCTTCCTCCTCAGGAGAGAGACACTGTTAGTGTCCTGTCCATGTAAAAGCAGAGGGACTGACTGTGGAGAATGAGCCCCATATGCTCTGTTAAAGTTAACAGAAACTAAGCATGTTCAGTACCATGCAGGACTGGGCCCAGTGTTTGTAAAATATTTTCAAAACTCAGAAGCACTTATGTAAGTGCTATAATTATATTATTTATTATTACACCTCTTTCTTTCCCTCACCTCTCATGTTGTTATAGGAAACCAAGTTTACTCTGGAACATAACCAGAACATCAAAACAACCCAGCTAGAATTAAAATCCTTACTGAAACAAAGGAGCATATTTGATGACAAGAAGTCCAGTCTGTGGACGTTGCCATGATGTGCAGTCATGGATTCCCTTATGCACCCACATACTCAATGGCTCTATATCTGTGCACTTATAGACAGGGTGGGGATATTACTTGGCTTTTGTGTACATTGAATATGTTTTCCGTGTTGATAAAGAGTCCATATTGTAGGGAAATTGTTTAGTTTTCCGACATACTGATTGTCACATCTCTGACTAAACTACTAAGGTGAGAACCTGCTAAAGGTCCCTCCCAATGTAAATGTTTGATCCTTGTACATTATTTTTTATTTAAAGGAATTTGCCTTGGAGCGTGTGACCTTTTGTCATGAATGAGAAATTCTGTGCTGCACTTAAACTCATGCAAATGCTAGAAGTCACCAGTTCCACGTTAAATACATCAGCTAGTGACAATAAATCACATATCACTTTGACTTTGCATGCAATGTCCTATAAAGCAGGAGAATTGTAATATATGTCATGTGTAGAACAATAAGAAATAAAGAAAGTAGAATGATCTTTTAAGTGGCCTTTTGTATCATCTAGTTTTTTCATATGGCTTCACATACTGTACTGTCCTTTTTTGTTTTCTCCATCCAACATTTATAAAGAGGTTGAGTGCCAGACTGTGGTTAGGCTCAGTAAAAACAGGAGACCTAGTTGAAGGGGAGCAGTACCTTAGCACTTGATAAGCATGTAAAAACAAAACCATTTTCCACTGTTCACGCAACTGCTAGTTTGATGTGTCGGACAAGTTGCTTTGTATTGTATATAAAACCGTCTTGGCTAAGGATGGAATTTTCAAAACCATCTAAGTGACTTAAGACCCTAAGGCCCAGATTTTTAAAGGTATTTAGGCATTAGAACAGGGGTGGGCAAACTTTTTGGGCTGAGGGCCACATCTGGGTGGGGAAATTGTATGCAGGGCCGGGGCAAGGGGTTGGGGTGCATGAGGGAGTGCAGGGTGTGGGAGGGGGTGCAGTGAACAGGAACAGGCTCAGGGCAAGGGATTGGGACAGGGGAGGGGTGCGGGGTGTATGAGGGGGCTCAGGGAAGGGGGTTGGGGTGCGGAGTGCAGGAGGGGGCTCAGGGAAGGGGTGCAGGAGGGGTGTGGGGTACGATGGGGCTCAGGGCAGGGAGTTGGGGTACAGGGTGCAGCAGGGGGCTCAAGCAAGGAGTTGGGGTGTGAGGTTCAGGCAGGGGGCTTAGGGCAGGGAGTTGGGGTGTGAGGTGCAGTCAGGGGGCTTAGGGCAGGGAGTTGAGGGGCGGGGTGCAGAAGGGGTTCGGGCTTCGGCCCGGTGCCGCTTACCTAAAGCAGCTCCGGGATGGCAGCGGCGCGCACCGGGGTCAGGGCAGGCTCCCTGCATACTTGCCCTGGCCCCACGCCGCGCTGCTCCTGGAGCTGCGGGGGGTGGTGCCTGGAGGCAAGGGCAACGCACGGAGCCCCCTGCCTCCTGGGCCACAGGAACGTGGTGCCGGCTGCTTCTGAGAGCAGTGTGGGGCCTGCGGCACCACAGGGGGCAATCCCGCGGGCCGGATCCAAAGCCCTGACAGGCTGGATCCGGCCCACAGGCCGTAGTTTGCCCACTCCTGCATTAGAAGGCCTAAGTGATTCAGAAGATAGTCTCATTTTTCGAAAATGACTTAGGTATATTGACTTCTAATACAATTTAGGCTCCTAAGTTACTTCTGAAAATGAAATGTAGGTTCCTAAGTCACTTAGTTGCTTTTGAAAATGCTACCCAAAGTCAATCTCTAATAACTACAGAGTATACAATTGAATATATGTATAATACAAATGTCTATGCTGCTTTTGTTAGCATAGGCTAAAGACAGGGTCTAAGCATTCACTTCAACCCAATACCCATGTGGTTAGCACTCCCATCCAGGCTGTGGGAGACCCAGATTCAAATTCCCCTTCTGCTGGAGAGGAGCAGGGACTTGGACACAGCTGTCTCCAGAGAGTTCCTTAATCACTCCTATATGATACTGTAGGTATCTTCTGTTGGATCTCTTCCACTCTGAGTAAAATACTTAATTATTCATTGCATGAGAGACAGAGAGCACAAGCAAGAAATACTCCACAGTTCAATGGGTACAGCACTCACCTGTGAGGTAGGAAACCTGGATTCAAGTTGCTGCTCTTCTCAGGTAGAGGAGGTATTTGAACCGAGGTCTTCTACATTCTGGGCGAGTGCTTTAACCACTGGGCTATTGCATCTAAAACAAGATCTTCTTCCAAATGCGTTTTGTAAACATGTTCCAAGGCAGCCTCTGAGCACATCTTGGGGCATGTTTGGGCTCGGCAGATAAGATTAGCAAGGGAATGCCTAGTTTGTGAATCCTGCTGGGGCCTAGGTGTGTGAGAGGTACTGAGTGGCTTAGTGGCATCACGACTGAGGCAGCTTAATACATGCACAATGGCAGAAATGTATGCATCTAGGTGATTTTGCCAGTGGAAACTTAAGTGCTTTCAGCGTTAGGCAGCAGCTGAGTGGGGGTTTTGAGAATCTAAATTTTGGACATAGGCACCTAAAATGGAAGTTAGGCAGCTAAGAATCCCTAGTGAATCCCACCGTGGGTGGGAGAGGGAGTAGAAATAGTGGGGTAAGGGGCCTGCCAGTCTCTGGGTCTGGTCTGGTACAAAGAGAATGGTGCTTTGGGGAGAGACTTGAAGCAGCAAAATCTCCTTACAATACCCCCTTCTGTCCTACATACTGACATAACAGGTCAGGAGGAAGTGGGCAAAAGTGGTTAAACCAGGCATATCATAGTTACCATGGGGAGAGAGCAGTGCCTGCCCCTCATTTGGCATTAGCTATCAGTAATGTGTTCAAGGGGGTTCCAGGGATCCCCTTGGTAGAATTCAGACACCAAATGTAAGGGAAAGCTGCCTGGTACAATCTGGTTTTCTCTAAAGGATCTTCCCTGATCCTCTGTGGCTACTGCTTAATTATCCCTGGATCTCATAAAAATACATCTGAAAAATAATTTTTAAAAAATGGAATGGTTTAATTTGCACCGACTAACAGAGATTTTCAAGAATTGCTCCAGGGCAGACAACATGTGGACTTCCATTCTTCTCCCTGACTTGCAAGGTCTTGGTTCTCATTCCCTTTTTAAATTTTATATGTTGATCAATGTGCTATACAGTCCTCTATATATTTTCAAGAACAAATACAAATTTTCCAGCAAAGGGCAGAGTAGCAGGGTGGCCTGCCCCTTTAAGGGCCAGAGGCCTAAGGCCAGCCAGCCCTGGTTACTGATCAGAGCTACTGAGAAGTAGAGTTGGGGAACAGGTGTTCCCTATAAGGAGCTTCAGAAAAGGGGTTGGGAGGAAGACTGCAGAAAGGGAGAGTTGCTTGTGGTAGTTCACAAGCTAGGTGGGAAGCCTTGGGAGTTATGGCTGAGCAGAAAGCCCAACTGGAAGTTTTGTTTTCCTTTGTGAGTTTGTGGTGGTTTGGACAGCAAATGGAGCTCAGTGGTAGGGGCTAAAGACTGATTGAAGATGATGCTGATAATTCCCCAGGCTGGTGAGTAAGGCTGCCAGTTTACAGGCAGTTTAAAACAAGACTGTTTGCCAAGTAATGAGCTAACATGGAGTTTGTTACAGGAGCAGAGCTTTGGTTGGGATTGTAAGCAAACATTTTTGTTTAGAAGGGAAAACATTAATGGATTCCTCATCACTTGGTCATGCCCTAAGTGAGAGCATACGCTCTGGGGACACAGCATTTACCTCAGACTGAGAGGGAAATGCTTTATGAGAGACTCATGTTGTAATACAGACAATGTGTCGCTAACAGATATTTGAAAAACTACTCGGCTGCACAGCAGACTCTGTTTTACTATAATTTGATTGGATAAAATCAAATTTTGTTACAACCCTACTATAAAGTGATTGGGGTAGGGGGAGGGGAAGAGAGAACTTGGGGAGGTAGGTGTACTGTACTTTTGATATCTTGTACTTTAATTGCATTGCACAGTAAGCAACAGCACTGATACATGTAAAGAGAAGAGTTTCTGAACATGCTGGAGCACTGCAGAATATTTGAGGCATGACTTTACTTAACTATTCTACATCTCAATAGCTACCAAGCTTTGATATTCACCTGTGGTATGACCACATTCACAAATTGCCTGTACATAGTACTATAACAAAGTTACTACTCTGGCAGATTAACTTTTCTTGGCTTGCAAACAGGTAGCCCCCAAAGGGCACGTGGCCGCTCTGATAGCGGAAGGATCCTTGGCTTGAAGTAATTTAAGACACAGTTCAGACGTGTATTTGCTCTTCTTGCCTCTTGGAGAGGAAGAAGTGTGATTGCAACACCAGTAGCATGAGATGAGGTATCTGTGCTCTTTTCAAGCAATAAACAGACCAGGACCTTGGGTTTAATGTGCTTTCATTATTCCAGGAGGACTGCCGGTTGGTGTTAGCTGACCAAGAATCAGACCATAAGGCCATGTAACAATAGTCTGTCTTCGGTTGATGAAGTTTCCTCTCATTAGGCTAGTGTTGTACACCAAAGCTCCCCCCAGGGAAGTTCCAATACTGGAAAAATTGGGGGAGAGAGTTATATGTATACGTTACCTGGTGGCCTTTTCTAAGTGGGAGGGGTGAGAACTTTCAAGGTTAGTTGCTACCGTAACGGTTGCATGGTGTAACTTTGCTTTTGTGCTAAAGGAATTTCATGGAGAGTGGTATTAGTTGTCTGTCAACCTAATTCTGTGCAGTGTTGTTGCAGCTGTATTGGTCCCAGGATATTAGAGTAAGTTTGTTTCTCTCTCACAAACAAAAGTTGGCTTGATAAAAGATCTTACCTCACCCACCTTGTTTCTTAAATTGATGACTGGTCGGGTTGTGGAAGACCACCAATGCTCTCATTGAACCCTCTTCTTTCCAAATTCGTTGAATGCAATGTTACTTCTAAAAGATTGTAAGTGCTCCTGCATATTGAGAATGTTAAGCTGAAACACACTCTCTAGTAAGTTGTATTAGCAGTGAATAGGACTAGACAGGATAGAACGTGACATGGGTTCTATTTCTCTGACTCTCTCTGTGGTCTTGGAAAAGTCACTTAACCTTTCTGCAAAAAGAACAGGAGTACTTGTGGCACCTTAGAGACTAACAAATTTATTAGAGCATAAGCTTTCATGGGCTACAGCTCACTTCATTGGATGCATAGAATGGAACGTATAGTAAGAAGATTTATATATATAAACACACACCCCATATACAGATAAGTTGGAAGTTGCCATACAAACTGTGAGAGGCTAATTAGTTGAGCTATTATCAGCAGGAGAGAAAAACTTTTGTAGTGATAATCAAGACGGTGCATTTAGACAGTTGACAAGAAGGTGTGAGGATACTTAACATAGGGAAATAGATTCAATATGTGTAATGACCCAGCCACTCCCAGTCTCTATTCAAACCCAAGTTAATGGTATCTAGTTTGCATATTAATTCAAGCTCAGCAGTTTCTTGTTGGAGTCTGTTTTTGAAGCTTTTCTGTTGCAAAATTGCCACCCTTAAATCTGTTACTGAGTGGCCAGAGAGGTTGAAGTGTTCTCCTACCGGTTTTTGAATGTTATGATTCCTGATGTCAGATTTGTGTTCATTTATTCTTTTGTGTAGAGATTGTCCGGTTTGGGCAATGTACATGGCAGAGGGGCATTGCTGGCACATGATGGCATATCACATTGGTAGATGTGCAGGTGAACGAGCCTCTGATAGCGTGGCTAATGTGATTAGGTCCTATGATGGTGTCACTTGAATAAATATGTGGCCAGAATTGGCATCGGGCTTTGTTGCAAGGATAGGTTCCTGGGTTAGTGTTTTTGTTGTGTGGTGTGTGGTTGCTGGAGAGTATTTGCTTCAGGTTGGGGGGCTGTCTGTAAGCGAGGACTGGCTTCCATTTTCCTAGCTATAAAATAGAAGATGATATTTCTCCTTCTTTGCAGTGTTTTCTCTGAGAAATAGAGCTAGGCGTTGTGTATATGATGCTAAACTGATCACAGCATAGATTTTTGCCAGCCAGTTGTAGAGAAGGTAGAAGAACTGGAACCAGGGGTGAAAGTGAGCTGGTACGGGCTGCTACTGCGTACCAGTAAGAACCTGCACCGGCCCGTACCCAGCCCACATTAAAGCGCTGCCGTCCTTGCCCCTTTTGCCTCCCCTGTTGGAGGCCCTGCTGGTAGGGTCTGTACCGGCAGGGCTGCCGACGGGGGGAGGGAAGGGGCAGCAATGTTAAAGCACTGCTGCGGCAAAGGACCCTGCAGCGCTTTAATGTCCCTGCCCTTTTTGCCCCCACCCTGGCCGCTGATGGGCGGGGGGGGGGGGGGAGCAAAGGGAGCAGCTGCTGGTGATTTAAAAGGGGCCGGCGATTTAAAAGGCCCAGGGCTCCGAATGCTGCTGCTGTGGTAGCGGCGTTCAGTGCCCTGGGCCTTTTAAATCAACACGGGAGCCCTGGGCAGCGTGAGCCAGGCAGCCTGGAAGGGTTGGCTGGGGGATGCTGACTGCCCCGCCCCTTCCAGGGGCCGGAGCCACCCCAGCCCATACTGGTAAGTGTCCTCAGTTACTTTCACCCCTGACTGGAGCCCAATTCCCTTTGCACATGCAGCTGCTAGTGACAATTTCACATCACTGGATCATTGAGCCATGAGAGAATTACTTAGAATCAAAGGAAGGAAAATGAGGGGCAAGGCAACTGCCTGAAGCCCCAAATCTGTTTGCAAGTAAAGGTGACTGATACTAATGCCGCTAAAGCCCCACCCCAAACCAAAAAACAACCTGGGTGACTTTTTGAGACCTAAGTAAAATGCCACTTGGTTTTTAATCATTATCAAGGTAAAGGTTGTGCGTGAGCAGACATTGTGTCTGGGCTGATTAAATTTTTATGTTGCAAAGTTCCCATTTATCTGAGGCTTTTTCTGGAATTTTAAAATCCTCTTATGCTGTGTTGAAGTACTGCAAAACTCAAGGTATATCAATAAACTGGGATTCTTGTGTGTTGCTCTTTCTTTTAGATCTATATACTAGTATTAAGTGAAAGTCTTTCACATGTGTAAAGTATATTGAACTATTTTTGATAGAGAAATTAGTTTATTGTACAGAGATAAATTTCTAGGGGATAAGTAAGTTATAAAAACATCCCAATAAAAGATTCCAGACTTTTTTTTTTTTTTTCTTTCACTGAAGCTGAAAATTATCTTTGGGAAAACCACTTTCAGACTTCTCAGCTTTAAGTGAAATTACAAACCTTACACAGCATTTAAATTTCCAAGCCAAAATTTATCTAGGACTGAATGTACAGCATATTCCTTAGAAAAGGAATGATCAAAACATTTACTCTTCAGTCTATGATCCATTGAGTCTATCACTAAACTAATACATATTTATGCCTCTTCTGATTTATTGCACAAACCATTATTTGTATAGTCTTTAAACTACCCCACTAGTAAAATTTAATCCTACAATGTAAATATTGAAGACAAATATTTGTACCAAAACACACCTAACCTTATATTTGGTGTCCATAACCATGATATTGTTTGCTCTTTGGCTTACTCTTGTGATGCCTATGTATTAGATGCCTCAATTCATATGTGTGTATGTGTTTGGGCAGAACTCTGATCTTACAATTAGATCCACCTGGGTGTCCTGCCTAGACCCAGCCCCATGCAGGATCCGGGTCATAGAAATGTGAGTGTAAGATTTATTTATTTTTTTATTTATATTATAAATAATATATTATTTATAAATAAAAAAATAAATAAAAGTTAAAAGAATGTTGAGTTTGCAAAGTCAATCGCTCACAAGTTAAGAAATGCCAGAAGTGTTGCATGTGGCCTGCTTGTGAATGTGCTATATGGTTTTAAATTAGATTAGTACTTTTATCCACAGGACTTCTATATCATTCAGAGCATAAAATGGACGTGGGGATGGATCAGGCTGTTGTCCATAAGACTCCTGCCTCATTTGGTGCAGAAGCTGGGAGGTGTGTTGTGAATGAGGCAGGATATTGCTGGAAGAGAAAAAGATGGTCTCATGGTTAATGCTACCCTAGAGAAATAGATTCTGTCCCTGCTTCTGCCACAGAGCTCTCTGTGGTGCCAGTCAAGTGGCTTAAACAAAACTTTCCCCTAACTGTGGGTCTGATTTGCAGAAGTTCTGAGCACTCTCAGCTGCCACTGAAGTTAATGGGAGCTGTGCTTTGAACATATAAAAAGCTACATAATGCTACCAAACCTTAAAAACACAGGTCCAAATTTTCTGAAATTAGCAGATATTTATCATTTTAATCTCTGTTCCTCATCTGTACAATGGGGCTAATACCCCCACTTCTTCTGGGGTGCTGTGAAAATAAATTCATGATTGTTTGTGGAAACACTCATTACAGTGAGTACTATAGAAATGCCCATGAGGAAATTAATAGTTCTGTCTTCAGAGCACGGTTTGAATTGTGACCACACATGAGATAATGATAAAATAAATATTAAATAGCTGCTTAATGATTGAGACTATCCATCTTGTGTAGTGAATGAGACAGGGGTTCTGTGGAAAAATAGCGTGTGATCATGTAATTAAAGAATATTATAATGCGTATACCCCAAAGGGTCAAAATTAAGGTTACACAGCAACAGCCTTGTACCCTGTCCCTGGTCCAGTTCTGCCTCTGCCTCACCCTAGGCAACTTGTACCAGTTCCATTCTTCTAGCTTACCCAGTCCCTATCTCCACTCCTCAGGCTTCTTATCCCAGGCCTAGTACCCATTCAGGTTAGTTGTCTGAGTTCCAATCTTGCCCCAGCAGTCTTTCCTCTCCCCCCTCACCACCTTCCAATCATAGTTCCTCATCCCCCTGTTATGTTCCTAGTTAAATTAAAAAGCATAAAATACTCTTTAAGGTTGCAACATAACAATACTTTCTTAGAAGCCAAATTCCCAGTAGACTGACTACACAAGATCCAAATCACATGCTTCATGCTCCCCTGCCTCCCACCCCTTAGCCTGCCAGCAGAACCAGAAAACTCTTATAAACTTCAAGTGATAGCTTGTAATTTTAATAATTTTTTTTAATACATCACACATACCTCCAGTCCTAGATTGAGACAAGCAGTCTGATGAATCTACTCCTTTGTCTACATTTGAATCAGTCAGCTGCTTCCTCCATGCTGCCTGGGTGCCTGCAGGAAGGTCACTGAGGTCACAAGAGAGACAGGTTCCACTACCTGGCCCCCCCCAGATCACTGTAGCTAGGAGCAGCCCTTAGCATCCAAGTCATTTTTGAGCCTCCATAGTCCTGGATTGGATGGAAGAGGCTCGGTTGCTGAAAGGGGACTGTGCGTGTACAGGGCTAATACTAGCAACTATGAGATACTTGAATATGCTCTGAGGATGGAATCTTTGGAGATTTTAGCTGGTGAGCCCCAGTAAGTCTCTACTGAGCATGCGTGAACTGTCGTTTTTTTCAAGGCTATAATATGGCCAGACTTAGAGCTTTTCATGGTGATAGTAAAAGACGCCTATTTCTGACAGAGCACTCCTGTGGTCCAATATTAAGTCCCTTCCCTGAAGCATGGGGTCACAAGAGCATTTCAAAGAAAGATCTCAAGAAACCAAAGAAAACAATTATCAAGGTAGCATAACAGAATCCTGAGCAGATGGACAGCAATGGGGATGTGTTTAGCAGCTGGACATTCTTTAGGTAACAATAGGAAAACTACAAAATTGCAAAGGGGCTGGATAAAAAGGAAATGAACAGCCATACTACTAACTGTAATGGGCAAAGGTTGCCATATGCTCCAACAGCATCTGGAAATGTCAGCAGCAGACCAGGAAGACCCATGTAAAATCCTAGAAGCACTCCAAAAGCATTTTCAACTCTCAAAAAATGTTGTGGTGAAAGGTCTCTTCAAAAAGTGTAATCAAGAATCTGGATAAACAGTAGATCAGTATATTACCAAAGTGTGAAATGGCTGACTCTTAAGATTTGACAAGACTTGCATAAGATGAACTAATCTGTGATATTAGTAATAAAGACGAAAGTGCTCAAATGAGAGTCTCAGAGAACCCATGCTAACCCTACCAAGGGTTACAGGCATTTACAAAGCTAGTGAATAAGTTCACATCCAAATGCAAAACATAAGTGGGCAGATGATACACTAAGTGAAAGCATGAAAACTGTAGAATCCTAGAAATACGGGGCTCAAAAGTCAACAAGTCCAGCCCCTTGCACTGAGGCAGGACCAAGTAAACCTAGACCATCCCTGGTCCAACTGTTCTTAAAAACCTCCAGTGACGGGTATTCCATAACCTCTTATGGTAGCCTGTTCCAGTGCTTTACTACCATCGTTGTTAGAAATTTTCTTCCTAATATCTAACCTAAATCTCCCTTGTTTGTAGATTAAGCCCATTACTATTTCTCCTACTTTCTGTTGACATAAGAGAACAATTGATCAGTCCTCTTTATAACAGCCCAGAACATATTTGAAGAATATCAGGTCCACCATTGGTCTTCTTTTCGCAAGACTAAAGATGCCCACTTTTAAATCTCTTTCACCATTGGCCAGGTTTTCTAAAGCTTTTATCATTTTTGTTGCTCTCCTCTGGACTCTCTCCAATTTGCCCCCATCTTTCCTAAGGTGTGGTGCCCAGAATTGGACACAGTACTCCAGCTGAGGCCTTATCTGTGCGGAGGAGAGCAGGACAATTACCACCATGTCTTACCTGTGACACTGCTGTTCAGACACCCCAGAATATTAGCCTTTTTTTGCATCTGTATCCCATTGTAGATGCGCACACGTTCAATTTGCGATCCGCTATAAGCCCTGAATCCTTTTAAGCAGTACTACCACCTAGCCAGTCACTTTGTTTTGTAGCTGTGCATTTGATGTTGTTTCCTTCCTAAGTAAAGTACTTTGCACTCGACTTTGGTCTGAAATCAGCCAGATGAAATTCAATAATTTTCCAATTTGTCAAATCTGACACCACTAGATATGCCCTCCCAATTGGATAGCAAACCATCGTTAACCAACTACTCTTTGAGTATGATGTCTCAACCAGTTGTGCATCCACCTTATATTCATCTAGACCACACTTCCCTAGTTTGCCTGTGAGAACTTCATGTAAGCCTGTGTCAAAAGTCTTACTAAAATTAAGATTATATCATGGCCTCTGCTTCCCTCACGTTAACAGGCATTAAATGCCTCCCTCCTTCTTGGTGTCACGTGTTATTGGCTCTTCTTCCCATCTAAGCAGAGGACCTGCACTTTCCCTCATCTTTCTTTTGCTCTTAATGTATTTATTGAACCTCTTAATTTTTTATGTCCCTTGCTGAGTGTCACTCATTTTGTCTTAGCCTTTGATTCCCCCCCCCCATGCTTGTACTTTTCTTTTGTATTCATCCTTAGCTGTTAGTCCTTAGTACTTTTTTGTAGGATTCCTTTTTGATTTTCATGTCGTGAAAGAACTCCTGATACAGCATCTTACGATTCTTTCTGGCTTTCCTTCACATCAGGATAGTTTGCAGTTGTGCCTCTAATACTGTGTCCTTGAGAAACTGCCAGCTCTCATGAACCCCCTTTTCCTCTTAAATTCTTTCCATGGTACCCACCAGTTCTGAGTTTGTTAAAGCCTGCTTTAAAAAAAAAAAAGTCCATTGTCCTTATTCTGCTGCTCTCGCTCCTTCTTTTCCTTAGATTTCATGATTCTCTCATTTTATGATCACTTTCACCCTGAGTTGCATTCCACCTTCAGTTTTGCTACCAGTTCTCTTTGTTGGTTAGAATCAAATCTAAAATGGCTGTCCGCCTGGTTACTTCCTCCACTTTCTTGAACAAAAAAGGTTTCCCTAATACATTCCTGGAATTTATTGAAAATGTTGTGCAAATATACAACCGCAAAGGAAATAAACAAAATACCAAGGAAACGGTGGGTACTGTAAAGAGAAGCATGAAAATACCCTGCCTATGAAGTCATTGTGCCAAAGGTTGTTCGTATGAAAAAGCAAAGGAAAAAAGCACATTACTTGGTTGCATATGCAATTAGGCAAAGCCATAATAAAATTGTACAATGCTAAGATCAGAATACCACTAGGACAGTGTAAATTAAAAGTATGCTAGGTGAAGTTTCAGATGGTATAGAACACACACAAGCTGCTGCTTTCAGCTAAAACAAGTGAGTTCATGAGTTAGATGTTTGTCACAGATTTACTAAGTCATACAACACACAAGTGAAACAGAACACCTATATAGAGCAGGTAATCCATAGTGGTATCCCTTTGGCAAAGTTACTAAAGGATTACTATGCTGATTTTGAAGGACTGGGATGTCTTCCAGGCATTTTACACTTGGGAAAATATATAAAACAATTTAGACATTACAGCCACCTATCTTGCAGAGTACTAATTTACATTAAGAGGAAACAAAAAATAATGGGAATAATAAAGAAAATGGAAGACTGGATCATTGCTAAAGCTGCAGACTCCACAAGTTGGATAAGCAACAAGGGAACCATTGAGAAGTTAGGCAAGCTGCACATTTGCATAGACCCAAGCAGCTTAAAGCAGTTGTAGGCATTTGGTAGTGAGCTTTCTAATAGAAGAAATTGGACCTTGCGTGGCAAAGGCTAAAATATCCTCCGTTCTTGATGTCAAAGATGGATATTAGCATGGGCTACTGGACAAGGAAAGCAGCTACAGCACCTCACTTTTGAAACCGCAGGTAAGGTACAGGTGGTTCGGAGTTCTGTTTTGAGATCAAACCTTCTCTAGGAGAATACCAATGCTGCCACTGCCAGCAAAACGTACTAATGGGACATGCTAGGATTAGGGTCCTAGCCGAAGATGTTCTGGTGTACGGACACACAGTGCGGCAGAAGCTGTGGCAAATCATGACCACAACCTCCGCTCTGTGCTAGAAAGAGCCAAGGAAGTAAATAAATCCAAAGAGCTACAACCTGACCTGAAAATGTAAAATCAATACAGCAGATGCCTGCACCCAAAGATATTAAATTACTTCAGAGACTACTAGGATTTGTAAATGATCTGTCAATTTCTTGCAAGGCTCTCAGATGTATGTGACCCCCCCTGAGGCGATTGGTGCACAAAGGTCCAATGTAGACATGGTTACCTCAACATGATGCAGCTATTATGCACCTCCCTCCTGAAATACTATGATGTAAACAAAGAGGCAATTATACAATGCAGTGCCAGTGAGACAGGGCTTGGGGTACCACTTCTGCAAAAGGAACAGTTAGTAGCTTTTGTGTTGAGGTCTTTCTCGCCAACTGAACAAAGATATGCCCCAGTTGAATGTCTTGCAGTCAAAGGAATGTCTTGCAGTAGTGTTTGTATGTGAAAAGTTCTACCAGTATGCTGAAAGGTGAGAAATGATTCTAGTAGAAAGTGACAACAGTACACCACTGGAGCATTTTTAAAGTAACAAACACTGCTAGTGGCTCCAAAACACCTTCAGCCCAGGTTACTCCAGATGCAACAGTACAATTTAGATGCTACAGGACAGGGACTGAGATGTACATAGGGGACAGCTTATGCAAAGCAGCCTTGCAGCATGGAAATACAGCAACTTTGAAGATAAGGTCCTCACTCTCTGAAAGAAACACAGAAGATACTGGAAGACCTAAAATCAGAAACCAAGCCAGTTATGTGTCTGTTCCAAGGAAGGACCTAAAACAATTGGAGAACAAACTATGCAAGACCAAAACTTAAAGGGCTCAAATCCATCGTTCTATCAGGGCTGAGAGAAGCCCCACCCACCCCTCAAGAATCCTGGAACTACTGAGATGAGCATACAAGATCGCGTCACATATAAAGGCAGTTGAATCAATATGAATGAGTATGAATTGCCATGGTGAATGACAATGGATAATCATTGGGCCAGGGAAAAAGAGTGAGGAGGGTGCTGTAACTAAGATGCAAGAGACCCAAGTTCAAGTTTCTGTTCTGATGACTATTTGTACAAATTGGAATAGCTTCAAGAGGACAGTTTGAAAGAGCCCTGTCAGAATATTCTCTAGCCTAGTGACCAGGACACGCTCTCCTGCAATGTGGGAGACCCAAGTCCAAATCCCTTCTCCACATCCGGCCGGAGGGGGGGAATTGAAATTGCATCTCCCACATCCCAGATGAGTGCCCTAGTCTTTGGCTAAAGTTTATTAGGGAGCCGCTGCTGCCACAGTCACAATTACTACTGCTACTTGCTGTTGCCGTTTTGTGAATCCTTTGCTTGTTTTTGTTAGTGTCAAAGTCAAAACACTTAGTTTCACCTTTACCAAAATGGTTCAATTTGTGTTTACTTTTTGATTTACCAAAAACCTCATTTTGTTTGACCTCAAATTATTTTATTTTTTAAACTGCCAGTGAACAAAAAAATTCATTTTCCCAGCTAGATACATTACCATGAACACTAAAAACTGCTTAATTTTTGCCAACTCCAAATAAATCTGAATAGAGATACTATGATAGATAGCTTCCCAATAGGCGACTCTATAGTGTGATTGTCTAGGAGCATAGAGAACTCTACTTTCTGGAAGTGCTTGATGGGAGACCAGTGTTTGTGGAGGAAGGAATAGTGCAATATTCAGGGCTTTATCTTGGCTTGCTCTCTTAATGCTTGAACAGTGAATACTTACACCATCCCTCACAGGGAAACTATATGTGTGACCTGATCACATGTAGGAGCTGTGAAGGGGTGGAGCATACTCAGTTGATCTGTGTGGATGGTGCATGTGCAGTCCAGTGAACAGTAGGCGGTGTGAGAAGCTCAAGCATACTCAGCAAGGACAGAATTTTTCAGAGATTTGAGCTGTTAACCTCTAAAAAGTCACTACTGAGCATGTGAAACTGCAGTTTTTCAAAGGCTTCTAACTTGGCCAAATGTGGGCAGATTTTCACAGGGATGGTAAATGACTCAGGCTATCCCTAGGCAAATCTAAAGTATCTCCTCCAAAGCATGAAAATGGTAGAGCATTTCAAATAAATAAATTTGGCCAAGTTACATTCTTATTCTCCCCCCCCTTCCCCCCACCGCCTTTTTGGAAGAGGCTGAACTGTTTTGGCTGAAATTTTCCAAAAACTTTCAGCTTGAGGCAGACACCCATCATGTAAGACTTCTGCCAAAATGGTTAAGGCAAACCTATAGGGAACTGAAAACAGGGTCTTATAATGGTGGAAATGCTGGGCAACCTTAACAGGCAGTATTCATAGTAGCAGCCATGTTAGTCTGTATTTGCAAAAGAAAAGGAGTACTTGTGGCACCTTAGAGACTAACCAATTTATTTGAGCATAAGCTTTCGTGAGCTACAGCTCACTTCCTCGGATGCAATCATTGCATCCGAGGAAGTGAGCTGTAGCTCACGAAAGCTTATGCTCAAATAAATTTGTTAGTCTCTAAGGTGCCACAAGTACTCCTTTTCTTTAATAGGCAGTGTTACCTGCCCACACTGAACCTGATAGAAATCACCTAATCCATTTTGCATATGGTATTGAATAGCCATGAGATGGTAATAACTTTGTTACTATTGGAGAGAACCCTGAACCTAAACTCTAGATTCAACCACTGGATTTTGGTGTCTGGAGCCAGATCCAGCTTCATTATTGACCCCAACAGAGATCAGAGCTCTGTTGTGCTGGCATCATACAGAGTATATGAGAGCACTTGCATGGAAGAAGTTACAATCTAAATAGACAGACAAAAGAGTGGGAGAAGAGATGTAATCTACAAGCAGAATGACCAAAGGGATGGCTGGTATAAGTCATGTAAAATCCATGATCACGCTGATGATGTCTTTTGTGGGGAGAAGGGGCAAAAGAGGGGTGGGTTGACTTACCTCATTTTTTTTATTTTTGGATGAGTGGGTTGTTGGGAGGAGATGAGCTGAACAAGGAAGGTAGAGGTGATGTTGGAGGGAGTTAGGGGAGAGAGGGGGCAAGAAGGGCAGGTCAAGTGAGGCTGGAGTGAAGGAGGGGACAGGAAGAATTTGGAGCAAAGAGTTCTCACAGAGGTGAGAATGTCCAGGATAAAAACTGTGGGAGGTGGGGCAGAAGTAGAGGGGCACTTAAGATGCCATATCCTTTAGTTCCTTTTCTCCATTCCTGCCCCATAGTTCCTCACTGGCTCCTCCCAGCAGCATCTTCCCTGAGCTCACATGGCTACAAGGAGGGGTGACTGCACAGACGCTGGTGCCACTGAGGACTGCATGCAATCGCCTGCACAGTTCTGTGGCTGGGAAGAGAGGGGTAGTCCTGGCTGGATCTTAGCTCCCCTTGCTGCACCTCCTGATACCTTCGATGTTCCTGTACTACCTTCTAGGTTTTGGTTAGAGCTGGAACTTAAGGAAAAAAGGCCAAGTTTTGATTTCTGGGGGTTGATGCAGTAATGAGCCTTCCCCACCAGTACCCGACCTGTAGCATCCTCTCTCACCACTATGTGCTTCCATAGTCCTCTTCAGCTAGCACAAGCTGGTCCCTCCCATCCCATTATCTCTTTCTAGGGAGGTATGTTATGTGACAATTTGGGGGCATTTTGGTAAAAGTTCAGTTTTAAGTTAGAGGATGCTGCAACTTTATTATCCCTGCTGGGAAACTAACAGATGAGTGAACTGCACCACATATACCTGGGGTTAAGGGTCACACTGAACACAACCACACTTTGGCATGGCTGGGTAAGGCACCCTGGACAAGGCTAAAGAGGAAAAGGCTTCTATCTTTTGCTGGGAGTGTCTCCCTGATGACAAGGATGGCTAAAGGTCCTAGTTGCCTTGCTCCAAAGACTCAGCACAGAGCTGAGGCAACTTGGGCTGAAGCTGCAGAGAGCAGCAGCAGCCTTGAGGGATTCCAGTGAGACACAAGCACTAAACCTGTATCCCACTAAACCTGTATCACCTAGTTTGGTTAGATTGTAGAGCTCCCAGAGCAGCCCAGGCCGTACTTTCTTTAGGTCTGGAAATGGACAGTGCCAATCCTAGACACCAGATTGAGGAGGGAAGTGGCTAATTCTAGAATGAATGGCTTCACTTCATTAGCCACTCACAACCATAAGAAGAGGACTAAGATTAAGACAATTGCCAGTACAGCAGGCCCATCTAATAGATGTTAGATTATTAATTCCTGGCTTTCCCAAGTTGGTTGGTTGGCTCCCACTCTCCCTCCCTAATAGTTATTTGTTTTTTAAACTCTTAAATTCAGTACTTGTTTGACACTGTATGGAATCTGGGGGACACTTTAGGATATTATGAATACCAATATTGTAAAATGGCAATGAGTTGTGCCAGATGTGCTGTCAAGGCTGAATCCCCACTCTGGCACTTCGAGTGCAGAAGGTGGAGGCCCGCAAGGATTTCAAAAATTAAAACTGGCCACTCCAGGCTTGTATTACACTCCCAAACTTACAGCTTTTTTCTGACGTTGGCTTGGTAAATACTGCCACCACTCAAATGCAAAAACTTCCTTTGAATCCAGGAAGGAACAATTGGGAATTCCTCCCTGTGGGATACCCTCAAGCCCTTTCACCCCCCTTCGGGGAAGAGCTGAGAAAGAAAACAAAGGAAATTAGCTGTTGCAACCAGCTAATCCAACAACATTCACAAACCTCTTAGGACACCAAAAATCCAATCATAGAATATCAGGGTTGGAAGAGACCTCAGGAGGTCATCTAGTCCAACTCCCTGCTCAAAGCAGGACCAATCCCCAACTAAATCATCCCAGCCAGGGCTTTGTCAAGCCTGACCTTAAAAACCTCTAAGGAAGGAGATTCCACCACCTCCCTAGGTAACGCATTCCAGTGTTTCACCACCCTCCTAGTGAAAGTTTTTCCTAATATCCAACCTAAACCTCCCCCCCCTGCAACTTGAGACCATTACTCCTCATTCTGTCATCTGCTACCACTGAGAACAGTCTAGATCCATCCTCTTTGGAACCCCCTTTCAGGTAGTTGAAAGCAGCTATCAAATCCCCCCTCATTCATGTGTTCCAGTCCCCTAATCATTTTTGTTGCCCTCTGCTGGACTCTTTCCAATTTTTTCCACATCCTTCTTGTAGTGTGGGGCCCAAAACTGGACACAGTACTCCAGATGAGGCCTCACCACTGTCAAATAGAGGGGAACGATCACGTCCCTTGAGCTGCTGGCAATGCCCCTACATATACATCCCAAAATGCCATTGGCCTTCTTGGCAACAAGGGCACACTGTTGACTCATATCCAGCTGCTCGTCCACTGTAACCCCTAGGTCCTTTTCTGCAGAACTGCTGCCTAGCCATTCAGTCCCTAGTCTGTAGCGGTGCATGGAATTCTTCCGTCCTAAGTGCAGGACTCTGCACTTGTCCTTGTTGAACCTCATCAGATTTCTATTGGCCTAACCCTCTAATTTGTCTAGGTCCCTCTGTATCCTATCCCTACCCTCCAGCGTATCCCAGTGGTAGGATAGGTATCCTATCTACCACTCCTCACAGTTTAGTGTCATCTGCAAACTTGCTGAGGGTGCAATCCACACTATCCTCCAGATCATTAATGAAAATATTGAACAAAACTGGCCCCAGGACCAACCCTTGGGGCACTCCACTTGATACCGGCTGCCAACTAGACATGGAGCCATTGATCACTATCCATTGAGCCCGACGATCTAGCCAACTTTCTATCCACCTTATAGTCCATTCATCCAGCCCATACTTCTTTAACTTGCTGGCAAGAATACTGTGGGAGACCGTGTCAAAAGCTTTGCTAAAGTCAAGGAACAACACGTCCACTGCTTTCCCTTCATCCACAGAACCAGTTATCTCATCATAGAAGGCAATTAGATTAGTCAGGCAGGACTTTCCCTTGGTGAATCCATGCTGACTGTTCCTGGTCACTTTCCTCTCCTCTAAGTGCTTCAGAATTGATTCCTTGAGGACCTGCTCCATGATTTTTCCAGGGACTGAGGTGAGGCTGACTGGCCTGTAGTTCCCAGGATCCTCCTCCTTCCCCTTTTTAAAGATGGGCACTACATTAGCCTTTTTCCAGTCGTCTGGGACCTCCCCCGATCGCCATGAGTCTTCAAAGATAATGGCCAATGGCTCTGCAATCACATCCGCCAACTCCTTTAGCACTCTCGGATGCAGCGCATCCGGTCCCATGGACTTGTGCTCGTCAGCTTTTCTAAATAGTCCCGAACCACTTCTTTCTTCACAGAGGGCTGGTCACCTCTCCCATGCTGTGCTGCCCAGTGCAGCATTCTGGGAGCTGACCTTGTTCGTGAAGACAGAGGCAAAAAAAGCATTGAGTACATTAGCTTTTTCCACATCCTCTTTCACTAGGTTGCCTCCCTCATTCAGTAAGGGGCCCACACTTTCCTTGACTTTCTTCTTGTTGCTAACATAAACTTTTGCTATCAATCCTGTCCTTAAAAAAGGTAAATTTTATTAGAAACAAAAAGGAAGAAAATACATCTGGAACTTAGGCTTTTGCTAGATTTTAAAAGAGCAATTCCAAAAATTAAGTACCAAGAACAGCTTTCTTGGGGTCTAGCTTAAAAGTTACAAGCAAACACAGGCATCTGGGGTTTAGCACAGAGGAGAGCCATAAGCCAAAATAAAGAAATAAACTTGCTTGTGTCTATTTAAACATTCCCTGTCCAGTGATTTCTTCTAGGTATGGACGATGACTTTTCATACCTGGTTAGAGCCTTACACAGCATTGCTGCTCCGTGTCTCCTTCTCTGGAGAACAACAGACAAAGGGGAAGTTGTTTTCCCATTTTAAAAAGTTCTAGCCTTCCCATTGGCTCATTTGGTCAGGTGCCCACTCCTTTTCTTTTACCTGTGGGCTTGTTAACCTTTTACAGGTAGAGCAAGTGCCAAGACAGCCAAGGGGATTTTACAGCTGGCTGGCTGGGTGTCCATAAAAGGAAGCTATCCCTCCCCCCTTCATTTATCGCATGTACCATGTAAGATATCTGCTAAAATGTTATTTGCCAAATATAATCTTGTTTATATGTTTGTATCCTCTTTGTAGTCTGGGTTATAGATATGTATGTCTATATTTCAAAACTTGTGCTGTGCTTCTGGCACCCCCAGACAATTTCAGCACTGCCTAACCTGCTTGATAGCCCATTAAGGACCATAAGCTATACAACTGATCCATTGAGAGAAGGCAAGGGATACACCTTATGACTCAGCAAGGCATGTAGGGGCATGGCTTGGAGACTTAGAGTTCTGTCCATAGACATGCTGGGCAGCTTGTGTTTGAAACAAAGGAAGCACAAGCCTCATGACAAAAGACTATAAAAGGCAGTTGTATCTTTTCAATTTTGTCTTCAATCCTGCTTCTTACTTCTGGAGTAACTTTTCTACAAACTGAAGCTCTGAACAAAGAACTGAATGACCTATCCAAGCTGTGGATGTGTTCCAGCAAACTCACCAATACTGCTAGGAACTGATATATATGGACTTTGAAGTCTTTGTATGTATGTGACTGCTTTACCATTTAACATCCCTAGTTCTTTTTTTGTTTATTATAAACCTTTAGTTTTAGATACTAAGGGATTGGCTGGCAGTGTGGTATTTTTGGGTAAGATTCAGACCTTGGCTGACCCTTTTAGGGTCAAAAGAACATTTTGTATATGTGAGCAGAGTTTTTAAAATAACTTCTCACTGTACTGGCCCTAGGTGCTGATTGGGAGCCAGAGGACTGGAATGCAATAAAGGGGGCTGTGTGATTTCTTTTTTCTTCTTGATAACCAGGGTGCGGATCAGAAGCACAGTTTGTGACTGGTTGGGGAGTTTAACTTCAGTGTTCGCTACCAGTCTTGGGAGTATCTGCTCTCTCTTTTTCAGCCTTTCCTGACTTGGTGTTTCCAGTGAGGGCTGCCCCAGGCACACCAGGTCACAACTTGTGAGTGCTGAAATAATGCTTATCAGTGGTGCTCAGGGGAGGTAATTTAACCTTCCCAGGTTTCTGGGTAGGGTTTCAAGCCACTTCTGTTTGGTTTATCGGATTGAACTTGCTGACAATACCTTGAAGAAAGGTTGTACTACTTTTGCAGCCAGGTTGCCCCAGCAATCAAGCCTAGCAAATATGTCTCTGAGGCCAACCTCATTTTCCTTTGATTCTCAGTGATCTGAACAACTTCTTGATTCCCACTCCATCTTAAAGGTAATCACTTTTCACTGATCAGGAGAGTGAAAGAAAACGTCTCTCCTAATGCTTAGTTATACTATAAGTGAAGCAATAAGGGCGCTAAAGCGTAGTGTGTACACTATCCTTCCTTCACTTCCCATCCTGTTTGGAGATCAGAAAATAAAAACCTAGTCTCTACTTCCCTGAGTTCTGTAGTCTGAAATGTGACTGCAAAAATGACATTGAAGTTCCACTTCTGTGTCTGATTTCCAGACTACATTTGATTTGATTTTTAAATGTCTTTTGAATTGTCAGCACCACAAACTGAAACTGGGATCTAAAAGACAAGTTGGTTCTTTTGGGCTCATGAATCATCATGCCTAATAAAGATTCTGAAGACTGATTCTCTCCTGGATTACACTGGTGCAAAATCACTGTCTTCAAATCATGCTTTACGTCTTTGCAACCCCGCAAATCTTCAGTGGCATTGCACAAGTGTAAATAACAGCAGATTTTGGTCCAACAGTTCAAAATAATGGCAAACAATATTCTGTTTCACAAATCCAGCTCATTCGTCCATAACTTAGATCTGAAGCCCCAAACAAGAATAAATGAACACAGTTATTTTATTAACAAAGCAAATCAATATGTTGTGGGATTCCACAGAGGAGGCAGATCTGTTGAGTTTGACAGTCGCTTTTACATACTGTAGTTCACTCTTCAGAATAGATACAATGATCTCAGTTAAAGTGCACGTCTATTCTACTATAGTATGTTTGGGGGATGGGGAGGAACATAATTTAAAAAAATACTGAAAATGGTATGTAGAACCTTTTTTAAGTCTTAGCTGATGGTTACGCTCTGGCATCCTCGCAGTCTTATCAGAGAGGCCAAGAATTTGCAATGGAGTGGGAAATGAGCTGCTCTCCTTGTAAAAGTTCCTCCTTCAGAACACAATGGAGGCACTGCAGTGAGGTCCCATGTGGGGGGGTTTCCACTACCATTAGGCTTGTTCTGTACTTTGATAGCCATGGATGGGGAAAAGGTTTCTCTGCGAACAATCTGATACATGCCATTAACTTCTTAAAGCGTAACAATATTTTTCTCCCTGTTAATGATTTTTTTCCTATACTACATGTTAACACCCTGTGGCTACCTAGAATCTCTAAGGTTTATTTGTTGTTCAGATATTCCTTGCTGTGTCCCCTGTCCATTCTCTTCCTAGCTTCAGCTTTCAGTTGACTTTTGCCCCCAGTAGCCAGATTAATTTTGCTATCCTGTTTTATTAAAAATGGTAACTTGGGAGCTATTGAATGCCCTTGAGTTAGCTGTCCTTTAAGAGGAAAGGGAAGCTTAAAGCAGTCCAGCTGCGAATTAAGTGCTCTTGAAAGTACCAGCCCTATTAAAAGAAGAAAAAAATGACAGAGTTGCCCTTGGATGCAGATAACAGAGCCTGCTGAGTATTTCCACTTTTTGTTACAAAAGAGAAATCGTGAGTGGTTCAGTCATTTTTGTTAAAGGAAAATTGGAGTTGGGCAAGTCATAAACACTTCCTGATGTTCATTAAGTGTGTTGTGGCAGCACTATGAAGCTCTTATTCAGTGATCCTAGTCCCCCGACCATGTGCTCTACACATATATGTAACAAAAAGATTGCACCTGCTCCAAAGAGCTTATAATCTACGTATATGATGGAAAAACAACAGGAAGATACAAGAAAGGCACTGGTAGGAGAGTAGAGGTAAGTGTGAGACCATCACTTATTGTGCATGAGGGAGAAGTGGGTGATCATGGATGGTTTGCGTCCATTTTGCTTTGCCAACCATCTTGCAATAGTAGGAAGGATAAATAGGAGAAGGCTTTGGAGTTTGTTTTGAGGTGGAAATAGGAGAGCCACTGATGAGGGACTTAAAGATGAGGGAAAGTCTCAGTGAACAACAAGCCAGAAGATGAATTTAGCAGTCGAATTTTTAATTGACCTGAGGAGGGGGTGAGCTTGGATGCATCAAGGCCAAAGAGAAGAAGATTGTAGTAGTCAAGGCAAGAGATGATCAAGGCTCGAACAAGAGTGGTTTGGTTTTTTTTTTTTTTTTTTTTTTTTTTTTTTTTTAGCAGAGAGTGAAAGTTAGATCTTGTACAGGAAGAAGCAGCAATAGACAGTCTGCATGCACGGGTCAAGAGATGGCCAAGTTGAAGGTGAAACCAATATTAGGACTTGAATGATAGGGAAGACTGTGGTGCTCTCCACTGTGATAGAGACAGAGATGGGGAAACATTTAGAGGAAAGATCATGAACTCAATTTTTTGCCATTTTAAGTTTCATGTCTAGTGAAGGGGGAGTGGGGGAGGAACCTAACTAATCTAATTTGATCTCTCTTAATAAGAATGCTATTGTAATTTTTTAAGGCCTCCCTGGGAATCTTCTGAAGGACTAATAACATAATTCTTGGGTGTTTTAAGGCACGAGGTCAAAGGTTACTGTTAATATCACTGCAAAACATGCCCTGGAGTATCTTAACATTATCGGATTTAGTCCAGAGCTATACCTAGAGTTTGTGTTTCTCCATATGAAGACTACTATCAGCTCATTAGTGGGCAGCAGAATTTTCCATTACTCGCAACCGTATTTACCCTTCTCATGTGTTGGGAAGGAGGGTATTGTCTTGCTTTGACACTGTACATCGAATCTTGTCAAAATATGATGCTAGGTCATAAAAAATTTCAAGGAAAACACTTCTGTAGTGTATATTGAGTCCATTTATTTGTCTCAATTCTGCCTGGTTTGTAGGTTCACTTTGTCAGTTTAATTATCACTTGCAAATGTTTATTAGCAGTATTCATGTTTAATTCAAGAGGATTTGTTTAATTGAGGGAAATGAGCTATTGGACCTTGGTTTTTCATTTGTGCTGCAGGGAAGAGGCAAACTACAACTTCAGGCAGAAGCTCAATCAGCCTTTGGAAAGTGAGTCAGGTCAGCTTCTTGTAAAAAGTGACAAACTGTGTGTTTCCATCCTTTTTAACCTTGTTACCTCAGGGAGACCTAGACAGATGGAAAAGAAACAACCTGGTTTCCCTTCAAGGTGTTGTAACAGGTGTGAACATAGCTATTACATAGGCAGCTACTTCAGTGGTTAAATACTTGGTATGACTGAGTGATCCAATATTCTAGAGATGAACTGGCAACCATATGGCTCTAATGGCTAACTGATTGTGTAATTATGGGAATACTGCTGCTTTTTCCTAGCTGAGGCTGCTCATTAAGCAATATGGAGGACTTGTGCAGCAGAACTATTGTTCTACCCTCTCCTACTTTAGTCTAAGAGAACAGATTAAGATTGATTCTAGAACAGAGAGTCTCTAATATTCAGCATAACCACAAAGGAATATTATGAGGCTTATTAGGGCTGGGTAGAAGGGACAGCATAGAATTATTGTCAGAGAGCATGAAGTGGGTGGTTTTACCCCCCACCCCCACCATCAGAAGCGGATGTCTGAATAAAATCCTCTTCGATAGCATTGATTTAAGGCAATATACAAAGTCTCTGGGAGTGATGGTTTAGAGAAATTATTTCCCTGGATTAGATTGTAAAATCCTTGAAAGCAACAACTGGACCTTCCTCTGTACCATACCACCCACACACAAACCATACAAGCTGTATAGGTACGGAGCTGTGTTCTCTGTGTACTTCATCTTTAAATAAAAGGATTTTTCTTCTATGTCTGAGGCAATTCAAGATGGAAGAATTTACACAATACGACACTTAAGCTATGCTTTCTCCATCTCTGTTGGCTATTTGTGTATGGAAAACATAAGTTGGTAGCTAATAAATACTAGATAATTCCTTAAAAAGTGTTTTTACATAAAGATTTCCCCTGAGAAAGGGTTGGCTTTGGAATTCTTGAGGCTCAATCCCTAGCTCTCCATCTGCATACAGGCAGATCTCTCGGACTCTGGTTTGGACCCATGGTCATAAGAGTCTGAGCCAGCGTCCAGCTGGGACCCAGGGTTCAAGCCTTGTTGTCCACTGGGGACATGACCACGCTGCACTCTGGGCCTTAAGTGTTTGCCAGTGCACTCCCACAATCTCATGGGTTGGTGTTCTAGGTCCTCTCCTGTGAGTTGCCAACCAACTCCCAGGAAACAGAGGTAACCTTCTCTGTTCAAGTACATCTCAGCGTTTAATCCTTCCCCTTTATTCTGACCGCTGAGCTGCAAACACAGTGAACCTTCTCCTGAGTTTGTAGTTGTCACTAACCCGAACAAGTTCTTGATCAAGCATCCTGCTTCCTGGTCATGGGAGCAGAGCCAGATTTTGAATCTCTAGAGTGAGGCAAGCAAAACCTTCAATTTTTTATTTTATTAAGAAGAGTGCCAGGAATCGCTGTCCTTACCAACAAAGAATGAAGAAGCTGGCAGTGTTGGGAATGTACCAGGAAGACAGTGAAAGCAGCCACGCAAGCAGTTCTTTCTGCTGTGCTCTAAGATGGCAGGCTCCTGCTGCACCCTCCCCCAAGCCTGAGTCCCCTCCATGGCTGTGTTCCCTATAAGCTGCGTGCTTGGGCAGCTGCCCAAGAGAGATTGAAGTGCCACCCAGTTGATGAGCAGAGCTGTGCACAGCTGGCAGCATGTGTTCAGGTGCTCCTCCCCATGCTGCTTTGCAGCCAGGTTGCTCCATCCATCCTGCAGTTGCTCCTGGGAGCCTCCTGTTTGCTGTGCAGGGGGCGGAGGGGACATGCTGATGTCAGGGTGGCCCCCTCTCAGCCCCTGTATCCTGTAGCCACAGAGCAGGGCGGGGACCTGACAGGGCTCAGGACAGAGGGAGCTTGCTGGCAGCTGCTGCTGTGTGTGAACATACAGATCTACTTAAAAGAGCAGTGTAATTAAAGGGGCAATGCATGTCTCTCTCTCACACACACTGTGTGTGTGTCTGTCTCTCTCACATACACGCACACTCCCCTCCAACACTTACTTGTGGTGGTCTTGTTTGTTACTTCTTAATACTTCTTTCAAAGTGTGTTGTTTTAGTTCTTTGACTGGTCTATGCGTTTCATAATTTTTATTTCTTACGCTTAAATTTAATTCTTTGAGTAGTGAGTTCTAAAATGTCTAACCTGTCCTGGCTGGAGTAATGATCCCTATGGTAACTTTTAAAAAATTTGTATTATATAGGGCTGTCAATTAATCGCAGTTAACTCCCATGATTAACTCAAAATTAATGGTGATTTAATCACCGTTTTCATTGCGCTGTTAAAAAATAGAATACCAATTGAAATTCATTAAATATTTTGGATGTTTTTCTACGTTTTCATATATATTGTATTCTGTGTTGTAATTGAAATCAAGTGTATACTTTTTATTTATAATATTTGCACTGTAAAAATGATAAACAAAAGATAGTATTTCTTCAATTCACCTGATAAAAGTACTGTAATGCAATCTTTGTTGTGAAAGTGCAACTTACAGATGTAAGGGTTTTTTGGGGTTTTTTTTGTTACATAACTGCACTCAAACAAAACAACGTCAAACTTCAGAGCCTACAAGTCCACTCAGTTCCACTTCTTGTTCAGCCCATTGCTAAGATGAACGGTTTGTTTACATTTACAGGAGATAATGCTGCCGGCTTCTTATTTACTATGTTGATTGAAAGTGAGAACAGGCTTTCACATGGCACTTTTGTAACCAGCATTGCAAGGTATGTGCTAAACATTTGTATGCCCCTTCATGCTTTGGCCATCATTCCAGAGGACATGCTGATGATGCTCATTTTAAAAAAAAATGCATTAATTAAATTTGTGACTGAACTCATTGGGGAAGAATTGTATGTCCCCAGTTCTGTTTTACCGGCCTTCTGCCATATATTTCATGTTATAGAAGTCTTGGATGATGATGCAGCACATGTTCATTTTAAGAACACTTTTTCCTTGTAGATTTGATAAAAGGCAAAGAAGGTACCAATGTGAGATTTCTAAAGATAGCTACAGCACTTGACCCAAGGTTTAAGAATCTGAAGTGCCTTCCAAAATCTGAGAGGGATGAGGTGTGAAGCATGCTTTCAGAAGTCTTAAAAGAGCAACACTCCGAGGCAGAAACTACAGAACCTGAACCACCAAAAAAGAAAATCAACCTTCTGCTGGTGGCATGTGACTCAGATAATGAAAACGAACATGTCAGTCTGCACTACTTTGGATTATTATTGAGCAGAACCCGTTGTCGGCATGGACACATGTCCCCCTGGAATGGTGGTTGAAGCATGAAGGGACATATGAATCTTTAGCGCATCTGGCATGTAAATATCTTGTGACGCCAGCTACAACAGTGCCATGAGAATGCCTGTTCTTGCTTTCAGGTGACATTGTAAACAAGAAGCAGGTAGCGTTATTTTCTGCAAATGTAAAAAAACTTTTGTCTGAGCGTTTGGTTGAACAAGAAGTTGGAGTGAGTGGACTTGCAGGCTCTAAAATTTTACTTTTTTATTTTTGAATGCAGTTTTTTTACATAATTCTACGTTTATAAGTTCAACTTTCATGATAAAGATTGCAGTACAGTACTTGTATTAGGTGAACTGAAAAATACTATTTTTTTTATAGTGCAAATACTTGTAATCAAGAATATAAAGTGAGCACTGTGCACTTTATATTCTGTGTTGTAATTGAAATCAATTTGAAAATGTAGAAAACATCCAAAATACTTAAATGAAAGGTATTTTATTATTGTTTTAGCAGTGCAATTAATCATGATTACTTTTTTTTAATCGCTTGACAGCCTTAATATTATATCTTGGTTTTTTGGTTTCTACCGGTGGCACATGTCTGCACATCACCTCGATATGGTGTACATAACAAAATTCATTCCGCACAGGAATGAAAAAAATTAGAGGGAACACTGCTCCATGGAGCAATCTGCTGCAGACCAGGCACAATTTGGACAATTCCTTCCACGGCTGGGTGGGCCATGCAATTGGGCCTGATCATCAGATGGCTAGGCCAAATGTCCCCCATGGATGTCACTGTCCTGGTGCCCAGTACATGGCAAACATGAGAGGAGAGCAGGGGCCACGCTACAGTCAGGGGGTTTTGTCGTGGAAATTTTTCCATTGTTTGCACTTGTTCGTGGTTTTGTTAAAGGTTTTGGTGTTACTGGTATTTTTGGTAGGCCATCTGCCGTTAGCACAACTCAGTTGTTTAATATTGTGCTTTTCTAATGTTCAAAAATAAAAATTTTATTTCATTGAGGAAATTGTATTGCCATCACTGCCTCACGTCATGTAACATGTATTTTAGATAATAAAGATAAACACGTAAGGGATAACTTTGAATTTGTGTGCAAACACTGTTTCACTATAGCGATCTACAATAATCCATACTATAAATCCAGTTCTCCCTGTCCCTCCATTTCACAAGTTGCCATGCACTGTGTTTATGAATGGCATGACCATCAAGCCTCCCCTCACTGCTTAAATAATGCATTGTCAACATGCACAAGCACACTCATAAAGGTATTCTTCTCCCTCTTCCATTGGCCCATGCAAGTCCATGATGTGGAAGCATAAAGCGTCTTTAACTTCTGTTGGCCAGATGTGTCCAGCTCCAGCTGTGGTAGCTGTACTTTTTGGCAAAGTGTACTGGTTCACTAGTCGTCACTGTCCTAGGCCCATTCAGGGGCAACTGGCTCACCTTTTGGCTTCACAAAGATGAAGAGCACAGCGAGCCACAGCAATGCAGACAGCGTTGATGAAATTGGAATTCCAACAGGTCTATAGACCGCACCAGCAGCTTTCCAATCTGCCAAGCACTCACTGAGCCACCATTGTACACCTGCTAAGAAGGTAACTAAACCTTCTTTAGCCAGGGCCTCTGAGATCAAGTTATGGTTTCATAAGCCAAGGCAAAAGGGGGTATGCAGCATCCCCAGCAATAACTGTTGGGAAAGCAACTCCATTTATGACAATGTCAACTGGTGGGAATTGTGTCCCAGCCTGTCCATAAATGTAGAGAAAACCCTAGCATTGTGAACTTCTCCAGTGCAGTCCACATTGACATTAATAAATTGGCCTCCTATGGCCCTCGAGGGCCTGCAGCATAATGGAGTAGTACCCTTTTTGACTATGTACTTATGGGCTCCTTGAGGTGGGCAAACTCTGGGCATTTGAGTTCCATAATTGGTCCTAGTGCAGTCTGGAAACCCTATTACTCCAGGAATATCTTTTATTCCCATCACCTTGGTGTAAACCACATACCTGACTGCCTCAGAAACCTCCACTACCACTTTTTCTACAGTCAACTTTCCAACACCAAACTGGTTGGCAATGGACCAGTAGCAGTCTGGGATAGCCAGCTTCCAGACAGTTATAGTAATACACTTCTGGAGTGGCCTGGCTACCCTCAGGACAAACTGCTCACAAAACTCTGGGAAATGTAACTTTCTTCATGCAAAAATTCTGGACCCACTGCTGGTCATCCCAGATCTGCATAATGAGGTGATCCCACCTGTCTCTGCTTGTGGCCCTGCTTCAGAAGCGCTTGTCTACGTAGGGGGCATCAGCAGCTGTACCGGGTGTCATAAGCAGCATTGGTCACTTTGAGTCTGTCAGTGTCATCCTCCTCTTTCATCATTAGCTCTGTCAGGTGCCTTCAGAGGTTCAGAGAATACTGTCGAAATGTCCACCAGCATCTCACGGAAACTCTGCCCATTTCCTTAAACAACAGTGAAAGTGCAAGTGAGGAAAGTTCTTCAAATGGCAACTCCTCCCTGTTGTTGGGAGTGCACAGACTAAAATGATGCCTTGGCAGGATGTGTTGGTGGGTTGTTCGAATGTCCTGTATCTCCCAGGGTTGGACAGCCAGTGTTTCTCATGCTGCACTATGAACAAAGGGCTAGAGCGGCCATGTTTCAGGAGGCACTAGGAAGTCTGGAATATGGTTGGTTGAACTCAGGCCTGTGTACTGCAATGTGCATGTTGGGTCCTGGGTTCAAATATTCCCAACCTACGGTCAGTGCAGGCATTCAGGTTCTTGGTTCTCAAACCCAAGATTTGCTGACTCGAGTTCCACTAATCCTGCGCTTACGTTGCAGTGTAGACATACCTGCTGAGGGAAAGGGGAAATGCTATTTATTTTTCCTGTTTAATGTTTTTAATTGAAATACAACTGCAGCTCATGTTTTGCTTATAGACAGGAAATGTATAACTGCAAAGAGATATATGGACCAATCACAAGTTAAACACTATGTCCTGCCAATCCAGAACTTGATAGTAAAGAGAAACAATGGCTACTAATAGCTGGAGTGAATTATTTTAGTTACTATTTTGAGATAATTTGAGTCAAAAAGCTATATTAATTTTTATCAGGTATTTAAAGCAAGTCTTTGGGGGAAAATACACGTTGCAACCTTACGTTAAAGGGGAGTGAAGAGGCTGTACTGAAAGTGGGAATGGGAATATCTATGCATTTCCATTAAAGTATATTGAACTGAAATTGTCTACCTATAGAACTAACTGTATCTACATTATTACACTGTGATGGGTTAAGGTTGAGAGTAGGGTCTAATACTGCTATTTAGGGAGGAAATGGCGCAACTGGAAAACTTTGAGAAGCCCCCTTCAGATCAGATCCACGCATCCTTTTCAGTCACATGGTACCAGTTTTGCTATAAAGGGTTTGAGTACATGGTCCTACATATGCACCTTCCCAAGATTGTCCTACTGAACAATTTATGCTTTGATTTTAGTGTGGTGGTTTAAAATGATTTGGATTTCATTGTCTTCCCTCCCTATTCCCAATCTGGTTACAAACTTGTATTCCATACTATGTATGGTAGATGACCTTTTCTCCCCGCCCCCCCCCCCCCCCCCCCCAAATGAAGTGTGTGTGTGTGTTGTTGAATGTACAATTGTTATAGGTGAGGATGGAATGGATGAGTTTGGTGATGTGTTCGGAGTGAATATCTGAGGGTTGTCCATTGTCTTGTAAATATGAGACAGACACCTATGCTGTCATTGTGAGGCATGTTGGCTTATAGGGAAGTGACATCCATGCTGGCATGGATGGTGTTCTGAGGGAGGTTGTTAATGTTCTGCAATCCCATTTGCTCAAATTGCAACACTGCGCTTGTCCAGCTTCTGTGATCTTGATCTCCCACAGCAATTACATTATTAAAAAACAATGCGGTTTGCAACTCAAAGGTCAGGCTTATGGAGGCACAAGATGTTCTTAGCAGCCAGCTTATTATTCATTCCCACTCAGCTATTTGTATGAATTTGAATCACCTTCATAAGAAAATATAAAATTCACTTTTTCCACATAGTAGCAATAGTAATAAAAAAAATTCTACCAAACAGCAATTGGAAGGAGAGAAATAGAGATCCCTTTACTTAAACTTTTAGAATGTTAAGTTACTTTGATTGAGTCTTCTCTAAGTATTTATAATGTGCGGATCACCATGGTATCAATTTCCTGGACTCAATGTACCAAACGAACATGAATCCTATTTTTCTGTGGTTAATGTCTGTTTATTTTGTGGAAGTAATTAAAACGTTCTCTGTGGATAAACACCCAAAAATGAACTGTAAATATCTTGTGAGCATGAGCTTTTATCTTGAGTCTGTCTTGTGTTTAGGGTTCACAGTTGCTATTTTTTCAATATAATCATTCTTGCTCTGGTCTTTCTCTGTGCCCATAGATTTCAGGTCGGAACTACTTGTTTGTTCTGACCTCAGTGAGCGCATACTTATCTTCCAAATTTTTCTGACTGAATCGGATAGAACAATCCTTACAGGTTTTCTGTCCAAACTTTTATTCTCAACACCAGTCTCAGTGTGGTCTGAGAGTACCTTGTGGTTGGGGTTCTTCGTTTGCAGTAGTATGGGGTTAAGTTAGAACTTATTGGTCTAGATAATACTTAGTCCTGCCATGACTGCAGGGAACAGGACTAGATGACATCTCAAGGTCCCTTCCAGTTATGATTCTATAAGCATGAATGGAGCACTGAAAGTACTTGGGGCCATCAAGGGTCCAGTACAGGTCACAAGGGCCATGAGCATCCCTAATTGTAGGGAGAGGCTTTGTATTTTACAAGCAGTTGATGCTCTGAGCAGAGGATCTAAGGCCCTATTTTTTTTACTTTCTGACATAGGTTTTAGTAATTGCCTATGACACAGTATCTAAAATCATGAGTAAAGGAACTTCTTACATGTAGTTTGAGATCTAGTGGGTCATACAGCTCTGGTCCCAACACTGGTTCCAGAGTTTATTGGACACCTTTAGGGCCTAATTCTCCTTGGATCTTTGGCCTCTGTTTCCCCTTGGGCCCGAGCCTACAGCTTACAAAGTCCAGGTCTTTTGTCCTTTTCTACCATGTAAAAAGGGATTTTCATGGAAGGGAAAAACAGTTTTGCCAGATTCTTTTTCATCCAAAAGAATTGGCAAAAAGCCAAAAATGTGCTGGTTTTCCTTCAGTTGTGAATTCTCATTTTCTCACCGTTCTAGTTAATACTTGTGTGTCACATCCCTACTGATGCTATTGCAAGGGATGGGGGCATGGATTCCAGGTGCTGAAGGTAATTTCTAACAGTCTGATCTACCAATCCAAAGCCCTATGCAAATTAGGAGGATGTTCTTTTGTTTTCAGTATGTTTCCCTTCAACTGCTGTGAGGAGGAGGCTCAGGGTAGAGTGGACCAGGAGGCATGCAGATTGCCTACAAGCTTTCTAAATCTTCATTTGTGTGTCTGCCTCATGGACAGATGAAAGCCAGGCTACTCAGCATGCAGATGGTACTGCAGGTTGGCCTACAGCTGAAAAATTATAAGGAGGTTTTTACTTGGCTGGCTAGAAACTTCTCCAGCCCTCTTGTGAATAGAAATGTTTTTTTTTTCTTTGAAAACAAAGCACAGTAACTTATTTAGCAGCACAAAATGTTGAGAACGTAAAAGTTTTTAATCCAGTTTTGTTTTTTGTACCAGCAAGGAGAATTTCTAAGTCTCTCACATCTGATGTGGGGCAGAGTGGCACCTTTTATTCCTTAAACTGCTCATGTTACAACAGCTTAATATTAAAATGGCAGAAAATCTTCTAAAACAAGCATCTTTGTGTATTAAACACAATATTAGTTTATTAAATTGTTTGTCATTAATGAATTTATAGTTAAATTTTAAGTGCCCTATATGGAAATAATTGTAAACTCATGTGTCTATATTTGTTACCATAGTGGGGGAATAATTTCTTTCTGTCTAAATTTGAACTCAATGAGAAAACATGTACTGTTACATGGACACTATTACCTTATGGCATGGCACTTTAAGAGTCCTTTTGCATTTTGTCTGTTTCTTTAAAGGGCTTCCTTATTGTCTCAGGCTCCCCTGGAAATGCAGTAAGGATTCCTATCACATCTCAGTTGCCATGGCAACAGCAGTCTTTCCCATAATGAGCTGCATCATCTGAACTGATGTCACAGCATCATGCAGCAGGTCACACAAGGCACCTCCTAGTATTGCATCCCACAGATGTGCCGTAAACATCAAAAGAGGATGGTTTGAACAGGAGATGGTAAGTACTAAATGTAGGCTTGTTTTTAATTGCACCACTGCTTTCCTGATTTTGTACAAGTCTCTTCTAAAATTAGAATGTGTGGGATTTGCCTCGTGAAAATGGGTTTTGAAGAAAGATGTTGCATGCCTAAATATCTTTTTCAGGCAGTTAGGCTAAGACAAAGGCCTACAGGAGGCTCAGCCAGCTAGAAATATTGATAATGATCCTTGCTGTATTTGTGTATGATATCCTGAGGACCACTACAGAATATATCTGAATTTCACATCTAAATTATTGTTATAACACTATGATTTTTCTCTGAAATAGAACATATAGCTGTTCGCAATTATAGTGTCACAAAGGTAGAATAATCCTTTCCCTCCTTCTTATATTGAAGGATTAATATTTTCTGTAGCACTCTTCTCTTAACTTATGAACTCTTCTGTGGTGTGCAGTGTGAATATTATTTAATTTCACTGGGTTTTCAATAATATGGTAGTACACAAAATGCTACACAATGCTGAATAAGCAATTGGCACTGTATTGCTTTGAAAAGTGGTTCTGTTCTATACTATGCAGTTGGTATTTTAAAAACAAAGCAATGAGACACCATTTTTTGAATTCTCTTATCCCTTGTTTTCAAGTATTTATTTTGAAAGCCCGAAAGCTTCCAGCTGTATCACTGAATTCTTTCCTTTCCGTCTCTTTTTGTTAATAAACCATAATATGTATTTAGTGGATCTAAGATATACTCTTTATTAGATGTAAAAACAAGTCTCTCTTCTCTGCTGCAATTGCAGTAAAAGATTTAGTAGCCAAAGTAGCCAAAGATTTAGGCTTTTCCGGTGTTGCTGATCTTTTCATTACATGAATAAAACAGAGTATGAAAAATTGTGATTGCTCCCTCTGCGGGTATGGGGAAAATATATATACATTTTAGGACACCATCAACTGAATTATAACACAATACCTGCAAAATTTAGAAACTCTTTATAATGTCTAATGGCTTCTATTTTATACCATGGTCTTGCTTCCGGCAGCCACGTTGATTTTACTTAACTTCCAAGTTAATCTGACTGGCTTGGATAGAACAATGTTAATTCTTTGTTTTTGTTTTTTTGAACGTTTAGATGATTAGAAGCAAAGAAAAGACCAGACCCATGTCAGTTTAATTGATCAATATAATATGTCCACTGGGAATTAGGGAGTGGTCTCTGGCTCTGCGTTGCTCAGCTTTAGTTTGTATTTCAAAAGTATAGCAGGAAGGAATAGGAACCACTAATCTTTTAGTGCTGTTCATCAGATATAAAGGACCAAAAAGCATTTAAATATGAAGCATAAAACCAGTACATGTAATCAGATCTGATTGCTTTTCATAAGGACAGGCATGATGGTCTCATCTGGCACTAGCTGAAATGGAGCTCCTAGATTTTAATTAGACAGTCTGCACTGCATCATATACACTGTTTCCAATGGGGTCTGAGCATATCTTTTGTGTTAAACTGCAGAACACAAAAAGGTAGATAATTATCATAGTGATATTGCTTTACTTACTGTGATTGTTAAAATGAATTGTGGTGGTTTTATGGTGTAAAAGGAGTAATCTCGAATCACTGGGTGTTCAATATGCACACTCAGAAGGTATGAGTTAGCAAGAGGAAGAGGGAGGATGTCTGGCTGGTGGCTGAATTATGGAAATTCTGGTGAATAATGCATTTTTGCTAACAACTTTTGGGGATCAATTCATGCCTTAACATCCATCATCAGCATGGATGTAATTAAAGGTTGGTAGAGAGAGAAAACATCTTAGGATTGGATGAAATACATGACATTATTAGTACGTTATAAGATGTATTCTTCAGACTTTGTATATAATGATTTGCACTGTCACTAGAATTTGTCAGGACTAGACTTTCCGATGAATGATAGAAAATAGTTTAGGGAGACCAAGTCCTGTGAAATTGTAAAGGAATGGATGATGTACAGTGCAAATGATTTTAGGATTTTTCTAATAATTTGAAAATTACATTTTTCAAAGCTTTTTTCTCTATCCCCCCCCCCCCCCCCCCCCCAACACACACACTGTTTGCTTTGGAAACACCCACTGACATACGATATTGTATGACAATGCTGGCTTCTTGGAACAACACAGCCAGTGCTGATCTCAGATCCAGCTGAATATCTTAATTAGTGAGGTTTTACTGTTTATTTAATGTATGCCCTAGAGGGTGTGGGAGGGCAGGGGTAGGTGTGTGTGTGTGTGTGTGTGTGAGAGAGAGAGAGAGATGAGGGAGGGGGCACCAGTTGGCGAGAGTGGTACTAAAAAAATAGAAATTTTCCTTCCCAACAATCTTGGCCTCTTTTGCTGTAGAAACTTAATAGAAATAACAACGCAATTCTGGTTGTTGTTAAGGTATAATGGCATGATCAGAACAATAAAGCCTGTTTCCAGCAGGGATCAAAAGCAGCAAACCTACAGGGTGCTTTCAATTTTGTTTCCATTGTATCCTTTTGTTCATAATTCCTGAAACAAATAATGTTTGTAATCAGACAGATTCTTAATAGAATCTGTTTAAGTGCCTGAATTTGGACTGTTCTGGAAATGAAAAATCCTGCCTATATCTGCACATAGAGTGGTGGTGGGGGGAGACTCTCCTGTATTAATGCTAGAGTTTTGTGTGCACGCTTGTACAGTGAGATGTGATGAGAAACGGAGATACCACCTAAAGCACTTGCAGATTTACTTACTACTTTATCTTGGTAAGAATGTTGTTATAGAACATTAATTTTAACAATTGCTATGCAACATGGAGCTGAGTGCAGGGGGTCAAACAAAATCTGGCTCCTCCCAACCCAGCAGTCATACAGTCTGACAGACCAACTCCAGCATCAATGCACACAAGATTGACACTAGTCAGATGTTTGGGTCAGCAAATTGTAATGCAATTATCATGCCTCACATGTAGAACAGACTTCCCCGCCCCCCACTGCAGAATCAACATGGAAGACACGTGTGCTCCAAAGCTCCCAGCCCTGGATTTTTTTTTTTATTTTATTTTTATTTTTGCAGAGGGCTGTCTTCTTCTGATTGGCCCAGGAGCCCATCCCTAGAGTGTAAACTAGAAAAGGAGGTTGGCAGTGAATTGGTCAAATGTTACGTTCAACAGCAGAACCCAAAGCTGAATCAAAATTGGTGGTCATTTCAAAAGTGCATAAGTATCTTATGAGCACAAGTTCTATTAAAGTCACTGAGATTTGTGCTCCTAAGTCACATAGGCACTTTTGAAAATCCCTCCCAATGTCTCTTTATTTATTCACCCCTAATATAAAATTAATTACTGAGCTATGTAAAAACTGACAGGCTTTGAGGCCTGAATTTTCTAGGTTCTGAGTGCCATTGACTTCATTGGGAGCTGCAGATGGTCAATAGTGTTGGTATTCAGGCCCCTGTATTTAAGAAAATCCTTGCTCAATATGAATTCATACAGGATTCATACTGGTAATCCACTGCTTCCCTTCTACAGTAGACACTGAATTGATATTACATTGTGCTGTATGCCTCGTGTTATACTGAGGTGAGTGTACACTAACGAGACATATTGATATTAGCCATTTATTTAGAATATCATGTTTCAGGATAAAATATATGTTTAATAATACATGGATGCAAAGCGGACTGTAAGGGTTCATCCTAAAACTAATTATCTCTGGGGATTTGAGGAAAATCTTTTAAGGGCAGAATTCTCCTCTCAGCTGAAGAGCAGAATAGGGAGGCTGAGGTCCAGTGAGGGGAGTTTCACCCTTATATGAAGGTCTATGTTCATACACTTTTAAATGGACATATTTAATGACAGAGACATTAGGATGCTTTCCCCTTTCCAGGAGAGCCAGTACAGGCAGCCACCTCCCTTATTAAACAGGCACACATGCTCTTAATCAAAAAAGAACAGGAGTACTTGTGGCACCTTAGAGACTAACAAATTTATTTGAGCATAAGCTTTTGTGGGCTACAGCTCATTTCATCGGATGCATAGAATGGAACATATAGTAAGAAGAGATATACATACAGAGAACATGAGAAGGTGGAAGTAGCCATACCAACTATAAGAGGCTAATTAAAATGAGCTACTATCAGCAGGAGAAAAAAACTTTTGTAGTGATAATCAAGATGGCCCATTTAGGCAGTTGACAAGAAGGTGTGAGGATACTTAACATGGGGGAATAGATTCAATACGTGTAATGACCCAGCCACTCCCAGTCTCTATTCAAACCCAAATTAATGGTATCTAGTTTGCATATTAATTCAAGCTCAGCAGTTTCTCGTTGGAGTCTGTTTTTGAAGCTTTTCTGTTGCAGAATTGCCACCTTTAAGTCTGTTACTGAGTGACCAGAGAAGTTAATGTATAGGGCAGAGGTGTGGGCTGGTCTTCAGCATTCCTGAAGGATGGCTAAATCTGCTGCATATCTAGAGAGACAGGCACTGAGAGAACACTTGGAATTTCTCTTCAGCTAGGGTCAGATCATTGCTTGTGTTAATTCATCAGCCCTTTTTTATAGGATTTTCAATTTTATTATATGTAATGAGTTAAATTCTCATTTAAAATAAAGGAGAGGGTATTTGTTTACCTATTTAACCAAATCTGTGTGTGTGTCTCTTGTAAATTTATTTAACTGGAATTGTATTCCTAATTTTGAAAATTGAATAAATAACATCCCTTCTGGTGTATTGGGCACACAGGAAGATGTCAGGTGCTGATAGAGCCTTGTCTATCTGGATAAAATTTTGGCTTGTTGCTAAAAAGCCTTAGGAAAAGCTGTGTATTGTGGGCATGGATTGCCATTAAGCCTCTGGGAAAAGGAAAGACTCTGATCGTGCAGAAACGGTACCTTTTTTCCTGCCCTGTATAATGATCTAACTACTGGGTTTGAAATTCTTTGACTCCTGGGAAGTTTGAATCCCAGCAAGGCTGACTCAGGCTCTTTATTCTTCTAGGTCAAAAAATTAAGTACTCTTCAGTTTACTATGTCTGGGGCTCTCAGACAAGACACTTGAAAGAATGAGCTTGCTCTGATCTGCATGGACACTGAAGTTCTCAAGGCACATGTCAGATAAAAGATTTGCCCTGACATCTTTGGCCAAATTTTCTTCTCCTTCTCCCACAATGTGTGGTCCATCTGCCACCCTACAAGTGGCTGCATTTCAGTGGCTGAGTGAATGAATATAGATGTGATGTTCTCGTAGAGATCTTGAGATTAAAGGTACTTTACATTTGTAAACTACTTTTTGCCAGTTCATGGAATAATCACAGCATCCCAAAAGTAATATGGGTCTTTAGAAAATTGAGGATTGAGGATGGGTCTTATGAATCTGACTCTGCTAATGTTTTAGGGCCTGTTCCTATAAAAATGCTACATGTCTCCTGGAATTGTGATGAGCACCTTCTGTTCAGGAGGCATTCAACACGCCCTATCCCACCCCCACCGCCAGGACTGGGCTCTGAAGTAGGGGTAAATGCTATAGAATGCAGCATAGTTTGAACTGTAGCACTTTCACTATTAATTTTTTTTAAACAGCCTCTTTTGTGAAGCAGATGCAGACACCGAAATGCCTGACTTTTTAAAAGCAAAGGTGCAGCAATTCAAACTATTGCCTCCTAGACACCAAGTATATTCAGCCTGTATTTAAAATAGCTACCATTTTAAAATGTCATGTTTTACTTGGACAAAGACATATTTCAGCTGGAGGAGCTGCAACCATCCTTTTAGAAATCGCTGTGTAATAGACTTCCCAGCCCCACAATGCAGAGTCCTGTGACAGCGGACACACTTTAGAAAGAGAGGCTCTATAGCATTAGTCTGTACTAATAGAAGTGTTAATGTTTTGTTGGGGAAGTGTCCAACCAAGAGCACAAGCCCAGGCTCCTCTAATCCTGCTTCCAGTTTATAACTATAAAAATTGTTTTAAGAGATGCCCTTTGCTGGTCAAGCTGTAAGCTGGACATTGTCGTAGTTTCAGGTGTAGGATGCAGACATGAAGTTTCGTGGGGAGCTGTCAGATGATATTGCTTGTTTACAAGCTTATTGTGTGGGTAAAATAAAGCAGGCCTGTAGCAAGCTATAAAGCAAATTGTTTGTTTCTCTTTCTCGTCCTTACCCTTGACCCTTTTTGTATTTCTCCCTTTGCTATGAGACATTATAGGATGGTCAGGGATGCAACCCCATGCTCTGGGTGTCCCTAGCCTCTGACTGCTAGAAGCCAGGAGTAGATGATAGAGGATGGATCGCTCAAAGTGATTGCCTGTTCTGTTCATTCCCTCTGAAGCACCTGGCACTGACCACTGTCGGAAGATAGGAGACTGGGCTAGATGGGTCATTGGTCTGACCTAGGATAGCCATTCTTCTGTTCTTAGGAGGAAATACCTCTCTAGCTGATGTCAGACAACCCTGTTGTCAAGTCTGAATCCTTAGCCTTAGACTGGACCCCCTATAGGGTCTACCTTGCACACTGCATCAGATTCATACTTCTTGTGCTCACCTTCAAGGCCCTGTACTGCTATTCCCTAGCCTACGTGTCAGGCTAGTCACGTAGGCTTCCTCTGTGTCCCTTCTGTTCTGCCAGGCTCAGTACCTCATTCTGCTGCTCCTGTGTTTGACTATTTGAAATGAAATCCCTGTCCTACTTCACTGAGCCACTATCCTCTCCTCATTTAAATCCCTCATAAAAACACACTTCTGTGAAGTCCACAAGAAGTGAGTTTACACAATAGTTCTGGGTGGGAATACTGGCGATGCTGGGGTTACTGCTATTTGTATTCCATTAGTATATAGACACAACAACTGAGGCTGAAATCTGGTGTGCTAGGTGCTGTATGTACACATAATAAGAGATGATCCCTGCTCTGAACAGATTATAGTCTAAACTGGCAAAATAAGAATTATTATGGTCCCAATTTCAGATATGGGGAACTGATACATGGTACAATAAGTAACTTGCCCAAGATCCAACAGGAAGTCTGTGGCAGAGCTGGGAAAGGCACTTCTGAATCCTAGTACAGTACTTAAACCATAAGACCAACTTTCATCTCCTCTTTCCTTCCTCTGCTCCCCAATCTGTATTTTCCAGTGTGTGCTTTCTTTGATAGCCTTCTGGAATGTAAACTCTTTGGGGCAGGTGTTGTGTTTAGTTTTGTGTTTTTATACAGGACCAAGCTCATTGTTTAAGTACTAAACAAATGATAATATGTCCCCCTTGTTGGCTGGAAGTGGCCATTTCATATATTTAATTTTGAAACACAAAGTAGATAAATAGTTTTGTAATAGGTTAGCAAGAAAACACACTAACAACTTTGATTTACTGTTTCATAATCAGTTATAAAGCACTTACCTTTTGATATCTGACAGTGATAATAGTGATAGAATATTCGCTGCCAGGAGAATTGAAAGGGTTGTAGGAGAGATGGCTAAAAAAAGTAGATTAAAAAACATTGTATATTGAAATGTTATAGTCATTAGAGAGGAAAAAATGATTAATATGTATTGCAAAGGGCAACCTTGGATGTTTAGAATTCATATTGAGAAAAGAAGTGTTGAGTTAGAAGACACGTTGCATCCATGTCTCTGCAGAAGACATCCTGAGATTTTGGACAGCCCCTGGAGATGGGCTGATCGAACCTCAATAACTAGAATTTCATCGAAGCAATGGATTATTAGATCAACGTTCCCATTTTCTTCTACTTCTGGAGTCAATACTGGTCAAGAGTAGATGTACCAGTTACTTTCATAATTAAAATAACCTGCTCTTCTTTTCTAAAATTTTTCAATCTGAGATTGCAAGACATACGTTAGAGACACTTCAATAGAAACATTGGCTAACAATGGTGGTAGTAATAAAATAGTGCTTGGATAAAATGTTTGACAAGAAGCAAAACAACTGAGATTCAGATTGGATTGACAAATTTATAATTTTATAATGTATTTACTGAGTAAGGTATTCATCGGGGAGGGTATCTTAAAAATTGGCGAGCTAAGGTAGTTATCCTTGCAGCTGCTCCTACCTACAATCTGAGCTACAATAAAATCTATTCTGTCTGCAAATGTCACCCATGAGAAGGTAAGGTCCTAATCACTTTTGCACATATTTTTTATCAACCAGCAAGTGTTTGTTACATTCTTCTTATACTAAGTCATGCTGACTGACTTTTAAAAATATAACCAGATTCTGCTAAAACAATAAATCACATTCATATTGCAACAGGAATAGAAATGCAGCTTCTGAGAAACTAGGCTATTACATAGCAGTTTTCAGCATGTCTGGTATACTGTTACCCAAGCAGTGACACAGCAGATATGAGAGAGATTGCCGTTGTAAAAGTCAGATTGGTTAAAATAATCATGGTACACTTTTGTACGTTCTTAATCTATTTACAGACTAGTTCTTTTCCAAAAATTCACTTTGTGTTTTGTTAGTGATTTTATGTCAAAGTCCTATCTGGCTTTTAGTTTATTTTTGCTAAATGTACAAGTTGTCAATTTTGAGAATGAACTGGAGCATTTCCAGTTTCTGCAGAGGCTCTGCCAATGAGGGTCAGACAGTGTTTCTGCAACTTCTATGAATGTCCATTCGTATTTGAAGATAAAAGGAAACAAGTTCGGTTCTCCAAATGCAAATGCATGTGTTAACAGTGAAATAGCTTCCCTGAGTGAACCTTTAAGTACCTTTTTCAGAGTAACAGCCTAGTCTGTATTCGCAAAAAGAAAAGGAGTACTTGTGGCACCTTAGAGACTAACCAATTTATTTGAGCATAAGCTTTCGTGAGCTACAGCTCACTTCATCGGATGCATACTGTGGAAAATACAGAAGATGGTTTTTATACACACAGACCATGAAAAAAATGGGTCTTTATCACTACAAAAGGTTTTCTCTCCCCCCACCCCACTCTCCTGCTGGTAATAGCTTATCTAAAGTGATCACTCACCTTACAATATGTGTATGATAATCAAGGTGGGCCATTTCCAGCACAAATCCAGGTTTTCTCCCCACCCCACCCCCCTAAACCCACTCTCCTGTTGGTAATAGCTTACCTTAAGGTGAGTGATCACTTTAGATAAGCTATTACCAACAGGAGAGTGGGTTTAGGGGGAGAGAAAACCTTTTGTAGTGATAAACACCCATTGTTTTTCATGGTCTGTGTGTATAAAAACATCTGCTGTATTTTCCACAGTATGCATCTGATGAAGTGAGCTGTAGCTCATGAAAGCTTATGCTCAAATAAATTGGTTAGTCTCTAAGGTGCCACAAGTACTCCTTTTCTTCTTTAAGTACCTTGTAAACCTTAGTTTCTGATTGCTAAGTCTAGGAAGCAGGTGATATTCAGTGTAACTTCAGAACTGTCCTAAATGATCTTCAATTTTATCCCATTGCTCCTTCCATATTAACTTCAATTTCATCCCTAGGTCCCACCTAGGGGATTTATTTCCCTTCTTTGTAACTTGGAAACCCTTTCTAGGAATGGCATGAAGTGTAGGCCTGTCCTCTGCAGGTCTCTCTTCTTCCTCCTTGAGGAAGATGGGAATTCTCTTTGCCAGAGTGCTAGGGGACTGAGCCTAGAGCATTTGTCATGAAAGCTGGGGAATGGGTGGGTCACAGAACAAGCTGAAACTAGATCAACCTGGAGCTCTACGCCTCCTACGTGTACCTCAGCATGTCTTTCTATTTTGACCGGGATGATGTGGCTCTAAAGAACTTTGCCAGGTATTTCCTGCACCAGTCCCACAAGGAGTGTGAGCATGCTGAAAAACTCATGAAGCTGCAGAACCAGAGGGGCGGTCGCATCTTTTTGCAGGACATCAAGAAACCAGATCGTGATGATTGGGAGAATGGGTTGACAGCAATGGAGTGTGCCTTGCACCTGGAAAAGAATGTGAACCAGTCACTCCTTGATCTGCACAAGCTGGCAACTGACAAGAATGACCCTCATTTGTGCGACTTCATTGAAACCCACTACTTGGGGCCCATCCTCCCCTACTGGAGATTTGGTAGAAGACACATTGCTAGCACCACAATGTTGAAATAGGAGAAGTAATAGGCAATTTAAGGCTACATGAAACTCCCTCCCCTACCACGACTTCCTGTTTGATGACAGAGAATTTGAACTTGGATTTGCCACAATCAGTTATTTGGGCCCTATCATATTAAGTGTTGTATAAATACACCGGTTTACACTACGGAGTTAAGTCAACGAAGCTGCTTTGTGTGGAACTCACTGTGGAAGTGTCTTCACTTAAATTTGACTCCCGCTGACGTAAGCGTCTCCCTACTCTGATTAAGTAACATCACCTCCCCGAGGGGTGTAGAGTCACAGGTGATGTAATTAGGTCGATGCAGTGTCTGTAGGCACTGTATTGCTTGCGTAGATTGTTACGGGCTGTCCCACAGTGCCCCAAACTGACAATAGAATCGATACAAGCACTTCTGATGAGGATGCGCAAGAAGCCAAGTGTGTGCACGCACATGACTTAATAACCGCGGTAGCTGTATGCTGAATGCTGATGTAAGTTAGGTCAGAATAATTTTGTAGTGTAGATGTGGTGTTTGTCAATTAAAGGAGTCTTCCATTGACCTAGTGCTGTTTACCTGGGGATTTAGGTCAGCTTAACTACTCTGCTCAGGTGCGTGGATTTTCCACACCCCTGACCAACATAGTTAAGCTGATGTAATTTTCTCGAGTAGGCCAGGCCTCAGTTACAATTAATGTCAGAGGCAGCTCTGTAGAGAAGTGTACTATGTTGGTGGTTCATGTGGCAGATTGTGGGTATTACAAGAGCCTGCATTCCAGAAATCATATAGTGCTACTGCCTTGTCCATTATAGAAAGTGTTCATAGAGCCACTTCAAAGGCGGGGGGAACCCAAAAGCTTCAGATTTGGGTACCTGAAGTTAGTACTTAAAATAAAGGTTTCCTTTGCCCCCAACACGGGTGTTGAGCAGCTGTGCCTCTCATTTGGTTCAATTGATTCCTTGCATATTATGAACCTGAAGCAGCCTGTGAACTGATTAAGGTTGTGTGCACAAAATTCTGGACTCTCCATGAAAGGTGGCCTCCCAGTTTGCATTAGTCTGAGCACCATGAGTTTATTGCTTCCACCAGCCCAACACCCACTAGTGGAATGATTAGGAGGTAGGGGTGCAAGACTTTCTGACACCCCTCCCAATTAGGGCACAAAATGGCTTCAAATTTTCCCCCAGTGGGGGTGGGGAGGAGGAAGCTTCTCCTACAACAGAGAAGTCTTCTCCTGCATCTTTTGCTTCACTGTTTCAGCACTCACTGAAAACCCTTGTATGTGCATGGTCTGTCCTGGTGGACACTGCACAGTGCATCTCTAGTGCTTCCTGTCTCTTCGGAAATGGTCAGGGAGAATAAAGTCCAACACTGGGTAGCACTCTTTTAGGAAAGCAGGAAGAGCACGGGCCAGCAGGGTAGGTGTGAATGTGTGTGGTATAGGTAGTTTATCATGGTTTTTAACATATGTTGCAGCCTACACACGCCTGGAATAGGTGAAACTTTCATATTAGTAAATATATACGTGATTGCATGTAAGACCAGTATATGAAATGTATGCTGCTTTTGTTGTATTCACATGTAAGCAGAGTCAGGATGAGCTCCACCCTGACATCTGGTGGTGAGGTGTGGCAAGTTGTGGAAAAGAACTTCAGGGGCTAATCTCATTTGCATAGGCACACCCACCCCACCAGCATGAGCCCATAGCTGCCCAAATGGTCACTTTGGCTGCTGTGGGATCCCCAGTGTCTCTGTTATTGGGGCAGGAAGAATAAATTGTTATTACCCTGACTATGGGAACTGTGCTTGGAACTGTACTGGGCCTCTTGTTATGATGGAGGGATTCACCATCAACTAAGTAGCACTCGCTAGGCAAGGGACATGGGTTCCAAAACTCTGTGAATAGAGAGGCTGGGGACAAATATTAATACTTGGTGGCATGGGCCTCTTGCTGAGGGCCTTACATGCTAATTGCACTTCCTCCTCTCTCCACTGTGGAATATCAGAGCTAATTTTGATTCTATTAGGAGTCTAGTTACTGGCTGCTGAGCTCACTTTGGGCTAATGGTGCACCAGCACTGAGGCTTCCCTACTACAAGCTGAATTCACCTAAGAGCTGAAATAACTGAGCGTTGTGTTAAGTAGTGGGGGAGCCTGAAGATATATTGTGGAGCAGTTTGCAAGGAGTGCTGGAGTGCCTTGTGGACAGGCTGGTGGAGCAGTTCATAGGATGGCGGGAGCTGCTTGTGGGACGCGGAGCGGAGCAGTTCATGGAGCAGTTTGTGGGATGGCAGGAGCTGCTTGTGGGCCGCTGAGCTGAGCGAAGCAGTTCGTGGGGTGGCTGGCGGAGCGGGGCGGAGTGAAGCAAAGGCTTATGGAGCTGTGGGGCGGTCAGCTTCAGATCATGTAAGGTGCCCCTTACCTCTCTCTCTCTCCACCCAGGTTGGGAGGTAAAGCTCTGCAGATAAACTTTCAAACTCTGGGGCTGCCCTGACCAGGGACAGAGACTTTTGGGCCACTGGACTTTTGGGTGATTTGGGGTTGCTGGACTCAAGAACCAAAGGGAAAGGGCATGCCCCAATTTGCTTGGGGTGCGTTTTTTGCTCATGGGTTGTGTTATGAATCCTGTTGGTGGTGTTTCCCCAACATAATGCCACATTGTTTCTCTCTGTTATTAAAAGGCTTTTGCTACACTCAGACTATGTGCTTGCGAGAGGGGAAGTATTGCCTCTTGGAGGCGCCCAGCAGGGGTGGTATATATTTGTCCCAGGTCACTGGGTTTGGGGCTCGAGCCGGTTTGCATTGTGTTATTGGAATGGATCCCCTAGATATTGAACCCGGCCCTTGTTGCTGCCAACTCTGACGGGCAGAAGGGTTACACGCATATAAGTTACATATAAGTTTGTTCCACAAAGAAGGATGCAGAAACGGAGCTTACAGCAGTGCAGATATGAAAAAGAAGAGCGCAGGGGAGCACTCAGGACCCAAACAACATGTGGGGAAGGAGAGAGAGAGAGTGCAGGAGTAGAGGGAATATGGTAATAGCAAGACGAATTAAAAAGGGAGATTGCAGAAGAGGGTGAGAAGTGTGGGAGGGGCAAGGGAAGAGGAAGAGTCTGGCTGTGGGACGTAACAGGCTGAGAGGGAATGAGGTAACAACTGACACAAACTGGCTACAAGTTAACTGTTGCTTTAAGGCTATGAGTGCTCCATCTTATGCCCACTTTTGTCAGTGTACCATGAATGTGACAAATTCCTCTCTGATCAAATAATCGCTATGGTACATTGTTTCTGATAATGCCAAGACTAAACCCAAGATGAAAGCTGCATGCTAACATGTGCGTAAGTCATCAAACAAACATCCCTTTATTGCAGGTACTGTTAGATATAGCACTTTCTCTTTTTTTTTTTTTGTTCCTTTTACATAGGTTCTAAAATGTAAGATGCAGCAAAACGTTCTTTTGGAATAATGCATAGAAAACGAATGAGCACCTACACAATAATGCTTTTGCAGCAAGCACCTTTTTCTTTTCTTTTCTTTTTTCTTTTAAAAATCCTTGGATTGCTGAGTATTTTGACTAACTGCTGTGAACATTTCCCCACTAATAACTGGACTGAGACCCTTCATTGTACATAAGTTAGCTTATGAGCCTTCATAAGGTAGTGATTTTAGATCACTGCCAAGCTGGACCAGATGGGAATGAGTGGTTTAGCAGTTAAAATCTACATATCTCATTAGTATGCCATTCAGCCATATAGTACTCTCTTGGCAATAAGCTTTCAATTAAAGATTAAGTCCTTAATACATGGATGTCTGTCAAGAACAACAATAGCAGCTCCATCACAGCTGTTAGTGTATCATCTCACCATATTCTTTGGAACTGAGATCCTTAGATGCCAGAGTCATTGGCAAAACAGATTGATGGGCATGTTAAATGGAGGATTATTGCCCCCAATGCAACTTTCACAGTCCATTGTGTTAAAAAGACGACTGAGGAAGCACACTAAATCCATCAACTATAAATACACTTTTTGGAGTGTGAGGTAATCACTTTTCTAAATAAAATAGATTGACTTTTTTCTCCCCAAAATGGCAGCTACAGTCCATATGACAGACTAAGTTCCCCTCTAAAAAGATATTTTTCAGTTACAGAAGTGCAAACAAATTTATTTTCTTCGTTCCCCAAAATATTTCAAAAACAATTTGTGTAATTTTAGAGTAGATTTGACTGAAGTCATGTGACTTGTTCAGCTACACAAGCAATTCATCTGGGTTGGAATCCTGATTCCTTTTGGCATTCAGTCCTTTGTTCTAATCATTTACTTGCATGTCTTCCATGTATTTGGGAAGATGTTTTGCGCCTCAGAGGTGGTACATAAACCCAATAGTGATGGTAAATCTTACACTACGGGTCAGAGTCCTGCTTAATCCAGATGCTAGGGAATCCTTCAGTTCAGGTGTCTTTCCAACCCTGTAATCTTGGGTACAAGATTTTTTTTTTTTTTTTTTTATGGACCCATGGAGTAAAGAGTTTGAGGAACAATTTGAAAACGCATTGATGCAACTTGTTTCTGACATTCTACCTCTTATTTTTAGGGGGGAAAAACAGGTTTTGGAATATTGTCATCAATGTCTTTCTGAATAAAAATCCTTTAATATTTTGTTTCAAATTTCTATCTGGCACTGTAAACTACCCTGCATATTTTAATCTGCTTATCTATGGCAGATTTTTATCAGTAGGTATGAAGAGGGGCCCAAGAAAGAGAATGGGATTGCTCTCTAAGGATTCCTTGGTCAGGCTCAGTAGAAAGAGAGCTGTTACTGGAAGTCCTGGGTTTGTGACATTTTTGAATACAGTATTTCTAAAACACAAAAATTCACCATTCACACTTGCTTTGTAATATTGAAATGCTGGAAAACAAAAACACATCATTGCCTGTTTTGAAATATTATATCATGCTACTTAGGCTCAAAACAATGAATTATTCATATAATTTGTTGGGTTCCCTTCTGAGAATAACAGTAACATACTTCCAGCATGGGGCTCCATTTAACTAATCATCATCTAGACACTACTGTATGCTATAAAGAATCTGTTTCCACATGCCATGAGGTCATTAGAACAATAATGCATATTATCGAATGGCAAGTTGCTTTAAAATCCTGAGTATAGGTCAAAGGGTTTGGTAAAACAAGATCTTTAAATCAGCTGTTCAAGACTTCAAATAAAACTGTTGCATGAAGAAAAATAGCTTTGTTTTACTTGTGAAACTAAGCAGGATAAATAATACAGTAGATTTGTTCTATCTGAAGCATGCATTATATAGGTACACTTTTATTCTACAAACTTTGTATGGGAGTTAACCGATAAGTACCAGTTTTCTTTGGGCAATAAATAAATGCTCTTCAATAGCTATGATGCCTACTTCAAGGTTTGACAATAAATAAAAGAACCTATTTACTGATAAGGCAATAAATGAGTCATTCAGTTGTCTTCAGGTAACTGCACAGAAAACAAACGTAGAACTATTTCCAAAAATATTTACTTGAACTAGGATTTGAAGCTTGGATTGGATTGAAATGTGGATTGGAGGAGGCAGTGGACATAATATACCTGGACTTTAGCAAGGCTTTTGACCTAATCCCACATGAAATTCTAATAAGTAAATTGGAGACATGCATGCTTCATAGAACTACCATTAAGTGGATACATAATTGGTTAAACTACTGCAAACAAAGAGTAACTATTAATGGAATGATGTCAGGTTGGAAGAAAGTTTCATGTGATCTGGTCTGGATCTGGTGTTTAACAACTTTATTAATGACCTGGATGTAGGACTAGCGAGCATACTGATCAAATTTGCAGATGATACAAAGCTGAAGTGGGTTGCAAACACTTTAGAGGATAGAGCTAAAATTCAGAGGGATCTTGATAAATTGGAGAACTGGGCTATATACAACAAAATGAAATTTAATAAAGACAAATATTAGTTGCTGCACTTAGGGAAGAAAAACCAAATGCACAAATACAGAATGGGGAAAAATGGCTTGGCAGCAGCACTGCTGAGAAGGATCTGGGAGTTGTGGTGGATCACAACCTCAACATGAGTCAACAATATGATGCTGTTGAAAAAGAAGGAAAAAAAAAAGGCAAATGCAATTATGGGTTGCATTAACAGAGGCATAGCATGTAGGTAATGGGTGGTGATAGTACCGCTCTACTTGGTGCTGGTTAGGCCTCAGCTGAAGTACTGTGTCCAGTTTTTGGTCACTGTGGCATAGAAAGGATATAAAGAAACTGGAAAGGATCCAGAGGCAAGTGAAAAAGGGATCAAAGAGATGGAATGCAAACCATATCAGCGAAGGCTAAAGAAATTGGGTATGTTTAGTCTGGAAAAGAGGAGATTAAGGGGAGGAGGGTAGAATGATAGTGGTCTTCAAATACTTGAAAGGCTGCCATAAAAAAGATGGAGAAAAATTGTTCTCTTGCCAGAGAGAGTGGGACAAGAGGCTATGGGTTCAAACTACAGCATAGCAGATTTAGATTAAATTTCTGAAAAAACTTCCTAACTAGAAGAACAATAAGACAATGGATAAGGGAAGTCATGGAAGTTCCTTCACTGGAGGTTTTAAAAAAAAGACTGGATAGCTATTTGTCTTGGATGGTTTAGATGCAACAAATCCTTTGTATCTTGGCAGGGGGTTAGACTAAATGACCCTTGCAGTCCCTTCTAACCTTATGGTTCTATGACTAATATCAAATATTTATTTTTGTGGGAAGAGAGCCATCTGACTTCTAGCTGATCTCCTTTGCTTTTTCTTTCGTTGTCATAATTCTGTTAGAACATTTCCTATCTACTTTAAAGGAATCCTTTAAATCCTGTAGACTACTGGCAAAGGTATTTTTTGTAAGTCATCTTACCAGAAATCCCGTTTTTTTCCCCCCCTTCTTCCATTATCTTTCTATATAGAGTTATGTTCCTCATCTTGTAGCTATTTTGTAATGTTAAAGAACAGGAATAGATAGATCAGACCAGGATACTTGTAATGCAGAAAGTATTAGCTGAAAGGCGAATTGTGCTCAGTCAGGCAAAAATAAAGGCCATCTACTAGAGAAGTTAAGAAACCAACCTGTTTAAAAGTCTGAATTTTTGCTTGGATATCCACAGTAACAAAAAAAGTATAGGTTTGTATGTGTACACATTTTATATAGAAACTTACACACACACACACACACACACACACGGTGTGTGCATATTATAGGTTAAGATTCCAGCACTATCTATAGTTAGTTTTTTCCTGACATATCTTGTTATAAGACCTTATTTTCAGTTGCTTATGATGCTGTCAAACTTAAACTATTTGGGATTAAATTTACCGTGCTCGGTGTCAACCACAGGTTGAAATTTTTTTGAAAATTTCAGCAAAAATGGCAGCACGCTCAGCCACACTCTGACTTTCACTGCACTGTAGCCATGTTTACACCGGACATTACTGTGCTGTATATTCACACCCTGGCTTGCTGTACAGTAACTCGCCATATAGATAAGCCATTTAACTACATTTTTCACAGTTGGCTACTAATTGTGCATTCCTTATTTTTTGGGTGCCCAACCTGATACCGTGGGGGGTCTAAATTTACAGAAGTGCTGAGCACTCACACCTGCAATTTAAGACAAAGGGAGATTTGCTTAGCATTATATAGCATTTTATATATTCAAAGTAGGCTAAACAATTGAGGACCTAGGCATCTCCATCTGGGCACCCAGTCTTTGACCTTAATTTCTTTGTGCCTCAGTTTCCCAACTGTAAAATGGGGATAGTATAGTAATGCCAGCTCACCTCACTGGGGTGTTGTGAAAATAAATTCGTTAGAGTTTGTGAAGCACTCAGCTACTATAGTGATGAATGCCATAAAAAGTCCTATGAGAAAACTAACAATTTTGTATTCAAAGTAGGATATGACTATTGTGTAGTAAATAAAGCATGGGGCCACACAGCAAGCAATGAACATAAAACACAATATTGAATAATGGTTCATTAAGTGAGCACCATTCATTCTGTGCATGAATGAGGCAGGGCTCCTGTGGAAAAAATAGTATATGATCATTATGATACAGTGTAATGCATTAATTGCATGAATACACACATGAGGGATAAAAGATGATTTCACAAGGAACCTTTTTCTGGCATTTCCGAACTTTTCAGTGCTTGATTTAGAAACCTGAATGTTCTTTTGATGTATTCTCTGTGTGTGTGTGATTTTTATATATATAAAAATATAGACATATATGATGGAGTGTGTGTAGTATATACCGAGAGCGATTATAATAGTGTGTATATGTACATTCACTTTGTGTGGGGATGTACATGTAAATGGTACCATTTGATTTATTTGCTCTTTAAATGCTGAGGCATTTTCTATAATTTACTTACATTGGCTGTTTGTATATTTTGTGCTTTACTGTGTGGCTGGACATATAATATGGTGGTTGGGAAGTGTGTGACAATGTGTATGTACACGGTATTATCAATTGAACTTTTGTGGTGGTGTATTTTACAGTTGTGATGACACAGCCATATAAAATAATTTGTAACATACACAATGCTACATTAGAGATCACAAATAAATATAATTTATGTACTCAGTATTGGAAATCCTATCGGTTAGTGTGAGAAACAAGAAAAACATCCTCAAAGGCAGTTACCTTTCATCAGAGAAATTTGGTGACGCTCAAGCTAGCTCAAATGTACTCTTTTAAAGAGACCAAGTGCCAGAACTACACAGAATTACATGAAAGGTACTAGAGAAACTTCCCAAGTGCACAGGGTACAAATAGCAAAATTAGCACCCCATCTAACACTCTGGCAATCCAGGTAATCGTGACTTTTCAGGGATACAAAACATTTCAGGAGACCTATATCATGCAGACTGAAGTGTAAGGACACTCAAACTTTTTTAAGAAGGAGAGCTGTACTCCTTTCCCCCAGGTAATGATGTGCCACCCTCCTACATCCTTGGGGACCTTCAGCTTCCCTGGTGGGCAGTGTGCTGACCACCAGCATCCTACTGATTTAATGCTTTCCTTGGGATGTGGTTATAGGATTTGATCTTACTCACTGAAGTCAATGGTAAAGCTCCCATTGACTTCAGTGGCTTGGGATTAGGGCCATACTTCATTAAACTGTTTCCCAGCAGCCTCTTTAGGCTTCCTTTAAACATGAGCACAAAGGCCTTTGTGTTTGCAATGGCAAAAAATGTATTAAATGAATTCAGTATTGGTGTTCTGTAAATTTTGTTTTTCTTGGGAGAATGCTTGCATGAACATTTGCAAAGTAAAATTCAGAATACTTGAACACCTTTGGTCCTGGTTGTACAATGCAATGATGACTTAATTTCTGTCACCGCCATTTCATCTAGAGAAGAAAATATAGAATTAAGGCCAAATTCTGTCTTTGGATACATGCACAAGTGGTAGCTACATGCATATATTTGAGAACCCAGTTCATTCTCCAAAATGTGTTTTCATTCTCCCATTATTTGAATATTTAACAAGTAATATAAACTCAACTGTATGTTTATATAGAGAATCATGCATGTTAGGTGACATATACTATATAGTACTAGCAAACCATTTGAGATTTTTCCCAATTATTTAAATTTGTCCAGCAGAAACTTAGATAGAAAGTATAACAAAGTTCAGTTTCCTGTATTGTTGTTTGTATATGTATCAAGCTTCCAAAATTCTGATCCAATATGAATGAGTGAGAAATCGGATGAATCCACATGTGTATGTTCCAGAGCTCTCTAACAACCTGAAAACCAATGGCAGCAATAGAGCCTGTAATGAAGAGTTAATTGAACCCATCGGGGAGGGACAGCAGCTACTCATATCTGGCCTGTGAATCAGGGGGATTGAATGTTTTGTGTGGGTCTTTGCACACCCATTGCTCCTTATTCACCTAAGGCAGCCCTGCCCAAGAGCATGATAAAGGCACATCTTTGGTGACACACAGACTGCAGAGGTTCTCCCTTGGCATGTATTTTCATGTGAGAGTTCAATCTATCACCAGCAGTGAAGGCGGCGCTTATATTCAGCTCTGAGTAGTCTTCACCACTGCTTGTCTTGCCAATATGAACATTTCACCATGTAAAGAAGAGTGGACCTCTTTGTAACACACACATACAGCTCAAATTTTATTCTGTGCTTGCTGTATATTTAAGATTATGTTGGTTTTTCACTATATGTCCCACCACTTCTTCTTGTTAACATGATGCTGTATCTTCTTGCTTTTCTGACTGGACATAAATGTCATGGATGAGCAGTCTGCAGACAACTGCAAATCCATTTCTGTTCTGGGAACTGAGTTCTCTGCAACAATGAAGAAGCATTGATAATACTTGTCTCATTGTTTTTGACACCTGTCAACACTTTTGGGTCAAGTGTTAAACATTAATACCTGAGCTGTTGAGACAAGAAGGAAAGCTTTCTCAGGTGTCACCTTTCTGCTAGACCTATTGGAGGGGCAAATCATGTTCCTCAGCTTCGTGTTAGCGTGTGTGCGTGCGTGTGTATATATGGTGGAAGAATCACTTAATATCTCTGTTTACTAGAGCCCCTAGATATTGTAAGAGGCACATGCATCTAATATTTCAAGAAGGGTTTTATAGTGAGGTATGGGTGGAGAGGGTGATTTGGATTTTTTATTTAATTGTGTTAATGATTCATGCACAGTTAACGACTAGAAATTCAAAAATATTTTAAAAATACAAAAACGGCAACATTTAAGATTTCATGTCACTGATATTTTCTATGAGAATACTGTGTTAAGTAGCAATATCATTATGAATATTCATATAGGAGTTGGAGGTTTATTTTCTAGATGATTAAGAGGTAGTTAGGTGCACTAGTCCCATTGTGTTACCATATTTGTATGCTTCGCTGCTTAAAAATTTCCCCTTTGCATCTAGCATCATTACACCCTGGGTCCACATATACATCTTTAGCATGGATTAAAACTAGGATTCAAAGAGATTGGAGAAGATTATTGAAATCATTGCCCCTGGCATACTACTCAGAGTTTTCAATTTACATTAATTTTTTTAAAGATGGCTTCAAATGAAAAATCTCGAACTGAATGGCCAGTGGGTAATGTTACGATCTGTCAGAGTCTGTATTTCCATTTTTTCCTAAATCCTGGTTCAACAAGATTTTTAAAAATACAATTTAGGATAGAAAATATTTAAAAAGAAAAACTATCGGAGTGTTATACATTGAAATTAAAGTCACGTGTGTGTCATGCAAGGAACATCTTGCATGACTTCTCGGGTTAAGTTATATGCACAGGGAAATCTGACTTGTATCTCTTAAAAAATTAAACCTCTATTGGCTGCTAACGCTATAGAATAATTGCAGGTTCAAAAATATTTATTAAGAAAAAACATGTTTCTAGAAATTATAAATTTGTAAAGCCTTTTGAAGATGAGAAATTATACTAAGCAATTTTCAGTTTTTTATGAAAAAAGGTCTGTCATTTGACCGTTCAATTTATTGGGAAACTTGGACCATTGGATGCTGTGGCATGCCAGAGACAGGGCTGGTCTTTTATCTCCTACCACCAGGCCCTCAACTAAGGGTGTGAATATGCAGTTCTAAGAGCTTATGCATAGCATGACACCATACATAACCCCAATCGTGTATTATCTCTATCTTTTGTGGCTTGGATCTTTTCTAGCTTTATCCATTATTTTAACAAAGGTATTACTTTGTACTCAGTGTGAGTGTCCTCGTTATCCACCCTGAGACTCCACACAAGATATTGAACTCCATAGTGTGAATTCTGTGTAGCCTAATTCTGGGGGAAGAACCTTATCATAGATCAATTGGCTGTCAATGCAAACATTATTAACCTTCAAAAATTTACACCTCATTTCCCGTCTGAATTTCTCTAGCTTCAGCTTCCAGCCATTGGATTGTTTTATACCTTTCTCTGCTCGACTGAGGAGCCCATTATTAAATATTTGTTCCCCATGTAGGTACTTTCTAGTCTGTAATAAAGTCATCCTTTAATGTTTTCTTTGTTAAGCTAAATAGACTTAGCTCCTTGAGTCTGTCACTGTAAGATGTGTTTTTTTTAATCCTTTAATCATTCTCATAACTCTTCTCTGAACCCTTTTTGAATTGAGGACATTAGAACTGAACATGGTATTCCAGCAGTGGTCACACCAGTGCCAAACACACAGGTAAAATAACCTTCAATGCCTACTCTAGATTCACCTGTTTAAACATTCAAGGACAGCATTAGCCCTTTTGGCCACAGCATAGCACTGGGAACTCATGTTCAGCTGATTATCCACCAGGACGCCCAAATCTTTTTCAGAGTCACTGCTTCCCAGGATAGAGTCCCCCATCCTGTAAGTATGGCCTACATTCTTTGTTCCTAGACGTATACACTTACATTTAGCCATATTAAAACACACATTGTTTGCTTGCATCTAGTTTGCAATCCAGATCACTTTGAATCAGTGACTTGTCCTCTTCATTATTTAACATTTTCCCTCAATTTTTATACCATCTGCTAACTTTAACATTGCAATGTAATGTTTTGGTTCAAATATACATTACAGAAGTCTTTCGCTGAGAACCCAGTATATTCAAATTAATTCACTGTCAGTCTTATTTTGTTGTTCCTTGTTACAAAACCGAGTCAGGTTTAATATGGATTTGAATTTGAATTTAAATTGGATGCAACGTACATGTCTTGTCTTTGTTTGACTGTATCTCCTTTGTTTGAACTCCTTGGGCACAAAATGGGGGTGTAAGATGTGATTCCATAGGAACTTGATTCCAGTTATCCAACTGAAGTCAAATATCAGTCTTTCTTTGTTTTTTCCTAGCTTCTTAGGCGTGTTCATCATGAGTAATGTTAAGTGGCAGAATATCAGTCCTTTTATTTATCAAGAGTCCATTTCAGGGAAAGAACACTGACTCCACTTGTTTTTGCAAAAGCAAGGAGAGTCATTTCTTTTTAAAAGCATACTGTAGGCCAAATTTACAAATGCTGAGTAATGTCTGACAATTTGGTTCTTTTCAGATTATTGTCTTAAACCGTAAGCCTGTGTGTTTCAGTTTGTGTCTGTATGTTGCTATGGTTTTGCAAAAAGTTACTACGGACAGTTTTTGATTAATCTAAACACACAGCTCTGTTGTCTAAGTCTTTTTGTGTAAATGAAACACCTGGGCATCTGTTACCCTGTTTGCACAGATAAATGTGTGGTTTGTGCTTGCAAAATGTGTGCATACATAGCTCCTTTTCCTTTGTGTCACTATTTGCTCTGCTGTTCTTACCACTCATTATGGGTAGCTTCTGATAACCTTACTTACAATGGGCAGTTGCTTACTCCAGAGTCCTGTTGACTTCACTGGGACAACTTGTATAGTAAGAGGCTACCTGTCATAAATTATAAAGGGAAGGGTAAACACCTTTAAATCCTTCCTGGCCAGAGGAAAAACCCTTTCACCTGTAAAGGGTTAAGAAGCTAAGGTAACCTCGCTGGCACCTGACCAAAATGACCAATGAGGAGACAAGATACTTTCAAAGCTGGGGTTGGGGAGGGGGGGAAACAAAGGGTCCTCTCTGTCTGTGTGATGCTTTTGCCGGGACCAGAGCAGGAATGCAGGTCAGAACTCCTGTAAAGAGTTAGTAAGCAATCTAGTTAGATATGCGTTAAATTCTGTTTTGTTTAAATGGCTGATAAAAGAAGTTGTGCTGAATGGAATGTATATTCCTGTTTTTGTGTCTTTTTGTAACTTAAGGTTTTGCCTAGAGGGATTCTCTGTGTTTTGAATCTGATTACCCTGTAAGGTATTTACCATCCTGATTTTAGAGGTGATTCTTTTACTTTTTCTTCAATTAAAATTCTTCTTTTAAGAACCTGATTGCTTTTTCATTGTTCTTAAGATCCAAGGGTTGGGTCTGTGTTCACCTATGCAAATTGGTGAGGATTTTTATCAAGCCTTCCCCAGGAAAGGGGGTGTAGTGCTTGGGGGGATATTTTTGGGGGAGGGAGGGGAGACGTTTCCAAGTGGGCACTTCCCCTGTTATTTTTTTAGACACTTTGGTGGTGGCAGCATAAAGGTTCAAGGACAAAAGGTAAAAGTTTGTACCTTGGGGAAATTTTAACCTAAGCTGATAAGAATAAGCTTAGGGGGTCTTTCATGCAGGTCCCCACATCTGTACCCTAGAGTTCAGAGTGGGAAAGGAACCTTGACACTACCTAATGTAGTTAAAATATCAGGGGATGGCTCTTTAGATTGTTCCCATGTTGTTGTTTAATTCTGGCTTATCGAAGAAGTATAATCTGTTTTCTTTATTTTTTTTATATTATTATAACAAATCATGTATACAGACCATAAGTTTCAACGGCACTTTACAAAGTAAGGCATGTTCCCTGCTCTGAAGAACTTATAATCATATTGTAAATTGTACTTCAGGTTCTCTTTTTGGTCATTGCATTTTTAGCAAATTTTTTAAAATAGAAAATGCCTACAAACAATAAGAGTGAAAATATTAGTCAGAAAGTCCTCTCGGTGAATGGTTTGAGAGAAGCTTTTCACGATACAGAAACAGGACAGTGAGCTATAACAAACAAAACTTTCACGAACTGGACACATACAAGTATGCAAACATCAGAGTTTAGTAGAAAGTGAGAACTAAACGTGGCATAAAAATGGCTGGAGTAGCATAGGACCTAAGAGCCCCATATCTGACTAAAGGAGGATTCTTCTGGTGCAGACACGGAGGATGACAGACACTGTCTCCTGAGCTATAACACTGTCTCCTACCTCTGCAAGCCCCAGAGTAGGGGGTATACCATTGCCAAGGACACTGTGTGGGTGGAGCTGGGGGTGGGACAGGTGTGTCGGGGTAGGGCCACAGCATGCAGTGCTGTAGCCCCTAAGGTAGTCCAGGGAGGTTGCTGTAATTTAAGTCCTGCTAAACTGTCTACATTATGCTGGGGGCTTCTCCAACCCCTGGAGCAGCCCAGGCCCTGAAGGGCACAAATGTGGCATGAAGTCCCCTAAACTCCTTGTGCCTCCCATGCTGAGAGTTCTGTGCTTTGCCTCTGACTCACCCCAAACTTTTAGGAAAACAGGGAAGATGCAATTTGGGCCAGTGTTTCCTGAAGTGGTGTCCTCGAAGAGCTGGTTGGTCTCATGGTACTGGTTCTCTGACTTCAGTGGTTTTCAACCTATTTACCATTATGGGCCACATCTGCTGTTCTCTATATGTATTATACATCCACACAAAATATATACTCCATGTATGGCCCTGAGGCTGTTACATGGGCTGCAGCTGTGTGCAGATGGGGTCGCAAGTGGCCCACGGGTTCAGAACCACTGTCCTAGTTTCTAGCTGTTAAATAGCACTAAAATGATGCATTGTTTTATTAATGTTAATTTGATGTATAAGCACTTTCTGTAGCTGCCATAGTGATGTCTTTGATTGCCAATAGTAGTCCATGGAATTCTGAATGGAATGAGAAGCTGTCCATAGGACAGTCTCTCTTAGTAATGGAGAAAAGAGAAGGGAGAAGTAGTACAGTGTGATGAATGGCTTACATGTGCTGTCTCTAGCATGCAGCAGCAGGAAGGCGTTCGGAAGCTGGGTAAAGGGAGATGTTATTGATTGGTTGGCCTTCTATATGGATATTTGGGAAGAGACCAGGAGAAATGGGAAAGTTGTCCATTAGTTGATTCATCTTTGATATTACAGTCTTGCCCTGAACTTGTCACAAGGCAGTAGCAGAGGGAACATGGGAGAATAGAAAGTTATAAAGAGGAAGGAGCAGAGCAGTATTGCTTGTTCCAGTTATAGGACTAGCTATCAAATAAAAAAAGTATGCAAATAACATATATGATTTAAAGTAACTTATCAGGAAAGTGAGATGCTGTTGACTAAAATTAACTACTGTATTAGTTCTTTATGGTTTCACAGTCCCACCCAACCAATCACAAACTCTTCATTGAGCAATTCTGGCAGTTCACCATTTGGTGATTTGAAACTTGTTTGATTTAAAAAGTTTGTTATGCTTATTATTTGATGTTTCTATGCTTTTGTTAATTTTTGGGATCTAATTCTCCTCTCATTTCTGGCCATCAAGAGAGAAAAAGTACTTGGCTCAAAGTTAGTTTATAGTCGAGCAAGAATAGGTTCTGATATTGCAACTGGAAGTACATTGTCTAACAAGCTAGAATTTTATTAAATTCTCTGAGCCTACTGCAGGTTCTTATGATCTGAGTGTATGATACCTCCACTGGCCTAAATATATGGATATTCAAATATGCTGTAGGATACTGATTACATTCACCAGTCTAGTGTACTGCAGTAGTGGGTGTAGTAATAAAAAGTGAATAGTAAACTAGGTTGAATTAGCACAGGACTAGACTACAAAACCAAGATAGTGTTACTATATAAGGAACTTTTGGTTTCACTATCAAGCTGTCTGGCATGGCTCAGGAAGCATGAGTACCAACCTCAGGGCAGAGTATTAAGAAGTGGGGCACAAACCTCAAACTGGGTGTGAGTTCTATATTTAGATTTCACTGACCCAGAATCAAGTATGAACTCCTTAAGCACGATAACAATCTTAACATGGAATCACAGAAAGTCTCCCTGGGTACTCCAATCTATCTTGCCACCCAGGTAAGCTTGCCTTTGTGATAGATCGACATTTACACCAAAAATAACAATATTCAGGTTACTCCTAGTCCCAAAGGACCAGTCACTTATTCCAGGTCAATTGCGCCTTAGACAAAGCTTGTAGCCAATCCTACTGTAAATTAAGTAAAGATTTATGAACTAAGGACAAGTGTACATTTAAAATGCAGCTGCAGTGCTTAAGTGAAGACACTATATGCCGATAGGAGAGAGCTCTCCAGTCAGCATAGTTACTCCACCTCCCCAAGAGGCGGTAGCTGTGTTGACCAGAGAAGCTCTCCCGTTGACATAGCGCTGTCTACACGGGGGGTTAAGGTCAGTATAACTGTCGCTCATGGGTGTGGATTTTTCACACCCCTGAGTGATGTAGTTATACCAACGTAGGTCTATAGTGTAGATCAGACCTAGGAAAAAGCAATAAAAGAGTTATTTACAAGGTTAAAGCAAGTAAATGTACTCTCACAAATGAGTTACAGCCTTAGGCTGCTATAATATGCAAGCTCTATATGTCCTCTAGGGCTAACCCAGGCTAAGCAGCTGGGGATCCTTTGCATATGCTTAGAAATCTTGCCCTCCCAAGTCCAAGCATCATAGAGATCCAGTTTCTTCTTGTTAGGGATTTTTATTCCCTTCCCCCAGAGTACAGGCTGATGGGACAAGTCCATATCTATCTATCTCCCTCTCCCTCTCCCTCTCCGTGTGTGTGTGTGTGTGTAAGTAAGTTAACAAAATCTTTGTTCTGTGATGTTTCACAATGGCTCATTTGGTTTTAGTGGGCCATCTTGGTGGGCAGGACCTAACACCGTCTGTATGAAGCCAACATTTTACATTAATGTAATGCTGCTTTCTTGTTTGATTACTTACAGAATTTCAGAGGTTTAGAATACAAACAGTCAATGAAACCTTATAACATGGGGTACAGATGTTATAAATGAAATTACTGCATGCCGCATCCTACAAGCATTTCATAAAGTCTAAACACTAAACACAGGCAAGGTATGGAGGAATAAAAGAGGAGCTGTGATTTATGTGGCTATAATCTGTAATTTCATAAAGTGATGCAGGTGACAACATAAACCACAAGAGCAAATCTTGATTGGTTTGTGTAGTTAGCAGAATAAGTTTGGAATTAGAACCGCCTAATTCTAAATTTTCCCCTTTAAAATATAATACAAATATATGGAAACTAATTGTTAAAGAAATATACACTCTTACTCTTCTTTCTCAGTTTCGTATGGGCTTCCACTACAGAGGGTATAAACGCAAATTTAGACAAACTCTTTTACACGACTGCCCCTATTTGCTTCACAAAGGCAACCTGGGTTTTCTATTTAATATTTTTTTCTAGTGAGCCTTAGATAATTCTACCATAAGCTGTCATATACCATCTCATTTGTGCAGCATCATCCTGATAACCAGTAACACTTTGTTTGCCAAGATGCCATGTTCTACCTCACGTCCATGGCAGCTGATAATTAATCCAGTTTCCCTTTCCCTTCTCCTTCTCCTGCTTAGGGCTGGTTGGTTTCTATATTGCCAACATTTTAATTTCAGTGATATTAGGAAAAGGTTGGCCACCTTAATGCTTTATGGGCCAGATCTTTAAAGGTATCTAGCTACCTAGCTCTCACAATCTTTAGGTCCTATAGGCTTGTGTTAGGGGGCTTATTCCTTCACCCACGTACTTCCCTGGTCCTTCTCGCATGAACAGAGAGCAACAATACCCGAAGTCCAAAGGTGCAAACAATTCGATGTTTATTGGGGTGAACTTCCAGCAAGCATGATTCCAGTTTCCCTCCTTAGTGTCCCCCTTCCCAGCTCTGACACCACAGAGCCTTACACCTGTGTCCCTGTTCCCATTCCTGCCCTTAGCCAAACATGATTCCAATTTCCCCACCCCCATTTCCTGTTCCCATTTTCCCCACACACACCCACCCTCTCACTTCCTGATTGACTGCAGACTATATAGTAAAACTTGAGTTCTGCTTAGCTATACCTTAACCAATCATTTTCCTGAAATTTAACTAACCAATCCTAACATATTGTGACATGATTATGTAACCAATTATATCCCACCACCTGAATTAGTTTACACCCAGCAAAATTAATTATACAGCAGACAGGAACAATCACAGAACCAGACAGAGATTATACAGACAGACAATAGCAAAGTGGGAACTATAATGACAAAACAATACAGAAGTGAGGATTTCACATCCCAGCTATTGATAAGTGAGTTCTTGCCAGACACGATGCTATCAAACTAAGTTTCCTTTTACATTTTTCTAGGCACTTCCCTTTCTCTGGAGGTGATAGGCACTATCAGGACAGGATTGTATTCCTAACAGCCCAATAGTCACACTGAAATAAGGTGCTAGTTTGGAATGTGAGGATGTGACTGTACACTTCCCAGCTTATGGCTGCCTCTGGTGCTTAGCCAAAGGCCTTAGCCTAATACACCTAAATTCTTCGAGTACAGGCCTTTACCGACAGGCCTGAAGATCTATATCCTAACAGCTTGGAATAGGGATGTGTTCAAACCACAACACTTGTATCCAGATTTTGAACACATTACATTTGGAGTCAAGGGGTTTTGGCTTGTCCCATTATAAAGATAGGAGCCATTTTCAAAATTCAGATCTCTCATATGATTTCAAATGCACCATAACCCCTTGTTCTTTCTTGCCACTCCTATAATAATAGAAAATGAAAAAAATGGTGGTGGTCAGACCTAAGATTTTTGGTTTGGCCCATATCCAAAATGGCCATTTGAAAATCAGGGCCCATTTGAAAATCAGTCTCACTCGTAAAAATGCTTGGGAAGAAGAGTATCAAGTTGATAATGATGTAGGAGATTGGAATGGAAAATATAAGCAGGTGAAGTAATTGCATTTTTTAGACTCTCTAGTATTCCGTGCAATTGGAGCCTGCTTCACCATCGGAAAAGTCTGGCACAAACCTAGTATGAAGCTGAAACCCCTTTTAAAAGTGATCTGGCTCATTGTGGTTTATGCCTCTGAAATTGGGACTGTCAAAGTGGATATTTTGCCTAAATGTGGGTTTGGCATCACATCATGCAGAGGGGGAAAACAAACATACATATGAGCTTGGAGTAAGAGAGAAGAAAAATATTTGGAAGCTTGAGAAAGTTAGAGAGAAGCTTGACTACTTTTTCTAAAGAAGCGGTGGTAAGGGAATAATTCAAGACAGAAAGCGTAAAGGGAAAGCAAAGGGAACAATGACTTGAACAAGGAAAAAGTGGATCAATGATGCAGCAAACCAAACAAAGCGTTTGTAAGTAACTGTGAATTGTAGAACATAGTCATCTACCGTCAGCCATGAGTGTGTATGATTAATATTGATAGAAAAGGGACATTTTAACCTAGAATTATACCTAGGGTGACCAGATGTCCCGTTTTTAAAGGGACTGTCCTGTATTTAAGCACTCCTACAGGTGTCTTGACTTTTTTTCTTAAAAATGGGCAAACTGGTCCTGTATTTTCTGTTCTCCCCCTTCCCCCTGCCCACCAGCGGTGAGTGGGAGGGTCCAGTGACCAATGATAGGGCTGGGTGTGCAAGGCTGGTGGTGGGGCAAAGCTGCAGTATGCGGGGCCAGCTGCTCCCCATGCTGGTCCATCATTGCAGCCCCTGCTGTGTGCCAGAGCTCAGCCAGCAGGCCCCCCCGCCATCCCATTTCCGGCTGGCACTGGCTGCACGCTGCAGCAGCCGGTGAGTGCGGGCAGGCTCTATACAGCAACCGGTTAAGTATCACCTCTACTGCCCACCCATCAGCCCTTTCTGTGCTCCCTCTCACTGTCCTCTCACTGCTTTGTCCCTTCACATCCCCCCTGCCCCCGGCAGGTGAGTCCTGCTCCCAGTACTGTGTGGAGAACCAGCCCCTGGTCCGAGTGCTCCGGGCACCCAGCAGGCTCCTTCCTTCCCCCACTGCCTCTGGCTGGGACGGCACCCCAGGGAAACCCAAGACCCTCTGGCCCGGGGTGCTGGTCAGGAGGAGCCAAGGCCTGCGTGTGCCAAAGCCCTGCACAGGATAGCATCTCCACTCCTCAGCTAAGCTCTGGAGTGGTGGTGGGAGGAAGCAATTTCCAGCTGATTTGCACCCTGACCCTTCAGGCTCCACAGCAGTCTTCTGGGCAAGCGCTTAGCACCCTCTTCACCTGGCCCTGCCTGCCCTGGGTCCTGCCCCCAGGGAGCATGTGGCTGCTCTGCCCCTAGGCAGCCTCTGCTGCTGAGCCACCTCTCTGGCCAGGTTTGCTGAAGCACCTGCAATCAGGTTCCCTGGGCCCCGGTGCACAATGCATCCTTAGGGCTTTACCCCGTGCTGTATCAGGGGGGCAGGAGAGACAGGAGGTGGCTGGGTTATGTTGGTGGCCAGCAGCAGCCTGGACGGAAGGGATGGGAGCTGCTTCCAGACACGGGAGGGGGCAGGAAAGAGATGAGCTCTGCAAAGACACGGGCCAGGACGTCCCTTCTCCTCCCCCTCTTCTCCTGTGGCTGGAAGCAACTTCCACACAGTGCCTAAAGGCTGTTGCTGGGCACGTTCTGGTGTGAACCCTGGCAGAAATCGGGGGGAGGGTCATGTGACCCTGCATGCCCCCCGCCACAGGTTGCCTCAGGAGGAGAGGAGGGTCCATCTCAGGGGCCCAGCCAGGCATGGAGGGCAGAGAGTGCTGGGCAGAGAGAGGGGCGGATCGGTCGGTCACTCCTCCCCACCCACCCTCCCATGTGAGAAAGTTGTACGGGAGTGTGTGTGTGTGACCTCTCCCCATGTGAACCCTAAAGCCTTAAAGATAAGATGGTAAATAAAAAGAATCCCACTACGCAGTATTTCTTTTTAACAGGGGCTCAGTCAACTTGATGTTAGTTTGAACGTTTGTACTGCATAGTTCTGATTGATTGCCGTTGAAGTCACTTGAATACTAGCAATTTTACTATACAGGTGTCCTGTATTCAGCATAGGGAAATATGGTCACTCTAATTATACCCACTAATCTACTTGAAGTTGGGTGCAGTTTGCAGTTTCTGATGACGCCATTTTTGACTATCGTGTATACCACAGAATCACCTATGTAATGTACTGTATGAACATACCCCAGTCAACCCCTACAAAGTGAGTAATGTAGCATAGTTAACTAGATTAAAGATGCATAGACTTGGGTCCATTTTGATCTATTGGAAAAGCAACTATTTTGCAACATGTGAACTACCAGCCTATAATAGTAGATTGCTGTGGTATGACGTAATGATGAGAAGTATCGCCTCCTGAAAGCAATACTTCCAAAATTGAGTCATTTAAAGCTAATTAGTTGGTTCTGGAATATCCCTCCTGGACAATCTGCCCTCTGGGTATAACATTATAGCATTTTGGGTTCATGGTTAGGTAAAGTATATGTAGGTAAGTAGCAGGTATTTGCCTGCCCAGCTTTTATGGTTATACATGAAAAACAAACTTGTCATAAAAATGTCAATTTTCAAGGTTATTACAGTACTAACATCTATTTTCTTTCGGCAGATATATTTCATTTACTGTTACTTTAGCAACAAGCCATGCATCCAGAATGGGAAATGTTACATGGATTTTCACTAAAGTATTCTGTCATTTTAAGTCTATCCTTCAGCTGATAACAGTAAAAAGGTAGTGTGGTGCTAACAAGATGTAATAAGCCATAGATCTTAAGATGTGGAAATGAGATGATAAATACTTGGCAAATTCCAATGGCAAGCAACATAAAGATGTGATAGAAGTGGTAAATGAACAACTCGTACTTGTAGTAGTTTGGGAAGGTGGAAGAAAGAATAACATTGCAAAAATTCAGTCAAATGGCAAATCTATCATGATTTTTCAAAGACATTTCAGGTTTGGTGATAAGGTTAACTTTTTAATAAACTCAGCCCTGTGTAGTGCATATAGGCTGAGCTCTCCCTTAACTGCCAGATGTTTGCACCCTTCTGCAGCCAAGGATCTTAGGCCTATACCAAACAAAAGGCTTTACATTGTAAGCTCTTTGAGCCTAGACATTCTCTTACTATATGTTTGTATATTGCCTGGCACAGTGATGCCCTGCTCTTCTTTGAGGTCTCTAGCACTACTATAATACTAACTAAAAGTAGTAATACTAATGATGGTTTTGACTGGAAGTTGACCTGTCAAAATACCATGAACAGCAGAGAGGTATTTTTGTTTCGATCCAGGACTGTTTTTGAGGAGCACTTGTAAGATCTTGTGTCTATTAAGATTCTAGCTAGACTTCCAGATTAGAGAGATTGAGATAAATTTTAGCTAGGAATTTATGCGTTCCTACCTGAACCAAAACAAATGTGTTTCTAATTAAAACATAAGACCTTATTATGTCCCCCAAGATCTGTGTGCCAAGAGGTTCTCCATGAATAGGTCTCTCCTTCTGTGCCTGGCAGGTGGGCTCTCATGCATCAGAGGCACTCTCTCTCTCTCGCTGTCAGGACCCTCCTGGGCTCTTATTTTCTTTGTTTACGCCCCTCAGGGTACTTCAGAGTCACTATGGCTGTGGGGTAGTCATTGGTAGCGCAGCTCTAATGGAGCTGCACTGCTAGCCTACTGGGGACCAGAGCCCTTGCAGGGCTTAGGATCTGTGTAGGTGGCCAATGCCAACCAAGGATCTGAGGTGACACGCCATGTTTGGGGCAGCTTTTTTCCCCCATGAGCGCAAGCAAGCCTTGCCCCTCCCTAATGGCCTAATGGGTTTGGGGAAATTTTCATCAGGATTTTCTTGCAGAAGTTTCCTTGCCAAAAGCTCCTCTCATGGTTTCTACAGAGGGGAGGGACAATATGTGCCAATGTTCGATTTTAAATCATTTTGGAGTTCTGAGGTTCTTTAGTTACAGGGCTATATCATCTTCATAGAAATATAGGGCTGGAAGGAACCTCAAGAGGCCATCTAGTCCACCCCACCTCCCCCACCCCCCATTGCCCATGCTATGCTAGGGCAAGTTGAGGTCAGAGATAGGATCAAGCCTCAAAGTTAGTTTTTGTGCCTATGGGTGAAAAGAAGGTTCAAGACCCAAGAGGCAGTGTTCTGGGCATTGTTCACCTTCCTCGGAGGGAGAAAATGAAAATCTGGCATTTCAGAGCGCAAACCCTGATTTAGAGAACTGAAAGGAATCATGTGTTCTGTGCCTCTCATCTCACCTCATGGGTAATTACTTAACAAGGTAAATGAATAATGGAGGCTGAAATTTTCTAAGGGACTCTGAAAGGGATGAAAAACCATTAAAAAACTGTGCATCAGAGTAATATGCTCACACAAACAAATGAGACAAGCTGACAGATCCTGGATAGATTGAAGAAGCAGGGAGGGTAGGTTCTTTTGGTGACCATGCAGAGCGATGTACAAAATGAGGAGAGATGAAGGCAGGACTTCAACAGAGTATTTATGATTGAATGCTATTCCAACCAGGTTTTGACACTTTGGAAAATATAGGAATTGGCCCTGTCAACACTGGCTCTCCACTTGTGAGGTAACTCCCTTCTCGTCATGTGTCAGTATATTTATGTCTGCATCTGTAATTTTCACTCCATGCAACTGAAGAAGTGGGGTTTTTACCCACGAAAGCTTATCCTCAAATAAATCTGATAGTCTTTAAGGTGCCACCGGACTCCTTGTTGTTTTTGTGGATACAGACTAACACGGCTACCCCGTGATACAGGAAAATATAGCACACTTGTATTGTTCTTTTAGACCACTGCAGACTCCACTACAGGCTTTGAGATTTTGAAAACAAAATGTACGTTTATGTGTATTAAACTTCATTAACAATTGACAGCCCCAAATCCAATGTCTTTCAAATTAAAGGGGTGGTAATGGCAGTTGATCAGAAGGATGACTTTTTACTAAATACTGTACATTTCTTTTTTTCCCCTGAGGCAGGGTCAGAGACTTTGACTATTGAGGCACACTGAGCGGTTGTTACATTGGGATACTAAGTGAAACAAATCTGATGTGTCATTCATGCAGTGTAGAAGCAAGAAATAGAAGTGCCTCATCCTGAAGTGGATTACATTGAGGCTATCTTGTATGATAGTTGTAGACTGACGACAATCACGAGGAGTATTATAGTAGTTTCACAGTTACTATTTGCAGACTTGGCTGGTCTCAGATCCTTACGCACACATACAAGCTTGCATCTCTTTTGTATCTGAAATTAGCAGCAGAGATGGAACAGCTTCTAGGAGTCAGTGGATTTACAGCTAGTTTTTTGTCAAATGGAAAATCTTCAAAGAGGCCTATCAGAGATAAATCCAGCGTTAAGTGGTCTGTGACTATATGCAAATAGTTGCTGTGACTACAGAATATGTTGCAGTGCTTATTCAAATTATTGTCAACGTTCATTTAAAACTTTTTTCAGTATTTCAGTTTTGTGGAAACACTTCAGAAATTGTAGACTTAAATTAAAAAAAAAACTTGAGTCTGTGATGGGGTGGACATGGCCCAGAGCCCCCCAGCTGGAGGCCTCAAAGTCCTGCCATGCCCACCTCAGGTAAAGGGCAGTGGAGAGGGTCCTCCAAGCTGCCTATAGAGGCTGCATGTGATGTATCCAATCAGGAAAGAGGCTGCAGGAAGCAGCTAATCCGGGCCCAGCAGTCTCATATAAAAGAATAAGTTCAGTTTGCTGGCAGGACCGAGGGAGCCGAAGAATAGATGCTGGGATCCATTCTAAGAATAGAATGGCTGCTGGGAATAAGCAGGTAGTTACTGGCAGGGAGTGAGGAAGGAGCTTCTGGCTGGCTGCAGGTAAGTGGCCCAGGGAAACGTAGAACATCAATTAGTAAAGGGACGCAGCACGAGACTGCTATAATTAAAGGGACCCTGGGTTGGGACCTGGAGCAGTGGGCGGGACCTGGTCCCCACCACCAGCCCCTGGGGAAGTGGCTATGCCCTAAGGAAGGGAATTAGAACTGTGGTACCCCAGGGAAGGGGGCTGCAATGGGACTGATTTAGTGGGGAGCTGTGGTCAGAGAACTGAGTCAAAGAGGGGTGCTTCAGGAGGAAGGCTGAGGTCACTGAGGACTCAAGTAGAGGCAAGGAGTCCACAGGGAAGAAGCCCTCTGGGTACTGCTCAATACCAGAATACGAACCTTGCAACCTAGCCAGACCGACCTAGGGTACCGTGATGGGCTCTGCTGGACTGGTTCAAGACTGGCTCCAGGGAGGGCTATGATCAGATGCACCAACTGCGGGAATACTGCGATAGGCCCCTGTTGGACTAATTAAGAGTCTGAGCCCAGGGAGGGCTGTAGGTTGATGGCAACGGAGTGAGTACCATGATGGGCCTTTTTGGACTGTTAGAAGATTGTGCCCAGAGAGGGCTGCAGGATATCTTGGACTGTGTACCCCCAGAATGGGTTTCTTTGTTTTGCACATGGACTGCATGTGACTTGGCTGGAGGGCTGAGTCACCAAAGACCCACCTGCCAAGCGCAGTGGCTGACAGGAGGCAACGTGAGCGCAGGAAAAAAATGCAGCCATGCACACAGTTGACCAGGGGGCTCTTGCAAGAGATGGGTGCCACCCTGATACAGTCTGTTTCAGCTGTAGATGTCTGCAGGCGTATGATAACTTTTCAACAACTGCAGAATTATCTGTGGGATTATTGTTAATGTTACTTATGTCTTTGAATATGTTATGTTTTGTATAGGTCACTCGCTCTTCTTTCTTGTCATCCTTTTACTGCTTCCTTTCTATTCCTTTCCTTTTTCACCTTTTTATATAGCTCTTGTACCTGTTTGTTTTCTATATTTTCCTTCCTCTGTCGGAATGCATGTCTTGGCAAAAGGTGTGCCTGGGGAATTACCAGCTCCTGTTGCATTGAATAAATAGAGCTTGTTCCCAGTGATTTACACCTTCTCTTGTAGCCGTGTTTCTCTCTGGCAGGAACCAAGTGCCCCAGGAGACCACACTAAACCAGTGTAAGATGGAATACCTTGTTTAACTGATGGCAATTGGAATAGAGTAGCCACTGCACATTCGATCACACTGCTCAAACTGATTCTGAAGTCTGTTTGCATAGAGAGTAGGTTTTGAGGTATAAGTTATGTTGCTGTGAATGCAACCAGCATCTATATCCTGCAGTGGTTGGAAGCTATTGAACTACTGTCTTCTAAAGGGGTTCTACTATTGTATGGCATACAGTGTGCAGAGAATAAGTAATTTTTCTGAACTGTATTGAACTTGATCTGCCTAACCTTTTTAACTCTTCTTGGAATTCCAATTCATCCTGGTGGTGCAGATGTGTATTTACCAATGGCCCACGTCAGCCTCTTTGTTTTTGTTTATATCTAAATGAATGGCAGAGAGCTGAGAGTGAAATGGTGTTACTTGCTTTGCACAGCAGTGAAAAGAATATTTAAGAAGAATTCTCCAGAGGATGATCAGACGCATTTCAAACTTGTTAGCACAAAATGCTGGAGGGCTGTGTCCTGGTAGACTGAATATCTCCAAGGTTCTGAAGGTCAGGTACAGAGCCTTTTGACTTCTAGTTCAGCAGCTGAAAACCAGTTCAACTTGCATTTAGTGAGAGTGGTGTGATGCCCGTTTTGTGGCCAAAGTGATTCACAGAGGTTAAGGACAAAAAGGACATTAAATCAGCTAGTCTGACCTACTCTGTATCACAGACCATTTCATTTACCCCAGTATTGAGCCCAACAACTTGTTTTGACTAAAGCATAAATTTTTGTGTTTGACCTAGCAAATCTTCCAAAAAGGCCTCTGATCTGAAGACATGAAGAGATGGAGATTCCACCACTTCATTTGATAGTTTGTTCAAGTGGTTAATTTTAAAAAGTGTGCCTAATTTCTAATCTCTAAGTCTTTTCCTGACAGGCATTTTTTCCAGCCCTGGAATAATTGTTGTGGTTCTTTTCTGCACCCTCTCCAGTTTTTCAGCATTCTTTTTAAATTGTGGACACATCTTTTAATCTGAATGTTGCAAGGTATTTTACATTGGTCTAAGTCTATTTCATGACATCTACTCAGTTACCTTTATCAACCAAACTTCTAATCTTATCAAAGAATGAAATCAGGTTTGTGTGCCAAGCTCTAGTAAAGTAAATTTGGTGATCTTATTCCACTGCCTATTGGACTGGTGGTCACATCACCAACACCACAAGCACAACTGGAAAAGTAACTCTGAATTGGCATGGAGAATTAATTATTTTCTTACTTCTGGAAGTAATTTGTCTGGAACATGGCAAAGTGTTGTGGGGAAACTTGCACTGCTCAGCTTCTGCCATCCCTATTCCATGGGCAAATAGGTCTCCTGTCCCCAAAGCTGTCCTGCTTGCACCCTTTAAAAGCACTAAATTCACTCAACCCAAACAACACCTCAACCAAAATAAATCAAGTGCAGATTATTCTGAAGACCTACAATATTGACTGGAGGATGATATTGAATAAACTTGAAATAATATCGCTCTGCTGTTGTGAGGAAAGAAAGTTGAAGTTTTAGGAAAGCATCTATTCTGATTAAAGCTGGGTTTTATGGGAGCATCGTGATGAGTGTCATTACTGTGACAGAAGATGAGAAAAGCAAGTGCTGTGATATCCTAATGCTAACTGAGGCTTTACGTGCAGCAAATTATGCTAAACATAAGAGATGCATTTAAAGTTCACTACAAAGAGCAACAGTGGCAAATAATTTACCAGCACTGAATTAATGTGCTACTGTAGGATGGGCCTCTCCCTTTGGTATTACCATATTGTCCTTATTGTTCTCCCTGTGCAACCATTTAAGACATAATAATCATTGAATCATAGAATATCGGGGTTGGAAGGGACCTCAGGAGGTCATCTAGTCCAACCCCCTGCTCAAAGCAGGACCAATCCCCAACTAAATCATCCCAGCCAGGGCTTTGTCAAGCCTGACCTTAAAAATCTTCTAAGGAAGGAGATTCCACCACCTCCCTAGGTAATGCATTCCAGTGTTTCACCACCCTCCTAGTGAAAAAGTTTTTCCTAATATCCAACCTAAACCTCCCCCCCGTAACTTGAGACCATTACTCCTCGTTCTGTCATCTGCTACCACTGAGAACAGTCTAGATCCATCCTCTTTGGAACCCCCTTTCAGGTAGTTGAAAGCAGCTATCAAATCCCCCCTCATTCTTCTCTTCCGCAGACTAAACAATCCCAGTTCCCTCAGCCTCTCCTCATAACTCATGTGTTCCAGTCCCCTAATCATTTTTGTTGCCCTCTGCTGGACTCTCTCCAGTTTTTCCACATCCTTCTTGTAGTGTGGGGTCCAAAACTGGACACAGTCCTCCAGATGAGGCCTCACCAATGTTGAATAGAGGGGAACGATCATGTCCCTCGATCTGCTGGCAATGCCCCTACTTAGACATCCCAAAATGCCATTGGCCTTCTTGGCAACAAGGGCACACTGTTGACTCTCATCCAGCTTCTCGTCCACTGTCACCCCTAGGTCCTTCTCTGCAGAACTGCTGCCTAGCTATTCGATCCCTAGTCTGTAGCGGTGCATGGGATTCTTCCGTCCTAAGTGCAGGACTCTGCACTTGTCCTTGTTGAACCTCATCAGATTTCTTTTGGCCCAATCCTCTAATTTGTCTAGGTCCCTCTGTATCCTATCCCTACCCTCCAGCGTATCTACCTCTCCTCCCAGTTTAGTGTCATCTGCAAACTTGCTGAGGGTGCAATCCACACCATCCTCCAGATCATTAATGAAGATATTGAACAAACCGGCCCAAGGACCGACCCGTGTGGCACTCCACTTGATACAGCTGCCAACTAGCCATGGAGCCATTGATCACTACCCGTTGAGCCCGGGTATATCATGGACATTCATATAGCACTTTTTTCATCCAAAGATCCCTAAGCATTGAACAAACTTCACCAACTCATTACATATTTGTGTGTGTGTATAAATATACATATATTCTACATGCACAGATATATACACACATAGGGATTGCTTGCTTCATCATTGAAGTACACCAGTGATACACAATTACTGCTACACAGGGTTCAGAATATGATTCCTGAGCTGATCTGAAACTTTACAAGTCTGTGGACGATACCAAGCTGGGAGGGGTTGCAAGTGCTTTGGAGAATAGAATTAAAATTCAAAATTATCTGGACAAACTGGAGAAATGGTCTGAAGTAAATAGGATGAAATTCAGTAAGGACTAATGCAAAGTACTCCACTTAGGAAGGAACAATCAATTGCACACATACAAAATGGGAAATGACTGCCTACGCAGGAGTACTGCGGAAAGGGATCTGGGGGTCATAGTGGATCACAAGCTAAATATGAGTCAACATTGTAACACTGTTGCAAAAAAAGTGAACATCGTTCTGGGATATATTAGCAGGAGTGTTGTAAGCAAGACACAAGAAGTAATTCTTCCACTCTATTCGGTGCTGATAAAGCCTCAGCTGGAGTATTGTGTCGGGTTCTGGGCACCACATTTCAATAAACATGTGGACAAATTAGAGAAAGTCCAGAGAAGAGCAACAGAAGTGGTTAAAGGTCTAGAAAACATGACCTAGGAGGGAAGATTGGAAACAACTGGGTTTGTTTAGTCTGGAGAAAAGTAGACTGATGGGGGCATACGTGTTCAAGTACATAAAAGGTTGTTACAAGGAGGAGGTTCTTGTTAACCTCTGAGGACAGGGAAAGAAGCCATGAGCTAAAATTGCAGCAGGGAGGTTTAGGCTGGACACTAGGAAAAACTTCCTTACTGTCAGAGACGGTAAGCACTGGAATTAATTGCCTAGGGAGATTGATTTGCCTAGGAATCTCCATCATTGTAGATTTTTAAGAGCAAGTTAGACAAATACGTGTCAGGGTTGGTCTAGATAATACTTAGTCCTGTCGTGAGTGCAGGAGACTGGACTAGAAGACCTCTCGAGGTTCCTTCCAGTTGAATGATTCTATGGAATTTGGCCATGCACCTGAAGAGTAATTTCATGTGTAACTATATTGTTGTCGCCCCTCTGACAAGCAGGAGCAGATTTCAGGGCATTACAGGTCAATTTCCGCTTGGAAGAGAATACTGTGACATGGAGTCACAGTATTTTCTTAGTGTAACTTGTTATTTACACTGTGTACTCCAGTCTTGGAATAGAGATGGTGACAAACAGCATGTGGGCAATCCTTTCTTTCTGAAATCTAAGCAAGGCTATGACCAGGTAATTATTTCATATTAAGGAAGTTAAGGTAATTATTTCATAATTTCCTTAATATGAAATTAGTAATAGCAGAGGTGAAGGAAGCAAAACTTGATCACCTGCATGCAACTCAATTCTTTCTAATGTGTTCAACAATGAATTTCTAAATGGTAATTGTTTCTAATGAGAAATTCTTTCTAAGTAGTAATAACACTGCACCTTCAGTGAAGGAAGCAAAACTTAATCACCTGCATGTAACTCAATTCTTTCTAATGTGTTGCAACAAAGTATTTCTATCCCATAAATAGCTTTCATATTAGAGTAACAGCTTAGTGGAGGTGTAGTGCTCACTTGGCACTGCTTGCTAATGTGGCACGTGGGGCTCTTTCACATTCCCCTTCATTTGTTTCATGCAGACAGGCCAGAAACTAGCCACTCACCCACAGACCCAAATATTGAGTGTTGTATTTTATTTCTCCAATGGTGACATTTTGGTTCTTCAGTTTCATTGTAGGAGATACAAGAAGGCACAAGATTCGCTTTCTCCTGGGCTATTTAGTCCTTTTTATATCAGTTATTTTTCTTTGACATTGTGATGTATTTAGGAAATGTCGCATTCATTGCCAGGCTTCCAAATCTTCAGTTTGAGATTTATTTGTGATTTCACAGGGGAAAAATTCTTATCGGATGAAGTCATGTCTGCTGAAGGAAACTTTCTCCACTATACTAACATACTAAAATTCTAGTTACAGTTATGGGCAACTCCCAGATTAGTTTCACCACTTTTCTGGAATTCATCAAAGGGGAAGGGAAATGCCCTGCTGTAAAGACATGTTCATTTTTCCAGATGTTGATTTATTTTTCTGTAGGACATGTCAGTGCCATATATTTTAGGGTAAAAAAAATGTTTGTCACCATTGTACCCTCCCACCCCCCATTTCAGTATCTGTGCAATAGGTACAGGACTATCACAATGTGCTTTCTCTGAGTTCTTCTATGACTCAGGAAAATTTGCAAATTCTTACAGCAGTTTTTCTTTAGATGTTCCTAAAATTAACTTATGATAAAAGTCCCTAATACCAAAAGAGGTTTGTAATGAAATCCACCTAAAATTGTCTACATCTAATCCATGTACATATGCCTTTAATGAATTAATCCAAATCTCAGTATTTATAATGCACCTACCACTGTTGTATTTGGATGATTATCTTTTGGTAATCTGTAGTATTTAACTAGGCAAAAATATGAAAATGTAATGTTTTGTTAGTGTCTTAATGAGATTACTGCTTTGAATATTTCCATTATCTTTAAGATAAATACGTTTAAAACAACTAAAGGTTTTGATTAACCTAGGTAGTTATAAATTTAGATAAAATTGTTTGATGAAGGAGTCCAGTTTCTAATCTTAGGAAAAGGAGAAAATATTGAAGTGATTTTTTTTCTCTTTTTGCTGAATGCAGCAACTGTTTGTCAAGTCTTACATGTTAAAGGATTTGTGGATTCCCATTTCAAAAAGTGAGGATAATTAATACAATAGAATTTTCTGCAGCAAAGCAGTTTTGGCATGGGGTTTAGTGTAGAAGGGGGGGGGGGGGAAAACTTCCTCCTGTAAAGAACGAAGCTCCAGTCCTATAGTTACTAGAAAATACTAGTTCAGGTCTCCGTGATCATATGTGAGTACAGAATCTTAATAAACTATTGTTATCCTCTTTCCTAAGAGAAAATTCCTACATGTTTTGGGTTCTGGAAATTGAAATCCACACCAGAAATGAAGTCAATAAATGAACTAGGAGTCATGGGAATGGTGCCTGAAACTTTAAAAAATATCTAGTTTATTACAATGAGTTGGGTGAAACTTTGAGTTGAGTTAAAATCTTGTTTGAAATGACGTGTGAATGTGCTCTTCATTTAAAATAGTGGTAAGAGACCATGAAAGGGGCCACACCTAAAACAAGATCCAATAGAGTCTGCACAGAAATTAGCACCATGTGGGTGGGGAGTTCCACTGGGTATTGTGACCAGATGTGGGTGTGTGTGTGTGTGTGGGTGTCTGAGAGAACACACAGAAATTGAGAACAGTGGAGAATAGAGGGAGAGGCAGAGGCAAGAAAGCCAAGCAGTATCCTGTGAGCACAGTGTGACCCTGGGAAAAGCTAGAGAGAACTTCAGGGTCTGTTGGCTAAAGAGAATTGGGGCTGCAAGATAGGAAACAGCAAGATTTTTTTTCTTGGTTTCTTCGGCAGTCAGAGAAGCAAGATTCTGAATATTCCTTGTAAATAAGGTTGCACCAAAGAAATGCCTCACTACCAGTTTCTGCTCCCCACTGGAACATTCCCAGAATGTGACTAGCCACTTGAGTCAAAAAAGGATGGCTAAATGAAGTCACTAAGAGCTTAGGATGCTCAGCACAGAAGTACTCAACACCTTGCATGTCCAAACTTCAAGTGTCTAATAGTAAAGTTCTGATTTGTAGCCATATTTTGGCAATGGTTTCATTACATGGGAGGAACAATATGAAGGGCATTTCTTTCCTCCAGATCTGTTAAGTTCTTTTGCTGTTTGGTGTTTGTCTTGTATGTGAGGCTTGGTCTACACTACAGAGTTAGGTCGACGTAAGGCAGCGTACACCCTACATCCTTGCTCCCTCCCATGTGAGTGCCCTACTACACCGACATAACTCCACCTTCATGAGAGGCATAGGGCTTATGTCGTAGTTAAGGCAACACAGTGTTCATGTCAAACTGCAGATTACTTACATCAGCTGTTGGCAGTCATTCTTGTCCATTTTATGGCTCCATGCTGGAGTTGTGAAATTAAACAGAAAGCTGTTCACAGCTAAGGATGTCACCCCAGGGTAGGTGGGGGCCTCCAGCCTGAGCCCAGCTGCCCTCCCATTTCTCTGCTCCCAGCTGGGCGACTGCCCAGGCTCCCTGCTTGGAGCTGGGCTGCCTCAGGGTCCCGGTTCACCACTCCCTGGTGGGAGCTCTGCAGCCGCCCAGGCTCCAGGTAGGAAACTGCGCAGAGCCGAGAGCCTGGGGGGCTGCCGGGCTCTGGGCAGGGCACTGCGTGAAGCTGAGAGCCTGGACTCTCAGCCTCCCCCCACACACTGCCCTTCTTAGGTTGGTGGACACACTCCTGGTGAGGATGCACATCACCAGCCGAAGGAGGGTAGTGTGGACATGAACCACCACAGTAATTAATTACTGTGGTGCTGTAAATTGACCTAACATATGTCAACTTAAGTTTGTAATGTAGACATGCCCTTAGCAGGGATACATAACACATAGAAACAGTGTGGGAATGTGAATTTTTCTCCCTTTGTTACAAGAATATTGCTGAATTCCAAATATATGGCTTAGTTCCTTTATTATTAGTGGATTTCGCATGGATTTAATGGGAGTCTCTCAGTCTATGTCCTCTGTGCAGTGCCAGCCTGATCCTGCTCTCATTGCAGACATGGAGCAGGATTGGGCCCTTTCAGAGGATCTTAGACACCCTGGGTGAAATCTTGATTCCATTGAATAAGATGGGGATTTTCTCATTGACTTCAGTTGAGCGAGCATTTCACCCCATATTCTGACAGATTATCGGTGTTTTGAGTTTATACTACTACTTTAATCCTTTCAATTGTTCTAATCTGATACATTGGCCAGGCTTCTTTGGTAGCCTTCTGTCAACTATTAGGGCTGGCTGGAAAGCAAGAATTCTGTTTTGTGAAAATTTTTGAGATTTAAAAATTGGTTTAAAATGAAGCTTTCTGAAATTTTTCACAAAATAACACAAGAAGAGATATTCCAGAGAAGCCAATGAATTGGTGGCTAGAATGCTTACCTGGGATGTGGGGTAGACACAATCAAGTCCTTACTCTGACTCAAGAAGACTCCCTGATGAGGGCCCTAACCAGGTTCTTGACTGTTCTGGAGTGTCTCTCTCTCTCTCTGTCCAGAAACTCCATTCTGGACCTGAGACACCTTCTGAAAGAAAGTTGAATTGAAACTGATATTTTTCCATAAAAAGTTTCTGTTTGGATGAATCGGCATTTTCCAATAAAAAAACATGTTGTTGGAAGATTCTCAGCCAGTTAAACTAACTATGGAAGTTGAAAACATAACATTAAGACATTTAAAATAACCTTTTAACATTTTTTTAGTTAGTGTGTGGCTGTTCATCATGGTGGTTGCTTTAATGGGAATAGATCTGCAAATGGGCAGAGGATTTTCTGTTATTTTGGCTATTTAATTTTCTTTTGTTTTGTGCTATATGGGAGGGCATCCAGACCCTTGGCTAGACATCCTCTTCTAATTTTTGTACCAAATAAAATAAACTTGAAAATAAACTAAAATAAATCAGAAACAGATATTTAAATAAAATTTATACTGTTCCTAATATCATCTAATTTTATTCAAATAGTTTTGCTGAATAATACCCCTAAAACCTGCCCAGCCTTCTAACTCTTTGCACTTGACTAAATCATTCAACCATTCTTGACTATTTAACAAAAATACCTAAATATTTATATAATGACTGTGATCTGTAAAATAAATGTGATTGATATAATTTAATTCAGATAGGTCATATGCATCTGTGTATACCCAACACAAAATACATTATATAGGATAAAAATGATGAAAAGTTACCTAAATCATTTTTAGGTTTGTTGCCAGACCATTCAGAAGATCCCATCGTCCAGTGGTCTCCCTCCTTCCTGGTTTGTTTATTGCTATAGCATTGTCTTGTTGATTTCCACTCATTATTCCTCCTTTCCACTGACTACTCACTTTTCTCCAGGACCAGAGTGTAACTGATGTAGGAGAGGTTTATGAAAAAGATATCAAAATCACTATGAAAAATGGTCTTGACAGACCATTCAGCAGCTTTGTAACATGAAGTAAATGTTCCCAGCTTTATGTTTAAAGATATTATACAAAAGTTAACAAAAATCTGCATATTTTACTGTTCCCATCATCCTTCCTGAATAATATTTCAAACTGAATTAAGTTGAAGGGCTCTTATGTGTATTCAGTTTGCCCTTCTTTAATTCTGTATGTTACGCAATCAGTTATGCAGGAGGTTGAGCAGAAAAACAGCTCTACTTTGAAAAGGCAGCAGATCTCCAACCAAAGGAAGTGTAGGGAATTGAGAGGCAGGGGCAAAGTTAGGAAGTTGCTAGTAGAAGGAAGAGATCTCCATAATGTGGTATGTTTTTGTTACTAATTTATAGGCAGTGATAAGTGTAGCAAGAATCACTGGGAAAGTAATTCTTTTAAGATCAGGGACTGGAAGTTTCTAGCTGGATGAAGAGTCTCTGTATAAGGTCTCACTTTGTGCTGAGTGAAACCCAAATGGAGACTTGGGCCAACAGTACTTTCATGAAGCTATCTGGGCTCTGCAGGGAAGAGTCAATTGACCATATGTCTTGGGTGAGATTCAGGGCCAAGGGTGATGGAGCAGAAAGTAGCATATGGTAAAAGCAGTTTGGGGCTTGGGTACAATATGCATGATGGACGCCTAACAGATTGTTACCACTGGGAGAATAAAAGAAGCCACTCACAATTTAAAAAACCACTTGATATTTTGATTTTGCAGCTAGACTTTGGAAGAACTTTGTCCTGAGCTGTTTCAGAGTAGCAGCCATGTTAGTCTGTATTCGCAAAAAGAAAAGGAGTACTTGTGGCACCTTTAGAAACTAATAAATTTGTCCTGAGCTGTAATTTTAGTGGCAAGGAGCCAGCTCAATTCAAATGGAAATGAGTGGGGCAAGAGAGGAAGGAGAAGAGAGCTTTTATAAAAAATTAATGAGACTTCAAGCACTGTGTGCTCTAGACAAATGTAATGTTACTGTTGCAGTCTAAACACAGAAATGACTGACCTTGAAGAGAATTACATGGAGAATCTTCAAAACAATTACAAACAATCACAGATGAGGCTATTTGGGTTAAAGCTGTACTGTATTTGGAAACAGTAACAATTCTGTATGATTTATTGCAACTAAATTTGAATATTTTATTACGGATTTAAAAAAATCCTTCTGGAGTGTGTACAGCAGAATCCTTCAAGAATACACTGTTTTCTTAATTCTCATTCTTCCACTCTTAGCCATTTTTCATTATTAAAGCTACTAATTGGTCTTGCTACTTATAGTTCTTCTCTTTACAGTACAAGCACGGCATGTAATAGCCTGGAAAAGAGCTATTTCTCACTCTGCCACAATTACTGTACCTTTTGATAAAATGAATTGCAAAAAGAAACCTCACCCAATTGCTTCCCTAGATCAAATATTGGGTAATGACTATTGTATTTTAATTACTATATTCCTGTGCACAGGAATCACTAGTTAATTGAATCCTCCTCCTAATTTGATCAAAACCTCCCTCAGGAACCAAATAATTTGTATAATAAATCACCAATAATTAACTTTTGAACTCCATACCCAGGAATTGAATCATTCTGTATTTGTCTAGACTCTATAGCAAACTTCAGGTGGTATTTTCAAAAGCGCTCTACGTTGGCCTAACTCTGCTCTCATTGATGTCAATGGTAAAGCCTCCACTGAATTCCATGGCAGGAGAGTTAGGCCAGTGCTGAGTGCTTTTGAGAATCTCTCCCTTAACTAACTCAAACTCTATCTGACCAGGCAGTTAAGTGCACGTATAACTTTCACATATATTACTTCAATTGGACAACTCATGTCCTTAAAGTTACACAAAGGTTTAAATGCTTCACTGGCTTGGAGCCTGAAGTATGTTAAAAATCTAAATGAGACAGACCTAAGGAATTAAAATGTTAAAATAAAAGATAACTGCAAGTCTGAACTGCAGTAAATTATAACCATTTCCGTATACTATCTGCTACATAGATTTGATCAAAGCAAGAGGAAGGCTCTCTCTATTCCTGTAAAAAGAAAAGGAGTACTAGTGGCACCTTAGAGACTAACCAATTTATCTGAGCATAAGCTTTCGTGAGCTCACGAAAGCTTATGCTCAGATAAATTGGTTAGTCTCTAAGGTGCCACTAGTACTCCTTTTTCTTTTTGCGAATACAGACTAACACGGCTGCTACTCTGAAATCTATTCCTGTAGTTTTTCAGTAATTACACCTGTTGTGACATAGTAAATTTGGGGAAACAAAGCACATTCATTTCCCTTAAAGTATATCAGAAATGTTTGCAATTCACCCTCTAGATTTAGTGGTTGTCAATTTGATATTTACAGGAAATTTGCTGTTTCCTCACTATTTTCTCATAATGGAAACTTAAAAATAATATCCGATTCAGCGTTGTGGGAAAAGAGGAAATACGAATAACTGCAGACCAATGAGCCTAGACAACCAGCATGTCTCTAGAGGCAGCTCGGCTTCACTCTCTTTGGAGATAGTGGGAGAGGATGGCCGATTTGAAACAGTGGGGGGTAATCATCTTTGCTAAGGGCAACCTAGTATCACTCCTATTGAGAACAATATGAAATGGCAGCCATTTGAAAGCGGGCCATTTTTTTGTGGAGTTCTCTATAGAAGAAAAATATTCTATAGCCTTTGCTGAAGAAATAACTTTCACTTCTGAATAAAACAGTAAAAAGTGACCATAATGCTACACATCTACTCTGTCAGCCTTATGTTGATAATATTTAAGTGCACTCTGGCCAGAGCTGCTGGCCACCACTAGCTTTCAAATACAGTAGAACCTCAGTTACGAACACCAGAGTTACAAACTGACCAGTCATCCCCACACCTCATTTGGAACTGGAAGTACACAATCAGGCACCAGCAGAGACCAAAAACCCAAACCAAATACAGTACAGAACTGTGTTAAACATAAATGCTGCTTTCCCTTTATTTTTAAAGTCGTTTTCTTCTGTATAGTAAAATTTCAAAGATGTATTAAGTCAGTGTTCAGTTGTAAACTTTTGAAAACACAACCATAAAGTTTTGTTCAGAGTTACGAACAACCTCCATTCCCAAGGTGCTCATAACTCTGAGGTTCCAGTGTAGAAGATACTGCTGGGAAGGTGGGGAGGGAGAGGACAAGCTGGAGAGTTCCTGGCAGCTGCAGTTCCTGGCACAAAGAGGCAATGTGCAGGAAACTCTATACAAGCCCAGGACCCAGCATCAAGGTGTTTCTCCCTCTGGATCCCTGGGATCTAGGGGACAGGGTGTGTGTATCTAGGCTGGGGAATGCCACACGGCTGGGCTCAGGGTGCAAGTGTCTGTGTGAGGGGGTGCCCTGCAGTTGGGTTCTGGGGGGAGGGGGTGTGGGTATCTGGCCCCCTGGCTAGGCTCAGTGCGGGAGGGGGCAGAGAAACAGGAACTGGGTTGTCATAGGGGTTTCTTTAACCCTCTACTCCTCGGGGGAATTTTTTGCGTGTCTGTATTGTTACAGACATAGTTGCTGACAGAGATTTTGAAATACAACAACAAAATAATTGAAATGGGCGTGATTTTAGTGTTTTGACAAATATAATATGCAGAATTTTAAAATGTCATGTGCAGAATTTTTAATTTTTTGGCACAGAATTTCCCCAGGAGTAAGCATTACTAGCTTACATATTACTGAGGAATGTGCACATAAGCAGGAAAGAATTTCTCTAAAAACAGTACATTTTAGGTATTATACAGTGTTTCTAAAGGACAGTTTTATACTTATCAACTTTGCAAGAAAATTGTGATGCTTCCGAGTTGACAAGGCACCTAGATATTTTCAGATTAAAAGTACTGTGTGCGATAGGTGTGTGGTGGTGGTATTTCTGCCTGGAAACTATTATAAACTTAGTAAAGAAAACAATATTTATTTATTTATTTATCCGTTCACATGTCAAGCCCAATTACAAACCGATTATATTCCGTCAGTCCTTGCAGGGATGAGAAACTTTGCACTCTGATCTGCCCCCAGCTGCATGGGAAAGGGTGGCTCTGTCTTGTTGCTCTATAATCCACAGAGAGCTCTCAAGAGATCCAAAAGATGGTGAATAAGAAGAGGTTGGGGCAGGTGAGTCCCTGGAAACCTACAGGTTTTCTGAAGGAGCATTGTTAATATTTGTTTTACATTAGAGCCTAGGGCCCCTTTTCTGGACTGGGACCCTCCAAGCGGGCTAAGTGCTGTATAAACATAGACTAAGAGACTCTCCCTGCCCTGATGAGCTTACAGTTTAATAAGAAAAATGAGTGAGACTTTGCCCAACACTGTACTACCTTTTCTCCTTCATGCTAGTGAACCTCCTTGAAAAGAGAATTCAGAGCACTGGTGCAGGTATATGGAGCACTGCCAACATACATGGCATCGGGGCTGATAGGTAGCTAGGAAAGAAGACAGAAACTTGTCAACAGGGATTGTGGGTGTGAGAGTCCATAAGAGTGAGTGCTGTCTAACCCGGGAGATCACAGCAATTGAGGAGAGAACAAACTGGTAATTGAGAACCAAGATTCCGGGTAAGTAAATTTGAGGTGGCAAGGGGGAAGGAGGAGTGTGAAGTGAAGGAAATTAATGGCTGAATTAGTGAAGTTGAGGAAGGAAAGATTGAGAAAGAGGGGAGTGAAAATAGTGGGCACTGATAGACTGGGGGTCATGGAAGGACTGGAACTATGAGTGCAAAATATGGGGCAAACAGGACTGAGACTTTGTGGTCAAAGACAGGCAAAACGGATAGTGAAAGATTGGAGAGGGAGCAATGTTTAGTGAAGACAGTGGGAGAATATAAATCAGCACAGGGGGTAGAGGAGGAAGAGCTGATGAGAGGAGTGGATGGGGAAGAGAAGGAAAATAGTAAGTATAAAAGAGAAGGGGAAGAAAGGACTCCAAATAATGTTCCTATAAACACCAGAGTTTGCCTGAATCATTTGCTTTCAGTGAAATGCCCATTAAGTTTAATAGGAAAGCAGAATCTTACATTTGTCAAGTCCAAAATTTCCCTTCCCCAATGACTTTTTTTTATCAAGGTGATTTTTGTTCTCTCTTCCTTCTCAGTCTGATTAGGAGTATTCACGATTACTACCCATCAGTTACAGTAAATTCTGAATGCACTCTAAAGAGCACTGCCATGCATCCTTCGTTATGAATATTTTTCTATCAAAATTTGGTATATATTAAATTTGTTGTAAACCAGAATACATAGGCATGGAGGAGAGACAAAAATGCTTCTGAATCTGATTTTAGTTTTAAGTTTGCATTATGAGAAAACAGTGAGGGCATCCCTGATGTGCTCAGGGGTCAGCAGTTATTTTGACTGCCTCTATTCCTATAAGTTGTTGTTTATTATTTAGTACTTGTAATGCTTAAAGACACCAAAACAAGATTGAGCCCCCATTGTGATAAGCACAATACAAACATGTAGAAGCAGTCCATGGCTTGAGGACCACATTCTAAACAGACAAAGAGATGGGAGGGGAAACTTTCATAAAAGGTGAATTGACTTCCTCAAGGTCAGTGGCAGAACAAAGAATAGAGTAGAACCCAGGTCTTCTACTAGTGCAGTCTTATATCATCTAGACTACAGTGCCTCTCTGTTCTTCCTCTCCTTCAGCCTGTGACTGAATGACAGCACCATGAACAGCTAGCAGTGTTGCAACATTGTCATGCTCCTGACAACCGAGACTGACACTTGTGACATACTAGAGTAAATTTCATTCTTCGTGGAAAATTTTGATCAGTGGCTGAAAGACCAAGCTGGGAAATGTTATTAATTTATCACATTGTCTATCACAAATGATTTATTCCAGGCTTAAGCAATTTCTGAAACTGTCATAGGACAGCACCATTTCTGATGCACACAATGAAGTGTTTGTATTGTTTTTCTCCACATAATGGACAGAAACCCCCCATTCAACCATGATGCAGTCTGCCTTTTGCTTTGAGTGAGGAACTTATTTAAGAAATTTCTGTTCCTTTTTAAAGTATTGTTAGCTTGTGCAGGTACCCTTTAGAAGAAGAGGGATATTAAGAAGGGTCATGGTTTCAACATCATATCAGACTTTGGCAACTCCAAGGAAAATTACCTTCCCTACAGTCTGTGCCAGGAATTGAAAATTTATCCTTCACCTACTAGACAGGATGAAATCCCTGTGCTGTTATACCCCCCTTCCTTGTGAATTATAGGAATAAGACAGTTATGGACAGTTTACTGTGTACTTTATTTAATTATAAAATACATTGTCTATCTACTTTTTAATTCATTTTTATGATTTAATAAATATAACAGGGCACACGGACTAGCAGGAAAAAACTGCCAAATAGCATAGTCACTGAATAGTTTTTGACCGGTTGTAGAACTCACTGAAATGTGTATATATTCACTGGCCTACATATCGTATCTCTTGCTTTGTTTTACTTTCTGTCTTCTCCTGTCTTTACTCCACTTTTTCTCTTTCTTGCTTATAATAGATTAAGGTCTACCTTTTTTCCCTGAGTTGACTTCAGTGATTCTTTTCTTTCACTTTCCCTTCACTACCATATATCTCTCTCTTTTGATGTTCGGTGCTACTTCCTGTATATAATCTGCATCTCCTTTCTTTTCTCATTCTCACCCTTCCTCCCCCCCACCCCCAAAATCTCAGTACTGTATATCTCTTTTCTGAATTATCCTGTTCATTTCTCCCTCTCCATTTTTTGGTTCTTTCAGATTTTTCATGGAAAATACTACCATTTTTTAACAGTTCTACAAAAAATGCTTCACCCCACACCTGCTAGCAGAGGGGGAAAGTGCTGGGATTGCCATCCGTATCTGGTTATGTTCATGTCATATGCCGAGCATGGTTAGATAAAAATATATATGCTCTTGCTGGAAGGTCGCTATGTAACCCTACTTTATTTCTTAGAATTCTGAACAATAACATACAAGAACCCCAAACCAGAAAGAGACTAAGCAGGTTGTTCCCTTAGAGAGGAACAACTCAACCTATCTATTCTAGGCTGACTCTTTGCAAACTGACTGCTGAAAACCACCCAGATCACATGCTTCCCTACAGCACTCCCCGGCCTCCAAGCAGAACCAGGACATCTCTTGTAACTTAACATGAGAGCTTGTAATTTTAACACAATTTTCAATATCATATCTTTAGACTCTGGTTAGAGCCTGTTTTTTTTTCTTAATAGCCTCCTGCTAGTAGGAATCTAGAAAATCTGAAGTTCTCTGGCTGCTGAAAGGGAGAGGAAGCATTCTTTCTCTTTCCTCTATTCCAGACTCTACTTGATTGATCCTAAAGGGGTGGGTCTCTGCAAAGAGTTGTTTCTGCAAAGTAAATATCTACACTGTTCTCCTCCCCCAGACTCTGGTATTGTCCCCCCACTGACAAATAGCTCAGTTCCCTGTCTCTGCTGCTGTTCATGGCTTTACCAAGCAGCAAAGTGAAATGGTGGATGCTGCAGGAAGAAAGACCAGACACTGGGAATATGGTTTAACTAGGCTGCAACTTTATTAAGTAACACATCTGGGAACTATCTGGCAGTAACTCATTTGGTGCAGGTCATCCTTCCTATTGCCCCTTTGCCCTAGCAGTTAGCCAGTATTTGGGGCCTTGCAAAGTTGTTTCCATTAGGAGGATAAATTAATTATGGGAGTCAGGTATTTCTTTGGTGCAATCCTGTTTGTTCACAAAGAATGTAAAGTTCTGTGTCCTTGAACATAGCAGGAGCAAACAACAGGAGACAGTTTCCATATTCACGCTTTCCAAGCCTAGCTTTCCAGTGAGTATTGTGCCCCAAAAGAGCTCCTACTCTCAGCTTCCTCTTTGAGGGCCATGCTTACTGCTTCTTTGGCTTCATCCTCACTTTTTCTGGTCACTTTGTTGGTCACGCACAGCTGCAACTAATCAGTGTCCCAGCCCCTGCATTTGCAATCAGTCCCCAGAGAAACTGCTTATTCCAGAATGACTCCATGGGCTGGGAGAAGGGCTCATAAAACTTCCCACTAAGAGCATGGGAGCCAATAGGCTTTGCTGTATGTTGTGTCCCACCAATCAGCCCAGAGGCCCCCCTGCCTTCTCAAGACTATGAAGGGACTGCATGTCCACAAGCAGGGTAGGAGGTATATACTTTAAAAGAGGTTGAGGGTTTTCTTCCCCTCCTGGCACAGAAAAAGTCACTTTTGAGGCTGAGTTGGGGGCACTGGCCTGTTGCTTGTCACTTTCACTGCAGTCCAATAGGATTCTGAATTGCAGCAAATTAAAATGGCAGGACTACAGTCAGTTTTCACTCTGCTGCAGCTTGGCAAAGCTCTGACCAAGAGCAAAGGCGGTGGAATTGTGGGGACTTTGGAGGAAATCACTGCGTTGTTTTGTATTCAGTTCATTTTTAGAAGGTTATTTTATCAACCTAAGGATTATAAATGTAAATTCTTTTGAATGGAAGATTATATTTTCAGGCATCTAGGCAATTGAGTGAAATAACTTGCCATTTGCAGTGGATGAGTGAATTTTTCTGGTCCTGACACATGGCATGACTTTGACTTTCATCTTCCAGTAGTCCAGGAGGCATTTGTGTCTAACAGTACATATGTAAGCAGAGTCAGAATGAGCTCTACCCTGACATCTGGTGGTGAATTATGGAAAAGGACTTCAGGGGTTGATCTCGTTTGCATGAGCGCACCCAGACCGCCTAGCATGATGGGACTGCTTGCCCAAATGGTCACTTTGGCTGCTGTGGGATCCCCAGTCTTTGTTATTGGGGCAGGAGTAATAAAGTGGTGTTAGCCTGGTTATGTAAAACAAGGACAGTAGAACTATACTTGGTATTTTATGATGGAGGGACTCACCCTCAACTAAGTAGCACTCACTAGGCAAGCAACATGGGTTCCAAAGCCCAGTGAACTGAGAGAGGCTGGGGACAGGTATGTGTACCAGGTAGTATGGGCCCCAAACACCACTTTGACCCCTCCTCTCTCCACTGTGTAATAACAGAGCTAATTTTGACTCCATTAGGAGTCGTGTTACATGCTGCAGAGCTGAAATCACTGATACCAAGATCTAAGCATTAGACTTATTTTGAGCTAGTGGTTCTGAGTGTGCCAGCACTCAGGGGGGGCCCTACTAACAGCTGAAATCACTAAGAGCTGAAGTTACTAAGAGCTGAAATCACTGAGCGTTAAATGGGGGAGGGGGAGTAAAGGTGTTAAGTGGGGGGGCCTGAAGACATATTGGTGAGTGGCTAGCAGTGGGGAGGGGGCTGAAGTATGCCTGAAGATGTATTGGTGAGCGGCTAGCAGTCGGGGGGGCCCTAGCAGTAAGGGTGTTAAGTGAGGGGGGGCTGAAGACATATTGGTGAGCAGTTAGCAGGATGGCTGGCGGATAGGAGCAGCTGGCAGTGAAGACTGCAGCAGAACCCCATGGAGAGGAGAGGCAATTGGCCGTTGACCTGAGCAGTGGAGCATGTAAGATGCCCCCATACCTCCCCCCACTTCCACCCATGCTGGGAGGTAAACTCTGCAGATGAACTTCTGAACTCTGGGGCTGCACTGACCAAGGACAGAAACTGTGGGTGGGGTGACTGTTGAGTTTCTGGACTTAAGACCCTGAGGGGAAAAGGACACTGCCAAACTTACTTGGGGGTGGGTCTTTTGCTCATGGTTTGTGTTATGAATCCTGTTTGTGGTGTTTCCCCAGCAATATGCTGCATTGTTTCCCTCCTTTATTAAAAGGCTTTTGCTACACTCAGACTCTATGCTTGCAAGAGGGGAAGTATTACTTCTTAGAGGCGCCCAGGGCAGTGGTATGTAATTGTCCCAGGTCACTGGGTGGGGGCTCGAGCCGGTTTTCATTCCGTTATTGAAATGGAACCCTTAGATACTGAACCCGGCCCTTGTTGCTGCCACCTCTGATGGGCAGAGGGGTTACACATACATTCAATGTTGCATATATCTTAGATTATTTTGGAATAATAATATTTTGTCTAGATTATATCACATTTATTTCCTGGCAAATATTTTGAATGCAGTGGCAAATACTTTTAGTAGTTTAAGTTGCCGAGCTAAAGCTACTCTTTTGGGCATTTCTTTTGAGACTTGTTTTGGCTCTCAGGAGTGGCACCCATTATGATGGTTGACTAAATCCCCAGAAATGAAGTAAAAAAACCAAATCTGAATCAATTTCACACCTCATAGATTGGCTAAATGATGAGACTGACTGAAGTAAGACTCCAGAGTTGTACAAATCTCTATGGCTTATCATCAAATCATGTGCTGTACTGCAGTGAATGCAGATCAGTTCTACCCACCTTGTGGTGTTTTTGTTTAAGTAATTATCATAATTATATCTGATAGAGAAGTATCACTTTGGTTCTGAATCAGAAGGAGCAGGAATATATATATCTAACTAGAAATTAATTAGTATCTGCCTTAATATCCCACATATAGTGATGGACCTTAACATGTCAGTTTTCCCTAAGATAAATGCCTCAATGTGTTTAGTATTTCCTGGAACTTACCTATAATTACTAAGGGAGCTATTATGAATAATGGAAAGATTGAGGTGAAGTGCACATGTTTTGTTAAGACAGTTGGTAAGTTAAAGGGCCTTCATGGCATCTGTGGTGGTAGCCATGCAACAAATTACATTTATCATGTATGCATGACTGCTTCACCTGCACTCTGCCCCCGATCCATCTCCACAAATACTACTTTCCACATCTCTGATCAGCTTCAAACAGTCATAATTTTGAAAACTATATAAATTGTTGCTTTTCCAGAGATGTATCCGTCATTCTGTACTTCCAATAAGGCTACTAAACCTTGGGCCTAAGATGGATTTAGGATATGATTTTCAAAGGTACTCTGTTAGCCTATTTCTACTCCTGTTGAAATCAATGGGAGATTTACTGTTGACTCCAGTGGGAGCTGAATTAGACAAATGCTGAATGCTTTTTTGAAAATTCTACCCTTAAAGTCTGCCATCTCAGAACCCTGGAAATGGGAGGTTTATGCTACTGCAGTGGAGAGTCTTAGCTTTCCAGGGGATACACAGAACTTGCTTCCAGTCCTGAAAGGTCTTGAGATATCAAACCTTCAAATCACATCATTAAACTATCCAAGGAAATGCTATTTTAGATAACTTTTTTTAGAGGTATCTGAAATTATTTACTCCTGGGGGAATTCTGCATCATTGCACATGTACAGAATTCATATCCCCCACAGATTTCTTTGCTTCCCTGCAGAAAAATGACTTCTGATGGGGAAGCAAAGGGAAGCTATAAGAGCAGTCATGCCCTCTTCCCCAGCAGCTCAGGCACGTCAGTTCAGGTGCCTGGTAGAGATGTAAATCACCATGGTGGGGGGCTAGACTGTCGTTCATGTGTGTGAGAAAGATACTGTGTCCCTCTTGCTTGCTATTACAGCAGACTGAGCATGGAGGGGCAGAGCTTTGGGGTATTTCTGAGGGGGTAGGTGTGGGGCAGGCTCTGTCTCCTCGGGCAGAGCAGAATGTAGCAGCCTGCGTGCTTAGTGAATTGTTCCCATTGTCTTTGTAAATTCTCCAAGGAGTATAAAACAGGTTTAAAAGTTTTAAGGCTCCTTTACATTGCCAGAGTGGTGTAAAGAACAGTATGGCCTTATAAATGCTTATGGTGCTTTAGTGATTAGAACTGGTCTAATTTTTTGGACTAAAAAAAAAAAAAAAACTTCCTATCAAAATGTCTCCATGAACTGTTTGTTGCTGAACTTTCTGGAGATGGGCAATAGCCAATATAAATTGTGAGTTTGATTCCCGAGCCCCCACTTGCTCTTCAGTTGTCTATGATATAACACTGAGCATATGACTGCATATATTTGTTTACTAATAACTAGAAATAAAAGGTCAAACCTAGCTACATTACTGTTAGACAAAAGGAGTTTGGGGATTTCTCCCACTCTCCATCCATTGTATTGTAGTTTTAATAAATTACCAAAATAATTGAAACCAGCATGATTATATTGCTTTATTCTGACAAATAAAATATGCAGAATTTTGCAGAATTTTAAAATATTGTGCACAGAAATTTTATCTTTTTGGTGAAGAATTTTTAATATTTTGGTGCAGAATTCCCACAGGAGTAGAAATTGTATTTGGTGCATATATTCTCTCCCTTAGAACTCTTTTACAGTAGAAATCATGGTACTATGAATACCTGGCTTTGTAGGTAGTGGTAATAAAATCATTACAAATAAACTTAAAAATTCTTTAAAAAGTGTTGCTGTAAAATGTGATGTGTATATAAGGCCATAGGTAGTTTGATGCAATCTGAAGCTAAAATCTGCACTCCTAAGTATGCTGTAGCATTTCACTGAAGGAGGCATTTTGCAGCAGCTTTAGGGAAATTAAAATACTGACATTTTATTGAATTAAAGATAAAAATGAATAAGATCAGTACAGTGTCTTCTGTTTAATATATTTTATTTAATTCATACTGTATCTAAGTTTTTAATTATAATTGGTGCAGAATTTTGAATAGAAAGCGCATGTCTGTTTTATTATTGGGGGAAAAAGGATATTTTGGCTGTTGTGAGGAGTGCAGATAGTTGGGGCTTCTGTCAGCTGAGGAGGTTTAGAAGGCAGATTGGCTTTAAGATAAACACAGTGGCTCGAATTCCATTTTCAGTGCAAAGTTTTCATTTAAATCAATGTGATTACAGAAGCGTTACACTGTTGGGAGAGCAGAATGAAGCCTGGTAACTGGATGTTAAACGATCAGCACGTTAACTATGCTGACACTGAAATTAGCATCATTAGATTTTTAAGTTAATATCTCCTTGAGATGAATAGGGCAGGTCAAAGCTCTTGGAGCTATTTTTTCAGCTTGTTTGCATGCTCAGGCATACATCATTGTATCAGTTTACACTTTTTACAGACACTAAAAAAGCAGACAGTTTACACAGTTTAGGTATTTGGAAGGTTTTCTTAGTAACCACAAGAACAAGATTTTTTTAATTTGAGAGCTTGAATTCTTAGTAACCACAAGAACAAGATTTTTTTAATTTGAGAGCTTGAATTCTGGAGCAAAATTCTCCAACAAGGACAGATCCTGTCTTAGAATCACAGAGCACATGGGGCCTGCATACATAAAAAACATTAGGGTGTGATATAAATGTTTTTTCAACACTTGTTTGGGATGACCTTCATGACTCACTTATGGCTACACTTTTTGGGAATAATGTTACCATCCCAAACACAGGCTAATAAAGCTGTCATACTGCAGCTAATCGGAAAATGTGTATGAGGGAGGGGTTCCTTCAAAAACTTTGAAAATTAAACATCCATGGGAAATTGAGTTTTCCGCAACAAATCCTAAATATGTCTGCTGAAACCCAGTATATTGGATTCCGAAATGCTGCCATAGTGCCCTATGGGAGTTGTATTTCAGTTTCCTCATGCTCCTGTTCTACTCTATAGACCAGGCTTCCTGGTAAAACTACATCTCCCATGATGTACCCACCACCTCCACTCTTGGTGAAGAGAGGTATTACGTCATGGGAGGTAGTCTGCCAACAGAAGAGAATGGAAGTATGAAACAATTTAACTACAACTCCAATAAGTCACAGTGGCAGCATTTCAGAATCAAAATATTTGATTTTGCGGGGACATTCAGGCTTTTGATAAAAAATTGAAATTTTCCCCAGAAAGCAGACACTTTTTGGGGAAAAAAATTTCCACTGAAAAACAGTTTTGGTGGAAAAATTTTGACCAGTCCTACTTGATACCCTATCCCACCATTCTGTGTTCTCTTTTGATAAATGTAGTTTCTATGACTTTTCCAATCTGAAGCTGAATTAGCAACCATTAGGCATTTGGAAAATATGTACTTATGAAGGTTATAATTTTATTTAATGAATTATCTGTTTGCCTAAGAGATTTTCTTTTTTGCACTCTGAGTGTTTGATTATTCCCATCTTCAAATATGTCAATTTGTTGGAATATGGAAAAAAATCAAAAGGAGAACCTATAAATATTATTTTAACACTGTGCTGTCTCTTCAGAATATTCCCGTTTATGTAAATTCAACCCTAAATGTAATCAGTATGTTAATTTGTAAAACTATTAAAGGCTTGATTCTGGGAGCCACTCCTATGGAAGCTGCAGGCACTCAGCATCTTTTGGAAACAAACCCGACATAATTAAGTTTTAATGTTGCGCACTAAAACTAAATGACATAGTTTGATATTGGTTTGTAATATTATACGTAAGGAGAGAAGAAATTACCAAAAAACAACCACCATGCACACCTTTATTTGGTCTTTTGGAAATGTATGTTTGTCTGTATCATTTTTATGTTCCTCTGATTCCCCGCCCCCCCCCCCCCATTTGGCTGGAAAAAAAAGCAAAAATAAGGATAAAAATTCTCTTTCATGACCTGGAAAGAACTGGAAATGAGGTGAGTGTGTGTTTAGGAATTTCTTGCCTAATTTCTAGACCAAACAGAGTGTCATATATCAAAATATATACATAATATGTTTAATAACCTGCATTTCAAATGCAATATTTTTGTCATTATGGCCATTGAGGCATATATTCAGAAGCACAAGACAATTTCATATGTATTCAGTGGGACTACTTACATGACCAAAGTTATTGTCTGTCTAGACCAAAAGAAGGACAGGAGACATTTGACATGGGTTTACTCAGGCCATAACTTTATTATTAGATGTCTGGGACTACCCAGCAGATGAACGTGTACAGGGCAGGTAACCCCATGTTTATTCCATAATTACCTGGGTGGGGGGCTTTTACCATCTCCCCCTCTTTTTCCATCCAGGTCCTTCCAGCAAATCCATTGCTGGGACCTTACCGTCCACCCCTCCTTGTAGAAGGGTTAAGGTGGGCTATAAGAATGGGGGGTTGGCTCCCTGCTGTACCAATCATAGCAGTCCCCGCCCCTGTTCATTCCGTTAACAAACAACTTTTTTGAAGTTCTTTTCCAATACATTTTATCTAGTCCTTTCCTTGGAGTACCTGCACTGGACATCCACCCAAATAGTCTACTGCCCTTCATGCCATGCATGAGCAGAGCCCTTCCTGAACCCGCTGTGGGGAAGGGGAAAAAACCCCACCTGCCCCCAGGCCAATATGGTGGTAAGGGAAAAATTCCTTCCCAGCCCCCGTAAAAAAGGGGGGGCTAGTGGACTGCCCACAGCAGGTCTAGACCAAACCTGGTATTTTACCACCTAAAGGGGAGGGAGGATGGATCCTGCTTCAGCCTGTCCATGTAAAAGGGAGGCTCAGATGCAGAACTGCCTCTTTTAAACCCGACATTCCTAGGGGATGAGTCAGCGACCACGCTGATACCTTTTACAACAGTTTTAATCTCTCCCACTCCCAGTCAAAACGCATAGTTCCCTTCATTCTGCCACCCAGCCAAATACCCGCCATTTAACAGTGCAGGGTGGTCATTCACATAAGTGCTTTCAAGGTCATAATTATTTGTCCCTATATTTAGTGTGCATACAGGTTAAAAAACAGCCACAAACTAGCTTTTTTAATTTGAGCCATCAGTTTTGCATGCAAAAATCACATTGCTTTACAAAAGACACTTCTTGCACACCAACAGCATTTCCGTATGTATGAGAAGTTTCTACAATAAAATAAACTAGGATTCAAACCCTCATCCAGAACTGTATTCCTATATGTGGCTTTGGAAAATTAAAATATAACTCCTTGGTCACCTTTCAAGGTGATTCTTCCCCACTTGCAAGCATGCGGGTGTTTTTGGAAACATGGAAGCACATTTTATTTGGGGTCAGGGTAAGGGGGAAGAAAGGAATAAAATAAACAAAAGTAATGCAAGACCCGTGTGTGTGAGAGAGAAATATATTATACAATAAAATGAGCAAAACCCAGTGACTGGCAGGAGCATGGCGAACAAATCATTCCAATGCATTAATTGTCTGGGTTGTTGTGGTTCAGAAGTCTTAGTCACAAACAATCCCCACCCACCTAAAACACGACTCGTAGGTAAGGCTACGTTTATGTAATGGAGGTCATGGAAGTGACTTCCAGAGACTTCCCTGACGGGTCTCTGTTTTAGCCCCAGGGGCTGACAGCCAGTGGGGCCCTGGCAGGGTTCCGGGGACAGCAGTGACAAGCGACAGCGGGCCCCCTGTAAAGTTCCAGTGACAGATGACAGACTCCTGAGGGGGCGCTCCTCAGGGTTCCAGTGACAGGCGACAGCCTCAGACTCCTCGGACAAGCGGCTGGGGTGTCCCATTTTCTCTTTGGGAAATATGGTCACCCTGCAGCTCCCAGCCACCGCGAGCGAAGGGGGAATCCCACAGCTCCCAGCCACCGCAGTGGTGCTGGAAATCATGGAACCACAGCAGCAAAAGTCACAGACCGGTCATGGCTTCTGTGAATTTTTGTTTATTGCCCATGACCTGTCCATGACTTTTGCTAAAAATAACCGTGACAAAATCTTAGCCTTACTCGTAGGTTCAGTTAGACCCAGTGGAAGTGAGGCGGGAGCACCATAGGTTGACTCTTCTCTCATTGTCTGCTCCAGTCCAGAGACATTCCCCCCAGGTCCTACTCCAATGGGCAGCTGTCTGGTTCACTTCTGTGACATCTGTTCTGCTGCTGGCAGTCTGGTCAGGCCCTGTTCTGAAGCTCAGCTTTGTCCCACTGCCGGTTGGAGTACTGTGAAGTCAGCTCTGCATCATCACCACTTGTCAAGTCAGATCTGTGCTACCACTGCTGGTCTGGTCCAACCCTGCAGAGTTCAGAATCTCCAGGTGGGAACCAACAGCAGAACAGGACTTTGGACAGAGCGCCTGTGTGATGGCCACACTCATGGCCAGTACCCTGAAGCCCTCCAGAGCTAAAAGTATGAGCTGATACAGTTTGAGCCAAGGCCCTGTACCCGGGGGCTGTGACAACTCCTATCCTTCGTGGATTGGCACAGAGAGGGTCTTGTAACACATACTCACCAGTGGGTTACACCTGCTCTATGGGATAGAGCTCCTGGTCTCTCGTACAGAGCCCAGTCCTTAATGAAATTGAATCGTATTCCCAAACTGAAGTCCAACACCTGTAAAGCCAGGGTAATCCACCTACTGCAGGGCATGTCTTACACAATTCCTGTGCCTTGGTATGAGTACAGTAACAATCTGTTATCACTTACACAATCAGAACACAGACAAATTCCAGCTAAATTTAGCCAGCATCATTTGTATGATTTGCCATGCGAATGTTGCTGGCTAGGGCTAACTTTTCCATTCTTTTCTTTAGTGGGATTTAGGTGTTCCAGCCCTCTAAGTCTTCTAGCTCTAGAGCTTACACATGCATCACACATTTTGTCATTACAGATGTAGCTGAGATTGCACCAGAACACATGCATTCTTCCAAGTGTGTGTGTGTGTGTGTGTGTAAGGAATTGCATGCAAAGGCATATGTATGCACACGTAGGCGCCAACTTCTCCTGGCGCTGGTGGGTGCTTGCGCCCCCCAGCCCTGCCCCTGCCCCGACTCAGACCCCTCCTTACCCCTATTGGACTCCTTCCCCAAATTCCCGCCCTGGCCCTGCCTCTTCCCCGCCTCCTCCCCTGAGCGTGCCACGTTCCCACTCCTCCCCCTCACTCCCACAGCTTGTTACGCCACGGAACGTGTGTTCCATGGTGGCAAGCACTTGAAGGAGAAGCGGGGACAGCGTGCTCAGAGGAGGAGTTGGAGGTGAGTTGGGGCAGGGCACTTGGCTGCCGGTGGGTGCAGAGCACCCACCAATTTTTCCCCATGGATGCTTCAGCCCCAGAGCACCCATGGAGTTGGCACCTATGTATACACACACGCTCACATCTTGTGCAGATCACCTTGTTGTGTGAGTCTTTGAAAACTAGGTCTTGCATGATTAAAGGTAGGCGGAATATTTTAAAGCAGTTAGCTGTATTTTTCTCAAAAGGAAGTTCTGATGGATAGCAACTGTGAACAAATTGCTTTCACAGACAGTTGCAAATAGCTAATTGTCTCCTTGTTCTGCAGCAGGAATGAGTTATTCTTGATAGCAAAGAAAAGATATTAAGAAAATGCCTCATCTGTGACTGAAGTCTCCAGCTTTCTGACTTATTGTCTGATGACATTCTTTAGATGTTAAATTGTGAAGTCTGGATTTTCTGTGGCGTGAATGAGACAATAAAACAGGAAATCAAAGGCGTGAGTCTGTGAAGTCACCATCCCAGTGTTACCCTGATGGTGATTTTTTTTTTAACAAAGCTGCTGCCACAGCTTTTCCCTTCAGTCTTTCTGTTGATTGTTAGGCTGGTGATTAGATGAGCTCAGGCCCCTTCAAATTAGTGACAGATATCCACCAGAGCCCTACGCTGGATTGGGGTGATCTTTGGTACACTTTTTAGCATGTATGTAGGTTTTTATTGTTTTAATATGTTTTCTCTGTCATGCTTTTACCTTAAAAATAAATATGCTTGCTTAGAAGGAGCTGAGTGGTAACTTATAACTGCAGGTTATAGCTTTCATAGAGAAAGAAAAGCACAGACACTGGTCTTTTAAGGCAGTATGGCTTGCTAGGGATAGCACAGTGTAAGGAAGGGAGCTGAGTAGCCTTAAAATCCCTTATCTGGAGAGAATGAGACTCAAGTCTCTGCGCCAGAGAGATGATGGCCTGGAGCTGTAAGCCTAAAGTGGGTGGCCTTGGTGGTCCACAGATATAAGTGCCCTGAAACTATGACAAAGGCCTTGTTTAAAGTTAGTGCACAGTGTAGGGACATTTTAGTGACCAGCAGCAGGGACCACACATACAGTTAGTGTGTGGCACCCTAGAACACTGTAGATTTGCACACCAGCTTGCTGTGCACCAACTGCTCATTTAGACGTGACCTAACGTACAACCAAAATAGCTGTAAAATGTTCTGGAACCTTTTGTATACTTATCTTCATCACTAATGCATCCCAGAAAACTATCAAGGAGCAATATTACTGCTTTTTCTTTCTGGAGCACCTTTCATCTGAGGATCTCACTATAGAACATTATCTGCTCATCTTTATATCATGAGTGCAGGTTACTTTGAAGGAGGGATATGAGAGCATAGTATGATCTTAGCATCACAGATGTTGAAAACTTCTCCTACATCTCCTCGATTTATTTTGGCCCCGTGTTATGTTGGTGGGAACTACATTTCTTGGAAGTCCTGGGCAGGATTCCCATTAACTTCATACAGTTTGTAATTTGACTTTTTAAAAACCCCTCATATTATGAACCAATTTTTGCTGCATCTGTGCAAATTACAGACTATTGCAAGTCCAGTTTGAAATATCGCTACAGGTGTCTGTGATACCTCTGAACTGAAGCCTGATTTTATCACCTTCCAAACTGAAAGGCTTTTTATCCTTTTCTATTGGAGAAGGTTTTGGAAACCAGGAGGCCACCTCCTGCCAGTAGGACAATCTTTATTTTGGAATTTCCACCACCTGATTATTTAATTGTTTCTGTACTTGATAGCTGGCAAGTGGAAATCAAGCTGTGATTGTAGTTTACATACTGATATTGGCCACTTGTGCAAGGAGATCCTATATGGCTTAGACTGGGGCGTGGGACAAATGCAACATGCCACTATACATTTAAGTATTGCCAACACTTGGGAGTGGAAATTAGGGCAACTAATACCTCAAGGTAGATATTAAAGGATGCTGATGTACTGCTAGGGTAATGTGAAGCCCCTAATTTGTGTAAGCCCATTTTAAAATTAATCTTTTCTCTCCGTGTTGTCTTTCACTCACTCTTCTCTACAGAGCAAGGTGAGGAGGAGGAGTCGTCTCCGTTGAGAGAGACATGGGTAGGAAAAATAGTTACTAAAATCAACCGGTCCAGCTTCCTGTGAACATTGTTGTTTCAAATCTTTCTTCAATGTGAATACATACTGTAGAGTAGAAATTGTTGCTTCATCTGTTGTAAGAGCTAATTAATATTCTCAATTTCTGGTTTTTCTCCTTGCCTTTCCTCAAGTGGGAGTGTAAAATGATATGAACTTTGAGTGTATATATTGAATATACTATTTCATGCACAGCTTCATTGTACCATATGGTACTTAGGTCCCACATAAAGAAGAGTTGAGATTTCTTGATGAGTAGTTACAGGTTCCCTTCCCCACATGGGTTTCATAGGCACTGGCAAAATGTGATACTGTCCAAACTTTTCTCATTGAGGTGGGAAAATAAATGTTACCTCTTCCTGAGTTACTCTTTTCTAGGATTATTCCAGTTAATATTAGATAAAAACTATTTTTTTTCTTTTTAATTTTAAGTGAACTTGATGCTGGTGAAAGAGATGCTGGCTTTGAGACTCCAGGAGGTTTGAATGGCTATTGATCTGTGGAGCTACCGATACAATTTGGGCACTGGAAGTGCAAGCATGGCTCATACTGCCCTGCTTATGTTCATCAATACTCGTCTAGGAGCAAATGGTCTATTCAATCCTTGGACCCTGCTGAAATTGCCAACAAGGGTGTTAACTATTGAAATGATGACTTTAGTGAGGTGGGCCAATACTTAGACCACCAACCTTATTTCATCCAGACCACTGTGACCATAGTGATTTTGGGATAGAATGAAGGGGGATGGATTTGCACTGGTTAGTTTGAGACCCCAGTTTGCACTATAAATGTCCTGCAGTATTCAGTTCCCATTCCCTATGGAGGTCCTTAGCCATGGAGCAGATCACCCAGTCTTAGAAGGAAGGGAGTGAGTGATCAGGGCCTAGGAAGATGGGAAGGATGGCCGGGAAATGCCTGTGTGGAAAGGAAGTGGCGGGATAAAGTAGGTCTATGTGAACAGTGTGACCTATAGGGATCTAGCCAGGGCAAAGTGTGAACTACATCTTGGTTTGTGAAGGCAATTTTATTTCAAGACTTCCAGCTTCTACTGTAACCTCCATTTTGGAGAGTAACACTTACGATGTGTTGCATCTCCATCATGGATTAGAGCATCAGTTTTTTGTAGTTGAATAACTGTGTCTGAGAAGCTGGCGCAGAGCAATCTAGAGCTATCAACATTGAACAACTATTTCCTACTTGAACAATGGGCCTTCTACTTATAGGGCCATTGAGTTTTGAATGACACACTGCACAGAAGCTGACTGGGAGAGCTGAAGCCTGGAACTTCCTCACCTCAAAGCACATGGGCGAAAAGGGGACAGACACGGTTTTAAGAGATGAATGCTTCTCTAAGCAAAGGGCCAAATCACTGCAACATTTAAGAACTCCAGGCTTAGAATGGCAGGAAGGGTGGCCTAGCCTAAGGACACTGTCCAAAACCAGAGCTGTTGGGGTTGTGGGGAGGGGAGATCAGACTCTGGGTGCTGCATTCAGGACTGTGTTGTTTTTCAAAGATCCATAACTCTTGAGTGTGCTTTCTTTAAGAGTAAAATGACTGTTGTAAGGAAACTTTTGTTTGAAGCCTGTGGTCCTTGCTTCCGTGCCAACTTGTCCCTGAAAGGGCTAATCAAGAAACCACAGCTTTCACAGGCAGGTGAACTCTGGGGCAACTTGTCTAAGCAGCTGAGAGCCTGAGAAGCCTGAGGCTGCTGGTTCCAGGATCTTAGATATGGGGATCTGCAGTCTGGATGCCCTAAGGAAGGGTGCAGACATGAGATCTGCACCTGGAAGTGGGACTCAGAGACCCAGAGATAGAAACATGACCAGTCACTTCCCGGATCCAGGGGTGTTTAGAAGCATGTGGGATCTAGGAATCAAGTTCACTCACAACAGGTTGATGACCATCCAGAGTGGGGGGCTGGCCCAAGTTGTGACAAAGAGCAACAGTGGAAGCCGTGAAGATGATATGGCCCTAAACTGATGTTTTCTGATTGCACTAGAACCTGGATTTACCCAGATTTACTCAATTAATTTATTGTTTAGTCCCAGTGAGAATAAGGGATTATTCGCCTTGTGAGTATAAACTTTTCATGTTCCGCAAGCAACAACGGGAGATTGCAGATGTCAAAGTGCATGGCAGGTCGTTTCAGATTTCTTAATACCTGATTTGCAGGCATAATCCAGTACTTAACATCTAGGGTGAGATTTTCACAAGAACTCAGTATTGGCTTCTCTTTGCTCCCCTTTAAATTCTTGGAATTTTACTGTTGATTTAATGGAAGGCAAGTGAGGCCAATTTTTAGTGGTTTTGAAAATTCCAAGTGTAAATAACATTATTGTTACTGCTTGATACTGGAATTACTGGGTTTAATTCTTTGGCCTATGTCATGCAGGAGGTCAGACTAGATAATCGTATTAGTTCCTTCTAGCATTAAAATCTGTTAAAATCCACAAATCTATTAAATTGCAGGCATGAAATGGAGTCACCATTAAGGCCGAATTTAAAATTTTGACCCCTCTCTTCAGTTCAGTTATTCTGTCCAATCTGTTGTGGTAAATTCAATTTATTTCACAGTGCTTCTAAATTTTTAATTTTCTGTGTGCTGCAGAATTTGGTATTGAAACACATCTACTGTAGAGTTTGTCAGGGGAAAGGTGGAGGTTTTAACATTTGCATAGAGGCTAGTTGGGGCTTTTGATGCTAGGAAGGTATAGGAGACAGTTTTGTGTGGGATAAACACATTGGCTGGATATTAAAACGAACAGCACTGAGCTAGTTAATTCTGTTGTTGCTGAAATTTGCATCATTAGATTTCAAAGTCAGCAACCAGGCATAGTTATTTAATGAATTACTTTCAGCCTTTTTTTGACCACTGTGGAGAAGAAAATGAATTGTTTTCCTGATAGATAGGTGGCCATATAATGCTTGCAGCTGATTTTAACAATATGTGACAGTGAGAAAAAAACAAGTTAGAGCTCATTAACATTCACTCAACCCAGTGTCTGCACCACTGATCAATGCTTGGACCAATGTATGACTTAAAATACTTAATGAATCTTTGTTTGACAGGAACCAGCTGCTGTTGCAGGAAAAGATGGACGATCTGATGGCTGACTGAATGAATTTGTGTTGTATTTTATAAACAAGGAGAATCTGAATAATCGGAGGGCAGAATGAGTGAGAGAAGACTTTTGATGATTGATTGAACTATATTATGGCTGACACGCAAATTCTATGCTTAGCATGAAAGTGTCAGCTTCTGAGTGGAAAACTAGGAGAAAAGGGGATTGCCTATGTGATTGTGGAAGGTAATCAGCCTTCTGTTAGGCTTAATGCACTTAGTAAAGGGATATATGTGTGCACGTGCACATACACACATATATAAGAGTAGTCCTAGTCCAGAATGATTCTTTCAAAATCATTTAATCTGTTAATGCATTTTTTCTCCCACTAGAAATAATTCTAGCCAATAGCTACAACGTATGGTTTATAATTATTGCATCCTTTTCAATGGGCTCAGGAAGTTTAGCTCTAAAATTGAAAGTGATACTGGTGCTTTGACTTGTATTTGTTGTGGTTTCTTTTGTACAAACATATTAGCCAAAAATCATACTTAAGATGCTGACTCATCTGTCTTGGGCATAGTAAGACTCAGTTCAGAGGGGTACTCTGACACTGTTCAGAACCCAGTCCTGGATCGCTTGCACACCCAGAACTATCACTGAGTACATTGTGTTATGGGTGCACAAGAAATGCAACACTGGGCTCTTAATGCTTATAATGAACTTTGAAATTCTGGGATGCTATAGATGTGCGATTGATGGATACCCTATTTAGGAAGAAATATATATCTTTTTTCTTCTCACCTTCTTTCACAAGGAAATTTTGTATGATAGGAAATCTTGATATAAACTAGAGAATGCATTTCATTTTCAATATTGTACTTATAATCATTATTTTCCCTTCAGTCTCCATTTCTGCCTGTCACAGTGAAGTCAGTAAGCCGCAAAATAAAGTCTAAGGCCAACATTTAAAAATCTGGTTAGCACCGTGACAGCAACCCTGAAAATCATATTGTATATCTAGGTTCCCAGCCTCAGGCATCAAGGCTTGAAAATTTTGGTCTAAACTCCCACAGTTGTAAATTACACTAACTGTAAACTGGCCATTTTATATTTCAAAAGTACGGAGTTCAAAAGATAAAGTTGAATTTATAACAAGTTTTCTCTCAACTTCTTTCATGCAATTTTAGATTAATTCGTACTGTTTCCCTGTGGCTAAAAAGAAAATGTTTTAAGTCCCATGTTTTAAAATGAAATGTTGAATTTGGAAAAGAACAGGTCAGCCATTTAATGCTTTGATATCTATGAAAATAACCGTTAGGAAAGACTGTCATTTAAAGGACCAAGTTAACCAAGAGACCCCGCTTACTTCAGTTCAGGAGTTCCTGTTAATCAGATTCTGTGCCCTATAAAGGGAGTCAGAATGAAAAAAAGGAAAATGACAAATTTAGCCCCAAATGTATTGTTTAACATAATCATTTCAAACCCCGCCCCCCCCGCCACCAAATGGTTTTATACAGTAGATATCACAGCTTTATATGGTGCACTCTTCTTTTTTGTATCTGGGCCTTTTTCCAGCGTGTGAAATATTTTGGATCAGATGTAATATACATCAACTACAATATTAGCAGGATATTGGAACTGAAACTGTCTCCAAATAGTTGGAGTTGGAAAGGGCACCTTCCCAACTGAGAAACAAGAATGCTTTAATCTAGCTTTGATTGGCTTCGCACAATAGTGCATTAACAGGCTATCATGAATGATTGAACTATCTAGTTATAAAGTTGCTTAGTTAGTTAGGAACAGAAAAGCTTCTGGACCTTGACTGTAAGTGCTTAGCATACCAAAAAAAAGATCTACTTTTGATAGCAATACTGATTCTGGCAAGTGTTCTGGTTCTCAAATTGCTTAAAACAGCTTGATTGGCAAAGTTTTTTGCTGTGATTGGAGACTCTTTGGTGGTTATTATTTAGTATGATGCCTATAGAGCTATGTAACAACACTGTTCTTCAGCAAGAACTTTGAGTTTCCTTTCAAATCAAATATACACATGTGAATCAAGGTCATACTGACAGTATTTTGGCAGGACATTTAATAGGTTGATGCAGGCATAACCTTGGAGTTATTTTGCTTTACAACAATTGGAGAAGTCAGCTAATGGGGGAAGGGAAAGACAGTGGAGTTTACGGGTCCTAGATTGATATTAAGGATAACAGTGCAATGAGTACATTATTTTGATGCCAAATCTCTGAGAGAGAGCAAGAGATCCTTTCAGCTTTCCTTTGTGGCTATATAGATGGATTGTGATGCATTTTGATCTGCCAAGAAACAATATAATGAATCATGTGTACTAGTGTTCAGCTTCAGTAATTTCTGTCTGCAACAGGGCCTCCTTTCAAGCATTGTGAGCTTTTAGAAAGAGAGAGCATCCCCAGGCCCTGTTAATGAGAATCCATGGTATATTTTATGTTTGTATGAAATCTTTTACAAGTACATGGGAAAAACGAAGTGATATATTTAACACTGTCTTATTTGTGGAAAGAAAAGGATTTGATGGACTTTAACACCACTAGAATAATGGTGCTGTTAGCTACAATGCTGGGGAAGCCAGACTGTAGGGTCAAGTGTATGGGGACAAAAAGCAGGTCAAGTTAGTTCCTAAAGGCTGCTGATTACAAACTCTTTCCCTGCAGCTGGAGGTGCACTCTGCATGCAGCATGGTTTAGCTTTTGTTTGTTTCAGTGGAATCATGCTTTAATTTTTTGATTGTTGCTCTAATGCTGTTACTGGAGATGAACCACAATAAAAATAAATAATAAAAAATAAACAACCTTCCAGAATCTGCATGGAGAACTAGTTGTATGTGGAACAGCCACTAGGCCTGTGCTGCATTTCCGGTGCACCTGCATCATTTAATGAAGAAGGAGTAACTAATTTGGCTAGAAGGCATGCTTATTTGGTAATGGTAAACTTAGAGAAATATGGATACAGTGGACACCATCAAAATTTCACTGGTCAGGAGGAAATAACATTGAGAGAGTGCTTAAAATAATAATTGTGTTGTCTGTTAAAAACAGTCTATTCTGATACAGTATAAATTAGAGTTAGAATTTTTCAAATGGAAAGATTTGTCTAACAAAATGCACTTTTGAGTGTTTAAGCTGAAAATTGTGTAAAGAACAGAAATTGATTTGAAGTGATCAGCATTTTTGAGGATATATTTGTAACTATTTTCATACAATCTTGCTGCAATGCTGCTAAAATATGTATGATTTAATTTCTGAATGGGTGAAAGGGAATTTTGAATTAAAAGTTGTACTGTAACTCAGAGCTTTGACAATCTTCTTTGGTTCTCTCTCCCTGATTTTATCAGCTGTTTTAAAATCAATCTAGTTAAATATTTACTAAGCTAGTGGCAGCTGCAAATTCAGATGTATGCATGGCTGATGATTATGCAGAATGTGGCTTAGTAAAATAGTGGTAGCGTGGGAGAATAGAAGCAAAATAGCATAGATGGTATGTTTTCTGGCCTGACTGCCTACCAAAACTTTACCGCATCATTCGGGTTGTAGAGGAAATGGACTGGACCATTGTTGTGGTTGATACTTTGGTACTCTGACTGCATGTCATGGGAGTGTCTTGATGCCCTGAGCTCCGCATTAAATGCTCAAGCACCACAATTCAGTGTTTTGAAGCAAGGTAAAGCTGCTTACCCATTCTAAACTGAAGACCTATGCTCTGAACTGCAATCCTCACTCAGGAAAAATTTAAGATGGAGAACCTGGAATATCTAAGCATTGTGGCATTGAGCCCCACTATATTGCAGCTAATGACTACTTCGATAATTTCTATAAAGCAAGAAAAAGAATTACAAAAAAGTAGTTTTAAGCCCTGTAGCATCTGATGGATAGACAAAATGGCTGAGAGAAGTCTCCAGATACAACCAATCTCATTAAACTGTTTCATGCAACTGTATTGAATGTGCCTTTGTTGTGCTGCAGAACATCATAAATGCTTTGCGGAGGGGACAAGGCCTTGTATTAGAACCACCTCTGCCATGGCACTCTATTAAAGCTATCTCATAAGATTCAGATCTAATTTTGAGGAAGTTCAGGAATCACACAACTAATGGAGATTTTCAGAATGCTAAGGTATTTTGCTTTATGCAGGGCCTCGTGCTGACATCCTGGCTCGTGTTTTCTTGGATAATGCTTTACTGCAGCATCCACTTCTGCTCGCAAATAAAATAGCGTAAGGTCAAAGCAAAAAATGCTTTAAAAGAACATTTCAGTGAAACTGGATTTTACTTTGAAAATACAAAATGATACACCATGTGTAACCCCAGTGAAACTGTTTCATAGTCAAGCCAGAAGGAAATTTGCTATAACAGGATTCAGTGTTTCCGGTGCTTAACCATTTAAAGGGGGACTTCCACATGTGGTTAACATGAGATAAGTACCAATATATTTTGCCATTTTTCAATGTATCTTCCTGATGCTCTGGGTAACTGTGATTTATGAATAACCTCATCTGTCACAATCTACCTTTGCCTTCTGCTTGATGCTACATTAATCCAGTTCTGATAACATCAGAGTTTGTATCCATGGAGAAGACTGTGATACCAAAAACACACCATCATTTTCTCCCTGGATTAATTAGGTGGAGGAACTGAACTTTAATTTAAACCCAAATATACAATACTTTGACAACAAACAAGAATTGCAAGGGATTATTCACGATATCTTAAGTATTGTATTTATATTAAAGTAGAATACATCAGAAAGTTCCATCCAGTATGAAAATCATAAATCGATTTTTAGAGTGCTGATTTTCTAGAAATAAGGAAATGTGACAATTGCTATCCTTCCCAATTAAACCTCATAGGTAAATTAGTAACTAATAATTCAGTTTATTCCTGAAGTTGTTAATGAGAGAGGATTTGTATAGTGAAGAAGCCACTCAGAATGCCATGGTATATTTTATCTCTAGTGATCAAGCTGATTTCTTATCTTATGAATACTTTAATCTAAGATTTTGTCTCATAACTGTAATTGTCTTTCTTTCTTTTTGTCTTTGCAGCTGTTTTGGAAAGAATTATGGTTTAGATTTTCCCATGTTAGCCATGGATGTTGCACTCAGCCCCATGAGGTCACAAGAACTGGATTCCATGACTACTGATGGATCCCCCATGATCATAAACATGACTCCCACTGCAGAGCAAGATGGTGAAGAAGATGCAATGAAGGAGCTTGATTCTGATCAACAGTATGAAAAGCCTCCCCCTCTCCACACAGGGGCAGACTGGAAGATTGTTCTCCATCTGCCTGAAATTGAAACATGGCTCCGGATGACATCCGAAAGAGTCAGGGATCTGACCTACTCTGTCCAGCAGGACTCAGACAGCAAACATGTGGATGTGCATCTAGTGCAGCTAAAGGTAAGATAAAATTTATATTTCATACCAGCCACATTTCAGCTTTATAAGTACAAGAAACTCCCTACAGTCCACTACTGGCATGTGCAGAGGAAAGAGTGTCAAAAATTGCCCAATTGCATGTGACGACTCCTCTCCAAAAAAAAACAACAAAAAAACAAAAAAACAAAAAACCCCAACATCCTTTTCTAGGGGAAATGGAAGGTGTGTAGTACTCAATATATTTGTAGATTCTTTATTAATGCAATAAACCTATCAGATTTATTTAACGTGCCCAAACTGTATGGGTACCTAACCAGTATTAACTGAGGAGCTGTCCCAAAGCCCACTGGAGTTAATGAAAAGATTCCTAGTGACTTCAGTGGGCTTTGAATCAGGCCCTAAAGCTCTCAAGATTGTGTACCAGCATGCATTCTATCTCCTGTAGTCCCCCAGTGACCACTTCCATGGTGGTTCTAAAGTCCTGGCCCCACCGACCTGCAGAAATTTACATCCATGTTTGATTTGAAATGGGACTGCTCATGTGTTTTACACACGTCTAACTTTGCAGGTTCTGGGTCTTGGTAAGGAATATGTAATGATCCGATTCATAAGAAGGACAACCAGTAAAACAACAAGTGTATTTTTGAGAACAAAATTGCATTAACATACATGGACATACAAAAACAATTCTATAACAGGTCTTCTTTAAATAAATCATTTACAGTGTGTCACACTGTTGGTTTTAAATTTCAACTTTTCAACTTCAATTTTTAAATTTCAAGGTCAATTTTTAAGATATTTTAAAGAAATGCTGGGTAAAGTATAAGAGCAATCTGTATGGAAGGAAGTGCTTGTGTGCATGGCTTGATCTGCCGCAGCAGATTAAGCACGTCTTTGAAGACACAAAACAACCTCCAAAAATAGCAAACGAACGTTCTCTTCAGACTGAGCTGTCTTCAGAGTTCTGCATTCTGAGGCCTGTGATAATACATTATGCAAATCTAGGATTCTTTGCTACTCTGCATTATGGTTTTCAGTTTAGTATAAGACTAGGGCTTTAGGAAACCTTGAAAAAATTATTCCATGGGCTAGTCTGTTGCCTCTGTAGTTAGTGCAGAGCACAGCACTAACACCATAGAGGGAACTGGTCTTCATTTTTTGCCTCTGGCACCTCAGGCAAGCAGACGTAGCATCACTGCAGAGGAAACATGCTTAACCCCTGAAGAGGTAGAGTGCCTCACAACCCACTGCAGCAGCCCGTGTGAATAGTCTAGGAGAAGCGCAGCTGCCTCAGCCAGAGGAGTTTTGAATTGAATGAGGAAAAGGGTAAAGTTCAAACTGTGGCTTAAAAGTGGGATGCTTTTGGGTAGAAAATCTCTCTCTCTACCCCCCCACCCCCTCAAAAGTGTATTATTCCTTAGAGTAAATGTTCCCAAATTGTGGTCCATGGACCAGTGCTATACCCTCAGAATGGGGTGGTGACATGTTGCTAGTTCTTCGCCTTTCTAACTGCAAAAGGATGGCAAAAATTCATTAGATATCTTACTAATATTACTTTCCATGTAAGTAGTTGCTATATTTGTTACAGGGATCGTACGTGATCAGCAAGGGGGGTAGTCCATACAAACACCAATGTGGAGGCAACATGTTCCATGAGACAATCTCTTTATTAATATGAGGTCCACACTATTAAAAAAAAGAGAGTTTGAGAACCCCTGCTGTAATGATTCCCATATACAAAGTTATGTATACATTATATAGATGACCTTAAAAGTGTCTTACAAAAGGGGAAGAAAGGTTACATTCCTTTTTTTTTTTTTTTTTTTTTTACCTCATTGATATATTAAGAAGGGCAGGAAAAGGGTTATGTAAAAAAAAAAATTAGAAATTCAGATCTTGAGCAGAGTTTTCAAGGGAAACAAGCTATACAACTGTAAGATTAATAAGATTCTGATATCACAGGAAACAATGAAACAATATTACTCAGAAGGAGAGGCAGTGGTCTCAGCACACCAGTGGTCAAGTTTTTTGTAGGAATCGTGGAAAAAGAGTTTGGAGGAGGGAGTTGAAGGTGAACAATGAGGTATCTTTGCAGATGTTTACAGGAAGCTCATCTCAATGTGAGGTGTGGCATGGGAGAAAGCATGAATTGCATTTTTGGTAAGCTAATGAGGGTCAATGGAGGCTGGCATTGTGGGCTGATTGCAATCAGGAGTCAACATGTCGATAAAGAATGAAAGATGACTGGTAGGGTGGGGATAGGCCACAGACAGCTTTGAAAGCAAAGAGAAGTGTCTTACGTTTGATGTAACACAGAAAGAGGGGCCAGTGGAGGGATTCAAGAAGAGGGGTAATGTGGTCTGCCAAGATTCCTTCCCCACTCTGAACTCTAGGGTACAGATGTGGGGACCTGCATGAAAAACCCACTAAGCTTATTTTTACCAGCTTAGGTTAAAACTTCCCCAAGGTGCAAACTATTTTACCTTTTGCCCCTGGACTTTATTGCTGCCACCACCAAGCATCTAACAAATATATAACGGGGAAAGAGCCCGGTTGGAAACGTCTTTCCCCCCCAAACCCTACACCCCCTTTCCTCGGGAAGGCTTGATAAAAATCCTCACCAATTTGCATAGGTGAACACAGACCCAAACCCTTGGATCTTAAGAGCAATGAAAAAGCAATCAGGTTCTTAGAAGAAGAATTTTAATTGAAGAAAGAGTAAAAGAATCACCTCTGTAAAATCAGGATGGTAAATACTTTACAGGGTAATCAGATTCAAAACATAGAGAATCCCTCTAGGCAAAACCTTAAGTTACAAAAAGACACAAAAACTGGAATATACATTCCATTCAGCACAACTTAGTTTATCAGCCATTTAAACAAAACAGAATCCAACACACATCTAACTAGATTGCTTATTAACCCTTTACAGGAGTTCTGACCTGCATTCCTGCTCTTGTCCCGGCAAAAGACAACACACAGACAAAGAGAGAGAACCCTTTGTTTCTCCCCCCTTCCAGCTTTGAAAGTATCTTGTCTCCTCATTGGTCATTTTGGTCAGGTGCCAGCAAGGTTACCTTAGCTTCTTAACCCTTTACAGGTGAAAGGGTTTTTCCTCTGGCCAGGAGGGATTTAAAGGTGTTTACCCTTCCCTTTATATTTATGACAACTCCCAAGGTAAGAGAGAGACAAGTGAAAGGTAAGAGTTCCTCATTTGTGTCGAGCAAGCATAATAGCTCCTATACAACTTCTCACAGTCCCTACTGTGGAAGGGTTGACTTGGGAGGTGGTCTCTTCATCCCTGTAGTACCCAGCTGCCAAGATAGTATTGCCAGCCCCAACCATTCAGAAATCATGAGCCAGCTAGGTTCTAAAAATCGTAAGATTGCCTTAAAAAACCATGAGACTTAAATAATAAATTTGGGGTTCTTTTTATTTATCTTCTGGGATTTGAGTCTTTAGGGTTCACATTTTTAAGCTATTCTCTGCAACCCTGAGGGCTAGAAACTTACTCTTAAAAAAAGAAAACAAAAGCTCAGACTCTCAGCTAATAAAATGACTTTCAGCAGCTGCAGCTCTAAGAAAAACACCAAGTATCACTAGACTCATGCTCACTCCATGAGAATTAGGAACACTGAGAAGAGTCCCTTGGGGCTATAGATAGCTGAGTGTAAAATCCAGTGAACATTGTGAAGACCAGGTCAGGAATATAGATGTGGTATTCACTGGACTAGGACACACATGGTACTGTTTAAATCAGCTTGTGTTTTGAAATCCCTAAAATGAGGTGATGACTGCAAACTATTAAGTCACAGAAAACAAAATGACTTGAAGTGTAAGAATTAAGAAATGGATGAGAAAATGAAAGAATAGTGAAAGTAACTGAGATGATATTGCAGACAGATAAAGAGCATCGATTGTTCAGCAGTGCACTGGGGCAGGCATAAATATCGAAATTTAGGGAGTAGAGCAGCACTGAAGTCCTTGAACAGGACGTGCAAACAGGCTAAGAACAGAATGGGGCTGAATGACTCCCTGCTGTGCGTGCAGGTGTTTGCTTTCCCCCCAAATCAAGAAGGGTTGATCACTGAGTTTGTTATGCCCATGACATGTAAATATGGTTGTGCTTAGAAATGAAATGAAACCTGGGGGGAAAATGTTTCCTTGGTGATGTCATTGGGATTACTTTAACACAGTGTTTGTAGGACCTTTCTGGTAAAGTTTAGGCGCCTGGTGAAGCCACCCAGACAGAATAGTCTTGCACACATTCTTTTCCATGTACAATATTAGTAGTTGTATACCTAGGCCTTTTGCCGCACTCTCTTGCCCTTCCAGCACAATTTACTTTTATAGTGTGTTTTTTTCATATCGGAACTTTGCATCTCTTTTTGCAGCTGTTAATTCTGTTAAGTAGTTAGGATCAAATTTGTGAATGTTGCGGTGTGTTTCATTTAAAAATGTGCCTGTATATATGGATTCACACAGGCATGCACACATATGCATAAACATGCACCCAAACATAATTTTCTTTACAAAGCCCAGTTTAGGCATCTAAACTGTTCATGAATCTTAGCCAGCTGTTCAGCTTGAGGTTTTAATGCAAGGTTAAATAAGGAAAGCAGACGTGAGTAGAGGAGATAGGGTTTTTTTAATTCTGAAAAGGGATTGTGTCTGAGATTATGAATAGTGTACCATCATTTTCAGTGAAAGAAACACGGATTAAAATGATCCACAGGTAGGGATTTTTTTTTTCACATTTCTTGTGGAGGGAATGAAGAATACTCCAGTTTTGTCTTTTTCTTTTCTGCCACTTTTCTGCTATCACAGCTTTTGATGTTTGCCAGACAGGCCTGTTGGGATGGCCTCCGATTTTCTATTGCCCTGGTTATAACTGAGAGCATTGACTTTGATTCCCTCTTGTTTCTGCCCTGTTTCTGGTTATACAGTGGAATTATGAATAGGTAGTGTCATACTGTCCCCTTTGGATACACAGACTTCCAAGTGGGCTCACTGCACTTCACAGCACTATTATCCTAGTATTGCGTGGCTTCTGTATACTGGTATCTATATGTGAAATAATGTTGTACCCATAATTACTCAGTGTCTAACTGGGTTCTCTCTGCTGCCATGATGTTTGGTATAGGAAAATGAAGCAAGTTCTCAAATGAGAATGATAGAGCAATAGTTAATATTTGGTGATAGTACAGGAGATTTGTTTATTACAGGAATAATATTTGGGTATGTCTTAAAATTGCTGACAGAAGAGCTTTGTTTTCACATATGAGGGGTGTGAGGGCTTATGTAGGGATTCTATGGACTCAGGCTGACTCTTTCCATTTTCTCTTTCTCATCTTTATTTCCTAATCCCTCCCATTATGTCTAACTGCCTTTTTCTTCCCCCTTCTTTGTCTGCCCCAATCATTTTCTTTTCTTTTCTCTCATAACTTTCTCTGCTTTCTCCTTGACCTCTCCTGGTTTGCTTCTGACTCTTCTCCCGCTTCCCCATCCCCAAACTGCTTTCACTTCTCCCTTTCCTGTTTGTGCTTCATCAGTGCCCATTAACCTTGCTGCTAAGTCCTCTTCTCCTGCCAAGCTGAACTGCCACTTTAGAAAGCAGCCGTGTCCCTCTTTGGACCAATGGCACATTCTGCAGAGAGGGCAACAGCATGGCAGAGCACGCATGTAAGAAATACTTACTGCATTAAAAATGGAGAATTAGGTAAATAGCAGAGCGCAATAAAATTTGCCGAACAAGTAGTTGCATCACGCTCTGCCTTTCTCCACTGATTGACTGGTCCTGAATTTGCTAGAACTATAAAAGACTTAAAATAAGGTGTGATAAAAGACTTTATTTTGATATGCTTTTCAGTTTAAAAAATGATATAAAATATTTGGGCTGGCTGCATAGATTTCTTTCGGTTATGTAACCTTAGGGTCTGATCTTCCAAGACATGCAGATATGTACATTTGCACATGCACATTGTACTGCTGGGCTCTGTACAGACATGGACGTAGGCAAGATCCCTGCCCCAAAGAGTTTACAGCATGATTGTTCCATGCTGTTCCAGTAAACGAGCTTGCCAGTGACCAAACGTATGGATACCTGAGCTAGCTTTGATCTAGCTAGCTTGAATAACAGCAGCAAATGTGGTAGCACAGGTAGATACTCAAGCAACTGCCACCCATGCTGCCTGGCACCCATGGTGCAGTGGCTTCACTGCGATTGTTATGCAAGCTGGCTTTGATTTAGCAATATCAAAGCTAGCTCGGGTAAAACTTACACGTGCTGCAGTCATACTTCCTTACTGCAGTGTAGACACAAACTGGGTATTTATGCCGATCCTACTAGGTGCTGAGCACCTTCCACTCTCATTGACTTCCATGTGGTTGAAGCCACTCAGCACCGTGCAGGGCTGGGACCATTATTACAAATTCACAAGCAATCTTTGTAATTCCATGTGCACACTGGGCGCACGATTGGCTCCCTACATTTGTATGTATATTTTTGCCCCTGCCATTTGGAAAATCTGGCCCTGAGTAAAAGAATTGCAATGGTTTCTGTTGATAGAAAAGGAGTCATTTTTTTTAATAGAGAAAATGAATTGGGAGACAAGTGTATAAGAAGTCTGCCCTCCATCAAGCTGAATTTTAGAAAAAGTTCCACGTTTACTGTGCTAGGACTCAATCCTGCAAGCTGGGGTGGCCCCTTCTGCCTGCACAGAGCCTCAGTGGAGCACCATGAGAGTCCAGGGGCCTGTCCATACTGAGCAGCATGCAGAATCAGGGCCTGAAGGTATGTCTACACTACGAAATTAGGTCGAATTTATAGAAGTCGGTTTTGCAGAAATCGTTTTTAAATAGTCGATTGTGTGTGTTCCCACACAAAATGCTCTAAGTGCAGTAAGTGCATTAACTCGGCGGAGTGCTTCCACAATACCGAGGCTAGCATCGACTTCCGGAGTGTTGCACTGTAGGTAGCTATCCCACAGTTCCCGCAGTCTCCGCTGCCCATTGGAATTCTGGGTTGAGATCCCAATGCCTGATGGGGCAAAAAACATTGTCACAGGTGGTTCTGGGTACATGTCATCAGACCCTCCTTCCCTCCCTCCCTCTGTGAAAGCAATGGCAGACAATCGTTTCGCGCCTTTTTTCCTGAGTTACCTGTGCAGACACCAAACCACGGCAAGCATGGAGCCCGCTCAGATCACTTTGGCAATTAGGAGCACATTAAAAACCACACGCATTATCCAGCAGTATCTGGAGCACCAGAACCTGGCAAAGCGATACCGGGTGAGTAGGCGACGTCAGCGCGGTGACGAGAGTGATGAGGACATGGACACAGACTTCTCTCAAAGCACGGGCCCTGGCAATGCGGTCATCATGGTGCTAATGGGGCTGGTTCATGTGGTGGAATGCTGATTCTGGGCCCGGGAAACAAGCGCAGACTGGTGGGACCGCATAGTGTTGCAGGTCTGGGACTATTCCCAGTGGCTGCGAAACTTTTTCGCATGCGTAAGGGCACTTTCATGGAACTTTGACTTGCTTTCCCCGCCCTGAAGCGCATGACTACCAAGATGAGAGCAGCCCTCGCAGTTGAGAAGTGAGTGGCAATAGCCCTGTAGAAGCTTGCAATGCCAGACAGCTACCAGTCAGTCGGGAATCAATTTGGAGTGGGCAAATCTACTGTGGGGGCTGCTGTGATGCAAGTAGCCAACGCAATCAAAGATCTGCTGATATCAAGGGTAGTGACCCTGGGAAATGTGCAGGTCACAGTGGATGGCTTTGCTGCAATGGGATTCCCTAACTGTGGTGGAGCCATAGACGGAACCCATATCCCTATCTTGGCACCGGAGCACCAAGCCGGCGAGTACATAAACCGCAAGGGGTACTTTTCAATAGTGCTGCAAGCACTGGTGGATCACAAGGGACGTTTCACCAACATCAACGTGGGATGGCCGGGAAAGGTACATGACGCTCGCATCTTCAGGAACTCTGGTCTATTTCAAAAGCTGCAGGAAGGAACTTTATTCCCAGACCAGAAAATAACCGTTGGGGATGTTGAAATGCCTATAGTTATCCTTGGGGACCCAGCCTATCCCTTAATGCCATGGCTCATGAAGCCATACACAGGCAACCTGGACAGTAGTCAGGAGCTGTTCAACTACAGGCTGAGCAAGTGCAGAATGGTGGTAGAATGTGCATTTGGATGTTTAAAAGTGCACTGGTGCAGTTTACTGACTCGGTTAGACCTCAGCAAAACCAATATTCCCACTGTTATTACTGCTTGCTGTGTGCTCCACAATATGTGTGAGAGTAAGGGGGAGACATTTATGGCGGGGTGGGAGGTTGAGGCAAATCGTCTGGACGCTGGTTACGCGCAGCCCGACACCAGGGCAGTTAGAAGAGCACAGGAGGGCGCAGTGCGCATCAGAGAAGCTTTGAAGACCAGTTTCATGACTGGCCAGGCTACGGTGTGAAAGTTCTCTTTGTTTCTCCTTGATGAAACCTCCCACCCCTTGGTTCACTCTACTTCCCTGTAAGCTAAGCACCCTCCCCTCCTCCCTTCGATCACCGCTTGCAGAGGCAATAAAGTCATTGTTGCTTCACATTCATGCATTCTTTATTAATTCATCACACAAATAGGGGGATAACTGCCAAGGTAGCCTGGGAGGGGTGGTGGAGGAGGGAAGGACAAGGACACACAGCACTTCAAAGTTTAAAACTTTAAAACTTATTGAATGCCAGCCTTTTGTTATTTGGGCAATCCTCTGGGGTGGAGTTGCTGGGTGTCCGGAGGCCCCCTCACTGCGTTCTTGGGCGTCTGGATAAGGAGGCTATGGAACTTGGGGAGGAGGGCGGTTGGTTATACAGGGGCTGTAGCGGCGGTCTGTGCTCCTGCTGCCTTTCCTGCAGCTCAACCATACGCTGGAGCTCATTAGTTTGATCCTCCAGCATCTTCAGCATTGAATCCTGCCTCCTCTCATCATGCTGCCGCCACCTTTCAGCTTCAGCCCTCTCTTCAGCCCGCCACCTCTCCTCACGGTCATTTTGTGCTTTCCTGCACTCTGACATTGTCTGCCTCCATGCATTCGTCTGTGCTCTGTCAGTGTGGGAGGACAGCATGAGCTCAGAGAACATTTCATCACGAGTGTGTTTTTTTCGCCTTCTAATCTTCACTAGCCTCTGGTAAGGAGAAGATCCTGTGATCCTTGAAACACATGCAGCTGGTGGAGAAGAAAAAAAGGGACAGTGGTATTTAAAAAGACACATTTTATAGAACAATGGGTACACTCTTTCAAGGTAAACTTACTGTTAACATTACATACACAGCACATGTGCTTTCGTCCCAAGGTCGCATTTTGCCTCCCCCTACCACGTGGCTAGCCCCTCACCCCTCCCCGTGGCTAACAGCGGGGAACATTTCTGTTCAGCCACAGGCAAACAGCCCAGCAGGAACGGGCACCTCTGAATGTCCCCTTAAGAAAAGCACCCTATTTCAACCAGGTGACCATGAACAATATCACTCTCCTGAGGATAACACAGAGAGATAAAGAACGGATGTTGTTTGAATGCCAGCAAACATACACTGCAATGCTTTGTTCTACAATGATTCCTGAGTACGTGCTACTGGCCTGGTGTGGTAAAGTGTCCTACCATGGTGGACGGAATAAGGCTGCCCTCCCCAGAAACCATTTGCAAAGGCTTTGGGAGTACATCCAGGAGAGCCGCAAATGCCAGGGCAAATTAATCATTAAACATGCTTGCTTTTAAACCATGTATAGTATTTTAAAAGGTACACTCACCAGAGGTCCCTTCTCCGCCTGGCGGGTCCAGGAGGCAGCCTTGGGTGGGTTCGGGGGGTACTGGCTCCAGGTCCAGGGTGAGAAACAGTTCCTGGCTGTCGGAAAAACCGGTTTCTCCACTTGCTTGCTGTGAGATATCTACAACTTCATCATCATCATCTTCCTCGTCCCCAAAACCTGCTTCTGTGTTGCCTCCATCTCCATTGAAGGAGTCAAACAACACACCTGGGGTAGTGGTGGCTGAACCCCCTAAAATGGCATGCAGCTCATCATAGAAGCGGCATGTTTGGGGCTCTGACCCGGAGCGGCCGTTTGCTTCTCTAGTTTTCTGGTAGGCTTGACTCAGCTCCTTAAGTTTCACGCGGCATTGCTTCGGGTCCCTGTTATGGCCTCTGTCCTTCGTGCCCTGGGAGATTTTGACAAATGTTTTGGCATTTCGAAAACTGGAACAGAGTTCTGATACCACGGATTCCTCTCCCCATACAGCAATCAGATCCCGTACCTCCCGTTCGGTCCATGCTGGAGCTCTTTTGCAATTCTGGGACTCCATCATGGTCACCTCTGCTGATGAGCTCTGGCCAGCTTGGCAAGCTGCAGGTGACCATGCAAACAGGAAATTGAAATTCAAAAGTTTGCAGGCCTTTTCCTGTCTACCTGGCCAGTGCATCTGAGTTGAGAGTGCTGTCCAGAGCGGTCACAATAGAGCACTCTGGGTTAGCTCCCGGAGACCAATACCGTCTAATTGCGTCCACAGTACCCCAAATTCGACCCGGCAAGGCCGATTTAAGCGCTAATCCCCTTGTCGGGGGTGGAGTAAGGAAATTGATTTTAAGAGCCCTTTAAGTTGGAAAAAAAGGGCTTCATCATGTGGACAGGTGCAGGGTTAAATCGATTTAACGCTGCTAAATTCGACCTCAACTCCTAGTGTAGACCAGGGCTCAGTGAGCAAGTATGAAACCACTACATTAGGTCAGGAATTCTGAGTTAAACAACATTTGCAGAGAAAAATGCATAGTTGGGCCCTAATCCTGCAAAAATGCACATGTGTAACTTTGTGCAGGGGAAGTAGCCCCATTGAACTCAATGAGACCACTCGTGTGCAAAGTTAAACCCCATACTTAAGGGATTGCACAATCAAGGCCATAATGATGGCGCAAATCATATTTTAAAAATATTTTTGTTTGTTTTGCTTTGTAATATACATCCAGTGCTTTTAAAATTGTAACCCTGTGTATTTCTATGAGAAAAATATTTTTGCTGTCTTCAGGTTTTGCACTATAGAATATAGGGAATCTCTGCAGTCTAATTTACCAAATTGGTTCATTGTTGTAAGATTTTATTTCAGGAGATGGATTTTGTGTTTAAACCACGTTATCAGTTCCCAAATATTCTTTGTTGTTTACATAATTAAGTAGTACACTGACTACAGTTTCTTCCTTGGTTTCTTAGAAGTGAAATACAACCTTCTATTAATAAACAAACTGTAAGAAAACTTCAGTAAATGCAAATACAGTGCTATTCTCTCAGTACTTAGAATTGTTGTAAAAATCATAGCCTGTTACATAAGTATTTATTTAATTTCAAATTTTAAAAAGGCAGAGAGACCTTTTAACTTTGGCTTCTTATAAAACCAAGTAGATTTGGACTGTAATTGTTGCACAGCACCATCTAGTGTTTTGAGAAAAGCAGAAGGAATTTCCTGTCAGCTTCTCTTTGTGCAAAAATATCACGAATGCTGAGCTGTTATCACACCTACACATTTTTGTAGCAGCAACAGTAAAGTCGTTTTTCTGTTTTTTAAAATGTCAGTTCTGTGTCTGAAAGCAATTTATCACTGATACGTCACATCTACTGTAATAAGTCTTACAAACTTAAATTTTGATCCTGAAGTGCTTCAAACAGTTTCAGCCCTGATAAGGAAGGTGTATGCTTTTGTGTATAATATATATTTATACAATGTACGTTTATGAAGAGTCTGTGTATATAATAATTCTCATTTTTATAGTGCTTTATATGAGAGAAATGGTGGCACAGCTATACTGAACTGGCCACACTGTCAGTGGGTAAAAGGAGTCTCTGCCCAGGGAGTGTCCCAAAGGGAAAGTGCCTATGCATTGATGACCCATAATCTGAGGGGTTTCTCTTGGGATAGCAGATCACAGATCTTCCAGTTCTGCACAAATTACAGCTAAACTAATTATCATCCTGTTGTGAATTTTTAGTACTTTTCATCCATAGAGCTCAAGCCCTTTACAAAGGCTAGGTATGCAGTATCATACCCATTGCACTGCTGAGGTAACTGGAGAGAGGACAGAAGGAAGCTAAGTGACTTTACCTAAAACACACACAGCAAATAGGGGTAGTAAAGTCAGGAAGGTTTCCTAATTCCCTCAAGGCACAGCTGTTTTCTGCTACCTCAGTCCTCCATGTCCTTCCAAAGGCATAATTTGCCTGGTCATTGGCATAGTTTTATTATTAATTTTTCCATTTCATATTTTTAATTGAAATGGATTCATTTTCTTTTAAATTCTATTGTTAGATTTACAGTACTATAAAACAATTTTGCTAGGAAAGGTTCTGATGTTGAAATTAGAATCTTACTGGTAGCATATTGCATTTAGCATGCTAAAGTTGAGTATCTGAAATACCATTATGAATTAAATAGTCCATAATGGATTTTGTTAACTTCCTTAATAAGTTAATGACCCTCTAAATATAGAAGCATGGAAAACTGATCCTTTCGTCTGTAGATATTCAGTGTTTTATTCACTGCAAACCATTAAGCAATGAAATGCTCATAAGGTGACCCTATTTGCTCAATTTTCTTTAACAATGGAGTTTAAGAAAAAATTGATGAGATAGAGCAGGCTTACATACTTAGAGTTGTGCATATAAAGTGCCAGTGAGAAGCAATGTAAAGAATAGAAGCAAAGTGACTTTGGTTGGTGATGAGGGAGGTCCTTAAACAGTCTTCTGCACCTCTGATAAGACCCAGGACTTTGCTGCCAAACATTCTATATATCGTGTTTCTCCTGCACTTATTGGTTCACCGAAAAGTAGAAGAAACAAGGTACTTTCAGATAAACACTGAGTAAAACTGTTTGTTTTGTGTGGCTCCATTTCATAGCAACTCGGATGAACTGAAAGAACAGCTGAATCATTTGATATTGAAAGCTTAAAGGTCTTGAATTTTGGATGTAACAGCTGTTTCCATTAAAAAATATTTAGAATGATGTAATTCCATTGCTTAGAAATGTCTGGAATGTGACAATCAGTCTCTTGGAATAGGACTAGTGAAAACCAGTTTTAACCAGTTTTTCATTTCCTAGGGTAGACCATATTTAGAGTGTTTCTTGATTAAATCCATAAGGGCATAAGCTAAAACTGTCATATGTGTCTGGATAGTTAATCAATATGAAACATTAGAAATGCAATTTGGAAAAGGAATTTCACTGCAGTACTTCACTCAGCTTTTGCTTTTTGAAAAGAATGATGAAATGGTACCACACGCACGTCTGCCTCCAGTTAGTAACATGCTATTATAATGTATATCTCTTAAAATGTCAACTCAGATTTTATAGGAATAACAGGTTTGAAGATTTTTTTCTTGTTTGAAAAGTGTAGGTGAAATCTTCATCAGTTTTCATGAGCTCCTCACTAAAACAGAAAACTCTAAATTTTGAACAGTCCTGTTTAAAGTAAAAATATTAAACCTCCCGGTTCTCATCTGTTCCCCTCTACATTTCCCATCTGTGCTAGGTGTAAATGGAAGATATACCATGACAAGGGGATACATAACAGACCCAAATTAAAAAGATCAATTTAGTTCATGAAAAGATCTGTTTCAGTGTCAGTAATGAAAACTCCAAGGTATTTCATTTACAGAAAGAATGTCTAAATGCTTATGCAATTTGTGTGTGCATCCAGATGGATGCATTTTCTCACACCATGTTTCTCAAAGAAATAAAAAATTATGTAGCAGGTCCCATCTCTAGGCAGGATTTGGATGATAGACCATCCTGGTTTTGGATCAAAAAAATTGATTTCTGTGTGTTGCTATCTTTCATATAGGAACATGAGAACTGCCACACTGGATCAGATCAGTGGTCCATCTAACCCACTGTCTAGCTCCTTTAGTGGCTAATACAAGATGCTGCAGAGGACAGTGTAAGAAACCTAATAAAAAGTATGTCAGTTAGTTGACAAACCCTCTGAAGCATGAAACTTTGTCCCTTATAAAAATTTGATCCTGTATTAACATCGATTCAGAGTTGGTCCCAACAGCACATATTGAGAACCAATGGGTTCCTTTCCACGGTTGGGGTGAATTGGTCATGCAGGTGAACCCACTGTTTTCTTAACCTGAATTGAGTGAGTTGACTCTGTGTAGAGCCTGGTGGTGGGGATTGATTGTGTCATCTCAGATGCAATAAAATCAGCGGCCTATACTGCTGTGTGAACTTTCAAAAACAAAGTAAAGCTATTTTCACCTTCAGAAAGCAAATCAGTACCAGATCACCTGTCTGACTCTTGCTACATGCTACTGCAATCTTGAAGAGGCATCAGGCAAAATCTAATTAAAAGATGCAAGTCAAACATAAAACAAGACTTTAAAACAAAATAGAACATGTATGTAAAAACTGTACTTATCAGAGACAGTAGTAAAAATACACCCTCACAATATTCAACTCAATGTTTGCTAAAATAAAAGGATCAGATTCATTGCATGTGACTGATTAATTTCACCCAAGGTGTCAGTGACTTATCAATAATGTGAATTTGTAACAATACAGTGTACTGTGGTCTTACTGTCAAGACACAGCGCAAGAATAACATAGGAACTCAAGCCTAGTAAAAGGTATATTGTTTGCCTTGCACGCTGATTATAAAAAAAAAAAATCAAGCAACGGGGAAAAAGATTGAAAAGAAATTTGCCTGATTTCAAAAACCATGTGTCTAATAAACTGGAAACGTCTCTTACAAACAGTTCATATTAATAAATCTAATAATAAAGTAATCTATTAAATCTATTTAAAATCCGTTAATGAACCCATAATTATGCAAATTGGTCATGCCTGCCATCTCACTGAATTTCTGTACCTTAACCACATTCTGAAAGTATAGATGTTTTAAGAAAAACACATGAATCATCCACCATGCTCGTTAATTCAGTTCCAAATCATTTTCCTTAATGTCAGTCCACTTTTAAATTTTCAGGATACCTCACTGAAAATGTACCCCCTCTTGTGTGCTAAGAACTGTTTGCCTGGCCCAAAACATTGGTTATGGAATCCACCTAGTGCTATGAAATCATCTAGTCTCCCTAATATGCAGTATTTATTGTATAGATGGTAGGCAGAGCATGTAAATTAACTTATGCAGTTTGTATCTATTTCAACACTAGAACTCAGAATTTCAAGATAAAGGTAGCTTAAAATTAGCATAACATTGTCTTTTTCTTCACATTTATTTGGGCAACCTTATTTCAACAGGATGCATTAATTTATACGTTTTAATAACTTTTACATGCCTGTGTGTGTGAGAGAGAGAGAGAAAATCTTCAATGGACTACTAGCCCTCCTCACTACACTCTCACCTATAGCTCCCCGCTACGCAGGAACAGCAAGCACATCATCAGGAAATAAAGTACTAAATAATAGTACATACAGGATATGTGCAATAGGTTTTTAGGGCACACCATAAGTGGTGGCATGTAGGATGTGTGTAGCCACACATCACAGTGAAAAGCAAGCTGCATCCACACTGCGATGTGCAGCTACACACATCAGTAAAAGGCTCTGGCAGGCAGGAGGCCATAAGCATTGACTCCATGGGTGCGGTGGGGAAGGTGGGAGCTTGGCTGCTGGTGGGTGGGGCCAGGGGTGGGAAGAGGCAGAGTGGGGTTGGGGCTTTGAGGGCAGGGGCAAAGTGGGTTTGGGAAGGGGTGGGGTGGGGTGGGGCCCTCGGTGAAGGGGTGGAGTGGGGGCAGGGCCGGGGCAGAAAGAGGCAGGGCGGGAGCTTGGAGGAAGGAGGGGAGTTGGGGCGGGCCTGAGGGTTAAGCACACCCCGGGTAGAGGGGAAATCGGCGCCTTAGCAGGAGGCAGTGAGGAAAGGCTCTGCAGCAGGGAGTTTCTGGAGCCTTTCCCCCTCTCTCCAGCCCCCCCCCCCCCCCCCCCCCCCCCCCCCCCCCCCCGCCCCCGGCAGAGCTTTTCTCTGCTGCTGGAGCCTTTCCCTGTGGTGGAGAGAAAGATCGTCTCATGACAGGGAGGCAGCAGGACACTACGCTGCTATAAACAGTACTGTAGACAGGGAGGTATTGCTTGGGCCTGTAGAGAGCCATGTAGGGTACATACCCACAGGGTTCAAGTATGTCTTTATTTCCCTAAGCAGTGCCTTACTGTCTACACTGCTATTTATACCTGTGCTAAGGGTGCATGGAGTGGATGTACTCTAAATGCCACCATAAGGAGTGTGCAGTGCATGCCATTAGTGTCACGTCTTAATACTAGACAGAGATTAATGACATTTCAAGGCAGAGTTTGAGGCCTGGTCCTGAGAGGTGTAGATTTTCAGTTGCTCAGCACTTCTCAGACCTGGCCCTGAGAAAGGAGAGGCTACTGGATCCTGCTGCTATCCTATTGCATAGTGCCACTATTGTATGTGAAAAAAATAATGCTTATTTTGTTTTATATCTTAGAAGGGACTTCATGTACACCACTTGCATTTTGATTATTTATGTTCTGTTTAGATGTCCAGGAACAGCTCTGTCAGAACAGGAGTATAACATGTATAGGGCAGGAATTTCATCTGAGAGATCAGTATGACAGATTGATTCTCCAAAACCTAGATTATTTTTTATAAATTAACTACAGTTTAAAGTCACAAAACTGACTGACGATTAGATGAAAGTAGAGGTTAGAGGTTTTTTCCACTCAAGATATAGTATTTATTCATTTAAAACTTTGCCCTTTGGTGTAAGTTTGAGATGCATGCATCAGTTTTGTGAAGGGTCTAGGGGAGAGAGCAATCCATATGATTTTTTCCCCCTAGTATCAGTGAGCACAACACAAACAATACACTGCAGGACATAATTTCTGAACCCAAACCTGGGAACACTACCATGGTCAAGGATGAGGGGGGAGAGAGAGGCTCCTTTCACCCACTTCAGGGATGAAAGTAACTTAAAGGATTTACCAGTAGGCCAGAGTCCTGAGCAGGGACATGGCCTCAACGGAAGAGGCATGGCCTCAACTGGACGAGGTGGGGCCTTTAAATCAAGATTTAAAGGCCCTGGGGCTGTGGCTGGGAGCCCTGGGGCCTTTAAATCAAGATTTAAAGGCCCTAGGGCTGTGGCTGGGAGCCCCGAGGCGATTTACAGGGCCTGGGGCTCCGGCCGCAGCTACCGCAGCAGAGCTCCGGGCCCTTTAAATCGCCACCGGAGCCCTGCTGCCGCTACCCTGGGGCTCTGGCACCTGGGCTCAGGAGGGGATTTAAAGGGCCCAGGGCTCCAGCCACTGCAGGGTGCCCCGGGCCATTTAAATCGCCATCCTGGGGAAGCCGGTCTGGCCCGGCATGCCGTACCGGCTCTTGCCGGTACGCCATACCGGACAGTACTGGCTTACTTTCACCTCTGCCCCACTTCCAAAGTCAGTAGTCACAGTTTGGCCCTTTATAAAGCATTTTGCTTCCCTAATGTTGATTCCATGACTCTGTTACTTTAAGCTCCAGTAATGTTACCCTTATTTTAACAAAATACAACCTGTAGTGCTACTAATACTAATGTGCTGTTTTATATATTTTGGAATTTAACTGCAATGGAATACAGACACATTTACATACGAAATTTTCGTTTATTTGGAGAAAAATAATTCAGAAAGAATAAACATTCATTTTTTAGATTAAATTCCTTCTTAGAGGGCTTTAATGGCTCTGTGTGTGTGTGTGTGTGTGTGTGTGTAGTCATAGCATCCAGCTGTAGCAAGCCAGTTGATTCATGATGTCCACAAATAATTTTGTTTGGGTATTACATAAGAAATCTTCTATTATGAAGATGCTATTCTGAAAGTATGCAGCACAGTATTGATTACAGTAATATATCTGCCCTTAAGCTTGGATTTCAGAGGAAGTATGTGTATGCTGAGGTACTGTACTTATTGCAATGCCTGTCATATTGCTTATGATCACTGTTTACTGTCTCAGGCAATGGTATGTGAGTGGCCGGTTCATTCAAAAACTCCAACTGCTGACCTTGTGATCCTTTTTTGAGATCTAAATCTGGTCCTCATATTTTACTTTAAATTGTATCATGTGATAAAACTTTGACTGTCAACTTGTTGCCAATGGCTTTAATTACTTACACTGAGGCATTTAATACCTTTCAAGTTTGTGTGCGATACATTCCCAGCATTTTTAGGTGGAAACAAAATAAGTTTACATTGCCTGTGATTACCAGTATCCTTCAATACATTCACCTGAAGTTTTCTTTGCCTAAATTAAGCTTTTCCAAGGGATTTGGAGGGAGACGTTATTGGGACTTGAGAGGTGAAGAGCTTTTCAAATAATGTTTGGAAAAACATGAATGTTTTCTATGTATCTCTCACGTTCAGCGCCTCCTCGGTTAAACAGCGGTATTTTATTTTAATAGAATTTCTCATAAACATGCTTTTAAAAGTTTAATTTTTTTTGGTGCTTTGTATGTTATATATAATAGAAGCAATGCCTCAGAAGATGATTTAAAGATGAAGATTGTTAAAGAAACAATTCGTTCAATTTCTTACAATGCACACACAGATTTATGTCTCTGGATAGGCAAAGAAAAGTCCAGAAAGGAACTTTTGAAACATAATAAAGGAAAAGTGAACAGTTTCTAAGCAGAGTTCTATTTTTATTTTGCAGTTGAATGACTTTGATTTCTGGGTTTTGATGATTTTATGACCGAAATCAAGTAAATTATATTGCTGCAGAATACTCCTGAACTGACTGAAGATTTGATATTTTGGTTTTTAATATCCACTGTGGAAGAGGAGGAGGAGAAAAATCAGGTGCTTCTTGGCACCACCAGGGATAATGATGCTCAGATGGCACAGTGATAGGTGGGGTCTAGTAGAAATCTAGTTAAATAGATAGGTTTGTTGAATTTACTTAGTGAGAACTCAGTGGAGATAAGCAACAGTCTAGATGAAATTAAGAGCTATGAATGCAATAGATACATTTGAAACCTTTGGTTTAAATTACAGTAGAACTTCAGGATTATAAACACTTCGGGAATGAAGGTTGTTCGTAACTCCGAACAAATGTTCCCGTTCTTTCAAAACTTAATAACTGAACATTGACTTAATACAGTTTTCAAACTTTACTATGCAGAAGAAAAATACTGCTTTTAACCATCTTAGTTTAAATGAAACAAGCATAGAAGCAGTTTCCTTACTTTATCAACTCTTTTTTTTTTAAACTTTCCCTTTATTTTTTAGTAGTTTACATTTTAAAACAGTACTGTATTTGCTTTTTTGTGTGTCTCTCTCTGGTGCTGCCTGATTGCAAATGAAGAGTGGGGTTGACCAGTCAGTTTGTAACTCTGAGGTTCTACTGCAGAGGAAAATATGAAATGATTTTATAAATGTTGTTCTGAGGATACTAAGATGACAAAGTGTCAATAAAATCAAATCAATGACATGGAAAACAAGTTGAGTTCAAAATGTGAAGTTCAGCTTTCTGAAAACTTGAAAATCAGGACAAATGGAGCTGTTTCTTGCACTGAGATGTTAAGTACTAGGGAAGAATGTTCAGTACTTGAACTCTCAATCCACAATTACCGCATTGTGGAATGTGCAACTCATTGAATGAAGAATGACATTTTAAAATTACATTTGATTTTGAGTCTGGTTTCATCTTAATAATGTCCTCCAGCACTGGAAGGAGTTTAAAACTATTTAGGGAAGAAGTAAAAATGGGAACCTGTGTATTACTGTGTGTATTGTTTTATTGTTGCAGGATGCGGTTTAACTATAGCAGCGGTGGCCAATCTGTGGCTCTGGAGCCACATGCGGCTCTCCAGAAGTTAATATGCGGCTCCTTGTATAGGCACTGACTCCGGGGCTGGAGCTACAGGTGCCAACTTTCCAGTGTGCTGGGGGATGCTCACTACTCAACCCCTGGCTCTGCCACAGGCCTTGTCCCCACTCTACCCCTCCCCTGAGCCTGCCGTGCCCTCACTCCTTCCCCCCCGCCCCAGCCTCCTGCATGTCATGAAACAGCTGATCGGGAAGTGTGGGGAGAGAGGGGAGGCGCTCATAGGCGGGGCTGCTGGTGCGTGGGAGACGCTGGGAGTGGGTGGTGGGAGCTGCTTGGGGGCTGCTGATGTGTTACTGTGGCTCTTTGGCAATGTACATTGGTAAATTCTGACTCCTTCTCAGGCTCAGGTTGGCCACCCCTGAACTATAGAGTTACAGTTTGCTTTCTCTTCTAACTGAGACATTGCTATTTGCTATTGAGTACTTAAGTGAGCAGCAAGCAGGCTGTATCCTGCTATTCCCAATATAGTGTGAATTTTGATGCTCTTCCCCCCTCCTTAAAAATTATTCACCCTGAGTGTGATGATTAAGTGTGGAAAGCTATGTGTGAGTGCTGTTTAATTGGAGACGTGTGTCTTACCACTTCTGTTTTATTCATATGCCATGGAAGTTGACAAGTTTTGAATTAGGGGCAAGTCAGGTCAGCATTGTTCAATGGGAGACATAGGGTTACTCAAAGATGTTTTGGTGATAATGAACCTGCACTGATCTTTGGACATGTCTTGTTCTGACTAATAGGACTTGAGGGTACAAGTTTCTCTACCCTACCTTGCTAAAATGTCTCAACAAGAATCTGGAGGGACCACCTGTAGGGTTGTAAAGGAAGTTCAGCTACTATGGCCAATTCATCTTTGACCTCTGCTAAGATTGCCAACACAGATGCCAGGAGTATGACATGTAATGGTATTTTTCTGATGTAGGAACTGATATGAGACTACCAAAATCACTTTACGTAGGTCACCAGGCCATCATCCAGTCCTAAGACTTTGGGTTACCATTGTGCTGGGCTAGGTTCAGACCTGTGGCTTAGAAGTGAATGACTGAATTATAAAGTAGGTGTTTCTCTCAAAGGATTTCTCTCCTCTCCCCACCCATAGCTTTTTATACCACTAGATCTGGCAATACTGCTCATCAGAAGTAGCTCTTTTAAAAAGATTTATTTTGTTAAGTGCAAATTTAAATGACATATTTGAGTACGCTATGTTTATGCATATCCTGCAGTTTACATGTCACAACTCTCACATCCATTCAGTTCTAGAATTTGAAGTCCAGGTGAAGCTGATACTGGAATAGGCTGTCAGGGATTGTCTTGCATTTAGAGGTGGCTTTGGGATGCTAGGATTAAATATCAGTATTTGTAGGGCTATGGAAGAATCAGGCTATGTTTTCAGTACTGGTACTTGTTTATGCTGGGTATAGTGATACTCATCATGTATGTTTAAAACTATTTAATAAATTGAGAGTTTTGTTCAAAGGGGAAATATTGAAATGAAAGCTGTAGTTCCAGTCTGGACCAGTGGCAGTGCTGTTTGGTGTGGTTCCTCCTGGGAGACCAGCAACACCACTTTACCCTATGAGCAATAGTTGGGGGAGGAAAGCTGATCTGGGAAGAAAAACGGGTCAATCAGAAGCACTGAGCTGTGGGGCCTGACTGAGCCTTTAAACGTTGACTGTCAAACTGTTTAAAGTAAAGAAGCCCAATCCAAAAGGAGTTAAGAGGAAAGCAAGGTTTGGTAGAGCAGTGTACAGAAAGGAGAGCCCTGCCCAGGAAAGTTAAGGAGTAACCAGGAGAAATTGTAATAAAGTTCAGCTTTTCAAGTGCTTCCTCATTCCCATTCAGACTACAATATAGTGTGGTACAAATAAAAACATTAGAGAGGCAGCTGCTAATGTCTGTTTCATATTGTTTTGTACCATCTGAGTCACTCCATTAGGGAAGTCACAACTTCTCCTATTAATATACTTGTTCCAAGCATATGATCAGTTGTATCCTAAAATACATTCTAAACTGCCTCATTTTTTTTTCTGGAAGTTAAAATATTAAAATCAAATCAAACCAGGGATGAAATATTTACTTTGATATTCATGAACTACAGATTTGATATTGTCCTACATCAGCCTTACAGGGTAACCAAGTGACTGACTTAGATTAAATTCTCTCTTGCTATCTTGGTGGATACAGCGAACATTCTACTGGAACTTAGGTCAGTGCCTAAAATAACCTTGCTTAATTGCAAGCTGCAAGTGTCTCACGAAATTCCAGTTAGGAGGCAGGGAACTGCATGACTGGGAAACTACTACTGTAGTTTGGAACACATGGAGGACGAGTAGACTGGCCTAAACTTGATCTGCACAATAGCGCAGGTACTGGCAGCAGATTGTTTGCTATATCTGAAATTTCCTCCATGTTCAGCATAAGCATTTGACTCAGCACTGAAAATGGCTTGGGTTACACATAGTCTCTGGCTTAATTGTCTGACTTAAATGGGCATGTGTTTGCTGAAGTACTGCTTGGGAGTAACTGCTTTAGCTGAAGAAAGAAAATGGAACAGTTAAATTTTTGCAAAGCTGATGACTGAAAATCCCTTCTTCCAGTACAATTCAGGTAGGACACTGTTAATGTGAAATATTTTACAAAATGTTGGTACTGTCTTAAAGCTATTTAATAGCAGGTTTTGCAAACCGTTCCCACTGCAAGACCTAAATGCTTTTTTGTACTGCAAATCCTTGTTTACTTTTAAAGTAGAATTTGATGTCCTAAATTTATTTGTTCGGAATGATGCATTTTATTCCCTTATGCACTGTAATTTTAACTTGCAAAACCAATTGATCTTTTCCCCTGTAGATGAATCTTTCCTGTATATTGAGAGAGTTGTCAAAATCTCTTTCATGCTCTGATATTTTGCATAATATCACGTTTTGCGATCACTACAATAATGTGAGTAGGAAAGAAAGGGGCACAAAAAGGTGACCTCTTTAAGCCTTTCCATCTCAGAATGTGGTTTACACATTTCAGCAAGATACTATCACTCTTTACTAGTACTTTTTCCTCCCAGGTGAAATTTAAATGCTCACCCCTCTGAATGCTCTATGACATCACTCCGCTAACTGTTTAGAGGTCACAGTATAGTTAGAAATAGACATTGCAGTATTATTATTATTATTACATTGCTCTGGTTAAAACGTCGACCGACATTATAAAGAGTGTTTGCAGTGTTGTTGTAGCCTTGTTGGTCCTAGGATATATGAGAGACAAGATAGCTGAGGTAATACTTAGTATTTGATCAACTTCTGTTGGTGAAAGAGACAAGCTTTCAAGCTCTACAGAGCTCTTCAGGTCATCCGAGACCTGAAGAAGAGCTCTGTGGAACCCAAAAGCTTGTCATTTTTGCCAACAGACGTTGGTCCAACGAAAGATATTACCTCACCCACCTTGTTTGTCTTAGTGTAAAGAATCATATTTAGTTAAGATTTAAGAAACCCATAGACTAAAAATGGTCAACTCTGCCAACAAATATAGAACTTATCTTGTTAACAGCCAACTCACTAAATTATATGGCTGTTCAATATAGAGATTAAACGTAACATATCATTGATGGACAATAAATAGTCCCTAATTATAATTACGATAATAGCAATTCAGATAGCTCTTTTCAAACTATTCTCCAAGCTTTATGCCTTTGGAGGGACCTGGTATGTTTTATTTCAGTTCTCGGTGTCCTCAGCTCTTGTACCCAACAACTCAGCTCAAGTTGTTGCATGAGTACCTGATCCTTGGAGACCTTAAGTTTTGAGGTAGACTACTCAGCAGTGTCTGTTCTCTCTGCAAGTCTATTCATGCACAAAGAGAGTGCAGGAACTTTGTTTGCTATGAGGATGTTCTTGATTTTAGAGGTTTGCATTGGACTAAGATCTTTTTTCTTTCCTGCAGTTTTGCGGAAGGTAGATTTGAATGAGAGCTAGTTGGCTGATGTTCAATTTGTATAAGGTAGGGGTGATGCCAGTGAAATAGAAAAACATTCAGAGCAGATAGGAGAAGTGATAACCCCTCAGCTGAGTAAGCAGATGTCATTGACTTTTAATAAGCTTTTCAATTTAGAGATCCATTTGGACGCTCAGTTGCCCAGGCACTATAAACAAAGGAGTTTTCCTTTCATCTTTAAGGAAAGTTAAGGAAGTTGTGACCTTTCGTATAGGATGATGAGATCAATTCATGCTTTTTGTCTCCTCCAGTACACTGTCCATAAGGGCTTCACTAAAAGTCTGCTCAAAAATTTCAACTAGTACAAAATTCAGCTTCCTGCTTCCTCAGAGGTTTTTCTCTCAAAGTGCCTATTACATCAGTGTTCTGTAATCTGCACTGATTTCTTGTTTGTTTCCTCATGATATTAAAGGTGTTGATTTTTGATCAATAAATTCTTATAAGTGTTGTGTCCTGGCTGTTTTAAAGAGCATTTTTCTCTTCATGCTCCATCCTGATAGGGAAGATCAGCTAGGTGGTTCTCAGTGGCAATCTCCATGGAGACTGGAGACAGCGTACTCAGGAAAGGTAGGCCTCCACACTAAAAGTTGTTTACCTTATTGAACATAAGAACAGTCATACTGGGTCAGACCAAAGGTCCATCTAGCCCAGTATCCAGTCTACCAACAGTGGCCAATACCAGATGCCCCAGAGGGAATGAACAGAACAGCTAATCATCAAGTGATCCATCCCCCTGTTGCCCATTCCCAGCTTCTGGCAAACAGAGGCTAGGGGGACACCCTCTCTGCCCATCCTGGCTAAAAGCCATTGATGGACCTATCCTGCATGAAGGTATCTAGTTCTTTTTTTAACCCTGTTATAGTCTTGGACTTCACAACATCCTCTGGCAAGGAGTTCCACAGGTTGACTCTGTGTTGTGTGAAAAAAATACTTCCTTTTGTTTGTTTTAAACCTGCTGCCTATTAATTTCATTTGGAGACCCCTAGTTCTTGTGTTATGAGAGGAGTAAATAACACTTCCTTATTTACTTTCTTCACATCCGTCATGATTTTATAGAACTGTTTCATATCCCCCCTTAGTAGTCTTTTCCAAGCTGAAAAGTCCCAATTTTATTAATCTCTCCTCATACAGAAGCTGTTCCATACCCCTAATCAATTTTGTTGCCCTTTTCTGAACCTTTTCCAATTCCAATATATCTTTTTTGACATGGGGCAACCACATCTGCATGCAGTATTCAAGATGTGGGCATAGCATGGATTTATACAGAGACAATATGATATTTTCTGTCTTATTATCTATCTTTTTCTTAATGATTCCCAACAATCTGTTAGCCTTTTTGACTGCCGCTGCATATTAAGTGGATATTTTCAGAGAACTATCCACAATGATTCCAAGATCTCATTCTTGAGTGTTAACAGCTAATTTAGACGCCATCATTTTATATGTATACTTGGGATTATGCTTTCCAATGTGCATTACTTTACATTTATCAACGTTGAATTTCATCTGCCATTTTGTTGTCCAGTCACCCAGCTTTGTGAGATCCTTTTGTAGCTCTTCACAGTCTGCTTGGCACGTAACGGTCTTGAGTCGTTTTGTATCATCTTCAAATTTTGCCACCTCACTATATACCCCTTTTTCCAGATCATTTATGAATAAGTGGAATAGGACTGCTCCCAGTACAGACCCCTGGGGGACACCACTATTTACCTCTCTCCATTCTGAAAACTGACCATTTATTCCTACTCTTTGTTTTCTATCATTTAGCCAGTTACTAATCTATGAGAGAACCTTCCCTCTTATCCCATGACAGCTTACTTTGCTTAAGAGCCTTTGGTGAGCGACCTTGTCAAAGGCTTTCTGAAAATCTGTGTACACTATATCCACTGGATCCCCCTTGTCCACATGCTTGTTGACCCCATCAAAGAATTCTAGTAGAGTGGTGAGGCATGATTTCCCTTTGCAAAAGACATGTTGACTTTTCCCTAACAAATGATGTTCATCCATGTGTCGGACAACTTTTTTCTTTACTATAGTTTCAGCCAGTTTGCCCGGTACTGAAGTCATGCTTAGCAGTCTGTAATTGCCGGGATCACCTCTGGAGCCCTTTTTAAAAATTGGTGTCACATTCACTATCATCCAGGCATCTGGTACAGAAGCTGATTTAAATGATAGGTTACAGACTACAGTTAGTAGTTCTGCAATTTCACATTTGAGTTCCTTCAGAACTCTTGGGTGAATACCATCTGGTCCTGGTGATTTATTACTGTTTAATTTATCAATTTGTTCCAAAACCTCCTCTAATGACACCTCAATCTGGGACAGTTCCTCAGATTTGTCACCTAGAAAGAATGGCTCAAGTTTGGGAATCTCCCTCACATCCTCAGCTGTGAAGAATGATGTAAAGAATTAATTTAGTTTCTCCACAGTGGCCTTGTCATCCTTGAATGCTCCTTGAGCATCTCGATCATCCAGTGGCCCCAATGTTTTTAAGCAGGCTTCCTGCTTCTGATATACTTAAAAAGAAATTGCTATTATTTTTTGAGTCTTTGACTAGCTGTTCTTCGAATTCTTTTTTGGTCTTCCTAATTATATTTTTATACTTGATTTCCCAGAGTTTTTGTTCCTTTCTATTTTCCTCACTTTTAACTTCCACTTTTTTGTATTGATTGAAGAGTCCTACATTTTTTTTTAACCTTCAGGGCATTTTGCTACGCCTACCTAATCACTTAGGCTCCTCTCTCCTCTGGGGGAGTTCTGAGTTGTTGCTGTGGTTTGTGGAGGTGCTTTCTTTTGCAGTTCTTTTGAGTTGACACTGTCACTTAGTGAAATTTCTCTATAGTTGTTTTTACATTTAAGGAGGTGAGAGGTGCACTGTATATATTAATTTGCTACTGCTTCGCTCCAGTTAGCAGCATTCATGCTTACCATGTCAGCTCCTTTCCTGGACTCCTCTCTGAGATTCAGGCCATTTAATCAGGATCCTGCTTCAGCTATCCATATTAAAGGGCCAGGAATCTTCCAGAAAGACTCTTAAATATTTTCGAAGGATTTGATTTAGTTTTGCCTGAATTAGGGACAAATTTCACGGTTCAGAGTAGTTCAGTTTTGATAATAATCAAAACATTTAGGTGCTGGTTATCTGGACCAGATTTTTTAGTCTGCAAAAGTGGGCTGCAAGTCTAGTAAAAATGGGCTTTTTTGTGAGATTTTCTGGAAATTCTGTCATTAATCAAGCTAGAAATAGAAGTCAGAACAGGTTTTCTTGAAGTATTTTGGCACTTCCTTTCTAGGTGGAACCTGGAATTGCAAAGGCTCACAAGTAAAGATGAAAAATAATAGGAATTTGGAGAAATTCATCCCATTTTCTAACATCAAAAAGAAGGTTTGGTTCAAGTTTTGATACATGGGTGAGGGGTGGAATGACTGGTTTTGCCTCCTTACCTTTGATGTTCCAGGTTATGACATGAGAGAGTCAGATATCTACTCAGTCAGAACATTGTAGCCCAATCGTCCTATGTTAATACGGTCAGGCAGTTGTTTGTGCAGGCTTTGGGATCTTTTCTTGTTATAAGTTAATTTATACTAAGGGATGCTGGTTAACTAATATATTTGTGGCTGACAGGAATTTGCCTACAGGCCATTTTGATTATCATTTGAATTGCTAGTTATAAGGGAGAGGACTGTGACCCGGTGTGCTTAGGGCAGCCCTCACTGGAAATGTCAAGGTCAGGGCAGGCTACAAAAGGGAGGGCAAATACTCCGAAGACTGTTTATAGCCTTTTGCCATGGAGCTTGATTTCCTTTGTTCCGAGCAGAAGCTGCCTAGCACATGGTCTGGAAGCCAGAGAGTTCTGTCCATAGGCACGCCCCTGCATGCCTTGCTGAGTCATAAGGTGTATCCCTTGCCTTCTCTCAATGAGACAATTATATAGCTGATGTCACCTGATGGGCTGTCAAGCAGATTAGGCATTGCTAATGCCAGTCAGTCTGGGCGTGTCACCCAGATGCACAGCACAAGTTTGGAACTACAGACATACCATACATATAACTTATAGTACAAAGGTGATACAAATGCATAAATTAGATTATCAAATTTAGCAAATTATAATATTTTTGCAGATACCTTATATGGCATATCTGGCACAACTCATTGCAATTTTACATTATTGATATTCATAATATCCTGAACTGTCTCCCAGATTCCATGCAGCGTCACACACCCTCACGCAAAATTGATGCTGAAAGGGGTGTTCCTAGACACTACTGAATGCATCACATGCATTTTCCATTCTAGGTCCTATATTATTACATTTTCAGTTTCTATCCCAACTATTAATGTACAGCAGAAATAGTTTATCAAAATCATGTCTGACTAAATCAGGCTGTTTATATACAGCTGGCTTCATTTTCTGAAAGTCTTTCTCATCTGATGATACTCTAATATAGACCTTACTGCTTTCAAGAATGTAATAACCTTGGCATTTAGCCATGACAGTCATGTGGTAGTGTGCCTCAGTTTTCCTTTCTGTACAGCAGACTAGATTTGTAAAGGTTTCTCTGCTGTGCCAAGTTTCAAGCTTGCCTACAGGTATCAGCGGTAACATTTAATTACTATAAGGCTTTCTAGCATACAGTGTATTTTACAATGTGTATTCTTTTATCAAAGTCATACACATTGTACCTTTTTACCAGGGTTGACATCAATATCAAATTTGTTAGAAGGTTAAACCTTAATAGTAACACCAAATTTGTTACAAGTGAGCATTTATAAGTATCTTGGTCATATCATGCCTCTTGTTTTACTGAATCTCTTGGTTGGCCAGTTGTGTCTTCTGAGCTAACAGCTATGGGGCAAATCTTCCTCCTCCCTTGTCAGTCAGGTAAATTGTATCAACCCAGACACTAGCTTTCAAATTCTCATCTGCTACCAATTTCAAGGCTGGACACTCATTCTTCCCATCAGCGGGATTGGGTCCTTTCCCCCTTCAACTTTCTCCTAGAGCAGTGGTTCCCAAACTTGTTCCGCCGCTTGTGCAGGGAAAGCGGGCCGGGCCGGTTTGTTTATCTGCTGTGTCTGCAGGTTTGGCCGATCACGGCTCCCAGTGGCCACAGTTCGCTGCTCCAGGCCAAAGGGAGCCGCTGGAAGCGGCAGCCAGTACATACAAGTTAAAGAAGTATGGGCTGGATGAATGGACTATAAGGTGGATAGAAAGCTGGCTAGATTGTCGGGCTCAACGGGTAGTGATCAATGGCTCCATGTCTAGTTGGCAGCCGATATCAAGTGGAGTGCCCCAAGGGTCGGTCCTGGAGCCAGTTTTGTTCAATATCTTCATTAATGATCTGGAGGATGGTGTGGATTGCACCCTCAGCAAGTTTGCAGATGACTGGGAGGAGAGGTAGATACGCTGGAGGGTAGGGATAGGATACAGAGGGACCTAGACAAATTGGAGGATTGGGCCAAAAGAAATCTGATGAGGTTCAACAAGGACAAGTGCAGAGTCCTGCACTTAAGACAGAAGAATCCAATGCACCGCTACAGACTAGGGACCGAATGGCTCAGCATCAGTTCAGCAGAAAAGGACCTAGGGGTTACAGTGGATGAGAAGCTGGATATGAGTCAACAGTGTGCCGTTGTTGCCAAGAAGGCCAATGGCATTTTGGGATGTATAAGTAGGGGCATTGCCAGCAGATCGAGGGACGTGATCGTTCCCCTCTATTCGACACGGGTGAGGCCTCGTATGGAGTACTGTGTCCAGTTTTGGGCCCCACACTACAAGAAGGATGTGGAAAAATTGGAGAGAGTCCAGTGGAGGGCAACAAAAATGATTAGGGGACTGGAACACATGAGTTATGAGGAGAGGCTGAGGGATGGCTCTAGACTGTTCTCAGTGGTAACAGATGACAGAACAAGCAGTAATGGTCTCAAGTTGCAGTGGGGGAGATTTAGGTTGGATATTAAGAAAAACTTTTTCGCTAGGAGGGTGGTGAAACACTGGAATGCGTTACCTAGGGAGGTGGTGGAATCTCCTTCCTTAGAAGTTTTTAAGGTCAGGCTTGACAAAGCCCTGGCTGGGATGATTTAATTGGGGATCAGTCCTGCTTTGAGCAGGTGGTTGGACTAGATGACCTCCTGAGGTCCCTTCCAACCCTGATATTCTAGGCTTCTATCCCTCGGCCCCTGCTGCTTCCAGCAGCTCCCATTGGCCTGGAGCAGCGAACCATGGCCACTTGGAGCCGCCATCGGCCGAACCTGTGAACGCATCAGGTAAACAAACTGGCCCGGCCCGCCAGGGACTTTCCCCGCACAAGTGGCGGAACAAGTTTGGGAACCACTTTCCTAGAGGGTTGAAAACTGAACCTCCCTGCTTACAGGACTCCCTTTGCTGGCTAGGTGTGTCCACCAGCTGCAGCTCCTCTGTGCTATGAGCCTCTACATAGACACTCTCCTGCATGCTTGCTTTTGGATCTGCCATGACCAGCAGCTTAGAGACTGGACTTTGTTTTAAAGAGATACCAAACATATCCAAAGTGTCTAAGGGTGAGAGCTTGCCTGCTTGAGGGTTCAGTCATAAGACTGTTCTGCTCTGAAAAAACAGTAACCCAATCTTTCCTCAGAACCTGAGTCACAAACTGTTCACTTAGAGAATCAGCATGGAGACATTCATGATTCAACCACATAGTCTGCCCGACCAGCTGCCCAAGCACAGCCACTTGGCTACAGGACTGCTCAATTTCTCTAACAATTTTTTCTCCATCTGAGACCTTCTCTAGGCTATCTACAATGGATCTTTCTAAAGCAAGGTTAGGGGATCCATGTACCTCAGAAAGACTCTGGCAGTTAGGAACTGAAACAAGTCTCCCAAACAAACTGTTGCTTTCTCTATACAGTGATTCACCCTGAGTTAATGCAATCAAATCACTTTCACACCCATCAGTTACAAGAAACTGCTTGCAAAAACTACCCTGAAGAGTTTTCTCTTCAGGAATAGTTCTGAGCTACCCATCTTTTTTCTGCTCTACAGAAGGATTGCTCCATGGAGCCACAACAAACTCCTTCTGAGTTTCATTTACATCCAGAATCACCACTGGCACATCAAGAGGCTTTTCACATAACCCGCTTTCAGACAATTTGCTAAACTTAAAGGGTTAGAGGCACTCTCTTTCCCTCTGTAGCTTTCCTCACTGGCAATATGCAGGTTCCTTCTTGGGTTTCAGTTAAGTCCAGAACCACCTCTGGGACAACTGAAATATCCCTCAACCATCACAGGCTGAGAGGTACCCTCTGTCTGCTCCACAGACAAAGGACTGGAGGTCCATTCTCCTTCGTTAGGTACACTACTATTTGCAACAGACAAACAACTGGAAACAGTTTTTCCTTCAACGGTTAAACTGCTGTTTTCCACAAACAGGGTCTCATCATACTGAGCTACTTTAAACAAATCACTTCTACTTTGTTCAGGCTCACTTACACTAACGTCACTTGTCAGCAATCCATTACACACCAGAAATCTACCCTTTCCTTCCTCTTTCTCCGCGACTGGGTTATGACATTACCCTGATACACTGGTTATCAAGAAGCAAAAAAAGAAATCATGCAGCCCCCTTTATTGCGTTCCAGTTCTCTGGCTCCCAATCAGCACCTAGGTCCAGTACAGTGAGGAGTTATTTAAAAAACTCTGCTCACATATACAAAATGTTCTTCTGACTCCAAAGGGTCAGCCACATTACCAGGTCAGTGTAGGTCTGGATCTTACCCAAAATACCACTCTGCCAGCCAATCCTTTAGTGTCTTCTTATAAAGAAAAAAGAAAGGTAAGGAGAGAGATGTTAAATGGTAAGACCGTTCCATACATACAAAGGCTTCAAAGTCCATCAGGTTCCTAGCAGTATTGGTGAGTTTGCTGGTTTGAAAGTCCCTCTGGAACACATCCATAGCTTGGATGGGTCATTCAGTCCCTTGTTCAGAGCTTCATTTGTACAAAGGTTACTCCAGAGGTGAGAAGCAGGAATGAAGACAAAATGGAGAAGGTGCAACTGTCTTTTGCCATGCAGCTTGATTTCCTTTGTTCCAAACACAAGCTGCCCAGCACATGGCCTGGAAGCCATAGAGTTCTGTCCATAGGCATGCTCCTGCATGCCTTGCTGAGTCATAAGGTGTATCCCTTGCCTTCTCTCAATGAGTCATTTGTATAGTTGATGTCCCTGAATGGGTTGTCAAGCAGGCTAGGCATTGCTAATGCCAATCAGTCTGGGTGTGTCACCCAGATGCACAGCAAAAGTTTGGAGCTACAGACATACCATACATGTAATTTATAATACAAAGGTGATACAAACACATAAATTAGATTATCATACTTAGCAGATTATAACATTTTTGCATATACTTTACATGGCATACCTGGCACAACTCATTGTAATTTTACATTATTGATATTCATAGTATCCTCAAGTGTCCTCCAGATTCCATACAGCATCACAAGGACAAAGAAAGAAATGTATTGTAGTTAGGTATAATATATACCTGATCTATGTTCAGTGCTGCTTCAAGAAGTTCTTCCTTTAATGCGTCATCCTAGCACGAGCCTCATCAAAGTGATACCCTGCTGAGAGAGGATCCATGCAAAGCATTTGAAATCTGTGTATTTATCTTTGAAAGTTCAATAAAAAGTTTTATTTTTAAAACCCTCCTCCTTTCAGTCCCCCCCTCCCCTGAATTTTCCACTTGCTGCTGGAGCACACAGAGCATAAAAATGAATGAGCATACAGTATTCAAAATGCTGCATATCAGGAGACGAGAACTATTCAAACCTTTGATTTTCTTTTTCTGCAGACCATTAAAATGGCTATTTAGTTAGAAAATGTCCTGAATAATAAGTCTTTTAAAATTTAAAATGCATTGAATACATGGAGTGGGGAAAAAAGTACAAAATCCCCCGAGGATGTAATTCTTTGACTCCTGACCTAGATTCCACGGTCGTATAGCCAGGGTTGCTACAATTGGCTTTCCTCAGAAGAGTGTTATGTTAGAACTAGTGGTCTTACTTTCAATTTGATAGCATATGGCCAATCATGCTGGAGTTGAAGTTAATGGCAAAACTCCCACTGACTTCAGCTGGAAGACTGAATGTTGATTAGGGTTCACTGAATGATGACCAGTATCCATGACTCTAGTTAGCATCTTATACAATCGTACCTAAATATTAGGGATGATATTTGAAGTGAAATAAGAAACATCAGAAAAAAATTATTAATAATCAAATAAAATAAGTAAATAATTCTACTTCTTTTAATAGTTGTTTAAAATTGTTAAACTCAAGTACTCCTTACTCAATGCTAAATTCAGGCAGAACTGGAATACAGTTTCCTTTGAGCTAAGTTAGTTTCACTGTACCCTATTTGCACATTTTCAATGCTTTTTTACTCTGCTCTTCCAAAAAATTTCCAATTGGACAGAAATATAATGTAGAATCACTTTCTCAAGGAAATGTCTCTTTATTTCAAAACAAAAACCTTAACTCATTTCTCCCACACTCCCACTTTTTCAAATAGAATCACACTCATACCTCACTAAACTTCCCACTGTACAAGTGTCGGTTCTGCAATAATAACAGATAGTTGAGACAGGTAGATCAGAAATGTCCCAAGTCATCTTAGCCCTCCACTGAGATATGGAAGTCTAATTTTGGGCGCAATAGAACCTTTTTAAAAATTACTCCATTTTAACTGATCATTATCTATGAACTCATAGAGTAAAGAAACCATTACATACTTCTATCTACACTGGGATCTCCTTTTGTGAGGAATTCTTTTGCACATTTACCCTTTTGTTCTTCCTTGGACACAACAAAGTTCCTTTCATGAACCTCAGCAGGACTGCTTAAAACAGCTGAAACTTTTGACTAACTCTAGTTTACAGCATCTGAATTAGATGATTCTGTCTGGGGAAGCACAGGTAGGTGAAGAAGGATGCAGTCACTGTAGTTTTCAGTTGAAGATTAAAATAGCTTAATTTTAGAGCATTTAAACATGAGTTTACAAGGCCAAACCATATCGTGATTTTCTTTAATCCCCACCAGTCCCACGAAGAGGCTTGAGGTGCTGCCATTCTCAAAATCATAAGATAAAGGTACTTTATACCTGAGTTATGTAGAGTTAGAAAATTAATATAAAGAGTCAGCGCAAAGCTGTTATATCCTAAATGTTTTCTGGTTGTCACCCTAAAAACTAATATCATTAGTCATTACAAAAACACAGGTCACAGTGGCTTCCATTTTTGCAATCTGAAACTGTACAGAAAGATCTGTGAATGCCATGGCTGGGACATGGGCAATCTGACTGAGTGGTTAGAGCAGAGGTCGGGAGTCAGGGCAGTTAGATACAAGAAGATCAGAGTCTCAGGCAGGCCAGAGGGCAAACCGGTAGTCAGATGTCAGGAGGCAGGCAGGGTCAAGATCCCAGGAGACCAGTAGCAGACAGTTGGAGCAGGCATTGCTGGGAAGCAGTCCTAAGCAGAGTAAACCCAGCTGCAGGGACAGCTTCGTGTTTCTGTGCTGCATTTCTTTAGGAACTGTGAACCAGTCAGGGCTCCAAGTATGCCACCAGTTCGTTCCCAGGGCTGTGATCCTCAGTCAGAGTTCAGTTAGCAGGTCACTGGGTGACAGGTTGAAACTTACTAGATCCAAAGAGTCCTGTGCAGTACCGGGTTTACAATGATGCCGGGCCCACACTTAGAAGGGGCCCTGGCACCCAGACCGTGGCCCCATCCCGCAGCTCTGCCTGCATTCCGCCCCAAGGCCCTGCCCACCACTCGCTCCTCTCAACCCCTCCCCCACGCTTGCTGCTGTCCACCCCCTCCCCTCTGTGCAAGTAGCAGGCGGGGCCTTGGGGGAAAGAGGCCGAGTGGGGGTGGATGGAGCATGGGTGGAGCAGGGACAATGGAGCTACAGTCTGGGCACCGGGGCCCACCAAAGCCCTGTGGATCTTTGTTCAAGACCTGCAGGCTCTGATATCACTCCCTCCCCAAGGGGTGCCCTCAGGGCAACATGGAACCAGGCTTTTTGGGTGATATCTATGGAACACTTGCACAAGTATGGGGGCATGTATATTTTCCACGAGTTCCCAGATGCACTCCTCAAGGCTATATCCCTAAGAGTCAACAAGATACCATAGCCCACCACACTTATATTTAGAATCCAGGATTTTGTGAACCACATATTCCTCATGGCCCTGTACCAGTAGAGGAGGTGTCTGGGTCCTGTGAGGAAAAAGGTTTTCTGTGCAGGGTTTCAAAAGTGATACATGAAACACTGGGTGAATCTTCAGAGAGCAGGATAGTTGTAGTTCAAAGGTGACTGGATTAACCTGCTGCAGGGTCTTAAAAGGGCCAAGGAATTGAAAGTCCAGCCTGTGAATAGGTTTGTCTGTGTGGAGATACTTTGTGGAGAGCCATACCATTTGTCCCACTGAGTAGGTTGGGCCTTTCTGTTGATGCTGGCCTGCATGCCATTTATAGTCTGCTCTTAGATTTTCCAAGTGTCCTGTCATTTCTTCCTGGGCCCAATGAATCTACTCTTTCATGTCTGAGGTGGCTGGATTGGGAGAGGACACAAGTAATTGTGGGTAGAATTGGGGGTCGTACCCATTGTTGGTTTTAAAAAAAGGGGGGCTTTGACCTGTAGACACATTTTCTGTGTGGTTGTAGGAAAATTCTGCATAAGGCAGAAATGAAGACCAGATACTGCTCAATGAATGTCACAGATACTGCTCAAGAATTTGATTGGCTCTTTCCATTTGGCCATTAGACTAGGGATGGTAAGCGGAGAAAAGACATGTGGACTCCCAGCCGGCGAGAACAACTTGCAGATAAACCCTTGGGCCAGGTTCTCCTGGAGGTACTCTTGGTTCTGACATGGCATAAATTCATCCAAAGGATATTTTTGCTTCTGGCTGCAGCTCTATGAGGCAGTCATAGTTCTCGTGTGGAGGTAGAGTTTCCACATTCTTCTTTTCAAAAATATCAGTTGCTATTTGCTATTTTGAAGGAAGTTCAGATGCAGCTTCAGTAGAAGGTTCTGTCTGGATAGCTGCCACCATCTGAGCCTCTTGAGGTAAAGATGCGGTCCCCAACAGTGCTGTCTACAAAACTCTGGTGGGAAACAGACTTCCTGTGCTTGCCACCAAATGAGCGGATTGTCAGCTATGCCTGAGGGTTGCTGGATGAGATTTTGCAGGGATATGCCAGGTATGTGAAAATGGACTGGCACCTGCAAGTGGGGAGGCCTTGGGTGGGGCTCCAGATGTGTTCCAGTCAAGACTTAAATGTGGGGGAACTCTTTTCCCTGATTCCTTGTTGGTTGTATTGGGCATACAGAACTGGAGCGACCCGAATCACTGCAGCAGAAACAGAGATGGCATTGGCATCATCATTCCTTTTCTATGGGGGTGAGCCCTCTACTGCCCACATCCACCTAAACTGGCTCAGCAGGAGGCACGGGTGAAAGGGTCACAGTACCTGGATTGGGAAGTTGCAAGACCCCCATTTTTTCCTCTTTGTTCCTGTAACCATTTATCTAAATGGACAGCAATATCCATGAGGACATCCAGACTCATGGGCATCTCTCCCTAGCTAACTTGTCTTTAATATCTTCTTGCAGGCCCCACTGGAACCATTACATCTGTGCTGGCTTGTTCCAGTCTGTCTCGTATGTAAGGTGGCTGAATGGCGCGGCATAGGAGGCTACAGTTCCCTGCCCCTGTTGGTGCTTCCTTAGGGCAGCCTCCGCTTTTCAAGTTCAGTGCAGATAATCAAATAGTACCAACTTGCCTTGGAGGAAGACAGTTCTGGGCTGTCACGCTCCAAGAAGGGGAAGCCCCGTCTATGGCTTCCCAGGACAGCAGGTGGTTGACCAGGCTCAACTTTGTACGATCAGTAGTACTGAACTGAGGGCGCCTCATGAACAGGAGGTAGCACTGGTTTATAAAACCCCGGAATTTCTGGCAATTGCCATCAAACAGTTCTGGCAGCTGCCTCAGGGAACAGGGCTGCCTGAACCATGCCTGGAGTGTGGCATTTTTGGCATGCAACTCTGTGACTTGGTCCTGTAATAGCTGGTTCTCCAGGCTCAGCTGGATGAAATGGGCCTGCAGGGGTCGGTTGTCCCCTGAAGGCAGGTGGCCAATTTGAGTGTGTCTGGTGCTCCTGAAGGGTTAGCCAGGTCCATTCTGCTGGCTCTGGGACCACTTCTGTGGCCTATGTGGTCCATGCAAATTGTCATGACTGGGACATGGGTGGTCTGACCTAGCAGTTAGAGGTTGGGAGTCATACTGGGTCCGATACCAGGAGGCCACAGGGCAAACTGGGTGTCAGGAGGCAAGCAGGGTCAGGTTACCAGAAGATCAGCAGCATGATCAGTTATTGCTGGAGAAGCAGCCCGAAGCAAGTTAACCCAGTTCTGCCTGGATAGCCACCAGCTATGGACTGCTTCCTGTTCCTGTGCTGCATTTCAATAGGAGCTGTGAACCAATTAGGACCCCCAGGATTCCGCCAATCAGCTCCGAGGATTTCTCTGTAGGAGTTCAGGTCCTAATTCTGATGACAGTTGAGTGGCAGCTCCGAAGAGGCCTGTGGACCTTGATCCCTAACAGAAAATGATGATGATCTGTTCCCCTTTGCAGAGGTGCCAACTTTCTACTTATAGTTATTCTATTTGTAGTTATTCCACAGACTAGTTCAGCCTTGTCACCTATCCCCTGAGCATACTTTTAAAGTTCTTCAGATTAAATCTGATTGGGGGGGGGGGGGGAGTGAGGTCATGTCTGCCTATTGGTAGCCCCACACAGCAGTAGACCTAATCCATTGCTGCAGACTTCCCCATATAATAGCTGGAGAACCTTTGTGTGTGTCCTGCATGTCAAGGTACTTAGGACTTGAATCAGAACCCTCCTGGACAATCAACAACTCTACCTGCCTACACCAAAAGGAGCCTAGTTCTGGCCAAACCAGTAGCAGATGTACTAAACTTTTCTTAGATGCAAGTCATATTTTATACCTCCTACAGGTTTGTCACATTTTTCGGGTTTGTTCCATTTGCTCCCTCACAAATTTATTTCTTTCAATGTATTGAAGGCTTGAATGTATAGAGAATGCTGTTTGCTGCTCTCATCAACTGGAGTGCAGTGAGCAAGGAAAAGTTAGGCAGGGTTACAAAAATTAAAAAGGTATTTGTAGTGATTCAGGAAGTACTTGCATTTTTACAGAAGATAAAGTGTCGTGTGAAGGCATCTATACAATATTTTAAGACTATTTGAACTGGTCCTTGCTTTTGCATTTCAATGTGGTAGATAGATAATGTATGATGACTTTAAAGCCACATCATCATCAGTTCTCATTTTCCAAGTGGCCATACTACATGGGTAGTGCGAGACAATAAAATTGCTATCAGAGTCCAAGGATGAATGCAAGTCTTGAAATATACTTGTTTTGTGTATTTGGTACTTGCCTCTGTACTTGTAACATGGCTGTATGCAGAACATTCCAATGTTGCCTGTTTGAATGATTTTCAGACAAGCAGAATTCTAGGAAGATCGATGTTCTTGACCCAGACAGATTGTGACAAATTGCTGACACCATGACAAGGTGCTAAAAGCAGGCACACAATTTCCATGGTTCTCTTCTTGCCCTGTTCCAAAAACTTAAGTTCAGTGTATTTGTGCCATGCAGTGGTATTCAAAGCAATTTTTTGGAAAGCATGGAATATTTGTATTATCTCTTTCTTTTTCTATGCAGCTTGTAATATTTTGTGTACAAGTACCATTTTCAAATATTTAGAAAACTATAGCATTTAAATGAATGTGGGTATGTGTTAAGGTACCCAACGTAAAATTACTTAACACATTTCATTGTTAATTCCTGGGCATGTGTTGTGTCCTGAAACCTTCAATGAGAGAAATGTCTGAACATTTTTGGGCCTGGCTGAATATGGGGCATTCTAAAGATTCAAACATTCCATCTTGTTGAAATTCAAATGATCATCTTTGCCATCTTTTCAGCTTTGAAACAATGAGTTTTCAAGTAATAAATATAAACCTATTTAAATAGCAGAATGCCACATTAGACATCAATAAACTGCTCAAATGTATTACATTAAAAAAAAAAAACACCACAGTTTCAGATCAACATGAATTTTGTTCTTATGGCAGGACCTTTGTGTTTGGCTTCATAATGCTGTATATTTTAAAGCTCTGTGCACCAGCAAGTTTGCATAAGATAAAAGGAATGATCTGTTCTTGCCATTCTGCCAGCACAACTAACCTTCTAACATATCTGACAATTTCTACTGAAGTAATTCTTCCAAAATCAAGGCAGTTTGTAAAGAGTGATACATTTTTCTCCAGGGAAAACACACATTTGTCAGATAAATAGCCTTGCCAGCTTCTATGAAAGTGTTTGAGAATCCTAGCAATAATCAAAATTCTTAATTCAATGGTCAAAATTCATAGTGTGTATACTGGAAGGGTCAGACTTTGCAATGATGTAAAGGGTGGTCTCAGAATTACATGTTGGCTGTAAGTTTGTCAAACAAGTGCAAGTGTGATAAAGTAGCATAATGTGCAGATGTAGCTTTCATTGTGCAAAAAAGTGTAATTTACACACAAATGAAGGTGTAGCACAGACATAGTGGGCGGAGGTGTCATTTTTTGGCCCAGTCTTCCTCCCAGAGAAGTTATTGTCAAAGTTCTCAGTGTTTTCAATGGAAGACCCATATTCTTACAACCTCCTGGTAGTTGCTTTCCTGCCACACCTACAGTTGCACACCTCAAACTGTAAATTGCGCTAATTTTCCATGGCCCTTACATGCCACATTGGTACAAGTTACAGTACTTTACCAATTACCATCATTTGCTGACTAACTTGCGCCTGATGTTTAATTTGCATCTCAATTTACGTTACAGCAGAATTTGGCCCAGAGACTTCCATGGGAGTTACACCTGCTTACTCAAGCTCTGGACTTTGTGCTGTGTGGTTATTTCCTCTGGCTACGATTACTGTGTGCACTAAACGAAAAACATATCATCGAATGAGTAATCTTTTCTCAGTTTTAGAATTTTTCAAGGACTTTACCAAACATAATCCACAATAGAAGAAAAAGATATTATCTTCAGTATAATACAATAGAGTATGCACATGCTCACTTGAGACCGGAAGAGATGGTAAACAGTTTTTCTTAAGGATTCAAAATATATCTTTGAGGAACAGTCCCATACAAATAGCTATTAAGTATGTACAAACACCATTTGTATAGTGAAGAAACACTTTATTTGTATTATACTCTAGAAGCATATGACTCTGCAGTATAGGTAGTGAGTTTAACCCCTAATTTTCAAGTAATTTTTAAAAAATCTGTTATTTCTTTGGCAGATATGCATTTTTTCTAAATGGAATTTGATGTGTAGGTTGGAATCTCTGTCATCTAAGGAATTTAAAATATTTGTATAAGTTAAGATCAGATTGTTAGTTTCTTAAATCATGAATTTGTTTTGCATGTAAGCTAAGCTAAATGAAGAATATCTGATTTCTCTCGCTGAGGTTTCACTGTGAGATCAAAGAACATAAAACCACAGTTCAGTTGCTTCTGTCACTGTTGTTAACTCTAGAACATTTAATCTTTCACTAGATATCACATACATCTTAACAACCCCATGTATATCTGTAGGCACAAGAATGCTACAGTGAAAAAATGTTTGTTTAAAACTTCTTAACAAACCCTAGAGTCTAATAAACCTGAAGGTTTGTTTGTGCACAATATCTTTGTTTGCAGCAGTGTTTGCATTGCAAGCTATTTTAGTTAGCATGAAGGGCTGTGGCCTAGCTGATAGATGGTAACAGCTGTGAATTACAAGGTCAGCTGTCTGCAAGACTGAGTGAAATGGACAGCTGGCAGTCTAATGGATACAACCCTTGTGCCCTGAGAAATTCCATAGAAAATGATTCTACGGTACAGTTTGTGAATTGAAAACAAAACCCTTACCTTAACACTCACTTATGAATACATCAGTTACTTTTAATTGGTTAAAAAAGTCCTTTTAAAAATTGTGCATTGAGAAATCAGAGTTATAAAGCTCTTGACATGAAATTGTGTTTGTGTTTGGTTCTGTGTTTTCATTTGGAGGTTGTGTATCATTGCAATCTATATGGAAATGTGGAAATTGTGGGGGAGAAGTCAGCAGACAAATCAAAAGTATTGTTATAAAAGAATATACATTTTATCTAATCTACCTATCAATTTTTGGTGTGCCATTCACCGTGGCGATTAGATACTCTCTCCTGGTATTTCTCTCTTCCCAAAGAACATTAGTAATAACATATATAACACCACTCTGTATCCGTCTCACTCTCAGTATTTTGAACTAGATTGTGCCCTAATATAATGTGGCTACATAAGTGGGTAGGAAGAGTAAGAACGCTTGTGAGGCCACATTAGATGCACTAAAACTTGGCTTTGGGCAGAGAGCAAGAGAAGGGGCTCTGTGCCTTACACCTCCCCATACACAAGAAGGGGTGAGGCCATGGCTCTGTCCCCAACATGCCAGCCAGTGGAGCTGTCTGGATGCGAAGAAGTATGTGTTTGAGGAGCATATTGTGCTGTGTACAGGGTTGTAGCACATTACTCCCCCCAATATGCACCACCACCACATACACACAACAACATGGGAGCACTACCATTATTGTGGCTCAGAAAGGTGTCCTCTCACCCATAATAGTTCTATACAAATGAGTTGTTTGAGGCATGGAGAAATTGTAATGGTTTAAATATCTGGAGTCCTGTTGTTTGCCGTGACTTCTAAAACATTCCTTTTTTATAGCAGTTTACTTGCAATAGTCAGAATTTCCTCTTAACCTTCATGTCTCCCCGGCAGCATTTGTAAATTGTATCTGAAAATTTAGTAAGCGAGTTCCTATTCTTGTGGATCCATACAGTATCTTCACTGTGCAAAAGTGCCACTAGAACTTGAATAATCTTTGTAAATCCTCATTTTATCTCCTGTTGTCTCAGCAGGGCAAGACAACAGACCTTGATTGTCTCCTGAAAATGAATGACCTGTTCACATTCTTAATGTATAATTTATTGGTGACATTTCAGTGTCTTCTTGAAGCTGCATAAAGCACTACAGAAGGTGCTAAACCTTTTGATTCATTGTGCTAAATACAATTCTTGAGTTTCCTCAAATTACTGCTGCATCCAAATATTGACTGTTGTAAAGAAATTGTTGCCACTACTTGGATAATTTTGGAATTGCTACTATACTCTCTACATTCTAGACACTACTAAGTATTTCATTATAGTAAAATGTCCCTGTTCCTTTGTCATATTTACATGGTAATGAGCAATCAGATCGGTGATGCTCCAGAATCTCTCACTGTCCTTGAAATAGGTGTTTGTTGATACACGGGGGGCGGGGAGGAAGTAGACTGAGTTAAGTTATCTTGTTCGTACATGTATCATTTGGCTGTGGCTGTGCTCTGGATAGCCTGTAGCTTAGTTTTAAAGAGAGTTTGATTTTTTGACTGCTCTCAAAGAAAATTTAAGTCTTCCACGTGGAAGCAAAACAGTAAGAAAGGGGAGCAATTTCTCCCTTCCTCTGGCCAGGTCAGGGCAAAGCAGGCAGGAGGGAGAGTAGCTCCACGGGGAAGGGTGGGGGAGGTTATGGCTAGCAAGGCAGCATGCAGTTTCATTCACTCCCCGGGAAGGGACACAAGGACAGGGAGTGGTCCTCCCTCTTTCCTTCCCCTGCCACTAAGGGCAGGGAATGGCTTAGGGCAGTTTTGCTCAGCTCGGCTCCCTGTGGAGGCAGGACTGTAAGCAGTGAAGGGGGCAGATCAAGAGCGAAAGGAGTCATGTTTCAGATTTCCCTGCTAAGGGCAAGGGAAGGGGGTGGGGGCTCCTTGTGGAAGCAGAACAAAAAGGGAGAGGGGGAGTTACCTGGTTAGTCAGCTCTAAGAAACATATTGGCATGGGGTATAGGTAGGAGGAGAAGGGACACAGCAAATCCCCCCCCCCACCCCGTGCTGCGCACACAATTGAGCTGTGATGATTGGATTAGGGACTGGTTTCAGGTTTTTGCTTGGGGCGCACCCAGGGAGTTCGCACTTCTCCGTTTTTCTGTCAGGCTCAGTCCTAGCACTGGGAAATGGGGGGATGGATTCAAAGGCTGCCCAGGGCATATGTAGTAGGGTTGTGGGAGTTAGTGGTCAGGGGTAGTAGGGCTGGTGCTAGGCCAGGGGCGGATGGGCCCCGGGTTTTTTTTCTGTTTCATTACCAATGGCAGCCCTCCCCACCCCCTCAGGTTCATGGCTTGGGGGGACTCCAAGGGAACCAAACTTCTACTTCAGTCAGCAGGAATTTTCATGCAAGTGGTTAAGACTGCTGTTTCTAAGGTAGTCTTCACAGCATTCAGGGTTTCCAAAGTGTTCAGATTCACCCAGAGCATTGGTGTTCATTCCTCCCAACTGATTACAAGCTGCGTGGGCAACACTGATGCAACGGTGTGTCGGAGCAGCAACAACTGCAGGTGGCATTGTGTGCAGGCTTTGGAAAGGTGTATACATCCGTCAGTGCAGGCATGTTTATGGATTACGTTTTGGGGCATATGCAGCATGTTCATGCTACAGAGGTACAGAAAGGGTCCCAGGGGAAACCAGCATAGGGATTAAATCAAGTGCCACCCACAGGTTGGCAAGGGCACCATTTCCAGTTCAGCTGGAGATGTTAAGGTTCCTCATTTGGCAGTGCCTTAATAAAGCAGATGGGGGCACATTTCTGTGGGTTTAGAATTCTGTTGATGGGGACCATAAATAATACACAGTCAAACAAAACCCCTACGAGTCATGGGTGTGGATGGGGTATGTAAAATGCGGTCAAGCAAAACACACTAAAAATCAGGCTACATGGTTTAAAAAACAAAACAACCACAACATGGGAATCAGTTGAAGGCGGGGTAGCAGGGCCCTTCACACAATGGTCTGCACATAACTTGCTGGTTTATCTCCTGAAGCATGGACCTCAAATAGGCTCCAGGATAATATCCATTACTTTATTACTTTCCCTGGGTTTATACTGGTATAGCAGATGCCTGGCCTCACTTTTACATGTCAGGTTTCAGAAGCTGGCATCAGGAGCCAGCCAAGAACCTGGGTGAAATTCACTAGCTACATGGAACTTGGGGGTAGGATGGTTAGCGATGTAGCATGGCAGAGCTATGGGACAAGTCTTAACAAATTCATGCAATTACAGGAGCAGAAAGGCTGGTCACCAAATAGCCCATTACAGAGCAGCAGGTGCTGCGGAACTCGGGGTTGCGGGCAACCTGTCAACTGGCGTCCACCAATCTTGGAATCGCCTCCCAGCTGTTACATATGTCAGTGGGGCTAAATGGTTATCCATATCCACACAGCATTCTTAATTCAAAGGTTGCTGGCAGGGTGATTGTATTCCAATGGTCCCATGCAGCAGTCATGTGGGCACATCACAGTTAACATTCTCAGAAATGTAAGTGGCCTTGCTCAGAGCAGCATTCTTAAAGCAGTTTTGGTACTTTTGGAATTAGCAGGCTAATGCCTGGGTTATGTAGGGGCACTGACAAAGGTAGTGGTGGTGGTGGTGTGGGGGAGGGGGAGGGATTGGAACTGGGTGATGTACACCACAAGGGGCAAGCAGGGTGTCAGAGTTCCCTCCCCACTCTGAACTCTAGGGTACAGATATGGGGACCCGCATGAAAGACCCCCTAAGCTTATTTCTACCAGCTTAGGGTAAAACTTCCCCAGGGCACAAACTCTTTGCCTTGGAGGGTACGCTGCCACCACCAAGTGATTTACAAAGAATCAGGGGAAGGACCACTTGAAGTTCCTATTCCCCCAAAATATCCCCCTAAGCCCTTACACCCCTTTTCCTGGGGGAGCTTGAGAAGAATATCTTAACCAACTGGTTACAAAGTGATCACAGACCCAAACCCCTGGATCTTAGTACAATAGAGAAATCAATCAGGCTCTTAAAAGAAACAGAACTTTATTAGAAGGAAAAAAGGTAAAAGAAGCACCTCTATAAAATTAGAAGGGAAGCTAATCTCACAGGGCAATCAGATTTAAAACACAGAGGATTTTCCACTGGGCAAAAACTTTAAAGTTACAAAAAGAAAACCAGGAATACACTTTCCTCTCAGCACAGAGAAAATCACAAGCCAAAACAAAAGTAAACTAACACATTTCCTTGCTAGTACTTACTAATTCTAATGGAGTTGGATTGCTTGCTTTCTTGATCTCTCTCTGGCAAGCACACAGGACAGACAGACTAAAGCCTCCCCTCCCCCCACCCCAAGATCTGAAAGTATCTTGTCCCCTTATTGGTCCTTTTGATCAGGTGCCAGCCAGGTTACCTGAGCTTCTTAACCCTTTACAGGTAAAAGGATATTGTGCCTCTGGCCAGGGGGGATTTTATAGTACTGTATACAGGAAGGTTGTTACCCTTCCCTTTATATTTATGACACAGGGATATTAAATCTGTAATGGTCAACGAAACTGGGCAGCATTTGTTATCTTCCGGAAAGGCTGGGAGCTTGGTTCTGCCCTATGGAATTTGGTTCTCAGTCATTTTCAGGGGCCACAAGAGCAGTGGTGCAGCGCTGTACAGGAGCACAGGCAATTCTGACAATTGGGCATTGGCATTTGGAAGCATACAATATGGTGTGCAACCTCAGGTGGTCAGTTGCTATTAATGTTTTGTGATTCCATTCCAGATGATGTCAGACCAACCATGGAGGCAGTGTTGTGGATCGGTGGGCACAGGATTGTTTTTCTTAGTCACATAAGCAGACGTCCTAGTGGCCTTAAGGGTTGGCAACTGGGGTCCAGTGGTGGGGCAAGGCTATGTTGGCGTAGAAGGAGAAGCATGTTGTTAGACCAGCTCATGCCACTACTGTGTGCCCAGGGTGCGTCAGCAGTCACTGACATGATGTGGCACACTTTGGAGAACGCTATTTGGGAATGTGTGTAAAGGAGTTCAATTACTGTCCAGAACAAGAAGGGACTTGATGCAGATCCATGTTGTCAGATTTTTTACTGTTCCTGGACTGCTTTTTATATTTTCTTCTTTTGCTATACAGTAGGTGTAAGAGTTGCTTTAATTTCATTCTGCTTCATAATAGCACACAGGAATTTTAGTTGAAAGGATGCATCCAAGTTACATTTATGTTACATGCTCTGAGTATCACTTCTCTGCTGTTTTACGAATTCCTAACTATATTATAAAATTCACATTATATGTATGTACATATTGAGATACAGATTTTTGTAATGGGGTTGGCACCTGCCTCTCACAAGCGCCCCCTTTTGGTTGGGTGTGAGCCTGCTGTTTCTTAGTTCTTGGAACAGGATGGCACCCACCTCTGGAGCTCTCCGTCCTCCCTGGTTCGATGGTTTCTTCGGCAAGTCCTCAGTGACTCAGCCCTCTGGCCAAGTCACATACGCTGTAGGTGGAGAACAAACAAACCTCTTCCAGGGTATACAGTCTTTACCTTCCACTAAGGCTTCCTTTCTGGAGACACTGCTCTCTATAACAGTCCAACAGGGCCCATCACAGTACCCTCACTTGGTCTGGCTAGGTTCTGGGCTCAGTCCTTGCTCGGTCCCTGCAAACAGACAGGAGCTCCTTCTTAGCTCCACTGGTCTTCAGCAGCCCTCCCTGGGCTCAGCGCTGCCCACACTGAGTCGTCCATGGTCCTGCTGCTCTTCTAGCCAGCCAGAAACCCAGTTCTCTCTCTTCCAGCTCCAGGCAGCAACTGACTGCTCTGTCTCTGCTACTTCTTTTTGTATGGCCCTCGTGGCCTCTGATTGGCTGCTTTCCCTGCAGCCGTTCTAGGATGTCTGGAGGACTTCTCCTCTGCTCTTTTCTGGGGTGGGGTGAGGCAGGGCCACGAGGCCTCCAGCAGGGGGCCTCCGGACCTAGTCTACCCCATCACAGATTTACATAGATCTAGGCAAATGATTGTGCAAATACACATGCTTAACTTTATGCACATGAGTAGTCCAACTGAAGTCAAGCTACACACATATTTACAATTCTAATGTATGAAGTCCTGCAATCATTTAAATTGTCTAATAGTAAAATAGAAGAAAACATCAACTAACCAGTTATTCAGGGACATGTATGGGAATTCATATAAATAAATGCACTGAGTATTCTTTAATATCCTTTTAAAACTCTGAATAAAGTGTAATCATGCTTTCCAATTGGGCATTCCAATAGTAATTTGGTAATGTAAATTAATAGTATTTTGGTGTAGCCTCAAGTAGCTATTTAGATGGTATCACTTAGGCTATTTTATTCCTCTTAATATGGTGCATAGCATTAATGGATGGACTCTAAGGCCTTATCTACATTCACTGGTTTTACTTAAATTTGTATTTTAAACCAAGTAAGATACACTGCAGGTGCAAATTCCTGTATGGATGCTCTTATTTCAGTTTAAAAGTGCCTTTGGTTTAGTTTAACCTATTTTTTACTGGATTAAATTAAGGGCTTGTCTATATCACAAAATTGCATGGATTTAACCTAAAGTTTGCATTTAAATAAGTTCAGATAAACTGATGCAAACTCCCGTGTGGACACTCTTATTTCAGTTTAGCTTAAATTGATTGGGAACCAATGAGCCATATGTAAATGAAACCAGAATGAGCCGTATGTAAACCAAATCTACGTTGCTTTAAAAAATATCTATTTAAATCTGTGCAACTTTCTCTTGTAGACAGGCCTAAATCAAATTAAACCACTCTTAAATGCTAATAAGGGCTGATCACACTGAGAAACTTGCACTGCTTAATTTAAGGTATAATTTGAAACCAGTTTAGTTAAATAGTGTAAAGACTGTGTGGACACTCATTTTGGTTAAAAGTAGCTTACTTAGGTTTAGCATAAATCAGTTCCTAATTGACTTGAACTTATCCAAACAAGCATGATATATAATGGAATAAAAGTATCTCTACAAGATTTTGCATAAGTTTAACCAGGGTGCTGGAACAATTTGTAAAGTGGGGGTGCTGAGAGCCATTAGACCAAACTGTAAACTCTGTATATAATGGAAACCACTTCAAGCCGGAGGGTGTGGCAGCACCCCGAGTTCCAGCACATATGAGTTTAACTACATCAATTTAAACCACACCTTAAATTGAAACCAATATGCCTTATCTGCATGAAAAAGTTCAGAGTATGTACCTGCAAACTTGCACCAATTTAATTAAATTGGTTTGAAAACATACCTTGAGTTAAACTGATGCAAATGTATATGTAGACGAGACCGAAAACAGAAGTTTTGGATTAGCCTATTAATTCACTGGGAGTCTTGGTTTTGGACCAGCCCTTAAGTTTTTAGTGATTTTTGGCATCACAGTGGTACAGTAGCAGGGCATTTATTTTGCCAAAGTGGAAATATTCAACCCAGTTTTCAGAGATTCCGAACACTTGCAACTCCCAGTATAGTCGATCAATCTATTTGTTTTGTACTGTCGTGAATATGGTTGCCAGTTGATAGAACAAGATGGCTGAGCACAAAGTAGAACAGATATTATCCCCACCCCAAGATACCATGCTCCTTGAAACTCCAGGAGACCTTATGCTAATCTCTGGCCTTTCTGTGGGTATTTCCCATAAGAGGTTTTATTTAGGCCTGAGCCAGCTATTGCAATAACATAGTTCAAGTTGCTGTTGACAGTATTCTAACCTTAATTGTTTCTCAAGGGCTAATACTAGGTTGACCAGATGTCCCGATTTTACAAGGACAGTCCCGATTTTTGCTCTTTTTTTTTTTTTTATAGGCTCATATTACCCCCCCCATCACCGTCCCAATTTTTCACACTTGCTGTCTGGTCCCCCTAGCTAATACTGAGCTATTGATTACTACTTAAAGCAATTTTTAAGATAGTTCAAGGGAATTTGGTCTCATTTATTAATGTTAAGTTACTAAAAATTATGTTTTAAATAGTGCCCACATTATTTCCCTGTGCACCTAACACCATCATAAAGTTAGCTTTACTTTAAATTATAAACATCAGATCTAAACTGATACAGAAGATTTTACATACTGTTAGTGCAGAAAGGCTCTGCTTTGCAACTTACATCATTATGCTACTATTAAACAAAAATATTAATGAAGACCAAAATAAATACCAGGTCTCAAGACAACGGTTTTGATTAGTTGCAAGTCTGACATGCTGCAAAAATTGGGATGTTTCTTAATCTAATTTGCTTAGAACACACAGTTGAATGAAAGACAGACTGGAATGGATTTTAAGCAGCAGACTGTAACTTAATTAACACTGGGTAAGGGCGGTATATACCCACCATCTCACATACCAGGCGTTTAACTGAGTCCAGTGCAGGTTTACAGGACTCCCACTATAGAACCAATAATTTGGGGTACACCCTTCTGCCTGCCCCCCAAGACTCCAGCTCACTTCTGAGTCCTCTAACCTTCCACTCATGCACATGGGTGGGTGGGTGTGAGGGATCCTTAGTCTATGAAGATATCAGGTCTCCCCTTACAGGCACAAGATCCACAAACTAAAATCCCAGGTCTCATTTACCTCTGGGAGCTGGTTCTTTTAGCCCTTATCTGCATAAGATACTGGCCTTTGGAGGCCTCAGCAATCACCTCCACCCACACAACCTGGTATCTGTTTCCTGCCCAGTCCAATCCTTAAGGTCCCTTAGCCAAGTGTCAGCCTCCGCATCTAGCAAGTACACTCCATCCCTAAAAAGCTACAGTAAATTGTACCGGATATCACTGTGTGTGATCACCAAGCTGCCTGCAACTGAAAACACTGGCAGTCTCTTGGCTCACATTCTTTTGGCCCTGTCCATGTGGGCTGGTTTGACAGCTCCCTACCACACTCACCTTGCAAGCATTTCAGACCAAACCAATCCTGTGTTTGATTATGATTGTGTAATTTTACCTACATCCTTCTGAATCCTAACTCTCAAGTTTGGATTTATCTTGACAGGATTTAAAGGCATGGTGTTAGACACTAACTAACCTGTTCTAAAAGTCCAGACACGGCAATGCATACTCATAACTCAGGTTAGCCAAGGAGTTCAACATTGCTTATGTTAAGAGTACTCACTGATTTGTCTACATTAGCCTTTTTGCTTGCCACATTCTGACAATGCACCTTTAAATCCTAGTCCAGATAAACTCTAAATGGGTCTTTCACAATGAATGTGCCATTAATCTGTAGTTTAGAGTCAATGAAATCCATTGTGCTGTATAATTTACTGGAAGTTGTTCCAGTAAGCAAAAGGATAAATCTTTAATTGGACATCATAGGATGTCTTCTACCCACATTAATATCCCTGACCAGCTTGCTTATGACTTAACCCTTTCTCTGCTGCACAAAACAGTGTGTATATATCTAGATTCTTACTGATTTAAAATGGCAACTCTGTTTATACCTATTTTGTTGGGAATGGCACAAATCAAATTCTTTACATTCTGATTTTTTAAAAAAATATCAAGAATAGAGATCAATTGGGTTGATCTTACCACTTTCATTGCAATTGCTATGGTTTAGGATGACATCTTTATGGTGCTGTTTTTCTATCTATGATTCATATGATCTTGTTGTGCCATCCTTGCTTATTGTATGCTATCTCTGTACTCAGTGAACACTCCTGCCAAATAGGACAGCTGCTTGTTCAGTTGTTGTAGCATTGCTATAAATAAAAAATAAATAGAGAACCCTGTATGTATTAATTACATTATTCTCCCTATCTAAAATCACATTTTCTGCATTAGCCAAAAAGTAGAGATGATCCTTATAGGGCCTATGCCTGTAGCTAAAGATATATTTTTCCTTTCTCTTACAGGATATCTGTGAAGATATATCTGATCACGTTGAACAAATTCATGCTCTGTTAGAAACTGAGTTTTCCCTGAAGCTTCTGTCTTACTCCGTCAATGTGATAGTCGATATACATACAGTGCAGCTACTCTGGCACCAGCTACGTGTTTCTGTTCTGGTTCTGAGGGAACGCATCCTACAGGGACTACAGGATGCCAATGGAAACTACACCAGGCAGACTGATATTCTGCAAGCGTTTTCTGAGGAGACAAAAGAGGTATGAGAACTAAATGCAGTCATTTACTTTTGGAACATTAATCCCTAGTCATATTAGAGAATTTAAACTCATCTACCCAGCTACTAGTTTAAAAATTGCTAGGGTGGTTTGCACTTGCAGTTCAAACGATTGCCAGTGCAGCCAAATATATTTCAGGCTAATTGAATAGGTGTTCTCACCTTAAATTTCTTCAGCTGACATCCATTGTGGTTGAACCAGATTAAAATAAGTGTAGGATCATAGGACCAACTTTTCAAAAAATATCCTTTAAAATAGCAGGCAATATTTCCTACGACCCTAACATTTTCCCCACAGATACACTCAGATTGGTGCAGAGGTGCTTTTGACCCCAAACACCTGATCTAGTCACTGTGTAATTTAGAAGTTCGTATCCAAATCAAAACTTTGTGAGCTCAGGCTCAACTCTAGATCTGTGTGTGAAAAGTTCATTTGCATGTGTAAATCAAAACGTGGAATTTGTCTTTGTAGTCACAAACCTTAGGTATGGAAAACTTTTACCCACAGTTTCACAGGCCAGGTTCAAGTTTCTTTTTGAAAGTGTAGCCTACAAACTGCCATTTGTGTTAGCAACATCCCTGCAGACCAACTCCAGTCTCACTTTCCTCTAATGCATGCAAAGTTTGTACCAATTTAATAGGCTTATTAATATAGATGCATTTAACTGGATTGCCTTTTGCTCAGTAAGTATGGTTACTAAATTGATTTAAAGAGACCTTGTCAGCTCAAATGTTTTTGAAATAGAAATAAGGCGCACAGTTTTAATAGTGAGGGTAATTAACCATGTGAACAACTTAGCAAGAGATGTGATGGATTCGCCATCACTTGAAGCCCTAAAATGAGGATTAGATGTTTTTCTAAAAGATATACTCTAGCTCCAAAAGAAAAAAAAGTTGTTATGGGCTTTATGCAATGAAATTCTATGGCCTGTGTTATGCAGGAGGTCAAACTAATTGATCATAGTGGTCCCTTTTGGACTTATATGTATTTTGGACTTATAATGTATTAAATGGATTAATTTCAAATAACACAAGTTTCTGATAGAGTATGAACATATTTCTTAAAAATTGTAAAAGTTTCTCTACTCTCTGGCTGATGTATATTAAAAGTCTTTGCAACAGAGGAGGGGGGTCCTGAGATCAAAAACATCAAACATGTCCAGGGCCACCTTCTCTCCCCCCCCGACCTCTGGCCCTTCCTGCCTGAACACATACCTGCTGCTACTTCAGATTCAGTTTCAGTTTTGAACACTTTCTTGCAAGTACTAAAGAAAGGCGTGCCCATGAGCACCCCCAGAGGAGTGAATGGGAGTGAAGCCATGATGCTAAGGCTTGAGTGTGGTAAGGGTTTCTGTAACTACGATCTCAAGGCCTAAGGAAGGATTTAATTCAGGCACTAAGAAGCAGGAAGTGCCCCAACTGGATCTGATTACATCTGCTATAGAAACTGCCCCCTCATAAAGAAAGGGCCTGGCTGAGGGGAAGATTTTTCCCCTTAGAGAAGAGGCTGCAACCCGAGTAGCCAGAAGGGGCCTTTGGGATGCTTAGGACTCTTCCCACCTACCCAGGGAGAGATGATTCAGAACTGTAAATAGATCCACCAAGGGTTTGGTTGCAACAAACCAGCTCTGTGATCTTACTACATAAATTTGGGCTTCACGAAAGCCACTTATTGTGTTTGCCTAGACTGAGCTTGGGGGGGGGGGCCTGAATGAGACTTTTAAAGGGGCAGTGGCCTCTACCTGGGCAGTGGCCATCCTAGTCAGTACTTCCATAATGAGACAGGAGTGCAACTAACCATCAACAAAACAGTGACCTTACTATACCTAAAGTGCTATCAAATCCGTAAGACAAGTAAATAAATAAGAGAATAGAGAAGAATACATTATTTCTGTGATTTCTGTCAGTATGATAAGGATAAGAGATGTCAAGAGTAACAAGAAGGGTTTCTTCAGGTATGTTGGCAACAAGAAGAAAGCCAAGGAAAGTGTGGGCCCCTTACTGAATGAGGGAGGCAACCTAGTGACAGAGGATGTGGAAAAAGCTAATGTACTCAATGCTTTTTTTTGCCTCTGTTTTCACTAACAAGGTCAGCTCCCAGACTGCTGCGCTGGGCATCACAAAATGGGGAAGAGATGGCCAGCCCTCTGTGGAGATAGAGGTGGTTAGGGACTATTTAGAAAAGCTGGACGTGCACAAGTCCATGGGGCCGGACGAGTTGCATCCGAGAGTGCTGAAGGAATTGGCGGCTGTGATTGCAGAGCCCTTGGCCATTATCTTTGAAAACTCGTGGCGAACGGGGAAGTCCCGGATGACTGGAAAAAGGCTAATGTAGTGCCAATCTTTAAAAAAGGGAAGAAGGAGGATCCTGGGAACTACAGGCCAGTCAGCCTCACCTCAGTCCCTGGAAAAATCATGGAGCAGGTCCTCAAAGAATCAATCCTGAAGCACTTACATGAGAGGAAAGTGATCAGGAACAGTCAGCATGGATTCACCAAGGGAAGGTCATGCCTGACTAATCTAATCGCCTTTTATGATGAGATTACTGGTTCTGTGGATGAAGGGAAAGCAGTGGATGTATCGTTTCTTGACTTTAGCAAAGCTTTTGACACGGTCTCCCACAGTATTCTTGTCAGCAAGTTAAGGAAGTATGGGCTGGATGAATGCACTATAAGGTGGGTAGAAAGCTGGCTAGATTGTCAGGCTCAACGGGTAGTGATCAATGGCTCCATGTCTAGTTGGCAGCCGGTGTCAAGTGGAGTGCCCCAGGGGTCGGTCCTGGGCCGGTTTTGTTCAATATCTTCATAAATGATCTGGAGGATGGTGTGGATTGCACTCTCAGCAAATTTGCGGATGATACTAAACTGGGAGGAGTGGTAGATACGCTGGAGGGGAGGGATAGGATACAGAAGGACCTAGACAAATTGGAGGTTTGGGCCAAAAGAAATCTGATGAGGTTCAATAAGGGTAAGTGCAGGGTCCTACACTTAGGATGGAAGAATCCAATGCACCGCTACAGACTAGGGACCGAATGGCTAGGCAGCAGTTCTGCGGAAAAGGACCTAGGGGTGACAGTGGACGAGAAGCTGGATATGAGTCAGCAGTGTGCCCTTGTTGCCAAGAAGGCCAATGGCATTTTGGGATGTATAAGTAGGGGCATAGCGAGCAGATCGAGGGACGTGATCGTTCCCCTCTATTCGACACTGGTGAGGCCTCATCTGGAGTACTGTGTCCAGTTTTGGGCCCCACACTACAAGAAGGATGTGGATAAATTGGAGAGAGTCCAGCGAAGGGCAACAAAAATGATTAGGGGTCTAGAGCACATGACTTATGAGGAGAGGCTGAGGGAGCTGAGATTGTTTAGTCTGCAGAAGAGAAGAATGAGGGGGGATTTGATAGCTGCTTTCAACTACCTGAAAGGGGGTTCCAAAGAGGATGGCTCTAGACTGTTCTCAATGGTAGCAGATGACAGAACGAGGAGTAATGATCTCAAGTTGCAATGGGGGAGGTTTAGATTGGATATTAGGAAAAACTTTTTCACTAAGAGGGTGGTGAAACACTGGAATGCATTACCTAGGGAGGTGGTAGAATCTCCTTCCTTAGAGGTTTTTAAGGTCAGGCTTGACAAAGCCCTGGCTGGGATGATTTAACTGGGAATTGGTCCTGCTTCGAGCAGGGGGTTGGACTAGATGACCTTCTGGGGTCCCTTCCAGCCCTGATATTCTATGATTCTGTGATTGCATGTAACAATAGTCGGTACTAATTTTACAGAGTGGAATGGGATTTCCAGATTAATGGTATCCCATTAAGAAATTATTTGTTCTATAATGCTCAACCTTAGATTCTTATTGCTGATCGGTTGTAAAGAAAGGCAAAATGTTTTAAATTGCAGTGATTTGCTGTTTTTTAAAACTAAAAATTAAACATTGCTTAATAAAATGGATGACTAATGATTAGAGCCCTGTGCAGATACAAATTTTGTATCTGCATCCGATCTGCAAACATGGTCTGCAGATATCCGCATCCCCAGATATCAAGAGGATATCCACATCCACGGATGTAAAGCGCATATCCGCAGATTTGCAGGGCTGTACTAATGATAGCATGGAGCCACACAAGCATGATACCTATTTCCCACCCTAACAATTTGAGTATGTTTTCAGTGGTTGCTGTATACATTTTAAGCTAGTTAATATTGTTTTTTTTGACCTCCTCATCGGACATATTTTAATGACTTTATGCAACATTGTTCATGAATAATGCAGACACACCAGTTTCATGACTTACCAGTCACTGAATTGGCCCTTCACATGACTGGAATGCATAAAAGACTTTAAGAAAAGTCCACAGATTTAGGTTACAGATTAAAATCTTCCAAACCAGCTTTCTCCAAAGAACATTTTAACTTAAAGGTTTTTAAGGGTTTTTTATTATTTTAGTTTTTATTTTTTGGCTAACACAAGCGTTATTGGTTGTGGACCTAACAATGTAACGATTAAATCACTGTGTCCTTACTGATGAGGGGGACTCCAAAACTAGTATTGTGCAGGCACTCAAGGTAGGAGGCAAACCACGAGGCTACTTTTTTGTTGAGACTGCAGCTGTTTGGACTATGGGTGTGTGGGGGGGGGTCATTTGTTGAAATAGCTTTGCTCTGAGGCGGAGACAGGATGGCATGTGTTAAACAGTATGTTGCACTCTAATGCCAGCACTTGAGTAAATGTTTGCTTTCATGGTTTTTTAGTTTGTTTGTCGTTTTACCTAGCTGGAGTGATTTATCATCTTTACTGATCTAAATAGTAGACTTCAACTGATATAGAGTAGGGTAAATGAGAACAGAATTTGGACCTATGATATTGAGGTATTTAGTCAAATATTCAAATTTGAATATATACATTAAAATTGGGAGATAGCTGACTCCTGCCTAGATGCTGGAACCCTAAATTAGTTATAAAACAATGTGGAAATAGCGAACTGTAAAGCAAATGTAATTTTTGTTGTGACTGCTGGTATGTCAGGCTGCTTCTAGAATTCTAAAATATTTCCTTTTTTTGCCTGCTCCACTTAAGTCTGAGAACCCTCTTAAGTACTTTTTTATACACAAATTTGTCTCGATGCTTAAAATCTTAGTGCTCTAGCAGGATTTCTCCCTCAGCTTCTGAGAATGGGGGAGCAATATTTAGGGGATTGTGACTGGAGGGTGTTGAAGGAGGGTATTGTGAACAGAAGCTGTGGCTGTGTCTACAGTACTGTCCTCAGCTAACCTTGTGGATATGCCAGTGGATAGTCAACAGAAGTTAATGCTGCATGAAGCTAGGTGCAGTCAGCAGCTGCTACTGTGCAAATGTGGGCAAACTCTGCCAATGGCAAGTTGGCGTCTGAAAGACCCATGCTGACAATCAGTAGGAGGCCTGTGGACTGACTTGGAGGAGCAGCACTCTTATGTGGATATTTCTGTATCCATGGGTTTCAGCAATCACAGATTTCACCAGGTTTGGACACAGATACTTTCTACCCCCTGCCCACTCTGACCCCACCAATCCCCTCCCGTTCAAGGTGACTAGTACTGGGAGATTCTATGAGGTCCATTTTGTGGAGTTTCAGTGTCCCTCTTGCATTGGTTTCTCTGAGGATGAGTATAACAGAGACTTTGATTTTTAGTTGCAAACACAATAACAATCATACCAATACCATGACAATGGTGAGCAGTTTCTCTTCAGGATAGTTACAATTTGCAGTACTCTGCAGGGTGACATCATGTCGGAGTTAAACATTTCTATGTGCAGATTAACACTTGGCCATTCCACTGTGCTTTCATTCCCAAATATTGTAGAACAGTTCACTCACTTACAATGTACTGTACAAAGCTCTGTGGCAGTTCAGTAACAACTGCTTTTCTAGATTGTATATAAGAATACATTGCCACTGGTTGGATTTGTGACCTTTAGTATACTGGATTTAAGAATTCACTAGTGAATAGTTACTAATAGTACTAAAACTGAAATCCCTTTTTAAATGGTCTTTATTTTTTATTTTGTTTCAGGATCGTCTTGACTCTTTAACTGAAGTGGATGACTCAGGACAGTTAACTATCAAGTGCTCTCAAAATTACTTGTCCCTGGATTGTGGTATTACTGCATTTGAACTGTCTGACTACAGCCCTAGTGAGGATTTGCTTGGTGCCCTGGGTGACATGACCTCCAGTCAAACTAATGCAAAACCACTTGAGTCTTGGAACTACAGTGAGATGGAAAAAGACTTTCCAGAGCTTATCAAAAGTGTAGGATTACTTGCAGTAGCAACTGATTCCATTGTTTCCAAGTGCAATGAAGCCATTAATGTGAAAGAAACCCATTTACCTCTTTCAACAGAACATAAGGGAGAAAGCAAAGACAGCAACACATCACCTGAGCTTTCACTGTTTTCTCCTTCTGGGAAGTCATCTCTCTGTACAGGATCTTGCACTGAAGATGGCATCTTATCAGCTGACAGAAAACCAGTTTCCAGTTTAGAGAAACACGAATATAGTCCATTGCACAATCTTGGTGCAAAAAGCAAACAGCATCCACACTGTGAAAACTCAACTCCCAAGAGGTCAATAAGAGACTGCTTTAACTACAATGAGGATTCGCCCACACAGCCTACATTGCCAAAAAGAGGTCTGTTTTTAAAAGAAGAAGTGTTTAAAGATGATATGGAAGTCAGTGATGCAAAAAAACCTGTCTCTCTTAGTTTAAAGACTGAAATGAGTAGAAGTACACCCTCATTATTAGATCCACCAGACAGGTCCAAGCTTTGCTTGGCTTTACAATCATCTTACACTAACAGTCTCTCTGCTGTCAGTCAGTCATATGATTGCTTACATAAAATAGGTGATAGAAGCCTTGAGTACACAATAAACAATCACTTTAAGGAAAGTTCCATAAGTCTAGGTAAGTCTAATTGTTACATTTGGAAAGAAAAGCCAAGGCACAAAAAATCACATGATACTCCTGAGAAGGTGACATCATGTAGGACACCTGTGGGTATATCTAACACAGCTTCAGCAAAGCAGGTGAATAAAAAAGGGAGTTCAGCTCTACAAAATGGAATTCCTTCCTGTAACTCTCAATCTGTGGGAGGTACAAAAACAGATTCTGCTTCCACATCATCAGATACCTGTAATCAGAAAGAACCGAATGGCCAGTCCCAAAGTAAAAATGAACAATCTAGTTCACCAACTCATAGCCAAGAAAGTGCATCATCAACTGACTCAGGACCTGTTATCTCCTCCTCACCTGTTCTCCCAAGAAATAGGAGCGAGAAGAGTTACCTATCATCACCAAATTATGATAATACAAATGGTAAAGTTGTTGAAGCCTGGTATGGTTCCGATGAATATTTAGCACTTCCATCACACCTCAAACAGACTGAAGTATTGGCTTTGAAGTTAGAAAATTTAACAAAACTACTGCCACAGAAACCCAGAGGAGAAACCATTCAAAACATTGATGACTGGGAACTGTCAGAAATGAACTCAGATTCTGAGATGTATCCAACATATCAGATTAAAAAGAAGCACAAAAAAATGGGTAGGGTTTCACCAAGCTCTTCAAGTGACATAGTATCTTCTTTGGGTGACAGCATTGAATCTGGGCCTCTGAGTGACATTCTTTCAGATGAAGAGCTTTGTGTGCCTGCATCTTGCATTAAAAAATACATAGAAGACAAGTCAGGAAAGCCTGTAGTGATTGAGTCCTCTGAGAAAAATGAGACCTCTGCCTCAAATAGATCAGCTTTAATTCAACAATTGATGCAAGATATACAACACCAAGACAATTATGAAACTATATGGGAAAAAATTGAGGTAAGGCAAATGCTAACATTAACTGTGTTCTCATGTGTCGGTTCTTCACAAGTGGTATGACCATATATAAATGAAGGGGCTTTGTTTTGTTTTTTTTATGATAAATCTCTTACTATTTTATAACATCTCCTTTGATATACTTAGAACTTTTATTCATTAAAAAACCAACAGTGACCACTGTAATGAATAGATCTGGGACAAATTTTTTTGACTAATTGTTTTTTGACAAAAAAATATATATTTTTAAAGCCTTGAAACTGTTAGCTGAATTTGGGTCAAATTTGACTAATAGCTTTGATTGCGGGGGAAAAAAAATTCAAAAGCATTGAAATTATTCATTTCAACTCTTTGATTCAGAACAGTGTCTCAATTTCAAATCAGGCCAATTAAAACATGCACAAGCATGCTCATACAGTGAAAAGAGCCTGAAACTGCCTAATCAAAATGAAAAACTTGGGAAGGGAAGGAAGTGCATATAGAATAAACTGAAACATTTAGTTTGACTCCAAATCAGTTGAATACCCTCCCAAAATTGTTGAGTCAACTGGAAATGTTTCAGTTGATACAAAATATTTTTTTAAAACTTTTTTTTTTGATTTGCCTATTTTTTTAAAAATTTCAGTTAGAATTGTTCAAGATTCCCCCTCCCCCCACCCCCCACCCCAGTTTGGCTCCGAACTGAAAAAATCCATTATTTGCACAGCTCTAGTAATGATTCATATTGTAGGTCATGTCCATCTGGTCACCAATACTAGAAAACACTAATTACCTGAGTTGGTGCTTTCAGGCTTGGCATAGAATCATTCTGTCAATAGAGCTTTTAACACTTCTAAGATTCAGGTACACTTACATGCCACTTTTGGATGTAATACAAAATAAACTAGACATTAGGAAAGCAAGTTGGATGGTAATTAATTGCATACACACTCATCTCAGTGATGTTTGAATGAAGTGGCACTTCATGTACACTGCCAATTTTTAATTCAGTGGCTCTGGTTCAAAGATGAGGGAGGAGGTTTCCTGATTTTTGCTATATCCTTTGTAGTAACATGTTCTGTTTTATCCTGTAGTGTATTATCTTCCCTGAAGTGATTTTCTTCCCACCGACGTTGTCCCTGCTCTACTTAGCACAGAGATAACATTATTATTTCCGCTGCTCCAAACAAGTTTTCCCATGTATCACCACCTTACTGTCCCCAAGCCAATGTTATCGTCCCTCTCGAACACTCAGATCTGAAGGAGATAGGATTTCCTTCCAGGCTGCTGGTGGTCTCAGAGTTCAGGGCAGCTGCATTCCCCTGCTGTGGTTCAGCAAGAGGCTCCACTCTAGGCTCCCACCTCCTCAGTCATTACCTCACCTTTCTGTGGTCGGTCTCTCCCTCTCTCTCTCATTTCAACAATAATTCAGTAATTCCTTTGTGAGTGGCATTTTTGTTCTGGAGAATGAAATCTGAATGTACAGCTTCATTAAGGACAGCCAAAGACTGATGGAACCAGTTCTAATGATGTAGCTTTGCAGCCTAATACTTTTCATTTATGGCTGTTGTAAAATAAAATTGCAATGAAGTCAGTCCTTCTTTTTGAAGGAACCGCAGCCGAGAAATGAATAGAAGCAATATTTTAGCTAGTGTGATGAAAAGAAATTCAAGGATATATCATTACAATGGGAGATAGTTTGAACTGGTATGAACCTAGCACTGATCTCACAGTAAGAAATTTGTTGAACCGATGTTAAATAATTTATTTGACGCCTCCTTCTCTGTCCCAGTTATGCCAAGGCTGTTCAGCCCTTCCAGAAATCTGGAAAACATGTTTCTACATACTTACAAATTATTCAGATAAATTTTGCCCAGATACTGACATGGTGTAAATATTTCTTTCCACCCCCACACAACATCTGCTTGATTCGAACTGGCCAAATTACTAGCTAATTGAGCACAGAATATTTTTTAGTTTATTAATATTGAATATTGTTAAAAATTTGAAGTACATAGAGAAAACTCTCCTCACATCATCATTTGCTACGTGTACATTCTTTATTTGCCTCACCCATACCTCTAGCATCCAAGATAAGGTCAGTTGTTGTACCAAGGTTTGCTGTTAGCATGTCCTCTGTGGCACGCTGAATGAAAATTCTGTGGTTGGGCCCTTTGATGTCTGCAGCATGGGACCCCTGAATTCTGTGGTGCATTGGAATTTCTGCATCAGTTCCAAGTACATTCAGAAATAACTTTTTGAAACCAAATATGAAAATTTATTGTACAAAGTGCTCTATATTTCTTGTATTTTGGTGGTACAAATCTTTTTATTAGGTTTTTTTTTCCCAACAACCTCCACTCAGCAATAATCAGAATTCTGAGAATTCTGATACTGTCATGCATACTAAATGAGAATACTGTGAAATGGTCACTAATTGTCTCAGAATTTTTTTTCGGAGGGGGGGGAGCACTGTTGCAAGGCTTGCACATGCATGACAATATGTCTGTTTTTCAGATGTAAGGGGGGGGGTGTGTGCACGCGCACCAGTATCTGGAACAAAATGCTAAATCTTTCCTGTTGGAGAGATTTGCTTGCAAAGAGGTTCACTTGTTTCAGGTACCATTTCTGGATTATGCAACTGAAAACATACTGGTTCAGTTTCCCAAGTAAGGTTCCTTACTGCTCAGCCAGTCTGCCTACTGTCCTGGTTTCCCTGGATGTAAGAAGCTTGTATATGTAGACCCCATCTCTGCAGTAGATAGAAGATCTTGAGCTGCAGCTGTCCTGTGGTTCACCTGCTGCATCTGCTCAACAGATCTCCGTTGATTGCCTGGTGCTTCACCATATGTTAAGGAGAGAAGAATGCTGCTGTGACTGCTCCCATGCTGAGTAATGAACACTCCTGAGACTCTGCATGGAGAGCAGGATACATGCTCCATTGATTCTGCCAGGGTTAGGCAGGGGAACACTTCTCACAGGATAGTTCCCCTCCCAACCTCACACAACCACAGATCCTAGATTGAGCCTGAGACCTTCCAGTGGGGCAAAGAGTAAAGACCCCATCCAAATAATTGGGAGGGGGACGTGACATCAATTTGGCTGAGAAGAGGGTGTGGGGGAAGAACCACATTATCAGTTTTGTGGAAGAGTGGGTACTAGGGAGAGGGGAACACAGTGTAAACCTTACTAGAGGTGATTAGTCTGTTGAGGTAAGATTGGGGGGATGATGCTGCATGGGAGGATCACTTATTGAGTGGGTCATCACAGAGGATGATTGAGCTGTGGGGTTGCAGAGTATGGATTGATGGGCTTGGTGGAGCAGAATGTGTTTTGGAGGCCAGAGAAGTAACTGGAGAGGCTGAGGGGAAAACGAAAGGTGGGGGTAGGGATTTGAATGGGAGTTTGTGAGGGGAGGAGTGAAGAGAATTAGTTGATTGGAAGGTATGAGCGGGGAGCAGACTGTTGATTAATTAGGGAAAGGATATGTATAGGTAGGACTGGGGCCAGAGGATGAACTGGGGTTGCTGATGGGCAGGGATGGGCTGAGGGAAGCACAGAATACATTGAGGATTTGAGCGGGGACTGATACTAGATTAGTCTGGGGAAGATCACTTAATAGAGGGTCCAGGATGATGCAAAGAATTGTTCAGAGAGGCTTGTGGACATCAGGGCAAGAGATGGAAGGACTGAAACGAGTGACAAACTGGTTGGTGATATAAGATTGATGGGTCTTGGTAGTAGATGACAGATAAGGAACAAAAATGGATGGACTAATTGAGCTGAGGGAGAATGAGAAGGAAATGAAGAGAAGGCAAGACAGAGGTGTGCACCCCTATAATGGCTGAGGGCAAAAAAGAGAAAGAATAAAGAAACCTTGGAAATGAAAAGACTATGGGAAGGAGGCAGGAACAGGCAGACATAACACGTCTGTGGTCTGAGTAGTTTCTACAGTGTATTGAAAAAGTATCTTCACTTCTTGTAACAGGACACAAATGTGTGATGTAGTCATTTTGATATTGATATTATCCTGCTTTGAAAGCCATCTCTAATTCTGAACACTGGGGGAACCATTGTGTGAGCACTGGGATAGGCTAGCTGCCCAAATACAATCCCATCTAAAACTTTAGGTATGTACTTGGGCAACTAGCCTGTCCTGTTGCTTGCACTGCTGTGGCTACATTTCTATTTCTAACATGCTAACTCAATCAAAGCTAGCACAGGTATCTATTCCCAAGCTGGAGATTACACCTCCAGGTCTAGTGTAGACATACACAGTGTGACCTGTCTACTGTCCATTTGCAGTCTGTCCAGAGCAAGATGTTTGACTCCAGGGCCGGCTTTTTTTTTGGCTTTGGCAGCAGTCAGTCTTTTTGGGGGAGCGGGGGGGGGGCTTGGGGCAGCAAAAAACCTAGAGCCAGCCCTGTTTGACTCCATCTTAAGTTGGCTCCGTGATGGCAGCATCTTTTTCTATTGCCCTGCAATAGGTCATTCTTTGTCTTCCACGCCTTTTCTTCCCTCCACGTAGGATCCAATTTGAGACATACCTTGTGCTTCTGCCTCCCGGTAGTCTGATGGCATGGCCAAGCCACCATGGCCATCTGTCTGATTATTAAGTCTGCAGTCTACTGATCCATGCAGCAAAACACTTCCACATTGGTTGCATAATCTCTCCAATGAATTTCCAAGATTCTTCTGGAAGAACGCTGTTGGAATGCATTCATCTTTCTATTGTGTACCTTCACCATCTGCAGTGTTTTCCAGGTGTACAACAGTGCTGGAAGGGCAATTGCATTGTCCTATCTCATTTTTTATTATTGGGACAATCAAAATAAAACTAAAGAAAGTAACACCACACAAGGAGAGTATGTGTGATACTAGAAAGGTTAGTAGATATAGCAGGGAAGGCACGTTTCAAGCTGCAACTTAGCAATAGATGTGAAAAGTTAAAGACACTGGCAATGGCAGTTTTTCAAAGAAGTATCTGTGGCTTACAATGGGAGTGAGAAAAACTAAGAAAGAAGAATGACTCCAACCAAATACATGAGGCTTGTTGAAGAGAGGAAAGAATTGAAGAAAAGAATTCAACATGAACGAGACAGCAGTAAAAGAGCTATTTTGCAACAAGAATATTTGGAAAAAGACAAGGAAGTTAAAAGATCAGTCAGAAGAGATAAGAGAATGAATGGAAAATAAAGCAAGAGAACCTGATGAGGTGTATAAGAAAGGGGATTCTAAAAAGCTTTTTCTAGTATCTAAACAGCTGACATCATAATTCTTGAACTTTGTGGTATTGTGAAGGCTGCAGATGGTATGATTTTAATCACAGAGGAAGGACTGAGAGCCTGTTGGATGGAACACTTCCAGGCTGTGCTTAATGAGTCAGAACACTAATGCAAAATTGAGAGGTGTGAAGAAATAGCCGACATACCTATATCACTAGAAGTAATAGCCTTTGAGGAAGTAATTAAGGCTATAAACCGAGTGAAAAGAGGTGAAGCACCAGACTATGAGATAGATGCTCAAATGTTAAAAGCTGGGAGGAAGTGATGGTGAACTCCATGTGCACATTGGTCAGAATGGTTTGGGGAAAGGAGAACTGTCGTATAGATTAGAGAAGAGCTGTCATCTGTAAAATCCCTAAAAAGAGAGGCGGACCACTTTGTTTGTGATAACTGGAGAAGGGTGACACTCCTACCTGTACCTGGAAAAGTGTTTTGTGTTGTCATTTTTAATAGGATAAAAAGTTGATGAAGTACTCAGGGAAGAACAGGCTGGATTTCAAGCCAGTGCATCATGTTCATACCAGAATTTCACCGTGAAAAGACTTGCTGAGAAAGGCTTAAAATAGATGGGTTTTAACTGCCTTAATTTTACAGAAGTGTTTGCTAGTGTCCACAGAGGAGCCTTCTAGAATATCTTGAGACACTACAGAATTCTAGCAAAGATTGTTAATTTGGTCTAAGTTTTGTATGATAACTTTATATGCCATGTTGGGACAGAGAGCACAGACACTGAATGTTTTAAGATCCTTACTGGTGTACGGCAATATTGCATATTATCCCCTTTTCTCTTCTGTATTATTATAGATTTTCGTGACAAGAAGGGTGACGGCTGCTGCTAAGGTCACTTGTATTGTTTTGGATAAGAGATAAATTGTGACACTTAGATTTTGCAGACAATACAGTCATACCAGCCTGGACGGTATGAAAAGACTACCTATGAGCATGAAAGCAGAAATGGCCAAGGTGGGACTTGGTATCAGTACGCAGAAGACCAAAATCATGGAGTTATAAGAGTGCTATCTATGCTGGCAGATGAATGACTGATGAAGAAAAGTATGAAAGATTTCATATCTTTGTCTATCGTGGAAGTACAATATCTGCTAATGGCCAGTTCACTAAGGAAGCGAAGACAAGAATTAGCAAAGCTAGTGGGTCACTTTCCCATTTGTCAAACGTGAAAGAGTAAGAAGATACACCTACCTCTGATATTCAGGCTACTGAATGGTTATGATTTTTGCAGCTAGCTGTTAGGAATCATGAGACATTACAGAAAGATACAGTGCAGTGACAATAATCAGACTCTTTTAAAAATATGTATTAAAAATATATTGCTACTAACTTGGGACTAAATTAAACACCAGTCTGTTCAACCTTTGTAACATAATACTGCCTAAATAGGTCTACAAGTTGCAGAGGAGTCTGAGAAGACCAATACAAATGTTCAAGGGTCTAGAAGGGATTAATTTGTGAGGAAAGGATTAAAGATGTGTGGTTAGAAGCTGTTGGCCAGTATGTTCCAACATAATCTAAAAGCCTAATGTAGACAAGAAGGGATATACTCCAGTAATGTGCTCTAAACTGGTCAAGTTGAAGCCTACAGAGGAGCCTAGGCTTTAACGCAACCAGTTTATACACTACTTTGGTTACACTAGTGTTGTGGAATGTGTGAGTTAGAATTTGTTTATCATCTAACAACACACCTTTAAATCCTAGTCTAGACAAAGATTTAAACAGATGCAAAATACAGGTCTGGGAAACTTCAGTTGTGTTTTGCCAAGTGTAAATTGGTAGACTCTCCGTCCAAGTCCAAACACAAGCTATTCACTTGCTGTTGTCAAAATGTCACCTCTTCTGATCTCTAGTTTCATTAACAAAAAGCTAGCTAATTCCAAAATAAAAATACATGAACTGCAGCCTAAGCCTTCTCACTATTCAGCTCCTGTGATTCCTTCTCTCAGGACTGGTCTCTCTCAGACCCTTTCTCCTTCTGCCAGCGATAGTCTAATAAGCCACAATTGCTCCCTTGAATCAGCACTAATTAATATGCAGCTCCTGCCAGGCAGAAGATGAATTGGGGAGGTGAGGGTGGAAGCAGCAGTATTCTCCAAACTCTCCCCTCCCCAAGACCAACCCCCACTTACCTGAGATGAATAAATCTTCAAAATATTTTCAACCCTCTTCTGTCTTGTATGCAGTGACTTTAGCTGATCTTCATCCTTATTTTTCAGCAAACTTGATCAACAGTGAAACATTTAACAGGGTTGAGCTTTAAATTGTCAGCATTAAACACCATGCCAGTAATGGTGAATCGGGACAGTTCCCAGCAGTATCGTTTCAGGCTCTCTGTTGACTCCGGCAGATACTGGAAATTTAACTTTCCAACTAAAGGGCTCGAAACTTAATTTTTAGCAGCTTTCTTTTTTATTTAAGATTTTGGAACACAAGGTGCTGTCTTAAGCCAATCCTATCTGTTGGGCTCCAATATGTACTAACATGAGAATCTTGCCTCTCTGCTGCAAAGGTGTTAATGTTAACATTAGATCTGATTTTGATTCATTTGCATTCACACTTCCTGAGTCTTGCATCATGTTTCAGGTTCAAACAACCCACTCAGACTGGGGACAGTAGGGTAGTAAAGAATGAATATAAGAGATGGTGGTGCTTGAACAGTGGTTTCTGCAACTGTTTAAAGAGAGTTACCTATCGCCAGTCTGCCAGTTTCTAGTTTTAAACACAGAAAACTTACCTGAAAAACAAGTTCATGGGTCAGATCATTTAAATTCCTCTTATGAGGTGACACACTTAACCTTTACTAACCAATTAGCCCCATTTCAGTAGGAAATGCTGAATTAAGGGTTCTAATTTCTTTTGTGACTCATGGTCGTCATATAATGCATGTCAAGGATGTAGTAGAAGGTCAATATATTCACTAATTACACAGAAGCAAACGTGCCATTCTAATTCAGTGCAAAAGTTTTTTTTCCCTCCTAGCCCTTTCTGCTGCATTTCAGAATCCTTTTAGAAATGGTAGTGTAGCACCCTCATGAGGCCATCTCTCACTACTGCAGCTGCTTGACAGATTTTTAGTATACTTTCCTGTTTAAATGAACAAAACACATGAAAATATACAGAACTGTTAAAAATGTAATAGTAAAAAATAAATTGTAAACCAGAATCCTGTACTCTCTAATGAAAAGAATATATTTTTCTTTAATGAAGCCTCTAATGGTAACACATGTTTGGTGCAATTTATTTTATTGCAACAAAATTAATGTTGAAATTTATGTTCTGAACTAAGAAACAATAGCATAAATGTGCTACTGTTCTTAAGTTTACAAAATAGAACTTGCACGTTTATAGATTTTGTGCAATCCATTGTAAAAGTAAACTCAATCCACTGCAAACAGTTTAACTGTAGTGATAGGATCTGGCTACAAATATAAGTTTATTTATTTGTTGGTAATATTTAAGAACCTACAGTAATATTCTTTACAAAATCAGGGCTTAATCCTACTTGTGGCTGCCAGAAAAAATGTCCCGTGCTTTCTTGCTTTAAAGTTTCACTTTAAAGTTATTGACAAAGCTACTTAAAGTATAAATGACATTTGTTAAAATAAATTCCTAAGAGCTGCTCTTACACCAACTAGGTGAGGGTGTGTATTTTGTCTGTAGTTCACTCTCCAAATATCATGGGCCATTTGTCAGCTTCAGCTCTTAGAAGGTGGCCAAGCATGGAGAGAAGGTGCAAAGCCCTTTGTACAATTTACTGGGGAGGGGTGAGTGGAGTATGTTCTGGACACCCAAGTGAAGAGAGAGGCAGAGCTGTCAACCACTTACTTGGTGAGTCAGATATGATGCCTGGGGTGCCAGCCGGATAGACATAGGAGGCCCAGATCATCAGTGCGGGTTGTCTGGGAGTGTCTGGAGGAGAACCCTGTGAGGAAAGACTTCAGTTCCCACCTTCAGAAGAAATTCTCCTGCATTCAAGGTGAGGTCTTGGACATTGAGTCTGAGTGGACCATGTTCAGGGCTTTAATCGTTGAGGTAGCCACAAAAAGCTGGAGTCTGAAGATGGTTGATGTCTGTCATGGTGGCAACCCTAGGACTTGCTGGTGGACACTAGTGGTGAGGGAAGCTGTCAAGACGAAGAAGGAGGCCTTCCAAAAAATGCTTGAAAACTGGACTCCTGACACGGCTGAGATGTACCGGCTGGCTAAGAGGGCTAAGGCTGTGGCGGTCATTGAAGTGAAAGCCCAGGCTTGGGAGGAGTTTGGAAAGACCACAGAGAATGACTACTGGATGGCCTCAAAGGTGTTCTGGTAAAATATTCATTGCCTTAGGAGGGGTCAGCGGGACATTGCCCAGACTGTTCTCAGCAAGGGTGGTGAAACGCTGACTCAGCTGAGAAGATTGACAGGTGGAAGGAACACTTTGAGGAACTCCACAACCCAGTGGACATGCCCTACTTTCAGGAGGCAGTGAGATCAGATCTATTTCTGATGCTGCGGTCACTACAGCAGTAAAGTGCTTTCATAGTGGTAAGATAGCGGGGTGGACGAGATTCACCCGGAGATGTTGAAAGCACTGGACAGTGTTGAGGTTAGCGCGCCTCTTCAGTATTGCATGAAAGGCGGGTGAGGTATCTCTGGACTAGCAAACCAGGATGGTGGTCCCAATCTTTAAGAAAGGAGACCACAGGGTCTGTTCCAACTACAGGGGGATCACATTCCTCAGCCTCCCTGGCAAAGCCTATGCCAGAGTGTTGAAGAGGAGGCTATGCCCATTAGCTGAACCTTGGATTCAGGAGGAACAATGCAGATTCCATCCCGGCCGTGGAGCAATGGACCAGCTCTTTGCTCTCTCGCAGATATTTGAGGAATTGTGAGAGTTTGCTAATCTGATCTACCTTTGTTTTGTAGACCTGGAGAAGGCATATGACCGTGTTCCCTGAGATGTCTTGTGGGAAGTGTTGCGGGAGTATGCGGTGCCAGTGCCGCTTTTGTGTGCTAGCCAGTCCCTCTATTCTCAGAGTGAGAGTTCTGTTCATATTCTTGGTATTAAGTTGAGTTCATTCAATATGGGCATTGGACTCCGCCAACCCCAACGGGGACTTGGAGGTGGCATCTCTGCTCCTTGCAGAGATCATGAGGATCTTGCTTCTTCAGACTTCTTCAGACTGATGTTCGAGTGCACATCAGACTCTGATGTGCACTCGAACGTTTCACTGCTGAGTGTGAAGCAGCTGGGATGAAAATCAGCATCTCCAAATCAGAGGTCATGGTCCTTCCCCAGAAGAAAGTAGCCTGCTGTCTCCAGTGAAGGGGGAGCAGCTGCCCTCAGTGCAAGAGTTCAAATATCTAGGGGTCTTGTTCATGAGGAATGGTAAGCGGGAGTGTGAAATTGACCAGCAGATTGGTATGGCGGTGGCAATGATGTAGGCATTGTACCGATCTGTGGTGGTGAAGCAGGAGCTGAGTTCTCAGGCAAAGCTTTTGGTTTACAGGTCAGTCTCCATCCCCATGCTCACCTACGGTCATGAACTTTGGTAATGACCAAAAGGACGAAATCATGGGCACAAGTGGTGGAAATGAGGTTTCTCCACAGGGTGGCTGGGCTCTCTCTCAGAGACTGGGGAGAACCTTGGAGTAGAGCTGCTGGATCGAGAGGAGCCAGCTGAGGTGGTTCAGGCACCTGATAAGGATTCACCATAGGAGCCTTCCTTTGGAACTCTACTGGGCATGTCCCCCTGGGAGGAGGCCCTGAGGTCAACCCAGGACACACTGGAGGGATTATGTCTTCCAGCTGGCCTGGGAACGCTGGGGAATCCCGCAGGAGGAGCTGAAACCTGTTGTGGAGGAAAGGGGAGATCCAGTCCTCCCTACTCTCCACACTGCCACCATGACCCTTGTTGACAACAGGGGGCGCTACTACCCCTGAAATGGATCTTTACTGGCTTCCGGTGGAGCAGATCACTGTCATACTAGTGAAAAAGGTCCACAATAACTGCAATACACAGCAGTTTATTGAGAAGGAATTACACAAGCAGTAAAGGGTTATATTAAGCACCTAACTCTTACGTTAGACATTAAGAACTATACATTAAGAGCTATACATTCCTCTTAACGAGTCTCTCTTTCACAAACAGGCCCTGAGCTAGTCTCAGGCAGTTCCTGCTTGGCAAACAGAGAAGGTGGTTACCAATTTTATAGACTACTTCTTCGCTCCTGGTCTATTCTTCTCAGCCGTCTGGTCTGTCTCGGATTCCCTCGAGGCCAGGCCTTGGTTGCTTTGAGACCCCTCTGGTTCACAGTCCTACTCGAGCCCATGGAGCAGAGTTTTGGCTACTCTGTCTAGCAGTGTTTCTTCTTCAAGCGTCAATTAAGGAATCCCAACCAACAGCAATTTACTTTGCTTGATTGTTATACTCTTTTTCCTCAAAGGAGTCACATGTCTTAAAAGCATGCCCAGTGTGTTTTAGATTAATGTTTTAGAAGGGGCTTGGGGGTGGTACCAAACAAAGATCATCCCATGTTTACTCATTCATCATTCATTCACTCTGGCTCTCTGCATGGTGTCCTTGCAGTAAGGTCACTATAACCAGGTCGACCTGTGCTCCATGCTGGAACTTTATGCAGGTGATATTTACTTTTGCATGGGCCCATATTTGCTGACCAATAGGTTCAATGTCAATCGAGCATGCAGACTTTGCCAGTTCTTTATCAAATTTGCTTCTGCTTAAAGGGAACCTGCTCCCAGGATCCTCTGCAGCCATTCAGCCATGTTTAAAAGTCATGTAGGGTTATGCTCACACCATTCATTCAGTGTGGCCACACCAATCTGGCACCATGTCAACAACCCTCATCTGGAAAAGTGGCATAAAAGGAAAAGAAGGGTGAGTGGAGCAGCCATGTGTGGGTTGGGGAGCTATGTATCCCCTACACACCACAGAGGGGGCTCCATTCCAATTCCTAGTATGCTCATGTATAGGAGGATTGTTGGGGCAGGCTGGAAGAGAGGCTATAGGACCAACACTTACATGTATTCATTGGTGCCAAAACCCTGCAGAGAGAGTGTGTAGGGGCAACAGCTGACCATAGGTAGGAATAGTAGCAGCAAAGGGGCTGTTCCACCCCCATCTGCTCACCACGCTGCCTGCACAAAGCCCAGATACTCAGGCTATGTGTGACCAGGAATGATGGCAACAAAACACTATTTGTTTTCTGGGCGTGGAACAAAACCAAATATGTAAGTTCAGTACATATAATATGGAAAATGGGCAAGTGATGATTAGCTACTCTTTGGGTGCACTTAAGCTAATAACCAATACATATTTTACCCATGAAAGAGTCTGAAAAAGTAAAGTTGCCAACACAACATTTAAAATAATTATTATAAGGGAAAGATTTAATATCTCCAGGTATCCTTGTATTAGCATAAATAGCTTCAACAGCAGTGTTTATAATGGCAGCATTTTAAGAAAAAAATATCCAGTTGCTTTATTAAAAATGAAAAATACTGATTAGAAATGGGCCCAAGCCACAGACTTTGGATCAGGATCCATACTTTATAAAGAGCTGATGGTCAGAGAGGGGCATTGTTCAAATCTGTGGATTTGAGTTTTGTGCAGGGTTTAGGGATCAGTGAATCCATGTAAGAGATCTCTGAATAAAAGCAGTTTTCATGTGTGTGAACTGTTCGTGCTGAAAGAGCTGCTATATTTTCTACTAAGGTTCAATATTCTGTAAAATTGCCCATATAAGACAAAAGTGTTCAGGAATGTGGGTATGTGTCACAACCTAGTGGTGTGATCCTGCAAACACTTAGTACCATGGGTAGCCCCATTAGCTTCCCATCTGTAACCCTATTTACATGGTGGCAAATGTTAGCAAGACTGGGCCCCAGGACTGACAATTGAGTCAGACAAGATTGTGTGACTGTGACAGGGTCAGGCTACAGAAGAGTGATCCTATTGGGATCCGGGAAGTGGGCGGGCAAAGCCTGCCCACTGCTAACGGATGCCCCCCAGCCTAAGAGGGGGATCCACAGAACCTGGACACCAAATAAATACGGGGTACAACTAATGAAATAACAGGGACAGGAGTGTGGTCAAAGGGTCAAACGAAGGGAACTGGACGGGGACACCGAACAGAGAACCCCGTACAGCGCCCACTGCTCCTCAAAGGCGTCAAGGGAGTCAGTGGACACCGCCCAGAGGAACTCTGCACAGAGGAACTCTGCCCGGATACGTGAACGGACAGAGGATCAGAAATAGGCCCCACAGTCTCAGGAGACTCCATCGGCCAACCGCCTCACTCTGGTTTTATAGATGGCCATTTTAGCTCGGGCCAGGAGGAGGCTGACCAGGAGATCCCATGACTTTGTGGGGCCGCGGATAGGGAGTGCAGAAATAAGAAGGTGAGGGGAAAAGAGCAACCAAAAATGTAATAAAATATTCGTGAGGAGCCGGAATAGGGGCTGCAGCCTGGCACACTCCAAATATATGTGTGCTAGGGTTTCCCTCATGCCGCAAAAGGGGCAGGTGTCTGGGATAGGGGTGAACCGCGCCAAGTACACGCCCGTGCTCACGGCTCCGTGAAGGAGCCGCCAACTGATATCCCTGGCGGGCCTCAGGACCAAGGTGGAATCTAGGCTGGCCCACCGGGGCTCCTCATCCTCCAAAGGTGGCAGGAGGTCCCGCCATTTTGTATCAGGGCGGGACACGAGGGTGAGGGCATGAAGGATGTGGAGCACAAGCATGTACAGATGTTTCCTTGGTGCGGTCTGGAAGCAGACCGGCTGCAGCTCGTGCAGCCGGCTCATGGTGAAGGGGTGAGGGGATCGGTTGGGTCCACGGGGCAGGGGCCCAGTTAAAAGGTCCAGCGGGCCTAGGGTGGAGGGTGGGTGGGGCGCACCCTCCCTTAGGACCCAGTCGAGGTAAACCCGAGCAGCGGGCGGCAAAGCAGCCCTCACCGCCTGCAGTACGCGCCAGGGAGTATGAAGTCTGGAGAGCCCCATGCGCTGAGCGAGCGTCAGGGGATCCAGCCAGTCTCCCCAACTCTTGTGACTTCTGCCAGGACCAACCTCTGGTACACCGAGGGGGCCTCCGCCACCTGCACGCGAAGCTGGGGGTCGTGTAGCAGGGCATCCGCGAGGAGATCTGCCCCTTTGGTGGCCGCCACGGACCTGGTTGTTGAAAGCGGTTTCCAGGTCCGGAGGAGGTCCTGGTAGAAGACCGGCAGCCCGGAGAGGTTTCGTGGAAGACCTCTCGGATAGAGATAAAGGAGCTGCCGGTCGTATCGGAGCCCTCGGAAGTGGCGCAGGAAGGCATGCGCCAGTATGCTCCACACCGGACTACCTGCACCATAAAGGAGCCTCTGCAGGGCCTGGAGGCGGAAGACATGGACCTGAGTGTGCAGACACTTCAGGCCCTGCCCTCCCTCCTCCAGGGGCAGATGGAGAACCCCTGCAGGGATCCAGTGCAGTCCTGACCAAAAGGACTGCAGAATCGATGTCCGGAGGTTGGCCAGGAAACCCGGGGCCCAGACCAGGGTATTGAGCCAGTACCAGAGCATGGAGAGGACTAGTTGATTAAGCACCAGCGCTCTCCCTCGAAGGGAGGGGCACCGGAGTAGTCCTGTCCATTTCCGGAGCCGCTCTATCACCCCGCCCTCTAAATTGTGCCAGTTCTCCAGCAGAGAGGTAAATGCCGAGATATATAGCGGTGGACCCGCGCTCCACTGTATGGCCTGAAGGGCGGGTGGGAGGGAGCTCGCCTGCCAGCCGTCCCCGACCACCAGGCCAGAGCTCTTGACCCAGTTGACCTGGGTGGAGGAGGCTGCCGAATAGATGGCCTGGCAGGCCTCCACCCACACCAAGTCGCCCGGGTCCTGGACCATGAGGAGAACATCGTCGGCGTATGCCGACAGGACCAGCCACAGCTCCGGCTCCCGCAGCACCAACCCTGTCAACCTCCTGCAGAGGAGACAGAGGAAGGGCTCGATCGCCATACTCCTCGCCCAAAGCTGACTGGTTCGGTCAGGGTCTAGTTGAGCTTGACCAGACACTCTGCGGAGGCGTACAGCACCCGGAGAAAACCCACAAACTGGGGTCTGAAGCCAAACGCTTGCAGAGTGCTCAGGAGATAGCCGTGGTCCACCCTGTCGAACGTCGTCTCCTGATCCAAGGACAGGAGAATGAACGACAGACCATCCCTACACCCGCTACAGAAGAGTGATAGAAGGCAGATGTATTAGTCCCAGATTAAGTAGATCCCTTTTCCCTGGGTAAGGTGACGGGACAGTTCCCGAACAAGCAGGAACTTGCTGGAACCAATTAAGGCAGGCAGGCTAATTAGGACACCTGGAGCCAATTAAAAAAAGCTGCTAGAATCAATTAGGACAGGCTGGCTAATCAGGGCACCTGGGTTTAAAAAGGACCTCACTTCAGTTAGGGAGAGGCGCGTAAGGAGCTGTGAGTGAGAGAACGTGCTGCTGGAGGACTGAGGAGAACAAACATTATCAGACGTCAGGAGGAAGGTCCTGTAGTGAGGATAAAGAAGGTGTTGGGAGGAGGCCATGGGGAAGTAGCCCAGGGAGTTGTCGCTGACACGCAGCTGTTACAGGAGGCACTCTAGACAGCTACAATCCACAGGGGACCTGGGCTGGAACCCAGATTAGAGGGCGGGCCTAGGTTCCCCCCAAACCTCCCAACTCCTGATCAAACACAGGAGGAGTTGACCTGGACTGTGGGTTCCACCAGAGGGGAGGTCTCTGGGCTGTTCCGCGACCTGCATGGTAGCTTAGCAGAGACTGCGGGGGTTGTTCTTCTCTTTTTTCCCCATGGTGGCCAGTGATGAGGTTATCTGAGGGAATGGCATATTTGAGCCACGAAAGTGGCCAAACTGAGGGCTGCCATGAATCTCTGAGGCGAGCAAATCCGCCGATAAGCACAGGACCCACCAAGGTAGAGGAGGAACTTTGTCACAGTGACCTAAAAAAGATTTGCATTACTTCTCTCTTAGCTGGTCAGTAGAGTCTGGCTAGTCTTTGGCTGAGACAGGGACATGAGAGTATAAGACCTACAAAAGACTTAGCTCTGGGTATTTGATGCTCTGACACATTTGCAGCAGAAAGGTGTTGCACAACAGGAATGTAAACTTATCCCATACTAGTACAGCATTTTGGGCACACTTGATTATTCCTTGGCAGCTGCTTAGACCTGTCAGATACACTGGTAAGAAAAATAGCATGGAAGGAAAATGACACAACAGTATAAAAATTATTTTCAAGATAACCAGAGGCACCAGGAGAAATACCTAGCTATAATCTGTTTCTGAATAAAAAGATTTTCAGATAAATATGAGAAACAAAAATGATAATATGTGGTGAGAAGATGAAATTCAAATAGGTTAGAGTTCAGGTTTCATTTGGATTAAGCATCCAAAGTTTAGATCCTTATCTGTATTATCCAGCCACTTGAGTCTGCAAAACTGACCTCTTTTCTTCTTCCTGAATATCTGAACAGAGAGATCCTGAATTGTGGCATTCACAGTGGCATATGAGGCATCATTCACTGTGTCTGGTTCTTACCACCGTCCTCCACTCCCACCTTACCTTTCTTTACATTCTGAGTTGTATCCTAGTTTTTATCAAGCTAAAAAAAGAACTGAGACCCACCTTGTGCTTTTCCCCAGACATCTGCCTTCTCCTTTTCCTGATTCCTCCCTCTTGCCATGCTTCTTTTCCCCTTATCACTTCCTGCTCTTACTTCCTGCCCCTGGTTCCTCCTATTACTTATTTCCCTTGTCCTGTAAATCCTTTTGTGATCTCCTGCTACTGAGTCTGCTCAGGTCCACCCATCCAGTATCTTCTTTTCATGGCCATGTTCCTAATATGCCCCGTAAATAATAAAGAGCACAAACCAGAAATGCTTAATGAACAGGTCAGTGGTGGAAACCACATGAATGGCACTCCCAGCCTGCTGCAAGTGATCCAGCATTTTGATCTAATGTGAAACTTAAACAAAAGTCAGATGTTTAAAAATGCTTTGAAATCCTTGAAGAAAAGCTGTTATATAGGTGCCAAGCATAACCTAAGTAAAGGATCGCACAATTACAGGTAGAAAAACAAATTTAAGATCAGGACCTCATAGATCAAGAACAAATAGTAATCTTCTCCTCATCTGGAATGAGACAATATAAGAAAAATGGTGCCCCAAAATAATGTCCTTTTTTTAAAAAAAAACTAGGAAGCTATTTCACCTCTGGACTGCTTCTCCAGTCTCTATGGGACTAATTTTCCAAGGTGCTAAGCACCCACAGTTCCCTCTAGCAGTGGCGCTGGAACAGTTTTGGGAGTGGGGGTGCTCTTATTCCTGTCCACACCTCTCACTGCCCCCTAGAGCTGGGGCCGGGAGCAGGGCCGTGGAGTGGGGTGGAACAAACACGGACAGGGGTGAGGCGGCTGGGGCCACAGCTAGGTCCTGTGCGTGCGGCCGGCAGCTGAGCGGGATCCTGGGGCCGGCAGAGGAACCTGCGGAGCCCCAGCGGCTGGACAGGACCTTGGGCCAGTGGTCAGGACCCTGGGGCTGGCAGCAGAGCCCCCGGGGCTGCCGGCCAAGCAGGACCCGGGGCTCCAGCAGGGCTGGTGGCAGGGGCTTGGGGCCACGGGCTGGAAAACCTGGGAGTGCTGCTGCACCCCCCTCACCTCTACTTCCCATGCCTATGCCCTCTAGCATCTGGCAGAGGCTTAATGGGGATGGAGTGATTGTGGCATCCAAAAATCTGTCTCTTGGGACCCAGAGACTGACTAGACTATTTTCTCATTCCACCCATGCTCTTGTCCCGCTGCCACAAGTCTCCCTATTTAGACCTTTATTTTACAAGGTGGTTGTGCACCAGTACAAGTGTAAGTAGAGACCTCATGTGGGTTTGGATAAATGTCAGCACGAAAATAGACTTCCACACTGAGCGGAAGCAAGTCTCAAGCCTCTTAGGCACCTGCTCCTTTATTCTCAAGAGCTCAGGGGGAAGGAAGGAGTGGGGAGTGTGGAGAATAAGCATTCCTGAGGGGACAAGTTGAACAAGATTCTCAGTATACAGCTATATTCTCCTCTCCTCGAACTTATTTCTGCTAGGAGGCAAGAGTAATTTGGCAGCAGTGCGGTCCTTAATACAGGGTCAGGTTCTGCGGTGCTGTCTATCCTACTCATCGTATTTACTTGTGTTTATACAAGTAACATTTTACATAAGTTTTTTTAATGGTTAATTAAATAAGAATGATCTTGGTTTAAGTACGTCTATGGAAGTTACCACTATGCTATATCCTGTATTGCCTATGATGGAGGTGAGACACAACAGCAATGCCAGGAAGTGACCATGGACTGTCAATGGCAGGCGGTATTTCCTAAAGCAAGATTAAGTGTGCTTTGTGCTCTATAGCCAAATGAAGGAGGATGTCCTTCTTGGCTGCTGAGATTCCCTAGATATGGAGGAGCAGCACTTCGAGAGATGACCCCAGCACTAGGGTTTGTGACCCTTGCCTGAAGAGGACCCCATTGGAGGACATCTCATTCAGGCTATGTTTGTTTTTGTCTTTCACTTTTTATGATGGGGACTTGAGCTCCGATTTTTGCACTTTGTCTACTTTAGCTTTTTCATACAGCTGGTGGGTGCTATGTGATGGCAGTTGATTTGCCTCCTTATATGACCTCCCTGAAACACAGGCTGAGAAGTATGTGTATTCTGATGACATCTTCAGGGCTGACACTGGAAAACAATTGCTATAGGATAGAAAGGGAATCTCAGCCAAAACATGGATACTTGGACAACCTGCTTCTAGCAGTGGAGACTAATTCTCAGTGAAACCAAGACGGTGACAACTACCTTCCATCTAAACAATCATCTTGCCAATCAACCCATCATGATCCATGTCCAAGGATGGCCATTGCCATTCCGACCAGTTGTCACATACTTGGGAGTAAAACTTGAGCATAGCCTGACACACTGGCTTCAGGAACACCGCAACACCTGAAAATGAAGATCTCTTCTCACACCACCTTGATAGGAAAACTATCAGGAACCTCCATCCTGGGGAGCAGACCCTTCAGTCCTTTGTACATCTGCATAGCCCTGGTATTTGCTTCAGCTGAATACTGCTCTATGGTCTGGGGCTGCAGCCGGCACACTTAGCTTTTCAACATTGTATTATTAATGGCTGTTTGCACTATACACCAGTGTCCATTCTGTATTTGCTAGCATAAATAACTCCGCCAGACCTTCATGCGATACCCTTAAGTCTGCTTGGAGAGATATGGCAACCTATTACGTGTCTAGTTGATTGATGCCCCATTCTTAGACAGGGAACAACACACTGCACCAGCATAAAAGTCTGATCGTATTCAGGGGAGGAATCCACTCCTGTGGTCCAGGGTATGATACCCCAACTGATTTCTCAGTGCTCCTTTGCTACAGCAGCTCACACACCTTTGGACAATACTGGCCCTTTACCTGTTGCTAGCTATACAGCAATCCTGTAGCTCTAGTAGCAACAATGGGAAATATTAAGAGAAATAGTCTAGTGTACACAAGACCCGTATTAGAAGCATTACACTCTTGGATCCGACTCTTCTTGGCTGAACATACCCTGTAGGCATGATGCTTTCTAACAACTTCTAAAAGCTGCCTTTTAAAAAGTAACATGTACCTGAGTGTTACATACACTGTGCTATGAATGCCAAGTGTGAAGTAGGAAAATAAATATTTTAATCACTCCATGCATTTATTTTAGCTTGGTTCCATTAAATTCCCAATTGGCAATATGAGTTATCATATCCTGAATTAAGTAGGATTGTTATGAAAGGAATAGAAGAATTCTGTTGAAGTTATGCTTGATCAGCATTATGTTCCTATGAGGTCAGTGGACTTATTGGCCATCACAAAGTTTGGAGGGTACTACAGACAAATTTTTTTCCTTAGTGGCATCTGGCTCCTTAGGGAGTTCTATAATCTGTACTGCTGATGATTGCACTGTTGCCTCTGAGTCTAGCTCCAATGAAACTGACGATGGCTGTTTGCGCAGTCTCCTCCTCCAGAGTACCTGGATTCCTTTGACTTACCTTTCCCTATAAAGAAAGTGCACTTTTATCCTTTTGAAAATAAAGTCTAGTGGGCAGGACTGAGTCCCTCCTGAGACTCAAATGCAAGTCCTTCTGTAGTTAGACAAAGGGGTTTCTTAATGCCATTCTGTGATAGAAGTGCCCTTAGAGCCAGCTCATCCCTTTGTGAGGTCAGTCTTCTTTTTTTTTTTTTTTTTTTGTAAATTTTGTAAATTTACAACATTCTCTGTTTGCAATAAAATTAAACGTTCATTTTTTAGCACATGACCTCATAACCAATTCTTTTACAGTCAAAACTTCCTTTGTGTGCCCAAAAATAAAGGGGAGGAGGGGGAGATCTAGTATAGTGATTTCACTAGTACTGCTCTCTTGTGCTTCTATGCTGAGATGTGTGGTGTAAAGGGCAGGTTCTGTGTCTTTGTAAAACTGGTACGACAGTCATCCTTAAAACTTGATAATTTTGTCTATAGGTAAATAGACATTTTTAGTACATGCTTAAATATCTGGGACCTACCTGCTTGGAACATCTTTTTTCAAACCTTAGTTCTAATCACTCCAAAGATTTTGTGCCTTTATAAAAGTTGTGTCCAAAAGTACTCTATTAAGTGTATGTGATGCAATACATAATAATTCAATGTGCATATTAAATGCAAATTAATAATTATAATAATAATAAATTGTTAAGCAATGTTAACATTGCATAGCTTAAAATTTCAAGAAGCAAGATGGTCAAATACTGCTTCCAGCTACGCGTGCAACCCAAGTTAATTCTGCGTAGTTTCAAAGAGCAGAATTTAGCCCAGGAACTGCATACATTAAAGTTTCCACATCCAATGTTAACTTGCCACATTACATCCTGTATTATTTTATAGTATATGTTTTACAACATTACAAGTGTATCTCTGAAACAGGCATAGCCAAATTCAGGTTCAAGAAGGCCAGTACCCTTCCTGGATATCCTGAACAGGAAAAAAATCCCAGAAAGCAGATTAGTTTTTAGTGTGTCTCCAAAAGTTTTGCTGCATTCTGCAATATCCTACAAATCCTAAGCATTCATTTTAAAAAAGTCATTCTTTTTCTAATGTAACCTTAAACCTACTGCCTGTTAGAAACCAGCTCAAATTAAAGCCCCAGATCAGCCTTCCTGGGCCCATTTTAGTTATGAACACCCATCTAGCAGAAACTAGGTTTACTGAAATTAAAGGTGCAGGAAAGATAGGAACTCGTCCCTTCCTCACTCTGTTTAATTTCCTGAAAGGTGGATTTCAAAGTCTAAGTGAGACCATGTAAATACTTAAATTATTGAGTTTCAGACCAAAAAAGGAACAAATGGTGTAATATAACATTCAGATTTCAAACTTGAAATTAAAAATGTGAAGCTTCCAGTAGCAAGCGTAGCTCAGATGACAGGGACATGTGTACGACTTTCTGTCCCTGTTAAATACATAGATTGGGACAGGAGACTATTGCCTATCAGATATAAAGGCACTTTTGGGGGAAGGATTTTGCAGTCTTTCAGTCAGATATTTACTTTCACATGTGCCTTATCTGAGCTGCTGCCCTGATAAGCCAGGGGAAATGTATAGTGATATCACAAGGGACTAAGCTTTATTACAGCGATAGACATTTGTGATGTTATTGTGATGATCAAATTTGAGGGGGCTGCTCTCAATTCCACAAACACTACAAGTTTCAGAGTAGCAGCTGTGTTAGTCTGTATTCATAGAAAGAAAAGGAGTACTTGTGGCACCTTAGAGACTAACAAATTTATTTGAGCATAAGCTTTCGTGAGCTCACGAAAGCTTATGCTCAGATAAATGTGTTAGTCTCTAAGGTGCCACAGGTCCTCCTTTTCTTTTTACAAACACTGCAGGCAGCTAGGGAGTGTTCCCTGGCCTGACTGTAGTTTTCCCTGTTGTACTATGTAAGCTGCAGGTAGCAGCAGCTAGAGCCTGCAGTACTGAGGTGCTCTGAGCAGCGCAAAACACTGCAGCAGAAAGCACAGCAGAGCCATCCCTCCCACCTCTGGAGGTAGTAGGAGCAGCCTCAGCCCATCCCCCACAATCCTGGAAGTGGGTGTTAATGGAGGTCCAAGCCCAGGGCAGGCCTTCTCTAGGCTGGAGGCATGGCAGGCAGCTTCTGGAGCCTGCAAGGAAGGAGGAATTGGGGGTCTGGTCAGCTGCTGGAGTCTGCGTGGCAGCAGTTAGAAGGGCTGCAAGAATCTGCCAAGGAGAGTCAGATGTTGGGGAGGGGGGTCAGGGAGCAGATGTACCTGGCATGGCTCTCAGCAGTGGTAGGGATTTGGGAAGCAGGTGCAAAGGGCATGAGAAAAGACTCTAAACAGTGGGAAAGAAGACGGGGGGAGGGAGAGGCAGGGCCTGCCTATTTCTCTGCACAATTCAAATGTCTGACTTGTTATTTTTACATACACTCTCTTGAGATAAGCAGGGGCATTAGAGGGCATTGAAAAAAGACCAGTTCTTAAAAAAGAAGTTTCAGGACTTCAGTCTAATCTCATGATTTGAGAGTTTTTGAACTGTTGGGGTTGGCAATACTGTTACTAGACTCTGCTAGAAGCCTACCAGACACCTTGAACACACTTAGATTTTTTTCAGTACTTACAACTCTCTTATTTTGAATCCTTATCCACCCAGATTAAATAGCTGTAGACCCTAGAGAAGACTATGTCCATGTCAAGTTTTAAATTTAAACAATTTGTCCTGTAGCTTTGTTTTTAAAAAGTGCAAATAAAACTTTGTGGGGTTTTTTACACAAAAGAAAAAATGTATGTTCCACAGTCGCACAACCTGTAACCAATAAGTGCACATTTCAGAAATGTATCAGTGCATTCAAACAGAAGGTCATAATGGAAAGTGCTTTGTATCCTTAGCTATGGAGGTTGCTACCAAATATCCACTATGTAGCATTTGACTTTTCCAAATATAGCATAGTAACAATATTACTAGGAATCCAGTGTCTGGAATAAAATCAGTGCTGAGTTTACAAGGACAATACGGAGCAGTTACATCACAGAATTGATTCAGCTGGTCTCAAAGAGAGAGATCCATTTACAGTGGAATTCCCTCCCACTCTCCTTTTTTCTCTCTCCTGGGGAGTTCTTGTTTTTATAGCAATTTTTTTGCTATAATGTGAGTAACTTTGGGATTTCCAGATTCCAAAACATTGTGATATATCGTATCATAGTTTAATTATAGGCATCATAGTGTCTGGATTAGATACATAGCTATTATAGGTCAGCCTTGCTCCACTGAACCAACTGAAGCTGATTTACACCAGCTGAGGCTCTCTCTTTCTATCTTAAAATTGTCTGAAAAAGCTGTGTAGACAAAGAAACAGGTAAACCACAAATACAAAAGAGAGAGAGAGAGTGGTAAAAATTATTAATGATAGGGATGTACAGCCATTTCTGTTAGATGTACGACATGAGAAAAAAACATGGCAAAATATTGTGTATATTTTGCTTTCCTATTTTATTTGTTTCATTGATCAGTCCTGAGTCTGGGTTCATGATTGCACACTAAATTCCATTCTTTTGCATGGTGTAATTAGTCCTGTATTTCATTTTCTGACTGGATTGCATTACATTTTTTTTTCTAGTGTTGCAGAGTACATTTTTTTATCAAGAGGCAAATCTTTCTCCATATTAGAACTTCCTTTCATGGATTGAGAACTGGTTAAAAGACAGGGAACAAAGGATAGGAATAAATGGTAAATTTTCAGAATGGAGAGGGGTAACTAGTGGTGTTCCCCAAGGGTCAGTCCTAAAATCAATCCTATTCAGCCTATTCATAAATGATCTGGAGAAAGGGGTAAACAGTGAGGTGGCAAAGTTTGCAGATGATACTAAACTGCTCAAAATAGTTAAGATCAAAGCAGACTATGAAGAACTTCAAAAAGAGCTCACAAAACTAAGCGATTGGGCAACAAAATGGCAAATGAAATTTAATGTGGATAAATGTAAAGTAAAGCACATTGGAAAAAATAATCCCAACTATACATACAATATGATGGGGGCTAATTTAGCTACAACTAATCAGGAAAAAGATCTTGGAGTCATCGTGGATAGTTCTCTGAAGACGTCCACACAGTGTGCAGCAGCAGTCAAAAAAGCAAACAGGATGTTAGGAATCATTAAAAAAGGGATAGAGAATAAGATGGAGAATATTTTATTGCCCTTATATAAATCCATGGTACCCCTACATCTTGAATACTGCATACAGATGTGGTCCCCTCATCTCAAAAAAGGTATACTGGCATTAGAAAAGGTTCAGAAAAGGGCAACTAAAATGATAAAGGGTTTGGAATGGGTCCCATATGAGGAGAGATTAAAAAGGCTAGGACTTTTCAGCTTGGAAAAGAGGAGACTAAGGGGGGATTTGATAGAGGTCTATAAAATCATGAGTGGTGTGGAGAAAGGAATAAGGGAAAGTTATTTACTTGTTCCCATAATATAAGAACTAGGGGCCACCAAATGAAATTAATGGGCAGCAGATATAAAACAAATAAAAGGGAGTTCTTCTTCACTCCAGCGCACAGTCAACCTGTGGAACACCTTGCCTGAGGAGGTTGTGAAGGCTAGGACTATAACAGGGTTTAAAAGAGAACTGGACAAATTCATAGCGGTTAAGTCCATTAATGGCTATTAGCCAGGATGGACAAGGAATGGTGTCCCTAGCCTCTGTTTGTCAGAGGGTGGAGATGGATGACAAGAGAGAGATCACTTGATTATTACCTGTTGCATCGGCCACTGTCTGTAGACAGGATACTGGGCTGGATGGACCTTTGGTCTGACCCAGTATTGCCGTTCTTATGTTCCTAGACCCAATTTCATCAAAAACATTTCTGAAAATATATATGTATTTTAGGAAATATCCAACACAAACTGCATGAAGATAGCCCCTTTTTTGTCTTTTACTGTACATCTTCAACATTTATTAGGTATTCATCATTCTAAATAGGATGTTTTGTTACTGCTAGCCAGTCAATAGAGCGGTAATCACATCTTCAGTATGGTCTAGGTTGTGACTTGGAGTGTCTCGCAGGGTAACCATTGAGCTGGTGCTAAGTTTATGCACCATCCTTTGCTCAAGGCTGTGCCTAAAAGTATGCTTTAGCCCTAAAGTAGCAATACCTATTGCTTATCAGATGGAATAAGCAAGACCCAAATGTGTGCCTCAGTGCTTAAAGTGATAAAGGAGCAACATATTGTTTGAAAATACTGATTTTGGTTTTAAAGTTTGTATGTAGCCAGGCCTTGGAATAATGCCAAAGAGAAGACCTGAAGAAGAGCTCTCCTTGGAAGCTTGTCTCTCACCAACAGAAGGTGGTCTAATAAAATATTATCTCACCCACCTTGTCTCGCTGAAGAGAAGTAGAAGTTCAGCTTCAAGAGCAGGGTTGTAGTCTAGTCTTTAGCAATAGACCTGATCCAGTTGACTGTATTTGCATAGGTTTCAATTTCCAGTGGAGCTGCCTTCCAGGCAGACATGAGTCATGAGTCTGGCATTGGGATGATAAAGGTGTCTCTTTGTCCACTAGCATCAGGCTATTAAAATAAATAAGTTGGAGTCCTAGGCACTACTGTGAAAAAATTTTGAAAAACATTTTGATCATTAGTTTGTGACAAATGAAGTAGGGATTATGGTGAATTTAGTTTGAGATAAACACGTGGAAAATATGAAAAAGAAATCTCCTATCTGATCTAGGCTCGCATGTATTGTCTTCATTTCCATTGTCATGTGTTTAACTATATGGGTTTTCCTTTTAATTTTACCAGAAATCAAATGACAAGTCAAGTAAAATTGTGGTCTTAATTTAGTTGCGGGGCATCCAAATCTGCATTATGATGTTCCTTAGCACTTATTTGCAAAAATAGGCACATATTTGAATGTTCGGATGTAAGATTTAGAAATCCAATTTAGATGCTTACAATTCAGCATTGGGTTCCCTCCTTAAGATTTTGTAGACTGACAATGCTCCATTAGGCCTCCAGATGGTGGTGTTTACCCAGACATTGAGATTCAGGAGCTGGACAGTGTTATCTATCCTCTGACAGTTATTTTCAGTGTTAGGCTTTTAGTTTTTTAAATTATTTTCAGTTTCTACAGATGTGTTCTTTGAATGGTTTCAATAAAATTTTATAGCGATCGTTTGAAAAATAGTAGGATTATTGTGATTTGTGTTTTGTAGCAGAAAATATTTCTCTGACAGGGACGTAGCTTGGGTTAGAGCTCCCCATTCTATCATCATGCCTCTCCTTTCCTTTAGCTCTCTCCTCAGTGCCCACCACCAACCCATTTATTTTTAGTGGGGATTTTAATGTCCATAATGTTGTTGGAATTTTTATCTTTTTTTAAACAAAAAGATTCTGGCTCCTCAGAGCTTTACATGATATTATCTATATATTTAGTAAAGCCCAAAACACCCTTCAAACATTTCCTACCCCACAACGCAAATGATTCAGGTCATAAACCTGTTGTGGGTTGTCTCCCCCCATGTGGTAAATACAGGCATATTAAATGTGGCACATTTTGTAGCGGAGAGAAAAAGTATTTGACATCTAAAAGGCTAGTACTGGAGGGTTCCGAAATTCAATATGGAAAAATACAAACTGGAGCTGCCTTTTGTACTAGTGCGTATCAGCATTACATGCTTGAAATCTTGAAATATTTTTTGAAAAATTTCTGCTAAAACAGTGCTTTGTTATGGGGGTGTAATATATTACTTTTTTAGTAAAATACATGAAACCTGTACAAGAGAGCACCTTTATTTTGTATGTGTGTATATATATATGTCTGCCTGTGTATGTATATATCAAATCACCTTGTTTCTGAGATAGCATCACTAGGATGTGGCAAGCAATCAGTAATGTGGTTTGTAGTATTCTTCTCTGAGGCCCAGAGGGTAGAGCCCTGTTTGGTGGTAGTTCTGAAATTTTTTTGTTAAAATTTAAAACTTTTGGCAAATAAAAAAAATCTGTTTGGGGTTGAACTAATTGTTTTATTTGACCTGAAAGATTTTTTCCCAAGCATTTTTAAAGGGTTAGAGGAGTGCCCCTCTCCCCCCACCCCCGATCACCTTTAACCCAGTGGTTAGGGCATTCACCTGGAACAGGCATTTTAACCCAGGCATTCACACAGGAGCGGGGAGACCTTGGTTCCAGTCCCCCGCGCCAATGAAATTGAATTATGTGTACAAAGGGGAACAAATGATAATGATACATTGGTTACCTCACAGAGCTGTTGAGGGCATAATTTAATTAATTTATGGGAGGTGCTCCGATACCAGAGTTCTGAGTATCCTAAACAAGCCTATGAATAAATAAAAATAAAACTAATACACCAGTGCTAGCATTATCTTAAGCAATTCTGGGATGGTCATATTAGATTAACATACTCTTAAAATCTCTCGTAAGTCAATGTAAACATCATGGCCACGCTACCCTCTCAACCTTCCCTTGACTCACATTGAACAGAAGACTCTGGTGGAATTATCTGCACTCAAAATGGGCCTTACAGCATCATCCAGTCATGTAAAGTCAGGGGCATCATTTAATAGTGCCTTTCATAAAAGACCAGCAGTCCTTACATTAAATGCTGCACATTCTGCCTTGTATATCACTAGAAGGGATGCAGCTGCCACATCTGGTTGCCTGAATAAGGGCTTCCAACCCATCTTTTATCATAACCCAGGCCTCTCACACAAATCCCCCTCACTTTTAAAACCCCATTTTTTCCCATCTCGCCACAATCTAATGAATCTTTTACACTGGCCTGTCCCAAGAGACCACCTTAGATTATCCCAGAACACACTGAGCACAGTCTTGCTCCTCCTTTATTAGACCACCAACCAATTTTTATCATTCTTTGCATGGTTGTTGAGGACAAGATTTCACTATGCAATGCTCTGTTGGTTTAAAAAAATAAAGAGCATGCTTTTTCCAGATTGTCATTGTACTAACAAATATGTTTTTCTTGTTCTTTCTTTTTTCTTATCTGGTAAGGGGTTTGTAAGCAAGCTGGATGAATTCATTCACTGGTTAAATGAAGCCATGGAAACGACAGAGAATTGGACTCCTCCTAAAGCAGAGACAGACAGCCTTAAACTGTACCTTGAGACACACTTGGTAGGACAAGATTACATTGTGATTGCTATCAATAATTGAAGTGTTCTGCTGTGCTTTTTGTTCGTAGATTATTTTTTCTAATTATTAGTCAACATATTTTAATGCCGTATTTACAGTGTTGCAAATTGAAGTAGTATTCAAAATTCCAACAAATTCACTTTCTGAAAGAAAAACAAAATTTCCTGCATTCTTTAGCAACCATAGTGTAGCAAAAATCTCTCTTTGAAAATGAAATTAGAAAAAATTATATTGCAATTCAGAGATTATCCTCATATTGAAAGAAAAGGGAAATAATAAAAGATAAAAGTAAAATTATATTTCTCCTGGCCAGTATTAATGAAGCTCTAATTTATTTTTTCTGTCTGCCACATTTTTAATCATAGTACAGAATGATTTAAATAAAATACTTGAAATTATTATTTCAATCATTTTAGTGGATGTGCATTTTCTATCATGTAACTCGCTATTCTTGCTGTTGTGCAAAAAAACCAAAACATTGTGTGGAAGTAGAAAACACTTAACGAAATAAGATCTGAATATAGTACAGGCAAGAATTATAGATTGAGAGGCACTGGATAAGCCTCATCAGGTTTTTACTGAATACTTCTAACAGCTGCTGCTGGTTACAAGCAGGTGAAAACCAACTACAGTAGTTGAATTGTAGTAAAATATGAAAAGCAAGCATGTTAGATGAAATGAGATTTTAGATGCTGAAAACCTCGTGCTTAGATTTTTCACACTGTTATCAAACATATGGGGCAGAGACCATGTCTTCCTATCAGTTTGTATGGTGTAATGGAGTCCCATTCCTGATTCAGACCTTTGTTACTAACCCAATATAAATAATAATGAAAATGCCTCTTTAAAGGAAAAGTCTTGTGATTTAAGGGGCATATCAGAGCTCTCCAGGAAAAGTATTAAATACAATCTGTGTATGTGTGTTGCAGAATTAATTTTCAAGACAGTCTTCTTCTGCAGCCCAATTGGATAATGCAAAGTAGGAGCAAAAATAAATAAATAAGCTCCTCCATTTCAAAGAATTGGAAATCAGTGAGTTTCAATACTCTGATACAGTAAATTCTGTTGTTCGTTTATTTCTATTAATTTAATGGTCGGCCTGACCATCATTAAATTAAGCAGTTAAAAAAATGGAACTTACCCTGCCACAACTTTAAAACTCTCTGATCTCCAGCTTTCAAGCATAAATTGACATTTTTCATGCCCTTTATTGATGTTAATCATTTCCATCATAGTAGTGCCTAGAGGCATTGTGCTAGGCACTGTGCACGTAGGTAGTAAATAACTGTCCCTGCACCAAATAGTTTGTGATCCTGCCATGTATTTTACAAAAGTTCCCTTGGGCTAACATGAAGCCCCATAGACTTTGGCCCCATGCAAGTGCAGAGATCTGACCACGCACCCACCACACACTGCAGGATCGGCACCTAAAAGTCCTGGGTCATTTCAGTTTGTTCACTCCTACTCTACTATATTAAACTCTCTGGAAGATGGCTTTCTCGGGGCTAGATAGACATAACTGCACTGTCCCAAGAGCAGGACAGAAACGAGGCTGTGACTTTCAGTATCTATTTCCCCCTCGCTCAATGGGGGAAGTCATCCGTACCAGCCCTCTTACTAGCACAGATTACTTGAAAGTCTGCCCCAGCTCCAGAGCATGGGCCAGTGCATTGTGGGAGTTGGAACCAAAATTACTCTCTCCCTATCCCTGCCTGTACATACGCTACCCACCACTGTGGGATGGGCAGGAGCAGCCTCATGGTGGCTGCTCTTCTCCTTCAGGATTCACCAATATGTATAGTCTGCATGGGAGAGTGGGCATCTTACACCCTCTCACTCCTCTGTAAAGGTGCACAGGAGAGATCACACCTGAGCCTTAGACCTTTGTCTGTCATTTCATTAGATTATTTTAAAGCCATTAAAAATCTATCACCAGAGTGTTCCTGATGCATAGAGTACTTCACATGTTTCGCGTGGGGGGTGGGGGGGGAGAGTCATTTTCATGAAGTAAGAGTGGTCCCCCCCTCCCCCAAATCCTTCCATGAAGTAGTAGAGTATATAATACACTACCATTTCAGTCTGTGAATATACCTTGATGGCATGTATATTGTCAGTCTATGTAAGCAATTTGTTGGACAGCACGGAAAAGCAGTAGTGATCCTACAGCCTCATTTCTCCTGGGATTTAAAAAAACATATGCTATCATATTCCTTTCTTTGCAGTAGAAGATTGAATTATTAAAATAAGAGATATTTTTGTAATAGGAAGATAGAGTTATTCGTATTAATTAGAATGTCAGCTTTTCACTGGTATTGGTTTGACAGAAATTCTAATCTGTGTTTAAACAGATGTATATGAACTTCAATTCACATTCAGTTCAGTGTTAAAATTCCTCTTGATTTAGCATTTTAAATCAATGCTGATTAAGGGCTTGGAGGGAGGGGGGAGCTTACCTCCCTCAAAGTTTCTTGTTTTACAAGATAGGTTCTGCAAATTTGAATGCCATCAGCTTTTTTTGATGTCTTCTGAACAGAAGGCACTATGTACCTTGCAGGCTAACTCCTAAGCGAGGTTCCAGGTTCCTCAGCACTACCTCAGGGTTTCTGCACTGACATCCAGTTGTGAGTTGACTCTCTTTCAAATAAATTAATAAAATGAATTTGCCTCTCTCCTATAGGTTTAATATACACTAGCTATCTTTGTATTCACAATTATCAGTGGAAGTTGCAATATAAACCTGACTCAGGCATGTTTACCACAATCCTACCAGATTGTGTATTATGGCAACAAAGTGGGCTAGTGGAGAAAAGGCTCTGCCTCAGATTATCATTGCTACCTGTGGCCCTGCTCTGACTGAAACATATGGCCACAATTAGGGTTGCCAATTTTGGCTGGACGTATTCCTGGAGGTTTCATCACATGACATAATCTTTAATGAAAGATTAATTTTTAATTCCTGGAGACTCCAGGGCAATCCTAACCCTAGCCACAACAGGGAGCTGGATGTCAATAAAAGGGGATATTTTGTACTTGCCACTTAACTCCCCACTGTTGCCACATACAGGGAAGAAAATAAAAAGAATCTCAGATGAGGAAAAGGTTTATTTGCTCCCTTTTTGTCTATTGGCTGAGGATGCTCTAGCAAAGATAGTACTGGTAACAGGTTTCAAGAGACCTCTCAAATTTTTTGTCATGTCACCTGGACCATCATTTCAGGACCTCAGCATGTGACTATTGAATATAAATTATTTGAATATTAAAGCTGAATTTTAACTCTCCTCTTGCTAAAATAAATAAAGTTAGCATCACTGAATGGAACACTCACATTTAGCTTTCTGGGGAAATGGAGAACCGTAACAATTTGTAAAGGATAAAAAACCTTTGATACATAAGCGACTAGTCTGAATCCAAGCTAAAATGCTAATGAACAAAAATCAGCCAGGTTTACGTGAAATTAACTATTAATTTCAGTCCAGTTCCTAGTGGGGGGAAAAGGTCCGTATCCCAAGAAAAAAACATTAAAAATGTACACTTCTGCTCACATTCTCAGAATGTACTGTATTGTATTGGCATGATGAATAACAGTTTTCATAAGAGTTGGTCTTTCAGGTAAAGGTTGAGACGAATTGCTGGAATAAGGAATTTTGTGCTGCTGCTGTGTTCTGCAACTACAAGAGATATCTGTGCAGTCTTGTCAATCTAGCACCTTGTAGGAGCTCAGAATCCATTTCTAAAAATTCAAATGGTGAAAAAAATCAGCTCTGTGCCCACTCCTGTGACAATGCTCATTAAATTCATGCACACATAGATATAAAAGAATACCGGCAATAACTACCAAAAAGTATATAGAACCACTTGGAGACACCAACCTAAAGTGCATATACTTTAAAGATACAAACATGATCTAGAACATGGATTCTCAACTGGGCTTGTGACCACCCATTTGGCTACATAGGAGGAGAGTTCTAGCTATATGAGCTAGTTGGGATGAATGTCCAAGTACGTAAAACACCAAAAACCACTTTTCTGGGCATGGACCTAGAAACATTGGCAAGGTATTTGTCAAAAATTAGTCATTCTCTGAAGGGACATAAAAAAAGACTAGTTTCATAGCTTTCTCACTGACAATCCAGAGGCTCTAAGATATCCTCAACTCTAGGAAAATGGGTGATGGCAGTAGTGATAGCATCCAAATACACAATTATCAGATATTGGGAAGGATGGAAAATACCTTCATAAGCCCAACAGACGAAAAAGATGACCAACACTATAGAAATTGCAAAGCAAATCAGAAAAAATTATGTAAAAATCTGGATACTTTCTTAGAGAGTGATTCACATGAGGGTAACATGATGCTTATGGTACACTGTTGCCAACATCATTTTTCCTGTCTCTTTCTCTCTGTCCTCCTTCTGTTCCTTCTTTTCCCCTCTGTTTTATAGTTTTCCTTCTAATTATTTTATTTAAATGCTGTCCTATGTTGTGGCTCCTGATTCCTGTTCCCCACACAGCTGAAGACTACCTACTGCTTGAGGTGGAGGCATCAACAGGTGACTCCATGGGGCTGGGTAACACATGCTCTTGCAGCTCAGTTGGATGCTAATGAGGCAAAGGATTGAAGCTTGGTTCTGTGACCTACTGCCTGAGCCTGTAGTCTTGTACATGTGAGCTGTTCTTTTTGGCCAGCAGCTTTAGGGGCCACTGAGGGAGCCGGATCACATGGAGAGTGATTTTTTCAAGGAGCCAGCTACTGCTTTATCCAAAACCATAGGAACACATTTACAGTGGGGAAGAAATACAGATATGGAATCATACTTTAACCTTCTGTCCAATTCACTGGCTTGAGGCTTCCAAGTGGGGACAACCCCCCAGGTTGGAAAACTGCTTTAGACCTTTAAGTAGTAGATTTAGAAACTTACCATTTAGGACATGAAGCCATGAAACTGGTGTGGAATAAGATAATATTTCACTCAGAAATAAAGTTGATGAGTTAGATAATACAGCTCATATAATAAAACCTTGAAGATTGCTGCATTTATTGAGCACATAGAAAGACCTTACCAAGAAAGAATCTTTGAAAAATGGTTTCTGATTTGCTTTACCTTTCATAACTCTTCTGTTTCAGGTTTCAGAGTAGCAGCCGTGTTAGTCTGTATTCGCAAAAAGAAAAGGAGTACTTGTTGCACCTTAGAGTCTAACAAATTTATTTGAGCATAAGCTTTCGTGAGCTACAGCTCACTTCATCGGTTGCAGAAGTGAGCTGTAGCTCACGAAAGCTTACGCTCAAATAAATTTGTTAGTCTCTAAGGTGCCACAAGTACTCCTTTTCTTCTGTTGCAGTTATGCTGATTTCTGCCCATTGGCTCCCTGATCAAAATCAGCTTCTAAACAGACTTCATGCACAGGTTTTGGTGGTTTGCAAATCAGTTTTAATCAAAAATAGCATCCTGAAGGCAGCTCATGAAATGAAAGCCTCTATCTAGATTATACTACCTCGCTTCTTAAACCAAATGAATTTCTTACCAGACCAACAAATAAGAATTCAAACTGATGTTCTTTACCCTGCCCATTTAAGAGGTTGCTGAAGTGGATACGTTATCACTTTTATTCCTCAGAGGAAACCATTGCTTTTATTAGAGCACAGAAAAAAGTAAGTGAGGATATGAGAGTGACTATTGAGAAGGACTCAGACAAAATGTATTTTTAAAGTGTGAAATTCACTGGGGCCTTTTTTTTTTTCTTCATATTGTAATATTTACTTTTACCGTTTGTTACTAGCATGACTTTGCTTTATTTGATTTGCTTGTGCCAGCTTCCTAATTATAGGGCTTCCTTTGATGTGCTCTTGGATCTTTAGTCCACTGGTGGTTCTGTGTCCTGTATCAAACTTAGCACGAGATAACCTGTGAGGGACTTTATAATGAAAATCCACAAAGAGTGCAGCATCACCTTGTTTAAAATAATTTGTTGCAATGCTTTTTAACTTTAAGAAGAATATGTGTTCCGGGTTATCAGTGAAAAGATCCAATGTACATCTTTAGTGACAGATCTCTTCTACTGAATATTTATTTTTCTACTCTTCTTCTATATGTCCCCCCTTCCCTTGAGGTGTTTGTTCATCTCATACCTCCTAAAGGGATTGGTCCAATTATCTGACAATTTCTGTAACTTATAATATGTATATTTCTAACTACTTAACATATTCAGACTTTCTTATTCTTATGTCAAGAATTACTGGAATTGTTCTCTTTCTTTTTAAGATTTTATTTTATATAGACAGATATGAATGATAATTTGTTACAATAATAAAAGTGTACTAAAATTTAAGGGAAAATAGCGAGCTAATTAAAGTAATTATAATTAAGGCAATGGCTGATCTCAAAGCTTTCCCTTATCATATTAGGAAATGGTCTATCAAAACATAGTTAATATTCAGGTGCCAACATTTAGATTGTCATATTTTAAGTGTTATGTATTTTGTTGAAGGAGACCAGCAAACATTTATTTTCAGTTGTGTAGTTTAGCCTGAGTCATTTTCTTTTGTGTTTTGATAGTCATTGTTGCAAAATGGAATATTGGATGGTGATTAGAGCAGGGGACTAAAAGTGTGGACTCCAAGATTCTGTTTCTGTATCCATCTCCGATTCATTTTGTAACTTTGGACAAATCGCTTAGGTCAATATTTTCAAACTTAGTGCCTAAAAGTAGACTCCTGAATCCATATTTGTATCCACCTAAATCAGAAACATGATTTTTAGAGCACCTTCAGCTCCCGCTGACTTTAATAGGAGTTGTCCGTGTGCAGCACCTCTGAATACCAGACCACTTATTAGGTGCTTAAATGTGGATTTAGGTGCATAACTTTAGGCACTGAAGATGTGACATTGTGGCCTTAATCTCTCCATGTCTCAGTTTACCCATCTTTGTATGGCCAAATTTATATTCTTATAAATATAACTGAATTCAAAAAAGAACTAGGTAAGTTCATGGAGGATAGGTCCACCAATGGCTGTCAGCCAAGATGGTCAGGGACACAACCCCATACTCTGGGTGTCCCTAATCCTCCAACTGCCAGAAGCTGGGATTGGACAACAAGGGATAAATCACATAATTGCCCTGTTCTCTTCATTCCCTTTGAAGCATCTGGCACTGGCTGATGTCGGAGGACAGGATACTAGGCTGGATGGACCATTGGTCTGACCTAGTATGGCTGTTCTTGTGTTCTTAAGTTTTTCTAATACTTGGTTGCCTCACAGAGATTTATGAAGCTTAATTTATGTGTATGAGACACTTTGAGATCCTCAGGTGAAAGGTGGCATAGAAATGCAAAGTGTTTTTATTATTAAGACTAAGGTTGTTTAGTCCATTTATATGCAGGGCTGGCCTTTAGGGGTGGGTAGGCTGGGCGATGGCCCAGGGCTTCCATTCTAAGGGGGGCGCCTCTGGAGCCCCTCTGCCCACTGCTGCTCTGTCCCTCCACCCCAGCCCTGTACCCAGTTTCCACTGAGCTGGGGTTCAGGGACAGGGTTCAGGAGTGGAAATTGCCAGCAGCAACTGCTGCTGTCTGAACAAGCCTTCAGATTAGTGAGTGCTGCTCTGCGAGCTGTTTCTCACACTCCCCCAACACACACTGTCTCTCTCACTCCCCCAATATACACATTCTCCCCACAACTTAAAATTCATATGAAAATAAATGCAGTTCCAAGTATGATACTAATAGCAATGATGGAGTCAAGTGTTAGTGAGTCACATACATGATTGTGATCAGTAAACATACATGCAAAAATAATTAGAAAAATAAATTATCGTTCTTAATAAAAGAGGAAAAAAACCTTAATCATGTGTGTTAAAATTAAGTAAATACATTTGTAATGGCGTGAAAAACAATGGACTAAAATAGAGTAGATAATGGCAGATAGAGTAGATAATGGTTTGCTGTTCCCGGCCAATGGGAGTTGCAGAAAGCAGCACAGGCCAGGCCACCACTTCCCGCAGCTCCCATTTACCAGGAACGGTGAACCATGGTCACTGGGAACTGCAAGCGGCCGTACCTGCGGATGCTCAGGTAAACAAAGCGTCTCGCGGCCTGCCAGGGGCTTACCCTGAACAAGCCGCGAACCAAGTTTGGGAACCCCTGCCATTAGTAACCTAATAGTTTTCACAGTAATTAGGTACTGGATTGCGATAAACCCTTATGATGTGAAAGGATAGGAAGCATAAAAAGATCCTCCCTGCACCCCATTGTATAACTTACACAAGGAGATTTTACAGATCCATAGTTGAAATTGAGTTCATTATACTTATAGAAGGGATTCAACCTCTGTTATGAATGTAAAATACAGTGTATCCTCCCCAAAATTAGAGCACTTACTTTTTGAGTATAGAGTTAATTTTCTGAGAATTTACAAGTAAACCTGTTAGTTCATTTTTATTAAATTACTGTGTATACTCGTTCATTAGACCATTCATTTATGAGCCGACCCCCCAAGATGGATAGGTAAAAATAGCAAAAACTGTGTATGACCCTTTCACAAGCTGACCCTATGTTTCAGGGCAAACTTTGGCTCCCCGCTGGTCAGGGTAAGCTGCTAGCGGGCCTGGATGTTTTGTTTACCTGGAGCGTTCACAGGCACGGAGTCCCTCAGCTCACATTGTTCCCAGCCAATGGGAGCTGCAGGAAGTGGCGCAGGCCCAGGGATGTGCTGCTCAGGTAAACAAAATGACAATGTATTAGATATTCAATTCAATAATTCCATAGAGCTTAAAATAATCAAATTTTGGTGTAGACCCATTGATAAGCCAACCCCCACTGTTTGATGCTTCACTTTTTACCAAAAAAAATTCAACTTATGAATGAGTATATACGGTAATGCTAAATGGACCCTTTAAGAATTTGGAATTGGGTAGCATGTATTTTTGTCCTAATGAATTGTCACAAAAGAATAATATTACTAGCATTTAAAAATAAATTGTATAAAAGCTCACACACCAGTTTGTCCACACCAGCAATTTTTTTTTCTTCTCTGTAGAAGAAAGTTTAGATGTGCTCTCCATGCCTCATAAAAATCTTCCTCCTTTTCCAAAGCCAGCTGTATTGTCAGAGACTGGAGTTTTGACAATATAGATCTCTAGAGAGATAGAGGAAGGATTGTCCTTTGTCCAAAATAAAGTACATTTTCGGACCATATAAAGGCCAATATTCATATTCTTTCTTACTGAGAGAGACTGCTCAGGAGTTTTAGATGGGTTACAAATAGCCCTGGAAGAGCACTAAAGCAATTAGATAGTACAGGGCTAAAAGGGCATTACATTAATCTACGGACAGTTCCACCAGCTTCCAGTTGGTGATTTGCTCCATGCCTTTTGGGCTGGATTGAGTGACAAGCTGAAGTGACATATGTAATGATTATCTCTAAAATTGCAATTAAATAACATCAGGTCTACAACAAAGCACAATGCATATGTATATTTAACAAAATTTTAATCACCAACCCATCTGTCTTTTAGGATCTATTGTTCATGGTAGAAATATTATTCTACTTGTTCTGTAGCCCTGAAGTGACAGAACGTGGTTTTCCACAATGTACCCACACAAAAGAAGTTACATGTATGCAGCAAAGGACTTGAAGCATACGCAAGTGAATTGCCAAAAGTGTAGTTTTTTTCCAGAGGCACCAGGCTATTTCTACTGGCCTGAATGGGAACCAAGAATATTTGCGGACATGCTCACACTGAGCACTAACCAGCAGGCAGCAATAATGGAAGATCTAAACCTTTATGATCAGGTCTAGATTTCAAGCCAGGTGGAAATTATTCATCATATATTTTAAAATTAATACTTGAATTTGAAATGTATTATGCCATTGTCTCAGTTTTGATTCCCAGTCTGAGGCTAATGGAAGCAGTGGCATTTAAATTTGTAACAAAGACAAAACTAAACATATAAGACCAAATGAAAGTCAGATGTACTAAAGACATGAGAATAAAATGGGGCAGGGAAACGGAAAACAAAATGAGCATAATCCAGAGAAATGTCTTTAGACAATCACAGAAGTTCATTAATTTTCATAAGAGAATGAGCCCAAGGCTGCAAAATTGGACAGTCATGTTTTCGTGCTGGACAACCAAATCTGAAATCTTAAGTGGTCTGGTATCAGAATTCCACCCTCTTTCCCCTGTCACTCCCATCAATAACATGAATACCTTTCTTAGCTGTAAAAAGTGAACAGGCTTGTTCACGGAATGGGCTGTATTTTACCTCTAAGAAATTGTGTGAGACTACAATGATATCTTAATGATTTTGATGATAATTAATCATCCATTTGCAACCTGTCTTCTATTTTTGAAAAAAAAAATCTTCCTTAAAAATTGTCATTTTCAGGGAAATGCAGATTAGAGGAGTATTAAACATGTGTACACTTTGAAAACAATCTGTAATACAAATGCCCCTGGCTAATCTGCTGCTTTTTTGGTTTGGTTGTTTCGTTTTGGGTTTTTGGGGGGGAGGGGGGGCGTTGTTTTTTATTATGGTGGGCGTTTGTTTTTTGAATACATTTTTATATTTTGTTAAAGGTGCTAAAGCCTCCAAAACCTTAACACAGTAGAAACATCGTAAATAACTTCACCAAATAACTTTCATTGTTCCTGGCGGCATGTTTAGATTTTTCTCTCTGATATACTATACTATCTTCAGAATGATGGTGCTCAGGAGTTAGAGCAGTATAGTGGAGTATTATCTCTCCCCTCGGGAGAATTCACTTTAAATCATTTAACCTGCTGATAATTTGGCTTTTCTGAACTTATTGCCCTGATTGGGAAAGATCATTTTATGCGTCCATAAACGTGTCATTTTATGCAGAAGACAATCCACAGAGTATACTAATCAGTTATATAAACTACAAATCTAGGATTCTAAATAATGCCGTCAACCGTGCGGGACTTACTGTGGAAAAAGTAAAGTAAAAGAAATAAATCCTCATTGAAACAACAGGGGATGCATATGTAGTGGTGTTTGTGTCTACTGCATACCATATGAAACCCAACTACTACATGCCACAAGGGGCCACAACAGTGGTTCCCTTAACCTACCCAGCAATATTGTTAATCTATCCAACTATACTCTTACCCAGCAGAAGAATCTGTCCTATCTCAGGGCCTCTCCTTCAGCCTCTCTCCCCCAACGAACATAATACAGTTCTGTGGTGACCTAGAATCCTATTTTCGACGGCTCCAACTCAAGGAATATTTCCAACACACCTCTGAACAACATACTAATCCACAGAGACCTTCCTACGAACACTACAAAAAGAAGGATTCTGGGTGGACTCCTCCTGAAGGTCGAAACAACAGACTGGACTTCTACATAGAGTGCTTCCGCCAACGTGCACGAGCTGAAATTGTGGAAAAGCAGCATCACTCGCCCCATTACCTCAGCCATGCAGAACACAATGCCATCCACAGCCTCAGAAACAACTCTGACATCATCATCAAAAAGGCTGACAAAGGAGGTGCTGTCGTCATCATGAATAGGTCGGAATATGAACAAGAGGCTGCTAGGCAGCTCTCCAACACCACTTTCTACAAGCCATTACCCTCTGATCCCACTGAGGGTTACCAAAAGAAACTACATCATTTGCTCAAGAAACTCCCTGAAAAAGCACAAGAACAAATCCGCACAGACACACCCCTGGAACCCCGACCTGGGGTACTCTATCTGCTACCCAAGATCCATAAACCTGGAAATCCTGGACGCCCCGTCGTCTCAGGCATTGGCACCCTGACAGCAGGATTGTCTGGCTATGTAGACTCCCTCCTTAGGCTACCAGCACTCCCAGCTATCTTCGAGACACCACTGACTTCCTGAGGAAACTACAGTCCATCAGTGATCTTCCTGAAATCACCATCCTGGCCACTATGGATGTAGAAGCCCTCTACACCAACATTCCACACAAACATGGACTACAAGCCATCAGGAACAGTATCCCCGATAATGTCACAGCAAACCTGGTGGCTGAACTTTGTGACTTTGTCCTCACCCATAACTATTTCACATTTGGGGACAATGTATACCTTCAAATCAGAGGCACTGCTATGGGTACCCGCATGGCCCCACAGTATGCCAACATTTCTATGGCTGACTTAGCTCTCGTCCCCTAATGCCCTTACTCTGCTTGCACTACATTGATGACATCTTCATCATCTGGACCCATGGAAAAGAAGCCCTTGAGGAATTCCACCATGATTTCAACAATTTCCATCCCACCATCAACCTCAGCCTGGACCAGTCCACACAAGAGATCCACTTCCTGGACACTACGGTGCTAATAAGCGATGGTCACATAACCACCACTCTATACCGGAAACCTACTGACCGCTATTCCTATCTACTTGCCTTCAGCTTTCACCCAGATCACACCACACGATCCATTGTCTACAGCCAACCTCTACGATACAACCGTATTTACTCCAACCCCTCAGACAGAGACAAACACCTACAAGATCTCTATTAAGCATTCTTACAACTACAATACCCACCTGCTAAAGTGAAGAATCAGATTGACAGAGCCAGAAGAGTACCCAGAAGTCACCTACTACAGGACAGGCCCAACAAAGTAAATAACAAAACGCCACTAGCCATCACCTTCAGCCCCCAACTAAAACCTCTCCAACGCATCATCAAGGATCTACAACCTATCCTGAAGGACAACCCATCACTCTCACAGATCTTGGGAGACAGGCCAGTTCTTGCTTACAGACAGCCCCCCAACCTGAAGCACATACTCACCAGCAACCACACCCCACACAATAGAACCACTAACCCAGGAACCTAGCCTTGCAACAAAGCTCGTTGCCAACTGTGTCCACATATCTATTCCACCATCATAGGGCCTAATCACATCAGCCACACTATCAGAGGCTCGTTCACCTGCACATCCACCAATGTGATATATGCCATCATGTGCCAGCAATGCCCCTCTGCCATGTACATTGGTCAAACTGGACAGTCTCTACGTAAAAGAATAAATTGGACACAGATCAGACGTCAAGAATTATAACATTCAAAAACCAGTCAGAGAACACTTCAATCTCTCTGGTCACTCGATTAGAGACCTAAAAGTGACCATTCTTCAACAAAAAAACTTCAAAAACAGACTCCAACGAGAGACTGCTGAATTGGAATTAATTTCCAAACTGGATACAATTAACTTAGGCTTGAATAGAGACTGGGAGTGGATGGGTCATCACACAAAGTAAAACTATTTCCCCATGTTTATTCCCCCCCATCCCCGCACTGTTCCTCAGAAGCTCTTGTCAACTGCTGGAAATGGCCCACCTTGATTATCACTACAAAAGGTTTTATCCCCCCCGCTCTCCTGCTTGTATTAGCTCATCTTAAGTGATCACTCTCCTTACAGTGTGTATGGTAACACCCATTGTTTCATGTTCTCTGTGTATATAAATCTCCCCACTGTATTTTCCACTGCATGCATCCGATGAAGTGAGCTGTAGCTCACGAAAGCTTATGCTCAAATAAATTTGTTAGTCTCTAAGATGCCACAAGTACTCCTTTTCTTCATATGAAACCTGTTAATGATCTCTATGTGAGTTTCTGTATTCCTTGGCTAGACGTGCCTGAGAACAGAAAAAATGCTACATTGTCTCTGGACTATAACTTGCAGGTTAATACACCAATTGGAATAGAGCATTGTAGAATGGCTGCTAGTGAGAAAAGTAGTGATTTCTAAGGTGGTTAGACTGTTGTTTTGGTATCTAGCTCCTATGAATCTTATTTCTGTAATTAAATAAAAGTTAAATATTTCCTAAGGAAGTCCAGGTGGGTACTTTGTGATTCACAGATGATGGTAACTTTATTGACCAACTTAGAATTATTACACTTGAAGGATAGATTTGTAAAAGATCTAAATTAGCTTCCTGTGTGCATTATGTGTGTGTAGAGAACAGGAATTGGCACAAGTTTTTCATATGTTCTGGTGGGAGAATTTGCTCTCCCAACCCTACCAATTGATGCTATAGAAACTGTGAGAGTCTTGTGAGCTCTGTGAAGGAAAATGGTCTCTTCACTGTTGTGGCTTCCAGTGCTTACCTCAGGGTATTTTACATTGTGAAGGGGAACAGCATCACATTAACTTCTTCGCTAAATTCCCACTAGGTTCAGGAGTTACAAAGCTCCCAAGAGCAACCATTTTTTTCTAGACCTGCTCCTTCCAGAGCTGAAGATACCAAACCTCCTGTAAGGTGGCTTTGACGTTGACTGTTACTGCCTTATATGCTACAAGGAGAATTATTATACCACACTAGAGCTGGGGGCTGTCTCTGGAGGATCCAGCGTACATCAGACCTGCCTGGAAGGGGGGAGCTGGACCAGAGAACAGACTGATTAGACCAGTTGAGTAATCTGAATTTCAGACGAGACCTATCCATAGATCAACCTCTTTTAAATCCCCTGCTCAGATTGAAGAAAAGATTGCACTGTTATAAAGTGCAAAGTCTACTTTTGAGGTTTTTGAAGTATTCTAGGTTCTGTCTATAGATATTTGCAAGTACTGAAAATGTTTTATCTATCAGGAATAATTCCATGGGTTAGTTATAATTTTCTTTTTGAAAATTGTGTTTTGAATAAGTCTGTTGTTTTACTAGTTTACAGGGTGACTGGCCCCGTTAAGAGGTAGTGCAAGCCAGTGCACCTGTGACTCCTCATGTGCCTCCCAGCTGCGGTTAAGAGAAGGCACCAAAGCCATATAAAGACACAGGAAAGGAGTATGCCTGAGAACTGACTGAGGAGTTAGTCAGGAAAAGGGGCAGGTCAGAGCTGCTTGGGAGAATCTGTAAGGGCCAGGTGAGAACTGCCTGGGACCAGAGGAGTCAGGAAGCAGCAGGGGAGAGCTGCTGGAGATAGAACAGAGAGCTGGTGAGGGATACTTGGGGTGGGGGTGGGGGTGGTTTGAACTGACCAAAGCTGGGGAATCCTGAAGAGCACAAGGTTTGGACAGGGGCCCCTAGGAAAAAGGAAAGCTCCAGTTTGGTCAGGGGAAGCCAAGCCCAGAAGCAAGAGGACTGTTGTTGGAAGGTGGATCTCCAGTTGCAGGCATAGGAGTGACGGACAAGGAGGCCTGGGGAGTGGAACACTGAAGGAGATGGGGAGCTCTCTGGGTGAAGATCTGGGCAGAGGACCGCAAGAAGAGTCCAGGAACAAGTGGTTGGTCTGTGAGGGACATTTCCTGAGCAGGATATGATTCTCAGGGAGAACTGGGGAGTAGAACCTGTTGCAGAGCCTTCTCATGGGAGATCTGACTTGGGAGCTCTGGTGGAAGAGTCATGAGATTGGTCATTCACAGGCGGAGGTCTGGAGAGTGGGAAACTGAAGCAAGGCCAAAGGGATTGAGAATGGAGTGCTGGTAGACTCTCGGGTGGGTGACCAAGAAGTGATGTTCCTGCAGAGGGGAACAGAAAACTGCTGTACTTATATGTTTGTTCTGGGAATTGGAGAAGGGTTTTACAAGAGTTTTGAGGAACCACTGCACAGGTGCATATGAATAAATTATGTTAAGAAGCAGGCATCGTATTGGACACTAAGAGACTATGTTCTTTTCATGGCCGGACAAGTAGGGAAACTGAGGCAGGGTTCACCTGTTCTGCTGCAGCCTGCTGTTGGAGGATGCTCCACATGGAGACTGCCTTATGACACTGCTGTGTGTCATTCTATATATTCAGGAGTGGCTTCAGGATAAAGTGTATTGCTTTTGTAGGGAGAGTGATAAGGTCATTAAAATGTAATTTCCCCTTATATAAGGAATTGGAGAATATGATATGTTCCTTGTAATGTATAGGACATAGGTTTGTTGGCAAAGGAGGCCCAGTACTTATATTAAACACACACAAATTCAGTCTGCTCAGAGTCCTGGAAACATCTAAATCCCACTGGGCATGCTCAAAGGTAAAGCTGGGTGGAAAAAGGTAATTCCATTTCACGGAGGATTTTTATATTTCAAAATTTGGTTTTATAGCTCCAAGGTTGTATTAGCTGTTTGGTCACTGAGTCACATTTTCAGCTGATTATTCATCACAACCCCCAAATCTTTTTCAGAATTACTTCTTCCCAGGGTAGAGCCCCTCCCCATAATCTTTGTTCCTGGATGTATACATTTACATTTAGCTGTAATAAAATGCATATTGTTTGCTTGCACCCAGTTTACCAAGTGATCTAGATTACTCCAAATCAGTGACCTGTTCTTTTCATTATTTATACTCCCTTGATTTTTTGTGTCACCTATAAACTTTATTAGTGATGATTTTATGGTTTCTTCCAGGTCATTGATAGGGCAGAAAACTGATCTCTCAGGGACTGCACCCAAAACACATCCACTTCCCCATTTACAGTTATGTTTTGAGACCTATCAGTTAGCCAGCTTTCAATCCATTTCATGTGTCCCATGTTAATTTTATATTGTTCTAGTTTTTTAATCAAAATGTTGTGCGGTACCAAGTCAAACACCTTACAGAAGTCTAAATACATTATGTCAACATTATGACCTTTATCGAACAATTCAGAATCGTTGCTATTCAGGATTAAAATTAAAAAATTCTGTCTGTGAAAGCAGATAGAATCCCAGTGCTTGGCAGATGGAGGAAGCTACAGACCCCAAAGTCCTGGGGTCCCTGACTCCAGGGCAGCTCAAACCCCAAACTGGAAGCCCAGTCAGGCATAGGTGCTGAAACTAGGGGTGTGGCAACATCCCCTGGCTTGAAGTGATTTCCATCATATACAGGGTTTATGGTTTGGTTCACTGGCTCTCAGCACCCCCACTATACAAATTGTTCCAGTACTCCTGCAGTCAGGTAAGGTAACAGATAAAACCTTGCCCCAGTTTCACTGAAATCGAAGAGTCTCCACAAAATGGTTTGATTTTTTCCAAATCATCAGATATGTTTTATCCAGATTTTTCTAGTCAGCTCTATTCAGAGGCTTGATACAAGTTTTAACATAGTTGTTCCCACACTGGTAACTTTATACTTCTCTTTATATTCCTTGTTCCTCAGTATGAGCTGGTGATTTTAACATGTCTGAAAAACACTGATTTGGAAAAAAAAAATATTATTTTCTCAGTAAACTGCAAAATGCTCTTGTGGTCCGTAATGATCTGTAATTTTTAATGTATATTTCTAAATGTATTTATTCTGTCTTTTGGACAGAATACCACCATATTGATATGAACAATGTAGATATAAGCTGTCTTGTAAAGTGAACCAAAATGCTTTTTAAAAAACAGTCTCTTTGAGATCCCAAAACATTAACAGAGTAGGTGTATAGGGACACAGATTACAAATAATTACATTTTAAAAACATTTAAAATCTGTTCTTCTATCCCTTACCTGCCAAGTCTTGAGGTCAAGCCCTTTAGCATTGTGTTTTTTCTCTTACAGGAGATGGATGACATCACTCACACCTAAAACAGTTTAAGCAAGGCAGCTCCTGCCCTGTTTCTGGTGTTAGTAATGTCACCACTGTTGCAGTAGAACTATGTAAACTTTGGGGCATGAACTGAGGTCTTGGCTGGTAAAAACCTTTCTGTTCACGTTTTATTATGTGTTTATTTGTCATTTCTAATTCCACACATGCATTCAGTTAATAATTTGGGATCACAAACAGTTTATTACATTTATTTTGTTAAGGAGGCATTTCATTTCACCTTTTAATTGCATAAGACATGTGGAAGCAGATTATATCCAACCTCCAAGCTCTCAAAGAATTTTAATAGAACTAACATCCTTCAGGGATTGTTCTAAAACCACATCGTATTATTAAGTGCTAATGTGTGTGTTGGGATCTGTAGATTAGCAAATGTACATGTGAGTAATATACATATGGCTGTTTATCACCTTAGTGACTCCACATCTACAGAGCCTGTTGTGCATCAGATATTTGCCTCTGGGATAGAAAAACCTTTTCACCTGAACTGGCCTTTTCTGCTGGTGTCAGGACAGTACAAACTAGCAATCAGTAGTGGCTAAAATGGCCCTTTTGGAATACCATTTCTCCCCATGAATGGGGTGCACTTGCAAACACGTTGTGTGACATACGACAGTCTGGAGAAATATTGCGATAGCACAGCCTGACAAGTCTTCATTTCTACAACTTGGCTCAAATTTTCTGAGCAGATCTGAAGGGAGGTAAATTGCAGGTTAGGGACAATCTCTCTTGAACATGTCTCCAGAAAACAGTGGGTACTGGCAGAGTGAGGATAATCCAATGTGGAAATCATAAAGTTTCTTTCCCTAAATGAGCCCCAGGGGACAACTACTATATACCTCAGGTGGAACTGTGCAGGAGCTCTAGCGGCTTTTGACATCACTGGGAGATGGAAGGATAAAAATATTGGGTATAGGGCAAAAGAAGGTCATCAGAATAAACTGAAACAATACATGGCATAGATGGTTATGGAGATGCAAAAAAAAAGTGATAAGAGAATGTGCCATCCTTGTTGCTAGCAATAGACATTCTGCCCTTGGAGAGAGGACGGAGGAGTATCATCAGAAGACCAAGAATAGTCCTAGGGCAGACAGTAGCCAACCAATGATCTAGGGTCATTTTCAAAGGCAGAAAGGGTAGTTAGGCATCCAATTCCATTGAAAGTCATTGGGAATTGGGCATCTAAACCTGCCTTATGGGCCTTTGAAAATCCTCCCCTCAGAGCAAAAGAGATGGTAGCAAGAAAGAGGCAGCAAATGATACTGAATGGTAACTACATAATAAGGAAACTGGGACAAGATATCTGTGTCCCAGCTAAAGAAAAAAGGATGTTACAATGCCTTCCAGATGCCAGAGCTATAGATAAAGGTGCCAGATAGTTGGAAATTATGACCATTCTCTTGGCCATTTGGCAATATATTGCAAATTTTGCTACTGTTGGGACAGCTATGCTGAATGGCGGTTTAGAAGTCTGCCTAGGGAAAACCGCTTTAAATTCTAGTCTGAACTCCATGTAGTGTTGCTGGCAGTGACTGCCGGGGAGATGCACTGAATCAGCACATCTCTCAGCCAGGTTGGCCCCATCACCTCCCAGACTCTGTGTCTGTTCTGGTCTTTGCCAAAGCCCCCTACTGTCTCTCTTCTCCCTCTTCTGGGGGACTTTCTGCAGCTGGAGTTCTATAACCAGTGTTCCACCAGTGGAATTCAGGCAATAAATCTGGCCCTTGCAATTTGGGCTTACAGGAAAGAGAAACAGGCAGCACAAATGCCAAATGATTTCTTGCTAGCCAAAGGAATTAAGAAAAGTTTTTGTAAAAGTATATCAATGGGAAAAGAACCAAAAAGAAAGTATGTCCTTTATGGACTTATTTTCAGAAGGTATAAACAACCTCTGTTCCCACTTAGTTCAATGAGTACTGCAAGTGCTCAACACCTTTCAAAATCAAGATGATATTAAGGTTCTGATCCAATTCTCAGTAAGTCAGTGGGAGTTCATCCAGTGATTTTTATGTGGGCTGTGAGTCAGGTCTGAAATGAAAATTAATGGTGACTCAAAATTGTCTGGGGTACTTAAAAATTTGAAAATATGCAAAGCAACTGGTCCAGATATTGTGTTCTAGGCTAGAGTATTAAGGAAAATAGCTAACTTTCTGTATTGCTGACACTTTTCTGAAAAAATTAAATATTGGGGTGGAAATGAGAGACTAGAGAAAAGTTAAAATGTAGGACTTATTTTCAGATAAAGAAAGAATGATCTTGGTAGTTACCAAATTTTAAACCTAAATTACATCCCTAATGATGAAAAGTTTAAGAAAAACACTAGAAGGTAATAATACTATCAGCAACAAGCAGCAAGGACTTATAAAGAATAAGTATTGACACAAACTTGATTGCTGGGTTTTTTTTTCTTTTTGGATAGAATGACAAAATTAGGTCTCAAGCTGAAGCTATTTGCATGAGTAGTTATTCACATATATGTTTGCATAATTGGGGCGAGTTGGTGTGAAGAACGTGAGAATTTTCTGTGTCACAGTTTCAGGGTAGCTGCACCTGCATCTGCCCCCTATCCACCGTGGTCCTCTCCAGGAGTTTCCAGCCAGGTCTCATATCTCCAGCTGTCACCTGTCTGGACAGGGACCCTTGTCTCACTCCCTTCTAACAGGGATGTTTTAAGGCTGCACAGCCCCTGCCATTCACCGTGATACCCCCAGCAAGCCAGTCTGCCTAAAGGCCAGCACCTATGCTTTGCTTTTTCTCTGAGGACTATGAACAGTGTACTGCCAGCAGTTACAAGTCACCACACAGCTCTTTCTGAACAAGCACATTTATGCTTAAAGTTAAAAACATTATATAAAAAACAGTAAAAGTTCCAAAACATGTGCTAAAAGCTTGCCAAAGACCACACATCAGTTTTAGGGGGCCCTAGTAAGCCAATGTCTTTCCAATCCTTCTACAACGGTTGGGGCCCTCCTTGGACAGAAGGTCCTGTCTATTTGCTGGAGCAGAAAGAAGGCTGTGTGTCAGTTCAAGCTCATCCTTTTATACCAAAAGCCCTTTCCTTGTCTCCTAGTCTCTGGAAAATCCAGTTTGAACCAATATATGCAATCAACCCCAGGGGGTGGAATTTCTCTGGAGTTGTTCAGTGTCAGTGACTCGCCTTAATCATCACTCACTGTGTTTAGTTCCTGGAGGAGCTGTGGTAACCCTCCCATACGGAACAGAACACAGTCACACATGAAACATTCATAGATTTAGTATAATATAGTCCCCAAGATGTTGCATGTGATGGCAATATCTATCATAGTCTGCATTAATGTTTGTAAATGTTTGATATACGTGTACACACACACATACACATATATCTGTGGGACTAGAAGTTATGTGTCTGAATCTATGGAATCCAAAGAGTTGAGTCCAGCTTGAGCTTTTCCCAGCTCTCCAGGACCCCAGCAGGGTTGCCACCTGGTGCTCAAAAGAACAATACCTGAATCCACTGTCTTTTCTAGAGAAATGCATACGCCAGTTTGGACCTGGTGTGGGGTCCCAAGTCAGACACAGGAACTTTGAAAAAAGGATATTTGGAATTTATAAACTGTGAATTATGCGGGAGAGACACTGCCCAGAGAATCAGCTTGAGAGATAAAGATTTCAGGGAGGCCTCACTGCAATGATGTGAGCCTCCCTAAAAGAGGCAAAGAAAGGCCCAGGTTTAGGTAAGTTAATATGCATTTAAATGGTATTTTCACTCTTGTCTCCGTATTTGTGATGTTTCTTTGGATAAACAGATCACACATGTTTTGAAAAACCTGTCCTTTCTTACTGCAATTTCATACTGGGTCACAAGCTCCTGGAGAAAAATATACAGCAGGGGCCAAACTCAGTCAGATGTGCTGGAGGTAATATTGTTCTGGGAAACAGGGAGGGCTGTATTGTGGTAATCCAGCCCAAAAGTGAGGGGCTGACAGAAGTGCAGGTATGGGCCTCATGGACGAGACAGAGTGGGGTCAAAGTACAGCATTATCCTGGAACCATAATAGTTGGTAAAAGGATTTAAATTTAGATAAAGCAGTTTGATGCTGTGTCTCATGAAATCGTACTTGAAAAATGAATGCAAATTGCCTTGGATAGAAACATTGTCATGTGGACGAAAACTGGCTAAAAGACCATAAACAGAGTGGAATAATAAACAGCAACTTATAGATTTCAGGCAAAGTGTCCAATTGAGGATCTGATGAGATCAGAGTTAATCTTTAACATCTTCACTAATTATCTGGAAAAGGAAATAAGCAACAAGTTTTTGAAATTTGCAGGTGATGCTAAATTGGCAGGAGTTGTGAACACCAGTCAGTACAAAGAAATAACATCTTTGAACCTGGAGAGATTAGAATCACGAGCAGAAAATAAACTGAGAATAAGTTTAGGAAACTGTAAACCTATACTTGCAGTGGGCAATCTAAAATGCACATACTCAATAGCAAAAAGAAATATTGTAAGATGTAAAACTGGAAGAGATTAGAGATAACAGCAAATTTGACATGAGTTTACAATATGAAATGTTTGTAGAAAAAAAGCCATTATGATTTTGACCTGCATATGCAATGGCATTCCATGACAGAGTAGAGACATAATCATCCCTCTCCATATACAGCTTGAAATTATGCATTCAAATCTTGGTATCACATTGCCAAAACATACTGATAAAATTCTCATCTCTGTAATCAGGAGCCATGAAAGATTTGACTTACGAGGAAAGTTCAAAATAGCTATCTGGGTAAAACTAAGAGATGACCAAGGGAAAACGTAACAGTTTACTAATAGTGGAAGGACTTAAACAAAGAGAGAGACACATTAGGTGTAGTGCTCAGGTAATGCAATGAAATTGAGAAAGGGTAAAAGTAGGCAGAATGCCAAGAAAATATGACAGTGAGTCATATTAGATTGTATAATAGTTTTCCAAAGGAAGAGGTTGAAATTACATCATATGGGATGTTTAGAATGGAGATGGACTAGAAAATATGCGGTAGGGATCTCTTCTGAATTAGGAAAGGGAGGCTGGATGATCTAATGATATTTTTTCATGTCTAACATCCAAAAATATAAAATTAGTATTCTGTATCCTAAGATTTTGAGGCTAGTAATCTCAATTTGCTTGATGGGGCATGCATAAAGTAGTTTTCATCTCTTATTTCTATGAGTCTATCTATAAGATCATCTAGTCCATTCCCCCCTGGCTTCAGTGTAGGATTGTTCCAGATAGTATATTCTCCAGCGCTTTCTCCAGTCTAGTTTTTAATGTCTCCAGGGATGGAGCTTTCACTGTTTTCATTAGGAGATTATTACACAATCTAGTAGATCTCACTGTCAGAGAAACTTCCCTGATGTTTAGCTTAGATTTTCTTAATTTAATTCCATTAGTCCTAGCTATTATACCCTCTTATACTTACCCATGCTAAATAAGTTTTCTATCTCCTTGATGTTCTTCCTTGTGAAATACAAATGGACATTTATATTCCTTCTTCCCCTTAATCATCATTTAGCTAATCTTGTTTAGTTCTTGGAATCTTTCCTCTGCCCTTTAAACCTTTTAATCATATTTTTTTGTTCTTCATTAAACTCCCACCAGTTTGTATGTAACTTTCCAGGTGTGCTAGGTGCAATATCAATTTCCAGACAAAACCATGTTAAAATGGAGTTATGGTTGAGAGTATGTGTGAGTAATGTAAGATAAAACATTTCAAGGATGTTGTAATTATCACATAACAAAGAATTATGAACCCAGATTATTCAGAATTAATATTAAATTTAAAAGAAATCCTGACATGTTAAGACACAGGAGGCATTGTTAGGGCACTCAAACAACCTTATTTCTGTCCTGCAGCAACACTATGCAATAACAATGTGATTATTATTATGAAGCTTGAGAGCTTATCTCTCTCATCAACAGAAGTTGGTCCAATAAAAGATATTTTCTCATCCACCTGGCCTCTCTAATATTCTGGGACCAATGTGGGTACAACAACACTGCATATTATGATGAAAGCATTCTAGTGCTTGGGGTCCCAAATTAGCTTAAACTAATTTTAGAGGCACATTACATTTTAATTCCTTTTTAATATGGTATTACGGGACAAAGAAATATTCAGGATTCGGTTTTTTCCCCAATGTTTATCTTTCAGCACAGGGCAGTGCATGAACTCTTCTCCAGAGAAACTCTAAAACAACTGTCTTCTCTCAAAATGGCTACCATTTCCCATTGTTCTCAACAGGCTTATGGCCAGAGGTTGCCCTCAGTTAAGTGTGCCCTCTCACAAAATGTTCACTGTCTCCTATTGTTCCCAGTAACCATAAAACCAAGCTGCTATTGGGGAAAATGATAGCCCAATACTGTTAGGAGCTAGAGAGAAACACCGAGGAACTGGCGAAGGCAGAGGCCACCTGTGCTAAAGGCAATATATGGCTTCAGTTTCATTGAATACAAAAGATAATGGCAGCTAATTTGAAAGGCGACGATTCTTTTTGGGATTCTGTGAAGGAAAAAATATTGCTGAGCATCTGTTGAAGGAGAAACTGTCATTTATGAAAAATTGTGGCAAAAATTACCACTATCCTAACATTTCTTCATATGTAGCATAAACGCAAGATTTCACTATTCCGTAGAGTCCAGTTTTCAAATAATGGCATCTAAACAGGATGTCCAAATCCTGAATCAATCCTAAAACAAGCAATGATATAGTAGATTAAAAAAGAAAAAAGCTAGAGATACAAACTGGTGAGCCAAGAGAAGGTTCTTTAAAAAAGCTATTCCTCTATGCCCAGCCCTTTCTTAAATCTAGACTTTTATGAAACCCATTCTAGAAGTTCCTTCATAAGAGCAAGTTTGAACAAGCACTGACAATATTTAATTTACTGTTTACTTAAAACAGGCTGTGCTGAATAGTTTGTAATCATGCACTTCACAAGAGATGTACCATGCATGTGCCTCACATAGCAAAAGAGCACCTAAAGGACCTAAGAGTAGGTTGGGTAATTTCATGTAATTGAAGCTGAGTATAGATGCAGCTGGATGTGGCACTGTTTCAAGATGATGTGGATGCGTTTGATAGGAAAATTGGAAAAGATGAGATATTCTTCATTAGGAAGGGGGGAAAAAGACTTGCTGCCCTAGAAAAGATTCATTTAACATAACGCACCACATATTACAATACAGCTTGATTTTCAGGTGCACCTATTTAACCAGTAATAATGTTAAACTGAAGATGTAAAATATGATGAATAAAGATGGGCCAAAACTTCTTGCGTTTGATTTGCAATTTTGTAGTTGTGCAAAATTCAGATTTTACTGATATATTTTATAAGACACAAATGCTGTGAAAATGTATGAAATTCAGCAAAAATTAAACTTGTACTAGCATATTGGCCTCAAACAGAAGGGGCCCCACACTCACAGACAGGTATAAATAGAAGGAGCGGCAAAGCAAATTGTCAGTTTGATGTAGTGGGGTGCCAGTTTTGGAACTTCAACGATGTAAAATATTTATTTGTTACAAATGTTAATTACTATAACTACAGCACACAAATAAACAAGAAAGATTGGTAACAGTAATCGATAATCCCTACAACAGCAAGTCCACAGCTGTTTTTATATATGTCAGTGGCTCTCAACCTTTCCAGACTACTGTACCCCTTGCCGGAGCCTGATTTGTCTTGCGTATTCCCCAAGTTTCACCTCACTTAGAAACTACTTGCTTACAAAATCAGAAATAAAAATACAAAAGTGTCACAGCACACTATTACAGAAAAATGGCTTACTTTCTCATTTTTACCATGTAATTATAAAATAAATCAATTGTAATATTAATATTGTTCTTACCTTTCAGCATGTAGTATATAGAGCATTATAAACACATCATTGTATGAAATTTTAGTTTGCACTGTTTTTGCTAGTGCTTTTTATGTAGCCTGTGGTAAAACGAGGCAGATACCTAGATGAGTTGATGTACCCCCTGGAAGACCTCTGTGTACTTCCAGGGGTATGTGTACCTCTGGTTGAGAACCACAGATATACATGACTTGTGAAAAATATGATTGTGATACAGCTGAAGGTGAGATCAGCAATACATATGTTACATGCATTTATAACGGTGAAATGCTAGTCTACACAGTTACAGACAAAATTGGACCAGACATTTGGAAAGATGGGGAAAGTTCAAAAAATGAGATTCTCTCGCTTCTTGGATATTTTCCAGTTTGATTGTGTTATATTTGAAAAATATAACTTCTGAACAGTTTGACCTAGGAACTCCACCTTTGTTTTACTCTTCTTTGGTAAGGAGTAATGCAGTGGAGGGTAGAAGAGATAAATAATTGGTAATCAAACCAATTTTCATGTGAATTTTAAACAATGTAGTGTTCTAAAGAAACCATATGGCAATACACTGGCCTGACACAAGCTTCTTAAACAACACATTATTGCCAGGCCTGCATACATTTTTTTTTTTTTTTATAATCCACACCAAGCAGAAATATCCTGCAAAGTCTCTAGAACAGAGACCAGGGAGTCTGCATCAAATTGCCTTAAAAGCTCCTTGCTCATACTTTCCCCATCAAAAGATCCCCAGTGTCTAGGAAACTGCACAGGAATATGGGGCTAGAGACTTTCCCCATCCCTAGTCCAGGGATCTCAAACTCAAATCACCACGCGGGCCACATGAGGACTAGTACTTTGGTCCGTGGGCCGCATCACTGACACCTTTTCATATAAAGGTACAAAAGCCCCTCCCCCTGCTGCTGCCCCAGCCCCGCCCCCATTCCACCCCTTCAATGAGGCCCCGCCCTACCCCGCTTCTTCCAACCCCTTCCCCAAAGTCCCCACTCCAACTCCGCCCCCTTCCTGACCCTATTTCAACCCCTTCCCCAAATCCCCGCCCCTGCCCCGCCAACTCCTCTGAGTGCGCGGCTCCCTGCTCCTCGCCCCTCCTTCCTGGAAAGCAGTAGGCGCCGCCAAACAGCTGTTTAGTGGCAGGAAGCCCCGGGAGGTAGGCAGAGGAGCAGGGACATGGCGCGCTGGGGGCGGAGGGGAGCTTGGGAGCTGCAGGAAATAACTCTGGGGGGGACACAGGGAGTTTAGCGGGCCACAGCAAATAACTCAGCCCGTGGGCCACGTGTTTGAGATCCCTGTTCTATTCCCATCTGTTTCACTGAGTAATAACAATTCACAAATATTTATTGGAGCCTCACACCACCCCTGTAAACATAGATAAATATCATAATCTCTATTTAACAAATGAGGAAAGAGACACAAGATCTCGTGACTTGCCTAAAGTTATAGGACAGTGCAAGAACTGGTAGAATCTAAACCTGATTTTCCACACCTGCAGCTCCCATTGACTTCAACTGGAGATGTGGGAGCTCAGCACCTTTGAAAATAATTCCCTACATCTCTTGTCTAATGCAGTTGCCAAATCCACTAGATTGCCATGCTTCTGAATCAGTACAGTGAAGATAATGGTGTCTGCATGTAGCTGTAAACATACTAAAACCCATATATTTTCAGATTTCACCTGTGGAATGTGAAATTTCATTACTTTCCAGATGAATAAAACATGGCACAGAGGACCACACTCCCTTTTCTAGCAAGTCAAAACCTCTCTGTGTTTGTGTCCTCTTCTGTAAAATGAGGATGTGAAGAAAAATGGGGAAATTGCCTGACAGAGGTTCCCTGAGGATTAGATTGTGACTGTGGACATCTTAAATTTGTAAAAGCTGTTATTTGTACTGTTGATATGTAGAATGTAGCAAATGTATACTACAGTAAGTACATACATACATACATCCCTCTGTCTCGCTACGCTTTGCTATCAAACAATAATTTTGTATTTGGAGGTGCATAGACCTTTTGAAAACAGTGTGGACTATGTGTTTTTTAATTCATGATATATCCAAACATGTATTTCTCAGTGAATTGTGTGGGTCCTGGGAAAAAAATAGTAGACAAGTGAGCCTGCAGGTGTACACAGATAGAGTTTGGTTTAAATGATATGTCAGTGTAAGATTAAACATTGTTTTTTTAATTTTCTTGGTCAGGGATGACTTGAGCCTGTGTGGTTTTTTGTGTCATACGTTGGGCTGGATTCTCATCCCAGAAAAGTGAATTTAATTTTATCATTAATTTTTATATACCAGTGGAATCAGTGCCATTGTTCCAGAGTCAATCAATTCTCAGGGCAATGATACAATGTGATAATTAAGGGTATCTGGGTGAGCTAGAGTGTTCATACCCATGTAATACATTTTTGTTTTTAACTTTAAAATGGAACCTTATCTTAAAATTTTTAGACTACGGTTTGCATAGTGTTTTGGAGAAAACCACAACATTCACATGGACGTTTCTTTCTCTCTTGTTTTTAATCTTAACTGTAGTTTAATGTAGTTATCCCTGAGAATGTAGCACTTTCAATACCAGAGCACATTCAGTCCTGCTTTATGGCCTTGGACATGAAATCCAGTACATGACATTCATTGTCACTTATCTTGAAGAAACAGCTACCACATACGGATGTGCAAGCTCTGTAACTGACCTTAACAGCTATTTGACAAACTGGTTATTGGAAGGAAGATTCCAGCACTACACATTTATACCACATTCTGAAGATATTTCTTTTGTATAATAGGATATCCTGTGAACTGTTCACATTTGGACTGTAAGAGTAAAGTAAAGCTGAGTGGTTCTAAACAATACAAATTAAAGTAACCTCAGGGCAACAGAGAAAATTATTCAAACCCACCAACAAGATGTTATAAAAATCCATTGTACCTATAAAATATGGCTTCCAGAAAACTAATGGCATACAACAGTGCATTTCTGTGAACTCATCCTGCTAGCAAGGGTTAGAACCCTTCATAAAGCTGCTTATGTTCTGCTGACTCATTGTGGCAGGTGCTGCTCAATAATTCCACCTTGAAAACAAGGGAAGTGGGAGTAGTTCTCTGGGGAGAAGGAAACCGGGTCCTTGGACTGAGGAAGTCCTGGAGGGACAGCCAAATTCAGTCTGAAATATATTTGTGGTGGTGTTTCTGAGAGCCCAGTAACACACCTGGGAGAGGTGAGAGTCTGAACACAAAGACAGAGTTTGTGTGCTCTGAGAATGGGCTGGGGTTCAGTCTATTCACACAGTTTTGTCTGCGTCAAACTGATTCATGGAACGTTTCCCCATGTAGTGCTCTGGAACCAGCAATTTCCCAGGCAAAAAATAATTTTCCCTATCTGGATTTTAATAGTAATATTAAAATATTTTTACCGGTTAAAGGACACATCATTCAAAGGAATTTCTGAAAAGCTATACTTTGCTAATTTCAACAGCAGGCCTTAGTGTCTGGATGAGTTTGTACAGCCAGCTGTATTAGCAATGGAGAATTCAAATCCCAATAGTTTGCAATGGCTGTTTACATGGATGCTAAATAGAGAATGCAACCTTTGGGTTTAAAATGGCAACTCTCTTTTGTGAAGAGCTGGTGAATACATTTTAAAAAATGCTTTCCAGCTGGGTGGATAAAAATCAAGTATTTTTTTTTAAATCAAAAATGTCAGATTTTTTATAAACATTGACGTGTACTGTCAGAGTTTTAAAGAAAGTAGAAGCAATGAACGGATGGAAGTCATTGGTTAAGCACTTGGAACCAGGGTTTGCTGAAGTGCTAACCCAGCTTTTGACAGCACTAGCCTCTTTCACAGGTGCAGAGAGAATGTTCTTCTTTTCAGTTTATCCAACTAGTTCAGGCAATGACTAGTTCATTCAAATGTGAGGGACTAATTGGGAGTTGAAAAAGCAGGAAACCTTGTTTTTCTTTTCCAATTTATGAACAAAAACTAGGTGTGAGAGGATAAAAATCTGTTAATTCTACAGTCTTGAAGGACATGGTGACCAATCAGTTCAATTCACTAAGTATAGATAATATTTCCTTTCTTTAATAAATCAGTTAGTTTTAAGTGCAAAACATGTTTTGATAAACTTTTTTTCTTATTTATCCAGCATATTTAAGGTAGTTTTATTTAACTAATAAAATTAAAATGCTGTTTTTTGCCTCCAAATAGAATGACACAAATCATGAGTAAAAATTTAATCATCTAGTAATTAAGAAATGCGTGATTAACCATTTTCTAACATAATAAAAAAGTAAAAATGAAGAGTCGGAATAAATGTAAATTAAGCTATATTACTGCTTAAATAAATTTAATCAATATACTGTATCTCCTTGGACAGCAAAAAGATGTACTAAATTTAGTATGCAATCTATATTTACTTGTAAAACAACATGTTTTAGTGGTTACCAACTAGAGAATCAACCTTTCTTTAGGGAAAGAACTAAAAACTCTGCATACAAAATAAGATTAAAATCGATTATTTAAATCAGAGTTTCCTGTTTACTCATTGAAATCATAATTAAAATTGGTGATTTAAATTACTTTGATTTAAATCTATCCACTCTGGTTTCCAGTCATTCTTTTGGCAGGGCCAGTTATTTAAGTTATGTAAGCCTTACTTCATATATTATGTAACTGTGGTATTTTCATAGTTTTGCAAATTACTGGCCAATGACACTTTAGAGATCCAAAAATAATTACCATGCAAGCTACACTTGTGTTAACACTGAAATAATCATATATTCAGTATTGCCCTCTAATTATATAGTACTTAATTTGTAATTAAATTGGTCAACAGTTGTATAAGTAAAGAATATTCACGACATTTGTACACAATAAGAGTTTCCTATCTATTATCAAGTATTTCATGTACTTGTATCATACCCTATTTAGTATACCTTCAGGTTTTTTATTAGGCACTTAATGCCTGTTTAGTTTTAGGGAGTTACTAGATTGAGTTTTCCTGGGAATAAAAGCATTGTTAAATGCAGAATGTTTAACACAAGACTTTTTTTTCATGAAGCTGCTGCTAATGTTTAGAATTTTAAATTTCCCTCTTTTCCTTCAAACTGTGCTGCTATGCAGGCAACAGTTCTTCTCCGTCAAACAAAACAACAATAGGAATATTATAGCGGCACCAATTGCAGCTGAGTTAAAGATGAGCTGAGTTTAATACTTAAATCATGGATTCAACCTCTGTTGTGTATGAACAATAGTGTGCATCTTTCCTAAAACTGCAGCACATACTCTTTAAGTATAGAATGAATTTTCTGCAACTGTACAAGTAAATCCATTATTTATTTATTTTTAAATAAATTTAAAAATTGGTATTTTAAGAAATGAAGCATAGTATCAGACCTCCATTTTTGCTTATTTGCATGTTCCCTAATAATCAGACATAATGGAACAACACAGATTCTCCCAACTTCCCATATAATTAAAACATACGCTATCTCTGGAAGCTGGAGCCTTGTCCTCTATTTGAATGCTTAAGTCCCGTTTGTATGAATGAGCATTCTATGCATCAGTTAGGATGTTTTCTGAGAGAGAGCAGAATTCTATGTAACCACACTTGATCAACAAAATTCCCCAAACCCCAACAAATCAAATAAAAATGATCCTCTTATTATAGCTTTCGTGTGTTCCCCCCCAACCCCCCTTTCCCTTGCTTTCTCCCAGTGGCAGCATTTGTCCCATGGAGGCCCCCTGCAAAGCTCAATTCTGGTGCCCTTGCTTTTGCAAAGGACACCATTTTGCTCTACAAAATGGCATCCTCCATGCAGCATGACCTCACATTCAGTGTGTGCAAGATCACACCACTTGGAAGACGCCATTTTGTAGAGCAAAGTTGCATTCTCTGAACAGGTGGAGCGTGTTCTGGCTCCACTGCAACTGTGTTTGTCACCAGGGACACGTAACTGAGTCACCATATCGGGGGCCCCCTGGCTGCCTTGAGGACGCCTGCAGTTGTACAAGTTGTAGGTATCTAATGCCCACCAATGCTTTATCCTAAGGCCACACTGCATTATTCCCTGTCACATGATACAATTCAAATTGCTATAGTTGCGTTTCATACGGATTGGTGACAAGAAGAAATTGCTCTATTCTACTTGCAAATGTTTTCTTTGTTTCCCTCAGAAAGGAAGCTTAGATATTTTGTGGTGCCTGGTAGTTAATTAGTAGGATTTGGAGCAATTCAGGGCAGTTGGTGGAGAAACTAAAGTACAGTTGGGCACATGCACAGTTCAGTCTAACATCTACAAACAAACTCATTCCCAGATGGAGAATGACCCTTTCATCCAGAGGGCCATGTACTTATTGTTCTCGCTCTTCACGCAGAACTCCCACAGATGACCGTAAGAATTGCCTGTGGGACTGAGGGCCACATATGAATTATGATTAAACATTCCAAGTACTTCCCTCTTCCTTTGTTTTTTTTCTAAACTGCTTGGATAAGACATTATAAATTATAGTTCACACTTACCTAATGGAGATATCAAAGTGGCATATCATGCCTGTTGATGAAAGGGTAACCCCTGTTTCCAGATCATCTTTATGTTAACAGCTTATAGTAAAATTTGCAGAATAAAATGTAATTAATTTCTTCAAAGCAAATGTGATAATTAGAGACTCATTGTAAAATAATAATAATGCTAGTTAACGATACTAATGCCCAAAAGATTGAAAACATTTGTTTTATCAATTAAGGAAGAAGGTACCTGATGCAGCATGATTTGTTGTTTGAAAAAGGAGATGGAAGTTAAGTCAGAACCACAATATTAATGGATTTGTATGGGTGGGCATAGGCTAATATATTCAGTGTTGTACATTTTTATGGTTTCATAAATAGTATTATTAGCAACATTTCAAAGGAAATATGAGAGAGAGCGCTCAGATGTGATGGCATAAACTCTTGTGTGTTTTATAGAACGCTATTACTCCAGATACAGCCTACAGGATGTGACTTTTCATAAAACCTAATGAATTTCTAGATTTGTCAGCTGTTTCAACACAGATGCACTTTGCTATTCTCACGGAAATATTTTGATCCCAGATCTAAAATATCAATAGCTTTTAATATTGCAAGTTTGTTTGGCTATTTTGTAAATGGGGCTGTGGGTCTTGATAAAAGTAGCAAGTAATTTTGTACAGGTTTTATATTTTGCTGCCTCTCCAACATTTGATGCTCATATTTTTTTCCTTGCAGAGTTTTAAGTTGAATGTAGATAGCCACTGTGCTTTAAAAGAAGCTGTGGTAGAAGAAGGATGTCAACTTCTTGAGCTTATTGTATCTCACAAATCAGGTAAATCTTTCTGAAATATTGCAAGTCTTTATGTCTCCAGACTATTAAAGAATGAAGAAGCATTGCTGTAAATTACTGCATATATTCACTTCCTTATGTATTATTAATATTTACATTATCAGATTGACCTTCAAGATTTATAAATGTTTCATATACTGCTTACAATGCTGTGATACTTATAAAATGAAATACTACCTCAAATAGTCTGTTCATTTTATTTTGGTCTTGCTGCTCAGCTGAGTTTCAATTGAAATCACATCACTGAAAACCTCACACTGACATGTTCTTTGATATAGGTGCTATGGAAATAACATTAAGATAATGAATTAGGGTTTCATATATATATTCTGCACAGGTAATTGCATTGGTAAAGGTGGGGGGTTCTTTTTTTTCTTTTTTCTTTTTTTTTTTTTGTTACTTACGTAAACTAATTCTTACTTCAGTTTTAATTTATTAGCAAAATACTTTAAAAAGTTATTTCCTTTGATTATGCTTGTCTATTTCTGAAAAGGACTTAAATCTGGGTGCATAATTATATACTATTTTTGACGTTAGCATGACTAGCTTAATAGTAGGGTTTTAATCATCATACTTTACTACTGGGTATTGGTATCTTAATTTTGGCCCACTTAGCATACCTTTCATCTAATTTGCAGTTGTCCTTTTGTTTACATTTTTCTGGTCATTACAGCTGTTGTTTCACAATCTACACCTATTTCTTGAGAGCCACAGACAGAATTTCTTTAATGCAAAAGCTATAGTAAATCAGTGCGTTACTGGTATAATTCCCGGGGTGGTAGAGAAGCCACAGCAAAGGTCTCAAAGCTGTACACTGAGATAAATTGTGTATGTTGCAGTATGTTTAGAAAATAATAATTTAAAGCACAGAAAATATACAAAGGAGTGGGAGGGATGAAATATTACATCCTGGCTAGGAAGTTATTGAATGTTTAGAGCCGGGGCAGAGATAGCTAGAGGGGGGAGTTTCCTTGGCTTTCCCCATTACATATAAATCACTAGTTCTGTGACATTTTATTTTCCTTTAAATTCTGAGCTGAGGTATAATTAAAATGTAACATTCTGGCTAATTGTGAGCTAAAAGAAATGATATGACCATATAGTAGTGTTAGCAGTATGAACACAAAAGTTCCTGGCCTCATTTTCTGAGTATACTGAAATATTTGCTGTGTTTTTTCTTTTAAATTTCCTGATAAGCCATTGTGTAAAGAATATTATTTAAAGATGTAGCTGAGTTTACAACTTTCATTTTTTTCCTCCTCATTTTGGAGAAGGACTGAAGGACATGCTGCAGATGATTGCAAATCAGTGGAAGGAACTACAGAGGCAAATCAAACGACAACACAGCTGGATTCTTAGGGCTCTGGATATCATCAAAGCAGAGATACTGGCTACTGATGTGTCTGCAGAGGATGAGGAAGGGACTGGGAGCCCCAAGGTAAGTGGCTTGAAGTTTGCCTTATTTCCTCTTATTTCCGTCTTCTTTTGAACTTAGGCACCACTGAAGTTTTCTTTCCACCCTAAGGCTTTTTCATTTCTACTGGGTAATTTTTTTCTTTTTTTATAAACAAAATGAAATGGCTTACTCTGAAACAATAAAAAAAAGCTTAAACTTTCAAGTTTTCCAAGAAGACCTCTTTCACAGTGTGTAAGGGAGTGCGAAGGGGCAGGAAAGGGACATAAAACATTTAGTAAACAAAACATAAAGCATCTTTAACATGAATAATCAGAATGGTTTTAAATTGTTTTGTTGCAACTATAAATCACTATAATCAGTGCAATCACTCAGCTCTGACATCCATTAGCCGCTTGGTTACAGCAAATTAACAAAGAAGAGAGAAAGTGATTCATTATCTCATTCCTGTTAATGACTATCAGATGCATTGCCTAATTAGGGGATGGCCATTGTAGTGGGAAGAAGGTTGTATGCTTTGCCACAAATCTTTTTGCTCTGGTTTAAGCCTTCCATAATAGTGCATGCATTGAATACAACATGTACTTCAAAAACAAAGTATTGACATCTGTAATCATTTGGTGTGCATTAGTTATCAAGGATGGCTATAATATTTACCAGTTGCCCAATGTGATACTTGCAAGAGTAGTTTAAACAACACAAACTCATCCAAATCATGCAACAAGTTCAGTGGTGGTATCAACAAAAATGGATTTATTTTTGAAACCACATTGATTCTTCCATTTGCAATTCGCAGAATAGTCCAGTAACTTCAGCACCTAGGCATATGGGAGACTCCAATTTATAAAAAAATTCAAGGTTCCCACTTCCAAAGATGTTTTATAAATTAGTTTCTCTGATTCTCATGCTCAGGGAACAAGTTGTGGTGGTGTTTGCCATTTTTAAGGACCACTCTGTGAAATGGTGTTTGGTGTCACCAGAGAATTAAGTTAAATGTCCAGCTCCTATTACCTGACTGTGAACTCTGGGAAGGATCTTAGAGATTGCGGAGGAGTCATCAAGAGTAATAGTGTAACAAGAGCGAATTAACAAAGCTATATACCCAGACTGAAACTGATCTAATATCCTGAGTCACTGACTTGGTTAGAAGAGCTCCAATGTCATATGGCCTTTTCTAGGGTAGTGGGCAGTGGAGCAAACCTTGATTTTGTGGTTCAGTCCATTAAAATACACAGACTAGCTAAGAGTTAAAAGTTTTCACCTTCTGTAATATGACGGTGTACTGGATAATATTCCCATATTCATTTCACTGCATTATCTCTGAACAGATTGATTCATCCATGGCCAAAGGCTAAATGCTTAACCAAAATTAAAATGTAAGAAAATTTATTCAAAAATTCTGCTTAATTTTACTATGGAGAACCAAAGTCTAGAGGGATGGTGTTAAAATATTTTATTGGGAGAATCAGAGGCCTAACTTAAACTGACCAAATATCCTTAATTACTTATATGGCGAGGTAACAGTTCTTTCCCACCAGGTGGAAAATGGAAAACTCAGAGAAATTCTTCCTTATAGTTGGTTCCTCCACCATGAAAAACAAACAAACAAACAAAAACCACTGCCATAAAGACACTAGCTGGAGGCTATTTCGTACATTGTCACCACCGCATAGGATGTGACCTTGTAATGGATAACAGGCAAATACTGCAGTGAAATGCATATCTCTAAATAGTTCTGATCATCTAGTGCTTTGGGCTGAAAGATTAATTAAAAAATAAAACATAATGGGAAATATAACTCTAGATTTCAGTTTACATGTACTTCAGAAGCTATGGGGACCCTGAGAAGCATAATGGAGAATCTAAGGAATATGTCTAGGGGGTATTTTTCTTTTTTACCTTGTTTGAGAGACTGCAGGAAAGGAGTTGGTCTTTGAAATTCTTCCTATTTCTGTTTCTTTACAGATCTCTAAGACTCTAGGAAACTTTTCCCCTAGGACTTTTAAAAAGTGTTTTCCCAGTACTATGGCATATTTTATAGAAGCAAACAGAGAGAGGGAAGGAAAGAGGGAAACTGCTGTTCTAGAAATGTATCTTCAGCACTTGCATTCAGGAATTTGATTTGGCTTATGAGATTATATATTGTATTGTACGGAAGTTTTGTAATAGTTTATATCCTGAAACTCAGCTTTGGTATATTCAATTCTGAATACTGTGGAGGACTTGAGGGATTTCAAAATGTTGTTAATACCTAACTTCTTACAGTGCAGTGCATTCTCTCCCTGACCTTTTACCATGGAAATGAAAACTAAAAACAGGAAAGGAATACTTAAAGCTCACTTACAAATGTGTTGAAGTCTCTAACATTAACCAGGGTCCTTAGTAGTAATTGATAGTTTGTGATTTTTAGAATAACCATACAACTAGTATATCAAGCATAAATTTGAGTATATGTTTTGTTTTTTATCAATAGAGAAGTACACTTAAAGAAAAACGGACTCACCTCATGTGTTGCAGTTTAAGAAGTTTCATTGTGTGATGTTACTGCTGATAAATGTAACAAACAATTCATCTATTCTAATTCAGGCTATTAGACGTATAAAGTAATAATTGTTTTTTCTCCTCCTGATTGAAGCTGCTATTAGAAGTATACTAAAGTAATTAGAAGTGAGGGGGTGTATGTTTATATTTATGTGTTTTCCCACGTTGGGAAATGTCTGAGATGCCTGCTTTTTAACTGGCTTTCTTTAAGTTCCTGTGAGTTTCACCATATTTTCAGCAGAACAGGACTAGATAGGACTTACATTGGTGCAGCGTTGCTCCTCAGTCAACAGCGGGGTCATTTCTGAGCAATAATGATATTGAGCATATGATGTACTTTCTCCCCTACTGGCTACGTGACTACTTCAGTAATCTGAAAAAAATTTAAGGGTCATGGTAGATAATCAGTAGAACATGAGCTCGCAGTCCGATGCTGTGGCCAAAAGGGCTAATGCAATCTTCAGATGTATAAACAGGGGAATCTCAAGTAGAGAGGGGTTATTTTACCTCTATATTTTGCACTGGTGCAACTGTTGCTAGAATACTGTGTCCAGTTTTGGTGTCCACAGTTCAAGAAGGTTGTTGATAAATTGCAAAGCATTCAGAGAAGAGCCACAAGAATTGTGAAAGGATTAGGAAACATACCTTACAGTGATAGACACAAGGAGTTCTATCTACTTAGGTTAACAAAGAGAAGGTTAAAGGGTGACTTCATCACAGTCTAAGAATTCCTCCATGGGGAAGAAATATTTGACAATGAGATTTTCAGTGTAGCAGAGAAAAGTATAACAAGATCCAGTGGCGGGAAGTTGAAGCTAGATAACAATTTACCAAGGGTCATGGTGAATTCTACATAACTGGAAATCTTTAAAACAAGATTGGATTTTTTTAAAGATATGCACTGTTCAAAGGGAATTATTTTGGGGAAGTTCTGTGGCTTGTGTTATACAAGAGGTCAGACTAGATTATCATAATAGTTCCTTCTCACCTTGGAATCTATAACATAACTCCCATGTTATGTATTTATTTTAATTCTGCTGCTGGATGGAATTTCACTATCTGCTGAAGTGTCTAGTAGATTGTAATTATCTTCCTTGAAAAGAAGATACAAATCCTAATACTACTCACTGATAATGGATATTCCCCTTTTGCCTGAGTGGTAGAAGACTATGTTCTTAGACCAGGTTGTGAGTTCTGTTCCCAATACTTCATAGGTTCAGTAAACCAGTGATGATTATGTCTATATGTGTGTATAGCCAGTGATTGCTAGGACTCAAATTTTTGTGTACTGCATAGCAATGCAGAGCAAAACCATTGGAAGCCAAGGACTATGTAAGCTGGTCATTTAAACAGATGTAGGATATAGCATACGCCAAGTATATATCTGTAGTCTTCACTTTTAAAGATGTTTCTCTTCAGAATTAATAGTTAGTTAATATAATTAATTTTTAATTTCCATTTTAAAAAAGAAAAACACATAAAAGTTAAATTCTTATGAGAAATCCACCTGATCATGAACCATTTCAGATAGATGGGGCTAATAGTTAGAATGTTGAGCCCTAGCTCATTTTTCTTAGGCAATAGAGATATGCAGTCTTGTGAGAACTGTCTAATCCAGTGGTTTTCAAACTGCGGGTTGCGACCCAGTACTGGGTCGCAGAGTGTAAGGCATTAGGTCACGGCGGCTCTGGTCAGCACCCCCGATCGGGCCGTTAAAAGTCCAGTCAGCGGTGCTGTCTGACTAAGGCAGGCTAGTTCCTACCTGTTCTGACACTGCGCTGCGCCCCAGAAGCAGCCACCAGCAGGTCCGGCTCCTAGGCTGGGGGGCGGGGCTCCGCAATTTGCCCCTACCCCGAGCACTGGCTCCGCGCTCCCATTGGCCGGTTCCTGGCCAATGGGAGCTGGGGGAGGCGGGGGTGGGCGGTGCCTGCGGGCGAGAGCCATGCGGAGCTGCTTGCGTGGCTCCGTCTAGGAGCCAGACCTGCTGCTGGCCACTTCTGGGGTGCAGCATGGTCCGCGGTGCCAGGACAGGCAGGAAGCCTGCCTTAGCACCCCCGTTGCGCCACTGACCGGGAGCCATCCGAGGTAAGCACAGGCCCCAACCCTGCAGCCCAATCCTGTCCCAGCCCTGAGCCCCCCCAAACCCAGAGCCCCTTCCTGTGCACCCCAAACCCCTCATCTCTGGCTCCATTCCAGAGCCTGCATCCCCAGCCCAGAGCCCTGACCCCCTCCCACACCCCAGCCCAGAGTACCTTCCCACACCCTGAACCCCTCATTCCCAGCCCTACCCTGCAGCCCTCACCTCCACCCCCCAACCCTCTGCCTCAGCCCCTCCCTCACCCCAAACCCCTCATCCCCAGCTTCATTGGGTCGCAGGCATCAACAATTTTCTTCAACTGGGTTGCCAGAAAAAAGTTTGAAAACCACTGGTCTAATCCATATAAGGAACACTTTCTATTGGTAAGTGAATAATAGAAGCAGCAAGGTTTTGAAGAATACTGAAAGTATCAGGTAAAAATATGGTTAAATAGATAAAACTGAGAACATGGGGAAAAAGTAACATTTTGTGATATGTCATATGGTAGAATGAGTATCTTTGATTCTAAAATAATAGATCATCGTAGGCAGAATTACACAGGCTGAAGTTGTAAATCTATATCCATCCTCTGTTTGAAAATGAATCTCTACATCAGGGGAGAAAATGCCAGTGTTATTTTTCCCTAATTTATAGTCAGTTTTATCAAACCCAGAATTAAATGTTGGATGTTGTGGCTCCAGAATCATCCATCACTCGCCCAACTCCCTCTTGTTTCTCAACTTTGTTGTTTCTCTCGTAGTTTTAAACAAAGAATTAGTTTTCAAAAACCTAAGAAAAAGAAAACTGACATGTCTGCCATGAAAATATGGAGACTCATTGAAGATACTAAATCTCTACTACAGATGGAGGTGCCTGATAAGTCTACTTGGGGTACAGCTACAGTGCAAATGATCTCACCACACTTTAAGCAGTGGGGGTATTGTCTGGCTTGTAGGAAAGGGCGGGAGTGACTTGGTGCAGCAGCTTCAGGCTAGGTCAGCATGGGAATGCTGACCCATCCCCACCAAGTGACAGAAGATGGGGAGACTGTTTAGGTCCATGGCAGTGGAGGAAAGGCCCTCTTTTACCTGGACCAGGCAGAGCAACAGCTCTCATGATGCCACATGATAGCAGACAGGTGAGAACAAGGAAGGGGAGGGAAATAGTTTGCCCCCTCTTTCAGCCCATAGCAGTAGAAGCAGGCATTTGGTAACAGAAGGGGAGGAAGTTTCAAATTCAGCTCAGAGCCATAGCTGACCAGTGAGAACGGGGAGGAGGGGGGAAAAGCTTCCCACTTCCAGGCCACAGTGGCAAAAGAAGATGTTTTGTAGCAGAAGGGGCAGATGAAGGAGTTTGGGGCCACAGCAGAGTGGTGAGAACAAGAGTGGGGAGTCCCCTGCCCTCTTACAGCCAGCCATAGCAGACGTGTTAGAGGAGACGGGAGAGGGAGTTCCAAACCCAGCTCAGGTGGGGACAGAGTGGGACTCAAGGGGCCATGGGAGACTGGAAGGATGGAATCCTTGCCACATGGGCAAGAGATTGGATGCAGGACCAGGGTCGGTGGATTCCAGGATGGTCTGTGTGTCTACCAAATGAATTCCCCTTTACTGGGAAGGAACGTGGATCCTGGGGAAGCAAACGCTCTCAGTGGTGAACTAACTGCATTTGGAGGTGGGGGAGCCATCAGAGAATTGACTCAAATAGCCTGGGCAGTTGCTTCCAAAATTGTTTCCGCAGCACGAAAAGGTTTACAATGTGTAGTTATTTATTTGTCGTACGCAATCTGGTCAAGCCAAGCCACCGCACTCTTCACAACGTTCAAGGCATGAAGCCCTCCAGGAAGTTGAGTCATTTTGCAGTCCTCAGCAATATGTGTCATGGTTTGTGGCTGCCCACACTGACATAGAGGATTGTCTCCAAAATGCCACCAAAATTCTGCTGCAGCACAAATTCCATGTCCGATACAAAACCAGTTGAGAAGGCTCCATTGCCTTTGCGGCAAATTAAATCCTGGTTGAGTTTGAATGGGGTCTGATACAAAATAATTATTAGTCACTTTCTTTGCAGACTATGAAGCTCACCATGCGTCCTCTACCATAAATCCCTCACCTGGTAAATTTACCCACAGTGGGCGACATGAGGGCAGACGACCATGTAGTGGATTAAAAAGTCTTTAAATAGTGGTAGATGTGGCATATCACACAATTTTGTCAGAAGCTTTACTATGCTTTCCTCTTTGCAAACACAGGGCAGAGCAATATCGCAAAGAGCCAACAACCATGGTAGAGGAGTAGATTTATGCGTGCCTAAAATAATACGCATAGTGGAATTAAGTTGTACATTGACATGTTTGTGTGAGATGAGCGAGCCCATACTGTAGTGCAGTACTCCGCCGCGGAGTAACAGAGTATCAAGGCTGAAGTGTGTAACATTTGGGCATTGGCACCCCATGTTGTTCCAGTCAGCTTTCCAAGCAGGTTGTTGCACATTTTGACCTTAGTCACTGTCTTTGTAAGATGGCCACGATATGTGAGAGTTCTGTCCAACACGACGCCTACATAGACTGGGTGTGAATCATGCTTTATTTGTTGACCATTGAGAACTGTGTTCAGCTCTTTGCCCATTTGTGCATGATGTAAGTGGAAGAAACTCGACACTGTCTTACTTCCACTTGGTATTAGGCGCCACCGATGACAAAAATCGGCCATAGCTGCCATATCTGTAATCAGAACACTCTCAAATATGTCAAAGGAGTGTGACTGTGTGCTGAGGCATATGTCATCTGCATAAACAAACTTCCGAGACGCAGTATATGCTAGGTCATTTGAATATAAGTTGAAGAATGTTGGAGATAATACTGATTCTTGCAGGACGCTGTTCTTCTGGTGCCTCCAAGCACTTGTTCTATCACCAGTATGCACACGGAAATGGCGATTTCTCAAAAACAGAGCCATTGCACATACTAACCAACTTGGCATAGCTCTAGACCAGTGGTTCTCAAACTTTTTTTTTCACGGACCACTTGAAAATTGCCGAGGGTCTCGGCGGACCACTTAATGATCTTTCTGAATGTTGTTTGTACCGTTAGCTAACTATTGTAAAGCGCTTTGGATAAAAGCGCTATATAAAAAGACCCTTCATAATAATTGTTTTTTTGTTCTACAAATAAAGGCACACAACTCATATTTTAATATCAGTAGTCTTACCTTTCTAATGCAATGGATGTGCCCTCTCTCCCCTGCCACAGCCGCCCCCCGAGCTGGGGCTGGGAAGATGGGGGGTCTCTCCCTCTCACCCTCACCACAGCAGCTCCCAAGCTCGGGCTGGGAAGGAGGGTGGTCTGTGTAGAACAGATATTGATGGCTCCACAAACACTATGGATCTATGAGAGAAGTTTAATGATTCTGTGAAATTTCAAGAGGAACAGGTACTGCAGCACATGGTGTCATTAGCTACCCAGCAACTGGCATCATCAACCATCTCCATTCACCTAGGAAAATGCACATACTCTTGTCACTGTTAATATGCTTATGGATCTGGTGCAGATCCTAGAACCCATATGTCATTGTGGACAAAAGTTGGCTTTGTTCATGGTGGCATTTCTGGTAGCATTTTTTGGAGCTTTTAGGATCAGTGAACTAGTACTTGTGTCCTGTAGGGACTCTTCTGGAAGGGCTTTGGAACTGAGGGAAATACACTGGGAGGGGTGATCAGTGATATTAATCTTGAAGAAGTCAAAGATGGATCAAGGAGGCTGGGTGAACCCATTATTCTACAGGAGAGTGACGAGCCCGCAATCTGCCCTGCTGAGGTTGTGAGAGCTTATATGGTAATAAGGCCAGGGAGGGATGGGCAACCTCTATATTCATGGTGACGGGAGTCCCCACACAACATGCAAGTTTGTTACTGTTTTAAGATGGGGACTGATGAGGTTGGGGCTTCTAGCACATGAATTTGGTTCCCACTCATTCAGGATCTGGGCAGCAACAGCAGTGGTTCAGCTGGATGTGAGGGCTAGCGCAATTCAGACAATTGGGAGTTGGCATTCTGAAGCATACAGAACATATGTGTGACCCCAGGTGGGGAACCAGGGTTAATTTTCCTGTGTATTTGCATTCCAGATGCTGGCAGATAGTGGTGTGGCTCTGCAGCCACAGTATAGTTTACTGGGTGTATAGGCAGCTTTCCAGGTTGTCTGGAGGTTCACAGCTGGGCCACAGTGACGAAGCAGTCCTGAACTGGAATGGGAAGAGGGGCATGTTATTAGATGAGCTAATGGCCCTTATGTACACTGTGGTGGCCCGTGAACAGGCACCTGGTATGATTGTGGTTCACCTTGGGGGAAATGATTGGGAACATGGAAAGAGGTGGCCTTAATGCTCAGAGCTGAGAGGGAATTGGGGCAGATCCTGGAGCTTTTCCCATGAGAAAATATTATTGCGTCGAATATGTTGCAATTCAGGGTGTGGCAGGGAGGTGTGAAGCCCCCATCAGTCAACAAAGCTAGGAGGTATGTGAATGGGGAGGTGGCAAAATTCATAGGTGGCATAGGGGTGTTGGTAATTTCTCATCTGGACATAGCATACGGGGCACCAGAATTATTCAGGGAGGATGGGGTCCACCTGTGAGACTTGGGAGCTGACAGGTTTTTGGCAATATTAAAGAAGGCATTAGTAGATGTCCAGAAACCCAACTAGATACGTGGGGGAGGCAGCCAAGCTAATTGCCAGTGCCTCTGTGGTGAGTGTCCAGTGCAGATCCTCTATAGCAAAGAGATATGGTGATCAGATAAAATGGATTGGTAAATATTTAAAGGAGATATTCTTTAAATGAGCAGAGACAGGGGGACGTTCAGGGCTCCTATGCCTGGTATGGAGGGCCAACACTCCCTCATTGATAGCCCCCCCCCACTTAATCCTCATTTGATGGTGTCCCAGCACAGGTTCTGCCAGACATTTAGAGATAATGTTGCAGCCTAATTAAACCACATCCAGTGTCTTATGTCTTCCTTCTGGCCAAGCTGGACAGTGACCTCACGACACATTAAGCAGTGGGGGCCACTGTCTCGCTTGTAGGAGAAGGTGTGTGGCCTGTTTAAGGTCTAGATAGGCAAAGTGACTGGCTGCAGCAGTTTCAGACTAGGTCAGCGTGGGGACATTGACCCATCACCCCCACCCCAGGTGACCCGAAGAGAGGAGGGACCATTTACGTCCTCCCCAGTGCAGGAAAAGCCCTCTGTTACTTGGACCAGGCAGAGCAACTCCCACCCAGAAACGTAGTTAAATACCTGTGGGAATTACGCTAGTCATTCCTTTCTCAGAGGGCTGGGAAGGACGTTTTCCCTCACAGCCAGCATGGCCAAGGCAAGGTGGGGTTTTCACCTTCTTCAGGATGGTTGGGGGCTTAACTGGGGCAAACATGAAACAGGGGTTAGGCAATGATGTCACAACTCATTATGTCACCATGAGGCAGATGTCCAGTGCAGGTCCTTTATTGGGAAGGGATATGGTGATCAGATAAAATGGATTGATAAAGGATTTAAAGGAGGTATTCTTTAAAGGCACAGGTTTCAGAGTAGCAGCCGTGTTAGTTTGTATCCGCAAAAAGAAAAGGAGTACTTGTGGCACCTTAGAGACTAACAAATGTATTTGAGCATAAGCTTTCGTGAGCTACAGCTCACTTCGTCGGATGCATCCGATGTAGCTCATGAAAGCTTATGCTCAAATAAATTTGTTAGTCTCTAAGGTGCCACAAGTACTCCTTTTCTTTTTAAAGGCACAGAAACAGGTGAGGATTGCGGTTCCTCTGACTGGTACAGTAGGGAGCCAACCGCCATCCTTTATAGACCCTCAAGGTGAGGGGTCCCAGCAGCAGGTTGGCTGGGGACCAGGATGGGTAAAGGGGTAGGGCTGACAACAGCCTATCCCCAGGTATATGTAAATGATGGTGGAATTACCTGCACTGTACACTTTTATCTGATTGTTATTCCCAGACATATAGGAATAAAGTTCCAGCTTAAATAAACCACATCCAGTGTCTTATGTCCTTTTTCCAGCACAGCCAGACTTATCAGACACAGTGGGTTGATCAAGACTATATTCCAAACAACAACATATCTCTTCTCAGTTTGTTAATGTGAGGGAATGTTTGAGAAATGTGTAACAAAACAGAAAAAGAAAATAGGCAGGGAAATGCTGACAGCCCTCACTCTCTGGCTAGACAGTTACATCCTAGTTGTCCAGACCATGCTTCTGTAGCTGCAACATTTAAGACTAATATTATGATACAGAAGAATGTATGAGCACATTTCTTTGGTCTCTGTGATCAATACAGAGAAATGTCATATACGTGAGTAGATATTTTGCTTTTTCCTCTGTTCAGCTAAAGGGCTTTTCAACTCTAGATTTCTAATCTTCAGAGATCCATATTGTGCATATACTGTAATTCTATGGGAAGCAAACCATTACACCAATAATTTTCAGGTAATTGTATTTTTAAAAACAGGCAAAGTCATTATCAGGTTAATCTTCTATCATGTGGTTAACAGATATGAGCTAGATTGATCTCAGAATCTAGAGTTTTTTTGTTTGGTTTTTTTTTACACGAACACTTTGGTCTGCTAATTACAAAAAAGAGGTCTTATACCGGAGTAGATGGGACTAGTACTATAATAGCAGTGAACTGAAAGTGTGAAACAATTACATCAGCATGTATGATTTGCCCTCATCTTCTGTCCCTGGAGTTAGTTGTTTCTGCCAAAGGGATAGGGACAACCTATGTTAGAGGGATCATTCTGCTTAAACTGAGGTTTTCATTAAGTCACACAAGATGATTTATGAAATGTAAGCTTCAAAACTGGGTGTATGTTCCATTTATATTCTGTCTCTCTCTCACACACACAGTCATGTACACACATACATACCATTAATTTAAAATTTCAACCACTTCTTGATACACACAAACACACACACACACACACACAGAATATAGAGATAAATAAATAAATAGTTGCCCCTTCATCAGTAAAAAGAAAACATTAACAATGGGGTGGAAATTAGTGTTCTCTCTACTGTAGCAACTCATGGTGCTGTGGAAAGGTAAGTATGAATATCCACTTTGTTCTGTGATCATCTCATGGTTTGACTGAGTCAGTTCTTGTAATACAAAGGTGCCACAGAAAGTGGTATTGGTAATTCAGTAGAGGGTGCTCTTTCCTCTGGATCCATACTGAACCACTGTCCCAGCACGATGTGAGGGAGCTCTCTTGTGAATGACATATTTCAGATTAGACATTAACCCAAGGTTCCAACCTCAGTTCCCAGGGCAAATTCCAGCTCTGGTCATTACAATCTGCCCATCTAAATTCTCCCTGCAATTTCAATTGACTATAGCATTCTTCTTTTCTTTTTAATACTATTGCATAGTACTGGGCACTGTTAAAAAGTTACTTTCAGTTGCGGAATAAAAGGTCCTTGTATAGTTTGTTTGTAAAGCTCTTTTGGGAAGAAATGGACTACGATGAATTCCATTAAGAACCCAACATTCACCACCCCAAATACCTGCAGTGACCATAGTATCTTCCCATAATTAGCATAGTAGATTTTGCAGCGTCGCCATCACAGCAGATGCTCAAAAATGTTGACTATTTAATGGTGGGCTCTGTATTAAACATAATATGTCACCGTTCTGAATTGTTTAAGTCACTTGTGTAATAAGCTCTAATTCTGAGTCTTTTGTAATTTTGGAAGCTTAGCTGTAGTATTAAGTATATTCTGAGGATTGCAAACCCCTCGGTTTAAAATTAACAAATTCCTATTAAATCTGCTATGTTAGGAAAGAAATGTTTCCTTAGTTACTGTTTTTCTCATCCATTGCTCCAAATCAAAGGTTCTTTGTTTTTAGACATTTCTAAGATCTGGCATTATAGTATTGCTGGTTTGTCAACCTCAAAAGTAGGGCTTGATCCAGAGATCAGAAGGTCAAGTGATGAGTAAAGGGACTGTTGTTTATGTGACTGACAATCATTCTGTCTTCCTATAAAACAGTAGACAAAACCTTGTTTTTGCCTGTAGTAAATCCATCAATGTTAGTATTACAGTTGTACATTGAGGCACCAGTCAGGACTGAGACCCTACAGTGATAGCTGCTGTGCAAATATAGAGTAGAAGACAGCCCTGAAGAATTTAAAAACTAAGATTAGTTACAACAAATGGATGTAACAAACAGTTGGAAGGAACTGGGGAGGGAGGAAGGAAAATAGTAATAAGAACATATGTTTATACAGGCCAGCTACAGCTAGATGGTTTCAATCTGGTCAATTTACTACTTTTTTTATAAGTTATAAATATAAATACACAAAATATAAGGTAAACATGGGGTATAACAGCCATATATCCATAACAGCCATTATCACTTGGCAGTTTCTCATAGGTATCACAATAGAAGTGTGTGTTGAGGGAGGATTTGAAGGACAGGGTGGTGTCTCTATAAACAAGTTTAGGTACCATGGAAAAGCAAGGATAAAGGTCCTTTTGGGAGAAACAGACAAGTAAGCATTGGAGGATGGTATCATTGGTGGAGCAGATTGAAATAAAAAAATAAGGGCAGGACTAAGTTATAGGGGGCCTTAAAAGTATGGACTAGAAGCTTGTATTTGATGTGGTCATCTTCTTCTTTCACATGGCATTTGAAAAGCAATGGGCTGAGACTATAATTGAATCTTGAGATTCGAAAGTCATTCAAATGCTTCTGGAGTAACTAAGTGGATCCCCCTTATGCCACCACTGTTACTGTAAATGGGGCAGTTGCCTGTGATGTGACTCATAGATTGTACCACAGTCAAAATTTGATGATTCTTTGATTTTGGAGGAGATATCCACACCTTCCGTGTGTTGCTGGAATGCAATTAAGTGCAGTCCACTGCCTATAGGAAAGGCGGGGAAGAATCCTGGGAAGAAATGGTGGTGAAGAAGTGGAAGCCAGTGGAGGGATTCAAAGAAAGGGGTAACATGGTCAGAATGATGGGGCAGGAACAAATCTATTCAAAACATTCCTCGGGAGCAGTGTTTTGAATGGACCTGAGGAGAATGGAGGTGGATGTCAGGAAGGATAGAGAGGAGGAGGTTTCATGAGGGCGATAAGGTCTGCACAGGAGTTCTAGTAGTGTGGACAGAAAGAAAAGGCTGGAATTTAGAGATGTTATGGAAGCAGCAGCAGCAGCAAGATTTGGTTTCATAGAATCATAGAATATCAGGGTTGGAAGGGACCTCAGGAGGTCATCTAGTCCAACCCCCTGCTCAAAGCAGGACCAATCCCCAACTAAATCATCCCATATCAAAATGGCTTGATATGCATAAGACATCAAATCCATTGGCTATAGCATCTGTGGCGGAAGGATATTTATTGGAGAAAGTTTGTTTCTTGACAAAAAATAAGTGCATGTCTTTGCCTTTCTCATCTGCTCATCATGTGTTGAGATAGTAAGTGTCTTCCATATAAACAGCACTCAGAAGTACATACAAACCCAAGGACGGGATATAAACTTGTTTCTATAGACATGCAGTATAAAAAGGATCCATTGCATATAGAAAAATATTAATCTTTTAAGTCATCTTCATCATGAAACTGGCAAAACCTTCTTCTTTTTCTATCCTAGTCTAGGATGCACTGATTCTTATTAAAGTATGTAAAGAATTTGAGTGGTCTGAATTCATATTGCTTTTTCAGGATACTGTAGTTTGAAGTAGTATGATTTAGCCGTTGCTTGAAATAAACTTTTCAAGCTTACCATACTTGATTTTGCCCAAATGTCACACATTGCACCCACATACCTTTGTTGGGTCAGTTATGTTGTAAGGGGTTTTCATGCCTGAGGGATGACAGACGGCAGTACTGCTATTGTCCTCCTCTGGGAAAGAAGCTTTACATTTCAGCTAGGGTTGTAAAGGAGCCTCCTCAGCAGCAGTTTTTCAGGAGATACTGTGAATCATATCAACTCCCAGCCAGTCTGATCTTCTCCTTTCCCATCTGGCCCTGCCCATTTATGAACTGCACTAGCTGGTTTCAGGCCTCTCTTCAGAGTGGGGCTGCTGCGCAAAGTGTGCCAACCACTCTGCCTTGTTCCTCCACTTCGATTCTGGAGGGTCACCGTGGTGCACCCCAAAGGTTGAAGTCAGCCCATTGTGTTTTGGGTAAAGTGATAATGGCTACATTTTGAAAAATGGCAGAGATGGAGAAAACCCATGTGGACACCCATATTTGCAGGTGTAAATTCGTTAATTACACTTAGAAAACTGTTTGTAAAAGCAAATGGTCAGTTGATTGAAGTGTACAAATGTTGATGTGCACCTGCATGTGCTAAATTTTGCAAGTGTTTGTCTGTTTAAAAAAATTAGCTTGATCTGTTTTTATCATAGATAAGCGAAACATCAGAGAGTCCCCCCCAAAAGAAACAAATACAAGATAGGTTTCAGAGTAGCAGCCGTGTTAGTCTGTATCTGCAAAAAGAAAAGGAGTACTTGTGGCACCTTAGAGACTAACAAATTTATCTGAGCATAAGCTTTCGTGAGCTACAGCTCACTTCATCGGATGCATCCGATGTAGCTCACGAAAGCTTATGCTCAGATAAATTTGTTAGTCTCTAAGGTGCCACAAGTACTCCTTTTCTTTTTGCAAATACAAGATAAAAATCTGTAATGATAAGGTAATATTTTGTATACATTTCTGAAATACATCACAGTACCCTTTCAATGGCATAGTGGACTTAGAGTTGTGAGATGTAGGATCAGCATCTGCTTGGCAGATTTGCTGCATATATAACAAATTCATTCCGACTTACTTGATGGGCCTGTGACTTTTAGCAGGCAAGAGAAGCAGTTTTCTGCTTAAACCAGGCCCACATATGAAGGAAGAGGAAAAAGGAAAGCATTTTGTGTTTGGTCAGGGATGAGAAAGGTCAACTGTGTTACTTGAGGCCCTGTTAAGGTTTGTCAATATTGCTAGTTAAATAAAATACCTTTTGTTAATTTTCCATAAAAATGTCTCTCAAGTCTCAATTAGGCAACACCCACACCCAGTTCAGATCACAGGAATTCATTCCGTCACATGTCCATCAGCTTTCTTGGACCAATCTGATTTGTTGGGCTTTTTAACAGTATCAGAAATAATTTTAATATTTCTTAAAAAGCCAAAGCTTTTAAAATTATATTAGCAGTTCCTGGAGCTTTCCATTTAATCTAAATGAACCCTCACTTTCTGGTCTATTAATCTAGTTCCCAACAATAAATAACTTATAAAGCCAAGCTCTGTAAGTCATATTTTCTGAAGCTAAATTGTATCTACTGTAACTTGCAGTGTCTATCTCCTAATATTTTCACTGATATGATTGCCATCAGGATAGAAAACTCATGTACAGTGGTGGCCATTAAAAATATTTGATAATATTTACCTCCCAAGGATATTTAAGGTGTCTCACATTTGTTTCCTATTCTGTGCAGAAGTAGCGAACAAGCATTCTAAGCTATGCATGGTATTTCTAAGATGTTTTTATAATTTTATATGGCATCTATTTCAGATACTATATGTCTGGTTACTGCTGGCAAATGTTTACTCTTTACTTGGAGACCACTCTAACATGGTAAATAATAGATAGGAAGCAGCTGTAGTAAAACAGTTTAGTTGCAAGGGTACAATTATTTCTCACTTTAAGGATAGGGAGGCCATCTTCATCCTTTTATAGATCAGGTTGAGTTTAAATGAGGGTTTAAATCTAAATCACCCAACTAAGATCAAGTATAATTGAGAATTTGATGAGAAAAGGTTTTTTAATTGACATACGCCTATGAGGCTAATTCAGTCATAATGCCATTTCTTACTTGGAAAAACTATTTTCTAGAATTCTAAAGATATATATTAGATTACTATAGTTTCACATGCAGAACTGAGCCCATTCCTGCAATTTTTATTCAGCCCAAATTCCCACTGACTTCATTCACTGATTGCTGGATTTGGCCTATTATGTGTATACAACCTGATCTTGGTGAGTGAAGGATGAAACTAGAGATAGTCTAACCACATAATAATCAAATCCTTTTAATTTTTAATTTCCTTGTGTCCTTTTCTTCTTCTTTGTTATTGATATCAATTCATTTTTACTGGTTATGTATCCTTTCTAGTAAAGGATATTATACTAAGTCCTGCTGTGGGTGGGACTGTGGGGAACTGGTGTTACTCTGATCAAGCTCTGCCCACAGTCTCAAGCTCTTCTCACAGTACCAGAGTAGCTGCACGTTTCAGCTAAAGTTATCAGCAGGGAAAGAGTTAACAGTGTTGGCTTTAAACTAACACCATTATGCTTCAGAGTTAATGCTTAGCTGAGATGGATGGGTATGGTTCACAATTCTCTAGGGTCCAAATGCTGAACCCTCCTGCACAAAGCCCAAGTAAATTATGCATAATGAAATGTATCTAAGATAGGCAGAAGGGAAAAAACTTGGTGCACATCAGTTGCATAGCCACTCTGCTATCACCAATACAGCCCAGGGGGTTTGTTAGTTCTGAGTCCTGTGTATTTGATGGGGTTTAAGCTTCTGGAATCATGTTGTATATCTACTTGTCATTTCTCTTCACTGTGTGTATGTGCAGGCTGTTCGTTTTAAAAACAGAACTATGAAAGTTTACTGCCTAATTTACCCATGGAGATGAGTCAGCCAACAGAGCAGTGGTTCTCAACCTGCAGCCTGCGGGCCACTTGAAGCCCAATCAGCACTCAGCTGTGACCCATGTGACATCCTCAGGGCCATACAGGTAGTATTGGATGCGACCCACATAACACATTGTGGGCTGCATATGCAGCCCATAATTGTAAATAGATTGAGAACCACTTCCATAGAGCCATTGTTTCACTCTTTGTCTGCTGACTCAGCCCCGCACATTCAGAACCCCCGCACATATCGTCACAACCAGAAGGAATAAATAGGCAATCTTTAAAAAAAAAAAAAAAAAAAAAAGCTTAAATTCTGAAATTGATGAATAAATAAATACAAGGAAGTCCCCACCCCTCTCCAGACAAACAATAGAAGGGATTGGGCTAACCAGTTTGTGTATAATAAGGCTCTGCCTGAAGTTAATCACTTCTGAATTTCAAAACTTTCAATAAATACTATTTTGGCTTTTTTTCCTTTTCACTTCTCCCGCACCCAGTGCTTCTTGATTCATCAGGATCAAAGGTGAAAGAGCAGCACAGCAGTGTGGTGGGAAAGCCCCTTCTCTCAATGTTCATTACTGGCCAAAACCAGAAGGTACTGGGAATCTTGCACTGAAAGCCTGTTCTTGTGAGATTCAGTCTGTGATTTCCAGACCAAAGAGGTTCAGATACGTTCAAATAAGTAAGTGAACTTTTGGATGTTTATCCAAATGTAAGCGGGGGAATAGTCCCGCTATTGTGGGGAACTTTCCTGGCTTCTGCACTACCCCGGTGAAGTGGGCTAGCGAAAGGATCTGAGTCCTCGCTCCCACTTCCTTTACCCAGTGGCCTCCCTGCCCTTGAGGACTCCCCTTCCACTCTCTCGTCTGGCAGAGTCCTCATAACCCCAACAAGGTTGGGCTCAGGATTCCTGGGGGGAGCTCGACCCCCAACCCTGCTGTGGTCACCTAGGACAGGGGCTAGGGTGTCCCCACTCCGGGGCACTTCTCTGACCCACTGACCATTACATACAAGTTAAAGCAAATGCAAGTTATTTAATCAACAATTAATTTTTAAAAAAAATAAGGAAAAATGGGAAAGGTTAAAGGAAACACATCAACCCGCTCTGTGGCAGGGAACATCACAAACAGTGTCTCTGGAATGTCAGGGCAGTTCACAGTCTGTTCCTTGTAAGTCCCAGGCCTTCTTCTCAGGCCCTGGCTTTGCTGCAGGGATGCTGTAGATTAGATACTAGCTTTGGTGGTAGCCTCAGCTCTCAGGCTCTGAGAGGACCCTTCTTCCCAGTGTCGCCACCGCCCTGTCGGGGTTACGATCCAAGCCTGGCCTGTAGAGCCTCTTGGCTGAGGTGTCTCCCTGTGCTGGGCCCGCTGCCCAGGGTCCCCCTCGCTCTCCCCAGCTGCTCACTGCACCCAGCTCCGGACTGCTCCAGCCCCAGCTGCACCACTCTGTCTCAGCGCTGCTGCTGCTGCTCTGCCTCCAGCTCCCTGGGCTGCTTCTTTGGCCCCTCTGCCTCTGGTTGCTACAGCTCTGCTCCCAGCACTGACCTGCTTCGTGGGCTGCTTTTCTGGCCCCTCTGCCTCTGCTCCCAGGGCAAGTCTGCTCTCTCTGGGCTATGCCTCTGGCTTTGGGGCTGCAGCTCTGCTCCCCAGCTCAGCTCGGGCCCCTGCTTTCTCCTTAGCTCGGCCCCACTCTCTCTGATACAGGCAATTCCAGCTCACACAGAGGACGGGATCTCCCTGGCCTCCTGACTCCCTGATTAGCCTGCCCGTCCTGTCATTCAGGCTGACCTGGAGCATTGGCTTCTCCCCATTGTTCCTGGGGGCTGTCAGTCTCAGGGTCCTGATTCCCCATCGACCCTTGCCCCTTTTTAGTACTGGGAGCTAGCAACTAAAACACCCCCACTGAATGTTACTAAGGGAGCAACAGTCCCCTTACTCAAACATTCTGAAGTTTACCCATCACCAGAGTAGATAAGTATTTTTGGATTACTGAGGTATATTGGAGTAAGAGCTGCAAGTTTGTTTGTTTTTTAACTCTCCTTCTCCCCTAGCCCATGTTGTTTATTCTAACAGGTAGTAGCAATGCAGTAATACCACATGATTTTATGCTAATTACCTCTGTTAGTGCAATCTAAAACATTGAAGTGAACCCAGCTTGCCTTGTATACTGAGATGCTTTTGCTTTTGGTGCCAGACTGCAGTCTGTTTCATGGTGTTTTAAGCAGTTTTATCTTTTAGAAAGCCTGTTAAAAACACATGGCTAACTTCCCTCTTTTGACAATCTCCTTAGACTCATGTACTTTTAAAATTGCATCTTTAGATGGATGCCATTGCCAGTTGTCACTAAAAAGATTTTTGCTTGTTTTGCAAGCATTTTGTATCTATCATTTTATTGGAATAATATTGCTGTACTGCAAATAAAAGGCATTTCTTTATTTCACTGAATAGTGACTGACATAGTACTGTGCTGAGCTTTAAAAAGAATTTTTACTTTCATTGTATTTGTGCATTAAATTAAGTGTTCATATCTGCAGAATAAACTAAACCCTTATAAATATTACTTTCTTTAATTAGTAGTTCAGTATTAGACATCAACCATAACAACAAAAATTCAAAGAATGAATAAAAGTGTAATAGAGAAGAAAAGGAACACTGATGTGAACAAAGATATTATTAGATAAAGGCACATTTTATGTTCTGCATGTTATTATTTTTAAAAATATTTTAATTACTTTTATGTTCTGTCTGGGTAGCATTTTCGCTTTCCCCTCTCCCCCAGTTCAGTTTCTAGTTTAGTCTTTCAGAACATCATCTTATAGCATGGCTTTATGTGTAGAATCTTGCCATTCTAGTCTCAGAAGTATACCTAAGCAATAAGTGTTCTCCACTCCGGTGGTCATAAAAGGGAATTCAGGTAAAACAGTGTTTGACAGCAGTATCTTTTTGGACAGCCTACATTTTAAATTTGACTCACACGTAAATGTCTAGTACCATTGTACAGTTGACAGTACACTTTGGGATGGGAGCAGTGGCACAGGTTTTGATAGCTAATCTATTTGGAAGCAATTAGGTGCTAAAATGAGCCACGCGTGTATACAAATGGTGGCAAAACAAGCTTATTATGACACTTTGTGAAGCACAGAATTTACATGCTAAAAAAAGAAAAAGTGGATGTATGAGGGAATACATATACATATGTCTACTATTTTTAATTACCTGGGGCCAAGATTTCTTTTGTCATCCTGGCATTCGTTTAGTTATTCATCGGACTTTTTATTCACACTTTGCTGCAGTATTTTCTGTTTCTTAACTGCAACTGTTTTTAATTTATGATAATTATACAGTATTGTATGGGAAAGATTAGGTGTTGATAGCAGATCAGCCATTGCATACAGAAATTCAAAAAGTTGGTTATACTTCCAGAAGCTACTGCAGAAAAGTAAATGGTAGTTGTGTGTTTAGCAACACCCCATGTGCAGCCATAAACATTAATGACCGTTAATCTAAGGTGGTATTAAATGTAAAAGGGGATTTCTGGCCAAGAGACAGGTGACATACCATGTTCTTTTATATTAGCCCCATAGAATGCTTTATGAATCATAATCAGGATCAGCTCATCTGGATATGGACACTTCACTTCTTTACCATCTTTTTCTTCTTTACAATCGTGTTAGAAAGGGGCACACATTTAGCACAGAATAATAAATTGATCATTGAGGTTGAGCCCTAAGAACGTCACAGTTGTAGCTAGTGCTAGCAGAAATCCCCTATAGAGAAATGGAGATATGAATGATAAGAAAGTAGAGACTAAAAAGAGATAAAATACCATGGAACTTCTAAGCATAAAATAGATGTGACACCAGATACCAGCACGTATTCTGAAACACTAAGTTAAAGATATGATTGGTTACAGGCATGCAGGACAACATATTTAAAATTGGTTGTACTTGTGGAGTTCTAGAAAAAGGAGGGAGACAGAGGATAGTTGAGAGGTTGGATTGTCAGTTCTGCCCTTTCAGCTAGTTGGCAAAATCTCTGAGACTGCAATGGTAACATCAATGCAGGATGCTGTTCCTAACTCTGTTCTACAATATTAGAGGTTCACAGTATCATGCATTTCACAGTAACTAAGGAAGTGTGAGGCCAGCAAAATAGATAGGCCAATATGTGCTTTCTTCCCCTTTTCATAAAATATGTATGTAGTAAGATGAACAGCATTGTAGTTAGAAATGGAAATATTTCTATGGCTGTTTTATTATAATATCACATTAATGGCTTTGTTTGCCCCTTTGTTATTATTGTTTGAATATTAACTAGTCAGCAAAAATAGGTTAACATAATTTTTCACATATCTAATTTAATACAAATGTTTAAAAAATATAGTGTTTACCTGCTATCCAAGCAAAATATAGAGAAACTAAATGGATACTATTTAATGCTCATTTTTAGCTAATTAATTAATTTGGGGCCTGATTCGGATTTTACTTACATGGGTACTACAGGGTTCAACTCCATTTACTTCAGTAGAGTTACTCCTAATTTATATTGGTGTAAGGACTTCATAATATAAAGTAGCAATTAATTTAAAATACATGTAAAACTGAATATGAAAATGCTGATTTCCAATTCAATGGTCCTGGCAATATTATAAGTTTGTTTTTAATTCTTGAAAAGCATATTAAAATTAACTTTTTTCCCATTTATGTAATGTGTATAACTAAACTTCCTTCCTACTGTGAGACAGTTTCATTTATTGCTATTTGTAAACAGCTTAGTAAAGATGCATAGTGGATTGGTCTAGAAACTCCTTGAACAGTTTCTTTTGAAATAACACTACATACGTTAAGCTCAATTACACATCCAAACAGCCACAGCACACTTTTGGTAATTTATTCATTGATTTAACATAGTACCCAGAAGAGTCATGCCTGCTGTCAATTTTGTAATATATTATGTTTTAAATATACTCATGCTCACCCATGCACGCCATTAAGGTGTGCATAAACCTGTGTTTTTCTCTCTTGACAGCTATAAATGTTTGTTATTATTACACAAAACATATGTTCATGTTGTTTTTGTCTAAATTATTCTATCTGGGGCTATAAAGTTTTAATGTTATTAGTTGCCCTTAGAATTTTAATGTTTCACTGCTGTAACCTTCTTAGGATTTGTCTGCAATTAAATAGAAACTATTTCAGTACAGCCTGGAAGAACAATATATTTTATACAAATAATAAAAAAAAAAAAACACCTTCCTCCTCCATTTTCTTCCAGTGTAGCAAACTGTTTAATTGACAGCGTTTTGTCTACAGAAATCTTACCTGTAGTATTTTCTGTGCAAAATAATGTAAGTATAATACCTCTCCTTCAGTTTTCTGAAGCTAGAAAAAATAGAGCTTAAACCACTGGGATAGTAGGTGCACTATAATCAGTTTGCTTTGGAGGCACAGTGGGCAGTTATTCCCTATTGCTTTTCCACTTATTGGTCACTTTGTGAAAGAAACCTTACCCAACCAATATACAAATTAGAAGAACCTAAGACTTTAGAAGACAGTTTGCAATTTACTTAGGTCACTCGTGTGAAGGGAATGTCCTTTATGTTCTTTTTAAATAGCAGCAGCATTAGCAATAGGATAATACATCATGCTTATTGATCAATGTTCAAGGTTTTTTGGCATAGTTCTTCAGAAGAGTAGAATAAGTTTCCTGCTCTTAAATGAGCAAATAACTTTTAATTCACTGAAATAACATTTCAGGTTATGGGGCACTGTTTGCAATACATTGGATCATGGTGTCGAATTGCTAGTCCTTATTATAGTGTTATGCCAAAATATGCTTGTCTCAAAGTAGGTAATTCACTTATAGTGTTGTAGGGGTCTGGAAGCAGGCATCTATAAGTTCCTTCCTTAACCGTCACTGCCCTATGGGGTTGAACTAAATTTCTCCTTCAAGTACTAGTCTATATATATATTCCACAGTTGGTGAGTGCACGTTCAGTGCACAGGTATCAGAGAATTTTCTAGACAGCAGTATTCCCCTGGGTAGCACATATGCCCTTCCCTTCCTCATGTGATCACAAGGGTATAAAGGGCAGAGCCAGCCACTGCCTGCCATGCCTAGTGCCTTCTTTATTGCCCATGGTATATACTTGCGATACTCTTCTTGGATGTACCACCACTATAGCTTAGTTAGCTAGAGTTAATACTAGTTAGCTGGGGCTTCAGGGGAAAAGGGCTCCTCTCCCCCTGGCTGCTGGTAGCACTGCCTGCCATGGCTGACCAGGGCAAGTCCCTGTGTTTTAAGAACTGCCCATCCTGTGAGGCAGTTATGCCTCTGACCAACAGAGGCATGAGGTGTCTGTTCTGCCTCTGCAAGGGCCATGTCCCACAATGCTGCAAGATCTGCAGGTCCTTTTTGAGGCAGATCCAGTACTACAGAGACACTCTGCTGAAAGCCTTCCTGGTCTAGCAAGCAATAAGGCCTGACTCTGACTTCAGGTAAATTAGTATTCATGTTTAGATAGCACTTTATATCTTCAAAACACTGTATAAACATTACCTAACTAATCCTCACAACATCCTTGGAAAGAGGTGATTTCCCCCACTTTACAGATCAAAAAACTGAAACGGTGAGGTTAAGGGACTTGCCCGCAGACATAGGGAGAATCATCAGCATAGCTGGGATTAGAATTCAATAATTCCTGTCTCCTGGACCCATGTTCAAACTAGTAAACCAGTAATTCTCATACTTCTTGAGAATAGGGATACATTAATAATTTTTTCCAAAACTTGCAGACCCCCATCAAAAAAAAAAGTTTTATTTTAATCATAATGAATTTTGCCCACCCAGATTTAATTTACTATATCTCCATTGCTTCTTTTCTTTTTCTCTTTCTCTTTTCCCTCCTTTTACTCCATCTTTTCTTTTATATCTTTTGTATCTTTGTCAGTCTTTGTCTTTTTCATCTTTCTTTCTTAGAATTATGTTCTCTTCTTTCCCCGCATGTTTTTTCAGTCAATCTGATATCTTCTCATCCACACCAATCTCACCCTTCTATTTTTCCTCTACATTTACATTGTTATTCTCTTAAATCCCTCACTTCTGCCCTACAAACCGTAGAGATTGCCATGTGTCAGCAATTGTTGTTCACAAGTACAGTATCATAATACCCTAATTTTCATAATTTTAATTATATCTGAAGTTTTGCCAATTATGTGGTGAACTTCTGCAGTGGAAAAAAAAGCTCTCAGCTTTCTCTTAGGAACTGAAAAACTATAATAGAAAAAATGCAACATTTGTTGAAGAATAGAGATAACAAAGAAAAAGCAGTGTTTCAAGCTACTTGGTAAAACAATAATCTCTTACAGAGCACTCATTACTACTAAATAATTGACTGTGTTGAAAAAAAGGTTCCATGTGAAGAGAGGTTCAAGAAGGTCAGTTATCTAGTAGTAATAACCGTAGCGGTCATTAGAGGGTACTAATGCTATTAAGGACAGAACTTTAACTTTTTATTCAAGTTTTTATTTAAATTATATTAACTTTGATTCAACTTTTAATTGAGGTGCAACCATCCAAATTCTATAGTCAGGAACCAAGAAGTAATGAACATAAAATTACATGTTCTTCTGATAGGCTGATGGTTCTTTAATATATTATAATTTCAAGAGTCTCAACAGAGCTGTTATTAGTATAAAACTATTCTGAGGTATTCTGTTAGAATTAGAGCTGGGTGAGTGATTCAGGGAACAAATCCCTTCTTGAGTCATAGTAAAAATAGCTGGTGTATTTTCTGAGCCCAAAAGCATCTCTTTATATGAGTATGAGTGGACATGATCACCAACCTCTTTACTCACCTCAAAGTAAAGACCTTGTTAAACTGATCACCAATTATCATAAAAATGATCTTAAACACATGGGGCCTGTCATAAATATAAAGGCTAACCACCTTTACATCCCTCCTGGCCAGAGGAAAAACGCTTTCACCTGTAAAGGGTTAAGAAGCTAAAGATAACCTCACTGGCACCTGACCAAAATGACCAATGAGGAGACAAGATACTTTCAGAGCTGGAGGGGGGGGAAACATAGGGTTCTCTCTGTCTGTTTGTGTTTTGTCTTTTGCCGGGACCAGAGCAGGAATGCAGATCAGAACTCCTGTAAAGGGTTAATAAGCAATCTAGTTAGATATGCATTAGATTCTGTTTTGTTTAAATGGCTGATAAAATAAGTTGTGCTGAATGGAATGTATATTCCGGTTTTTGTGTCTTTTTGTAACTTAAGGTTTTGCCTAGAGGGATTCTCTATGTTTTGAATCTGATTACCCTGTAAGGTATTTACCATCCTGATTTTATAGAGGTGATCCTTTTACTTTTTCTTCAATTAAAATTCTTCTTTTAAGAACCTGATTCCTTTTTCATTGATCTTAAGATCCAAGGGTTTGGGTCTGTGTTCACCTATGCAAATTGGTGAGGATTTTTATCAAGCCTTCCCCAGGAAAGGGGGTATAGGGCTTGGGGGGAAAGACGTTTCCAAGCGGGCTCTTTCCCTGTTATATTTGTTAGATTCTTGGTGGTGGCAGCAATAAAGTCCAGGGACAAAAGGTAAAATAGTTTGTACCATGGGGAAGTTTTAACCTAAGCTGGTAAGAATAAGCTTAGGGGGTTTTTCATGCAGGTCCCCACATCTGTACCCTAGAGTTCAGAGTGGGGAAGGAACCTTGACAGGGCCCGATTCCGTGAAGCACCAGAACTAGATTCATTCTGCACCAGTCTAGACTACTGTACCCCAAGAGAGTTGATGCCAAGGATGAGCAGTTGGCGGCACTGCTGTTGTTCTCCCGTGGATATTCCACTGAATGGGATAATTTTTAGATTCTGATTGGGGTGCTCTCAACATCTAGTCAGTCCAAGCTACTAGGTGGACATGTTGAGATAATACATCCCTGTAATGGGGTTTACAAAACTCTGTGCTTAGCATAGACAGAAGGGAGAGGAGAGTCTTCCCTGCTTAGATGCAATCAGGCTGACCCCACCCCTACATAGCTGCCAGAACTGCCAATTGTGGAGACATACACCCACAGCTGTGACAAATAAAGAAAACAATCCCAGCTATAAAGAAAGGAAAGGGAGGCAGAAAGGTCTGGTATAGTGGAGGGGCAGCAGCCCCATGCCAAGCTGCCTCTGAGAAACTGACAGGGAGACAAAGGAGACCCTGGAGTTTAAGGGCTGAAGATTCAATTTAAGTTAAGAGGTTATAGACTGGTCTAATTGTAGATAAATTAAAGGGGACCAGTTAGGAGAAAGCTTGGACCTCTAGTGAGGCTGCACCAAGAGAAGTTGACAATCCCACAGCTACCCTGGCTATCTTTCCTTCCTCTCCCCTCCCACCCAACCACATCGTCCAACTAACACTGTTGAGTTTTTTGGCTGTGACCAAAAGAGAATGCTCTTACTTTTTGTTGCCTTCACCTCTTTTCCTGGTGCCTTCTACCAACAGACTCTGTCAGTCTTGCGTATGGAGTTTTACTGTTTTAGCCAAGGTTCTCAAACTTCATTGTACCGTGACCCGCCTTCACAACCCCAGCGGGGGGACCGAAGCCTGAGGCCACCTGAGCTCTGCCACCTTGGAGTGGGAGGAGGGCAAAGTCAAAGCCCAAGGGCTTCATTCCGGAGTGGGGGACCTGTAACCAGAGCCTTGCCGCCCAGGGTTGTAGCCGAAGCCTGAGCCCCAGGCAGTGTGGCTTGGGCTTCAGCCCCGGTTGGTGGGGCTCAGGCTTCAGCTTTGGCCCCAGCCAGTCTAACGCCAGATCTGGCAACCCCATTAAAATGGGGTTCCAACCCAAAGTTTGAGAACTGCTGCCTTTAGCTATAGTAACAATGAGTTACTGCCTTTTCCCTGGAATTTAACAGTGTTCAGATGGCAGGAAGCCACTAGCCCTTAGGAAACTGCAACCAGTGCAGAATGCTGCAGCATGTGTCCTCAGCAACACTGGCTACTGCAATTGCATCAGACCCGTCTTCTGCTCTCTGCATTGGCTTCCCAGAGAACAGCAAATCAAGTTCGAGGTCTCAGTCCTTATCTTCAGTACACTCAACAGCCTGGCTCCAGGATAGATAGAAGATCAGCTGAAGTTGAGGATGAAGACTGTGGTCAACAGTCCCTCTCCTTAGGCACAATGGAACTTTCTATCACAAGGGTTAAGGTCATCTGTATAGGACACAGAGCTTTCTTGGGTGTCAGTCTGCAACTGTGGAATGAACAAGAGCTAAGGACCGTGACAAATCACACCACCCTCAGTTCCATGTCCAGTGCACACTTCTTTGCCCTTGTCTTCTCTAATATAAACATATAGTAGCGTGCATATTTAAAACAACAACAACAACAAAGAGAACCCTACCAAAATAAAACATTTCATTGCATGCACAGTTGTCTCACTGGAGAAAAGATGAGCAAGAGAAGGGTCGACACGTGACAGATGTTAGTCACAGTGCTTAGTGTACTACTGGGAAGGCGCTTATATATTATAATGGCAAGTGTAGTATAAAAATCTATATAAAGGAATAAAATTCACAGGAAGCAAGTTAAACAACAGAATATTTTACAAATACAATGAAGTGATGAAAGCTTTTTCAGGTACAGTATTTGAACCAAAAGCTATATTGTGCTTATTAACTGTGTTAAATTAAAACAGAATTAATAATCCTATTAGGTGGTCAGGGATAAAGCAGCTGGGAAGGTGATATTCATATGGGAGGATCTTTTCCTTTCCCCTGGCAAAATAAAGAGAATATTTAATCTAAAGGGTTTTTGTTACTTTTTGTTAAGATTGCAGCTGAAAGCGATGGGGTCAAGTAAGGGTTAGTGAGTGTATTATTTTGTAGTAGGTAGCTGCAAACTACACAGAGGATAGGCAACAGCTATCAACAGCTAATAATCTATTTGAGCCTTATTTTAGAAGGAAAGTTCTGCTTTTTGGAAATGATATTCCTAGATTCTAATCCCAAAGCTCCAAGTGTGATGTTTAGCTGGCAGTTATTGTGTGTGTTGTGTGTGCCTATGGTTTCATTGTGTGGGGTTGGGCACAATTTTATGAAAAACATCATTTGCTTTTAAATTCCCATGAATGTCTTTGTTTTTTGGTTATCATAGACTTGGTGAATACTTCGTATTAAATTGGTCTGCTGCCATTTTCTAACAGGGAAATTTGCTATACGAACTGATAATGGCTTTTTCCTGTGGAAAAAAAAAGATATAAACTGCTTTACAATTTTGGTAGGGAGCCAGGTTTTTGTCATTCAGACATGTCACATCGTTAAGAAAATATCATGCATCATAACACAACATAACAATGTGATTTGCTGAGATGCTGAATCCTTTGGAAAAAAAAAAGTGAAGTGGAATGTGTGTATTTCCATGCAAAAAACTACTCAGATATTTTAGAGTAATTTCCTGGGGCTGGCTGATGTACTGGGCTAATGCATTAGCCTTTCAACTCAGGGAAGATGGGTTCAGTCAAGAGATATGCAAAACTCTGTGGTTTCACATATCAGGAGTGTGGGAGTGTGAACTTTTTTTCTTCTTGCTTTCACACTACATGGGTTTGCTTAGACAAATTAAAAGTCCAGTGTGAAAGTGAGTCAAAACTACTAACTTTCACCTCACTTTCACTTTAAAAAACACAGAAAGCGGAAAGCTGAAAACTTTAATAATTATTAATAGAGCATCCTGGTATGTGTAGTGCTTTACAGATAAGAAAAAGACACTGTACTTTGGCCTGAAGATGTTATATCTAGCACCCTGATCCTGCAAGCATTTACACACACACTGAATTTTACTCATGTGGATAGTCTCACTAGAGAGCACAGGATTACTCACATGAGTAAAGCTAAACACATGCTTAAGTGCTCCTGGGATCCGAGTCCATGTTCTGACATGACATGATGAATGATAACAAGTGGTAGAAGTGGCTTGGGAAAGAGAGAGAAAATGGTTATAACAATGAGACAGTGGGGGTGCACTTGTCTTAGATGTAGGCATATTTGTGCACATCTTGGCAGTCCCTTTATAAATGTTTTGTAAGCCAAAGTTATTTGTAATTGTTTTCTGGGATCTTATACTTTTCGCATGTGTGAAACTGAGGAGGTTGAGGTAAAGAAACAACGGGGAGCTATTGGAACACAAGAGGGTGGCAGAGAGAAGAGGCAGGGTGAAAGTGTGGAAGAACTGGGGAAATGAAGACCAATGGAGAGAAAAGTGGAAGAGTAAGGGAAGAAGAGACAGAAGGGAAGGTTGATGACAAACCTGAAGGAGGAAAATTGAAGTGGCATGATGACACCAGCTGTACAGCGGGACTAGTTAGACAATCTCAAAAGGAAAGGAAGTAGTCTGATAGTTATGAATGATGCTGAAGGTGTATTGAGACACTTGTAGCTGTTATGAGAAGATGCCAGGGGACGTGGGGTTGGCAGATCTGAAACTCTCCTCTGCTGCTTTTGCTGCATGCTGCTGGTGAGTGAAGAAGGGCTCCTCTGGCAGAGCTGGGAGCCTTTCAAGAGCTTTCCCTAGAAGATGGCAGGGGAAAGGGTTGAATGCTGAGGAGGCCAGGTTCATGGACTGCGGTGGCTTCTTGACCATCAAGTATTAGCACAGGAAGAAGGTGGATTTCCTGTCTCTTAAGGAACATGGCCTGGTTTTTTAATTTATAATGAAATGTGAAATTCTATTCTATACAGGTTGTTTTACTGTGTTCATCACCATAGTATCTGAGAACCTTCCAATAGTTCATTAAGCAACATGACTGCACATGTGTCACAGTGTTGTTTGTTTTTTCATCCTCTCCCCAGAGGGTAGAGTGTCATATTTTGGTAGGGTCTTTCTTAATATAAATATACTTGTTGCTATGGATTTATGTAAAAGAAGGTAAGGTCAAAGAAATGTGCCTTGCACTTGAAGCAGAAGGTGATGGTCTCTAGTTCCTGGGGGAGTTCATTCCACAACGTTGGATCACCCCCAGAGCAAGTTTTGTCTCTGAAACTGATGAGCTTTACTCTTATTTTTGAGAGTTCCATTTTGCCAGAGAAGGAGAGTTGTCGACCACAGTCGTTGACCATAGTCATTGTCCCAGAGCTTTAGATGGTCTTTAGATGCCCTGAGCCCAGGGCATGCAGAGCTTTGAAGATAAGGACTGTGATCAGGTATCGGGCCTCTTTGCATGCTTTGAAGTTTTATTCTGAGAATTTTACACAGGTCAAACCTGAGTGTTTTACTTTTATGAGCACTAACAACATCACCACAAAAGAAGGGACAAAAGAGTCTTAAAAATATTATCTCCCATTTGACTAAGTTTGTCACACAAACACCTATTGACCATTCCCAATATGAGCTGCTTCCTTCTGTTCACACATGCAATGTGAGTGAGCAACTGTCTGTCAGGAAAGCTGAATGACCACAGGCATTGATTTTTAGCGGTAATTGAAATAGCTCAGTGTCGCATGGTAATCTGGTTTCAATTTGTGACTTTGATTTGTAGGGATCGTGAACTAGACTTGCCATTATATCCTGCATTTGTAAATCGAAATTTTAAATTGTGCTGATCAGATATATATGGGAAATTACAGCTGCACTAAAGCCCTGCACCTGTGCCTGGACTGGACTGTTTGTTTGATTTTGTCCTTCCCAATTTCTGCTCAGGCACCTGCATAAATTGTGGGAAAATCTAAAGTGTGTGAAACCTACATTAACATGTGCATTAAATATGCATAACTAGCAATGGGAAGAAAAGGAGGCTTTTAGGACATTAATTAAGCTTGACAACACTTTGATTAAATAGGTATTATTCAGTTCCAGTTTACAGAGTGGGAAACAGAGGCACAGCGAGTTTAAGCCCCATTCTACTGACCTTCTTTGTAAAATGCATTGACATCTACTGATGAAAAGTGCTATATTTGTTTGTTGTTGTTAGTCTCAAGTTCACATAGTGGGGTCAGTAACAGGACCAAAATCAGAATCTGAGTCCAGAGACCCCTTTCTCCCTTTTTAGGGCCACTACCAATGTCAACCCTAAAAATGCAAGCCAGAGGTGGGACATTTATCTCATCCCCATTAACTCTGGTCAGTAAGGCCAGCTGGCATGCAAATTGGATGGAATAGCATTTGTCATGCTCTCCTTGAATCCAGAAGTGGTTCTAGGCATTGTGTCTCCCTGAGGTACTTGCTGGGCTCGTACTCTGTTGCATCTCCCTTAATATGGGTCAGTGCCTTAAAGGGGCAATAAAGACCTAAAACTTTAAAGCTGAGTATCAAATTTTAAAGCAACATTTATTGACGTATAAAAATTTTCTTCTTTGACCATTTAAGCACCAAAGTATAGTTCCAAATGTGTCTGTAGAACTGCCTTCATACAGGAGCATGCGCTAGTTCAGTAAACTCACAATTTTCTTTAACAGGGAGTAAAATGCAGAACAACAAATCTAGTTGAATTAACCATGCACTTGCTACAATATCCAGTAATTTTAGACAAACATAAAAGTCATTACACTATATTTGCCATGCTAGGCTGCATTAGTGGAAATGAAAAGCAATATGAGGAAATACCTGTGCAATTTAATGAAAAAATTTTGTGTGTTTGATATAAACATTGATTTCACTTTCCAGAATATCTTTATCATTTTGCAATAGTTCAGGGATTTACAAGAAGACACCGTCACAACAGAAATAAAAAAGTTAGATAGCTCAGCTATTACCCAAAAATAAAAAAATAACTCATTTAAAACTGTTTAGTAGTCGGGTAAGTTGAGTAACTGAGAAGTTGCCTGATGCGATTGAATTAGAAATTAAATTCAGTTAAATGGGAGCAGTGAAAGTGGAATTCAGTGACTTCTGTCCTACTCATTTCTCTGACCTCAGCTGAAACTCTAGAATCTTGCGCAAAAAAAAAAAACAAGAGGAAATTCTGAGATATACATGTACAATAGTCAGCATATTAAAGTATACCTACAATTAAAAACTTACGTTAACGAATTTCTAATTTTTTACACATTATCCAGATTTATAGAAGTAAAAACCTGTCTGGAGGGTCCTTAAAGTCTTACAGCAAGAGCTGATCAGCAAATGGGAAGGAGGAGGCATTTGTGTGGAAAATTTCAACTTTTTGTTGAAAACTCATAAATTTTCAGATGAAAACCAAAATGTTTTTGATGAAAAATTGAATATTTTTACAGAAAGCAAAAGCTCTCCAAGCAATATTTTGTTTAGTTGAAAAATGACTGTACCACAACTAAGGTGGGGCAGAGTTTGTCTGTGGCTTACCCAGGAAGGACAGCTCTGCTTTGGGGGCAGGGGAGGAGAGGAAGGAGGTCAGAAACTGCTGTAAAAGGGGGGAGGAGGGGGAGGCAGCCAAGCAAATTGCTGGTGCCTTCTTGTGGCAGATGTTCAGTGCAGGTACTCCATAGGGAAGGCAACCAGTGACCAGATAAATGGCCTGGTAAAGGACTTAAAAGGAGGTACTGGATAAAGGAACAGAATGGGGGAGGGGTTTGGGGACTCCTCTGATTGGTATGGCCCATTCTTATAGCCCACCTTAACTCTCTTACGAGGGTGGTGGATGGTAAGGTCCAAGCTATGGGTCGGCTGTGGGACCTGGATGGAAACAAAGAGGGGCTGGTGGATGCCCCAGAGAATTGATTTGAGTAAGCATGGATTAAACAAAGAGGGGGCTGGTGGACGACGGAGAATTTATTTGAATTAGCATGGATTTGCCTGCACTGTACACTTTATTTGCTGGGTAGTCCCAGACATCTATAAAATAAAGTTGCAGCCTGATTAAAATCCATAACAAGTGTCTCCTGTCCTTCTTGTTGTGTACCCAGACAACCCTATTTTCCACTGAAAAACAGTTTTGATGGAAAATTTTCAAGCAGCCATACTCACAACACAATTTCAGGTTTGCAGTTATCCCATGATAAAATATGTCCTGTTATTGGCAGTTATTTACAAACCAGTGCTAGTGGCTCTATTTTCCTTTGCATTTAGTGGTCACATACTGTCTACTTGTAAAATGTTTGTTGCAGTGGATTTGGAAACCTGGACAGGACTATAGGTAGAGTGGAGAATCACATGCCAGTTCTTGTCATGTACTAAGGGAATCTTGTTATGGGAAAGAGAATGTGCTTAAAGTATGGTTTATGTGGCTAATATCAATATTTAGATAGTGAGATATCAGGGAAGGGCCATTCCAGGGAGGGTTTATAAGGCCCTTCAAATCTATTAGAGATGGCACCTATCTAGATGCCACCATTAACATTGTATTCTTTCGAACGGAAGCCCATACCCCCAATGAACCGTTCTGCTGCCAAATGTCATAGCATTGCTGTGCTCCCAAGTAAAATAAAACTGAACTGGGAAGTGGTGGAGGGTTCTGGTTCAGTTTAGATTTCCATACATAACTGATTTAGCTTATCCTCTCTGAGGTATAATTGCAACTATTCTCAAGGCAGGTCATTCCTGATTAATACAGTATGATCTCCAGGAAGGTAAAATTGCCTTAAATATCTTTAAAACTGACTGTTCAGCACATTATTAATTGTTCTTGGGTTGTAAAATAAGATTCAGCTTTCCCGGGAAGCTGTGGTGGTGAATTATTTTAGGTGGGACGGATGAAATGTCAATCTGCAGTGTTAATGACTGCAAGGAAAAAGGAATTTTTGAGGTGTCAGGAAGGAATTTTCTCCTAGCTCAGATTGGCAGGGACCTTGTGACTTTTTGTCTTCCTCTGCAAATAAAGTATAGGTCACCTTCCAGGATTATCTGGGCATGCATACCCAATCTGCCAGTCACAGGGCCCTGGGTTGGAACCCAGTGGAGCAGGGAGGGCTCAGGTTGCCTACCACTGAACCCACAGACTCTTGCCACTGTCACCCTCGCAGAACTCTGCCTCTGGGCGACACGATCACAGATGCTAAACCCTTGTGACAACTGGTGGAAAAGAAAGTGGGCAACAACCCAGTCCTGATAGAATGACAGCAGGCTACTGACAAAATCTGCCCAAGGGAGACCATGGATGCAGAAAAGCTGTTTAAGTGGATGATAGGGAGCCAACAACTACAGGTGGCCATGCAACAACAACAACATGATCAGCTACTGAAACAGATGGCCACCCAGCAGCAAGAGCAAGTAGCCGAACAGCAGCAGCAGCAACTACCCCGAGAGCTGACAGTATAGCAGCAGGACCAACAGCAACAGCTTATTCAAGAGATAATGACACTCCTGCAGCCCCAGGGGGGCATTTATTCCACAGCATTGGCACCCTCAGGTGATGTCCTTCCCCCTGGATTGCCAGTCCGGCTTGTGAAAAGGGGCTGTGGGGATGACCCAGAAGCCTTTTTGGTCACCTTTGAGTGGCTGGCCACCACAATGTGCTGGCTACAGGAACACTGGGCCACCCTCATAGCCCCATCCTTGACAGGACCCACTTAGGCCACCTACAGGAGCCTACATCCCTTAGAAGCACTGAATTACGTTAAACTAAAAGCAGCCATTTTAGACTACAATGGATATTCATCCCAAGTCATTCCACCAACAATTCAGGAAAGAAAAATACTCATGGGATCCCGGCAACGGGTGGTGGCACAACATCTGAAAGAATAGTTTTGGTGCTGGCTGAACTTCAAGAAGCAGAGTGGGCCATAAGTAGCAGAGGCCATCATGCTGGAGCAGTTCATCCAGGTTCTCCCAGCCGGCAGGAGAGACTGGGTGAAGTGCCATTGACCGAAGACACTGGCAGAGGTTGCATCCCTGATGGAGAACTATGTGGCCGCAGAGGGTCTGGCTTCTCTGACATCTGGGACCAGTGCACCCGAACTTAGGACACCAACCCCTAATGGAGGCTGGGCTAGGAGGAGAGGCCCAGGCTTGCTGAATTGGCTTCTCCCCTTCAGCTTGCCCATCTGGGGGCCAGAGCCCAGCCACCGAGGTGGAGCTGAGAAGGGACCAAGGTCCCCGAGAACCCTGGGGGTGGGGGAGTTCTGAGTGTGGACAGAAAGGACATTATTGGCGGGAATGTCCCTTTATGGACTGCAGTTATGGACAGGCCTGGATTGCATGTACCAGGGCACACAGACAGGGCCTGGCCAAGATATTAATCCCAGTATGGGTCAGTGGGTCTGAGGTAATAGGCCTGGTAGACTCCAGATGGACCACACACAGACTTGCTGGGTAGGGTTATCTGCCACCCTGGCCTACCCTGTGATATTAGGGCAGGGCTGAAAATTGGGGAGGTCCTGAAAAGGTGGAGTAAAGACCACCCAGTGGAAACCAACCCAGCCATGCAGGAACAATGGGAAGACCACACTGTGAGCTTGGCGGGGAAGCAGAGAGACTTCTTTGATAGGGAGGAGGGCAAATCTCAACCACCAAAGAAGTGGCCCTCAATTTGAGTGCCAAGGTGAGCAGCTTTACAGGGTAACACAAGACCCCCAAAACATAAGAGATAAGTAGACAGCTCCTGGTCCCCAAAAGGTTCCGGCAGTGGGTTCTCCACCTAGCATGCTGGGTGCCATGTGCAGGGTGCTTGGGGAGGTAGAAGATTCTGAAGAGGGTGGCCCTTAGGTTCTTCTGGCTGGGGACACACAAAGAGGTACACGATTTTTTGTGCCTTGTGCCCTAAATGTCAGCTGGCAGGGCCCAAAGGGATGCCAAAGGCTTCCCTGTTTCCACTCTCCATGGTGAGAATGCCTTTGGAATGGGTAGGCATGGATTTGATGGGGCCCCTTGAGAAAAGTACATCAGGATACTGTTCACATATTAGTGATAGTGGACTATGCAACACAATACCCTGAAGCCACCCTCCCTCTCAACAACAAATGCATCCACCATTGCAGATGAGCTCCTGAAGGTCTTTGCGAGGATCAGGATGCCTCAATATTGGGGGGGTCCAACTTTTTGGACTGGGGAGGTCCAACTTTTTGTCCAAACTGATGTGGGAATTGTGTGAACTACTGAAGATCAAGGCTCTCAAGACCTGCGTTTACCACCCACAGATAGACTGGCTAGCGGAACCCTGAAGGCCATGCTAAGGATGAGAGGCCGCAGGAGCCGCACACCCCCTGGACCACAGGAGTGCCACACCTCCTGGACCAGACCCCACTGCTGAACCACCGAATGCCCCATGGAGACCTGGGTTGGTGGGCCAAGACTGAAGGAAAAGAGCTTCCAGATCACAGGCAGGGAGAAATCTGCCCCCTTGTGAGTGCATAATCAGACCCTGTTGTGACTTTGGAGGGGCAGAGGCTGTGGTAGGAAGTGACCAAGGGAGCAGGCTTGGTGGCATCTACCCTAGGCCACATACCCAACCTGCTTGTGACAGCAGCCTGGGTTGAAACCCAGTGAAGCAGGGAGGGCCCAGGTTGCCGAATCCCCATGATATGGCCACGTTTATGAAGAGTACTTACAACCCCATTGCATAATCATGTAGGTGAAGGTAAAAATTAGGCTAAAATTTATATATTAATTTCCTTCAAGGAGTTCAAATAATTGGATCAACTTATATGATGAGATATCTGGGTAGGGTGACAATTTGTATCATCACATCTTGTCATGCAAAATTTCATACCCATTATTACATTTAAATGGGGTTTTGATTTTCAGTTTCCCCTCTTCGAGGCTCCACACATGGCAATGAAATGTCCCTAATTAAAAGTTACAAAAGGAGACTTACTGCTACAATTCATTCTCAATACCAGGCATACATGAGAACAGATGGACAACATAATTAGATGATCCTTTGTGGAAGGTAATCACTCTAAAGAAATTCTACTATATTCCTCACCTTGTGAGATCCAAGAAATATTTCTAAAATTAAGGTCACGCATTTTTCATTCCTGGATCAAAGCAAAAGAAACAGCATTTTGACTGGCACTTTGTCAGTCTGCTGAAAGGCCACTCACAAATTAACTTGGCTGTGGACTTCTCAGACAAACTCCACTTGCAGCCTTCAAAGCCTGCAGTTCTGCAAGATAGGAGTGAAGCCAGTGAATTAAACCGCACTTTAAACACAAATCCATTAAATTGAACATCAAGCCTAGAAGTTCACTTGGGGACACATGCAAAGCTGGCAAAATTTCTGCACTGTTTCAATAAAAAGCTGTTCTATCTTGAACACCTTTCCAAATCCTAGCTGCTTCTGGTATACAGGGATCAGTGCTAAGGGTGATTTCAGGAAAGAAATAGGTTTAAAGGAGAGATTTGTATGAGGATTGAGAAGATGATTAGCACTTGGGAAGTGGGGAAGCTGCTGAAAGCATAGAAGGTGAGCACAAGAGCAATACTTCTCTTAAATCCTAATTAAGCTCTCAGAATAGGGGCTTGTGTAGCTATGGGTTGCTTGAAGGATGATACAGTAGGGATTAAGTGGGACTTAAGTGGTACATAGATCTTGTGCTAGCCCTCCACTAAAGGAGTAGTTGCTACAGGAGAAGAGATTGGGATGAACCCAAGTAGACAGATGGGGTGTATTATGAAATGAGAGCATCGATGTAGATGGGGTTGAATTATGAAGAACCTGAGAGGACAGGGATCTTGTTGGGGGTGGCAGAGAGCTTTGGGGTGGAAATTACTTTGCAATGCCATTTAATATTTTAAAACTTTATCTTTGTCAGTACGTGGGAAATCGCCGGGCCTATTCATTCTAAGATAAAAATAAAATTTAAATAAAAAGAAAAATAAAGTCTCTAACACCTTTCTTGTTTATATTAATCAGGGTTAGCTTTATCCTAATCAACAATCTTAGATCCAATCTTAATATTTCATTAGCTCCTGAGAACTACCTTTCCTGTCTAGGTCTAATTATGTCTAATGGAATGTAGCTCAATTCACTTTATTAAAACTTTTTTTTTAAACTCTCTTTTTAAAAAATGCTTGTGAGGCCTTGCTGTTGGTCCGTGGTGGGGGCGGGGAGGAGGATCCCTTCTCTTTCCCTCTAAGACCTAAAAACCTTGCTCCAGTTCCTTTTTTTATAATTTTTCTGCAACCTGTTTTATAACTCTAAATATCCGTTTTCATTTGTAACTATCTGTAAGTGTCCACATAAATACAAGCATAAACATCTGTTCTAATCAGTCCTCATAGAAGTTACTTACTCATCAAAGTGCATAATCTCATCAAGAGACATGTCCTTAGTGATATTGCAATACTTTAGTGTCTGTTCAATGTCCTGTGTATTCAGTAATTTACAAAACATATTTACAAACCGGCTAAAACATATTGTACTCCTTCAAACTGTCCAAAGATGCTTACATACAATTGCCAGGGCAGTCAGTTATACCTCACACACGTGGCAGGTACTAGAAATACAGGCCTGTACCACTTGAAAGAGATGCTCTCTTAGCTGTCAGTAACATGGATGCTTTTATCCCCTGTAAACAAACCACTAGGGATTGTTATAATCACAAACAATTGAGATGGGCTGACAAACCATCCGCAGAAGGAGATGGTACACATACACGGTAGGTAGTATATTACGAATGTATATAAAATATAACAGGAGAATAAATTGCAAACAGTGTGGGTCTCCAAATCATAATAGAGGAGCTACATTAGGAGATCACCATAAGAATGTGCTGTACTACTGGGTCCCCAGCAGCCCAGCAACAACAATAGAATATCTAAAAGGCCCTCAGAGTTTAGGAAGGATCAGAGACGGAGGGATTGGAAATAGTGAAAGGTACTATGAATCTCGTACTTACTTGACAAAATCTAGGTGGAGATACTGATGACACAGCTTTTTTCTGCTTTTGGTCTATTGATTCGCTGTTAAAGATGCCACCTTCCAGTTTGTGTCTTATTTCAAAGACACGCTTCGTGCCCCACTCAGTGAATTCTGGGGAAAGGAAAGTAATAACATTACTGCTGTTCATCCTACTGCACACTTATCCAGCTGACAGCCATGGGTCTGTATGTGTGTGATTATGGAATCATGAGTCTGAAAGACTGTGACAGTGTAGAATATTGCTTTTGTATCAAACACAGAGATGAGCCAAAATCACAGAATCCAGACTCATATCTGATTTTGATCCCCATGCAAAGTTTGAGGATGTTTGCCTAAAGAAATTAGGTTTGGACCCATATTTGTTTTAAAGAATTGAAAAATTGGACTGTGATGCTACACATTGGTTAGCCTGGGGCCACTGTAAAACTTTTATGTAGAAGAGAGAACAAGGGTACTATTGGGGAACACCAGGTAGCCTTATAAAAGAATCAAACATCAATACATGTTGGATTGGAAGGTGTCTTGAAAGGTCATCAGGTCCAGTTGCCAGCACTAAGGCAGGACAAAGTATAAACTTAGATCATCCCTTAAAAGCCTATTCCAGAACTTAACTACACTTATAGTAAGAAAGTTTTCCCTCATACCTAACCTAAGCCTCCCTTGTGGCAGTTTTAGCTGATTACTTCTTGTTCTACCTTTAGTGGATATGCATCACAGTTGATTACAGTCCTCTTTATAACAGCTCTTAACATATTGGAAGACTGTTATCAGGTCCCCCCTCAGTCTTTTCTCAAGACTAAACATGCCCAGTTTTATTAACCTTTCTTCATAGTTCAGGCTTTCTAAATCTTTTATCATTTCTGTTACTCTCCTCTGGACTCTCCAGTTTGTCCACATATTTCCTAAAGTGTGATGCCCAGAATTGGACAATGGTATTGAGGCTGAGGCCTCACCAGTGCCAAGTAGAGAAGGACAATAATGTACTGTGTCTTTCATACAACACTCCTATTAATACATCCCAGAATGATATTAGTCTTTTTCTCAACTGCATTCCATTGTTGACTCATATTGAATTTGTGATCCACTATAACCTCCAGATCCTTTTCAGCAGTACTACTGCCTAGTCACTTATTTCCCATTTTGTAGCTGTGCATTTGATTTTTCTGTCCTAATTGCTGTAATTTGCATTTGTCTTTGTTGAATTTTTTATTTTGTTCATTTGACTAATACTCTAATTTGTCAAGGTCATTTTGAATTCTAATTCTGTCCACTAAAGTGCTGGGAACCCCTCCCAGCTTGGTATCATGCATAAATTTTATAAGCATACTCTCCACTCCATTATCCAAGTCATTTATGAAAATATTGAATAGTACCCGACCCAGGACTGAGCCCTGTGGGCTGTGCACACACACCCCCACCCCCAGTTTGACAGTAAACCATTGATACTACTTTTTGAGTATGGTCTTTCAATCAGTTGTGCATCCATCTAGACCACACTTCCCAAGTTTGCTTATGAGAATGTCATGTGGGCCTGTGTCAAAAGGCTTACTAAAATCAAGATATGTAATGTCTACTACTTTCCCCCGACCCACTAGGCCAGTAACCCTGTTGAAGAAAGAAATTAGGTTGGTTTGGCATTATTTGTTCTTGACAAATCCATGCAGGCTATTCCATATGACACTATTATCTTCCAGTTGATTGTTTAATTATTTGTTCCAATATCTTTCCAGGTATCAAGGTTAGACTGACTGGTGTATCATTCCCATGTTTGCCCTTCTCCAGTCTTCTGGGACTTCATCCATCCTCCATGAGTTCTTGAAGATAACTGCTAATGGTTCTGAGATTGCTTTGGCTAGTTCCTTAAGTATCCTAGGATGAATTTCATCAGACCCTGCCAACTTGAATACATCTAACTTATCTAAATATTCTTTAACCTGTTTTTCCCCAACTTTGGTTTGTGGTCCTATTAATTTTGTTGAGTATCTGGTCACCATTAACCTTTTAGTGAAAACTGAAGCAAAATAGGCATTAAACACCTCTGCCTTCTTGATGTCTTTGGTTATTAGCTATCCTTCCCAGTTATGTAGAAGACTTGCACTTTCCTTCATCTTTCTCTTGCTCCTAATGTATTTAAAGAATCTCTTATTGTTTTTTTTATGCCCTTGCTAGGAGTAAATCATTTTGTGCCTTAGCTTTTCTAATTTGTCCCTACATGCTTGTGCTATTCTTTTGTACTCCTCCTTAGCAATTTGTCCACGTTTCTACTTTTTGTAGGATTCCTTTTTGATTTTTAGGTCATCAAAGAGCTCCTATCCTCTCTTTCCCTCATGTCAGGATAGTTTGCAGTTGTGCCTTTAAAATTGTCTCCTTCAGATACTGCCAGCGCTCCTGAACCCCTTTATCTCTTAAATTTTCTTCAAATGGGACCTACCTAACAGTTCTCTGAGTTTGTTAAAGCTTGCTTTTTTTAAATCCATCATCCTTATTCGGCTGCTCTCACTCCTTCCTTTCCTTAGAATCATGAAAACTATCATTTCATGATCACTGTCACCCCAAATTGCCTTCCATCTTCAGATTTGCAATCAATTTTTCCCTCTTGACATGAGACAAGACATTGAGATCTGTATGTGAAGAGATACAATACTGTTAAAGCATTTATGCTAGAAAATATGTTTCTAACTATATTTCCAACACATTGATCTTTGAAAAAGTCAGCTCTGTGAATAAATGTAGATCTCTTTAAGAAAAAAGTTGTAAACAGTATTTTTCCAAAAATGCAATAGCATTTACTGGAAAGACCAGAGATGATTAATATAGTCTTTTTGTTCAGAGAAGCTACTCCACAAGATAAAAGGCTAGTAATCTAATAACTAGCATATCAGTATTATTTTATTTGGTTTCTTTTTCCCTGTTTGCAAAATAACTGCAGTGTTATCTTGTTCTTATTATATTCTGCTAGTTATACACCTACGATAAGAGAACATAATTAATGTGAAAAATTATACTGTAGTGATTGTGTTTATTTTGTGCAACGTTAGTATTGCCCTTTTAGGAGTGCTATGCTTATTTTCCACTTGCATTCAATAATAGACTTGCAGCCAGTGGCATTTTATTTACACAGTTTTTGTCAAAACAATTTTATCTTTAATAGATTTTTATCTACATTGGCTGAAAACTTTTGTTTCAGTTTAAAACTTCAATGTAATTTCTTCCCTCCCTGTTTCAGGCAATAAAAAAAAATGTTGAACTGATGTTTCCTTGGCAGCTGTCTATTTCTTTTTTAGAACGTTGATTTTATTTAATAAAAACACAGGGAGAAAATACTTAAAATTTTGTAGTCTTTTTTAATAAGTTTGTGAATAGCACCAAATTGGAACAGAGTTCATTTATAAACCACAGAAGTTATAGTTAAGTTATAGAAAATGATATGCCCTTGGGTCTCATATGCAAACAAATTCCCAATGTAACTTTAGCACCCTCGTGACCAAGATGGAGTCTGCTCTGCAGGCAGCTCTGGCCAAGAGATGGCAGGTGCAGGAATGCAACAGGAAAAATTCCCTCCACCCAGGGGCACCTGTTCCAAACCCCCCAGAGTGAACACACACACTCACAGGAAAAGTACAATGGATATAATAAAGGGAGATATTTATTTACAGAGCGATGAGAGGAGAAAAACAAGAAGGGGAAGTATAGGGGAAGCAGTAGAACAGGGTTGCATTCAAACCAAGGCCCCACAGGCCCAGTGGTAGCGCAGTCTGAAAGGGCAGACACTGAGCAATATGTCTGCACACACAGTTCAGGAGTCCTGAGCAAAGTTCCAGTTCAATGGTGAGTCTTGGGTGCTCCTGGTCGTCTTCAGCACCAGTGAACTTTCCCCAACAAACCCCTCCGGTGCCCTCTTCTGCTGCTCTCTGCAAAGCCACACAGAGCGACAACCTCCCAACTGAATTAACTAGCAGCCTCCCTCCTTATTCCCAGTGCAGAGTCACAAGCCCCAGTACTCACAGCCCCATGCAGCTCTGGGCGGCAGTGATACTGGGTCCAGCTCCGGCCTGTCCTTCTCGGGCGATTCCTCCCTGGCACAGTGCTCCTCCTGGCTTCTGTCCTGAGGTGTGCCCGATCGGCCGCCCTGTCCTTCCCATGCTTCAGGCAGGTTCTCTCTCCTTCACTTTTTGTCCAGGGCTTGCCCGCTGCAGCCTTTCTCTCCCTGGGCACCAGAGCCACTCCCACAAGTTTTCTTCCTTTCTCTCACTGCTCCCCCGCCCCACTAGGAAAAAGATTTAAAGGGGCCATGCTCCCTAAACCCCAAGGGGTTACACCTATAAATATCAAATCAGTCCCCAATAAAATTGTAAATTTAGGAGTATCTTCTTCATCTTCATGCACAGGGATATATGTCTCACGCCTATTAGCACTAAGACCATGAATTCTATTTTAAAGCAAAAGTTAATACTTTTATAAATGAATATATTGCACTGCTACAGTAGATTAGTATTAATACTGTACAAGGGAAATAAAGTGTACTGAAAAATTGTCAATACAATTAAATATTCAAATCATATTAGCAACTTTTCATTGTGTTATGATAAAAAAAAACCCTATTAATTATCAGAAAATTGCCACTGCGAACATTTACAATACTTCTATAGGTACAAGTACAAATATAATATAGATTAGTCAAATAAAACCTCAGGAAATCAGAACCCTGGGTGATGCACAAAACCATCCCATGCATTTTGTGGCAGTTTGTAGCAACTTGAATCATCAATTTCTAGTATGTCTGTTGATGGACGGTGTATTAAATGAACGATCTTCAAGAAAGTTTTTGTTTTTTACATTATAATCAAAAAAGCTCCAGCCCTGAAAATACTTATGGACCAGCTTAATTTTACACAACTTTGACATCAATGGGACTATTCAGGTGCATAAAGTTAAGCAAATGTCTAAGTGCTAACAAGATTGAGGCCCTAATTATAACTTTCGTATTTAAAAGGATATTTAGGACAACCAGTTGCAGCCCAGCTATCCAAGCACAAAACTATGGACTGGTGGTTCTACAAAACAGCCATCTCAGTTAAAGATGTATTTTGTGTGCTGGATACTGAAGTTAATCCTTCGTTATTATCTTTGCCATAAAATGTTCATGGACACATTACTTATGTTTACATAGTTCCTCTCTTAAAGGAGGTTTTCTTTCTTAGAAGGCTTTCTCTCTAAAGGTCACATGGAGTCATTATCATTCTGACTCAATGTGCATAGAGAAAGTAATTAGCTCATAAAAGCTATTATTAATTTTGTATATGATGCTGCACACATTATGAAAAACACCAGCAGGTAGAGTTTTTAGGACCAGCAATCAGTCATGAAAACTTTGAAAAATATCATATTTTATTAAAATCTCAGGAATGTTGTCTATATCTCCTTTCCCAGCATTGTTGATCCCAAAAGAAGGGTCTTAACCAAAATCCTGGATCCAAACACCCTAAACTCTGGGAACGTGGCGTAGCTAGGTGGAGCGAACAGGGGCAGCGGACATAAAAAAAGGTGGCACCCGCTTGTACTCACCGGGCAGCGCTCCGGGTCCTTGGCACCAATGAAGGCCCCCGCCACTGAAATGCCGCCAAGGACCCGGAGCGAGTGAAGGTCCCCGCCAAGCCAGAGTGCGTGAAGGCCCCTGCCGCCGAAGACCCAGACTGCCTCCAGGTAAGTAAAAATTAAAAAAAGCTCCTATAAATTAAAAAGGCACCACTTGTGCTCAGAGGGAGAGCAGCTGCTCCCCCCCAGCTATGCTACTGTCTGGGAAGAGTTGAGATCTGGATCTGAACTTTGCAGCTGATCCTCTCCTCTATAAAGGGCTGAATCAAATCCCAGAGTCCAAATACCACTTCAGACCTCCTCTCTCTGAATTTTGGGAACATTTGTATCCATATCTAAATTGTCCAGCTCAAGCTTCTCTTTACTACCACTAGAATATTTTTTATTTATAATTAAATGTCTCATTAATAACTAGCCTTATCATACCCAAGTCATTCTGCAATGCCAGTTTTTGAGACACCACAGTCATTTCTGAGGTGCTTAATTCTGATGTCACAAAACGTTGGGTTGTGATGTTACTAAAAGTTGACAATCAGAAAGTAGAGAGACTCCTTTGTTATTTACAGACAAATGTTTTGTGTCAGCAAGGATAAGAGAGGAAATATATTAAAGAATGTAATGGTTTGGGCTTTCAGAAAAATAATGCTCTGTAGCAGTCACGTATGGCCTGATTTACAAAGGTATTTAGGTGCCCAAAGATTCAGATAGCCATCTAGCGGAATCAGTGGTAGTTAAGTACCTACCATCTTAGGCACTTTTGAAAATCCCATAGGGTGCCATCTGAAATTTAAGCTTCTAAATACCTTTGACAATCTGGCCCTTAGTATTTGCAGTATGTAACCCAGCTAAAGCCCTGATCCTGCAACTCATTGTGCACAAGAAAATGCCCATTGATTGCAGTGGAGCTCCGCACATGTACAGGAGTCTGCTTTGAACCACAATCTTCTGAAAATTCTCCTTTTGGAAATCCAGTCTAACTTCAACTGTTTTAGAGGATGAGAAAATGCATCAATTTTTTTTAAACTCAGAAACAGCTTTGAAAGTTGAAATAGTACCTTACTGAGGAGTAGTGCCCTTGCTAGGTTTTAAAAATTTGCTGTTGATTCAACAAAGCTATGACTATTTGAAAATGTAGAAAATTCGGTTAGGTTTTAGGGTGCGCATCCAAAAGATGGGGGAAGTGCAGCTTAAGACATTTGACAGGCTTCAGGCGTGTTACCTGATCCATGAGAGGTTAACTTCAGTTCATTTTTTCCCCTGCCCCTTGAATGGTTGCTCAGGGAAAGGACCATGGCAATTCAGCCAAGTACTTAAGCATGTATTTAACTTTAAGCATGTGAGTAGCCTCAGTGACTTCACTGGAGCTACTCATGTAGTTAAAGTTAGTCACATGCTTAAGTACATTCCTGAATCAGGGTCTATAAGGATGGCTGCTTGGGAGACAGAACTGAAAATAATGTCTTCGGGAAAGTAGAACTCCACACCCAGGTGTCATGGGAATTACTGGGGAGTCATGTTTATTATCTGCAGTGGTACAACTGTGGGAGAGTCCAATCTCTGCAAACCCATTTGGTCCAGAGCAGGGAAAATTCAAGCCACACCGGTACAGCTGGAGGAATTTGTGAGAATCACATTTTCTTTTCTTTCAGAATAAAAACCTAGAATATTAAATACAAGAAAAATGTTTTTGTACCACTGAAATTGAACAGTTAAGAAATCACAAATTAGGAAACGTAAGTCATGTGAACCTGAACTCCTGTTTAATCTTATGCTTACATGCTGTCTATGACCCCAATCCTGTTAAAATTTATGCACATGCTTCTCTTTAAGTAAAGTTTTAAAGTCAACTCATTTTCTTAAATGTATGTTCATGTATAATATTTGCTGGATTGGTGTACATATACTTATGTGACTGAACTATAATGTAATTTAATTTTATTTGGTGTATGGCATAGATTGTGTAGTGATTGAGCTGCTCAGACACTACTGACATAGATGGGAACATCATAGGTTTTCAGATATTCATTTGGTGGTTAAGAAGGCTATGACATCACTATTGCATAGCTTCGTGCTACTGCCATGTTCCATCAATAGCAATGCACTAACCTCTCCCACAACCGAAACAGACCTCTGAAATCATCTAGTGGGTTCTCCCTCATCCTCTCTGAACTGCGGCATCCTGTAGATCTCTCTTGAGAAGATGAAGAGTCAGCTTCTGTGTACTGTAGTCACCGAGGAACAACAAAGCAGCCTATTCCTTCCTTTATAAGAAATGATTGAGTCAAGATTAGATCTCAATATAACATTTATGGAGTGGGGTTGAGCCACTGTTTTGATAACTGTGTTTCCAACAGTCCCAAAGTTAGGTCTGTCTAGACAGATTATTTCTGTATTTTATATTTCAGAATATTAAAAGAAAATAAGTACCTGAGTAAGAACCCTGTGTTGAGTTTGATATGGTAACCAATAGCATCAGCATGACTTGCTTTACAGGAGTAATAAATGTTTATTTTAACTTTTGGCTAATCCTAATTGCTTTTGAAATGGTTCTTTGTAGGTCAAAACCCAGAGAGCTCTGGAAAAGATATATTGTAATCATTACCTTAAAAAATCCAAGTCTTTTAACATTTTTTGAATTAGGCATCCATTATTTCTGAAAATCTAATAGCTGAACTAGCACAGTAAAGATGTCCAGGTTTCAATGAAATATATTTCATAAATTAGCTTATCATTGCACTGATTTAGCATGCCTAGCAGGTGAAAGACAAAAACATGTGTTATCTTCCCTTGGGAACCTTCAATGAATGTCATTCTAGCTTCATATGTCTTTCTTCTCTCCCGTTCTTGAACTGATATAAAATTCTAATGTGTGCCCTCTGGTTCCATCTTCATTGAAATCTAGCAAAACTGCTGAAGGTAAGATAGTGGCAATGGTGCATGAAAAAAGGGAAAAGAAATACAGTGATTCATAGCATACTTGAAGAAAGTTGCAATTGTTAACAGCACTACTTTTGTATGTAGACAGGTTAAAATGTGTCATATATCAATGTTAAAAATAAAGTTATTCATCTTGACTAGTTCCTCAAAGTTCAGAGAAAAGACTGTAAAAACTATGCAATGTGTACCTCTAAAAATTATTTCACAAATTTCTGAAAACAAACCAATTAAACAGTTCCCAGTTGTGGCAAATAGTAAAGGCAAATAGCCCTTTTATAGGGGTGGGCTTGCATTATTTCTGAATAGCCACAGCTCTTTGTTGAAAATCTTCTGCCTGCTTTCCATCTTCCTTTCTCCATGGAAATCTGAGTCACTAACTCAACCCTTTGACACTTTTCACTTTCCTTCCTTCTTATTCATTCCAGCAGTAATAGAAAGAATCATTGAAGATAGACATGGAAAATACCTACTAGCTCATCAGCATTTTAATTTCTTGGCAACACATGCTCAAAGATTACATGGTGTCTTCACAATATTAAGCAATACAATAGAATATTTAACCAAATTAGATAGTAAGAAAATCAATAGCAGAAGATTAAATGAAAAGAACACAACAACTCTTCTCCCCACTGCCACAAAACATCAAAGCAACAATAAATAAAATAACTCAAAAATAAAATGCTAACAATAAAACTTTGGTTCCTCCTTAAAAATGTCAGTGACGATATGCCATGGTAGATAGAGTTCCAAAGGGGTGGACCATAGACAGAAAAGACCCTGCCTACTGTCTACAGTACTTTACGGTATACTTTGAAGCAGACACTAGATCCCATCCCACTAATCTCATTAGCACACAAGGATATGTTTGCAAAGCATTATGGGCCTGTACGTGTGAATAACCATAGGCACAGGAATACTCCCATTAAATTCAATTAGAGTACTTATGTGTGTAAAGGTACTCTCATTAGTGTTTGCAGAATAGGGCCTTATACTGTGTTTTAGATATTGGACTGACTTGACTGGAAGCTGAATGACTGAAATCACATGTAGTGGTATGCAAATGTACCCATGAGTGCACACATAGAAGGGAAGATTCATTGACCTCCAAAACGGGAAGTTATAAAGGGGCACACTTATACAATTAGACTCCTTAAATCTATTGCAGCTCACACAGGCACCTGCTGTGTTTTTACATAGTTATTTGTTAAAAATCAGGGATTATTTTGCAGGGAATGAATCTCAAAGACATTTGAACCATCTCATTCTTATATTGGCTATGGCTATTCAGAAAGCCACTATCATCAAACTGTGTCAAAGGCATGGAGCGTACTGACTTCCTGTTCAGAACTTTACAACACTTACATGCCATTCTAAACTAACCCTGATGAAATGGAATACTCAAGACAACTATTTTGACTAAGGACCTTTCCGTTGACTTCAGCAGGCTTTCCATCGGGCTCTAAAAACTTCTCCAATAAACACTTGAAAGAAAAAGTGGAAAGATACTATAAATTGCACTGTCTACATAATACATGTCTACAGAATAGAATCATGTTTTATTTCACAATATAAATTAAATGAAATATGCGCCCTACAGTTACAAGTATTTCCATCCCTAACATCTAGTATTTTGTGAGACTGATAACCTCGTGGTTGTGTGAACTTTTTTGTTATAAGATTCAGTTCACAAGTAAACAACAGAAGATGGAACCCAGCTGTAAGCATAAAGGCACTAAGTCAGCAAGGAACTTGATCAGGTGCTTAGGTATGGGAGCAGTCCCTTTGTACTTCAATACTTGAGTGAAGCAAATGCTTCACAATTATTATTTTGGTTATTATTTTATTTCTCTAGTGCTATAGATGTACGTACATGGTACTTTTGAACAAACTTTCTGAAGATAGGAGCTGGTACAAAATGTGTTTGGTTTTATTTAGACTACAACAAACATTTAATTTATTAGTGATTAAAAAGGCAACATTATAGTTTGATTTAGTTCTCATTTATAATTTAAAAAGCCATTTATGAATTATTGGCTGATATATAAATCAGATTTTAGATATTTTAAAATATAGTTTTGTAAAAAAATCAGAAAAATCTGTACATAACCCACATTTTTTTTTTGGTGAGCAAGTTAATATGTATATTTTGGACGAATATCTAAAACCAAAATAAACTAAGTTTTCCTTTCTAAGGTTATTATAATTTCTGATGGTGAGATTATAAAGCAACTGGTTACAAATTGACTGGATGCACTATGGCAGTGTTCTATATCAAATCACATGTAAGAAAGCCATGTCCCCCCCAAATAAAAGAATATGTGGACATGCTGAAGACAGTTTTGTGATTCATGCATTGTTAATGTATACAACAGCAAATCCAGCATAGTTAGAGGAGCATATTCCATGTTTGCTAGATTAATTTTCCTGAATTAATACGTAATGGATTCAAGTGTACAACCAAATAAACCTGCATTAGTTATAAGCATAGGTATCCTCATATTCTAATGTAGAAAATCCAATTAAGCTCCAGACCTTCTTAGTTCTTCATTCATGAGATGATACCTTTATGGCAAAAGCAAATAAGTAAAAAGTTTCTTTTACCCCCAATAAAAAATATTTAATATATAAGTTCGAAGTTAGTCTTCCACAGATAGCCAATTAAATTATGCTAAAAATGACATTTTTAATTAAACACCAAGGTAAGCATAAATGGATTTCAAAATAATTAATCAAACATCAAAAAATTGAAACCTTTTTCTGCTTGAGCAGCAGAAATGAAAGAACCAGTCTTCGGGTCTCATAGAGATTCAATCTAATTTAATTCTCTGTCTTCTCTAAATAAACATTCCTAAAACCTTTTTTTCATCTGGGGGAATAAGGATGAGAGGGGTAATCAATATTTCTAGCATTTTAATTAAAACCGTTAGTGGAATAAATCCATTTAATTATCAGTTAATGAAATACAAGGTCATTTACCTGACAGGAACTTTGAAGGTGGATTACTAGCTGGAATAAAGTAGAAGAACCCAATGTCACAGCCATTTAGCTTCTGTCAAATTTAAGGTTAAAATCCCTGTAGACTGTTTAACCTATTCTCTACCATTTTTCTATTATGTATGCCAATTGGCAAGGAGAAATACATGATCAAACTTGTCTTACATTTAATTTTGCTCCAAAGTTTTCACTAAGTTTCTACAGTTTCTTCCTGTATTCTGTTCTAAAAATTATATTTAATGCAACTAGCACATATTGGGCCAAATTAGTCCTGGTGTAATTCTGTTGATTTCAATGCATTTACTCCCAGAATGAATATAGCACATTTGATTTTGAACTGTAACATTTAAGTGTGTTATGACTGCATTACTAATAATAAAAGGGATATAATTTGGACATACAACTTGGACTATAAAAATTATTAGCTGAGGAGAAATCTCCAGCTTTCAGAGGGTTTAAAAAAAAAAACAATCCATCACTTTTTTAAAGAGAACTTTTTTGAGGTCAGTATTTCATTGCACAAACAAAAAGTGAGCTCCCCCTGCTGGCACTGTAGCAGACTACCAAATGCCTCTCCTGATAGTCCATTGACATCAAACATACTAGTGCACCAACGAGCAAGGAAACTAAAGGTCCACTGGAAATACAAAGTGGGAACATATCTGTGTTCCCAAATGACAAAATCAATAGGGAACGAAGTGCTATCTTCAGGCTTCTAGTAGGATAATACAAGCAAAAGAGAAAACAAACAGCACAAAAGTAGAGTGTTCCCAGTTTGTGGCTGGAATATAATGAAAGGGTTTTTTAAAAAACAAAAGTAGATTATATCATGTTGGAATTTATTAATGCTAATTGGAGTTATAACCAAACATCAAAAGTGCATACCCTGTAATCTGAGAATGTAGTGCAAGAGGTAATTTGTTCTGTTATCTTTTAAAAGAAACGTGGTTCTACAAATGAGACATTGTGCGCTGTTTATTATGCCTATCAGAGTGACTGACTGTTTATAATATTCCATTGCCTCTTATATTACAGCAATTTAAATGTGGAAAGATGAAATGTAGTTTCAGAATATGGTCAGTGACTTAATTTCAAAACTTACATTCATGGTATAGTTTTCATAGTTTTTACTAATAGTTTGCCAAATTATTCATAAACTTTCATAGGATACAGAAGTAAGTTATCTTTTCAGTTCCTAAGGGAGACTAGCTATGTATTTCCACATCCTAAGAAAGGTCATTGTTCTTGATGGTAATTAGGATATCAGATGCTGTGTGTCACACACACACACACACACACAAATCCCTTTTAGTAATTACAGAATACTGTGCTCACTTTAATGTAGTGTCTCACAGAATATCAATTACTATTTGGTTAAAAATGTACGTATAGTTGTAGTGTTGCTGGGACAACTTATGTATTACAGAGAAATATCACTGGATCATTATGCACTCTCTAGATTAAAATGTATAGAATATTGGTTTATTGAAGACTGAATTATTCTACATAAGGAGAATCAGGAATGGTGGCTACAGGGAGGAGATGAAGAATTGATTTTAATATGGTAGAATTTCTGGGCTATATGTCTTCTCTTTTGCTGCGGGGAGGAAAGGGAAGCATATTTATGCTGTGTTATACTGGTCCTAATGGAGAGTATAGCTCGTGCTGTATACTTATTTCTGACTCCAAGCCTATAGATTTCCCTTCACACAAACATGTTGCTGGAGCTATAAAGCACTGAAGATTACCTATTGGACGGAGTAGCAAGCAACCCTTTGTGGCCTGAAAATCCACCCTATGTGAATCAGATTTCCAATCATAAGGTTAATACCTCTCATTGCACCAGCTCTTCTGATGTGTGGTCTCCATTCCTCTAAGAGAGGAGTTTAACAGGGTGATCGGTCTCTTTAGTGGCTCAGGGGGTAGAGGCAGGGAGCAGCTGACCCTGCTCTTGGGAGAAGCCCAACAAGCCGGTGGTGGGAATCCACTGAGGAGCTGAACAGCACCTGGTCATTGGCCCACATGCTCAGCTGGATAATTAAGGATAGCCCAGCTCCATGAGCAGGTGCGGGGAAGCTGGAAGAGAGTAGAGAGCATACTCTTCTATAACCGGAGCAGGAGGCTGCAGGCAGGCAGGCCCTATAAATCACCCCTCCCACTGGTGGTGGAAGGCCCTGACCAGGAGCAACCGGAGGCCAGAGAGCCCCTGTCTGAACATTTAACCAGATTGTTGTTTGTGTTACTTTTTGCACATTGTTTCTTTCTGGGGAAGATAATAAAGAGATCCCTAAAGGATGGGACAGAAACTAAGCTGGGCATGGCTATATGTCCCCAGCTGGTGATTAGGACCAGCAGCATACACGGGGTAATGTACAGATACAGATGAAGGGACTAGTGGGAGCATAACCAGCAAGTTGGCTACTTTGCTAGGTTCACAGGAGGATGGTGTCTACAAATCATTCAGAGGAGCTGACCTTCTGCATGAATGTTCCAAAATCCACAGAGTTGAGACCAGGACTTCCACTGTTTCCTTGAACCTCTTCCTCTACATAATTGATAGCCTAACAGTTTCTTAACTCTGAGTGAGCATATGTTAATTCTCAGCATAGTCATCCATGCAATTTTTGAAGCATTTTTTTCTTTTTTCATTTTCACATACCTTCCCCTTTATCCCCATGGGAAGAAAATATGTAGTTAGTTATTTGTAAATATGACAACAGCAAACTGATTTGATTAGCTACAAAAGCTACATAAAATAGTAGCTAGGTATGTATTTGCATGAAGAAAACAACAGCAAGTGCATATAGTCCTGGAAAGTGTGCATGTAAAAATCTCTATTTTTAAAATAAAGGGACAAATTACCCTATAGAAATCACTAGTACCCTGACTTTCCTGGGGCTGTTCAGGGTGCAAGTCAGGACAGAATTTGACCCAATCTCTTGTTTTTATTCTAAGGATTAAAAATTGACCAATTCAGTTGTATAATCTATAAAGCACATAGTCAAGTGTTAATTTAGCTTTATAGAAAACTATCAAAATTCCACAAAATGTTCTGCAGTATCCCACAAACTCTTGCAAATTGCACCTATGGGATCCAACACTTTTTAGCTGGCAGCACTGTAAATTCAGTGTCTGGAAAGTTTTATATTCGAGAGGGGGGATGTGTGTGTGTGTGTGTTGAATGTGAAACACAACGTAGGACTTAGTCCATGGAAACAAGCGCTTAAATTTGATAATGTGCACTGAAGACATTTTGCAAAATCATTCCCATTTTAAAGTCGACTTTTTTCCCCTCTCATGACTGTTTTTTCCCATTTAAAGTAAGAATGAGTCTCAGAGAAAAAAAATCTATCTTGATAACTTCTAGAGGCTCTGGAGACTGTAAGGGTATATTCTCCTCTCAATGTGTGTGCATAGCTCCCTTTTAACATTTATTATGCATGCAATCTGAATGAAGAATGTAGCCCTTTAAAATCCAGCAGTTGTTTCACTATCAAATTCAGTGGGAGTTCCAAATGTGTAATAATTTTATGACTGGGTCTCAAATGACTGCCTTCTCAAAAACAATCACATCCAATGCCTCATTATGATTTTCTTTATCAACAACTAATACATGTGCCACCAGTATGTACAGAGAAAAGACACACGAGGGACATCAAAATGTATGGACCAGAAATCCTTTTTCAGAGTAACAATGAAGTGTTAAGGGACAGAGCCTGTTGCCACGTTTAAAGGAAGAACTGTCGAGTTTAGATGGGTAAATGAACACCAGAAGGGAAAGACTAGGCAGAGGAAGATAATTTTACATTATTTGGAACTGTATTTCAAAACATATAGGAGCAACATATATTCAAGCTGAAACATAGATTTTCTTTTATCTTTTATGTGTTTGTTTCTCAAGCTTTTGCTAATCTTCAAAATAATCTGAATTTGAATACTGTTTTCTGCCTCTGACTTGCAAGCTATTTTCACACCACATCTGAGACTCCAGAGAAGTCATAATGCTGAATTATGACATGTATTCATTTCCATGTGTGAAATATTGTAATATAATAAAAACACAATTATGAGTTTCATGTAGGATCAAACAGCAGAAGTTGTGGTGTGAGGGAGAAAACCTGTATTTATTTTTGTATACCCTGAACCATTAGCATTAATAACAAAAGTAAAATAAATATCTCTGTTTAAATGCTATACGTCTTCAAGTTTTGAGTAGGGTGAGGTTACTGCTGTAAGAAAAATAGAGAGCTTATGGGATGGGTTGAGACATTCTCGAGGCTTTGGGCTTGATTCTGATTTCACTCACTTTAGTTTTGCACCAATCAATTCCATTTATTTAAACAGATTTACTCCTGATAGACACGTGAGAGATCAGAACCCATCCCAATATATTTCTAAATAAGAACTCTATTCTCAGGATATATTCATGCTAGCTGGGACCCTGAGTACCTACCTACATGGTGACCCTGACCTCCTGGAGTGGTCTACCTCTGTTTGGTGTGGTAGAGGCAATGTTTGATGTCATAGGGCCAATGTAACTGCACCAGTACAAACACCTAGTGTTTACGTGGTGCACCAGTGTAAACCATGATTTGGACCAAGGTAAGCTAGGTCTGCACTAGTGCCTAAAAACTCCCTCTGTAGACGAGGCCGCAGAGTTCTGTGCTAAAGTAGTGTCAGCAGGGGGACACGCCAGAGAAGTTTCATAGTTAACAACCCATTAAGACAGTTCATTACTTCTCAAAGCTATTTTAGACTTTCTGCAAAATGAAAAACACAAGAGTGCATCAGTTGCATTCAGGTCACATTTTCAAACTTTTCTTTGAAGCCATAGGCTTGTCTACCCTGAGAAATGGCATAATGTCATAAAATGTGTTAACAAACGTGATGTTAAATACAATTTAACGCTCAGTGTAGACAGAACTATCATGTTTAAAATTGTGTCTGCTATTTGTGGTTAGCCCTGAAGTTTACCCTAGCGTTAACTGTGACCAGCTGGCATCATTGTAAATTAATTATATTTTTTAAAATATACACTAAAAAAGCTTTCATAACATTTATAATATGTTAGGTTAAATATGTTGAATATTTTGAGATTTTTATCTATTTTGTAAATCTATTTAATGTTTTAAATCTGATATGGTTTTAAATTTTGATGTGTTGCATGATTTACTGTCTTGGAAAAAAATAACATAGTACTCATAACTTTACAGTTTTTGTGATGCATGAAGATCAGATTTTTAATGTTGGTTAATGCTTTACTAATTAAAGTGTGCATGTTAATTAAAGCAGAGGCTAATGTTAATTACCTATATTAATGGAATCTCATGTAGCACCTGCCTGAAGCAATGGGTTCAATTTTCAAAATATCTCAATTAAGGCTGAAACTTTTGATTTGCATCTAGTAGGGTTTCAATTAACTGCATTGCAAACTTAAATAACACATTTAAAGGGATAATATCACCAGTCACAT